>NC_090934.1:1145411402-1146661402 GCF_040938575.1 Ambystoma mexicanum
CTCATGTTATAGGAAGGATCTCAGGTTTGGTATTAGAAGCATTGAGATATCACATCTCATGCTATAGGAAGGGTCTCAGGATTGGAATCGGAAGGAGTTGTATTGGAATCTCATGCCATAGGAAGGGTCTCAGGTTTGGTATAAGCATTGAGATATCACATCTCTGCTATCGGAAGGGTCTCAGGATTGGAATGGGAAGGAGTAGGATATCCCATCTCGTTATAGGAAGGGTCTCAGGTTTGGTATTAGAAGCATTGAGATATCACATCTCATGCTATAGGAAGGGTCTAAGGTTTGGAAAGGGGAAGGATTTGGGTACCACATCTCATGTTATAGGATCGGTCTCAGGTTTGGTATTAGAAGCATTGAGATATCAAGTCTCATGGTATAGGACGGGTCTCAGAATTGGAATGGGAAGGAGTTGGATATCACATCTCAACTATAGGAAGGGTCTCAGGATTGGAATGGGAAGGAGTTTGATATCACATCTCATGCCATGGTATGGGTCTCAGGTTTTGTAGAAGCATTGGGATATCACATCACATGCTATCGGAAGGGTATCGGGATTGGATTTGGAAGGAGTTGGATATCCCATCTCATGCTATAGGCAGGGTCTAAGGTTGGAATGGGAAGGAGTTGGATATCACATCTCATGTTATAGGAAGGGTCTCAGGATTGGAATGGGAAGGACTTGGATATCACATCTCATTCTATAGGAAGGCTCTCAGGGTTGGAAGGGGAAGGAGTTGGATATCACATTTCATGTTAGAGGTAGGATCTCAGGTTTGGTATTAGAGGCATTGAGATATCACATCTCATGCCATCAGAAGGGTCTCAGGATTGGAATGGGAAGGAGTTGGATATCACATCTCATGCTAAAGGGAGGGTCTAAGGTTTGGAAGGGGAAGGATTTGGACATCACATCTCATGTTATAGGAATTATCTCAGGTTTGGTATTAGAAGCATTGAGATATCAGATCTCATGCTATCGGAAGGGTCTCAGGTTTGGTATAAGCATTGAGATATCACATCTCTGCTATCGGAAGGGTCTCAGGATTGGAAAGGGAAGGACTTGGATATCACAATTCATGTTATAGGAAGGGCCTCAGGTTTGGTATTAGAAGCATTGAGATATCACATCTCATGCTATAGGAAGGGTCTCAGGATTGGAATGGGAAGGACTTGGATATCACATCTCATGTTATAGGAAGGGTCTCAGGTTTGGTATTAGAAGCATTGAGATATCACATCTCATGCTATAGGAAGGGTCTCAGGAATGGAATGGGAAGGACTTGGATATCACATCTCATGATACAGGAAGGGTCTAAGGTTTGGAAGGGGAAGGATTTGGATATCACATCTCATGTTATTGGACCGGTCTCAGGTTTGGTATTAGAAGCATTGAGATATCAAGTCTCATGGTATAGGACGGGAGTTTGATATCACATCTCATGCCATGGTATGGGTCTCAGGTTTTGTAGAAGCATTGGGATATCACATCTCATGCTATCGGAAGGGTATCAGGATTGGATTTGGAAGGAGTTGGATATCCCATCTCATGCTATAGGAAGGGTCTCAGGATTGGAATGGGAAGGACTTGGATATCACATCTCATGCTGTAGGAAGGCTCTCAGGTTTGGAAAGGGAAGGAGTTGGATATCACATTTCATGTTAGAGGTAGGATCTCAGGTTTGGTATTAGAGGCATTGAGATATCACATCTCAAGCTATCTCAGGATTGGAATGGGAAGGAGTTTGATATCACATCTCGAGCTATAGGAAGGGTCTCAGGTTTGGGAAGGGAAGGATTGGGATTTCACATCTCGTTATAGGATGGTTCTCATGTTTGTTTTTAGAAGCATTGAGATATCAAATCTCATGCTATTGGAAGGGTCTCAGGTTTGGAATGGGAAGGAGTTGGATATCACATCTCATGTTATAGGAAGGATCTCAGGTTTGGTATTAGAAGCATTGAGATATCACATCTCATGCTATAGGAAGGGTCTCAGGATAGGAATGTGAAGGATTTGGATATCACAACATACTAAAGGTAGGGTCTCAGGTTTGGTATAAGCATTGAGATATCACATCTCTGCTATCGGAAGGGTCTCAGGATTGGATTGGGAAGGAGTTGGATATCCCTTCTCATGCTATAGGGAGGGTCTCAGGTTGGAATGGGAAGGAGTTGGATATCACATCTCATGCTATAGGAAGGGTCTCAAGATTAAAATGGGAAGGATTTGGATATCACATCTCTTGCTATAGGAAGGGTCTCAGGTTTTTTATTAGAAACATTGAGATATCACATCTCATGCTATAGGAAGGGTTTCAGGATTGGAATGGGAAGGATTTGGATATCACATCTCATGCTAAAGGAAGGGTCTCAGGTTTGGAAGGGGAAGGATTTGGATATCATATCTCATGTTATAGGGCGGGTCCCAGGTTTGGTATTAGAAGCATTGAGATATCACATCTCATGGCATAGGAAGGGTCTCAGGATTGGAATGGGAAGGAGTTGGATATCACATCTCATCCAATAGAAAGGGTCTCAGGTTTGGAATGGGAAGGAAATGGATATCACATCATGTTATAGGAAGGATCTCAGGATTGGAATGGGAAGGATTTGGATATCCCTTCTCATGCTATAGGAAGTGTCTCAGGTTGGAATGGGAAGGAGTTGGATATCATATCTCGTTATAGGAAGGGTCTCAGGATTGGAATGGGAAGGATTTGGATATCACATCTCTTGCTATAGGAAGGGTCTCAGGTTTTTTATTAGAAACATTGAGCTATCACATCTCATGCTATAGGAAGGGTTTCAGGATTGGAATGGGAAGGATTTGGATATCACATCTCATGCTAAAGGAAGGGTCTCAGGTTTGGAAGGGGAAGGATTTGGATATCATATCTCATGTTATAGGACGGGTCACAGGTTTGGTATTAGAAGCATTGAGATATCACATCTCATGCTATAGGAGGAGTCTCAGGATTGGAATGGGAAGGAGTTGGATATCACGTCTCATGTTATAGGAAGGGCCTCAGGATTGGAATGGCAAGGAGTTGGATATCACATCTCATGCTAAAGGAAGGGTCTCAGGTTTGATAGAAGCATTGAGATATCACATCTCATGCTATAGGAAGGAACTCAGGATTGCAATGGGAAGGAGTTGGATATCACATCTCATGCCATAGGATGGGTCATCAGGTTTGGTATAAGCATTGAGATATCACATCTCTGCTATCGGAAGGGGCTCAGGATAGGAATGTGAAGGACTTAGATATCACATCTCATACTATAGGGAGGGTCTCAGTTTTGATATTAGAAGCATTGAGCTATCACATCTCATGCTATCGGAAGGGTCTCAGGATTGGAATGGGATGGAGTTGGATATCACATCGCAAGCTATCTCGGGATTGGAATGGGAAGGAGTTTGATATCACATCTCAAGCTATAGGAAGGGTCTCAGGTTTGGAAGGGGAAGGATTTGGATCTCACATCTCATGTTATAGGATGGTTCTCATGTTTGGTTTTAGTAGCATTGAGATATCACATCTCATGCTATCGGAAGGGTCTCAGGTTTGGAATGGGAAGGAGTTGATATCAGATCTCATGCTAAAGGAAAGGTCTCAGGTTTGGAAGGGGAAGGATTTGGATCTCACATCTCATGTTTTAGGACGGGTCTCAGGTTTGGTATTAGAAGCATTGAAATATCACATCTCATGGTATAGGAAGGGTCTCAGGTTTGGAAAGGGAATGATTTGGATTTCACATCTCATGTTATAGGATGGTTCTCATGTTTGGTTTTAGAAGCATTGAAATATCACATCTCATGGTATAGGAAGGGTCTCAGGTTTGGAAAGGGAATGATTTGGATTTCACATCTCATGTTATAGGAAGGATCTCAGGTTTGGTATTAGAAGCATTGAGATATCACATCTCATGCTATAGGAAGGGTTTTAGGATTGGAATCGGAAGGGGTTGTATATGACATCTCATGTTATAGGAAGGATCTCAGGTTTGGTATTAGAAGCATTGAGATATCACATCTCATGCTATAGGAAGGGTCTCAGGATTGGATTCGGAAGGAGTTGTATTGGAATCTCATGCCATAGGAAGGGTCTCAGGTTTGGTATAAGCATTGAGATATCACATCTCTGCTATCGGAAGGGTCTCAGGATTGGAATGGGAAGGAGTAGGATATCCCATCTCGTTATAGGAAGGGTCTCAGGTTTGGTATTAGAAGCATTGAGATATCACATCTCATGCTATAGGAAGGGTCTAAGGTTTGGAAAGGGGAAGGATTTGGGTACCACATCTCATGTTATAGGATCGGTCTCAGGTTTGGTATTAGAAGCATTGAGATATCAAGTCTCATGGTATAGGACGGGTCTCAGAATTGGAATGGGAAGGAGTTGGATATCACATCTCAAGCTATAGGAAGGGTCTCAGGATTGGAATGGGAAGGAGTTTGATATCACATCTCATGCCATGGTATGGGTCTCAGGTTTTGTAGAAGCATTGGGATATCACATCACATGCTATCGGAAGGGTATCGGGATTGGATTTGGAAGGAGTTGGATATCCCATCTCATGCTATAGGCAGGGTCTAAGGTTGGAATGGGAAGGAGTTGGATATCACATCTCATGTTATAGGAAGGGTCTCAGGATTGGAATGGGAAGGACTTGGATATCACATCTCATTCTATAGGAAGGCTCTCAGGGTTGGAAGGGGAAGGAGTTGGATATCACATTTCATGTTAGAGGTAGGATCTCAGGTTTGGTATTAGAGGCATTGAGATATCACATCTCATGCCATCGGAAGGGTGTCTGGATTGGAATGGGAAGGAGTTGGATATCACATCTCATGATAAAGGAAGGGTCTAAGGTTTGGAAGGGGAAGGATTTGGATATCACATCTCATGTTATAGGACGGGTCTCAGGTTTGGTATTAGAAGCATTGAGATATCAAGTCTCATGGTATAGGAAGGGTCTCAGAATTGGAATGGGAAGGAGTTGGATATCACATCTCAAGCTATAGGAAGGGTCCCAGGATTGGAATGGGAAGGAGTTTGATATCACATCTCATGCCATAGTATGGGTCTCAGGTTTGGTAGAAGCATTGGGATATCACATCTCATGCTATCGGAAGGGTATCAGGATTGGATTTGGAAGGAGTTGGATATCCCATCTCATGCTATAGGAAGGGTCTCAGGTTGGAATGGGAAGGAGTTGGATATCACATCTCATGTTATAGGAAGGGTCTCGGGATTGGAATGGGAAGGACTTGGATATCATATCTCATGCTATAGGAAGGCTCTCAGGTTTTGAAGGGGAAGGAGTTGGATATCACATCTCATGTTATAGGACGGGTCTCAGGTTTGGTATTAGAAGCATTGAGATATCAAGTCTCATGGTATAGGAAGGGTCTCAGAATTGGAATGGGAAGGAGTTGGATATCACATCTCATGTTATAGGAAAGATATCAGGTTTGGTATTAGAAGCATTGAGACATCACATCTCATGTTATAGGAAGGGTCTCATGTTTGGAATGGGAAGGAGTTGGATATCACATATGCTATAGGAAGGGTCTCAGGTTTGGAACGGGAAAGAATTGGATATCACATCTCATGCTATAGGAAGGGTCTCAGGTTTGGTATAAGCATTGAGATATCACATCTCTGCTATCGGAAGTGTCTCAGGATTGGAATGGGAAGGAGTTGGATATCCCATCTCATGTTATAGGACGGGTCTCAGGTTTGTTATTAGAATCATTGAGATATCATATTGCATGCTGTAGGAAGGGTCTAAGGATTGGAATGGGAAGGACTTGGATATCACATCTCATGCTATAGGTAGGCTCTCAGGTTTGGAAAGGGAAGGAGTCGGATATCACATTTCATGTTAGAGGAAGGATCTCAGGTTTGGTATTAGAGGCATTGAGATATAACATCTCATGCTATAGGAAGTGTCTCAGGATTGGAATGGGAAGGAGTTGGATATCACATCTCATGCTATAGGAAGGGATTCAGGTTTGGTATAAGCATTGAGATATCACATCTCATGCTATAGGAAGGGTCTCAGGATTGGAATGGGAAGGAGTTGGATATCACATCTCATGCTATAGGAAGGGTCTCAGGTTTGGTATAAGCATTGAGATATCACATCTCATGCTATAGGAAGGGTCTCAGGATTGGAATGGGAAGGAGTTGTATATGACATCTCATGCCATAGGAAGGGTCTCGGGTTTGGTATAAGCATTGAGATATCACATCTCTGCTATCGGAAGGGTCTCAGGATTGGAATGGGAAGGAGTTTGATATCACATCTCATGCCATATATGGGTCTCAGGTTTTGTAGAAGCATTGGGATATCACATCTCATGCTATCGGAAGGGTATCAGGATTGGATTTGGAAGGAGTTGGATATCCCATCTCATGCTATAGGAAGGGTCTCAGGTTGGAATGGGAAGGAGTTGGATATCACATCTGATGTTATAGGAAGGGTCTCAGGATTGGAATGGGAAGGACTTGGATATCACATCTCATGCTATAGGAAGGCTCCCAGGTTTGGAAGGGGAAGGAGTTGGATATCACATTTCATGCTATCGGAAGTATCTCAGGTTTGGTATTAGAGGCATTGAGATATCACATCTCATGCTATCATAAGGGTCTCAGGATTGGAATGGGAAGGAGCTGGATATCACATCTCATGCTATAGGAAGGGTCTCAGGTTTGGAACGGGAAGGAGTTGGATATCACATCTCATGCTATAGGAAGTGTCTCAGGATTGGAATGGGAAGGAGTTTGATATCACATCTCATGCCATGAATGGGTCTCAGGTTTTGTAGAAGCATTGGGATATCACATCTCATGTTATCGGAAGGGTATCAGGATTGGATTTGGAAGGAGTTGGATATCCCATCTCATGCTATAGGAAGGGTCTCAGGTTGGAATGGGAAGGAGTTGGATATCACATCTGATGTTATAGGAAGGGTCTCAGGATTGGAATGGGAAGGACTTGGATATCACATCTCATGCTATAGGAAGGCTCTCAGGTTTTGAAGGGGAAGGAGTTGGATATCACATCTCATGTTATAGGACGGGTCTCAGGTTTGGTATTAGAAGCATTGAGATATCAAGTCTCATGGTATAGGAAGGGTCTCAGAATTGGAATGGGAAGGAGTTGGATATATCTCAAGCTATAGGAAGGGTCTCAGGATTGGAATGGGAAGGAGTTTGATATCACATCTCATGCTATAGTATGGGTCTCAGGTTTGGTAGAAGCATTGGGATATCACATCTCATGCTATCGGAAGGGTATCAGGATTGGATTTGGAAGGAGTTGGATATCCCATCTCATGCTATAGGAAGGGTCTCAGGTTGGAATGGGAAGGAGTTGGATATCACATCTCATGTTATAGGAAGGGTCTCAGGATTGGAATGGGAAGGAGTTGGATATCCCCTCTCATGTTATAGGACGGGTCTCTGGTTTGGTATAAGCATTGAGATATCACATCTCATGCTATTGGAAGGGTCTCAGGATTGGAATGGGAAGGATTTGGATATCACATCTCATGCTATAGGAAGGGTCTCAGGTTTGGTATACGCATGGAGATATCACTTCTCATGCTATAGGAAGGGTCTCAGGATTGGAATGGGAAGGAGTTGGATATCACATCTCATGCTATAGGAAGGGTCTCGGGTTTGGTATAAGCATGGAGATATCACTTCTCATGCTATAGGAAGGGTCTCAGGATTGGAATGGGAAGGAGTTGGATATCACATCTCATGTTATAGGAAGGATCTCAGGTTTGGTATTAGAAGCATTGAGACATCACATCTCATGCTATGGGAAGGGTCTCAGGATTAGAATGGGAAGGACTTGGATATCCCATCTCATGTTATAGGAAGGGTCTCAGGTTTGGTATTAGAAGCATTGAGATATCACATTTCATGCTATAGGAAGGGTCTCAGGATTGGAATGGGAAGGACTTGGATGTCAGATCTCATGCTATAGGGAGGGTCTCAAGTTTGATATTAGAAGCATTGAGATAACAAATCTCATGATATCGGAAGGGTGTCAGGATTGGAATGGGAAGGAGTTGGATATCACATCTCATGATAAAGGAAGGGTCTAAGGTTTGGAAGGGGAAGGATTTGGATATCACATCTCATGTTATAGGACGGGTCTCAGGTTTGGTATTAGAAGCATTGAGATATCAAGTCTCATGGTATAGGAAGGGTCTCAGAATTGGAATGGGAAGGAGTTGGATATCACATCTCAAGCTATAGGAAGGGTCTCAGGATTGGAATGGGAAGGAGTTTGATATCACATCTCATGCCATAGTATGGGTCTCAGGTTTGGTAGAAGCATTGGGATATCACATCGGATGCTATCGGAAGGGTATCAGGATTGGATTTGGAAGGAGTTGGATATCCCATCTCATGCTATAGGAAGGGTCTCAGGTTGGAATGGGAAGGAGTTGGATATCACATCTCATGTTATAGGAAGGGTCTCAGGATTGGAATGGGAAGGACTTGGATATCATATCTCATGCTATAGGAAGGCTCTCAGGTTTGGAAGGGGAAGGAGTTGGATATCACATTTCATGTTAGAGGAAGGATCTCAGGTTTGGTATTAGAGGCATTGAGATATCACATCTCATGCTATAGGAAGGTTCTCAGGATTGGAATGGGAAGGAGTTGGATATCACATCTCAAGCTATAGGAAGGGTCTCAGGTTTGGTATAAGAATTGAGATATCACATCTCATGCTATAGGAAGGGTCTAAGGATTGGAATGGGAAGGAGTTGGATATCACATCTCATGTTATAGGAAAGATATCAGGTTTGGTATTAGAAGCATTGAGACATCACATCTCATGTTATAGGAAGGGTCTCAGGATTGGAATGGGAAGAAGTTGGATATCACATCTCATGCTATAGGAAGGGTCTCAGGTTTGGTATAAGCATTGAGATATCACATCTCATGCTATAGGAAGGGTCTCAGGATTGGAATGGGAAGGAGTTGTATATAACATCTCATGCCATAGGAAGGGCCTCAGGTTTGGTATAAGCATTGAGATATCACATCTCATGCTATAGGAAGTGTCTCAGGATTGGAATTGAAAGGAGTTGGATATCCCATCTCATGTTATAGGACGGGTCTCAGGTTTGTTATTAGAATCATTGAGATATCATATTGCATGCTGTAGGACTGGTCTAAGGATTGGAATGGGAAGGACTTGGATATCACATCTCATGCTATAGGTAGGCTCTCAGGTTTGGAAAGGGAAGGAGTTGGATATCACATTTCATGTTAGAGGAAGGATCTCATGTTTGGTATTAGAGGCATTGAGATATCACATCTCATGCTATAGGAAGGGTCTCAGGATTGGAATGGGAAGGAGTTGGATATCACATCTCATGCTATAGGAAGGATCTCAGGTTTGGTATTAGAAGCATTGAGACATCACATCTCATGCTATGGGAAGGGTCTCAGGATTGGAATGGGAAGGAGTTGGATATCACATCTCATGCTATAGGAAGGGTCTCAGGTTTGGTATAAGCATTAAGATATCACATCTCATACTATAGGAAGGGTCTCAGGATTGGAATGGGAAGGAGTTGTATGTGACATCTTATGCCATAGGAAGGGTCTCAGGTTTGGTATAAGCATTGAGATATCACATCTCTGCTATCGGAAGGGTCTCAGGATTGGAATGGGAAGGAGTTGGATATCCCATCTCATGTTATAGGAAGAGTCACAGGTTTGGTATTAGAAGCATTGAGATATCACATCTCATGCTATAGGAAGTGTCTCAGGATTGGAATGGGAAGGAGTTTGATATCACATCTCATGCCATGTATGGGTCTCAGGTTTTGTAGAAGCATTGGGATATCACATCTCATGCTATCGGAAGGGTATCAGGATTGGATTTGGAAGGAGTTGAATATCCCATCTCATGCTATAGGAAGGGTCTCAGGTTGGAATGGGAAGGAGTTGGATATCACATCTGATGTTATAGGAAGGGTCTCAGGATTGGAATGGGAAGGACTTGGATATCACATCTCATGCTATAGGAAGGCTCTCAGGTTTGGAAGGGGAAGGAGTTGGATATCACATTTCATGTTAGAGGTAGGATCTCAGGTTTGGTAAAGAGGCATTGAGATATCACATCTCATGCTATAGGAAGGGTCTCAGGATTGGAATGGGAAGGAGTTGGATATCACATCTCATGTTATAGGAAAGATCGCAGGTTTGGTATTAGAAGCATTGAGACATCACATCTCATGTTATAGGAAGGGTCTCAGGATTGGAATGGGAAGGACTTGGATATCACATCTCATGCTATAGGAAGGCTCTCAGGTTTGGAAGGGGAAGGAGTTGGATATCACATTTCATGTTAGAGGTAGGATCTCAGGTTTGGTAAAAAGGCATTGAGATAACACATCTCATGCTATCGGAAGGGTCTCAGGATTGGAATGGGAAGGAGTTTGATATCACATCTCATGCTATAGGAAAGGTCTCAGGTTTGGAACTGGAAGGAGTTGGATATCCCATCTCATGTTATAGGACGGGTCTCAGGTTTGGTATTAGAAGCATTGAGATATCACATCGCATGCTGTAGGAAGAGTCTCAGGATTGGAATGGGAAGGAGTTGGATATTACATTCTTGCTATAGGAAGGGTCTCATGTTTGGAATGGGAAGGAGTTGGATATCACATATGCTATAGGAAGGGTCTCAGGTTTGGAACGGGAAAGAATTGGATATCACATCTCATGCTATAGGAAGGGTCTCAGGTTTGGTATAAGCATTGAGATATCACATCTCTGCTATCGGAAGTGTCTCAGGATTGGAATGGGAAGGAGTTGGATATCCCATCTCATGTTATAGGACGGGTCTCAGGTTTGTTATTAGAATCATTGAGATATCATATTGCATGCTGTAGGAAGGGTCTAAGGATTGGAATGGGAAGGACTTGGATATCACATCTCATGCTATAGGTAGGCTCTCAGGTTTGGAAAGGGAAGGAGTCGGATATCACATTTCATGTTAGAGGAAGGATCTCAGGTTTGGTATTAGAGGCATTGAGATATCACATCTCATGCTATAGGAAGTGTCTCAGGATTGGAATGGGAAGGAGTTGGATATCACATCTCATGCTATAGGAAGGGATTCAGGTTTGGTATAAGCATTGAGATATCACATCTCATGCTATAGGAAGGGTCTCAGGATTGGAATGGGAAGGAGTTGGATATCACATCTCATGCTATAGGAAGGGTCTCAGGTTTGGTATAAGCATTGAGATATCACATCTCATGCTATAGGAAGGGTCTCAGGATTGGAATGGGAAGGAGTTGTATATGACATCTCATGCCATAGGAAGGGTTTCGGGTTTGGTATAAGCATTGAGATATCACATCTCTGCTATCGGAAGGGTCTCAGGATTGGAATGGGAAGGAGTTTGATATCACATCTCATGCCATGTATGGGTCTCAGGTTTTGTAGAAGCATTGGGATATCACATCTCATGCTATCGGAAGGGTATCAGGATTGGATTTGGAAGGAGTTGGATATCCCATCTCATGCTATAGGAAGGGTCTCAGGTTGGAATGGGAAGGAGTTGGATATCACATCTGATGTTATAGGAAGGGTCTCAGGATTGGAATGGGAAGGACTTGGATATCACATCTCATGCTATAGGAAGGCTCCCAGGTTTGGAAGGGGAAGGAGTTGGATATCACATTTCATGTTAGAGGTAGGATATCAGGTTTGGTAAAGAGGCATTGAGATATCACATCTCGTGCTATAGGAAGGGTCTCACAATTGGAATGGGAAGGAGTTGGATATCACATCTCATGTTATAGGAAAGATCTCAGGTTTGGTATTAGAAGCATTGAGACATCACATCTCATGTTATAGGAAGGGTCTCAGGATTGGAATGGGAAGAAGTTGGATATCACATCTCATGCAATAGGAAGGTTCTCAGGTTTGGTATAAGCATTGAGATATCACATCTCATGCTATAAGAAGGGTCTCAGGATTGGAATGGGAAGGAGTTGTATATGACATCTCATGCCATAGGAAGGGTCTCAGGTTTGGTATAAGCATTGAGATATCACATCTCATGCTATAGGAAGGGTCTCAGGATTGGAATGGGAAGGACTTGGATATCACATCTCATGCTATAGGCAGGGTCTCAGGTTTGGAAAGGGAAGGAGTTGGATATCACATTTCATGTTAGAGGTAGGATCTCAGGTTTGGTATTAGAGGCATTGAGATATCACATCTCATGCTATCAGAAGGGTCTCAGGATTGGAATGGGAAGGAGTTGGATATCACATCTCATGCTAAAGGGAGGGTCTCAGGTTTGGAAGGGGAAGGATTAGGATATCACATCTCATGTTATAGGAAGGATCTCAGGTTTGGTATTAGAAGCATTGAGATATCACATCTCATGCTATCGGAAGTATCTCAGGTTTGGTATTAGAGGCATTGAGATATCACATCTCATGCTATCATAAGGGTCTCAGGATTGGAATGGGAAGGAGCTGGATATCACATCTCATGCTATAGGAAGGGTCTCAGGTTTGGAACGGGAAGGAGTTGGATATCACATCTCATGTTATAGGAAGAGTCTCAGGTTTGGAATAAACATTGAGATATCACATCTCTGCAATCGGAAGTGTCTCAGGATTGGAATGGGAAGGAGTTTGATATCACATCTCATGCCATGTATGGGTCTCAGGTTTTGTAGAAGCATTGGGATATCACATCTCATGCTATCGGAAGGGTATCAGGATTGGATTTGGAAGGAGTTGGATATCCCATCTCATGCTATAGGAAGGGTCTCAGGTTGGAATGGGAAGGAGTTGGATATCACATCTGATGTTATAGGAAGGGTCTCAGGATTGGAATGGGAAGGACTTGGATATCACATCTCATGCTATAGGAAGGCTCCCAGGTTTGGAAGGGGAAGGAGTTGGATATCACATATCATGTTAGAGGTAGGATATCAGGTTTGGTAAAGAGGCATTGAGATATCACATCTCGTGCTATAGGAAGGGTCTCACAATTGGAATGGGAAGGAGTTGGATATCACATCTCATGTTATAGGAAAGATCTCAGGTTTGGTATTAGAAGCATTGAGACATCACATCTCATGTTATAGGAAGGGTCTCAGGATTGGAATGGGAAGAAGTTGGATATCACATCTCATGCAATAGGAAGGTTCTCAGGTTTGGTATAAGCATTGAGATATCACATCTCATGCTATAAGAAGGGTCTCAGGATTGGAATGGGAAGGAGTTGTATATGACATCTCATGCCATAGGAAGGGTCTCAGGTTTGGTATAAGCATTGAGATATCACATCTCATGCTATAGGAAGGGTCTCAGGATTGGAATGGGAAGGACTTGGATATCACATCTCATGCTATAGGCAGGGTCTCAGGTTTGGAAAGGGAAGGAGTTGGATATCACATTTCATGTTAGAGGTAGGATCTCAGGTTTGGTATTAGAGGCATTGAGATATCACATCTCATGCTATCAGAAGGGTCTCAGGATTGGAATGGGAAGGAGTTGGATATCACATCTCATGCTAAAGGGAGGGTCTCAGGTTTGGAAGGGGAAGGATTAGGATATCACATCTCATGTTATAGGAAGGATCTCAGGTTTGGTATTAGAAGCATTGAGATATCACATCTCATGCTATCGGAAGTATCTCAGGTTTGGTATTAGAGGCATTGAGATATCACATCTCATGCTATCATAAGGGTCTCAGGATTGGAATGGGAAGGAGCTGGATATCACATCTCATGCTATAGGAAGGGTCTCAGGTTTGGAACGGGAAGGAGTTGGATATCACATCTCATGTTATAGGAAGAGTCTCAGGTTTGGAATAAACATTGAGATATCACATCTCTGCAATCGGAAGTGTCTCAGGATTGGGATGGGAAGGAGTTGGATATCACATCTCATGCTATAGGAAGGGTCTCAGGTTTGGAACGGGAAGGAGTTGGATATCCCATCTCATGTTATAGGACGGGTCTCAGGTTTGGTATTAGAAGCATTGAGATATCACATCGCATGCTGTAGGAAGGGTCTCAGGATTGGAATGGGAAGGAGTTGGATATTACATTCTTGCTATAGGAAGGATCTCATGTTTGGAATGGGAAGGAGTTGGATATCACATATGCTATAGGAAGGGTCTCAGGTTTGGAACGGGAAGGAGTTGGATATCACATCTCATGCTATAGGAAGGGTCTCAGGTTTAGTATAAGCATTGAGATATCACATCTCTGCTATTGGAAGTGTCTCAGGATTGGAATGGGAAGGAGTTGGATATCCCATCTCATGTTATAGGACGGGTCTCTGGTTTGGTATAAGCATTGAGATATCACATCTCATGCTATAGGAAGGGTCTCAGGATTGGAATGGGAAGGATTTGGATATCACATCTCATGCTATAGGAAGGGTCTCAGGTTTGGTATACGCATGGAGATATCACTTCTCATGCTATAGGAAGGGTCTCAGGATTGGAATGGGAAGGAGTTGGATATCACATCTCATGCTATAGGAAGGGTCTCGGGTTTGGTATAAGCATGGAGATATCACTTCTCATGCTATAGGAAGGGTCTCAGGATTGGAATGGGAAGGAGTTGGATATCACATCTCATGTTATAGGAAGGATCTCAGGTTTGGTATTAGAAGCATTGAGACATCACATCTCATGCTATGGGAAGGGTCTCAGGATTAGAATGGGAAGGACTTGGATATCCCATCTCATGTTATAGGAAGGGTCTCAGGTTTGGTATTAGAAGCATTGAGATATCACATCTCATGCTATAGGAAGGGTCTCAGGATTGGAATGGGAAGGACTTGGATGTCAGATCTCATGCTATAGGGAGGGTCTCAAGTTTGATATTAGAAGCATTGAGATAACAAATCTCATGATATCGGAAGGGTGTCAGGATTGGAATGGGAAGGAGTTGGATATCACATCTCATGATAAAGGAAGGGTCTAAGGTTTGGAAGGGGAAGGATTTGGATATCACATCTCATGTTATAGGACGGGTCTCAGGTTTGGTATTAGAAGCATTGAGATATCAAGTCTCATGGTATAGGAAGGGTCTCAGGATTGGAATGGGAAGGAGTTGTATATGACATCTCATGCCATAGGAAGGGTCTCAGGTTTGGTATAAGCATTGAGATATCACATCTCATGCTATAGGAAGGGTCTCAGGATTGGAATGGGAAGGAGTTTGATATCACATCTCATGCCATAGTATGGGTCTCAGGTTTGGTAGAAGCATTGGGATATCACATCTCATGCTATCGGAAGGGTATCAGGATTGGATTTGGAAGGAGTTGGATATCCCATCTCATGCTATAGGAAGGGTCTCAGGTTGGAATGGGAAGGAGTTGGATATCACATCTCATGTTATAGGAAGGGTCTCAGGATTGGAATGGGAAGGACTTGGATATCATATCTCATGCTATAGGAAGGCTCTCAGGTTTGGAAGGGGAAGGAGTTGGATATCACATTTCATGTTAGAGGAAGGATCTCAGGTTTGGTATTAGAGGCATTGAGATATCACATCTCATGCTATAGGAAGGTTCTCAGGATTGGAATGGGAAGGAGTTGGATATCACATCTCAAGCTATAGGAAGGGTCTCAGGTTTGGTATAAGCATTGAGATATCACATCTCATGCTATAGGAAGGGTCTCAGGATTGGAATGGGAAGGAGTTGGATATCACATCTCATGTTATAGGAAAGATATCAGGTTTGGTATTAGAAGCATTGAGACATCACATCTCATGTTATAGGAAGGGTCTCAGGATTGGAATGGGAAGAAGTTGGATATCACATCTCATGCTATAGGAAGGGTCTCAGGTTTGGTATAAGCATTGAGATATCACATCTCATGCTATAGGAAGGGTCTCAGGATTGGAATGGGAAGGAGTTGTATATGACATCTCATGCCATAGGAAGGGTCTCAGGTTTGGTATAAGCATTGAGATATCACATCTCATGCTATAGGAAGTGTCTCAGGATTGGAATTGAAAGGAGTTGGATATCCCATCTCATGTTATAGGACGGGTCTCAGGTTTGTTATTAGAATCATTGAGATATCATATTGCATGCTGTAGGAAGGGTCTAAGGATTGGAATGGGAAGGACTTGGATATCACATCTCATGCTATAGGTAGGCTCTCAGGTTTGGAAAGGGAAGGAGTTGGATATCACATTTCATGTTAGAGGAAGGATCTCAGGTTTGGTATTAGAGGCATTGAGATATCACATCTCATGCTATAGGAAGGGTCTCAGGATTGGAATGGGAAGGAGTTGGATATCACATCTCATGCTATAGGAAGGATCTCAGGTTTGGTATTAGAAGCATTGAGACATCACATCTCATGCTATGGGAAGGGTCTCAGGATTGGAATGGGAAGGAGTTGGATATCACATCTCATGCTATAGGAAGGGTCTCAGGTTTGGTATAAGCATTAAGATATCACATCTCATACTATAGGAAGGGTCTCAGGATTGGAATGGGAAGGAGTTGTATGTGACATCTTATGCCATAGGAAGGGTCTCAGGTTTGGTATAAGCATTGAGATATCACATCTCTGCTATCGGAAGGGTCTCAGGATTGGAATGGGAAGGAGTTGGATATCCCATCTCATGTTATAGGAAGAGTCACAGGTTTGGTATTAGAAGCATTGAGATATCACATCTCATGCTATAGGAAGTGTCTCAGGATTGGAATGGGAAGGAGTTTGATATCACATCTCATGCCATGTATGGGTCTCAGGTTTTGTAGAAGCATTGGGATATCACATCTCATGCTATCGGAAGGGTATCAGGATTGGATTTGGAAGGAGTTGAATATCCCATCTCATGCTATAGGAAGGGTCTCAGGTTGGAATGGGAAGGAGTTGGATATCACATCTGATGTTATAGGAAGGGTCTCAGGATTGGAATGGGAAGGACTTGGATATCACATCTCATGCTATAGGAAGGCTCTCAGGTTTGGAAGGGGAAGGAGTTGGATATCACATTTCATGTTATAGGAAAGATCGCAGGTTTGGTATTAGAAGCATTGAGACATCACATCTCATGTTATAGGAAGGGTCTCAGGATTGGAATGGGAAGGACTTGGATATCACATCTCATGCTATAGGAAGGCTCTCAGGTTTGGAAGGGGAAGGAGTTGGATATCACATTTCATATTAGAGGTAGGATCTCAGGTTTGGTAAAAAGGCATTGAGATAACACATCTCATGCTATCGGAAGGGTCTCAGGATTGGAATGGGAAGGAGTTTGATATCACATCTCATGCTATAGGAAAGGTCTCAGGTTTGGAACTGGAAGGAGTTGGATATCCCATCTCATGTTATAGGACGGGTCTCAGGTTTGGTATTAGAAGCATTGAGATATCACATCGCATGCTGTAGGAAGGGTCTCAGGATTGGAATGGGAAGGAGTTGGATATTACATTCTTGCTATAGGAAGGGTCTCATGTTTGGAATGGGAAGGAGTTGGATATCACATATGCTATAGGAAGGTTCTCAGGTTTGGAACGGGAAAGAATTGGATATCACATCTCATGCTATAGGAAGGGCCTCAGGATTGGAATGGGAAGGAGTTTGATATCACATCTCATGCCATGGTATGGGTCTCAGGTTTTGTAGAAGCATTGGGATATCACATCACATGCTATCGGAAGGGTATCGGGATTGGATTTGGAAGGAGTTGGATATCCCATCTCATGCTATAGGCAGGGTCTAAGGTTGGAATGGGAAGGAGTTGGATATCACATCTCATGTTATAGGAAGGGTCTCAGGATTGGAATGGGAAGGACTTGGATATCACATCTCATTCTATAGGAAGGCTCTCAGGGTTGGAAGGGGAAGGAGTTGGATATCACATTTCATGTTAGAGGTAGGATCTCAGGTTTGGTATTAGAGGCATTGAGATATCACATCTCATGCCATCAGAAGGGTCTCAGGATTGGAATGGGAAGGAGTTGGATATCACATCTCATGCTAAAGGGAGGGTCTAAGGTTTGGAAGGGGAAGGATTTGGACATCACATCTCATGTTATAGGAATTATCTCAGGTTTGGTATTAGAAGCATTGAGATATCACATCTCATGCTATCGGAAGGGTCTCAGGTTTGGTATAAGCATTGAGATATCACATCTCTGCTATCGGAAGGGTCTCAGGATTGGAAAGGGAAGGATTTGGAGTTCACATGTTATAGGATGGTTCTCAGGTTTGGTTTTAGAAGCATTAAGATATAACATCTCATGCTATAGGAAGGGTCTCAGGTTTGGAATGGGAAGGAGTTGATATCAGATCTCATGCTAAAGGAAAGGTCTCAGGTTTGGAAGGGGAAGGATTTGGATCTCACATCTCATGTTTTAGGACGGGTCTCAGGTTTGGTATTAGAAGCATTGAAATATCACATCTCATGGTATAGGAAGGGTCTCAGGTTTGGAAAGGGAATGATTTGGATTTCACATCTCATGTTATAGGATGGTTCTCATGTTTGGTTTTAGAAGCATTGAGATATCACATCTCATGCTATCGGAAGGGTCTCAGGTTTGGAATGGGAAGGAGTTTGATATCACATCTCATGTTATAGGAAGGATCTCAGGTTTGGTATTAGAAGCATTGAGATATCACATCTCATGCTATAGGAAGGGTTTTAGGATTGGAATCGGAAGGGGTTGTATATGACATCTCATGTTATAGGAAGGATCTCAGGTTTGGTATTAGAAGCATTGAGATATCACATCTCATGCTATAGGAAGGGTCTCAGGATTGGAATCGGAAGGAGTTGTATTGGAATCTCATGCCATAGGAAGGGTCTCAGGTTTGGTATAAGCATTGAGATATCACATCTCTGCTATCGGAAGGGTCTCAGGATTGGAATGGGAAGGAGTAGGATATCCCATCTCGTTATAGGAAGGGTCTCAGGTTTGGTATTAGAAGCATTGAGATATCACATCTCATGCTATAGGAAGGGTCTAAGGTTTGGAAAGGGGAAGGATTTGGGTACCACATCTCATGTTATAGGATCGGTCTCAGGTTTGGTATTAGAAGCATTGAGATATCAAGTCTCATGGTATAGGACGGGTCTCAGAATTGGAATGGGAAGGAGTTGGATATCACATCTCAAGCTATAGGAAGGGTCTCAGGATTGGAATGGGAAGGAGTTTGATATCACATCTCATGCCATGGTATGGGTCTCAGGTTTTGTAGAAGCATTGGGATATCACATCACATGCTATCGGAAGGGTATCGGGATTGGATTTGGAAGGAGTTGGATATCCCATCTCATGCTATAGGCAGGGTCTAAGGTTGGAATGGGAAGGAGTTGGATATCACATCTCATGTTATAGGAAGGGTCTCAGGATTGGAATGGGAAGGACTTGGATATCACATCTCATTCTATAGGAAGGCTCTCATGGTTGGAAGGGGAAGGAGTTGGATATCACATTTCATGTTAGAGGTAGGATCTCAGGTTTGGTATTAGAGGCATTGAGATATCACATCTCATGCCATCAGAAGGGTCTCAGGATTGGAATGGGAAGGAGTTGGATATCACATCTCATGCTAAAGGGAGGGTCTAAGGTTTGGAAGGGGAAGGATTTGGACATCACATCTCATGTTATAGGAATTATCTCAGGTTTGGTATTAGAAGCATTGAGATATCACATCTCATGCTATCGGAAGGGTCTCAGGTTTGGTATAAGCATTGAGATATCACATCTCTGCTATCGGAAGGGTCTCAGGATTGGAAAGGGAAGGACTTGGATATCACAATTCATGTTATAGGAAGGGCCTCAGGTTTGGTATTAGAAGCATTGAGATATCACATCTCATGCTATAGGAAGGGTCTCAGGATTGGAATGGGAAGGACTTGGATATCACATCTCATGTTATAGGAAGGGTCGCAGGTTTGGTATTAGAAGCATTGAGATATCACATCTCATGCTATAGGAAGGGTCTCAGGAATGGAATGGGAAGGACTTGGATATCACATCTCATGATACAGGAAGGGTCTAAGGTTTGGAAGGGGAAGGATTTGGATATCACATCTCATGTTATTGGACCGGTCTCAGGTTTGGTATTAGAAGCATTGAGATATCAAGTCTCATGGTATAGGACGGGAGTTTGATATCACATCTCATGCCATGGTATGGGTCTCAGGTTTTGTAGAAGCATTGGGATATCACATCTCTTGCTATCGGAAGGGTATCAGGATTGGATTTGGAAGGAGTTGGATATCCCATCTCATGCTATAGGAAGGGTCTCAGGATTGGAATGGGAAGGACTTGGATATCACATCTCATGCTGTAGGAAGGCTCTCAGGTTTGGAAAGGGAAGGAGTTGGATATCACATTTCATGTTAGAGGTAGGATCTCAGGTTTGGTATTAGAGGCATTGAGATATCACATCTCAAGCTATCTCAGGATTGGAATGGGAAGGAGTTTGATATCACATCTCGAGCTATAGGAAGGGTCTCAGGTTTGGGAAGGGAAGGATTGGGATTTCACATCTCGTTATAGGATGGTTCTCATGTTTGTTTTTAGAAGCATTGAGATATCAAATCTCATGCTATTGGAAGGGTCTCAGGTTTGGAATGGGAAGGAGTTGGATATCACATCTCATGTTATAGGAAGGATCTCAGGTTTGGTATTAGAAGCATTGAGATATCACATCTCATGCTATAGGAAGGGTCTCAGGATAGGAATGTGAAGGATTTGGATATCACATCATACTAAAGGTAGGGTCTCAGGTTTGGTATAAGCATTGAGATATCACATCTCTGCTATCGGAAGGGTCTCAGGATTGGATTGGGAAGGAGTTGGATATCCCTTCTCATGCTATAGGGAGGGTCTCAGGTTGGAATGGGAAGGAGTTGGATATCACATCTCATGCTATAGGAAGGGTCTCAAGATTAAAATGGGAAGGATTTGGATATCACATCTCTTGCTATAGGAAGGGTCTCAGGTTTTTTATTAGAAACATTGAGATATCACATCTCATGCTATAGGAAGGGTTTCAGGATTGGAATGGGAAGGATTTGGATATCACATCTCATGCTAAAGGAAGGGTCTCAGGTTTGGAAGGGGAAGGATTTGGATATCATATCTCATGTTATAGGGCGGGTCCCAGGTTTGGTATTAGAAGCATTGAGATATCACATCTCATGGCATAGGAAGGGTCTCAGGATTGGAATGGGAAGGAATTGGATATCACATCTCATCCAATAGAAAGGGTCTCAGGTTTGGAATGGGAAGGAATTGGATATCACATCATGTTATAGGAAGGATCTCAGGATTGGAATGGGAAGGATTTGGATATCCCTTCTCATGCTATAGGAAGTGTCTCAGGTTGGAATGGGAAGGAGTTGGATATCATATCTCGTTATAGGAAGGGTCTCAGGATTGGAATGGGAAGGATTTGGATATCACATCTCTTGCTATAGGAAGGGTCTCAGGTTTTTTATTAGAAACATTGAGCTATCACATCTCATGCTATAGGAAGGGTTTCAGGATTGGAATGGGAAGGATTTGGATATCACATCTCATGCTAAAGGAAGGGTCTCAGGTTTGGAAGGGGAAGGATTTGGATATCATATCTCATGTTATAGGACGGGTCACAGGTTTGGTATTAGAAGCATTGAGATATCACATCTCGTGCTATAGGAGGAGTCTCAGGATTGGAATGGGAAGGAGTTGGATATCACGTCTCATGTTATAGGAAGGGCCTCAGGATTGGAATGGCAAGGAGTTGGATATCACATCTCATGCTAAAGGAAGGGTCTCAGGTTTGATAGAAGCATTGAGATATCACATCTCATGCTATAGGAAGGAACTCAGGATTGCAATGGGAAGGAGTTGGATATCACATCTCATGCCATAGGATGGGTCATCAGGTTTGGTATAAGCATTGAGATATCACATCTCTGCTATCGGAAGGGGCTCAGGATAGGAATGGGAAGGACTTAGATATCACATCTCATACTATAGGGAGGGTCTCAGTTTTGATATTAGAAGCATTGAGCTATCACATCTCATGCTATCGGAAGGGTCTCAGGATTGGAATGGGATGGAGTTGGATATCACATCGCAAGCTATCTCGGGATTGGAATGGGAAGGAGTTTGATATCACATCTCAAGCTATAGGAAGGGTCTCAGGTTTGGAAGGGGAAGGATTTGGATCTCACATCTCATGTTATAGGATGGTTCTCATGTTTGGTTTTAGTAGCATTGAGATATCACATCTCATGCTATCGGAAGGGTCTCAGGTTTGGAAGGGGAAGGATTTGGATCTCACATCTCATGTTTTAGGACGGGTCTCAGGTTTGGTATTAGAAGCATTGAAATATCACATCTCATGGTATAGGAAGGGTCTCAGGTTTGGAAAGGGAATGATTTGGATTTCACATCTCATGTTATAGGATGGTTCTCATGTTTGGTTTTAGAAGCATTGAAATATCACATCTCATGGTATAGGAAGGGTCTCAGGTTTGGAAAGGGAATGATTTGGATTTCACATCTCATGTTATAGGAAGGATCTCAGGTTTGGTATTAGAAGCATTGAGATATCACATCTCATGCTATAGGAAGGGTTTTAGGATTGGAATCGGAAGGGGTTGTATATGACATCTCATGTTATAGGAAGGATCTCAGGTTTGGTATTAGAAGCATTGAGATATCACATCTCATGCTATAGGAAGGGTCTCAGGATTGGAATCGGAAGGAGTTGTATTGGAATCTCATGCCATAGGAAGGGTCTCAGGTTTGGTATAAGCATTGAGATATCACATCTCTGCTATCGGAAGGGTCTCAGGATTGGAATGGGAAGGAGTAGGATATCCCATCTCGTTATAGGAAGGGTCTCAGGTTTGGTATTAGAAGCATTGAGATATCACATCTCATGCTATAGGAAGGGTCTAAGGTTTGGAAAGGGGAAGGATTTGGGTACCACATCTCATGTTATAGGATCGGTCTCAGGTTTGGTATTAGAAGCATTGAGATATCAAGTCTCATGGTATAGGACGGGTCTCAGAATTGGAATGGGAAGGAGTTGGATATCACATCTCAAGCTATAGGAAGGGTCTCAGGATTGGAATGGGAAGGAGTTTGATATCACATCTCATGCCATGGTATGGGTCTCAGGTTTTGTAGAAGCATTGGGATATCACATCACATGCTATCGGAAGGGTATCGGGATTGGATTTGGAAGGAGTTGGATATCCCATCTCATGCTATAGGCAGGGTCTAAGTTTGGAATGGGAAGGAGTTGGATATCACATCTCATGTTATAGGAAGGGTCTCAGGATTGGAATGGGAAGGACTTGGATATCACATCTCATTCTATAGGAAGGCTCTCAGGGTTGGAAGGGGAAGGAGTTGGATATCACATTTCATGTTAGAGGTAGGATCTCAGGTTTGGTATTAGAGGCATTGAGATATCACATCTCATGCCATCGGAAGGGTGTCTGGATTGGAATGGGAAGGAGTTGGATATCACATCTCATGATAAAGGAAGGGTCTAAGGTTTGGAAGGGGAAGGATTTGGATATCACATCTCATGTTATAGGACGGGTCTCAGGTTTGGTATTAGAAGCATTGAGATATCAAGTCTCATGGTATAGGAAGGGTCTCAGAATTGGAATGGGAAGGAGTTGGATATCACATCTCAAGCTATAGGAAGGGTCTCAGGATTGGAATGGGAAGGAGTTTGATATCACATCTCATGCCATAGTATGGGTCTCAGGTTTGGTAGAAGCATTGGGATATCACATCTCATGCTATCGGAAGGGTATCAGGATTGGATTTGGAAGGAGTTGGATATCCCATCTCATGCTATAGGAAGGGTCTCAGGTTGGAATGGGAAGGAGTTGGATATCACATCTCATGTTATAGGAAGGGTCTCGGGATTGGAATGGGAAGGACTTGGATATCATATCTCATGCTATAGGAAGGCTCTCAGGTTTTGAAGGGGAAGGAGTTGGATATCACATCTCATGTTATAGGACGGGTCTCAGGTTTGGTATTAGAAGCATTGAGATATCAAGTCTCATGGTATAGGAAGGGTCTCAGAATTGGAATGGGAAGGAGTTGGATATCACATCTCATGTTATAGGAAAGATATCAGGTTTGGTATTAGAAGCATTGAGACATCACATCTCATGTTATAGGAAGGGTCTCATGTTTGGAATGGGAAGGAGTTGGATATCACATATGCTATAGGAAGGGTCTCAGGTTTGGAACGGGAAAGAATTGGATATCATATCTCATGCTATAGGAAGGGTCTCAGGTTTGGTATAAGCATTGAGATATCACATCTCTGCTATCGGAAGTGTCTCAGGATTGGAATGGGAAGGAGTTGGATATCCCATCTCATGTTATAGGACGGGTCTCAGGTTTGTTATTAGAATCATTGAGATATCATATTGCATGCTGTAGGAAGGGTCTAAGGATTGGAATGGGAAGGACTTGGATATCACATCTCATGCTATAGGTAGGCTCTCAGGTTTGGAAAGGGAAGGAGTCGGATATCACATTTCATGTTAGAGGAAGGATCTCAGGTTTGGTATTAGAGGCATTGAGATATAACATCTCATGCTATAGGAAGTGTCTCAGGATTGGAATGGGGAGGAGTTGGATATCACATCTCATGCTATAGGAAGGGATTCAGGTTTGGTATAAGCATTGAGATATCACATCTCATGCTATAGGAAGGGTCTCAGGATTGGAATGGGAAGGAGTTGGATATCACATCTCATGCTATAGGAAGGGTCTCAGGTTTGGTATAAGCATTGAGATATCACATCTCATGCTATAGGAAGGGTCTCAGGATTGGAATGGGAAGGAGTTGTATATGACATCTCATGCCATAGGAAGGGTCTCGGGTTTGGTATAAGCATTGAGATATCACATCTCTGCTATCGGAAGGGTCTCAGGATTGGAATGGGAAGGAGTTTGATATCACATCTCATGCCATGTATGGGTCTTAGGTTTTGTAGAAGCATTGGGATATCACATCTCATGCTATCGGAAGGGTATCAGGATTGGATTTGGAAGGAGTTGGATATCCCATCTCATGCTATAGGAAGGGTCTCAGGTTGGAATGGGAAGGAGTTGGATATCACATCTGATGTTATAGGAAGGGTCTCAGGATTGGAATGGGAAGGACTTGGATATCACATCTCATGCTATAGGAAGGCTCCCAGGTTTGGAAGGGGAAGGAGTTGGATATCACATTTCATGCTATCGGAAGTATCTCAGGTTTGGTATTAGAGGCATTGAGATATCACATCTCATGCTATCATAAGGGTCTCAGGATTGGAATGGGAAGGAGCTGGATATCACATCTCATGCTATAGGAAGGGTCTCAGGTTTGGAACGGGAAGGAGTTGGATATCACATCTCATGCTATCGGAAGTGTCTCAGGATTGGAATGGGAAGGAGTTTGATATCACATCTCATGCCATGAATGGGTCTCAGGTTTTGTAGAAGCATTGGGATATCACATCTCATGCTATCGGAAGGGTATCAGGATTGGATTTGGAAGGAGTTGGATATCCCATCTCATGCTATAGGAAGGGTCTCAGGTTGGAATGGGAAGGAGTTGGATATCACATCTGATGTTATAGGAAGGGTCTCAGGATTGGAATGGGAAGGACTTGGATATCACATCTCATGCTATAGGAAGGCTCTCAGGTTTTGAAGGGGAAGGAGTTGGATATCACATCTCATGTTATAGGACGGGTCTCAGGTTTGGTATTAGAAGCATTGAGATATCAAGTCTCATGGTATAGGAAGGGTCTCAGAATTGGAATGGGAAGGAGTTGGATATCATATCTCAAGCTATAGGAAGGGTCTCAGGATTGGAATGGGAAGGAGTTTGATATCACATCTCATGCCATAGTATGGGTCTCAGGTTTGGTAGAAGCATTGGGATATCACATCTCATGCTATCGGAAGGGTATCAGGATTGGATTTGGAAGGAGTTGGATATCCCATCTCATGCTATAGGAAGGGTCTCAGGTTGGAATGGGAAGGAGTTGGATATCACATCTCATGTTATAGGAAGGGTCTCAGGATTGGAATGGGAAGGAGTTGGATATCCCCTCTCATGTTATAGGACGGGTCTCTGGTTTGGTATAAGCATTGAGATATCACATCTCATGCTATAGGAAGGGTCTCAGGATTGGAATGGGAAGGATTTGGATATCACATCTCATGCTATAGGAAGGGTCTCAGGTTTGGTATACGCATGGAGATATCACTTCTCATGCTATAGGAAGGGTCTCAGGATTGGAATGGGAAGGAGTTGGATATCACATCTCATGCTATAGGAAGGGTCTCGGGTTTGGTATAAGCATGGAGATATCACTTCTCATGCTATAGGAAGGGTCTCAGGATTGGAATGGGAAGGAGTTGGATATCACATCTCATGTTATAGGAAGGATCTCAGGTTTGGTATTAGAAGCATTGAGACATCACATCTCATGCTATGGGAAGGGTCTCAGGATTAGAATGGGAAGGACTTGGATATCCCATCTCATGTTATAGGAAGGGTCTCAGGTTTGGTATTAGAAGCATTGAGATATCACATCTCATGCTATAGGAAGGGTCTCAGGATTGGAATGGGAAGGACTTGGATGTCAGATCTCATGCTATAGGGAGGGTCTCAAGTTTGATATTAGAAGCATTGAGATAACAAATCTCATGATATCGGAAGGGTGTCAGGATTGGAATGGGAAGGAGTTGGATATCACATCTCATGATAAAGGAAGGGTCTAAGGTTTGGAAGGGGAAGGATTTGGATATCACATCTCATGTTATAGGACGGGTCTCAGGTTTGGTATTAGAAGCATTGAGATATCAAGTCTCATGGTATAGGAAGGGTCTCAGAATTGGAATGGGAAGGAGTTGGATATCACATCTCAAGCTATAGGAAGGGTCTCAGGATTGGAATGGGAAGGAGTTTGATATCACATCTCATGCCATAGTATGGGTCTCAGGTTTGGTAGAAGCATTGGGATATCACATCGGATGCTATCGGAAGGGTATCAGGATTGGATTTGGAAGGAGTTGGATATCCCATCTCATGCTATAGGAAGGGTCTCAGGTTGGAATGGGAAGGAGTTGGATATCACATCTCATGTTATAGGAAGGGTCTCAGGATTGGAATGGGAAGGACTTGGATATCATATCTCATGCTATAGGAAGGCTCTCAGGTTTGGAAGGGGAAGGAGTTGGATATCACATTTCATGTTAGAGGAAGGATCTCAGGTTTGGTATTAGAGGCATTGAGATATCACATCTCATGCTATAGGAAGGTTCTCAGGATTGGAATGGGAAGGAGTTGGATATCACATCTCAAGCTATAGGAAGGGTCTCAGGTTTGGTATAAGAATTGAGATATCACATCTCATGCTATAGGAAGGGTCTAAGGATTGGAATGGGAAGGAGTTGGATATCACATCTCATGTTATAGGAAAGATATCAGGTTTGGTATTAGAAGCATTGAGACATCACATCTCATGTTATAGGAAGGGTCTCAGGATTGGAATGGGAAGAAGTTGGATATCACATCTCATGCTATAGGAAGGGTCTCAGGTTTGGTATAAGCATTGAGATATCACATCTCATGCTATAGGAAGGGTCTCAGGATTGGAATGGGAAGGAGTTGTATATAACATCTCATGCCATAGGAAGGGCCTCAGGTTTGGTATAAGCATTGAGATATCACATCTCATGCTATAGGAAGTGTCTCAGGATTGGAATTGAAAGGAGTTGGATATCCCATCTCATGTTATAGGACGGGTCTCAGGTTTGTTATTAGAATCATTGAGATATCATATTGCATGCTGTAGGACTGGTCTAAGGATTGGAATGGTAAGGACTTGGATATCACATCTCATGCTATAGGTAGGCTCTCAGGTTTGGAAAGGGAAGGAGTTGGATATCACATTTCATGTTAGAGGAAGGATCTCAGGTTTGGTATTAGAGGCATTGAGATATCACATCTCATGCTATAGGAAGGGTCTCAGGATTGGAATGGGAAGGAGTTGGATATCACATCTCATGCTATAGGAAGGATCTCAGGTTTGGTATTAGAAGCATTGAGACATCACATCTCATGCTATGGGAAGGGTCTCAGGATTGGAATGGGAAGGAGTTGGATATCACATCTCATGCTATAGGAAGGGTCTCAGGTTTGGTATAAGCATTAAGATATCACATCTCATACTATAGGAAGGGTCTCAGGATTGGAATGGGAAGGAGTTGTATGTGACATCTTATGCCATAGGAAGGGTCTCAGGTTTGGTATAAGCATTGAGATATCACATCTCTGCTATCGGAAGGGTCTCAGGATTGGAATGGGAAGGAGTTGGATATCCCATCTCATGTTATAGGAAGAGTCACAGGTTTGGTATTAGAAGCATTGAGATATCACATCTCATGCTATAGGAAGTGTCTCAGGATTGGAATGGGAAGGAGTTTGATATCACATCTCATGCCATGTATGGGTCTCAGGTTTTGTAGAAGCATTGGGATATCACATCTCATGCTATCGGAAGGGTATCAGGATTGGATTTGGAAGGAGTTGAATATCCCATCTCATGCTATAGGAAGGGTCTCAGGTTGGAATGGGAAGGAGTTGGATATCACATCTGATGTTATAGGAAGGGTCTCAGGATTGGAATGGGAAGGACTTGGATATCACATCTCATGCTATAGGAAGGCTCTCAGGTTTGGAAGGGGAAGGAGTTGGATATCACATTTCATGTTAGAGGTAGGATCTCAGGTTTGGTAAAAAGGCATTGAGATAACACATCTCATGCTATCGGAAGGGTCTCAGGATTGGAATGGGAAGGAGTTTGATATCACATCTCATGCTATAGGAAAGGTCTCAGGTTTGGAACTGGAAGGAGTTGGATATCCCATCTCATGTTATAGGACGGGTCTCAGGTTTGGTATTAGAAGCATTGAGATATCACATCGCATGCTGTAGGAAGGGTCTCAGGATTGGAATGGGAAGGAGTTGGATATTACATTCTTGCTATAGGAAGGGTCTCATGTTTGGAATGGGAAGGAGTTGGATATCACATATGCTATAGGAAGGGTCTCAGGTTTGGAACGGGAAAGAATTGGATATCACATCTCATGCTATAGGAAGGGTCTCAGGTTTGGTATAAGCATTGAGATATCACATCTCTGCTATCGGAAGTGTCTCAGGATTGGAATGGGAAGGAGTTGGATATCCCATCTCATGTTATAGGACGGGTCTCAGGTTTGTTATTAGAATCATTGAGATATCATATTGCATGCTGTAGGAAGGGTCTAAGGATTGGAATGGGAAGGACTTGGATATCACATCTCATGCTATAGGTAGGCTCTCAGGTTTGGAAAGGGAAGGAGTCGGATATCACATTTCATGTTAGAGGAAGGATCTCAGGTTTGGTATTAGAGGCATTGAGATATCACATCTCATGCTATAGGAAGTGTCTCAGGATTGGAATGGGAAGGAGTTGGATATCACATCTCATGCTATAGGAAGGGATTCAGGTTTGGTATAAGCATTGAGATATCACATCTCATGCTATAGGAAGGGTCTCAGGATTGGAATGGGAAGGAGTTGGATATCACATCTCATGCTATAGGAAGGGTCTCAGGTTTGGTATAAGCATTGAGATATCACATCTCATGCTATAGGAAGGGTCTCAGGATTGGAATGGGAAGGAGTTGTATATGACATCTCATGCCATAGGAAGGGTTTCGGGTTTGGTATAAGCATTGAGATATCACATCTCTGCTATCGGAAGGGTCTCAGGATTGGAATGGGAAGGAGTTTGATATCACATCTCATGCCATGTATGGGTCTCAGGTTTTGTAGAAGCATTGGGATATCACATCTCATGCTATCGGAAGGGTATCAGGATTGGATTTGGAAGGAGTTGGATATCCCATCTCATGCTATAGGAAGGGTCTCAGGTTGGAATGGGAAGGAGTTGGATATCACATCTGATGTTATAGGAAGGGTCTCAGGATTGGAATGGGAAGGACTTGGATATCACATCTCATGCTATAGGAAGGCTCCCAGGTTTGGAAGGGGAAGGAGTTGGATATCACATTTCATGTTAGAGGTAGGATATCAGGTTTGGTAAAGAGGCATTGAGATATCACATCTCGTGCTATAGGAAGGGTCTCACAATTGGAATGGGAAGGAGTTGGATATCACATCTCATGTTATAGGAAAGATCTCAGGTTTGGTATTAGAAGCATTGAGACAACACATCTCATGTTATAGGAAGGGTCTCAGGATTGGAATGGGAAGAAGTTGGATATCACATCTCATGCAATAGGAAGGTTCTCAGGTTTGGTATAAGCATTGAGATATCACATCTCATGCTATAAGAAGGGTCTCAGGATTGGAATGGGAAGGAGTTGTATATGACATCTCATGCCATAGGAAGGGTCTCAGGTTTGGTATAAGCATTGAGATATCACATCTCATGCTATAGGAAGGGTCTCAGGATTGGAATGGGAAGGACTTGGATATCACATCTCATGCTATAGGCAGGGTCTCAGGTTTGGAAAGGGAAGGAGTTGGATATCACATTTCATGTTAGAGGTAGGATCTCAGGTTTGGTATTAGAGGCATTGAGATATCACATCTCATGCTATCAGAAGGGTCTCAGGATTGGAATGGGAAGGAGTTGGATATCACATCTCATGCTAAAGGGAGGGTCTCAGGTTTGGAAGGGGAAGGATTAGGATATCACATCTCATGTTATAGGAAGGATCTCAGGTTTGGTATTAGAAGCATTGAGATATCACATCTCATGCTATCGGAAGTATCTCAGGTTTGGTATTAGAGGCATTGAGATATCACATCTCATGCTATCATAAGGGTCTCAGGATTGGAATGGGAAGGAGCTGGATATCACATCTCATGCTATAGGAAGGGTCTCAGGTTTGGAACGGGAAGGAGTTGGATATCACATCTCATGTTATAGGAAGAGTCTCAGGTTTGGAATAAACATTGAGATATCACATCTCTGCAATCGGAAGTGTCTCAGGATTGGAATGGGAAGGAGTTTGATATCACATCTCATGCCATGTATGGGTCTCACGTTTTGTAGAAGCATTGGGATATCACATCTCATGCTATCGGAAGGGTATCAGGATTGGATTTGGAAGGAGTTGGATATCCCATCTCATGCTATAGGAAGGGTCTCAGGTTGGAATGGGAAGGAGTTGGATATCACATCTGATGTTATAGGAAGGGTCTCAGGATTGGAATGGGAAGGACTTGGATATCACATCTCATGCTATAGGAAGGCTCCCAGGTTTGGAAGGGGAAGGAGTTGGATATCACATATCATGTTAGAGGTAGGATATCAGGTTTGGTAAAGAGGCATTGAGATATCACATCTCGTGCTATAGGAAGGGTCTCACAATTGGAATGGGAAGGAGTTGGATATCACATCTCATGTTATAGGAAAGATCTCAGGTTTGGTATTAGAAGCATTGAGACATCACATCTCATGTTATAGGAAGGGTCTCAGGATTGGAATGGGAAGAAGTTGGATATCACATCTCATGCAATAGGAAGGTTCTCAGTATTGGTATAAGCATTGAGATATCACATCTCATGCTATAAGAAGGGTCTCAGGATTGGAATGGGAAGGAGTTGTATATGACATCTCATGCCATAGGAAGGGTCTCAGGTTTGGTATAAGCATTGAGATATCACATCTCATGCTATAGGAAGGGTCTCAGGATTGGAATGGGAAGGACTTGGATATCACATCTCATGCTATAGGCAGGGTCTCAGGTTTGGAAAGGGAAGGAGTTGGATATCACATTTCATGTTAGAGGTAGGATCTCAGGTTTGGTATTAGAGGCATTGAGATATCACATCTCATGCTATCAGAAGGGTCTCAGGATTGGAATGGGAAGGAGTTGGATATCACATCTCATGCTAAAGGGAGGGTCTCAGGTTTGGAAGGGGAAGGATTAGGATATCACATCTCATGTTATAGGAAGGATCTCAGGTTTGGTATTAGAAGCATTGAGATATCACATCTCATGCTATCGGAAGTATCTCAGGTTTGGTATTAGAGGCATTGAGATATCACATCTCATGCTATCATAAGGGTCTCAGGATTGGAATGGGAAGGAGCTGGATATCACATCTCATGCTATAGGAAGGGTCTCAGGTTTGGAACGGGAAGGAGTTGGATATCACATCTCATGTTATAGGAAGAGTCTCAGGTTTGGAATAAACATTGAGATATCACATCTCTGCAATCGGAAGTGTCTCAGGATTGGGATGGGAAGGAGTTGGATATCACATCTCATGCTATAGGAAGGGTCTCAGGTTTGGAACGGGAAGGAGTTGGATATCCCATCTCATGTTATAGGACGGGTCTCAGGTTTGGTATTAGAAGCATTGAGATATCACATCGCATGCTGTAGGAAGGGTCTCAGGATTGGAATGGGAAGGAGTTGGATATTACATTCTTGCTATAGGAAGGATCTCATGTTTGGAATGGGAAGGAGTTGGATATCACATATGCTATAGGAAGGGTCTCAGGTTTGGAACGGGAAGGAGTTGGATATCAAATCTCATGCTATAGGAAGGGTCTCAGGTTTAGTATAAGCATTGAGATATCACATCTCTGCTATTGGAAGTGTCTCAGGATTGGAATGGGAAGGAGTTGGATATCCCATCTCATGTTATAGGACGGGTCTCTGGTTTGGTATAAGCATTGAGATATCACATCTCATGCTATAGGAAGGGTCTCAGGATTGGAATGGGAAGGATTTGGATATCACATCTCATGCTATAGGAAGGGTCTCAGGTTTGGTATACGCATGGAGATATCACTTCTCATGCTATAGGAAGGGTCTCAGGATTGGAATGGGAAGGAGTTGGATATCACATCTCATGCTATAGGAAGGGTCTCGGGTTTGGTATAAGCATGGAGATATCACTTCTCATGCTATAGGAAGGGTCTCAGGATTGGAATGGGAAGGAGTTGGATATCACATCTCATGTTATAGGAAGGATCTCAGGTTTGGTATTAGAAGCATTGAGACATCACATCTCATGCTATGGGAAGGGTCTCAGGATTAGAATGGGAAGGACTTGGATATCCCATCTCATGTTATAGGAAGGGTCTCAGGTTTGGTATTAGAAGCATTGAGATATCACATCTCATGCTATAGGAAGGGTCTCAGGATTGGAATGGGAAGGACTTGGATGTCAGATCTCATGCTATAGGGAGGGTCTCAAGTTTGATATTAGAAGCATTGAGATAACAAATCTCATGATATCGGAAGGGTGTCAGGATTGGAATGGGAAGGAGTTGGATATCACATCTCATGATAAAGGAAGGGTCTAAGGTTTGGAAGGGGAAGGAGTTTGATATCACATCTCATGCCATAGTATGGGTCTCAGGTTTGGTAGAAGCATTGGGATATCACATCTCATGCTATCGGAAGGGTATCAGGATTGGATTTGGAAGGAGTTGGATATCCCATCTCATGCTATAGGAAGGGTCTCAGGTTGGAATGGGAAGGAGTTGGATATCACATCTCATGTTATAGGAAGGGTCTCAGGATTGGAATGGGAAGGACTTGGATATCATATCTCATGCTATAGGAAGGCTCTCAGGTTTGGAAGGGGAAGGAGTTGGATATCACATTTCATGTTAGAGGAAGGATCTCAGGTTTGGTATTAGAGGCATTGAGATATCACATCTCATGCTATAGGAAGGTTCTCAGGATTGGAATGGGAAGGAGTTGGATATCACATCTCAAGCTATAGGAAGGGTCTCAGGTTTGGTATAAGCATTGAGATATCACATCTCATGCTATAGGAAGGGTCTCAGGATTGGAATGGGAAGGAGTTGGATATCACATCTCATGTTATAGGAAAGATATCAGGTTTGGTATTAGAAGCATTGAGACATCACATCTCATGTTATAGGAAGGGTCTCAGGATTGGAATGGGAAGAAGTTGGATATCACATCTCATGCTATAGGAAGGGTCTCAGGTTTGGTATAAGCATTGAGATATCACATCTCATGCTATAGGAAGGGTCTCAGGATTGGAATGGGAAGGAGTTGTATATGACATCTCATGCCATAGGAAGGGTCTCAGGTTTGGTATAAGCATTGAGATATCACATCTCATGCTATAGGAAGTGTCTCAGGATTGGAATTGAAAGGAGTTGGATATCCCATCTCATGTTATAGGACGGGTCTCAGGTTTGTTATTAGAATCATTGAGATATCATATTGCATGCTGTAGGAAGGGTCTAAGGATTGGAATGGGAAGGACTTGGATATCACATCTCATGCTATAGGTAGGCTCTCAGGTTTGGAAAGGGAAGGAGTTGGATATCACATTTCATGTTAGAGGAAGGATCTCAGGTTTGGTATTAGAGGCATTGAGATATCACATCTCATGCTATAGGAAGGGTCTCAGGATTGGAATGGGAAGGAGTTGGATATCACATCTCATGCTATAGGAAGGATCTCAGGTTTGGTATTAGAAGCATTGAGACATCACATCTCATGCTATGGGAAGGGTCTCAGGATTGGAATGGGAAGGAGTTGGATATCACATCTCATGCTATAGGAAGGGTCTCAGGTTTGGTATAAGCATTAAGATATCACATCTCATACTATAGGAAGGGTCTCAGGATTGGAATGGGAAGGAGTTGTATGTGACATCTTATGCCATAGGAAGGGTCTCAGGTTTGGTATAAGCATTGAGATATCACATCTCTGCTATCGGAAGGGTCTCAGGATTGGAATGGGAAGGAGTTGGATATCCCATCTCATGTTATAGGAAGAGTCACAGGTTTGGTATTAGAAGCATTGAGATATCACATCTCATGCTATAGGAAGTGTCTCAGGATTGGAATGGGAAGGAGTTTGATATCACATCTCATGCCATGTATGGGTCTCAGGTTTTGTAGAAGCATTGGGATATCACATCTCATGCTATCGGAAGGGTATCAGGATTGGATTTGGAAGGAGTTGAATATCCCATCTCATGCTATAGGAAGGGTCTCAGGTTGGAATGGGAAGGAGTTGGATATCACATCTGATGTTATAGGAAGGGTCTCAGGATTGGAATGGGAAGGACTTGGATATCACATCTCATGCTATAGGAAGGCTCTCAGGTTTGGAAGGGGAAGGAGTTGGATATCACATTTCATGTTATAGGAAAGATCGCAGGTTTGGTATTAGAAGCATTGAGACATCACATCTCATGTTATAGGAAGGGTCTCAGGATTGGAATGGGAAGGACTTGGATATCACATCTCATGCTATAGGAAGGCTCTCAGGTTTGGAAGGGGAAGGAGTTGGATATCACATTTCATATTAGAGGTAGGATCTCAGGTTTGGTAAAAAGGCATTGAGATAACACATCTCATGCTATCGGAAGGGTCTCAGGATTGGAATGGGAAGGAGTTTGATATCACATCTCATGCTATAGGAAAGGTCTCAGGTTTGGAACTGGAAGGAGTTGGATATCCCATCTCATGTTATAGGACGGGTCTCAGGTTTGGTATTAGAAGCATTGAGATATCACATCGCATGCTGTAGGAAGGGTCTCAGGATTGGAATGGGAAGGAGTTGGATATTACATTCTTGCTATAGGAAGGGTCTCATGTTTGGAATGGGAAGGAGTTGGATATCACATATGCTAAAGGAAGGTTCTCAGGTTTGGAACGGGAAAGAATTGGATATCACATCTCATGCTATAGGAAGGGTCTCAGGTTTGGTATAAGCATTGAGATATCACATCTCTGCTATCGGAAGTGTCTCAGGATTGGAATGGGAAGGAGTTGGATATCCCATCTCATGTTATAGGACGGGTCTCAGGTTTGTTATTAGAATCATTGAGATATCATATTGCATGCTGTAGGAAGGGTCTAAGGATTGGAATGGGAAGGACTTGGATATCACATCTCATGCTATAGGTAGGCTCTCAGGTTTGGAAAGGGAAGGAGTCGGATATCACATTTCATGTTAGAGGAAGGATCTCAGGTTTGGTATTAGAGGCATTGAGATATCACATCTCATGCTATAGGAAGTGTCTCAGGATTGGAATGGGAAGGAGTTGGATATCACATCTCATGCTATAGGAAGGGATTCAGGTTTGGTATAAGCATTGAGATATCACATCTCATGCTATAGGAAGGGTCTCAGGATTGGAATGGGAAGGAGTTGGATATCACATCTCATGCTATAGGAAGGGTCTCAGGTTTGGTATAAGCATTGAGATATCACATCTCATGCTATAGGAAGGGTCTCAGGATTGGAATGGGAAGGAGTTGTATATGACATCTCATGCCATAGGAAGGGTCTCGGGTTTGGTATAAGCATTGAGATATCACATCTCTGCTATCGGAAGGGTCTCAGGATTGGAATGGGAAGGAGTTTGATATCACATCTCATGCCATGTATGGGTCTCAGGTTTTGTAGAAGCATTGGGATATCACATCTCATGCTATCGGAAGGGTATCAGGATTGGATTTGGAAGGAGTTGGATATCCCATCTCATGCTATAGGAAGGGTCTCAGGTTGGAATGGGAAGGAGTTGGATATCACATCTGATGTTATAGGAAGGGTCTCAGTATTGGAATGGGAAGGACTTGGATATCACATCTCATGCTATAGGAAGGCTCCCAGGTTTGGAAGGGGAAGGAGTTGGATATCACATTTCATGTTAGAGGTAGGATATCAGGTTTGGTAAAGAGGCATTGAGATATCACATCTCGTGCTATAGGAAGGGTCTCACAATTGGAATGGAAAGGAGTTGGATATCACATCTCATGTTATAGGAAAGATCTCAGGTTTGGTATTAGAAGCATTGAGACATCACATCTCATGTTATAGGAAGGGTCTCAGGATTGGAATGGGAAGAAGTTGGATATCACATCTCATGCAATAGGAAGGTTCTCAGGTTTGGTATAAGCATTGAGATATCACATCTCATGCTATAGGAAGGGTCTCAGGATTGGAATGGGAAGGAGTTGTATATGACATCTCATGCCATAGGAAGGGTCTCAGGTTTGGTATAAGCATTGAGATATCACATCTCATGCTATAGGAAGGGTCTCAGGATTGGAATGGGAAGGACTTGGATATCACATCTCATGCTATAGGCAGGGTCTCAGGTTTGGAAAGGGAAGGAGTTGGATATCACATTTCATGTTAGAGGTAGGATCTCAGGTTTGGTATTAGAGGCATTGAGATATCACATCTCATGCTATCAGAAGGGTCTCAGGATTGGAATGGGAAGGAGTTGGATATCACATCTCATGCTAAAGGGAGGGTCTCAGGTTTGGAAGGGGAAGGATTAGGATATCACATCTCATGTTATAGGAAGGATCTCAGGTTTGGTATTAGAAGCATTGAGATATCACATCTCATGCTATCGGAAGTATCTCAGGTTTGGTATTAGAGGCATTGAGATATCACATCTCATGCTATCATAAGGGTCTCAGGATTGGAATGGGAAGGAGCTGGATATCACATCTCATGCTATAGGAAGGGTCTCAGGTTTGGAACGGGAAGGAGTTGGATATCACATCTCATGTTATAGGAAGAGTCTCAGGTTTGGAATAAACATTGAGATATCACATCTCTGCAATCGGAAGTGTCTCAGGATTGGGATGGGAAGGAGTTGGATATCACATCTCATGCTATAGGAAGGGTCTCAGGTTTGGAACGGAAAGGAGTTGGATATCCCATCTCATGTTATAGGACGGGTCTCAGGTTTGGTATTAGAAGCATTGAGATATCACATCGCATGCTGTAGGAAGGGTCTCAGGATTGGAATGGGAAGGAGTTGGATATTACATTCTTGCTATAGGAAGGGTCTCATGTTTGGAATGGGAAGGAGTTGGATATCACATATGCTATAGGAAGGGTCTCAGGTTTGGAACGGGAAGGAGTTGGATATCACATCTCATGCTATAGGAAGGGTCTCAGGTTTAGTATAAGCATTGAGATATCACATCTCTGCTATTGGAAGTGTCTCAGGATTGGAATGGGAAGGAGTTGGATATCCCATCTCATGTTATAGGATGGGTCTCAGGTTTGTTATTAGAATCAATGAGATATCATATTGCATGCTATGGGAAGGGTCTCAGGATTGGAATGGGAAGGAGTTGGATATCACATTTCATGTTAGAGGAAGGATCTCAGGTTTGGTGTTAGAGGCATTGAGATATCACATCTCATGCTATAGGAAGGGTCTCAGGATTGGAATGGGAAGGTGTTGGATATCACATCTCATGCTATAGGAAGGGTCTCAGGTTTGGTATAAGCATTGAGATATCACATCTCATGCTATAGGAAGGGTCTCAGGATTGGAATGGGAAGGAGTTGGATATCACATCTGATATTATAGGAAGGATCTCAGGTTTGGTATTAGAAGCATTGAGACATCACATCTCATGCTATGGGAAGGTCCTCAGGATTGGAATGGGAAGGAGTTGGATATCACATCTCATGCTATAGGAAGGGTCTCAGGTTTGGTATAAGCATTGAGATATCACATCTCATGCTATAGGAAGGGTCTCAGGATTGGAATGGGAAGGAGTTGTAGATGACATCTCATGCCATAGGAAGTGTCTCAGGTTTGGTATAAGCATTGAGATATCACATCTCTGCTATCGGAAGGGTCTCAGGATTGGAATGGGAAGGAGTTGGATATCCCATCTCATGTTATAAGAAGAGTCTCAGGTTTGGTATTAAAAGCATTGAGATATCACATCTCATGCTATAGGAAGTGTCTCAGGATTGGAATGGGAAGGAGTTTGATATCACATCTCATGCTATAGGAAAGGTCTCAGGTTTGGAACTGGAAGGAGTTGGATATCCCATCTCATGTTATAGGACGGGTCTCAGGTTTGGTATTAGAAGCATTGAGATATCACATTGCATGCTGTAGGAAGGGTCTCAGGATTGGAATGGGAAGGAGTTGGATATTACATTCTTGCTATAGGAAGGGTCTCATGTTTGGAATGGGAAGGAGTTGGATATCACATATGCTATAGGAAGGGTCTCAGGTTTGGAACGGGAAAGAATTGGATATCACATCTCATGCTATAGGAAGGGTCTCAGGTTTGGTATAAGCATTGAGATATCACATCTCTGCTATCGGAAGTGTCTCAGGATTGGAATGGGAAGGAGTTGGATATCCCATCTCATGTTATAGGACGGGTCTCAGGTTTGTTATTAGAATCATTGAGATATCATATTGCATGCTGTAGGAAGGGTCTAAGGATTGGAATGGGAAGGACTTGGATATCACATCTCATGCTATAGGTAGGCTCTCAGGTTTGGAAAGGGAAGGAGTCGGATATCACATTTCATGTTAGAGGAAGGATCTCAGGTTTGGTATTAGAGGCATTGAGATATCACATCTCATGCTATAGGAAGTGTCTCAAGAGTGGAATGGGAAGGAGTTGGATATCACATCTCATGCTATAGGAAGGGATTCAGGTTTGGTATAAGCATTGAGATATCACATCTCATGCTATAGGAAGGGTCTCAGGATTGGAATGGGAAGGAGTTTGATATCACATCTCATGCTATAGGAAGGGTCTCAGGTTTGGTATAAGCATTGAGATATCACATCTCATGCTATAGGAAGGGTCTCAGGATTGGAATTGGAAGGAGTTGTATATGACATCTCATGCCATAGGAAGGGTCTCGGGTTTGGTATAAGCATTGAGATATCACATCTCTGCTATCGGAAGGGTCTCAGGATTGGAATGGGAAGGAGTTTGATATCACATCTCATGCCATGTATGGGTCTCAGGTTTTGTAGAAGCATTGGGATATCACATCTCATGCTATCGGAAGGGTATCAGGATTGGATTTGGAAGGAGTTGGATATACCATCTCATGCTATAGGAAGGGTCTCAGGTTGGAATGGGAAGGAGTTGGATATCACATCTGATGTTATAGGAAGGGTCTCAGGATTGGAATGGGAAGGACTTGGATATCACATCTCATGCTATAGGAAGGCCCCCAGGTTTGGAAGGGGAAGGAGTTGGATATCACATATCATGTTAGAGGTAGGATATCAGGTTTGGTAAAGAGGCATTGAGATATCACATCTCGTGCTATAGGAAGGGTCTCACAATTGGAATGGGAAGGAGTTGGATATCACATCTCATGTTATAGGAAAGATCTCAGGTTTGGTATTAGAAGCATTGAGACATCACATCTCATGTTATAGGAAGGGTCTCAGGATTGGAATGGGAAGAAGTTGGATATCACATCTCATGCAATAGGAAGGTTCTCAGGTTTGGTATAAGCATTGAGATATCACATCTCATGCTATAGGAAGGGGCTCAGGATTGGAATGGGAAGGAGTTGTATATGACATCTCATGCCATAGGAAGGGTCTCAGGTTTGGTATAAGCATTGAGATATCACATCTCATGCTATAGGAAGGGTCTCAGGATTGGAATGGGAAGGACTTGGATATCACATCTCATGCTATAGGCAGGGTCTCAGGTTTGGAAAGGGAAGGAGTTGGATATCACATTTCATGTTAGAGGTAGGATCTCAGGTTTGGTATTAGAGGCATTGAGATATCACATCTCATGCTATCAGAAGGGTCTCAGGATTGGAATGGGAAGGAGTTGGATATCACATCTCATGCTAAAGGGAGGGTCTCAGGTTTGGAAGGGGAAGGATTAGGATATCACATCTCATGTTATAGGAAGGATCTCAGGTTTGGTATTAGAAGCATTGAGATATCACATCTCATGCTATCGGAAGTATCTCAGGTTTGGTATTAGAGGCATTGAGATATCACATCTCATGCTATCATAAGGGTCTCAGGATTGGAATGGGAAGGAGCTGGATATCACATCTCATGCTATAGGAAGGGTCTCAGGTTTGGAACGGGAAGGAGTTGGATATCACATCTCATGTTATAGGAAGAGTCTCAGGTTTGGTATAAACATTGAGATATCACATCTCTGCAATCGGAAGTGTCTCGGGATTGGGATGGGAAGGAGTTGGATATCACATCTCATGCTATAGGAAGGGTCTCAGGTTTGGAACGGGAAGGAGTTGGATATCCCATCTCATGTTATAGGACGGGTCTCAGGTTTGGTATTAGAAGCATTGAGATATCACATCGCATGCTGTAGGAAGGGTCTCAGGATTGGAATGGGAAGGAGTTGGATATTACATTCTTGCTATAGGAAGGGTCTCATGTTTGGAATGGGAAGGAGTTGGATATCACATATGCTATAGGAAGGGTCTCAGGTTTGGAACGGGAAGGAGTTGGATATCACATCTCATGCTATAGGAAGGATCTCAGGTTTAGTTTAAGCATTGAGATATCACATCTCTGCTATTGGAAGTGTCTCAGGATTGGAATGGGAAGGAGTTGGATATCCCATCTCATGTTATAGGACGGGTCTCAGGTTTGTTATTAGAATCATTGAGATATCATATTGCATGCTATGGGAAGGGTCTCAGGATTGGAATGGGAAGGAGTTGGATATCACATTTCATGTTAGAGGAAGGATCTCAGGTTTGGTGTTAGAGGCATTGAGATATCACATCTCATGCTATAGGAAGGGTCTCAGGATTGGAATGGGAAGGAGTTGGATATCACATCTCATGCTATAGGAAGGGTCTCAGGTTTGGTATAAGCATTGAGATATCACATCTCATGCTATAGGAAGGGTCTCAGGATTGGAATGGGAAGGAGTTGGATATCACATCTGATGTTATAGGAAGGATCTCAGGTTTGGTATTAGAAGCATTGAGACATCACATCTCATGCTATGGGAAGGGCCTCAGGATTGGAATGGGAAGGAGTTGGATATCACATCTCATGCTATAGGAAGGGTCTCAGGTTTGGTATAAGCATTGAGATATCACATCTCATGCTATAGGAAGGGTCTCAGGATTGGAATGGGAAGGAGTTGTATATGACATCTCATGCCATAGGAAGGGTCTCAGGTTTGGTATAAGCATTGAGATATCACATCTCTGCTATCGGAAGGGTCTCAGGATTGGAATGGGAAGGCTTTGGATATCCCATCTCATGTTATAGGAAGAGTCTCAGGTTTGGTATTAGAAGCATTGAGATATCACATCTCATGCTATAGGAAGTGTCTCAGGATTGGAATGGGAAGGAGTTTGATATCACATCTCATGCCATGAATGGGTCTCAGGTTTTGTAGAAGCATTGGGATATCACATCTCATGCTATCGGAAGGGTATCAGGATTGGATTTGGAAGGAGTTGGATATCCCATCTCATGCTATAGGAAGGGTCTCAGGTTGGAATGGGAAGGAGTTGGATATCATATCTGATGTTATAGGAAGGGTCTCAGGATTGGAATGGGAAGGACTTGGATATCACATCTCATGCTATAGGAAGGCTCTCGGGTTTTGAAGGGGAAGGAGTTGGATATCACATTTCATGTTAGAGGTAGGATCTCAGGTTTGGTATTAGAGGCATTGAGATATCACATCTCATGCTAAAGGGAGGGTCTCAGGTTTGGAAAGGGAAGGATTTGGATATCACATCTCATGTTATAGGAAGGATCTCAGGTTTGGTATTAGAAGCATTGAGATATCACATCTCATGCTATCGGAAGGATCTCAGGTTTGGTATTAGAGGCATTGAGATATAACATCTCATGCTATTAGAAGGGTCTCAGGATTGGAATGGGAAGGAGTCGGATATCACATCTCATGCTAAAGGGAGGGTCTCAGGTTTGGAAGTGGAAGGATTTGGATATCACATCTCATGTTATAGGAAGGATCTCAGGTTTGGTATTAGAAGCATTGAGATATCACATCTCATGCTATAGGAAGGGTCTCAAGATTGGAATGGGAAGGAGTTTGATATCACATCTCATGCCATAGTATGGGTCTCAGGTTTGGTAGAAGCATTGGGATATCACATCTCATGCTATCGGAAGGGTATCAGGATTGGATTTGGAAGGAGTTGGATATACCATCTCATGCTATAGTAAGGGTCTCAGGTTAGAATGGGTAGGAGTTGGATATCACATCTCATGTTATAGGAAGGGTCTCAGGATTGGAATGGGAAGGACTTGGATATCATATCTCATGCTATGGGAAGGCTCTCAGGTTTGATAGGGGAAGGAGTTGGATATCACATTTCATGTTAGAGGAAGGATCTCAGGTTTGGTATTAGAGGCATTGAGATATCACATCTCATGCTATAGGAAGGGTCTCAGGATTGGAATGGGAAGGAGTTGGATATCACATCTCAAGCTATAGGAAGGGTCTCAGGTTTGGTATAAGCATTGCGATATCACATCTCAAGCTATAGGAAGGGTCTCAGGATTGGAATGGGAAGGAGTTGGATATCACATCTCATGTTATAGGAAAGATCTCAGGTTTGGTATTAGAAGCATTGAGACATTACATCTCATGTTATAGGAAGGGTCTCAGGATTGGAATGGGAAGAAGTTGGATGTCACATCTCATGCTATAGGAAGGGTCTCAGGTTTGGTATAAGCATTGAGATATCACATCTCATGCTATAGGAAGGGTTTTAGGATTGGAATGGGAAGGAGTCGGATATCACATCTCATGCTAAAGGGAGGGTCTCAGGTTTGGAAGTGGAAGTATTTGGATATCACATCTCATGTTATAGGAAGGATCTCAGGCTTGGTATTAGAAGCATTGAGATATCACATCTCATGCTATAGGAAGGGTCTCAGGATTGGAATGGGAAGGAGTTGGATATCACATCTCAAGCTATAGGAAGGGTCTCAGGATTGGAATGGGAAGGAGTTGGATATCACATCTCATGCTATAGGAAGGGTCTCAGGTTTGGTATTAGCATTGAGATATCCCATCTCATGCTATAGGAAGGGTCTCAGGTTTGGAATCGGAAGGAGTTGTATATGACATCTCATGCCATAGGAAGGGTCTCAGGTTTGGTATAAGCATTGAGATATCACATCTCTGCTATCGGAAGGGTCTCAGGATTGGAATGGGAAGGAGTTGGATATCCCATCTCGTTATAGGAAGGGTCTCAGGTTTGGTATTAGAAGCATTGAGATATCACATCTCATGGTATAGGACGGGTCTCAGAATTGGAATGGGAAGGAGTTGGATATCACATCTCAAGCTATAGGAAGGGTCTCAGGATTGGAATGGTAAGGAGTTTGTTATCACATCTCATGCCATGTATGGTCCTCAGGTTTTGTAGAAGCATTGGGATATCACATCTCATGCTATCGGAAGGGTATCATGATTGGATTTGGAAGGAGTTGGATATCCCATCTCATGCTATAGGAAGGGTCTCAGTTTGGAATGGGAAGGAGTTGGATATCACATCTCATGTTATAGGAAGGGTCTCAGGATTGGAATGGGAAGGACTTGGATATCACATCTCATGCTATAGGAAGGCTCTCAGGTTTGGAAGGGGAAGGAGTTGGATATCACATTTCATGTTAGAGGTAGGATCTCAGGTTTGGTATTAGAGGCATTGAGATATCACATCTCATGCTATCAGAAGGATCTCAGGATCGGAATGTGAAGGAGTTGGATATCACATCTCATGCTAAAGGGAGGGTCTCAGGTTTGGAAGGGGAAGGATTTGGATATCACATCTCATGTTATAGGAAGGATCTCAGGTTTGGTATTAGAAGCATTGAGATATCACATCTCATGCTATCGGAAGGATCTCAGGTTTGGTATTAGAGGCATTGAGATATCACATCTCATGCTATAAGAAGGGTCTCAGGATTGGAATGGGAAGGAGTCGGATATCACATCTCATGCTAAAGGGAGGGTCTCAGGTTTGGAAGTGGAAGGATTTGGATATCACATCTCATGTTATAGGAAGGATCTCAGGTTTGGTATTAGAAGCATTGAGATATCACATCTCATGCTATAGGAAGGGTCTCAGGATTGGAATGGGAAGGAGTTGGATATCACATCTCAAGCTATAGGAAGGGTCTCAGGATTGGAATGGGAAGGAGTTGGATATCACATCTCAAGCTATAGGAAGGGTCTCAGGATTGGAATGGGAAGGAGTTGGATATCACATCTCATGCTATAGGAAGGGTCTCAGGTTTGGTATAAGCATTGAGATATCCCATCTCATGCTATAGGAAGGGTTTCAGGTTTGGAAGGGGAAGGATTTCGGTATCACATCTCATGTTATAGGACCGGTCTCAGGTTTGGTATTAGAAGCATTGAGATATCAAGTCTCATGGTATAGGAAGGGTCTCAGGATTGGAATGGGAAGGAGTTGGATATCACATCTCATGCTATAGGAAGGGTCTCAGGTTTGGTATAAGCATTGAGATATCACATCTCATGCTATAGGAAGGGTCTCAGGTTTGGAAGGGGAAGGATTTGGATATCATATCTCATGTTATAGGACGGGTCCCAGGTTTGGTATTAGAAGCTTTGAGATATCACATCTCATGCTATAGGAAGGGTCTCAGGATTGGAATGGTAAGAAGTTGGATATCACATCTCATGCTAAAGGAAGGGACTCAGGTTTGATAGAAGCATTGAGATATCACATCTCATGCTATAGGAAGGGTCTCAGGATTGGAATGGGAAGGAGTTGGATATCACATCTCATGCCATAGGAAGGGTCTCAGGTTTGGTATAAGCATTGAGATATCACATCTCTGCTATCGGAAGGGTCTCAGGATAGGAATGGGAAGGACTTAGATATCACATCTCATGCTATAGGGAGGGTCTCAGTTTTGATATTAGAAGCATTGAGATATCACATTTCATGCTATCGGAAGGGTCTCAGGATTGGAATGGGAAGGAGTTGGATATCACATCTCAAGCTATCTCAGGATTGGAATGGGAAGGAGTTTGATATCACATCACAAGCTATAAGAAGGGTCTCAGGTTTGGAAGGGGAAGGATTTGGATCTCACATCTCATGTTTTAGGACGGGTCTCAGTTTTGGTATTAGAAGCATTGAGATATCACATCTCATGGTATAGGAAGGGTCTCAGGATTGGAATGGGAAGGAGTTGGATATCACATCTCAAGCTATCACAGGATTGGAATGGGAAGGAGTTTGATAGCACATCTCAAGCTATAGGAAGGGTCTCAGGTTTGGAAAGGGAAGGATTTGGATTTCACATCTCATGTTATAGGATGGTTCTCATGTTTGGTTTTAGAAGCACTGAGATATCACATCTCATGCTATCTGAAGGGTCTCAGGTTTGGAAAGGGAAGGATTTGGATTTCACATATTTTATTGGATGGTTCTCAGGTTTGGTTTTAGAAGCATTAAGATATCACATCTCATGCTATAGGAAGGGTCTCAGGTTTGGAATGGGAAGGAGTTGGATACACATCTCATGTTATAGGAAGGATCTCAGGTTTGGTATTAGAAGCATTGTGATATCACATATCATGCTATAGGAAGGGTCTCAGGATTGGAATGGGAAGGAGTTGGATATCACATCTCATGCTAAAGGAAAGATCTCAGGTTTGGAAGGGGAAGGATTTGGATCTCACATCTCATGTTTTAGGACGGGTGTCAGGTTTGGTATTAAAAGTATTGAGATATCACATCTCATGGTATAGGAAGGGTCTGAGGATTGGAATGGGAAGGAGTTGGATATCACATCTCAAGCTATCTCAGGATTGGAATGGGAAGGAGTTTGATATCACATCTCATGCTATCGGAAGGGTCTCAGGTTTGGAATGGGAAGGAGTTGGATATCACATCTCATGTTATAGGAAGGATCTCAGGTTTGGTATTAGAAGCATTGAGATATCACATCTCATGCTATAGGAAGGGTCTCAAGATTGGAATCGGAAGGAGTTGTATACCACATCTCATGCTATAGGAAGGGTCTCAGGTTTGGTATAAGCATTGAGATATCCCATCTCATGCTATAGGAAGGGTCTCAGCATTGGAATCGGAAGGAGTTGTATTTGACATCTCATGCCATAGGAAGGGTCTCAGGTTTGGTATAAGCATTGAGATATCACATCTCTGCTATCGGAAGGGTCTCAGGATTGGAATGGGAAGGAGTTGGATATCACATCTCATGCTAAAGGGAGGGTCTCAGGTTTGGAAGGGGAAGGATTTGGATATCACATCTCATGTTATAGGAAGGATCTCAGGTTTGGTATTAGAAGCATTGAGATATCACATCTCATGCTATCGGAAGGATCTCAGGTTTCGTATTAGAGGCATTGAGATATCACATCTCATGCTATCAGAAGGGTCTCAGGATTGGAATGGAAAGGAGTCGGATATCACATCTCATGCTAAAGGGAGGGTCTCAGGTTTGGTATTAGAAGCATTGAGATATCACATCTCATGTTATAGGAAGAATCTCAGGTTTGGTATTAGAGGCATTGAGATATCACATCTCATGCTATCAGAAGGGTCTCAGGATTGGAATGGGAAGGAGTCGGATATCACATCTCATGCTAAAGGGAGGGTCTCAGGTTTGGTATTAGAAGCATTGAGATATCACATCTCATGTTATAGGAAGAATCTCAGGTTTGGTATTAGAGGCATTGAGATATCACATCTCATGCTATCAGAAGGGTCTCAGGATTGGAATGGGAAGGAGTCGGATATCACATCTCATGCTAAAGGGAGGGTCTCAGGTTTGGTATTAGAAGCATTGAGATATCACATCTCATGTTATAGGAAGAATCTCAGGTTTGGTATTAGAGGCATTGAGATATCACATCTCATGCTATCAGAAGGGTCTCAGGATTGGAATGGGAAGGAGTCGGATATCACATCTCATGCTAAAGGGAGGGTCTCAGGTTTGGTATTAGAAGCATTGAGATATCACATCTCATGTTATAGGAAGAATCTCAGGTTTGGTATTAGAGGCATTGAGATATCACATCTCATGGTATAGGAAGGGTCTCAGGATTGGAATGGGAAGGAGTTGGATATCACATCTCATCCAATAGGAAGGATCTCAGGATTGGAATGGGAAGGATTTGGATGTCACATCTCTTGCTATAGGAAGGGTCTCAGGTTTTTAGAAACATTGAGATATCACATCTCATGCTATAGGAAGGGTTTCAGGATTGGAATGGGAAGGAGTTGGATATCCCTTCTCATGCTATAGGAAGGGTCTCAGGTTGGAATGGGAAGGAGTTGGATATCACATCTCATGTTATAGGAAGGGTCTCAGTATTGGAATGGTAAGGATTTGGATATCACATTTCTTGCTATAGGAAGGGTCTCAGGTTTTTTATTAGAAACATTGAGATATCACATCTCATGCTATAGGAAGGGTTTCAGGATTGGAATGGGAAGGATTTGGATATCACATCTCATGCTCAAGGAACGGTCTCAGGTTTGGAAGGGGAAAGATTTGGATATGATATCTCATGTTATAGGACAGGTCCCAGGTTTGGTATTAGAAGCTTTGAGATATCACATCTCATGCTATAGGAAGGGTCTCAGGATTGGAATGGGAAGGATTTGGATATCACATCTCATGCTAAAGGAAGGGATTCAGGTTTGATAGAAGCATTGAGATATCACATCTCATGCTATAGGAAGGGTCTCAGGATTGGAATGGGAAGGAGTTGGATATCACATCTCATGCCATAGGAAGGGTCTCAGGTTTGGTATAAGCATTGAGATATCACATCTCTGCTATCGGAAGGGTCTCAGGATAGGAATGGGAAGGACTTAGATATCACATCTCATGCTATAGGGAGGGTCTCAGTTTTGATATTAGAAGCATTGAGATATCACATTTCATGCTATCGGAAGGGTCTCAGGATTGAAATGGGAAGGAGTTGGATATCACATCTCAAGCTATCTCAGGATTGGAATGGGAAGGAGTTTGATATCACATCTCAAGCTATAGGAAGGGTCTCAGGTTTGGAAGGGGAAGGATTTGGATCTCACATCTCGTTTTAGGACGGGTCTCAGGTTTGTTATTAGAAGCATTGAGATATCACATCTCATGGTATAGGAAGGGTCTCAGGATTGGAATGGGAAGGAGTTGGATATCACATCTCAAGCTATCACAGGATTGGAATGGGACGGAGTTTGATAGCACATCTCAAGCTATAGGAAGGGTCTCAGGTTTGGAAAGGGAAGGATTTGGATTTCACATCTCATGTTATAGGATGGTTCTCATGTTTGGTTTTAGAAGCATTGAGATATCACATCTCATGCTATCTGAAGGGTCTCAGGTTTGGAAAGGGAAGGATTTGGTTTTCACATATGTTATTGGATGGTTCTCAGGTTTGGTTTTAGAAGCATTGAGATATCACATCTCATGCTATCGGAAGGGTCTCAGGTTTGGAATGGGAAGGAGTTTGATATCACATCTCATGTTATAGGAAGGATCTCAGGTTTGGTATTAGAAGCATTGAGATATCACATCTCATGCTATAGGAAGGGTCTCAGGATTGGAATCAGAAGGAGTTGTATATGACATCTCATGTTATAGGAAGGATCTCAGGTTTGGTATTAGAAGCATTGAGATATCACATCTCATGCTATAGGAAGGGTCTCAGGATTGGAATCCGAAGGAGTTGTATATGACATCTCATGCCATAGGAAGGGTCTCAGGTTTGGTATAAGCATTGAGATATCACATCTCTGCTATCGGAAGGGTCTCAGGATTGGAATGGGAAGGAGTTGGATATCCCATCTCGTTATAGGAAGGGTCTCAGGTTTGGTATTAGAAGCATTGAGATATCACATCTCATGATATAGGAAGGGTCTAAGGTTTGGAAAGGGGAAGGATTTGGGTATCACATCTCATGTTATAGGACCGGTCTCAGGTTTGGTATTAGAAGCATTGAGATATCAAGTCTCATGGTATAGGACGGGTCTCAGAATTGGAATGGGAATGAGTTGGATATCACATCTCAAGCAATAGGAAGAGTCTCAGGATTGGAATGGGAAGGAGTTTGATATCACATCTCATGCCATGGTATGGGTCTCAGGTTTTGTAGAAGCATTGGGATATCACATCACATGCTATCGGAAGGGTATCGGGATTGGATTTGGAAGGAGTTGGATATCCCATCTCATGCTATAGGCAGGGTCTAAGGTTGGAATGGGAAGGAGTTGGATATCACATCTCATGTTATAGGAAGGGTCTCAGGATTGGAATGGGAAGGACTTGGATATCACATCTCATTCTATAGGAAGGCTCTCAGGGTTGGAAGGGGAAGGAGTTGGATATCACATTTCATGTTAGAGGTAGGATCTCAGGTTTGGTATTAGAGGCATTGAGATATCACATCTCATGCCATCAGAAGGGTCTCAGGATTTGAATGGGAAGGAGTTGGATATCACATCTCATGCTAAAGGGAGGGTCTAAGGTTTGGAAGGGGAAATATTTGGACATCACATCTCATGTTATAGGAAGGATCTCAGGTTTGGTATTAGAAGCATTGAGATATCACATCTCATGCTATCGGAAGGGTCTCAGGTTTGGTATAAGCATTGAGATATCACATCTCTGCTATCGGAAGGGTCTCAGGATTGGAATGGGAAGGACTTGGATATCACAATTCATGTTATAGGAAGGGCCTCAGGTTTGGTATTAGAAGCATTGAGATATCACATCTCATGCTATTGGAAGTGTCTCAGGATTGGAATGGGAAGGAGTTGGATATCCCATCTCATGTTATAGGACGGGTCTCAGGTTTGTTATTAGAATCATTGAGATATCATATTGCATGCTATGGGAAGGGTCTCAGGATTGGAATGGGAAGGAGTTGGATATCACATTTCATGTTAGAGGAAGGATCTCAGGTTTGGTGTTAGAGGCATTGAGATATCACATCTCATGCTATAGGAAGGGTCTCAGGATTGGAATGGGAAGGAGTTGGATATCACATCTCATGCTATAGGAAGGGTCTCAGGTTTGGTATAAGCATTGAGATATCACATCTCATGCTATAGGAAGGGTCTCAGGATTGGAATGGGAAGGAGTTGGATATCACATCTGATGTTATAGGAAGGATCTCAGGTTTGGTATTAGAAGCATTGAGACATCACATCTCATGCTATGGGAAGGGCCTCAGGATTGGAATGGGAAGGAGTTGGATATCACATCTCATGCTATAGGAAGGGTCTCAGGTTTGGTATAAGCATTGAGATATCACATCTCATGCTATAGGAAGGGTCTCAGGATTGGAATGGGAAGGAGTTGTATATGACATCTCATGCCATAGGAAGGGTCTCAGGTTTGGTATAAGCATTGAGATATCACATCTCTGCTATCGGAAGGGTCTCAGGATTTGAATGGGAAGGCTTTGGATATCCCATCTCATGTTATAGGAAGAGTCTCAGGTTTGGTATTAGAAGCATTGAGATATCACATCTCATGCTATAGGAAGTGTCTCAGGATTGGAATGGGAAGGAGTTTGATATCACATCTCATGCCATGAATGGGTCTCAGGTTTTGTAGAAGCATTGGGATATCACATCTCATGCTATCGGAAGGGTATCAGGATTGGATTTGGAAGGAGTTGGATATCCCATCTCATGCTATAGGAAGGGTCTCAGGTTGGAATGGGAAGGAGTTGGATATCATATCTGATGTTATAGGAAGGGTCTCAGGATTGGAATGGGAAGGACTTGGATATCACATCTCATGCTATAGGAAGGCTCTCAGGTTTTGAAGGGGAAGGAGTTGGATATCACATTTCATGTTAGAGGTAGGATCTCAGGTTTGGTATTAGAGGCATTGAGATATCACATCTCATGCTAAAGGGAGGGTCTCAGGTTTGGAAGGGGAAGGATTTGGATATCACATCTCATGTTATAGGAAGGATCTCAGGTTTGGTATTAGAAGCATTGAGATATCACATCTCATGCTATCGGAAGGATCTCAGGTTTGGTATTAGAGGCATTGAGATATCACATCTCATGCTATTAGAAGGGTCTCAGGATTGGAATGGGAAGGAGTCGGATATCACATCTCATGCTAAAGGGAGGGTCTCAGGTTTGGAAGTGGAAGGATTTGGATATCACATCTCATGTTATAGGAAGGATCTCAGGTTTGGTATTAGAAGCATTGAGATATCACATCTCATGCTATAGGAAGGGTCTCAAGATTGGAATGGGAAGGAGTTGGATATCACATCTCAAGCTATAGGAAGGGTCTCAGGATTGGAATGGGAAGGAGTTTGATATCACATCTCATGCCATAGTATGGGTCTCAGGTTTGGTAGAAGCATTGGGATATCACATCTCATGCTATCGGAAGGGTATCAGGATTGGATTTGGAAGGAGTTGGATATACCATCTCATGCTATAGTAAGGGTCTCAGGTTAGAATGGGAAGGAGTTGGATATCACATCTCATGTTATAGGAAGGGTCTCAGGATTGGAATGGGAAGGACTTGGATATCAAATCTCATGCTATGGGAAGGCTCTCAGGTTTGATAGGGGAAGGAGTTGGATATCACATTTCATGTTAGAGGAAGGATCTCAGGTTTGGTATTAGAGGCATTGAGATATCACATCTCATGCTATAGGAAGGGTCTCAGGATTGGAATGGGAAGGAGTTGGATATCACATCTCAAGCTATAGGAAGGGTCTCAGGTTTGGTATAAGCATTGCGATATCACATCTCAAGCTATAGGAAGGGTCTCAGGATTGGAATGGGAAGGAGTTGGATATCACATCTCATGTTATAGGAAAGATCTCAGGTTTGGTATTAGAAGCATTGAGACATTACATCTCATGTTATAGGAAGGGTCTCAGGATTGGAATGGGAAGAAGTTGGATGTCACATCTCATGCTATAGGAAGGGTCTCAGGTTTGGTATAAGCATTGAGATATCACATCTCATGCTATAGGAAGGGTTTTAGGATTGGAATGGGAAGGAGTCGGATATCACATCTCATGCTAAAGGGAGGGTCTCAGGTTTGGAAGTGGAAGTATTTGGATATCACATCTCATGTTATAGGAAGGATCTCAGGCTTGGTATTAGAAGCATTGAGATATCACATCTCATGCTATAGGAAGGGTCTCAGGATTGGAATGGGAAGGAGTTGGATATCACATCTCAAGCTATAGGAAGGGTCTCAGGATTGGAATGGGAAGGAGTTGGATATCACATCTCATGCTATAGGAAGGGTCTCAGGTTTGGTATTAGCATTGAGATATCCCATCTCATGCTATAGGAAGGGTCTCAGGTTTGGAATCGGAAGGAGTTGTATATGACATCTCATGCCATAGGAAGGGTCTCAGGTTTGGTATAAGCATTGAGATATCACATCTCTGCTATCGGAAGGGTCTCAGGATTGGAATGGGAAGGAGTTGGATATCCCATCTCGTTATAGGAAGGGTCTCAGGTTTGGTATTAGAAGCATTGAGATATCACATCTCATGGTATAGGACGGGTCTCAGAATTGGAATGGGAAGGAGTTGGATATCACATCTCAAGCTATAGGAAGGGTCTCAGGATTGGAATGGGAAGGAGTTTGTTATCACATCTCATGCCATGTATGGGCCTCAGGTTTTGTAGAAGCATTGGGATATCACATCTCATGCTATCGGAAGGGTATCATGATTGGATTTGGAAGGAGTTGGATATCCCATCTCATGCTATAGGAAGGGTCTCAGTTTGGAATGGGAAGGAGTTGGATATCACATCTCATGTTATAGGAAGGGTCTCAGGATTGGAATGGGAAGGACTTGGATATCACATCTCATGCTATAGGAAGGCTCTCAGGTTTGGAAGGGGAAGGAGTTGGATATCACATTTCATGTTAGAGGTAGGATCTCAGGTTTGGTATTAGAGGCATTGAGATATCACATCTCATGCTATCAGAAGGATCTCAGGATCGGAATGGGAAGGAGTTGGATATCACATCTCATGCTAAAGGGAGGGTCTCAGGTTTGGAAGTGGAAGGATTTGGATATCACATCTCATGTTATAGGAAGGATCTCAGGTTTGGTATTAGAAGCATTGAGATATCACATCTCATGCTATAGGAAGGGTCTCAGGATTGGAATGGGAAGGAGTTGGATATCACATCTCAAGCTATAGGAAGGGTCTCAGGATTGGAATGGGAAGGAGTTGATATCACACCTCAAGCTATAGGAAGGGTCTCAGGATTGGAATGGGAAGGAGTTGGATATCACATCTCATGCTATAGGAAGGGTCTCAGGTTTGGTATAAGCATTGAGATATCCCATCTCATGCTATAGGAAGGGTCTCAGGTTTGGAAGGGGAAGGATTTCGGTATCACATCTCATGTTATAGGACCGGTCTCAGGTTTGGTATTAGAAGCATTGAGATATCAAGTCTCATGGTATAGGAAGGGTCTCAGGATTGGAATGGGAAGGAGTTGGATATCACATCTCATGCTATAGGAAGGGTCTCAGGTTTGGTATAAGCATTGAGATATCACATCTCATGCTATAGGAAGGGTCTCAGGTTCGGAAGGGGAAGGATTTGGATATCATATCTCATGTTATAGGACGGGTCCCAGGTTTGGTATTAGAAGCTTTGAGATATCACATCTCATGCTATAGGAAGGGTCTCAGGATTGGAATGGTAAGAAGTTGGATATCACATCTCATGCTAAAGGAAGGGACTCAGGTTTGATAGAAGCATTGAGATATCACATCTCATGCTATAGGAAGGGTCTCAGGATTGGAATGGGAAGGAGTTGGATATCACATCTCATGCCATAGGAAGGGTCTCAGGTTTGGTATAAGCATTGAGATATCACATCTCTGCTATCGGAAGGGTCTCAGGATAGGAATGGGAAGGACTTAGATATCACATCTCATGCTATAGGGAGGGTCTCAGTTTTGATATTAGAAGCATTGAGATATCACATTTCATGCTATCGGAAGGGTCTCAGGATTGGAATGGGAAGGAGTTGGATATCACATCTCAAGCTATCTCAGGATTGGAATGGGAAGGAGTTTGATATCACATCACAAGCTATAAGAAGGGTCTCAGGTTTGGAAGGGGAAGGATTTGGATCTCACATCTCATGTTTTAGGACGGGTCTCAGTTTTGGTATTAGAAGCATTGAGATATCACATCTCATGGTATAGGAAGGGTCTCAGGATTGGAATGGGAAGGAGTTGGATATCACATCTCAAGCTATCACAGGATTGGAATGGGAAGGAGTTTGATAGCACATCTCAAGCTATAGGAAGGGTCTCAGGTTTGGAAAGGGAAGGATTTGGATTTCACATCTCATGTTATAGGATGGTTCTCATGTTTGGTTTTAGAAGCACTGAGATATCACATCTCATGCTATCTGAAGGGTCTCAGGTTTGGAAAGGGAAGGATTTGGATTTCACATATTTTATTGGATGGTTCTCAGGTTTGGTTTTAGAAGCATTAAGATATCACATCTCATGCTATAGGAAGGGTCTCAGGTTTGGAATGGGAAGGAGTTGGATACACATCTCATGTTATAGGAAGGATCTCAGGTTTGGTATTAGAAGCATTGTGATATCACATATCATGCGATAGGAAGGGTCTCAGGATTGGAATGGGAAGGAGTTGGATATCACATCTCATGCTAAAGGAAAGATCTCAGGTTTGGAAGGGGAAGGATTTGGATCTCACATCTCATGTTTTAGGACGGGTGTCAGGTTTGGTATTAAAAGTATTGAGATATCACATCTCATGGTATAGGAAGGGTCTGAGGATTGGAATGGGAAGGAGTTGGATATCACATCTCAAGCTATCTCAGGATTGGAATGGGAAGGAGTTTGATATCACATCTCATGCTATCGGAAGGGTCTCAGGTTTGGAATGGGAAGGAGTTGGATATCACATCTCATGTTATAGGAAGGATCTCAGGTTTGGTATTAGAAGCATTGAGATATCACATCTCATGCTATAGGAAGGGTCTCAAGATTGGAATCGGAAGGAGTTGTATACCACATCTCATGCTATAGGAAGGGTCTCAGGTTTGGTATAAGCATTGAGATATCCCATCTCATGCTATAGGAAGGGTCTCAGCATTGGAATCGGAAGGAGTTGTATTTGACATCTCATGCCATAGGAAGGGTCTCAGGTTTGGTATAAGCATTGAGATATCACATCTCTGCTATCGGAAGGGTCTCAGGATTGGAATGGGAAGGAGTTGGATATCACATCTCATGCTAAAGGGAGGGTCTCAGGTTTGGAAGGGGAAGGATTTGGATATCACATCTCATGTTATAGGAAGGATCTCAGGTTTGGTATTAGAAGCATTGAGATATCACATCTCATGCTATCGGAAGGATCTCAGGTTTCGTATTAGAGGCATTGAGATATCACATCTCATGCTATCAGAAGGGTCTCAGGATTGGAATGGAAAGGAGTCGGATATCACATCTCATGCTAAAGGGAGGGTCTCAGGTTTGGTATTAGAAGCATTGAGATATCACATCTCATGTTATAGGAAGAATCTCAGGTTTGGTATTAGAGGCATTGAGATATCACATCTCATGCTATCAGAAGGGTCTCAGGATTGGAATGGGAAGGAGTCGGATATCACATCTCATGCTAAAGGGAGGGTCTCAGGTTTGGTATTAGAAGCATTGAGATATCACATCTCATGTTATAGGAAGAATCTCAGGTTTGGTATTAGAGGCATTGAGATATCACATCTCATGCTATCAGAAGGGTCTCAGGATTGGAATGGGAAGGAGTCGGATATCACATCTCATGCTAAAGGGAGGGTCTCAGGTTTGGTATTAGAAGCATTGAGATATCACATCTCATGTTATAGGAAGAATCTCAGGTTTGGTATTAGAGGCATTGAGATATCACATCTCATGCTATCAGAAGGGTCTCAGGATTGGAATGGGAAGGAGTCGGATATCACATCTCATGCTAAAGGGAGGGTCTCAGGTTTGGTATTAGAAGCATTGAGATATCACATCTCATGTTATAGGAAGAATCTCAGGTTTGGTATTAGAGGCATTGAGATATCACATCTCATGGTATAGGAAGGGTCTCAGGATTGGAATGGGAAGGAGTTGGATATCACATCTCATCCAATAGGAAGGATCTCAGGATTGGAATGGGAAGGATTTGGATGTCACATCTCTTGCTATAGGAAGGGTCTCAGGTTTTTAGAAACATTGAGATATCACATCTCATGCTATAGGAAGGGTTTCAGGATTGGAATGGGAAGGAGTTGGATATCCCTTCTCATGCTATAGGAAGGGTCTCAGGTTGGAATGGGAAGGAGTTGGATATCACATCTCATGTTATAGGAAGGGTCTCAGTATTGGAATGGTAAGGATTTGGATATCACATTTCTTGCTATAGGAAGGGTCTCAGGTTTTTTATTAGAAACATTGAGATATCACATCTCATGCTATAGGAAGGGTTTCAGGATTGGAATGGGAAGGATTTGGATATCACATCTCATGCTCAAGGAACGGTCTCAGGTTTGGAAGGGGAAAGATTTGGATATGATATCTCATGTTATAGGACAGGTCCCAGGTTTGGTATTAGAAGCTTTGAGATATCACATCTCATGCTATAGGAAGGGTCTCAGGATTGGAATGGGAAGGATTTGGATATCACATCTCATGCTAAAGGAAGGGATTCAGGTTTGATAGAAGCATTGAGATATCACATCTCATGCTATAGGAAGGGTCTCAGGATTGGAATGGGAAGGAGTTGGATATCACATCTCATGCCATAGGAAGGGTCTCAGGTTTGGTATAAGCATTGAGATATCACATCTCTGCTATCGGAAGGGTCTCAGGATAGGAATGGGAAGGACTTAGATATCACATCTCATGCTATAGGGAGGGTCTCAGTTTTGATATTAGAAGCATTGAGATATCACATTTCATGCTATCGGAAGGGTCTCAGGATTGAAATGGGAAGGAGTTGGATATCACATCTCAAGCTATCTCAGGATTGGAATGGGAAGGAGTTTGATATCACATCTCAAGCTATAGGAAGGGTCTCAGGTTTGGAAGGGGAAGGATTTGGATCTCACATCTCGTTTTAGGACGGGTCTCAGGTTTGTTATTAGAAGCATTGAGATATCACATCTCATGGTATAGGAAGGGTCTCAGGATTGGAATGGGAAGGAGTTGGATATCACATCTCAAGCTATCACAGGATTGGAATGGGACGGAGTTTGATAGCACATCTCAAGCTATAGGAAGGGTCTCAGGTTTGGAAAGGGAAGGATTTGGATTTCACATCTCATGTTATAGGATGGTTCTCATGTTTGGTTTTAGAAGCATTGAGATATCACATCTCATGCTATCTGAAGGGTCTCAGGTTTGGAAAGGGAAGGATTTGGTTTTCACATATGTTATTGGATGGTTCTCAGGTTTGGTTTTAGAAGCATTGAGATATCACATCTCATGCTATCGGAAGGGTCTCAGGTTTGGAATGGGAAGGAGTTTGATATCACATCTCATGTTATAGGAAGGATCTCAGGTTTGGTATTAGAAGCATTGAGATATCACATCTCATGCTATAGGAAGGGTCTCAGGATTGGAATCAGAAGGAGTTGTATATGACATCTCATGTTATAGGAAGGATCTCAGGTTTGGTATTAGAAGCATTGAGATATCACATCTCATGCTATAGGAAGGGTCTCAGGATTGGAATCCGAAGGAGTTGTATATGACATCTCATGCCATAGGAAGGGTCTCAGGTTTGGTATAAGCATTGAGATATCACATCTCTGCTATCGGAAGGGTCTCAGGATTGGAATGGGAAGGAGTTGGATATCCCATCTCGTTATAGGAAGGGTCTCAGGTTTGGTATTAGAAGCATTGAGATATCACATCTCATGATATAGGAAGGGTCTAAGGTTTGGAAAGGGGAAGGATTTGGGTATCACATCTCATGTTATAGGACCGGTCTCAGGTTTGGTATTAGAAGCATTGAGATATCAAGTCTCATGGTATAGGACGGGTCTCAGAATTGGAATGGGAATGAGTTGGATATCACATCTCAAGCAATAGGAAGAGTCTCAGGATTGGAATGGGAAGGAGTTTGATATCACATCTCATGCCATGGTATGGGTCTCAGGTTTTGTAGAAGCATTGGGATATCACATCACATGCTATCGGAAGGGTATCGGGATTGGATTTGGAAGGAGTTGGATATCCCATCTCATGCTATAGGCAGGGTCTAAGGTTGGAATGGGAAGGAGTTGGATATCACATCTCATGTTATAGGAAGGGTCTCAGGATTGGAATGGGAAGGACTTGGATATCACATCTCATTCTATAGGAAGGCTCTCAGGGTTGGAAGGGGAAGGAGTTGGATATCACATTTCATGTTAGAGGTAGGATCTCAGGTTTGGTATTAGAGGCATTGAGATATCACATCTCATGCCATCAGAAGGGTCTCAGGATTTGAATGGGAAGGAGTTGGATATCACATCTCATGCTAAAGGGAGGGTCTAAGGTTTGGAAGGGGAAATATTTGGACATCACATCTCATGTTATAGGAAGGATCTCAGGTTTGGTATTAGAAGCATTGAGATATCACATCTCATGCTATCGGAAGGGTCTCAGGTTTGGTATAAGCATTGAGATATCACATCTCTGCTATCGGAAGGGTCTCAGGATTGGAATGGGAAGGACTTGGATATCACAATTCATGTTATAGGAAGGGCCTCAGGTTTGGTATTAGAAGCATTGAGATATCACATCTCATGCTATTGGAAGTGTCTCAGGATTGGAATGGGAAGGAGTTGGATATCCCATCTCATGTTATAGGACGGGTCTCAGGTTTGTTATTAGAATCATTGAGATATCATATTGCATGCTATGGGAAGGGTCTCAGGATTGGAATGGGAAGGAGTTGGATATCACATTTCATGTTAGAGGAAGGATCTCAGGTTTGGTGTTAGAGGCATTGAGATATCACATCTCATGCTATAGGAAGGGTCTCAGGATTGGAATGGGAAGGAGTTGGATATCACATCTCATGCTATAGGAAGGGTCTCAGGTTTGGTATAAGCATTGAGATATCACATCTCATGCTATAGGAAGGGTCTCAGGATTGGAATGGGAAGGAGTTGGATATCACATCTGATGTTATAGGAAGGATCTCAGGTTTGGTATTAGAAGCATTGAGACATCACATCTCATGCTATGGGAAGGGCCTCAGGATTGGAATGGGAAGGAGTTGGATATCACATCTCATGCTATAGGAAGGGTCTCAGGTTTGGTATAAGCATTGAGATATCACATCTCATGCTATAGGAAGGGTCTCAGGATTGGAATGGGAAGGAGTTGTATATGACATCTCATGCCATAGGAAGGGTCTCAGGTTTGGTATAAGCATTGAGATATCACATCTCTGCTATCGGAAGGGTCTCAGGATTTGAATGGGAAGGCTTTGGATATCCCATCTCATGTTATAGGAAGAGTCTCAGGTTTGGTATTAGAAGCATTGAGATATCACATCTCATGCTATAGGAAGTGTCTCAGGATTGGAATGGGAAGGAGTTTGATATCACATCTCATGCCATGAATGGGTCTCAGGTTTTGTAGAAGCATTGGGATATCACATCTCATGCTATCGGAAGGGTATCAGGATTGGATTTGGAAGGAGTTGGATATCCCATCTCATGCTATAGGAAGGGTCTCAGGTTGGAATGGGAAGGAGTTGGATATCATATCTGATGTTATAGGAAGGGTCTCAGGATTGGAATGGGAAGGACTTGGATATCACATCTCATGCTATAGGAAGGCTCTCAGGTTTTGAAGGGGAAGGAGTTGGATATCACATTTCATGTTAGAGGTAGGATCTCAGGTTTGGTATTAGAGGCATTGAGATATCACATCTCATGCTAAAGGGAGGGTCTCAGGTTTGGAAGGGGAAGGATTTGGATATCACATCTCATGTTATAGGAAGGATCTCAGGTTTGGTATTAGAAGCATTGAGATATCACATCTCATGCTATCGGAAGGATCTCAGGTTTGGTATTAGAGGCATTGAGATATCACATCTCATGCTATTAGAAGGGTCTCAGGATTGGAATGGGAAGGAGTCGGATATCACATCTCATGCTAAAGGGAGGGTCTCAGGTTTGGAAGTGGAAGGATTTGGATATCACATCTCATGTTATAGGAAGGATCTCAGGTTTGGTATTAGAAGCATTGAGATATCACATCTCATGCTATAGGAAGGGTCTCAAGATTGGAATGGGAAGGAGTTGGATATCACATCTCAAGCTATAGGAAGGGTCTCAGGATTGGAATGGGAAGGAGTTTGATATCACATCTCATGCCATAGTATGGGTCTCAGGTTTGGTAGAAGCATTGGGATATCACATCTCATGCTATCGGAAGGGTATCAGGATTGGATTTGGAAGGAGTTGGATATACCATCTCATGCTATAGTAAGGGTCTCAGGTTAGAATGGGAAGGAGTTGGATATCACATCTCATGTTATAGGAAGGGTCTCAGGATTGGAATGGGAAGGACTTGGATATCAAATCTCATGCTATGGGAAGGCTCTCAGGTTTGATAGGGGAAGGAGTTGGATATCACATTTCATGTTAGAGGAAGGATCTCAGGTTTGGTATTAGAGGCATTGAGATATCACATCTCATGCTATAGGAAGGGTCTCAGGATTGGAATGGGAAGGAGTTGGATATCACATCTCAAGCTATAGGAAGGGTCTCAGGTTTGGTATAAGCATTGCGATATCACATCTCAAGCTATAGGAAGGGTCTCAGGATTGGAATGGGAAGGAGTTGGATATCACATCTCATGTTATAGGAAAGATCTCAGGTTTGGTATTAGAAGCATTGAGACATTACATCTCATGTTATAGGAAGGGTCTCAGGATTGGAATGGGAAGAAGTTGGATGTCACATCTCATGCTATAGGAAGGGTCTCAGGTTTGGTATAAGCATTGAGATATCACATCTCATGCTATAGGAAGGGTTTTAGGATTGGAATGGGAAGGAGTCGGATATCACATCTCATGCTAAAGGGAGGGTCTCAGGTTTGGAAGTGGAAGTATTTGGATATCACATCTCATGTTATAGGAAGGATCTCAGGCTTGGTATTAGAAGCATTGAGATATCACATCTCATGCTATAGGAAGGGTCTCAGGATTGGAATGGGAAGGAGTTGGATATCACATCTCAAGCTATAGGAAGGGTCTCAGGATTGGAATGGGAAGGAGTTGGATATCACATCTCATGCTATAGGAAGGGTCTCAGGTTTGGTATTAGCATTGAGATATCCCATCTCATGCTATAGGAAGGGTCTCAGGTTTGGAATCGGAAGGAGTTGTATATGACATCTCATGCCATAGGAAGGGTCTCAGGTTTGGTATAAGCATTGAGATATCACATCTCTGCTATCGGAAGGGTCTCAGGATTGGAATGGGAAGGAGTTGGATATCCCATCTCGTTATAGGAAGGGTCTCAGGTTTGGTATTAGAAGCATTGAGATATCACATCTCATGGTATAGGACGGGTCTCAGAATTGGAATGGGAAGGAGTTGGATATCACATCTCAAGCTATAGGAAGGGTCTCAGGATTGGAATGGGAAGGAGTTTGTTATCACATCTCATGCCATGTATGGGCCTCAGGTTTTGTAGAAGCATTGGGATATCACATCTCATGCTATCGGAAGGGTATCATGATTGGATTTGGAAGGAGTTGGATATCCCATCTCATGCTATAGGAAGGGTCTCAGTTTGGAATGGGAAGGAGTTGGATATCACATCTCATGTTATAGGAAGGGTCTCAGGATTGGAATGGGAAGGACTTGGATATCACATCTCATGCTATAGGAAGGCTCTCAGGTTTGGAAGGGGAAGGAGTTGGATATCACATTTCATGTTAGAGGTAGGATCTCAGGTTTGGTATTAGAGGCATTGAGATATCACATCTCATGCTATCAGAAGGATCTCAGGATCGGAATGGGAAGGAGTTGGATATCACATCTCATGCTAAAGGGAGGGTCTCAGGTTTGGAAGTGGAAGGATTTGGATATCACATCTCATGTTATAGGAAGGATCTCAGGTTTGGTATTAGAAGCATTGAGATATCACATCTCATGCTATAGGAAGGGTCTCAGGATTGGAATGGGAAGGAGTTGGATATCACATCTCAAGCTATAGGAAGGGTCTCAGGATTGGAATGGGAAGGAGTTGATATCACATCTCAAGCTATAGGAAGGGTCTCAGGATTGGAATGGGAAGGAGTTGGATATCACATCTCATGCTATAGGAAGGGTCTCAGGTTTGGTATAAGCATTGAGATATCCCATCTCATGCTATAGGAAGGGTCTCAGGTTTGGAAGGGGAAGGATTTCGGTATCACATCTCATGTTATAGGACCGGTCTCAGGTTTGGTATTAGAAGCATTGAGATATCAAGTCTCATGGTATAGGAAGGGTCTCAGGATTGGAATGGGAAGGAGTTGGATATCACATCTCATGCTATAGGAAGGGTCTCAGGTTTGGTATAAGCATTGAGATATCACATCTCATGCTATAGGAAGGGTCTCAGGTTTGGAAGGGGAAGGATTTGGATATCATATCTCATGTTATAGGACGGGTCCCAGGTTTGGTATTAGAAGCTTTGAGATATCACATCTCATGCTATAGGAAGGGTCTCAGGATTGGAATGGTAAGAAGTTGGATATCACATCTCATGCTAAAGGAAGGGACTCAGGTTTGATAGAAGCATTGAGATATCACATCTCATGCTATAGGAAGGGTCTCAGGATTGGAATGGGAAGGAGTTGGATATCACATCTCATGCCATAGGAAGGGTCTCAGGTTTGGTATAAGCATTGAGATATCACATCTCTGCTATCGGAAGGGTCTCAGGATAGGAATGGGAAGGACTTAGATATCACATCTCATGCTATAGGGAGGGTCTCAGTTTTGATATTAGAAGCATTGAGATATCACATTTCATGCTATCGGAAGGGTCTCAGGATTGGAATGGGAAGGAGTTGGATATCACATCTCAAGCTATCTCAGGATTGGAATGGGAAGGAGTTTGATATCACATCTCAAGCTATAAGAAGGGTCTCAGGTTTGGAAGGGGAAGGATTTGGATCTCACATCTCATGTTTTAGGACGGGTCTCAGTTTTGGTATTAGAAGCATTGAGATATCACATCTCATGGTATAGGAAGGGTCTCAGGATTGGAATGGGAAGGAGTTGGATATCACATCTCAAGCTATCACCGGATTGGAATGGGAAGGAGTTTGATAGCACATCTCAAGCTATAGGAAGGGTCTCAGGTTTGGAAAGGGAAGGATTTGGATTTCACATCTCATGTTATAGGATGGTTCTCATGTTTGGTTTTAGAAGCACTGAGATATCACATCTCATGCTATCTGAAGGGTCTCAGGTTTGGAAAGGGAAGGATTAGGATTTCACATATTTTATTGGATGGTTCTCAGGTTTGGTTTTAGAAGCATTAAGATATCACATCTCATGCTATAGGAAGGGTCTCAGGTTTGGAATGGGAAGGAGTTGGATACACATCTCATGTTATAGGAAGGATCTCAGGTTTGGTATTAGAAGCATTGTGATATCACATATCATGCTATAGGAAGGGTCTCAGGATTGGAATGGGAAGGAGTTGGATATCACATCTCATGCTAAAGGAAAGATCTCAGGTTTGGAAGGGGAAGGATTTGGATCTCACATCTCATGTTTTAGGACGGGTGTCAGCTTTGGTATTAAAAGTATTGAGATATCACATCTCATGGTATAGGAAGGGTCTGAGGATTGGAATGGGAAGGAGTTGGATATCACATCTCAAGCTATCTCAGGATTGGAATGGGAAGGAGTTTGATATCACATCTCATGCTATCGGAAGGGTCTCAGGTTTGGAATGGGAAGGAGTTGGATATCACATCTCATGTTATAGGAAGGATCTCAGGTTTGGTATTAGAAGCATTGAGATATCACATCTCATGCTATAGGAAGGGTCTCAAGATTGGAATCGGAAGGAGTTGGATACCACATCTCATGCTATAGGAAGGGTCTCAGGTTTGGTATAAGCATTGAGATATCCCATCTCATGCTATAGGAAGGGTCTCAGCATTGGAATCGGAAGGAGTTGTATTTGACATCTCATGCCATAGGAAGGGTCTCAGGTTTGGTATAAGCATTGAGATATCACATCTCTGCTATCGGAAGGGTCTCAGGATTGGAATGGGAAGGAGTTGGATATCACATCTCATGCTAAAGGGAGGGTCTCAGGTTTGGAAGGGGAAGGATTTGGATATCACATCTCATGTTATAGGAAGGATCTCAGGTTTGGTATTAGAAGCATTGAGATATCACATCTCATGCTATCGGAAGGATCTCAGGTTTCGTATTAGAGGCATTGAGATATCACATCTCATGTTATCAGAAGGGTCTCAGGATTGGAATGGAAAGGAGTCGGATATCACATCTCATGCTAAAGGGAGGGTCTCAGGTTTGGTATTAGAAGCATTGAGATATCACATCTCATGTTATAGGAAGAATCTCAGGTTTGGTATTAGAGGCATTGAGATATCACATCTCATGCTATCAGAAGGGTCTCAGGATTGGAATGGGAAGGAGTCGGATATCACATCTCATGCTAAAGGGAGGGTCTCAAGTTTGGTATTAGAAGCATTGAGATATCACATCTCATGTTATAGGAAGAATCTCAGGTTTGGTATTAGAGGCATTGAGATATCACATCTCATGCTATCAGAAGGGTCTCAGGATTGGAATGGGAAGGAGTCGGATATCACATCTCATGCTAAAGGGAGGGTCTCAGGTTTGGTATTAGAAGCATTGAGATATCACATCTCATGTTATAGGAAGAATCTCAGGTTTGGTATTAGAGGCATTGAGATATATCATCTCATGCTATCAGAAGGGTCTCAGGATTGGAATGGGAAGGAGTCGGATATCACATCTCATGCTAAAGGGAGGGTCTCAGGTTTGGTATTAGAAGCATTGAGATATCACATCTCATGTTATAGGAAGAATCTCAGGTTTGGTATTAGAGGCATTGAGATATCACATCTCATGGTATAGGAAGGGTCTCAGGATTGGAATGGGAAGGAGTTGGATATCACATCTCATCCAATAGGAAGGATCTCAGGATTGGAATGGGAAGGATTTGGATGTCACATCTCTTGCTATAGGAAGGGTCTCAGGTTTTTAGAAACATTGAGATATCACATCTCATGCTATAGGAAGGGTTTCAGGATTGGAATGGGAAGGAGTTGGATATCCCTTCTCATGCTATAGGAAGGGTCTCAGGTTGGAATGGGAAGGAGTTGGATATCACATCTCATGTTATAGGAAGGGTCTCAGTATTGGAATGGTAAGGATTTGGATATCACATTTCTTGCTATAGGAAGGGTCTCAGGTTTTTTATTAGAAACATTGAGATATCACATCTCATGCTATAGGAAGGGTTTCAGGATTGGAATGGGAAGGATTTGGATATCACATCTCATGCTCAAGTAACGGTCTCAGGTTTGGAAGGGGAAAGATTTGGATATGATATCTCATGTTATAGGACAGGTCCCAGGTTTGGTATTAGAAGCTTTGAGATATCACATCTCATGCTATAGGAAGGGTCTCAGGATTGGAATGGGAAGGATTTGGATATCACATCTCATGCTAAAGGAAGGGATTCAGGTTTGATAGAAGCATTGAGATATCACATCTCATGCTATAGGAAGGGTCTCAGGATTGGAATGGGAAGGAGTTGGATATCACATCTCATGCCATAGGAAGGGTCTCAGGTTTGGTATAAGCATTGAGATATCACATCTCTGCTATCGGAAGGGTCTCAGGATAGGAATGGGAAGGACTTAGATATCACATCTCATGCTATAGGGAGGGTCTCAGTTTTGATATTAGAAGCATTGAGATATCACATTTCATGCTATCGGAAGGGTCTCAGGATTGAAATGGGAAGGAGTTGGATATCACATCTCAAGCTATCTCAGGATTGGAATGGGAAGGAGTTTGATATCACATCTCAAGCTATAGGAAGGGTCTCAGGTTTGGAAGGGGAATGATTTGGATCTCACATCTCGTTTTAGGACGGGTCTCAGGTTTGGTATTAGAAGCATTGAGATATCACATCTCATGGTATAGGAAGGGTCTCAGGATTGGAATGGGAAGGAGTTGGATATCACATCTCAAGCTATCACAGGATTGGAATGGGACGGAGTTTGATAGCACATCTCAAGCTATAGGAAGGGTCTCAGGTTTGGAAAGGGAAGGATTTGGATTTCACATCTCATGTTATAGGATGGTTCTCATGTTTGGTTTTAGAAGCATTGAGATATCACATCTCATGCTATCTGAAGGGTCTCAGGTTTGGAAAGGGAAGGATTTGGATTTCACATATGTTATTGGATGGTTCTCAGGTTTGGTTTTAGAAGCATTGAGATATCACATCTCATGCTATCGGAAGGGTCTCAGGTTTGGAATGGGAAGGAGTTTGATATCACATCTCATGTTATAGGAAGGATCTCAGGTTTGGTATTAGAAGCATTGAGATATCACATCTCATGCTATAGGAAGGGTCTCAGGATTGGAATCAGAAGGAGTTGTATATGACATCTCATGTTATAGGAAGGATCTCAGGTTTGGTATTAGAAGCATTGAGATATCACATCTCATGCTATAGGAAGGGTCTCAGGATTGGAATCCGAAGGAGTTGTATATGACATCTCATGCCATAGGAAGGGTCTCAGGTTTGGTATAAGCATTGAGATATCACATCTCTGCTATCGGAAGGGTCTCAGGATTGGAATGGGAAGGAGTTGGATATCCCATCTCGTTATAGGAAGGGTCTCAGGTTTGGTATTAGAAGCATTGAGATATCACATCTCATGCTATAGGAAGGGTCTAAGGTTTGGAAAGGGGAAGGATTTGGGTATCACATCTCATGTTATAGGACCGGTCTCAGGTTTGGTATTAGAAGCATTGAGATATCAAGTCTCATGGTATAGGACGGGTCTCAGAATTGGAATGGGAATGAGTTGGATATCACATCTCAAGCAATAGGAAGAGTCTCAGGATTGGAATGGGAAGGAGTTTGATATCACATCTCATGCCATGGTATGGGTCTCAGGTTTTGTAGAAGCATTGGGATATCACATCACATGCTATCGGAAGGGTATCGGGATTGGATTTGGAAGGAGTTGGATATCCCATCTCATGCTATAGGCAGGGTCTAAGGTTGGAATGGGAAGGAGTTGGATATCACATCTCATGTTATAGGAAGGGTCTCAGGATTGGAATGGGAAGGACTTGGATATCACATCTCATTCTATAGGAAGGCTCTCAGGGTTGGAAGGGGAAGGAGTTGGATATCACATTTCATGTTAGAGGTAGGATCTCAGGTTTGGTATTAGAGGCATTGAGATATCACATCGCATGCCATCAGAAGGGTCTCAGGATTGGAATGGGAAGGAGTTGGATATCACATCTCATGCTAAAGGGAGGGTCTAAGGTTTGGAAGGGGAAATATTTGGACATCACATCTCATGTTATAGGAAGGATCTCAGGTTTGGTATTAGAAGCATTGAGATATCACATCTCATGCTATCGGAAGGGTCTCAGGTTTGGTATAAGCATTGAGATATCACATCTCTGCTATCGGAAGGGTCTCAGGATTGGAATGGGAAGGACTTGGATATCACAATTCATGTTATAGGAAGGGCCTCAGGTTTGGTATTAGAAGCATTGAGATATCACATCTCATGCTATAGGAAGGGTCTCAGGATTGGAATGGGAAGGACTTGGATATCACATCTCATGTTATAGGAAGGGTCTCAGGTTTGGTATTAGAAGCATTGAGATATCACATCTCATGCTATAGGAAGGGTCTCAGGAATGGAATGGGAAGGAGTTGGATATCACATCTCAAGCTATCTCAGGATTGGAATGGGAAGGAGTTTGATATCACATCTCAAGCTATAGGAAGGGTCTCAGGTTTGGAAGGGGAATGATTTGGATCTCACATCTCGTTTTAGGACGGGTCTCAGGTTTGGTATTAGAAGCATTGAGATATCACATCTCATGGTATAGGAAGGGTCTCAGGATTGGAATGGGAAGGAGTTGGATATCACATCTCAAGCTATCACAGGATTGGAATGGGACGGAGTTTGATAGCACATCTCAAGCTATAGGAAGGGTCTCAGGTTTGGAAAGGGAAGGATTTGGATTTCACATCTCATGTTATAGGATGGTTCTCATGTTTGGTTTTAGAAGCATTGAGATATCACATCTCATGCTATCTGAAGGGTCTCAGGTTTGGAAAGGGAAGGATTTGGATTTCACATATGTTATTGGATGGTTCTCAGGTTTGGTTTTAGAAGCATTGAGATATCACATCTCATGCTATCGGAAGGGTCTCAGGTTTGGAATGGGAAGGAGTTTGATATCACATCTCATGTTATAGGAAGGATCTCAGGTTTGGTATTAGAAGCATTGAGATATCACATCTCATGCTATAGGAAGGGTCTCAGGATTGGAATCAGAAGGAGTTGTATATGACATCTCATGTTATAGGAAGGATCTCAGGTTTGGTATTAGAAGCATTGAGATATCACATCTCATGCTATAGGAAGGGTCTCAGGATTGGAATCCGAAGGAGTTGTATATGACATCTCATGCCATAGGAAGGGTCTCAGGTTTGGTATAAGCATTGAGATATCACATCTCTGCTATCGGAAGGGTCTCAGGATTGGAATGGGAAGGAGTTGGATATCCCATCTCGTTATAGGAAGGGTCTCAGGTTTGGTATTAGAAGCATTGAGATATCACATCTCATGCTATAGGAAGGGTCTAAGGTTTGGAAAGGGGAAGGATTTGGGTATCACATCTCATGTTATAGGACCGGTCTCAGGTTTGGTATTAGAAGCATTGAGATATCAAGTCTCATGGTATAGGACGGGTCTCAGAATTGGAATGGGAATGAGTTGGATATCACATCTCAAGCAATAGGAAGAGTCTCAGGATTGGAATGGGAAGGAGTTTGATATCACATCTCATGCCATGGTATGGGTCTCAGGTTTTGTAGAAGCATTGGGATATCACATCACATGCTATCGGAAGGGTATCGGGATTGGATTTGGAAGGAGTTGGATATCCCATCTCATGCTATAGGCAGGGCCTAAGGTTGGAATGGGAAGGAGTTGGATATCACATCTCATGTTATAGGAAGGGTCTCAGGATTGGAATGGGAAGGACTTGGATATCACATTTCATTCTATAGGAAGGCTCTCAGGGTTGGAAGGGGAAGGAGTTGGATATCACATTTCATGTTAGAGGTAGGATCTCAGGTTTGGTATTAGAGGCATTGAGATATCACATCTCATGCCATCAGAAGGGTCTCAGGATTGGAATGGGAAGGAGTTGGATATCACATCTCATGCTAAAGGGAGGGTCTAAGGTTTGGAAGGGGAAATATTTGGACATCACATCTCATGTTATAGGAAGGATCTCAGGTTTGGTATTAGAAGCATTGAGATATCACATCTCATGCTATCGGAAGGGTCTCAGGTTTGGTATAAGCATTGAGATATCACATCTCTGCTATCGGAAGGGTCTCAGGATTGGAATGGGAAGGACTTGGATATCACAATTCATGTTATAGGAAGGGCCTCAGGTTTGGTATTAGAAGCATTGAGATATCACATCTCATGCTATAGGAAGGGTCTCAGGATTGGAATGGGAAGGACTTGGATATCACATCTCATGTTATAGGAAGGGTCTCAGGTTTGGTATTAGAAGCATTGAGATATCACATCTCATGCTATAGGAAGGGTCTCAGGAATGGAATGGGAAGGACTTGGATATCACATCTCATTATACAGGAAGGGTCTAAGGTTTGGAAGGGGAAGGATTTGGATATCACATCTCATGTTATTGGACCGGTCTCAGGTTTGGTATTAGAAGCATTGAGATATCAAGTCTCATGGTATAGGACGGGAGTTTGATATCACATCTCATGCCATGGTATGGGTCTCAGGTTTTGTAGAAGCATTGGGATATCACATCTCATGCTATCGGAAGGGTATCAGGATTGGATTTGGAAGGAGTTGGATATCCCATCTCATGCTATAGGAAGGGTCTCAGGATTGGAATGGGAAGGACTTGGATATCACATCTCATGCTGTAGGAAGGCTCTCAGGTTCGGAAAGGGAAGGAGTTGGATATCACATTTCATGTTAGAGGTAGGATCTCAGGTTTGGTATTAGAGGCATTGAGATATCACATCTCATGCTATCAGAAGGGTATCAGGATTGGAATGGGAAGGAGTTGGATATCACATCTCATGCTAAAGGGAGGGTCTCAGGTTTAGAAGGGAAAGGATTTGGATATCACATCTCATGTTATAGGAAGGATCTCAGGTTTGGTATTAGAAGCATTGAGATATCACATCTCATGCTATCGGTAGGATCTCAGGTTTGGTATTAGAAGCATTGAGATATCACATCTCATGCTATAGGAAGTGTCTCAGGATTGGAATGGGAAGGAGTTGGATATCACATCTCATGTTATAGGAAGGATCTCATGTTTGGTATTAGAAGCATTGAGATATCACATCTCATGCTATAGGAAGGGTCTCAGGATTGGAATGGGAAGGAGTTGGATATCACATCTCATGCTAAATGAAGGGTCTCAGTTTTGGTAGAAGCATTGCGATATCACATCTCATGCTATAGGAAGGGTCTCAGGATTGGAATCGGAAGGAGTTGGATATCACATCTCATGCTATAGGAAGGGTCTCAGGTTTGGTATAAGCATTGAAATATCACATCTCTGCTATCGGAAGGGTCTCAGGATTGGAATTGGAAGGACTTAGATATCACATCTCATGCTATAGGGAGGGTCTCAGTTTTGATATCAGAAGCATTGAGATATCACATCTCATTCTATCGGAAGGGTCTCAGGATTGGAATGGGAGGAGCTGGATATCACATCTCATGCTAAAGGAAGGGTCTCAGGTTTGGAAGGGGAAAGATTTGGATATCACATCTCATGTTATAGGAGGGGTCTCAGGTTTGGTATTAGAAGCATTGTGATATCACATCTCATGCTATAGGAAGTGTCTCAGGATTGGAATGGGAAGGAGTTGGATATCACATCTCATGCTATAGGAAGGGTTTCAGGTTTGGTAGAAGCATTGAGATATCACATCTCATGCTATAGGAAGAGTCTCAGGTTTGGGAAGGGAAGGATTTGGATTTCACATCTCATGTTATAGGATGGTTCTCATGTTTGGTTTTTGAAGCATTGAGATATCACATCTCATGCTATCGGAAGGGTCTCAGGTTTGGAATGGGAAGGAGTTGGATATCACATCTCATGTTATAGGAAGGATCTCAGGTTTGGTATTAGAAGCATTGAGATATCACATCTCATGCTATAGGAAGGGTCTCCGGATTGGAATGTGAAGGATTTGGATATCACATCTCATGTTATAGGAAGGGTCTCAGGATTGGAATGGCAAGGAGTTGGATATCACATCTCATGCTAAAGGAAGGGTCTCAGTTTTGATAGAAGCATTGAGATATCACACCTCATGCTATAGGAAGGAACTCAGGATTGGAATGGGAAGGAGTTGGATATCACGTCTCATGTTATAGGAAGGGTCTCAGGTTGGAATGGCAAGGAGTTGGATATCACATCTCATGCTAAAGGAAGGGTCTCAGGTTTGATAGAAGCATTGAGATATCACATCTCATGCTATAGGAAGGAACTCAGGATTGGAATGGGAAGGAGTTGGATATCACATCTCATGCCATAGGAAGGGTTATCAGGTTTGGTATAAGCATTGAGATATCACATCTCTGCTATCGGAAGGGTCTCAGGATAGGAATGGGAAGGACTTAGATATCACATCTCATACTATAGGGAGGGTCTCAGTTTTGATATTAGAAGCATTGAGCTATCACATCTCATGCTATCGCAAGGGTCTCAGGATTGGAATGGGAGGAGCTGGATATCACATCTCATGCTAAAGGAAGGGTCTCAGGTTTGGAAGGGGAAGGATTTGGATATCACATCTCATGTTATAGGAGGGGTCTCAGGTTTGGTATTAGAAGCATTGTGATATCACATCTCATGCTATAGGAAGTGTCTCAGGATTGGAATGGGAAGGAGTTGGATATCACATCTCATGCTATAGGAAGGGTTTCAGGTTTGGTAGAAGCATTGAGATATCACATCTCATGCTATAGGAAGAGTCTCAGGTTTGGGAAGGGAAGGATTTGGATTTCACATCTCATGTTATAGGATGGTTCTCATGTTTGGTTTTTGAAGCATTGAGATATCACATCTCATGCTATCGGAAGGGTCTCAGGTTTGGAATGGGAAGGAGTTGGATATCACATCTCATGTTATAGGAAGGATCTCAGGTTTGGTATTAGAAGCATTGAGATATCACATCTCATGCTATAGGAAGGGTCTCCGGATTGGAATGTGAAGGATTTGGATATCACATCTCATGTTATAGGAAGGGTCTCAGGATTGGAATGGCAAGGAGTTGGATATCACATCTCATGCTAAAGGAAGGGTCTCAGTCTTGATAGAAGCATTGAGATATCACACCTCATGCTATAGGAAGGAACTCAGGATTGGAATGGGAAGGAGTTGGATATCACGTCTCATGTTATAGGAAGGGTCTCAGGATCGGAATGGCAAGGAGTTGGATATCACATCTCATGCTAAAGGAAGGGTCTCAGGTTTGATAGAAGCATTGAGATATCACATCTCATGCTATAGGAAGGAACTCAGGATTGGAATGGGAAGGAGTTGGATATCACATCTCATGCCATAGGAAGGGTTATCAGGTTTGGTATAAGCATTGAGATATCACATCTCTGCTATCGGAAGGGTCTCAGGATAGGAATGGGAAGGACTTAGATATCACATCTCATACTATAGGGAGGGTCTCAGTTTTGATATTAGAAGCATTGAGCTATCACATCTCATGCTATCGCAAGGGTCTCAGGATTGGAATGGGATGGAGTTGGATATCACATCTCAAGCTATCTCAGGATTGGAATGCGAAGGAGTTTGATATCACATCTCAAGCTATAGGAAGGGTCTCAGGTTTGGAAGGGGAAGGATTTGGATCTCACATCTCATGTTATAGGATGGTTCTCATGTTTGGTTTTAGTAGCATTGAGATATCACATCTCATGCTATCGGAAGCATATATATTGTGTTGATATGGTATGCGTTGGTTTAATATTGTGATATTGTGATTTTCTCGCTACGGTCATTGTTTTAAAGGCCTTAAAATAAATGTGTATACATTTTTATATAACAACTGTTTGGAGTAGTTTGTAAGTGTTCTTGCTTTGGGTGCTCATTGCGGGCTTTCAGTCACCCTCACCCCTCTTGAGACCTAGTCTTGACCGCCGTGATCGCTACCTTGATTGGTCTGGCTCGTCCAGAGGTTACCCTGTTCCAAGTAATTAGGTTGGCCTTCTGAACTTCTGCGCCACCAGGACAGAGTTCAGCAATCTGTCTTAACAAATTGGTGTACAGCGGTGGGATACGACTGAAGGTATCCAGTGTTGCGCTCGAACTAAGGCATTTCAGGTTATTCCAACCAGGACACGTAGTGAATTGTTGTAGTATAACTTTAAAAAGGCCATAGTCCTATCTAACAGTATGGAAACAAATACTTTGTTAACTTTAAATGCTTCCAAATCAGAAACACTGAAAAAGATGTGTGCGGAGAGAGGTGTTTCCTCTCAAGGCACGAAATTGGATATGATCCAAAGAATCATGGCATGGCAAGAAGCGCAGCTTGACGCTATAACTTCTGAGGACAGTGCGGAAGGAGGTGGGGCTGCTCTCACTGGTAGAACCGACGGTTCTGCCACTGCACTGATCCACCGCGACCACGAGGACAGGGAGGATGAGATGTCTAATGTTTCCTCTGCCAGTGCTGATGGGGAGGCTATGCTTGAATTCAAGAAGCAAGAGCTGCGGTTTAGGCAGAAGGAGCTTGAATTCAGCATAGCCAAACTAAAAATCGAACAGGCAGAAAAACAAAAAGACAGGGATCACCAGTTGGAACTGGCCAAGCTTCAGGTTGCAAATGGGTCCAAGGGTCCTGGACATGGGTCTGGGGCTTCCTCTCATCCACGGTTTCCGAAAGATCTGCTCAGTGTGTATGAGGAAAGGAATGACATTATGGACTGGCTGAATGCGTTTGAGTATGCATACGAAGTTCAACAAGTTGACAATGCTGATAAGATTGCATGGTTACTCAGCAGACTGCCCCATTCTGGCTGTAGTGCCATTATGGAAATGTCGAAGGCTGAGCAAGCTGATTTCGCAATGTTAAAGCAAACTCTCATTTTAAAGTTTGGGAAGACTCCGGCCCAATATTTGAAACGTTTCAGAGAGTATAAGAAAAAGGAAGGTGGTACTTGGGTATCTTATGTCACTGAATCCTTGAAAAACTTAACTGGCTGGGTCGAAGGTTATAAGGTTTCTACCGTCGAAGGCATGATAAATCTTGTCATGCTGGAACACATTTTTGCATCTTCTTCTCCAGAGCTTAAGCAGCATTTGGCCGATTCGAAGGAGATAGATCCTAAGAAGCTGGCCATTGCAGCCGACTTATGGGTGTCACATCGAGTGTCCCATAAGGACAAAACTCATCCTGGTAAGCAGGAGGAAGGGAAAAAGTCCAAAGATATGGAGGGTGGAGAATCAGCTAAATCTTCTTCTCATAAGGGCCACAAAAAGAAAAACAAGGGTAAGACACAAGAGAACTCACAGGGTAGTGGAGGTCAGCCTCCGAAACAGAACTCTGGTTACAATAAGCCTCCCTATGTAAACAGACCCAATGGATCTTGTTTTGCTTGTGGAGCAACTGACCACATGAAGGGGGATCCCCGGTGTAAGGTTAGACCTTTGGGGGTCCACTCCGCTAATCTGGCCTTCTCCTCCTACGAGGAAGAAGAGATTACAGGAGCATCCTTCTCCTCAGACTCATTTCCCAGCGGGATAGAGGCTGAGGTAGTTTTAGTGTCCCTGGGTTCCTGGGAGCCTAAAGTCGCAGAGGCTTATGCTAGGATTCCGGATAATACCAAGCACTACTTTAAAGACAGTGTGCTGATCAATGGAGTAGATACTCCAGCTCTTAGGGATAGTGGGTGCAGTCGCACTGTAGTGGATTCTACCTTGGTAGACTCAGAGGAAGTTGCCAGAGCTACTCTGATGCCCACTAAGTTGGCTGACGGCCCCCTCCGTATGTTCCCAGTAATACCTGTAAATCTTACTTTAAATGGTACAGCAGTCAGGATTCCAGTGAGCATTCAGAGAAACGTCCCGGGAAAGGTCTTGTTAGGTAATGATCTCAGAGCTTTAGGGCTCGTAGGAGACACTGCCGAAAGACCCTACACACGGTCTCAAGCACGGGCAGCATTGGCCAAGTCCAATACGCCGCCCCAGCTGAAGGGGAAACCCAAGGCGAAAGGAGTCGACAAGTCAAGACGAGGGAAAGAGAATATTCCCCCGAGCTCGCCTACCACTGCGGTGGAGGAAGTTGGTCAATCGCCCGGGCCTGACGAGGAGGTGGCGATGCCTGAAGTATTTGACCCCAACGATCATCCTGAACTAAAAGACTTGTTAGTTGAAGGAGGTCCTGATAGGGACGAATTCAGTAAAGGCCAACGTGAGTGCCCATCTCTGGAAGGCCTAAGGAGACAGGCCTGCTCCCAGCTTGATGGTGTACCTCCTGGGACGCATAGGATTTATTGGGAAGGTGGACTCCTGTATAGTGAGCCCACAGAGTCTATAGAAGGAGACCATAGGAGGTTGGTGGTTCCCCTTGCTGTTAGGCCCTTCCTCCTGCAGTTGGCGCATGAAGTTCCCCTTGCTGGTCACCTTGGTATGAAGAGGACCAAGCAAAGGTTATCCATGCACTTCTACTGGCCCAAGATGGGGGTGCAAGTAGAAAGTCACTGCAGGAGTTGTGCCTCCTGCCAGTTGTCTGGTAAGGTTGGCGCGACAATCCAAGCTCCGTTGGTACCGCTCCCAGTTGTGGGGGTACCATTTGAAAGGGTAGGGATCGACATCGTTGGTCCCCGTGACCCGCAAACATCCTCGGGCAATAGGTTTATCCTGGTGCTGGTCGACCATGCAACCAGATACCCTGAGGCCATCCCATTGAAAACTGTAACTGCCAAGTCAGTTGCAAAAGCTTTACTCGGCATATTTACCAGGGTTGGCTTCCCTAAAGAAGTTGTGTCGGATCGTGGCAGCAACTTTATGTCGAAGTATATGCAGGCTATGTGGAAAGAATGTGGGGTCACCTACAAGTTCTCTTCTGCATACCACCCCAGACCAATGGTCTGGTGGAACGTTTCAACAGAACGTTAAAGAGCATGATTGGGGCTCTGGAGGAAACTCAGAGAAGAAAATGGGATCTTCTTTTACCCTGCTTGTTTGCCTACCGAGAGGTACCACAGGAGGGTGTTGGCTTCAGCCCCTTCGAACTTCTGTTCGGTCATCCCGTACGGGGACCCTTAGCCATCGTCAAGGAGGGATGGGAGATGCCCACTCCCCCTGTTACTACCAACCTAGTTGATTATGTGCTAGGGCTCAGAAAACGGATGGTACTTCTGATGGGCTTGGCTAGTGATAAATTGAAGGCAGGACAAGCGCTGGTGAAACATTGGTACGACCAGAAAGCTTCCCTCATCAACTTTACACCTGGTCAGCAAGTCCTGATCATGAATCCCATAAGGCCTCGAGCTTTACAGGACAAATGGTCAGGCCCTTACACAGTGGTGGAGCCCCTGGGTGAGGTTAACTATTTAGTGGACCTTGGAAGGCCTGGACAGGCTCCAAAAGTGTTTCACGTGAATAGGCTGAAGGCTTTCGTCCCAAGAGTCGAAATCGTAGCACTGCTACTGGCTTCAGACGTTGAGGAAGAGGAGTCTGAACCTCTCCCCGACCTGTTCCAAAGCGGTCCTTCAGATAGCTCCTTTGAGGGTGTCCAAGTGGCCCCTCACCTGACTTCTGATCAGCAGGCTGAGGTGAAAAGTTTGCTTAGGCAGTTTTCCCCCCTGTTTTCACAGCCGCCTGGTTTGACACCTTGGTGCAAACATAACATTGACACAGGAGACAGTGTACCTACCAAAAGTAGGGGATACAGGATGTCAGACAAAGTACGGTCTTATATTAAGACCGAGGTCAACAAGATGTTAGACCTTGGGGTGATTGAACCCTCTAGTAGTCCTTGGTCCAGCCCTGTGGTTTTGGTTCCAAAGGCAGGCACTTCTGTTTGGTTCTACCAGTGAGAGCAGCCCCATCACCTTCCGCACTGTCCTCAGAAGTTATAGCGTCAAGCTGCGCTTCTTGCCACGCCACGATTCTTTGGATCATTTCCAATTTCGTGCCTTGAGAGGAAACACCTCTCTCCGCACACATCTTTTTCAGTGTTTCTGATTTGGAAGCATTTAAAGTTAACAAGGTATTTGTTTCCATACTGTTAGATAGGACTATGGTCTTTTTAAAGTTATACTACAACAATTCACTACGTGTCCTAGTTGGAATAACCTGAAATGCCTTAGTTTGTGCGCAACACTGGATACCTTCAGTCGTATCCCACCGCTGTACACCAATTTGTTAAGACGGATTTCTGAACTCTGTCCTGGTGGCGCAGAAGTTCAGAAGGCCAACCTAATTACTTGGAACAGGGTAACCTCTGGACGAGCCAGACCAATCAAGGTAGCGATCGCGGCGGTCAAGACTAGGTCTCAAGAGGGGTGGGGGTGACTGAAAGCCCGCAATGAGCACACAAAGCAAGATCACTTACAAACTACTCCAAACAGTTGTTATTTAAAAAATATATACACATTTATTTTAAGGCCTTTAAAACAATGACCGTAGCGAGAAAATCACAATATCACAATATTAAACCAACACATACCATATCAACACAATATATATACAAATACGACAGTCGCAAGCATTATATGCACGAAATGTGTAGTCCACCTAAAAGGGAAGGAATACAGGCAGTGCGAAGTAATGCTTAGACCCAGTTCGCCTTCAGAGGCACCTAACTAGATGGAAGTCCGGGCCCTGCGAAGAGTGGAGCCTTGTGCTCAAAGTACCTGCACGCGCTGGTGCCAACGGGCAAAAGGAGAAGCTCTTCAAAGGAAGTCAGGCAGTTTAGTTTAGTGCACAAAGAAGAAGAACAAGTTCTGCGACTCAAGCGCAGCCTCCACAGTGGGCAGAAGCAGAGCGCGAGTACGGACACGGGTGCTGTTTTACACAGTGGGGAAAAGCAATGGGCTCCTGCAGGAGGGCGACCAGATCCTAGCTATGCTACTCACCATTCCCCGATGCAAGCAGACCCAGGCTTCTCCGCGTCAGTTTCAGCAGCTGGCAGGTTCAGAAGAGCAGGGAACGCCTCGTCGTCGTGTTGAGTAAAAAGACGTCCCAATCGAAGAAACCCGCACAGTTTGTTACCACAGCAGGGCAACGGGGCGGCCGTGTGTATTTGAGCCAAATGTACACTACTCACTTCAGACCTGGGAACGCCAAGTGTACGAAGCGTGTGAGAGTGACAAGGACCCGAAATACTACACAACCTGGCGGCGGTTACAGAGCAAGACTCCCGGGTAAGCTGGTCAGTCAACTGGATGGCCCAGAGACGCTTCCGAAGGCTTACTGGCAGGAGATGGTGAAGATGCCGAGAATAGCTGTTCCCGCTATTCCAAGGGTCGAAGTACCAGTACAGGCCTTCTGGTTCGATCAAAGGTGAAAAGGGTTTCACAAGGCGACAGCAGTGCAGAGGAGAAGTCCTTCAGCGGGTCACCAGCGATTCCTCGGTTTAGCCTCTTGGTTGCAGGATACTTGGCTCCTGTATTCCTTCGTTCGTGAGAACTCAGGAGATCGACCTCGTAGTGGTGTTTCCAGCCCCCTCTTATCCACGGTTCCCTTCGCGCCAAAACGGAGGGGACCCAATGGGAGATCCGCTTATCAACACTCACACCATTCGTGGACCAATCACGGACCACGGTGGTCCCAGGCATTCACACCACCCTAGACTCTCTGGCACCTAGGATATGTATTGGGACCAGACATCCCAGCCCACACCCTGGAGGCACATACAAGACATGTAGAAGCCCGCGAAAGCATCTGTGTTTCGCAGGAAAGTACATGCCCAAATAAGGAAGGCCCCGGGTCGGCTCGACCTGGGGAAGGTGAAGGGAGCAAGACGGTCAGCGGACAGGACAAAGGAGCCTCGTGGTCCGGCCATTTTGGGAGCCAGGCCACCATTTTGGGTTAAGCGCGGAAAACGCGCTTAGAACGCCAAAAGGAGCTCAAAATACAAAGAAACGATCGCTGCCACCATTCCCGTCCCTGAATTACTTGCACCGATCAGATACAATCCTAAACGAGTATCTAGGGCCTGTAGAAGGCTAGAGACCCAAGAGAGCTGTAACTTAGCTTACAGTGCCCTCTTGTGTCATGTTGCACGAAAGCCGCAACATGATAAAAGAAACTACGGGAAACAGCGTTCCCCGGTACTGACTGTCTTAAGGGCATGTCAGTTTCCCCGTAAGAAAGGAGCGAAAGCCCAGAGGAGTGCGGCAGAAGGCTGCACTTCTCTGGCAAAGTCAAGAACAAGGTGAAAAACAACAGCAAAAAGTTTAGGGGTTGCCACATGGAAGGAAAATTACCTACAATTACGAAATCTTTCCTAACGAAATCCAACTCCTTCCCATTCCAATCCTGAGACCTTTCCGATAGCATGAAATGTGATATCTCAATGCTTCTAATATCAAAACTGAGACCCTCCCTATAGCATGAGATGTGATATCTAAGTCCTTCTCATTCCTATCCTGAGACCCTTCCGATAGCAGAGATGTGATATCTCAATGCTTATACCAAACCTGAGTCCCTTCCTTTAGCATGAGATGTGATATCCAACTCCTTCCCATTCCAATCCTGAGACCCTTCCGATAGCATGAAATGTGATATCTCAATGCTTCTAATATCAAAACTGAGACCCTCCCTATAGCATGAGATGTGATATCTAAGTCCTTCCCATTCCTATCCTGAGACCCTTCCGATAGCAGAGATGTGATATCTCAATGCTTATACCAAACCTGAGACCCTTCCTATGGCATGAGATGTGATATCCAACTCCTTCCCATTCCAATCCTGAGACCCTTCCTATAGCATGAGATGTGATATCTCAATGCTTCTATCAAACCTGAGTCCCTTCCTATAGCATGAGATGTGATATCTCAAAGCTTCTAATACCAAACCTGGGACCCGTCCTATAACATGAGATATGATATCCAAACCATGCATCACCTCCGAAACCATCAAAGGTGCACTCATCAATGCGAGATCTGTAGTCGCCCATGCCCTAGACATAGCCGACATTATCTCCATCAATGATCTCGACTTCATAGCTATTACAGAGACCTGGCTCCACCCAGCGTCTGGCCCCTCTCTATCACTTGCTATACCCAATGACTATACCATCTACCGTGCAGACAGACAAACAGCTAAAGGTGGTGGAGTAGCCATTATTGCAAAAGCTCCATCAACATAAAACACATACAAAACCAATCCCTGCCATCAGCGGAACTACTCACCCTCAAACTATCCACAACGCACACAAGCACAATCACCATCCACCTCATTTACAGACCGCCAGGCCCTATACTATCCTTTAATGACGACATAGCCCTTTTACTCTCTAACAATATCAAACCTAACTCTCGACTACTCATCCTAGGAGACTTTAATCTAGGTCTCAATGATGAGAAAGATGACAAAGCTAACACTGTCGCCAACACCATTTCAGAATTAGGACTCACCCACCATATCGCACAACCCACACACAAAAAAGGCCGAATCCTTGACTGGATAGCTGACCTTAACTGCAACACCACCATCCTTTCCAACACTCCATGCGCTTGCACCGATCACTACCTCATTACCTTCACCATCAACAAAGGCACTCAAACACCAGGGCCTTCCCCCTATGCCCCACCCACACTCACAAGAAACAACAAAAATATCACAGTAGAGAAACTCCTCCCGTTACTCCAACCCATCATCGACTTCTCACCCACCATGACCAACCCTACTGAACTAGTAGAGTTATACAACACAACCATCCTTAAGGCCATTAACACCATAGCACCACTCACGCTTCGGAAAGCCAAACCACGCGCACACCTCAATTCTTGGTTCACCCCGAACTAAAAACACTCCGCAAATCCAAAAGACAAGCTGAATTAGCATGGAAACAGTCACCATCCACTATTAATAAGACATCTTACACACTGGCCTCGAACATCTATAAGTCAGCCATCATCCAGTCTAAAAAAAACATGTACAATGAAAGAATCTGCAACGCCAAATCCAATACCAAAGAGCTCTTCAATATCCTGAGAGAACTCGAATCACCTTCCCCCATTCCAGACACTTGCAACAAAGACATCCACTGGTGCACGAACATTCAGGAAGCACTCCTAGGCAAAATTGCCACGCTACAAGCCAAAATCCTGACAAAGAAAGAAAGCCTCACCCTCACTGATAACATCACCCCCTCTACACACACCTACACCACCCCCCAAAATGATGACATTAACCTCTTTGAGTTTTCCACCATAACCATCAAAGAGGTTGAAGAAATAATCTACTCTCTTAAACCATCCAAATGCCAAGGTGACACTTGCCCGGCCCCAGTCATTAAAGATGCAGCCAAACAACTTGCTCCTTTCATCACTTCCCTCATCAATTCATCTTTCACATCCAACGTAGTGCCCAACAACCTCAAGGACTCCTGGGTTCTTCCTTTACTTAAGAAGCCCACCCTTGACCCAAATGTCCCCACCAACTACAGACCCATTACAACTGTACCCTTCCTACTAAATATCCTTGACAGAGCTGCCTATCTCCAGATACAGAACCACCTTGAGAAAAATAACTTACTAGGACTCAGACAATCAGGATTCCGCCCCAAACACGGCACTGAGACCGCCCTGATTGACCTTAAGACACAGATGGACAACATTAAAGACAATGGCAAACTGGTCCTCCTTCTCCTTCTTGACTTATCGGCCGCCTTCGACCTGGTCAACCACGACATCCTCTGCAAACATCTATCCTCAGCAGCCAAATTCTCAGATAATGCCAACGCATGGATCCAATCCTTCCTTAACAACAGATCCATGAGAGTCTTCGCACCCACAGCCTCTGCCAACCCAGCCCCAGTCACTTGCGGTGTCCCCCAGGGCTCCTGCGTCTCCCCCACTCTATACAATGTGTTCACGAAACCCCTCTTTGACATATTGGACCGCTTGGGTGTCATCTACACCAACTACGCAGATGACACCCAAATACTGATCCCTTTAACAGGCGACTACTCCACCGACCTCACTGCTCTCAACAACATTTACTCCATTATCCAAGAATGGATGGCCAAGCATGGCCTATGCCTCAATGACGACAAGACCGAGCTTCTTCTCCTAGGTTCCCAACCCAGACTTAATAAACTCGACAAACTCTATCAGGCATTCACTATAGACGGCAATAACATCATCGTCTCTAACAGCGTCAAAACCCTAGGAATCTACCTCGACTCCTCCCTCACACTGACAAGACAGATCAATTCCATCTCATCCGCCACTGCTTACACCTGTAAGCTCATCAATGCCAGCAGACCTTACCTCTCACCATCCAACTGCACCACCTTAGCCAGAGCGCTAGTCCTCTCCAAAGTCGACTACTGCAATGCCCTATACTTGGGCACCAGTCAGAAAAACATTAACAAACTACAAGTCGTACAAAACAACGCCTTGCGAGCAGCCCTGAACATACCTAAACATGAACACATTTCGGACGCCAGACGCTCCTGCCATTGGCTATCCATACCACAAAGAATTGAATATAAAACCATCTCACTCACACACAAATGCCTAGCTAACCAAGCACCCAGATACCTATCCGACAACCTCACTCACCACACCCCAGCGCGCCCTACCAGATCAGCTCAAACACACTGCTTAAATATCCCAAGATTTAAGCTCCAAAAAGCAGGTGGCTCTAGCTTCCCCGTGCTTGCCTCCAAACTCTGGAATTCACTTCCACTCGAGCTGAGATCAGAACCGTCCTTTCACAGATTTAGACACAACACCAAAACATGGCTTCTATCCAAAGAAACGTAAACTGCCTAGCCCTACCTTACTAGCATGCACCAAGACTGTAAATTTGTAAATATGTAAATCGGTCTGTACATTACCTCTAACTGCGTGATAATGTCCCAAATGTATTGCTCTCATCCACCTTGACCATGCTATACCATATATGTAACTATCTGTAATTGAAACTGATTGACAACTCCCTCAATCTCTGTTACTGGTCCCCTAAAACCATATTTTATCATATTGTACTGTTGTATTAATCTTGTTGTATTCATCTCAAGCGCCTGGATGCCCCAGGGCCAGGCGACGCTATACAAATAATAAACTAAACTAAACTAAACTAAATCCTTCCCCTTCCAAAACTGAGACCCTTCCTTTAGCATGAGATGTGATATCCAAATCCTTCCCATTCCAATCCTGAAACCCTTCCTATAGCATGAGATGTGATATTTCAATGTTTCTAATAAAAAACCTGAGACCCTTCCTATAGCAAGAGATGTGATATCCCAATGCTTCTACAAAACCTGAGACCCATACCATGGCATGAGATGTGATATCAAACTCCCGTCCTATACCATGAGACTTGATAGCTCAATGCTTCTAATACCAAACCTGAGACCGGTCCAATAACATGAGATGTGATATCCAAATCCTTCCCCTTCCAAACCTTAGACCCTTCCTGTATCATGAGATGTGATATCCAAGTCCTTCCCATTCCATTCCTGAGACCCTTCCTATAGCATGAGATGTGATATCTCAATGCTTCTAATACCAAACCTGAGACCCTTCCTATAACATGAGATGTGATATCCAAGTCCTTCCCATTCCAATCCTGAGACCCTTCCTATAGCATGAGATGTGATATCTCAATGCTTCTAATGCCAAACCTGAGGCCCTTCCTATAACATGAATTGTGATATCCAAGTCCTTCCCATTCCAATCCTGAGACTCTTCCGATAGCAGAGATGTGATATCTCAATGCTTATACCAAACCTGAGACCCTTCCGATAGCATGAGATGTGATATCTCAATGCTTCTAATACCAAACCTGAGATCCCCAAATCCTTCCCCTTCCAAACCTTAGACCCTCCCTTTAGCATGAGATGTGATATCCAACTCCTTCCCATTCCAATCCTGAGACCCTTCTGATGGCATGAGATGTGATATCTCAATGCCTCTAATACCAAACCTGAGATCCTACCTCTAACATGAAATGTGATATCCAACTCCTCCCCCTTCCAACCCTGAGAGCCTTCCTATAGAATGAGATGTGATATCCAAGTCCTTCCCATTCCAATCCTGAGACCCTTCCTATAACATGAGATGGGATATCCAACTCCTTCCAAATCCAATCCCGATACCCTTCCGATAGCATGTGATGTGATATCCCAATGCTTCTACAAAACCTGAGACCCATACCATGGCATGAGATGTGATATCAAACTCCTTCCCATTCCAATCCTGAGACCCTTCCTATTGCTTGAGATGTGATATCTCAATGCTTCTAATACCAAACCTGAGACCGGTCCTATAACATGAGATGTGATACCCAAATCCTTCCCCTTTCCAAACCTTAGACCCTTCCTATAGCATGAGATGTGATATCTCAATGCTTCTAATACCAAACCTGAGACCCTTCCTATAACGAGATGGGATATCCAACTCCTTCCCATTCCAATCCTGAGACCCTTCCGATAGCAGAGATGTGATATCTCAATGCTTATACCAAACCTGAGACCCTTCCTATGGCATGAGATGTCATATAAAACTCCTTCCGATTCCAATCCTGAGACCCTTCCTATAGCATGAGATGTGATATCTCAATGCTTCTAATACCAAACCTGAGATCCTTCCTATAACATGAGATGTGATTTCAAACTCCTTCCCATTCCAAACCTGAGACCCTTCCGATAGCATGAGATGTGATATCTCAATGCTTCTAAAACCAAACATGAGAACCATCCTATAACATGAGATGTGAAATTCAAATCATTCCCTTTCCAAACCTGAGACCCTTCCTATAGCTTGAGATGTGATATCAAACTCCTTCCCATTCAATGTGATATCCAACTCCTTCCCATTCCAATCCTGAGACCCTTCCTATACCATGAGATGTGATATTTCAATGCTTCTAATACCAAACCTGAGACCCGTCCTAAAACATGAGATGTGAGATCCAAATCCTTCCCCTTCCAAACCTGAGACCTTTCCTTTAGCATGAGATATTATATCTTAATGCTTCTAAAACCAAACCTGAGAATCATCCTATAACATGTGAACTCCAAATCCTTCCCTTTCCAAACCTGAGACCCTTCCGATAGCATGAGATGTTATATCTTAATGCTTCTAAAACCAAACCTGAGAACCATGCTATAACATGCGAACTCCAAATCCTTCCCTTTCCAAACCTGAGACCCTTCCGATAGCATGAGATGTGATATCGCAATGCTACTAAAACCAAACATGAGAACCATCCTATTACATGAGATGTGAAATCCAAATCCTTCCCTTTCCAAACCTGAGACCCTTCCTATAGCTTGAGATGTGATATCAAACTCCTTCCCATTCCAATCCTGAGATAGCTTGAGATGTCATAGCCAACTCCTTCCCATTCCAATCCTGAGACCCTTCCTATACCATGAGATGTGATATCTCAATGCTTCTAATACCAAACCTGACACCCGTCCTAAAACATGAGATGTGAGATCCAAATCCTTCCCCTTCCAAACCTGAGATCTTTCCTTTAGCATGAGATGTGATATCCAACTCCTTCCCATTCTAATCCTGAGACCCTTCCTATAGCATGATATGTGATATCACAATGCTTCTAATACCAAACCTGAGATCCTTCCTATAACATGAGATGTGTATCCAACTCCTTCCCATTCCAAACCTGAGACCCTTCCTATAGCATGAGATGTGATATCTTAATGCTTCTAAAACCAAACCTGAGAACCATCCAATAACATATGTGAAATCCAAATCCTTCCCTTTCCAAACCTGAGACCCTTCAGATAGCATGAGATGTGATATCTCAATGCTTCTAAAACCAAACATGAGAACCATCCTATAACATGAGATGTGAAATCCAAATCCTTCTCTTTCCAAACCTGAGACCCTTCCTATAGCTTGAGATGTGCTATCAAACTCCTTCCCATTCCAATCCTGTGATAGCTTGAGATGTGATATCCAACTCCTTCCCATTCCAATCCTGAGACCCTTCCTATACCATGAGATGTGATTTCTCAATGCTTCCAATACCAAACCTGAGACCCGTCCTAAAACATGAGATGTGAGATCCAAATCCTTCCCCTTCCAAACCTGAGACCCTTCCTATAGCTTGAGATGTGATATCAAACTCCTTCCCATTCCAATCCTGAGATAGCTTGAGATGTGATATCCAACTCCTTCCCATTCCAATCCTGAGACCCTTCCGATAGCATGAAATGTGATATCTCAATGCTTCTAATATCAAAACTGAGACCCTCCCTATAGCATGAGATGTGATATCTAAGTCCTTCCCATTCCTATCCTGAGACCCTTCCGATAGCAGAGATGTGATATCTCAATGCTTATACCAAACCTGAGACCTTTCCTATGGCATGAGATGTGATATCCAACTCCTTCCCATTCCAATCCTGAGACCCTTCCTATAGCATGAGATGTGATATCTCAATGCTTCTATCAAACCCGAGTCCCTTCCTTTAGCATGAGATGTGATATCCAACTCCTTCCCATTCCAATCCTGAGACCCTTCCTATAGCATGAGATGTGATATCTCAAAGCTTCTAATACCAAACCTGGGACCCGTCCTATAACATGAGATATCATATCCAAATCCTTCCCCTTCCAAACCTGAGACCCTTCCTTTAGCATGAGATGTGATATCCAAATCCTTCCCATTCCAATCCTGAAACCCTTCCTATAGCATGAGATGTGATATTTCAATGTTTCTAATAAAAAACCTGAGACCCTTCCTATAGCAAGAGATGTGATATCCAAATCCTTACCATTCCAATACTGAGACCCTTCCTATAACATGAGATGTGATATCCAACTCCTTCCCATTCCAACCTGAGACCCTTCCTATAGCATGAGAAGGGATATCCAACTCCTTCCCATTCCAAACCTGAAACCCTTCCTATAGCATGAGATGTGATATCAAACTCCTTCCCATTCAATGTGATATCCAACTCCGTCCCATTCCAATCCTGAGACCCTTCCTATACCATGAGATGTGATATCTCAATGCCTCTAATACCAAACCTGAGATCCTACCTCTAACATGAAATGTGATATCCAACTCCTTCCCTTTCCAAACCTGAGAGCCTTCCTATAGCATGAGATGGGATATCCAACTCCTTCCAAATCCAATCCTGATACCCTTCCGATAGCATGAGATGTGATATCCCAATGCTTCTACAAAACCTGAGACCCATACCATGGCATGAGATGTGATATCAAACTCCCGTCCTATACCATGAGACTTGATATCTCAATGCTTCTAATACCAAACCTGAGACCGGTCCAATAACATGAGATGTGATATCCAAATCCTTCCCCTTCCAAACCTTAGACCCTTCCTGTATCATGAGATGTGATATCCAAGTCCTTCCCATTCCAATCCTGAGACCCTTCCTATAGCATGAGATGTGATATCTCAATGCTTCTAATACCAAACCTGAGGCCCTTCCTATAACATGAATTGTGATATCCAAGTCCTTCCCATTCCAATCCTGAGACCCTTCCGATAGCAGAGATGTGATATCTCAATGCTTATACCAAACCTGAGACCCTTCCGATAGCATGAGATGTGATATCTCAATGCTTCTAATACCAAACCTGAGATCCTTCCTATAACATGAGATGTGATGTCCAAATCCTTCCCCTTCCAAACCTTAGACCCTCCCTTTAGCATGAGATGTGATATCCAACTCCTTCCCATTCCAATCCTGAGACCCTTCTGATGGCATGAGATGTGATATCTCAATGCCTCTAATACCAAACCTGAGATCCTACCTCTAACATGAAATGTGATATCCAACTCCTCCCCCTTCCAACCCTGAGAGCCTTCCTATAGAATGAGATGTGATATCCAAGTCCTTCCCATTCCAATCCTGAGACCCTTCCTATAACATGAGATGGGATATACAACTCCTTCCAAATCCAATCCCGATACCCTTCCGATAGCATGTGATGTGATATCCCAATGCTTCTACAAAACCTGAGACCCATACCATGGCATGAGATGTGATATCAAACTCCTTCCCATTCCAATCCTGAGACCCTTCCTATTGCTTGAGATGTGATATCCAACTCCTTCCCATTCCAATCCTGAGACCCTTCCTATAGCATGAGATGTGATATCTCAAAGCTTCTAATACCAAACCTGGGACCCGTCCTATAACATGAGATATCATATCCAAATCCTTCCCCTTCCAAACCTGAGACCCTTCCTTTAGCATGAGATGTGATATCCAAATCCTTCCCATTCCAATCCTGAAACCCTTCCTATAGCATGAGATGTGATATTTCAATGTTTCTAATAAAAAACCTGAGACCCTTCCTATAGCAAGAGATGTGATATCCAAATCCTTACCATTCCAATACTGAGACCCTTCCTATAACATGAGATGTGATATCCAACTCCTTCCCATTACAACCTGAGACCCTTCCTATAGCATAAGATATAATATCTCAATGCCTCTAATACCAAACCTGAGATTCTTCCTATAACATGAGATGTGATATCTCAATGCTTCTAATACCAAACCTGAGACCCTCCCTTTAGCATGAGATGTGATATCGGACTCCTTCCCATTCCAATCCTGAGACCCTTCTGATAGCATGAGACATGATATCTCAATGCCTCTAATACCAAACCTGAGATTCTTCCTATAACATGAGATGTGATATCTCAATGCTTCTAATACCAAACCTGAGACCCTCCCTTTAGCATGAGATGTGATATCCGACTCCTTCCCATTCCAATCCCGAGACCCTTCTGATAGCATGAGATGTGATATCTCAATGCCTCTAATACCAAACCTGAGATCCTTCCGATAGCATGAGATGTGATATCTCAATGCTTCTAATACCAAACCTGAGATCCTTCCGATAGCATGAGATGTGATATCTCAATGCTTCTAATACCAAACCTGAGACCCGTCCTAAAACATGAGATGTGAGATCCAAATCCTTCCCCTTCCAAACCTGAGACCCTTCCTATATCTTGAGATGTGATATCAAACTCCTTCCCATTCCAATCCTGAGACCCTTCCGATAGCATGAAATGTGATATCTCAATGCTTCTAATATCAAAACTGAGACCCTCCCTATAGCATGAGATGTGATATCTAAGTCCTTCCCATTCCTATCCTGAGACCCTTCCGATAGCAGAGATGTGATATCTCAATGCTTATACCAAACCTGAGACCCTTCCTATGGCATGAGATGTGATATCCAACTCCTTCCCATTCCAATCCTGAGACCCTTCCTATAGCATGAGATGTGATATCTCAATGCTTCTATCAAACCTGAGTCCCTTCCTTTAGCATGAGATGTGATATCCAACTCCTTCCCATTCCAATCCTGAGACCCTTCCTATAGCATGAGATATGATATCTCAAAGCTTCTAATACCAAACCTGGGACCCGTCCTATAACATGAGATATCATATCCAAATCCTTCCCCTTCCAAACCTGAGACCCTTCCTTTAGCATGAGATGTGATATCCAAATCCTTCCCATTCCAATCCTGAAACCCTTCCTATAGCATGAGATGTGATATTTCAATGTTTCTAATAAAAAACCTGAGACCCTTCCTATAGCAAGAGATGTGATATCCAAATCCTTACCATTCCAATACTGAGACCCTTCCTATAACATGAGATGTGATATCCAACTCCTTCCCATTCCAACCTGAGACCCTTCCTATAGCATGAGAAGGGATATCCAACTCCTTCCCATTCCAAACCTGAAACCCTTCCTATACCATGAGATGTGATATCTCAATGCCTCTAATACCAAACCTGAGATCCTACCTCTAACATGAAATGTGATATCCAACTCCTTCCCTTTCCAAACCTGAGAGCCTTCCTACAGCATGAGATGTGATATCCAAGTCCTTCCCATTCCAATCCTGAGACCCTTCCTATAGCATGAGATGGGATATCCAACTCCTTCCAAATCCAATCCTGATACCCTTCCGATAGCATGAGATGTGATATCCCAATGCTTCTACAAAACCTGAGACCCATACCATGGCATGAGATGTGATATCAAACTCCCGTCCTATACCATGAGACTTGATATCTCAATGCTTCTAATACCAAACCTGAGACCGGTCCAATAACATGAGATGTGATATCCAAATCCTTCCCCTTCCAAACCTTAGACCCTTCCTGTATCATGAGATGTGATATCCAAGTCCTTCCCATTCCATTCCTGAGACCCTTCCTATAGCATGAGATGTGATATCTCAATGCTTCTAATACCAAACCTGAGACCCTTCCTATAACATGAGATGTGATATCCAAGTCCTTCCCATTCCAATCCTGAGACCCTTCCTATAGCATGAGATGTGATATCTCAATGCTTCTAATACCAAACCTGAGGCCCTTCCTATAACATGAATTGTGATATCCAGGTCCTTCCCATTCCAATCCTGAGACCCTTCCGATAGCAGAGATGTGATATCTCAATGCTTATACCAAACCTGAGACCCTTCCGATAGCATGAGATGTGATATCTCAATGCTTCTAATACCAAACCTGAGATCCTTCCTATAACATGAGATGTGATGTCCAAATCCTTCCCCTTCCAAACCTTAGACCCTCCCTTTAGCATGAGATGTGATATCCAACTCCTTCCCATTCCAATCCTGAGACCCTTCTGATGGCATGAGATGTGATATCTCAATGCCTCTAATACCAAACCTGAGATCCTACCTCTAACATGAAATGTGATATCCAACTCCTCCCCCTTCCAACCCTGAGAGCCTTCCTATAGAATGAGATGTGATATCCAAGTCCTTCCCATTCCAATCCTGAGACCCTTCCTATAACATGAGATGTGATATCCAACTCCTTCCCATTCCAACCTTAGACCCTGCCTATAGCATGAGATGGGATATCCAACTCCTTCCAAATCCAATCCCGATACCCTTCCGATAGCATGTGATGTGATATCCCAATGCTTCTAGAACACCTGAGACCCATACCATGGCATGAGATGTGATATCAAACTCCTTCCCATTCCAATCCTGAGACCCTTCCTATTGCTTGAGATGTGATATCCAACTCATTCCCATTCCAATTCTGAGACCCGTCCTATACCATGAGACTTGATATCTCAATGCTTCTAATACCAAACCTGAGACCGGTCCTATAACATGAGATGTGATACCCAAATCCTTCCCCTTTCCAAACCTTAGACCCTTCCTATAGCATGAGATGTGATATCTCAATGCTTCTAATACCAAACCTGAGACCCTTCCTATAACGAGATGGGATATCCAACTCCTTCCCATTCCAATCCTGAGACCCTTCCGATAGCAGAGATGTGATATCTCAATGCTTATACCAAACCTGAGACCCTTCCTATGGCATGAGATGTCATATACAACTCCTTCTGATTCCAATCCTGAGACCCTTCCTATAGCATGAGATGTGATATCTCAATGCTTCTAATACCAAACCTGAGATCCTTCCTATAACATGAGATGTGATATCAAACTCCTTCCCATTCCAAACCTGAGACCCTTCCGATAGCATGAGATGTGATATCTCAATGCTTCTAAAACCAAACATGAGAACCATCCTATAACATGAGATGTGAAATCCAAATCATTCCCTTTCCAAACCTGAGACCCTTCCTATAGCTTGAGATGTGATATCAAACTCCTTCCCATTCAATGTGATATCCAACTCCTTCCCATTCCAATCCTGAGACCCTTCCTATACCATGAGATGTGATATTTCAATGCTTCTAATACCAAACCTGAGACCCGTCCTAAAACATGAGATGTGAGATCCAAATCCTTCCCCTTCCAAACCTGAGACCTTTCCTTTAGCATGAGATGTTATATCTTAATGCTTCTAAAACCAAACCTGAGAACCATCCTATAACATGTGAACTCCAAATCCTTCCCTTTCCAAACCTGAGACCCTTCCGATAGCATGAGATGTTATATCTTAATGCTTCTAAAACCAAACCTGAGAACCATGCTATAACATGTGAACTCCAAATCCTTCCCTTTCCAAACCTGAGACCCTTCCGATAGCATGAGATGTGATATCGCAATGCTACTAAAACCAAACATGAGAACCATCCTATTACATGAGATGTGAAATCCAAATCCTTCCCTTTCCAAACCTGAGACCCTTCCTATAGCTTGAGATGTGATATCAAACTCCTTCCCATTCCAATCCTGAGATAGCTTGAGATGTGATAGCCAACTCATTCCCATTCCAATCCTGAGACCCTTCCTATACCATGAGATGTGATATCTCAATGCTTCTAATACCAAACCTGACACCCGTCCTAAAACATGAGATGTGAGATCCAAATCCTTCCCCTTCCAAACCTGAGATCTTTCCTTTAGCATGAGATGTGATATCCAACTCCTTCCCATTCTAATCCTGAGACCCTTCCTATAGCATGATATGTGATATCACAATGCTTCTAATACCGAACCTGAGATCCTTCCTATAACATGAGATGTGTATCCAACTCCTTCCCATTCCAAACCTGAGACCCTTCCTATAGCATGAGATGTGATATCTTAATGCTTCTAAAACCAAACCTGAGAACCATCCAATAACATATGTGAAATCCAAATCCTTCCCTTTCCAAACCTGAGACCCTTCAGATAGCATGAGATGTGATATCTCAATGATTCTAAAACCAAACATGAGAACCATCCTATAACATGAGATGTGAAATCCAAATCCTTCTCTTTCCAAACCTGAGACCCTTCCTATAGCTTGAGATGTGCTATCAAACTCCTTCCCATTCCAATCCTGTGATAGCTTGAGATGTGATATCCAACTCCTTCCCATTCCAATCCTGAGACCCTTCCTATACCATGAGATGTGATATCTCAATGCTTCTAATACCAAACCTGAGACCCGTCCTAAAACATGAGATGTGAGATCCAAATCCTTCCTCTTCCAAACCTGAGACCCTTCCTATAGCTTGAGTTGTGATATCAAACTCCTTCCCATTCCAATCCTGAGATAGCTTGAGATGTGATATCCAACTCCTTCCCATTCCAATCCTGAGACCCTTCCGATAGCATGAAATATGATATCTCAATGCTTCTAATATCAAAACTGAGACCCTCCCTATAGCATGAGATGTGATATCTAAGTCCTTCCCATTCCTATCCTGAGACCCTTCCGATAGCAGAGATCTGATATCTCAATGCTTATACCAAAACTGAGACCCTTCCTATGGCATGAGATGTGATATCCAACTCCTTCCCATTCCAATCCTGAGACCCTTCCTATAGCATGAGATGTGATATCTCAATGCTTCTATCAAACCTGAGTCCCTTCCTTTAGCATGAGATGTGATATCCAACTCCTTCCCATTCCAATCCTGAGACCCTTCCTATAGCATGAGATGTGATATCTCAAAGCTTCTAATACCAAACCTGGGACCCGTCCTATAACATGAGATATCATATCCAAATCCTTCCCCTTCCAAACCTGAGAGCCTTCCTTTAGCATGAGATGTGATATCCAAATCCATCCCATTCCAATCCTGAAACCCTTCCTATAGCATGAGATGTGATATTTCAATGTTTCTAATAAAAAACCTGAGACCCTTCCTATAGCAAGAGATGTGATATCCAAATCCTTACCATTCCAATACTGAGACCCTTCCGATAACATGAGATGTGATATCCAACTCCTTCCCATTCCAACCTGAGACCCTTCCTATAGCATGAGAAGGGATATCCAACTCCTTCCCATTCCAATCCTGAAACCCTTCCTATAGCATGAGATGTGATATCTCAATGTTTCTAATAAAAAACCTGAGACCCTTCCTATAGCAAGAGATGTGACATCCAAATCCTTCCCATTCCAATCCTGAGATCCTTCCTATTGGATGAGATGTGATATCCAACTCCTTCCCATTCCAATCCTGAGACCCTTCCTATAGCATGAGATATAATATCTCAATGCCTCTAATACCAAACCTGAGATTCTTCCTATAACATGAGATGTGATATCTCAATGCTTCTAATACCAAACCTGAGACCCTCCCTTTAGCATGAGATGTGATATCCGACTCCTTCCCATTCCAATCCCGAGACCCTTCTGATAGCATGAGATGTGATATCTCAATGCCTCTAATACCAAACCTAAGATCCTTCCGATAGCATGAGATGTGATATCTCAATGCTTCTAATACCAAACCTGAGATCCTTCCGATAGCATGAGATGTGATATCTCAATGCTTCTAATACCAAACCTGAGATCCTTCCTATAACATGAGATGTGATATCCAAATCCTTCCCCTTCTAAACCTGAGACCCTCCTTTTAGCATGAGATGTGATATCCAACTCCTTCCCATTCCAATCCTGATACCCTTCCGATATCATGAGATTTGTTATCTCAAAGCTTCTGATATCAAACTTGAGACCCTCCCTATAGCATGAGATGTGACATCCAAGTCCTTCCCATTCCAATCCTGAGACGCTTCCTATAGCATGAGATGTGATATCTCAATGCTTCTACCAAACCTGAAACCCTTCCTATAGCATGAGATGTGATATCAAACTCCTTCCCATTCAATGTGATATCCAACTCCGTCCCATTCCAATCCTGAGACCCTTCCTATACCATGAGATGTGATATCTCAATGCCTCTAATACCAAACCTGAGATCCTACCTCTAACATGAAATGTGATATCCAACTCCTTCCCTTTCCAAACCTGAGAGCCTTCCTACAGCATGAGATGTGATATCCAAGTCCTTCCCATTCCAATCCTGAGACCCTTCCTATAGCATGAGATGTGATATCCCAATGCTGCTACAAAACCTGAGACCCATACCATGGCATGAGATGTGATATCAAACTCGTGTCCTATACCATGAGACTTGATATCTCAATGCTTCTAATACCAAACCTGAGACCGGTCCAATAACATGAGATGTGATATCCAAATCCTTCCCCTTCCAAACCTTAGACCCTTCCTGTATCATGGGATGTGATATCCAAGTCCTTCCCATTCCATTCCTTAGACCCTTCCTATAGCATGAGATGTGATATCTCAATGCTTCTAATACCAAACCTGAGACCCTTCCTATAACATGAGATGTGATATCCAAGTCCTTCCCATTCCAATCCTGAGACCCTTCCTATAGCATGAGATGTGATATCTCAATGCTTCTAATACCAAACCTGAGGCCCTTCCTATAACATGAATTGTGATATCCAGGTCCTTCCCATTCCAATCCTGAGACCCTTCCGATAGCAGAGATGTGATATCTCAATGCTTATACCAAACCTGAGACCCTTCCGATAGCATGAGATGTGATATCTCAATGCTTCTAATACCAAACCTGAGATCCTTCCTATAACATGAGATGTGATGTCCAAATCCTTCCCCTTCCAAACCTTAGACCCTCCCTTTAGCATGAGATGTGATATCCAACTCCTTCCCATTCCAATCCTGAGACCCTTCTGATGGCATGAGATGTGATATCTCAATGCCTCTAATACCAAACCTGAGATCCTACCTCTAACATGAAATGTGATATCCAACTCCTCCCCCTTCCAACCCTGAGAGCCTTCCTATAGAATGAGATGTGATATCCAAGTCCTTCCCATTCCAATCCTGAGACCCTTCCTATAACATGAGATGTGATATCCAACTCCTTCCCATTCCAACCTTAGACCCTGCCTATAGCATGAGATGGGATATCCAACTCCTTCCAAATCCAATCCCGATACCCTTCCGATAGCATGTGATGTGATATCCCAATGCTTCTAGAACACCTGAGACCCATACCATGGCATGAGATGTGATATCAAACTCCTTCCCATTCCAATCCTGAGACCCTTCCTATTGCTTGAGATGTGATATCCAACTCATTCCCATTCCAATTCTGAGACCCGTCCTATACCATGAGACTTGATATCTCAATGCTTCTAATACCAAACCTGAGACCGGTCCTATAACATGAGATGTGATACCCAAATCCTTCCCCTTTCCAAACCTTAGACCCTTCCTATAGCATGAGATGTGATATCTCAATGCTTCTAATACCAAACCTGAGACCCTTCCTATAACGAGATGGGATATCCAACTCCTTCCCATTCCAATCCTGAGACCCTTCCGATAGCAGAGATGTGATATCTCAATGCTTATACCAAACCTGAGACCCTTCCTATGGCATGAGATGTCATATACAACTCCTTCTGATTCCAATCCTGAGACCCTTCCTATAGCATGAGATGTGATATCTCAATGCTTCTAATACCAAACCTGAGATCCTTCCTATAACATGAGATGTGATATCAAACTCCTTCCCATTCCAAACCTGAGACCCTTCCGATAGCATGAGATGTGATATCTCAATGCTTCTAAAACCAAACATGAGAACCATCCTATAACATGAGATGTGAAATCCAAATCATTCCCTTTCCAAACCTGAGACCCTTCCTATAGCTTGAGATGTGATATCAAACTCCTTCCCATTCAATGTGATATCCAACTCCTTCCCATTCCAATCCTGAGACCCTTCCTATACCATGAGATGTGATATTTCAATGCTTCTAATACCAAACCTGAGACCCGTCCTAAAACATGAGATGTGAGATCCAAATCCTTCCCCTTCCAAACCTGAGACCTTTCCTTTAGCATGAGATGTTATATCTTAATGCTTCTAAAACCAAACCTGAGAACCATCCTATAACATGTGAACTCCAAATCCTTCCCTTTCCAAACCTGAGACCCTTCCGATAGCATGAGATGTTATATCTTAATGCTTCTAAAACCAAACCTGAGAACCATGCTATAACATGTGAACTCCAAATCCTTCCCTTTCCAAACCTGAGACCCTTCCGATAGCATGAGATGTGATATCGCAATGCTACTAAAACCAAACATGAGAACCATCCTATTACATGAGATGTGAAATCCAAATCCTTCCCTTTCCAAACCTGAGACCCTTCCTATAGCTTGAGATGTGATATCAAACTCCTTCCCATTCCAATCCTGAGATAGCTTGAGATGTGATAGCCAACTCATTCCCATTCCAATCCTGAGACCCTTCCTATACCATGAGATGTGATATCTCAATGCTTCTAATACCAAACCTGACACCCGTCCTAAAACATGAGATGTGAGATCCAAATCCTTCCCCTTCCAAACCTGAGATCTTTCCTTTAGCATGAGATGTGATATCCAACTCCTTCCCATTCTAATCCTGAGACCCTTCCTATAGCATGATATGTGATATCACAATGCTTCTAATACCGAACCTGAGATCCTTCCTATAACATGAGATGTGTATCCAACTCCTTCCCATTCCAAACCTGAGACCCTTCCTATAGCATGAGATGTGATATCTTAATGCTTCTAAAACCAAACCTGAGAACCATCCAATAACATATGTGAAATCCAAATCCTTCCCTTTCCAAACCTGAGACCCTTCAGATAGCATGAGATGTGATATCTCAATGATTCTAAAACCAAACATGAGAACCATCCTATAACATGAGATGTGAAATCCAAATCCTTCTCTTTCCAAACCTGAGACCCTTCCTATAGCTTGAGATGTGCTATCAAACTCCTTCCCATTCCAATCCTGTGATAGCTTGAGATGTGATATCCAACTCCTTCCCATTCCAATCCTGAGACCCTTCCTATACCATGAGATGTGATATCTCAATGCTTCTAATACCAAACCTGAGACCCGTCCTAAAACATGAGATGTGAGATCCAAATCCTTCCTCTTCCAAACCTGAGACCCTTCCTATAGCTTGAGATGTGATATCAAACTCCTTCCCATTCCAATCCTGAGATAGCTTGAGATGTGATATCCAACTCCTTCCCATTCCAATCCTGAGACCCTTCCGATAGCATGAAATGTGATATCTCAATGCTTCTAATATCAAAACTGAGACCCTCCCTATAGCATGAGATGTGATATCTAAGTCCTTCCCATTCCTATCCTGAGACCCTTCCGATAGCAGAGATCTGATATCTCAATGCTTATACCAAACCTGAGACCCTTCCTATGGCATGAGATGTGATATCCAACTCCTTCCCATTCCAATCCTGAGACCCTTCCTATAGCATGAGATGTGATATCTCAATGCTTCTATCAAACCTGAGTCCCTTCCTTTAGCATGAGATGTGATATCCAACTCCTTCCCATTCCAATCCTGAGACCCTTCCTGTAGCATGAGATGTGATATCTCAAAGCTTCTAATACCAAACCTGGGACCCGTCCTATAACATGAGATATCATATCCAAATCCTTCCCCTTCCAAACCTGAGAGCCTTCCTTTAGCATGAGATGTGATATCCAAATCCTTCCCATTCCAATCCTGAAACCCTTCCTATAGCATGAGATGTGATATTTCAATGTTTCTAATAAAAAACCTGAGACCCTTCCTATAGCAAGAGATGTGATATCCAAATCCTTACCATTCCAATACTGAGACCCTTCCTATAACATGAGATGTGATATCCAACTCCTTCCCATTCCAACCTGAGACCCTTCCTATAGCATGAGAAGGGATATCCAACTCCTTCCCATTCCAATCCTGAAACCCTTCCTATAGCATGAGATGTGATATCTCAATGTTTCTAATAAAAAACCTGAGACCCTTCCTATAGCAAGAGATGTGACATCCAAATCCTTCCCATTCCAATCCTGAGATCCTTCCTATTGGATGAGATGTGATATCCAACTCCTTCCCATTCCAATCCTGAGACCCTTCCTATAGCATGAGATATAATATCTCAATGCCTCTAATACCAAACCTGAGATTCTTCCTATAACATGAGATGTGATATCTCAATGCTTCTAATACCAAACCTGAGACCCTCCCTTTAGCATGAGATGTGATATCCGACTCCTTCCCATTCCAATCCCGAGACCCTTCTGATAGCATGAGATGTGATATCTCAATGCCTCTAATACCAAACCTAAGATCCTTCCGATAGCATGAGATGTGATATCTCAATGCTTCTAATACCAAACCTGAGATCCTTCGATAGCATGAGATGTGATATCTCAATGCTTCTAATACCAAACCTGAGATCCTTCCTATAACATGAGATGTGATATCCAAATCCTTCCCCTTCTAAACCTGAGACCCTCCTTTTAGCATGAGATGTGATATCCAACTCCTTCCCATTCCAATCCTGATACCCTTCCGATATCATGAGATTTGTTATCTCAAAGCTTCTGATATCAAACTTGAGACCCTCCCTATAGCATGAGATGTGACATCCAAGTCCTTCCCATTCCAATCCTGAGACGCTTCCTATAGCATGAGATGTGATATCTCAATGCTTCTACCAAACCTGAAACCCTTCCTATAGCATGAGATGTGATATCAAACTCCTTCCCATTCAATGTGATATCCAACTCCGTCCCATTCCAATCCTGAGACCCTTCCTATACCATGAGATGTGATATCTCAATGCCTCTAATACCAAACCTGAGATCCTACCTCTAACATGAAATGTGATATCCAACTCCTTCCCTTTCCAAACCTGAGAGCCTTCCTACAGCATGAGATGTGATATCCAAGTCCTTCCCATTCCAATCCTGAGACCCTTCCTATAGCATGAGATGTGATATCCCAATGCTGCTACAAAACCTGAGACCCATACCATGGCATGAGATGTGATATCAAACTCGTGTCCTATACCATGAGACTTGATATCTCAATGCTTCTAATACCAAACCTGAGACCGGTCCAATAACATGAGATGTGATATCCAAATCCTTCCCCTTCCAAACCTTAGACCCTTCCTGTATCATGGGATGTGATATCCAAGTCCTTCCCATTCCATTCCTTAGACCCTTCCTATAGCATGAGATGTGATATCTCAATGCTTCTAATACCAAACCTGAGACCCTTCCTATAACATGAGATGTGATATCCAAGTCCTTCCCATTCCAATCCTGAGACCCTTCCTATAGCATGAGATGTGATATCTCAATGCTTCTAATACCAAACCTGAGGCCCTTCCTATAACATGAATTGTGATATCCAAGTCCTTCCCATTCCAATCCTGAGACCCTTCCGATAGCAGAGATGTGATATCTCAATGCTTATACCAAACCTGAGACCCTTCCGATAGCATGAGATGTGATATCTCAATGCTTCTAATACCAAACCTGAGATCCTTCCTATAACATGAGATGTGATGTCCAAATCCTTCCCCTTCCAAACCTTAGACCCTCCCTTTAGCATGAGATGTGATATCCAACTCCTTCCCATTCCAATCCTGAGACCCTTCTGATGGCATGAGATGTGATATCTCAATGCCTCTAATACCAAACCTGAGATCCTACCTCTAACATGAAATGTGATATCCAACTCCTCCCCCTTCCAACCCTGAGAGCCTTCCTATAGAATGAGATGTGATATCCAAGTCCTTCCCATTCCAATCCTGAGACCCTTCCTATAACATGAGATGTGATATCCAACTCCTTCCCATTCCAACCTTAGACCCTGCCTATAGCATGAGATGGGATATCCAACTCCTTCCAAATCCAATCCCGATACCCTTCCGATAGCATGTGATGTGATATCCCAATGCTTCTACAAAACCTGAGACCCATACCATGGCATGAGATGTGATATCAAACTCCTTCCCATTCCAATCCTGAGACCCTTCCTATTGCTTGAGATGTGATATCCAACTCATTCCCATTCCAATTCTGAGACCCGTCCTATACCATGAGACTTGATATCTCAATGCTTCTAATACCAAACCTGAGACCGGTCCTATAACATGAGATGTGATACCCAAATCCTTCCCCTTTCCAAACCTTAGACCCTTCCTATAGCATGAGATGTGATATCTCAATGCTTCTAATACCAAACCTGAGACCCTTCCCATAACGAGATGGGATATCCAACTCCTTCCCATTCCAATCCTGAGACCCTTCCGATAGCAGAGATGTGATATCTCAAAGCTTATACCAATCCTGAGACCCTTCCTATGGCATGAGATGTCATATACAACTCCTTCCGATTCCAATCCTGAGACCCTTCCTATAGCATGAGATGTGATATCTCAATGCTTCTAATACCAAACCTGAGATCCTTCCTATAACATGAGATGTGATATCAAACTCCTTCCCATTCCAAACCTGAGACCCTTTCGATAGCATGAGATGTGATATCTCAATGCTTCTAAAACCAAACATGAGAACCATCCTATAACATGAGATGTGAAATCCAAATCATTCCCTTTCCAAACCTGAGACCCTTCCTATAGCTTGAGATGTGATATCAAACTCCTTCCCATTCAATGTGATATCCAACTCCTTCCCATTCCAATCCTGAGACCCTTCCTATACCATGAGATGTGATATTTCAATGCTTCTAATACCAAACCTGAGACCCGTCCTAAAACATGAGATGTGAGATCCAAATCCTTCCCCTTCCAAACCTGAGACCTTTCCTTTAGCATGAGATATTATATCGTAATGCTTCTAAAACCAAACCTGAGAACCATCCTATAACATGTGAACTCCAAATCCTTCCCTTTCCAAACCTGAGACCCTTCCGATAGCATGAGATGTTATATCTTAATGCTTCTAAATCCAAACCTGAGAACCATGCTATAACATGTGAACTCCAAATCCTTCCCTTTCCAAACCTGAGACCCTTCCGATAGCATGAGATGTGATATCGCAATGCTACTAAAACCAAACATGAGAACCATCCTATTACATGAGATGTGAAATCCAAATCCTTCCCTTTCCAAACCTGAGACCCTTCCTATAGCTTGAGATGTGATATCAAACTCCTTCCCATTCCAATCCTGAGATAGCTTGAGATGTGATAGCCAACTCCTTCCCATTCCAATCCTGAGACCCTTCCTATACCATGAGATGTGATATCTCAATGCTTCTAATACCAAACCTGAGACCCGTCCTAAAACATGAGATGTGAGATCCAAATCCTTCCCCTTCCAAACCTGAGACCCTTCCTATAGCTTGAGATGTGATATCAAACTCCTTCCCATTCCAATCCCGAGATAGCTTGAGATGTGATATCCAACTCCATCCCATTCCAATCCTGAGACCCTTCCGATAGCATGAGATGTGACAGCTCAATGCTTCTAATATCAAAACTGAGACCCTCCCTATAGTATGGGATGTGATATCTAAGTCCTTCCCATTCCTATCCTGAGACCCTTCCGATAGCAGAGATGTGATATCTCAATGCTTATACCAAACCTGATGACCCATCCTATGGCATGAGATGTGATATCCAACTCCTTCCCATTGCAATCCTGAGTTCCTTCCTATAGCATGAGATGTGATATCTCAATGCTTCTATCAAACCTGAGACCCTTCCTTTAGCATGAGATGTGATATCCAACTCCTTGCCATTCCAATCCTGAGACCCTTCCTATAACATGAGATGTGATATCCAACTCCTTCCCATTCCAATCCTGAGACTCCTCCTATAGCATGAGATGTGATATCTCAATGCTTCTAATACCAAACCTGGGACCCGTCCTATAACATAAGATATGAGATCCCAATCCTTCCCCTTCCAAACCTGAGACCCTTCCTTTAGCATGAGATGTGATATCCAAATCCTTCCCATTCCAATCCTGAAACCTTTCCTATAGCATGAGATGTGATAGCTCAATGTTTCTAATAAAAAACCTGAGACCCTTCCTATAGCAAGAGATGTGATATCCAAATCCTTCCCATTCCAATCCTGAGACCCTTCCTATAACGAGATGTGATATCCAACTCCTTCCCATTCCAACCTGAGACACTTCCTATAGCATGAGAAGGGATATCCAAATCCTTCCCATTCCAATCCTGAGATCCTTCCTATAACATGATGTGATATCCAATTCCTTCCCATTCCAAACCTGAGACCCTTCCTATTGGATGAGATGTGATATCCAACTCCTTCCCATTCCAATCCTGAGACCCTTCCTATAGCATGAGAAGTGATATCTCCATGCGTATACCAAACCTGAGACCCTTCCTATAGCATGAGATGTGATATCCAAATCCTTCCCATTCCAATCCTGAGACCCTTCCTATAGCATGAGATGTGATATCTCAATGCTTATACCAAACCAGAGACCCGTCCTATAACATGAGATGGGATATCCAACTCCTTCCCATTCCAATCCTGAGCCACTTCCGATAGCAGAGATGTGATATCTCAATGCTTATACCAAACCTGAGACCCTTCCTATAACATGAGATGTGATATCCAACTCATTCCCGTTCCAAACCTGAGACACTTCCTATAGCATATGTGATATCCAACTCCTTCCCATTCCAAACATGAGACCCTTCCTATAGCAAGAATGTAATATCCAACTCCTACCCATTCCAATCCTGAGACCATTCCTAAAGCATGAGATGTGATATATCAATGCTTCTAATACCAAACCTGAGATCCTTCCTATGACATGAAATGTGATATCCAAATCCTTACCATTCCAAACCTGAGACCCTTCCTACAGCATGCGATGTGATATCTCAATGCTTCTAATATCAAACCTGAGACCCGTCCTATAACATGAGATGGGATATCCAACTCCTTCCCCTTCCAAACCTGATACCCTTCCTATAGCATGAGATGTGATATCCAATTCCTTCCCATCCCAATCCTGAGACATTTCCGATAGCAGAGATGTGATATTTCAATGCTTATACCAAACCTGAGACTCTTCCTATAACATGAGATGTGATATCCAACTCCTTCCCGTTCCAAACCTGAGACCCTTCCTATAGCATGAGATGTGATATCCAATTCCTTCCCATTCCAATCCTGAGACCCTTCCGATAGCATGAGATGTGATATCTCAATGCTTCTAATACCAAACTTGTGATCCTTCCTATAATAAGAGATGTGATATCCAAATCCTTCGCCTTCCAAACCTGAGACCCTCCCTTTAGCATAAGATGTGATATCTCAATGCCTCTAATACCAAACCTGAGATCCTTCCTCTAACATGAGATGTGATATCCAAATCCTTCCCCTTCTAAACCTGAGACCCTCCTTTTAGCATGAGATGTGATATCCAACTCCTTCCCATTCCAATCCTGATACCCTTCCGATATCATGAGATTTGTTATCTCAAAGCTTCTGATATCAAACTTGAGACCCTCCCTATAGCATGAGATGTGACATCCAAGTCCTTCCCATTCCAATCCTGAGACGCTTCCTATAGCATGAGATGTGATATCTCAATGCTTCTACCAAACCTGAAACCCTTCCTATAGCATGAGATGTGATATCAAACTCCTTCCCATTCAATGTGATATCCAACTCCGTCCCATTCCAATCCTGAGACCCTTCCTATACCATGAGATGTGATATCTCAATGCCTCTAATACCAAACCTGAGATCCTACCTCTAACATGAAATGTGATATCCAACTCCTTCCCTTTCCAAACCTGAGAGCCTTCCTACAGCATGAGATGTGATATCCAAGTCCTTCCCATTCCAATCCTGAGACCCTTCCTATAGCATGAGATGTGATATCCCAATGCTGCTACAAAACCTGAGACCCATACCATGGCATGAGATGTGATATCAAACTCGTGTCCTATACCATGAGACTTGATATCTCAATGCTTCTAATACCAAACCTGAGACCGGTCCAATAACATGAGATGTGATATCCAAATCCTTCCCCTTCCAAACCTTAGACCCTTCCTGTATCATGGGATGTGATATCCAAGTCCTTCCCATTCCATTCCTTAGACCCTTCCTATAGCATGAGATGTGATATCTCAATGCTTCTAATACCAAACCTGAGACCCTTCCTATAACATGAGATGTGATATCCAAGTCCTTCCCATTCCAATCCTGAGACCCTTCCTATAGCATGAGATGTGATATCTCAATGCTTCTAATACCAAACCTGAGGCCCTTCCTATAACATGAATTGTGATATCCAAGTCCTTCCCATTCCAATCCTGAGACCCTTCCGATAGCAGAGATGTGATATCTCAATGCTTATACCAAACCTGAGACCCTTCCGATAGCATGAGATGTGATATCTCAATGCTTCTAATACCAAACCTGAGATCCTTCCTATAACATGAGATGTGATGTCCAAATCCTTCCCCTTCCAAACCTTAGACCCTCCCTTTAGCATGAGATGTGATATCCAACTCCTTCCCATTCCAATCCTGAGACCCTTCTGATGGCATGAGATGTGATATCTCAATGCCTCTAATACCAAACCTGAGATCCTACCTCTAACATGAAATGTGATATCCAACTCCTCCCCCTTCCAACCCTGAGAGCCTTCCTATAGAATGAGATGTGATATCCAAGTCCTTCCCATTCCAATCCTGAGACCCTTCCTATAACATGAGATGTGATATCCAACTCCTTCCCATTCCAACCTTAGACCCTGCCTATAGCATGAGATGGGATATCCAACTCCTTCCAAATCCAATCCCGATACCCTTCCGATAGCATGTGATGTGATATCCCAATGCTTCTACAAAACCTGAGACCCATACCATGGCATGAGATGTGATATCAAACTCCTTCCCATTCCAATCCTGAGACCCTTCCTATTGCTTGAGATGTGATATCCAACTCATTCCCATTCCAATTCTGAGACCCGTCCTATACCATGAGACTTGATATCTCAATGCTTCTAATACCAAACCTGAGACCGGTCCTATAACATGAGATGTGATACCCAAATCCTTCCCCTTTCCAAACCTTAGACCCTTCCTATAGCATGAGATGTGATATCTCAATGCTTCTAATACCAAACCTGAGACCCTTCCCATAACGAGATGGGATATCCAACTCCTTCCCATTCCAATCCTGAGACCCTTCCGATAGCAGAGATGTGATATCTCAAAGCTTATACCAATCCTGAGACCCTTCCTATGGCATGAGATGTCATATACAACTCCTTCCGATTCCAATCCTGAGACCCTTCCTATAGCATGAGATGTGATATCTCAATGCTTCTAATACCAAACCTGAGATCCTTCCTATAACATGAGATGTGATATCAAACTCCTTCCCATTCCAAACCTGAGACCCTTTCGATAGCATGAGATGTGATATCTCAATGCTTCTAAAACCAAACATGAGAACCATCCTATAACATGAGATGTGAAATCCAAATCATTCCCTTTCCAAACCTGAGACCCTTCCTATAGCTTGAGATGTGATATCAAACTCCTTCCCATTCAATGTGATATCCAACTCCTTCCCATTCCAATCCTGAGACCCTTCCTATACCATGAGATGTGATATTTCAATGCTTCTAATACCAAACCTGAGACCCGTCCTAAAACATGAGATGTGAGATCCAAATCCTTCCCCTTCCAAACCTGAGACCTTTCCTTTAGCATGAGATATTATATCGTAATGCTTCTAAAACCAAACCTGAGAACCATCCTATAACATGTGAACTCCAAATCCTTCCCTTTCCAAACCTGAGACCCTTCCGATAGCATGAGATGTTATATCTTAATGCTTCTAAATCCAAACCTGAGAACCATGCTATAACATGTGAACTCCAAATCCTTCCCTTTCCAAACCTGAGACCCTTCCGATAGCATGAGATGTGATATCGCAATGCTACTAAAACCAAACATGAGAACCATCCTATTACATGAGATGTGAAATCCAAATCCTTCCCTTTCCAAACCTGAGACCCTTCCTATAGCTTGAGATGTGATATCAAACTCCTTCCCATTCCAATCCTGAGATAGCTTGAGATGTGATAGCCAACTCCTTCCCATTCCAATCCTGAGACCCTTCCTATACCATGAGATGTGATATCTCAATGCTTCTAATACCAAACCTGAGACCCGTCCTAAAACATGAGATGTGAGATCCAAATCCTTCCCCTTCCAAACCTGAGACCCTTCCTATAGCTTGAGATGTGATATCAAACTCCTTCCCATTCCAATCCCGAGATAGCTTGAGATGTGATATCCAACTCCATCCCATTCCAATCCTGAGACCCTTCCGATAGCATGAGATGTGACAGCTCAATGCTTCTAATATCAAAACTGAGACCCTCCCTATAGTATGGGATGTGATATCTAAGTCCTTCCCATTCCTATCCTGAGACCCTTCCGATAGCAGAGATGTGATATCTCAATGCTTATACCAAACCTGATGACCCATCCTATGGCATGAGATGTGATATCCAACTCCTTCCCATTGCAATCCTGAGTTCCTTCCTATAGCATGAGATGTGATATCTCAATGCTTCTATCAAACCTGAGACCCTTCCTTTAGCATGAGATGTGATATCCAACTCCTTGCCATTCCAATCCTGAGACCCTTCCTATAACATGAGATGTGATATCCAACTCCTTCCCATTCCAATCCTGAGACTCCTCCTATAGCATGAGATGTGATATCTCAATGCTTCTAATACCAAACCTGGGACCCGTCCTATAACATAAGATATGAGATCCCAATCCTTCCCCTTCCAAACCTGAGACCCTTCCTTTAGCATGAGATGTGATATCCAAATCCTTCCCATTCCAATCCTGAAACCTTTCCTATAGCATGAGATGTGATAGCTCAATGTTTCTAATAAAAAACCTGAGACCCTTCCTATAGCAAGAGATGTGATATCCAAATCCTTCCCATTCCAATCCTGAGACCCTTCCTATAACGAGATGTGATATCCAACTCCTTCCCATTCCAACCTGAGACACTTCCTATAGCATGAGAAGGGATATCCAAATCCTTCCCATTCCAATCCTGAGATCCTTCCTATAACATGATGTGATATCCAATTCCTTCCCATTCCAAACCTGAGACCCTTCCTATTGGATGAGATGTGATATCCAACTCCTTCCCATTCCAATCCTGAGACCCTTCCTATAGCATGAGAAGTGATATCTCCATGCGTATACCAAACCTGAGACCCTTCCTATAGCATGAGATGTGATATCCAAATCCTTCCCATTCCAATCCTGAGACCCTTCCTATAGCATGAGATGTGATATCTCAATGCTTATACCAAACCAGAGACCCGTCCTATAACATGAGATGGGATATCCAACTCCTTCCCATTCCAATCCTGAGCCACTTCCGATAGCAGAGATGTGATATCTCAATGCTTATACCAAACCTGAGACCCTTCCTATAACATGAGATGTGATATCCAACTCATTCCCGTTCCAAACCTGAGACACTTCCTATAGCATATGTGATATCCAACTCCTTCCCATTCCAAACATGAGACCCTTCCTATAGCAAGAATGTAATATCCAACTCCTACCCATTCCAATCCTGAGACCATTCCTAAAGCATGAGATGTGATATATCAATGCTTCTAATACCAAACCTGAGATCCTTCCTATGACATGAAATGTGATATCCAAATCCTTACCATTCCAAACCTGAGACCCTTCCTACAGCATGCGATGTGATATCTCAATGCTTCTAATATCAAACCTGAGACCCGTCCTATAACATGAGATGGGATATCCAACTCCTTCCCCTTCCAAACCTGATACCCTTCCTATAGCATGAGATGTGATATCCAATTCCTTCCCATCCCAATCCTGAGACATTTCCGATAGCAGAGATGTGATATTTCAATGCTTATACCAAACCTGAGACTCTTCCTATAACATGAGATGTGATATCCAACTCCTTCCCGTTCCAAACCTGAGACCCTTCCTATAGCATGAGATGTGATATCCAATTCCTTCCCATTCCAATCCTGAGACCCTTCCGATAGCATGAGATGTGATATCTCAATGCTTCTAATACCAAACTTGTGATCCTTCCTATAATAAGAGATGTGATATCCAAATCCTTCGCCTTCCAAACCTGAGACCCTCCCTTTAGCATAAGATGTGATATCTCAATGCCTCTAATACCAAACCTGAGATCCTTCCTCTAACATGAGATGTGATATCCAAATCCTTCACCTTCCAAACCTGAGACCCTCCCTTTAGCATGAGATGTGATATCCAAATCCTTCCCATTCCAATCCTGAGACCCTTCTGATAGCATGAGATGTGATATCTCAATGCCTCTAATACCAAACCTGAGATCCTACCTCTAACATGAAATGTGATATCCAACTCCTTCCCTTTCCAAACGTGAGACCCTCCCTATAGCATGAGATCTGATAACCAAGTCCTTCCCATTCCAATCCTGAGACCCTTCCTATAGCATGAGATGTGATATCTCAATGCTTCTAATACCAAACCTGAGACCCTTCCTATAACATAAGATGGGATATCCAACTCCTTCCCATTCCAATCCTGAGACCCTTCCGATAGCAGAGATGTGATATCTCAATGCTTATACCAAACCTGAGACCCTTCCTGTAGCATGAGATGTCATATACAACTCCTTCCCATTCCAATCCTAGACCCTTCCTATAGCATGAGATGTGATATCCAACTCCTTCCCATTCCAATCCTGAGACCCTTCCTATAGCATGAGATTTGATATCTCAATGCTTCTAACACCAAACCTGAGATCCTTCCGATAGCATGAGATGTGATATCTCAATGCTTCTAATACCAAACCTGAGATCATTCCTATAACACGAGATGTAATATCAAAATCCTTCCCCTTCCAAACCTGAGACCCTCCCTTTAGCATGAGATGTGATATCCAACTCCTTCCCATTCCAATCCTGAGACCCTTCCTATAGCATGAAATGTGATATCTCAATGCTTATACCAAACCTGAGACCCATCCATTAGCATGAGATGTGATATCCAACTCCTTCCCATTCCAATCCTGAGACCCGTCCTATAGCATGAGATGTGATATCTCAATGCTTATACCAAACCTGAGACCCTTCCTATAGCATGAGATGTGATATCCAACTACTTCCCATTCCAATCCTGAGACCCTTCCTATAGCATGAGATGTGATATCCAACTCCTTCCCTTTCCAAACCTGAGAGCCTATCTATAGCATGAGATGTGATATCTAAGTCCTTCCCATTCCAATCCTGAGACCCTTCCTATAGCATGAGATGTGATATCTCAATGCTTCTAATACCAAACCTGAGATCCTTCCTCTAACATGAAATGTGATATCCAACTCCTTCCCATTCCAAACCTGAGAGCCTATCTGTAGCATGAGATGTGATATCCAACTCCTTCCCATTCCAATCCTGAGACACTTCCGATAGCAGAGATGTGATATCTCAATGCTTATACCAAACCTGAGACCCTTCCTATAACATGAGATGTGATATCCAACTCCTTCCCGTTCCAAACCTGAGACTCTTCCTTTAGCATGAGATGCGATATCCAGCTCCTTCCCATTCCAATCCTGAGACACTTCCGATAGCATGAGATGTGATATCTCAATGCTTCTAATATCAAAACTGAGACCCTCCCTTTAGCATGAGATGTGATATCCAACTCCTTCCCATTCCAGTCCTGAGACCCTTCCTATAGCATGAGATATGATATCTCAATACTTCTAATACCAAACCTGAGATCCTTCTGATAACATGAGATGTGATATCCAAATCCTTCACCTTCCAAACCTGAGACCCTCCCTTTAGCATGAGATGTGATATCCAACTCCTTCCCATTCCAATCCTGAGACCCTTCTGATAGCATGAGATGTGATATCTCAAGGCTTCTAATACCAAACCTGAGATCCTTCCGATAGCATGAGATGTGATATCTCAATGCTTCTAATACCAAACCTGAGATCCTTCCTATAACATGAGATGTGATATCCAAATCCTTCCCCTTCCAAACCTGAGACCCTTCCTTTAGCATGAGATGTGATATCCAACTCCTTCCCATTCCATTCCTGAGACCCTTCTGATAGCATGATATGTGATATCTCAATGCCTATAATACCAAACCTGAGATCCTACCTCTAACATGAAATGTGATATCCAACTCTTTCCCTTTCCAAACCTGAGAGACTTCCTAAAGCTTGAGATGTGATATCCAAGTCCTTCCCATTCCAATTCTGAGACCCTTCCTATACCATGAGACTTGATATCTCAATGGTTCTAATACCAAACCTGAGACCCGTCCTATAACATGAGATGTGATATCCAAATCCTTCCCCTTCCAAACCTTAGACCCTTCCTTTATCATGAGATGTGATATCCAACTCCTTCCCATTCCAATCCTGAGACCCTTCCGATATCATGAGATGTGATATCTCAATGCTTCTAATATCAAACTTGAGACCCTCCCTATTAATGAGATGTGATATCCAAGTCCTTCCCATTCCAATCCTGAGACCCTTGTTATAGCATGAGATGTGATATCTCAATGCTTCTAATACCAAACATGAGACCCTTCCTATAACATGAGATGGGAATATCCAACTCCTTCCCATTCCAATCCTGAGACCTCTCCGATAGCAGAGATGTGATATCTCAATGCTTATACCAAACCTGAGATCCTTCCTATAACATGAGATGTGATATCCAATTCCTTCCCATTCCAATCCTGAGACACTTCCTATAGCATGAGATGTGATATCTCACTGCTTATACCAAACCTGAGACCCTTCCTATAGCATGAGATGTGATATCCAACTCCTTCCCATTCCAATCCTGAGACCCTTCCGATAGCATGAGATGTGATATCTCAATGCTTCTTATATCAAACTTGAGACCCTCCCTATAGCATGAGATGTGATATCCAAGTCCTTCCCATTCCAATCCTGAGACACTTCCTATAGCATGAGATGTGATATCTCAATGCTTCTAATACCAAACCTGAGACTCTTCCTATAACATGAGATGGGATATCCAACTCCTTCCCATTCCAATCCTGAGACCCTTCCGATAGCAGAGATGTGATATCTCAATGCTTATACCAAACCTGAGACCCTTCCTATGGCATGAGATGTCATATACAACTCCTTCCCATTCCAATCCTGAGACCCTTCCTATAGCATGAGATGTGATATCTCAATGCTTATACCAAACCTGAGACCCTTCATATAGCATGAGATGTGATATCCAACTCCTTCCCATTCCAATCCTGAGACCCTTCCTATAGCATGAGATGTGATGTCTCAGTGCTTCTAATACCAAACTTGAGATCCTTCCTATAACATGAGATGTGATATCCAACTCCTTCCCAATCCAATCCTGAGACCCTTCCTATAGCATGAGATGTGATATCTCAATGCTTATACCAAACCTGAGACCCTTCCTATAGCATGAGATGTGATATCCAACTCCTTCCCATTCCAATCCTGAGACCCTTCCTATAGCATGAGATGTTATATCCAACTACTTCCCATTCCAATCCTGAGACCCTTCCTATAGCATGAGATGTGATATCCAACTCCTTCCCTTCCCAAACCTGAGAGCCTATCTATAGCATGAGATGTGATATCCAAGTCCTTCCCATTCCAATCCTGAGACACTTCCTATAGCATGAGATGTGATATCTCAATGCTTCTAATACCAAACCTGAGATCCTTCCTCTAACATGAAATGTGATATCCAACTCCTTCCCGTTCCAAACCTGAGAGCCTATCTATAGCATGAGATGTGATATCCAAGTCCTTCCCATTCCAATCCTTAGACCCTTCCTACAGCATGCAATATGATATTTCAATGATTCTAATAACAAACCTGAGACCCGTCCTATAACATGAGATGGGATATCCAACTCCTTCCCATTCCAATCCTGAGACACTTCCGATAGCAGAGATGTGATATCTCAATGCTTATACCAAACCTGAGACCCTTCCTATAACATGAGATGTGATATCCAACTCCTTCCCGTTCCAAACCTGAGCCCCTTCCTTTAGCATGAGATGTGATATCCAGCTCCTTCCCATTCCAATCCTGAGACACTTCCGATAGCATGAGATGTGATATCTCAATGCTTCTAATATCAAAACTGAGACCCTCCCTATAGCATGATATGTGATATCTAAGTCCTTGCCATTCCAATCCTGAGACCCTTCCTATAGCATGAGATGTGATATCTCAATGCTTCTACCAAACCTGAGACCCTTCCTTTAGCATGAGATGTGATATCCAACACTTTCCCATTCCAGTCCTGAGACCCTTCCTATAGCATGAGATATGATATCTCAATACTTCTAATACCAAACCTGAGATCCTTCCGATAACATGAGATGTGATATCCAACTCCTTCCCATTCCAATCCTGAGACCCTTCCTATAGCATGAGAAGTGATATCTCCATGCTTATACCAAACCTGAGACCCTTCCTATAGCATGAGATGTGATATTCAACTCCTTCCCATTCCAATCCTGAGACACTTCCTATAGCATGAGAAGTGATATCTCCATGCGTATACCAAACCTGAGACCCTTCCTATAGCATGAGATGTGATATCCAAATCCTTCCCAATCCAATCCTGAGACCCTTCCTATAGCATGAGATGTGATATCTCAATGCTTATACCAAACCAGGGACCCGTCCTATAACATGAGATGGGATATCCAACTCCTTCCCATTTCAATCCTGAGCCACTTCCGATAGCAGAGATGTGATATCTCAATGCTTATACCAAACCTGAGACCCTTCCTATAACATGAGATGTGATATCCAACTCATTCCCGTTCCAAACCTGAGACACTTCCTATAGCATATGTGATATCCAACTCCTTCCCATTCCAAACATGAGACCCTTCCTATAGCAAGAATGTAATATCCAACTCCTACCCATTCCAATCCTGAGACCATTCCTATAGCATGAGATGTGATATATTAATGCTTCTAATACCAAACCTGAGATCCTTCCTATGACATGAAATGTGATATCCAAATCCTTCCCATTCCAAACCTGAGACCCTTCCTACAGCATGCGATGTGATATCTCAATGCTTCTAATATCAAACCTGAGACCCGTCCTATAACATGAGATGGGATATCCAACTCCTTCCCGTTCCAAACCTGATACCCTTCCTATAGCATGAGATGTGATATCCAATTCCTTCCCATCCCATTACTAAGACACCTCCGATAGCAGAGATGTGATATCTCAATGCTTATACCAAACCTGAGACTCTTCCTATAACATGAGATGTGATATCCAACTCCTTCCCATTCTAAACCTGAGACCCTTCCTATAGCATGAGATGTGATATCCAATTCCTTCCCATTCCAATCCTGAGACCCTTCCGATAGCATGAGATGTGATATCTCAATGCTTCTAATACCAAACTTGTGATCCTTCCTATAATAAGAGATGTGATATCCAAATCCTTCGCCTTCCAAACCTGAGACCCTCCCTTTAGCATGAGATGTGATATCTCAATGCCTCTAAACCAAACCTGAGATCCTTCCTCTAACATGAGATGTGATATCCAAATCCTTCCCCTTCCAAACCTGAGACCCTCCCTTTAGCATGAGATGTGATATTCAACTCCTTCCCATTCCAATCCTGAGACCCTTCTGATAGCATGAGATGTGATATCTCAATGCCTCTAATACCAAACCTGAGATCCTACCTCTAACATGAAATGTGATATCCAACTCCTTCCCTTTCCAAACGTGGGACCCTCCCTATAGCATGAGATGTGATATCTCAATGCTTCTACCAAACCTGAGACCCTTCCTTTAGCATGAGATGTGATATCCAACTCATTCCCATTCCAGTCCTGAGACCCTTCCTATAGCATGAGATATGATATCTCAATACTTCTAATACCAAACCTGAGATCCTTCCGATAACATGAGATGTGATATCCAAATCCTTCCCCTTCCAAACCTGAGACCCTCCCTTTAGCATGAGATGTGATATCCAACTCCTTCCCATTCCAATCCTGGGACCCTTCTGATAGCATGAGATGTGATATCTCAATGCTTCTAATACCAAACCTGAGATCCTTCCTATAACATGAGATGTGATATCCAACTCCTTCCCATTCCAATCCTGAGACCCTTCCTATAGCATGAGAAGTGATATCTCCATGCTTATACCAAACCTGAGACCCTTCCTATAGCATGAGATGTGATATTCAACTCCTTCCCATTCCAATCCTGAGACCCTTCCTATAGCATGAGAAGTGATATCTCCATGCGTATACCAAACCTGAGACCCTTCCTATAGCATGAGATGTGATATCCAAATCCTTCCCATTCCAATCCTGAGACCCTTCCTATAGCATGAGATGTGATATCTCAATGCTTATACCAAACCAGAGACCCGTCCTATAACATGAGATGGGATATCCAACTCCTTCCCATTCCAAACCTGAGCCACTTCCGATAGCAGAGATGTGATATCTCAATGCTTATACCAAACCTGAGACCCTTCCTATAACATGAGATGTGATATCCAACTCATTCCCGTTCCAAACCTGAGACACTTCCTATAGCATATGTGATATCCAACTCCTTCCCATTCCAAACATGAGACCCTTCCTATAGCAAGAATGTAATATCCAACTCCTACCCATTCCAATCCTGAGACCATTCCTATAGCATGAGATGTGATATATCAATGCTTCTAATACCAAACCTGAGATCCTTCCTATGACATGAAATGTGATATCCAAATCCTTACCATTCCAAACCTGAGACCCTTCCTACAGCATGCGATGTGATATCTCAATGCTTCTAATATCAAACCTGAGACCCGTCCTATAACATGAGATGGGATATCCAACTCCTTCCCGTTCCAAACCTGATACCCTTCCTATAGCATGAGATGTGATATCCAATTCCTTCCCATCCCAATCCTGAGACACCTCCGATAGCAGAGATGTGATATCTCAATGCTTATACCAAACCTGAGACTCTTCCTATAACATGAGATGTGATATCCAACTCCTTCCCGTTCCAAACCTGAGACCCTTCCTATAGCATGAGATGTGATATCCAATTCCTTCCCATTCCAATCCTGAGACCCTTCCGATAGCATGAGATGTGATATCTCAATGCTTCTAATACCAAACTTGTGATCCTTCCTATAATAAGAGATGTGATATCCAAATCCTTCGCCTTCCAAACCTGAGACCATCCCTTTAGCATGAGATGTGATATCTCAATGCCTCTAATACCAAACCTGAGATCCTTCCTCTAACATGAGATGTGATATCCAAATCCTTCCCCTTCCAAACCTGAGACCCTCCCTTTAGCATGAGATGTGATATCCAAATCCTTCCCATTCCAATCCTGAGACCCTTCTGATAGCATGAGATGTGATATCTCAATGCCTCTAATACCAAACCTGAGATCCTACCTCTAACATGAAATGTGATATCTAACTCCTTCCCTTTCCAAACGTGAGACCCTCCCTATAGCATGAGATCTGATATCCAAGTCCTTCCCATTCCAATCCTGACACCCTTCCTATAGCATGAGATGTGATATCTCAATGCTTCTAATACCAAACCTGAGACCCTTCCTATAACATAAGATGGGATATCCAACTCCTTCCCATTCCAATCCTGAGACCCTTCCGATAGTAGAGATGTGATATCTCAATGCTTATACCAAACCTGAGACTCTTCCTATAACATGAGATGTGATATCCAACTCCTTCCCGTTCCAAACCTGAGACCCTTCCTATAGCATGAGATGTGATATCCAATTCCTTCCCATTCCAATCCTGAGACCCTTCCGATAGCATGAGATGTGATATCTCAATGCTTCTAATACCAAACTTGTGATCCTTCCTATAATAAGAGATGTGATATCCAAATCCTTCGCCTTCCAAACCTGAGACCCTCCCTTTAGCATGAGATGTGATATCTCAATGCCTCTAATACCAAACCTGAGATCCTTCCTCTAACATGAGATGTGATATCCAACTCCTTCCCGTTCCAAACCTGAGACCCTTCCTATAGCATGAGATGTGATATCCAATTCCTTCCCATTCCAATCCTGAGACCCTTCCGATAGCATGAGATGTGATATCTCAATGCTTCTAATACCAAACTTGTGATCCTTCCTATAATAAGAGATGTGATATCCAAATCCTTCCCCTTCCAAACCTGAGACCCTTCCTTTAGCATGAGATGTGATATCCAGCTCCTTCCCATTCCAATCCTGAGACACTTCCGATAGCATGAGATGTGATATCTCAATGCTTCTAATATCAAAACTGAGACCCTCCCTATAGCATGATATGTGATATCTAAGTCCTTGCCATTCCAATCCTGAGACCCTTCCTATAGCATGAGATGTGATATCTCAATGCTTCTACCAAACCTGAGACCCTTCCTTTAGCATGAGATGTGATATCCAACTCCTTCCCATTCCAGTCCTGAGACCCTTCCTATAGCATGAGATATGATATCTCAATACTTCTAATACCAAACCTGAGATCCTTCCGATAACATGAGATGTGATATCCAAATCCTTCCCCTTCCAAACCTGAGACCCTCCCTTTAGCATGAGATGTGATATCCAACTCCTTCCCATTCCAATCCTGGGACCCTTCTGATAGCATGAGATGTGATATCTCAATGCTTCTAATACCAAACTTGAGATCCTTCCTATAACATGAGATGTGATATCCAACTCCTTCCCATTCCAATCCTGAGACCCTTCCTATAGCATGAGAAGTGATATCTCCATGCTTATACCAAACCTGAGACCCTTCCTATAGCATGAGATGTGATATTCAACTCCTTCCCATTCCAATCCTGAGACCCTTCCTATAGCATGAGAAGTGATATCTCCATGCGTATGCCAAACCTGAGACCCTTCCTATAGCATGAGATGTGATATCCAAATCCTTCCCATTCCAATCCTGAGACCCTTCCTATAGCATGAGATGTGATATCTCAATGCTTATACCAAACCAGAGACCCGTCCTATAACGAGATGGGATATCCAACTCCTTCCCATTCCAATCCTGAGCCACTTCCGATAGCAGAGATGTGATATCTCAATGCTTATACCAAAGCTGAGACCCTTCCTATAACATGAGATGTGATATCCAACTCATTCCCGTTCCAAACCTGAGACACTTCCTTTAGCATGAGATGTGATATCTCAATGCCTCTAATACCAAACCTGAGATCCTACCTCTAACATGAAATGTGATATCCAACTCCTTCCCTTTCCAAACGTGAGACCCTCCCTATAGCATGAGATCTGATATCCAAGTCCTTCCCATTCCAATCCTGAGACCCTTCCTATAGCATGAGATGTGATATCTCAATGCTTCTAATACCAAACCTGAGACCCTTCCTATAACATAAGATGGGATATCCAACTCCTTCCCATTCCAATCCTGAGACCCTTCCGATAGCAGAGATGTGATATCTCAATGCTTATACCAAACCTGAGACCCTTCCTGTGGCATGAGATGTCATATACAACTCCTTCCCATTCCAATCCTGAGACCCTTCCTATAGCATGAGATGTGATATCCAACTCCTTCCCATTCCAATCCTGAGACCCTTCCTATAGCATGAGATTTGATATCTCAATGCTTCTAACACCAAACCTGAGATCCTTCCGATAGCATGAGATGTGATATCTCAATGCTTCTAATACCAAACCTGAGATCATTCCTATAACACGAGATGTAATATCCAAATCCTTCCCCTTCCAAACCTGAGACCCTCCCTTTAGCATGAGATGTGATATCCAACTCCTTCCCATTCCAATCCTGAGACCCTTCCTATAGCATGAAATGTGATATCTCAATGCTTATACCAAACCTGAGACCCATCCATTAGCATGAGATGTGATATCCAACTCCTTCCCATTCCAATCCTGAGACCCTTCCTATAGCATGAGATGTGATGTCTCAATGCTTCTAATACCAAACCTTAGATCCTTCCTATAACATGAGATGTGATATCCAACTCCTTCCATTCCAATCCTGAGACCCGTCCTATAGCATGAGATGTGATATCTCAATGCTTATACCAAACCTGAGACCCTTCCTATAGCATGAGATGTGATATCCAACTACTTCCCATTCCAATCCTGAGACCCTTCCTATAGCATGAAATGTGATATCCAACTCCTTCCCTTTCCAAACCTGAGAGCCTATCTATAGCATGAGATGTGATATCTAAGTCCTTCCCATTCCAATCCTGAGACCCTTCCTATAGCATGAGATGTGATATCTCAATGCTTCGAATACCAAACCTGAGATCCTTCCTCTAACATGAAATGTGATATCCAACTCCTTCCCATTCCAAACCTGAGAGCCTATCTGTAGCATGAGATGTGATATCCAAGTCCTTCCCATTCCAATCCTTAGACCCTTCCTACAGCATGCAATATGATATCTCAATGATTCTAATAACAAACCTGAGACCCGTCCTATAACATGAGATGGGATATCCAACTCCTTCCCATTCCAATCCTGAGACACTTCCGATAGCAGAGATGTGATATCTCAATGCTTATACCAAACCTGAGACCCTTCTTATAACATGAGATGTGATATCCAACTCCTTCCCGTTCCAAACCTGAGACTCTTCCTTTAGCATGAGATGCGATATCCAGCTCCTTCCCATTCCAATCCTGAGACACTTCCGATAGCATGAGATGTGATATCTCAATGCTTCTAATATCAAAACTGAGACCCTCCCTTTAGCATGAGATGTGATATCCAACTCCTTGCCATTCCAGTCCTGAGACCCTTCCTATAGCATGAGATATGATATCTCAATACTTCTAATACCAAACCTGAGATCCTTCTGATAACATGAGATGTGATATCCAAATCCTTCCCCTTCCAAACCTGAGACCCTCCCTTTAGCATGAGATGTAATATCCAACTCCTTCCCATTCCAATCCTGAGACCCTTCTGATAGCATGAGATGTGATATCTCAAGGCTTCTAATACCAAACCTGAGATCCTTCCGATAGCATGAGATGTGACATCTCAATGCTTCTAATACCAAACCTGAGATCCTTCCTATAACATGAGATGTGATATCCAAATCCTTCCCCTTCCAAACCTGAGACCCTTCCTTTAGCATGAGATGTGATATCCAACTCCTTCCCATTCCATTCCTGAGACCCTTCTGTTAGCATGATATGTGATATCTCAATGCCTCTAATACCAAACCTGAGATCCTACCTCTAACATGAAATGTGATATCCAACTCTTTCCCTTTCCAAACCTGAGAGACTTCCTATAGCATGAGATGTGATATCCAAGTCCTTCCCATTCCAATCCTGAGACCCTTCCTATAGCTTGAGATGTGATATCCAACTCCTTCCCATTCCAATTCTGAGACCCTTCCTATACCATGAGACTTGATATCTCAAAGGTTCTAATACCAAACCTGAGACCCGTCCTATAACATGAGATGTGATATCCAAATCCTTCCCCTTCCAAACCTTAGACCCTTCGTTTATCATGAGATGTGATATCCAACTCCTTCCATTCCAATCCTGAGACCCTTCCGATATCATGAGATGTGATATCTCAATGCTTCTAATATCAAACTTGAGACCCTCCCTATTAATGAGATGTGATATCCAAGTCCTTCCCATTCCAATCCTGAGACCCTTCCTATAGCATGAGATGTGATATCTCAATGCTTCTAATACCAAACATGAGACCCTTACTATAACATGAGATGGGAATATCCAACTCCTTCCCATTCCAATCCTGAGACCTCTCCGATAGCAGAGATGTGATATCTCAATGCTTATACCAAACCTGAGATCCTTCCTATAACATGAGATGTGATATCCAATTCCTTCCCATTCCAATCCTGAGACACTTCCTATAGCATGAGATGTGATATCTCAATGCTTATACCAAACCTGAGACCCTTCCTATAGCATGAGATGTGATATCCAACTCCTTCCCATTCCAATCCTGAGACCCTTCCTATAGCATGAGATGTGATGTCTCAGTGCTTCTAATACCAAACCTGAGATCCTTCCTATAACATGAGATGTGATATCCAACTCCTTCCCAATCCAATCCTGAGACCCTTCCTATAGCATGAGATGTGATATCTCAATGCTTATACCAAACCTGAGAATCTTCCTATAGCATGAGATGTGATATCCAACTCCTTCCCATTCCAACCCTGAGACCCTTCCTATAGCATGAGATGTTATATCCAACTACTTCCCATTCCAATCCTGAGACCCTTCCTATAGCATGAGATGTGATATCCAACTCCTTCCCTTTCCAAACCTGAGAGCCTATCTATAGCATGAGATGTGATATCCAAGTCCTTCCCATTCCAATCCTGAGACCCTTCCTATAGCATGAGATGTGATATCTCAATGCTTCTAATACCAAACCTGAGATCCTTCCTCTAACATGAAATGTGATATCCAACTCCTTCCCGTTCCAAACCTGAGAGCCTATCTATAGCATGAGATGTGATATCCAAGTCCTTCCCATTCCAATCCTTAGACCCTTCCTACAGCATGCAATATGATATCTCAATGATTCTAATAACAAACCTGAGACCCGTCCTATAACATGAGATGGGATATCCAACTCCTTCCCATTCCAATCCTGAGACACTTCCGATAGCAGAGATGTGATATCTCAATGCTTATACCAAACCTGAGACCCTTCCTATAACATGAGATGTGATATCCAACTCCTTCCCGTTCCAAACCTGAGCCCCTTCCTTTAGCATGAGATGTGATATCCAGCTCCTTCCCATTCCAATCCTGAGACACTTCCGATAGCATGAGATGTGATATCTCAATGCTTCTAATATCAAAACTGAGACCCTCCCTATAGCATGATATGTGATATCTAAGTCCTTGCCATTCCAATCCTGAGACCCTTCCTATAGCATGAGATGTGATATCTCAATGCTTCTACCAAACCTGAGACCCTTCCTTTAGCATGAGATGTGATATCCAACTCCTTCCCATTCCAGTCCTGAGACCCTTCCTATAGCATGAGATATGATATCTCAATACTTCTAATACCAAACCTGAGATCCTTCCGATAACATGAGATGTGATATCCAAATCCTTCCGCTTCCAAACCTGAGACCCTCCCTTTAGCATGAGACGTGATATCCAACTCCTTGCCATTCCAATCCTGGGACCCTTCTGATAGCATGAGATGTGATATCTCAATGCTTCTAATACCAAACCTGAGATCCTTCCTATAACATGAGATGTGATATTCAACTCCTTCCCATTCCAATCCTGAGACCCTTCCTATAGCATGAGAAGTGATATCGCCATGCGTATACCAAACCTGAGACCCTTCCTATAGCATGAGATGTGATATCCAAATCCTTCCCATTCCAATCCTGAGACCCTTCCTATAGCATGAGATGTGATATCTCAATGCTTATACCAAACCAGAGACCCGTCCTATAACATGAGATGGGATATCCAACTCCTTCCCATTTCAATCCTGAGCCACTTCCGATAGCAGAGATGTGATATCTCAATGCTTATACCAAACCTGAGACCCTTCCTATAACATGAGATGTGATATCCAACTCATTCCCGTTCCAAACCTGAGACACTTCCTATAGCATATGTGATATCCAACTCCTTCCCATTCCAAACATGAGACCCTTCCTATAGCAAGAATGTAATATCCAACTCCTACCCATTCCAATCCTGAGACCATTCCTATAGCATGAGATGTGATATATCAATGCTTCTAATACCAAACCTGAGATCCTTCCTATGACATGAAATGTGATATCCAAATCCTTCCCATTCCAAACCTGAGACCCTTCCTACAGCATGCGATGTGATATCTCAATGCTTCTAATATCAAACCTGAGACCCGTCCTATAACATGAGATGGGATATCCAACTCCTTCCCGTTCCAAACCTGATACCCTTCCTATAGCATGAGATGTGATATCCAATTCCTTCCCATCCCAATCCTGAGACACCTCCGATAGCAGAGATGTGATATCTCAATGCTTATACCAAACCTGAGACTCTTCCTATAACATGAGATGTGATATCCAACTCCTTCCCGTTCCAAACCTGAGACCCATCCTATAGCACGAGATGTGATATCCAATTCCTTCCCATTCCAATCCTGAGACACTTCCGATAGCATGAGATGTGATATCTCAATGCTTCTAATACCAAACTTGTGATCCTTCCTATAATAAGAGGTGATATCCAAATCCTTCGCCTTCCAAACCTGAGACCCTCCCTTTAGCATGAGATGTGATATCTCAATGCCTCTAATACCAAACCTGAGATCCTTCCTCTAACATGAGATGTGATATCCAAATCCTTCCCCTTCCAAACCTGAGACCCTCCCTTTAGCATGAGATGTGATTTCCAACTCCTTCCCATTCCAATCCTGAGACCCTTCTGATAGCATGAGATGTGATATCTCAATGCCTCTAATACCAAACCTGAGATCCTACCTCTAACATGAAATGTGATATCCAACTCCTTCCCTTTCCAAACGTGAGACCCTCCCTATAGCATGAGATCTGATATCCAAGTCCTTCCCATTCCAATCCTGAGACCCTTCCTATAGCATGAGATGTGATATCTCAATGCTTCTAATACCAAACCTGAGACCCTTCCTATAACATAAGATGGGATATCCAACTCCTTCCCATTCCAATCCTGAGACCCTTCCCATAGCAGAGATGTGATATCTCAATGCTTATACCAAACCTGAGACCCTTCCTGTGGCATGAGATGTCATATACAACTCCTTCCCATTCCAATCCTGAGACCCTTCCTATAGCATGAGATGTGATATCCAACTCCTTCCCATTCCAATCCTGAGACCCTTCCTATAGCATGAGATTTGATATCTCAATGCTTCTAACACCAAACCTGAGATCCTTCCGATAGCATGAGATGTGATATCTCAATGCTTCTAATACCAAACCTGAGATCATTCCTATAACACGACATGTAATATCCAAATCCTTCCCCTTCCAAACCTGAGACCCTCCCTTTATCATGAGATGTGATATCCAACTCCTTCCCATTCCAATCCTGAGACCCTTCCTATAGCATGATATGTGATGTCTCAATGCTTCTAATACCAAACCTGAGATCCTTCCTATAACATGAGATGTGATATCCAACTCCTTCCAATTCCAATCCTGAGACACTTCCTATAGCATGAGAAGTGATATCTCAATGCTTATACCAAACCTGAGACCCTTCCTACGGCATGAGATGTCATATACAACTCCTTCCCATTCCAATCCTGAGACCCTTTCTATAGCATGAGATGTGATATCTCAATGCTTATACCAAACCTGAGACCCTTCCTATAGCATGAGATGTGATATACAACTCCTTCCCATTCCAATCCTGAGACCCTTCCTATAGCATGAGATGTGATGTCTCAATGCTTCTAATACCAAACCTGAGATCCTTCCTATAACATGAGATGTGATATCCAACTCCTTCCATTCCAATCCTGAGATCCGTCCTATAGCATGAGATGTGATATCTCAATGCTTATACCAAACCTGAGACCCTTCCTATAGCATGAGATGTGATATCCAACTACTTCCCATTCCAATCCTGAGACCCTTCCTATAGCATGAGATGTGATATACAACTCCTTCCCTTTCCAAACCTGAGAGCCTATCTATAGCATGAGATGTGATATCCAAGTCCTTCCCATTCCAATCCTGAGACCCTTCCTATAGCATGAGATGTGATATCTCAATGCTTCTAATACCAAACCTGAGACCCTTCCGATAGCATGAGATGTGATATCCAACTCCTTCCCATTCCAATCCTGAGACCCTTCCTATAGCATGAGATGTGATATCCAACTCCTTCCATTCCAATCCTGAGACCCGTCCTATAGCATGAGATGTGATATCTCAATGCTTATACCAAACCAAAGACCCTTCGTATAGCATGAGATGTGATATCCAACTACTTCCCATTCCAATCCTGAGACCCTTCCTATAGCATGAGATGTGATATCCAACTCCTTCCCTTTCCAAACCTGAGAGCCTATCTATAGCATGAGATGGGATATCCAACTCCTTCCCATTCCAATCCTGAGACACTTCCGATAGCAGAGATGTGTTATCTCAATGCTTATACCACACCTGAGACCCTTCCTATAACATGAGATGTGATATCCAACTCCTTCCCGTTCCAAACCTGAGACCCTTCCTTTAGCATGAGATGTGATATCCAGCTCCTTCCCATTCCAATCCTGAGACACTTCCGATAGCATGAGATGTGATATCTCAATGCTTCTAATATCAAAACTGAGACCCTCCCTATAGCATGATATGTGATATCTAAGTCCTTCCCATTCCAATCCTGAGACCCTTCCTATAGCATGAGATGTGATATCTCAATGCTTCTACCAAACCTGAGACCCTTCCTTTAGCATGAGATGTGATATCCAACTCCTTCCCATTCCAGTCCTGAGACCCTTCCTATAGCATGAGATATGACATCTCAATACTTCTAATACCAAACCTGAGATCCTTCCGATAACATGAGATGTGATATCCAAATCCTTCCCCTTCCAAACCTGAGACCCTCCCTTTAGCATGAGATGTGATATCCAACTCCTTCCCATTCCAATCCTGAGACCCTTCTGATAGCATGAGATGTGATATCTCAATGCTTCTAATACCAAACCTGAGATCCTTCCTATAACATGAGATGTGATATCCAACTCCTTCCCATTCCAATCCTGAGACCCTTCCTATAGCATGAGAAGTGATATCTCCATGCGTATACCAAACCTGAGACCCTTCCTATAGCATGAGATGTGATATCCAAATCCTTCCCATTCGAATCCTGAGACCCTTCCTATAGCATGAGATGTGATATCTCAATGCTTATACCAAACCAGAGACCCGTCCTATAACATGAGATGGGATATCCAACTCCTTCCCATTCCAATCCTGAGCCACTTCCGATAACAGAGATGTGATATCTCAATGCTTATACCAAAACTGAGACCCTTCCTATAACATGAGATGTGATATCCAACTCATTCCCATTCCAAACCTGAGACACTTCCTATAGCATATGTGATATCCAACTCCTTCCCATTCCAAACATGAGACCCTTCCTATAGCAAGAATGTAATATCCAACTCCTAACCATTCCAATCCTGAGACCATTCCTATAGCATGAGATGTGATATATCAATGCTTCTAATAACAAACCTGAGATCCTTCCTATGACATGAAATGTGATATCCTAATCCTTCCCATTCCAAACCTGAGACCCTTCCTACAGCATGCGATGTGATATCTCAATGCTTCTAATATCAAACCTGAGACCCGTCCTATAACATGAGATGGGATATCCAACTCCTTCCCGTTCCACACCTGATACCCTTCCTATAGCATGAGATGTGATATCCAATTCCTTCCCATCCTAATCCTGAGACACCTCCGATAGCAGAGATGTGATATCGCAATGCTTATACCAAACCTGAGACTCTTCCTATAACATGAGATGTGATATCCGACTCCTTCCCGTTCCAAACCTGAGACCCTTCCTATAGCATGAGATGTGATATCCAACTCCTTCCCATTCCAATCCTGAGACCCTTCCGATAGCATGAGATGTGATATCTCAATGCTTCTAATACCAAACCTGAGATCCATCCTATAACATGAGATGTGATATCCAACTCCTTCCCATTCCAATCCTGAGACCCTTCCTATAGCATGAGAAGTGATATCTCCATGCTTATACCAAACCTGAGACCCTTCCTATAGCATGAGATGTGATATCCAACTCCTTCCCATTCCAATCCTGAGACCCTTCCTATAGCATGAGAAGTGATATCTCCATGTGTATACCAAACCTGAGACCCTTCCTATAGCATGAGATGTGATATCCAAATCCTTCCCATTCCAATCCTGAGACCCTTCCTATAGCATGAGATGTGATATCTCAATGCTTATACCAAACCAGAGACCCGTCCTATAACGAGATGGGATATCCAACTCCTTCCCATTCCAATCCTGAGCCACTTCCGATAGCAGAGATGTGATATCTCAATGCTTATACCAAAGCTGAGACCCTTCCTATAACATGAGATGTGATATCCAACTCATTCCCGTTCCAAACCTGAGACACTTCCTTTAGCATGAGATGTGATATCTCAATGCCTCTAATACCAAACCTGAGATCCTACCTCTAACATGAAATGTGATATCCAACTCCTTCCCTTTCCAAACGTGAGACCCTCCCTATAGCATGAGATCTGATATCCAAGTCCTTCCCATTCCAATCCTGAGACCCTTCCTATAGCATGAGATGTGATATCTCAATGCTTCTAATACCAAACCTGAGACCCTTCCTATAACATAAGATGGGATATCCAACTCCTTCCCATTCCAATCCTGAGACCCTTCCGATAGCAGAGATGTGATATCTCAATGCTTATACCAAACCTGAGACCCTTCCTGTGGCATGAGATGTCATATACAACTCCTTCCCATTCCAATCCTGAGACCCTTCCTATAGCATGAGATGTGATATCCAACTCCTTCCCATTCCAATCCTGAGACCCTTCCTATAGCATGAGATTTGATATCTCAATGCTTCTAACACCAAACCTGAGATCCTTCCGATAGCATGAGATGTGATATCTCAATGCTTCTAATACCAAACCTGAGATCATTCCTATAACACGAGATGTAATATCCAAATCCTTCCCCTTCCAAACCTGAGACCCTCCCTTTAGCATGAGATGTGATATCCAACTCCTTCCCATTCCAATCCTGAGACCCTTCCTATAGCATGAAATGTGATATCTCAATGCTTATACCAAACCTGAGACCCATCCATTAGCATGAGATGTGATATCCAACTCCTTCCCATTCCAATCCTGAGACCCTTCCTATAGCATGAGATGTGATGTCTCAATGCTTCTAATACCAAACCTTAGATCCTTCCTATAACATGAGATGTGATATCCAACTCCTTCCATTCCAATCCTGAGACCCGTCCTATAGCATGAGATGTGATATCTCAATGCTTATACCAAACCTGAGACCCTTCCTATAGCATGAGATGTGATATCCAACTACTTCCCATTCCAATCCTGAGACCCTTCCTATAGCATGAAATGTGATATCCAACTCCTTCCCTTTCCAAACCTGAGAGCCTATCTATAGCATGAGATGTGATATCTAAGTCCTTCCCATTCCAATCCTGAGACCCTTCCTATAGCATGAGATGTGATATCTCAATGCTTCGAATACCAAACCTGAGATCCTTCCTCTAACATGAAATGTGATATCCAACTCCTTCCCATTCCAAACCTGAGAGCCTATCTGTAGCATGAGATGTGATATCCAAGTCCTTCCCATTCCAATCCTTAGACCCTTCCTACAGCATGCAATATGATATCTCAATGATTCTAATAACAAACCTGAGACCCGTCCTATAACATGAGATGGGATATCCAACTCCTTCCCATTCCAATCCTGAGACACTTCCGATAGCAGAGATGTGATATCTCAATGCTTATACCAAACCTGAGACCCTTCTTATAACATGAGATGTGATATCCAACTCCTTCCGGTTCCAAACCTGAGACTCTTCCTTTAGCATGAGATGCGATATCCAGCTCCTTCCCATTCCAATCCTGAGACACTTCCGATAGCATGAGATGTGATATCTCAATGCTTCTAATATCAAAACTGAGACCCTCCCTTTAGCATGAGATGTGATATCCAACTCCTTGCCATTCCAGTCCTGAGACCCTTCCTATAGCATGAGATATGATATCTCAATACTTCTAATACCAAACCTGAGATCCTTCTGATAACATGAGATGTGATATCCAAATCCTTCCCCTTCCAAACCTGAGACCCTCCCTTTAGCATGAGATGTAATATCCAACTCCTTCCCATTCCAATCCTGAGACCCTTCTGATAGCATGAGATGTGATATCTCAAGGCTTCTAATACCAAACCTGAGATCCTTCCGATAGCATGAGATGTGACATCTCAATGCTTCTAATACCAAACCTGAGATCCTTCCTATAACATGAGATGTGATATCCAAATCCTTCCCCTTCCAAACCTGAGACCCTTCCTTTAGCATGAGATGTGATATCCAACTCCTTCCCATTCCATTCCTGAGACCCTTCTGTTAGCATGATATGTGATATCTCAATGCCTCTAATACCAAACCTGAGATCCTACCTCTAACATGAAATGTGATATCCAACTCTTTCCCTTTCCAAACCTGAGAGACTTCCTATAGCATGAGATGTGATATCCAAGTCCTTCCCATTCCAATCCTGAGACCCTTCCTATAGCTTGAGATGTGATATCCAACTCCTTCCCATTCCAATTCTGAGACCCTTCCTATACCATGAGACTTGATATCTCAAAGGTTCTAATACCAAACCTGAGACCCGTCCTATAACATGAGATGTGATATCCAAATCCTTCCCCTTCCAAACCTTAGACCCTTCGTTTATCATGAGATGTGATATCCAACTCCTTCCATTCCAATCCTGAGACCCTTCCGATATCATGAGATGTGATATCTCAATGCTTCTAATATCAAACTTGAGACCCTCCCTATTAATGAGATGTGATATCCAAGTCCTTCCCATTCCAATCCTGAGACCCTTCCTATAGCATGAGATGTGATATCTCAATGCTTCTAATACCAAACATGAGACCCTTACTATAACATGAGATGGGAATATCCAACTCCTTCCCATTCCAATCCTGAGACCTCTCCGATAGCAGAGATGTGATATCTCAATGCTTATACCAAACCTGAGATCCTTCCTATAACATGAGATGTGATATCCAATTCCTTCCCATTCCAATCCTGAGACACTTCCTATAGCATGAGATGTGATATCTCAATGCTTATACCAAACCTGAGACCCTTCCTATAGCATGAGATGTGATATCCAACTCCTTCCCATTCCAATCCTGAGACCCTTCCTATAGCATGAGATGTGATGTCTCAGTGCTTCTAATACCAAACCTGAGATCCTTCCTATAACATGAGATGTGATATCCAACTCCTTCCCAATCCAATCCTGAGACCCTTCCTATAGCATGAGATGTGATATCTCAATGCTTATACCAAACCTGAGAATCTTCCTATAGCATGAGATGTGATATCCAACTCCTTCCCATTCCAACCCTGAGACCCTTCCTATAGCATGAGATGTTATATCCAACTACTTCCCATTCCAATCCTGAGACCCTTCCTATAGCATGAGATGTGATATCCAACTCCTTCCCTTTCCAAACCTGAGAGCCTATCTATAGCATGAGATGTGATATCCAAGTCCTTCCCATTCCAATCCTGAGACCCTTCCTATAGCATGAGATGTGATATCTCAATGCTTCTAATACCAAACCTGAGATCCTTCCTCTAACATGAAATGTGATATCCAACTCCTTCCCGTTCCAAACCTGAGAGCCTATCTATAGCATGAGATGTGATATCCAAGTCCTTCCCATTCCAATCCTTAGACCCTTCCTACAGCATGCAATATGATATCTCAATGATTCTAATAACAAACCTGAGACCCGTCCTATAACATGAGATGGGATATCCAACTCCTTCCCATTCCAATCCTGAGACACTTCCGATAGCAGAGATGTGATATCTCAATGCTTATACCAAACCTGAGACCCTTCCTATAACATGAGATGTGATATCCAACTCCTTCCCGTTCCAAACCTGAGCCCCTTCCTTTAGCATGAGATGTGATATCCAGCTCCTTCCCATTCCAATCCTGAGACCCTTCCTATAGCATGAGATGTGATATCTCAATGCTTCTAATACCAAACCTGAGACCCTTCCGATAGCATGAGATGTGATATCCAACTCCTTCCCATTCCAATCCTGAGACCCTTCCTATAGCATGAGATGTGATATCCAACTCCTTCCATTCCAATCCTGAGACCCGTCCTATAGCATGAGATGTGATATCTCAATGCTTATACCAAACCAAAGACCCTTCGTATAGCATGAGATGTGATATCCAACTACTTCCCATTCCAATCCTGAGACCCTTCCTATAGCATGAGATGGGATATCCAACTCCTTCCCATTCCAATCCTGAGACACTTCCGATAGCAGAGATGTGTTATCTCAATGCTTATACCACACCTGAGACCCTTCCTATAACATGAGATGTGATATCCAACTCCTTCCCGTTCCAAACCTGAGACCCTTCCTTTAGCATGAGATGTGATATCCAGCTCCTTCCCATTCCAATCCTGAGACACTTCCGATAGCATGAGATGTGATATCTCAATGCTTCTAATATCAAAACTGAGACCCTCCCTATAGCATGATATGTGATATCTAAGTCCTTCCCATTCCAATCCTGAGACCCTTCCTATAGCATGAGATGTGATATCTCAATGCTTCTACCAAACCTGAGACCCTTCCTTTAGCATGAGATGTGATATCCAACTCCTTCCCATTCCAGTCCTGAGACCCTTCCTATATCATGAGATATGACATCTCAATACTTCTAATACCAAACCTGAGATCCTTCCGATAACATGAGATGTGATATCCAAATCCTTCCCCTTCCAAACCTGATACCCTCCCTTTAGCATGAGATGTGATATCCAACTCCTTCCCATTCCAATCCTGAGACCCTTCTGATAGCATGAGATGTGATATCTCAATGCTTCTAATACCAAACCTGAGATCCTTCCTATAACATGAGATGTGATATCCAACTCCTTCCCATTCCAATCCTGAGACCCTTCCTATAGCATGAGAAGTGATATCTCCATGCGTATACCAAACCTGAGACCCTTCCTATAGCATGAGATGTGATATCCAAATCCTTCCCATTCGAATCCTGAGACCCTTCCTATAGCATGAGATGTGATATCTCAATGCTTATACCAAACCAGAGACCCGTCCTATAACATGAGATGGGATATCCAACTCCTTCCCATTCCAATCCTGAGCCACTTCCGATAACAGAGATGTGATATCTCAATGCTTATACCAAAACTGAGACCCTTCCTATAACATGAGATGTGATATCCAACTCATTCCCATTCCAAACCTGAGACACTTCCTATAGCATATGTGATATCCAACTCCTTCCCATTCCAAACATGAGACCCTTCCTATAGCAAGAATGTAATATCCAACTCCTAACCATTCCAATCCTGAGACCATTCCTATAGCATGAGATGTGATATATCAATGCTTCTAATAACAAACCTGAGATCCTTCCTATGACATGAAATGTGATATCCTAATCCTTCCCATTCCAAACCTGAGACCCTTCCTACAGCATGCGATGTGATATCTCAATGCTTCTAATATCAAACCTGAGACCCGTCCTATAACATGAGATGGGATATCCAACTCCTTCCCGTTCCACACCTGATACCCTTCCTATAGCATGAGATGTGATATCCAATTCCTTCCCATCCCAATAATGAGACACCTCCGATAGCAGAGATGTGATATCGCAATGCTTATACCAAACCTGAGACTCTTCCTATAACATGAGATGTGATATCCGACTCCTTCCCGTTCCAAACCTGAGACCCTTCCTATAGCATGAGATGTGATATCCAACTCCTTCCCATTCCAATCCTGAGACCCTTCCGATAGCATGAGATGTGATATCTCAATGCTTCTAATACCAAACCTGAGATCCATCCTATAACATGAGATGTGATATCCAACTCCTTCCCATTCCAATCCTGAGACCCTTCCTATAGCATGAGAAGTGATATCTCCATGCTTATACCAAACCTGAGACCCTTCCTATAGCATGAGATGTGATATCCAACTCCTTCCCATTCCAATCCTGAGACCCTTCCTATAGCATGAGAAGTGATATCTCCATGTGTATACCAAACCTGAGACCCTTCCTATAGCATGAGATGTGATATCCAAATCCTTCCCATTCCAATCCTGAGACCCTTCCTATAGCATGAGATGTGATATCTCAATGCTTATACCAAACCAGAGACCCGTCCTATAACATGAGATGGGATATCCAACTCCTTCCCATTCCAATCCTGAGCCACTTCCGATAGCAGAGATGTGATATCTCAATGCTTATACCAAACCTGAGACCCTTCCTATAACATGAGATGTGATATCCAACTCATTATCGTTCCAAACCTGAGACACTTCCTATAGCATATGTGATATCCAACTCCTTCCCATTCCAAACATGAGATCCTTCCTATAGCAAGAATGTAATATCCAACTCCTACCCATTCCAATCCTGAGACCATTCCTATAGCATGAGATGTGATATATCAATGCTTCTAATACCAAACCTGAGATCCTTCCTATGACATGAAATGTGATATTCAAATCCTTCCCATTCCAAACCTGATACCCTTCCTACAGCATGCGATGTGATATCTCAATGCTTCTAATATCAAACCTGAGACCCGTCCTATAACATGAGATGGGATATCCAACTCCTTCCCGTTCCAAACCTGATACCCTTCCTATAGCATGAGATGTGATATCCAATTCCTTCCCATCCCAATCCTGAGACACCTCCGATAGCATGAGATGTGATATCTCAATGCTTCTAATACCAAACCTGAGATCCTTCCTATAACATGAGATGTGATATCCAACTCCTTCCCATTCCAATCCTGAGACCCTTCCTATAGCATGAGAAGTGATATATCCATGCTTATACCAAACCTGAGACCCTTCCTATAGCATGAGATGTGATATCCAACTCCTTCCCATTCCAATCCTGAGACCCTTCCTATAGCATGAGAAGTGATATCTCCATGTGTATACCAAACCTGAGACCCTTCCTATAGCATGAGATGTGATATCCAAATCCTTCCCATTCCAATCCTGAGACCCTTCCTATAGCATGAGATGTGATATCTCAATGCTTATACCAAACCAGAGACCCGTCCTATAACATGAGATGGGATATCCAACTCCTTCCCATTCCAATCCTGAGCCACTTCCGATAGCAGATATGTGATATCTCAATGCTTATACCAAACCTGAGACCCTTCCTATAACATGAGATGTGATATCCAACTCATTCCCGTTCCAAACCTGAGACACTTCCTATAGCATATGTGATATCCAACTCCTTCCCATTCCAAACATGAGACCCTTCCTATAGCAAGAATGTAATATCCAACTCCTACCCATTCCAATCCTGAGACCATTCCTATAGGCTGAGATGTGATATATCAATGCTTCTAATACCAAACCTGAGATCCTTCATATGACATGAAATGTGATATCCAAATCCTTCCCATTCCAAACCTGAGACCCTTCCTACAGCATGCGATGTGATATCTCAATGCTTCTAATATCAAACCTGAGACCCGTCCTATAACATGAGATGGGATATCCAACTCCTTCCCGTTCCAAACCTGATACCCTTCCTATAGCATGAGTTGTGATATCCAATTCCTTCCCATCCCAATCCTGAGACACCTCTGATAGCAGAGATGTGATATCTCAATGCTTATACCAAACCTGAGACTCTTCCTATAACATGAGATGTGATATCCGACTCCTTCCCGTTCCAAACCTGAGACCCTTCCTATAGCATGAGATGTGATATCCAACTCCTTCCCATTCCAATCCGGAGAACCTTCCGATAGCATGAGATGTGATATCTCAATGCTTCTAATACCAAACCTGAGATCCTTCCTATAACATGAGATGTGATATCCAACTCCTTCCCATTCCAATCCTGAGACCCTTCCTATAGCATGAGAAGTGATATCTCCATGCTTATACCAAACCTGAGACCCTTCCTATAGCATGAGATGTGATATCCAACTCCTTCCCATTCCAATCCTGAGACCCTTCCTATAGCATGAGAAGTGATATCTCCATGTGTATACCAAACCTGAGACCCTTCCTATAGCATGAGATGTGATATCCAAATCCTTCCCATTCCAATCCTGAGATCCTTCCTATAGCATGAGATGTGATATCTCAATGCTTATACCAAACCAGAGACCCGTCCTATAACATGAGATGGGATATCCAACTCCTTCCCATTCCAATCCTGAGCCACTTCCGATAGCAGATATGTGATATCTCAATGCTTATACCAAACCTGAGACCCTTCCTATAACATGAGATGTGATATCCAACTCATTCCCGTTCCAAACCTGAGACACTTCCTATAGCATATGTGATATCCAACTCCTTCCCATTCCAAACATGAGACCCTTCCTATAGCAAGAATGTAATATCCAACTCCTACCCATTCCAATCCTGAGACCATTCCTATAGCATGAGATGTGATATATCAATGCTTCTAATACCAAACCTGAGATCCTTCCTATGACATGAAATGTGATATCCAAATCCTTCCCATTCCAAACCTGAGACCCTTCCTACAGCATGCGATGTGATATCTCAATGCTTCTAATATCAAACCTGAGACCCGTCCTATAACATGAGATGGGATATCCAACTCCTTCCCGTTCCAAACCTGATACCCTTCCTATAGCATGAGATGTGATATCCAATTCCTTCCCATCCCAATCCTGGGACACCTCCGATAGCATGAGATGTGACATCTCAATGCTTCTAATACCAAACCTGAGATCCTTACTATAACATGAGATGTGATATCCAACTCCTTCCCATTCCAATCCTGAGACCCTTCCTATAGCATGAGAAGTGATATCTCCATGCTTATACCAAACCTGAGACCCTTCCTATAGCATGAGATGTGATATCCAACTCCTTCCCATTCCAATCCTGAGACCCTTCGTATAGCATGAGAAGTGATATCTCCATGTGTATACCAAACCGAGACCCTTCCTATAGCATGAGATGTGATATCCAAATCCTTCCCATTCCAATCCTGAGACCCTTCCTATAGCATGAGATGTGATATCTCAATGCTTATACCAAACCAGAGACCCGTCCTATAACATGAGATGGGATATCCAACTCCTTCCCATTCCAATCCTGAGCCACTTCCGATAGCAGAGATGTGATATCTCAATGCTTAAACCAAACCTGAGACCCTTCCTATAACATGAGATGTGATATCCAACTCATTCCAGTTCCAAACCTGAGACACTTCCTATAGCATATGTGATATCCAACTCCTTCCCATTCCAAACATGAGACCCTTCCTATAGCAAGAATGTAATATCCAACTCCTACCCATTCCAATCCTGAGACCATTCCTATAACATGAGATGTGATATATCAATGCTTCTAATACCAAACCTGAGATCCTTCCTATGACATGAAATGTGATATCCAAATGCTTCCCATTCCAAACCTGAGACCCTTCCTACAGCATGCGATGTGATATCTCAATGCTTCTAATATCAAACCTGAGACCCGTCCTATAACATAAGATGGGATATCCAACTCCTTCCCGTTCCAAACCTGATACCCTTCCTATAGCATGAGATGTGATATCCAATTCCTTCCCATCCCAATCCTGAGACACCTCCGATAGCAGAGATGTGATATCTCAATGCTTATACCAAACCTGAGACTCTTCCTATAACATGAGATGTGATATCCAACTCCTTCCCGTTCCAAACCTGAGACCCTTCCTATAGCATGAGATGTGATATCCAATTCCTTCCCATTCCAATCCTGAGACCCTTCCGATAGCATGAGATGTGATATCTCAATGCTTCTAATACCAAACTTGTGATCCTTCCTATAATAAGAGATGTGATATCCAAATCCTTCGCCTTCCAAACCTGAGACCCTCCCTTTAGCATGAGATGTGATATCTCAATGCCTGTAATACCAAACCTGAGATCCTTCCTCTAACATGAGATGTGATATCCAAATCCTTCCCCTTCCAAACCTGAGACCCTCCCTTTAGCATGAGATGTGATATCCAACTCCTTCCCATTCCAATCCTGAGACCCTTCTGATAGCATGAGATGTGATATCTCAATGCCTCTAATACCAAACCTGAGATCCTAACTCTAACATGAAATGTGATATCCAACTCCTTCCCTTTCCAAACGTGAGACCCTCCCTATAGCATGAGATCTGATATCCAAGTCCTTCCCATTCCAATCCTGAGACCCTTCCTATAGCATGAGATGTGATATCTCAATGCTTCTAATACCAAACCTGAGACCCTTCCTATAACATGAATTGTGATATCCAAGTCCTTCCCATTCCAATCCTGAGACCTTTCCGATAGCAGAGATGTGATATCTCAATGCTTATACCAAACCTGAGACCCTTCCTGTGGCATGAGATGTCATACACAACTCCTTCCCATTCCAATCCTGAGACCCTTCCTATAGCATGAGATGTGATATCCAACTCCTTCCCATTCCAATCCTGAGACCCTTCCTATAGCATGAGATTTGATATCTCAATGCTTCTAACACCAAACCTGAGATCCTTCCGATAGCATGAGATGTGATATCTCAATGCTTCTAATACCAAACCTGAGATCATTCCTATAACACGAGATGTAATATCCAAATCCTTCCCCTTCCAAACCTGAGACCCTCCCTTTAGCATGAGATTTGATATCCAACTCCTTCCCATTCCAATCCTGAGACCCTTCCTATAGCATGAGATGTGATGTCTCAATGCTTCTAATACCAAACCTGAGATCCTTCCTATAACATGAGATGTGATATCCAACGCCTTCCAATTCCAATCCTGAGACACTTCCTATAGCATGAGAAGTGATATCTCAATGCTTATACCAAACCTGAGACCCTTCCTACGGCATGAGATGTCATATACAACTCCTTCCAATTCCAATCCTGAGACCCTTCCTATAGCATGAGTTGTGCTATCTCAATGCTTATACCAACCCTGAGACCCTTCCTATAGCATGAGATGTGATATCCAACTCCTTCCCATTCCAATCCTGAGACCCTTCCTATAGCATGAGATGTGATGTCTCAATGCTTCTAATACCAAACCTGAGATCCTTCCTATAACATGAGATGTGATATCCAACTCCTTCCATTCCAATCCTGAGACCCGTCCTATAGCATGAGATGTGATATCTTAATGCTTATACCAAACCTGAGACCCTTCCTATAGCATGAGATGTGATATCCAACTACTTCCCATTCCAATCCTGAGACCCTTCCTATAGCATGAGATGTGATATCCAACTCCTTCCCTTTCCAAACCTGAGAGCCTATCTATAGCATGAGATGTGATATCCAAGTCCTTCCCATTCCAATTCTGAGACCCTTCCTATAGCATGAGATGTGATATCTCAATGCTTCTAATACCAAACCTGAGACCCTTCCTATAGCATGAGATGTGATATCCAACTACTTCCCATTCCAATCCTGAGACCCTTCCTATAGCATGAGATGTGATATCCAACTCCTTCCATTCCAATCCTGAGACCCGTCCTATAGCATGAGATGTGATATCTCAATGCTTATACCAAACCTGAGACCCTTCCTATAGCATGAGATGTGATATCCAACTACTTCCCATTCCAATCCTGAGACCCTTCCTATAGCATGAGATGTGATATCCAACTCCTTCCCTTTCCAAACCTGAGAGCCTATCTATAGCATGAGATGGGATATCCAACTCCTTCCCATTCCAATCCTGAGACACTTCCGATAGCAGAGATGTGATATCTCAATGCTTATAACACACCTGAGACCCTTCCTATAACATGAGATGTGATATCCATCTCCTTCCCGTTCCAAACCTGAGACCCTTCCTTTAGCATGAGATGTGATATCCAGCTCCTTCCCATTCCAATCCTGAGACACTTCCTATAGCATGAGATGTGATATCTCAATGCTTCTAATACCAAACCTGAGACCCTTCCTATAGCATGAGATGTGATATCCAACTACTTCCCATTCCAATCCTGAGACCCTTCCTATAACATGAGATGTGATATCCATCTCCTTCCCGTTCCAAACCTGAGACCCTTCCTTTAGCATGAGATGTGATATCCAGCTCCTTCCCATTCCAATCCTGAGACACTTCCGATAGCATGAGATGTAATATCTCAATGCTTCTATTATCAAAACTGAGAACCTCCCTATAGCATGATATGTGATATCTAAGTCCTTCCCATTCCAATCCTGAGACCCTTCCTATAGCATGAGATGTGATATCTCAATGCTTCTACCAAACCTGAGACCCTTCCTTTAGCATGAGATGTGATATCCAACTCCTTCCGATTCCAGTCCTGAGACCCTTCCTATAGCATGAGATATGATATCTAAATACTTCTAATACCAAACCTGAGATCCTTCCGATAACATGAGATGTGATATCCAAATCCTCCCCCTTCCAAACCTGAGACCCTCCCTTTAGCATGAGATGTGATATCCAACTCCTTCCCATTCCAATCCTGAGACCCTTCTGATAGCATGAGAAGTGATATCTCCATGCGTATACCAAACCTGAGACCCTTCCTATAGCATGAGATGTGATATCCAAATCCTTCCCATTCCAATCCTGAGACCCTTCCTATAGCATGAGAAGTGATATCTCCATGCGTATACCAAACCTGAGACCCTTCCTATAGCATGAGATGTGATATCCAAATCCTTCCCATTCCAATCCTGAGACCCTTCCTATAGCATGAGATGTGATATCTCAATGCTTCTAATACCAAACCTGAGATCCTTCCTATAACATGAGATGTGATATCCAACTCCTTCCCATTCCAATCCTGAGACCCTTCCTATAGCATGAGAAGTGATATCTCCATGCGTATACCAAACCTGAGACCCTTCCTATAGCATGAGATGTGATATCCAAATCCTTCCCATTCCAATCCTGAGACCCTTCCTATAGCATGAGATGTGATATCTCAATGCTTATACCAAACCAGAGACCCGTCCTATAACATGAGATGGGATATCCAACTCTTTCCCATTCCAATCCTGAGCCACTTCCGATAGCAGAGATGTGATATCTCAATGCTTATACCAAAACTGAGACCCTTCCGATAACATGAGATGTGATATCCAACTCATTCCCATTCCAAACCTGAGAGACTTCCTGTAGCATATGTGATATCCAACTCCTTCCCATTCCAAACATGAGACCCTTCCTATAGCAAGAATGTAATATCCAACTCCTACCCATTCCAATCCTGAGACCATTCCTATAGCATGAGATGTGATATATCAATGCTTCTAATACCAAACCTGAGATCCTTCCTATGACATAAGATGGGATATCCAACTCCTTCCCATTCCAATCCTGAGACCCTTCCGATAGCAGAGATGTGATATCTCAATGCTTATACCAAACCTGAGACCCTTCCTGTGGCATGAGATGTCATATACAACTCCTTCCCATTCCAATCCTGAGACCCTTCCTATAGCATGAGATGTGATATCTCAATGCTTATACCAAACCAGAGACCCGTCCTATAACATGAGATGGGATATCCAACTCTTTCCCATTCCAATCCTGAGCCACTTCCGATAGCAGAGATGTGATATCTCAATGCTTATACCAAAACTGAGACCCTTCCTATAACATGAGATGTGATATCCAACTCATTCCCATTCCAAACCTGAGAGACTTCCTATAGCATATGTGATATCCAACTCCTTCCCATTCCAAACATGAGACCCTTCCTATAGCAAGAATGTAATATCCAACTCCTACCCATTCCAATCCTGAGACCATTCCTATAGCATGAGATGTGATATATCAATGCTTCTAATACCAAACCTGAGATCCTTCCTATGACATAAGATGGGATATCCAACTCCTTCCCATTCCAATCCTGAGACCCTTCCGATAGCAGAGATGTGATATCTCAATGCTTATACCAAACCTGAGACCCTTCCTGTGGCATGAGATGTCATATACAACTCCTTCCCATTCCAATCCTGAGACCCTTCCTATAGCATGAGATGTGATATCCAACTCCTTCCCATCCCAATCCTGAGACACTTCCGATTGCAGAGATGTGATATCTCAATGCTTCTAATATCAAAACTGAGACCCTCCCTATAGCATGATATGTGATATCTAAGTCCTTCCCATCCCAATCCTGAGACCCTTCCTATAGCATGAGATGTGATATCTCAATGCTTCTACCAAACCTGAGACCCTCCCTTTAGCATGAGATGTGATATCCAACTCCTTCCCATTCCAATCCTGAGACCCTTCTGATAGCATGAGATGTGATATCTCAATGCTTCTAATACCAAACCTGAGATCCTTCCTATAACATGAGATGTGATATCCAACTCCTTCCCATTCCAATCCTGAGACCCTTCCTATAGCATGAGAAGTGATATCTCCATGCGTATACCAAACCTGAGACCCTTCCTATAGCATGAGATGTGATATCCAAATCCTTCCCATTCCAATCCTGAGACCCTTCCTATAGCATGAGATGTGATATCTCAATGCTTATACCAAACCAGAGACCCGTCCTATAACATGAGATGGGATATCCAACTCCTTCCCATTCCAATCCTGAGCCACTTCCGATAGCAGAGATGTGATATCGCAATGCTTATACCAAAACTGAGACCCTTCCTATAACATGAGATGTGATATCCAACTCATTCCCATTCCAAACCTGAGACACTTCCTATAGCATATGTGATATCCAACTAAATCCCATTCCAAACATGAGACCCTTCCTATAGCAAGAATGTAATATCCAACTCCTACCCATTCCAATCCTGAGACCATTCCTATAGCATGAGATGTGATATATCAATGCTTCTAATACCAAACCTGAGATCCTTCCTATGACATGAAATGTGATATCCAAATCCTTCCCATTCGAAACCTGAGACCCTTCCTACAGCATGCGATGTGATATCTCAATGCTTCTAATACCAAACCTGAGACCCGTCCTATAACATGAGATGGGATATCCAACTCCTTCCCGTTCCAGACCTGAGACCCTTCCTATAGCATGAGATGTGATATCCAACTCCTTCCCATCCCAATCCTGAGACACTTCCGATTGCAGAGATGTGATATCTCAATGCTTCTAATATCAAAACTGAGACCCTCCCTATAGCATGATATGTGATATCTAAGTCCTTCCCATTCCAATCCTGAGACCCTTCCTATAGCATGAGATGTGATATCTCAATGCTTCTACCAAACCTGAGACCCTTCCTTTAGCATGAGATGTGATATCCAACTCCTTCCCATTCCAGTCCTGAGACCCTTCCTATAGCATGAGATATGATATCTCAATACTTCTTATACTAAACCTGAGATCCTTCCGATAACATGAGATGTGGTATCCAAATCCTTCCCCTTCCAAACCTGAGACCCTTCCTGTATCATGAGATGTGATATCCAAGTCCTTTCCATTCCATTCCTGAGACCCTTACTATAGCATGAGATGTGATATCTCAATGCTTCTAATACCAAACCTGAGACCCTTCCTATAACATGAGATGTGATATCCAAGTCCTTCCCATTCCAATCCTGAGACCCTTCCTATAGCATGAGATGTGATATCTCAATGCTTCTAATACCAAACCTGAGACCCTTCCTATAACATGAATTGTGATATCCAAGTCCTTCCCATTCCAATCCTGAGACCCTTCCGATAACAGAGATGTGATATCTCAATGCTTATACCAAACCTGAGACCCTTCCGATAGCATGAGATGTGATGTTCAAATCCTTCCCCTTCCAAACCTTAGACCCTCCCTTTAGCATGAGATGTGATATCCAACTCCTTCCCATTCCAATCCTGAGACCCTTCTGATGGCATGAGATGTCATATCTCAATGCCTCTAATACCAAACCTGAGATCCTACCTCTAACATGAAATGTGATATCCAACTCCTTCCCCTTCCAACCCTGAGAGCCTTCCTATAGAATGAGATGTGATATCCAAGTCCTTCCCATTCCAATCCTGAGACCCTTCCTATAACATGAGATGTGATATCCAACTCCTTCCCATTCCAACCTTAGACCCTGCCTCTAGCATGTGATGTGATATCCCAATGCTTCTACAAAACCTGAGACCCATACCATGGCATGAGATGTGATATCAAACTCCTTCCCATTCCAATCCTGAGGCCCTTTCTATAGCTTGAGATGTGATATCCAACTCCTTCCCATTCCAATTCTGAGACCCGTCCTATACCATGAGACTTGATATCTCAATGCTTCTAATACCAAACCTGAGACCGGTCCTATAACATGAGATGTGATACCCAAATCCTTCCCCTTTCCAAACCTTAGACCCTTCCTATAGCATGAGATGTGATATCTCAATGCTTCTAATACCATACCTGAGACCCTTCCTATAACGAGATGGGATATCCAACTCCTTCCCATTCCAATCCTGAGACCCTTCCGATAGCAGAGATGTGATATCTCAATGCTTATACCAAACCTGAGACCCTTCCTATGGCATGAGATGTCATATACAACTCCTTCCGATTCCAATCCTGAGACCCTTCCTATAGCATGAGATGTGATATCTCAATGCTTCTAATACCAAACCTGAGATCCTTCCTATAACATGAGATGTGATATCAAACTCCTTCCCATTCCAAACCTGAGACCCTTCCGATAGCATGAGATGTGATATCTCAATGCTTCTAAAACCAAACATGAGAACCATCCTATAATATGAGATGTGAAATCCAAATCATTCCCTTTCCAAACCTGAGACCCTTCCTATAGCTTGAGATGTGATATCAAACTCCTTCCCATTCAATGTGATATCCAACTTCTTCCCATTCCAATCCTGAGACCCTTCCTATACCATGAGATGTGGTATATATTTCAATGCTTCTAATACCAAACCTGAGACCCATCCTAAAACATGAGATGTGAGATCCAAATCCTTCCCCTTCCAAACCTGAGACCTTTCCTTTAGCATGAGATGTGATATCAACTCCTTCCCATTCCAAACCTGAGACCCTTCCTATAGCATGAGATGTTATATCTTAATGCTTCTAAAACCAAACCTGAGAACCATCCTATAACATGTGAACTCCAAATCCTTCCCTTTCCAAACCTGAGACCCTTCCGATAGCATGATATGTGATATCTCAATGCTACTAAAACCAAACATGAGAACCATCCTATAACATGAGATGTGAAATCCAAATCCTTCCCTTTCCAAACCTGAGACCCTTCCTATAGCTTGAGATGTGATATCAAACTCCTTCCCATTCCAATCCTGAGATAGCTTGAGATGTGATAGCCAACTCCTTCTCATTCCAATCCTGAGACCCTTCCTATACCATGAGATGTGATATCTCAATGCTTCTAATACCAAACCTGAGACCCGTCCTAAAACATGAGATGTGAGATCCAAATCCTTCCCCTTCCAAACCTGAGACCCTTCCTATAGCTTGAGATGTGATATCAAACTCCTTCCCATTCCAATCCCGAGATAGCTTGAGATGTGATATCCAACTCCATCCCATTCCAATCCTGAGACCCGTCCTATACCATGAGACTTGATATCTCAATGCTTCTAATACCAAACCTGAGACCGGTCCTATAACATGAGATGTGATACCCAAATCCTTCCCCTTTCCAAACCTTAGACCCTTCCTATAGCATGAGATGTGATATCTCAATGCTTCTAATACCATACCTGAGACCCTTCCTATAACGAGATGGGATATCCAACTCCTTCCCATTCCAATCCTGAGACCCTTCCGATAGCAGAGATGTGATATCTCAATGCTTATACCAAACCTGAGACCCTTCCTATGGCATGAGATGTCATATACAACTCCTTCCGATTCCAATCCTGAGACCCTTCCTATAGCATGAGATGTGATATCTCAATGCTTCTAATACCAAACCTGAGATCCTTCCTATAACATGAGATGTGATATCAAACTCCTTCCCATTCCAAACCGGAGACCCTTCCGATAGCATGAGATGTGATATCTCAATGCTTCTAAAACCAAACATGAGAACCATCCTATAACATGAGATGTGAAATCCAAATCATTCCCTTTCCAAACCTGAGACCCTTCCTATAGCTTGAGATGTGATATCAAACTCCTTCCCATTCAATGTGATATCCAACTTCTTCCCATTCCAATCCTGAGACCCTTCCTATACCATGAGATGTGGTATATATTTCAATGCTTCTAATACCAAACCTGAGACCCGTCCTAAAACATGAGATGTGAGATCCAAATCCTTCCCCTTCCAAACCTGAGACCTTTCCTTTAGCATGAGATGTGATATCAACTCCTTCCCATTCCAAACCTGAGACCCTTCCTATAGCATGAGATGTTATATCTTAATGCTTCTAAAACCAAACCTGAGAACCATCCTATAACATGTGAACTCCAAATCCTTCCCTTTCCAAACCTGAGACCCTTCCGATAGCATGAGATGTGATATCTCAATGCTACTAAAACCAAACATGAGAACCATCCTATAACATGAGATGTGAAATCCAAATCCTTCCCTTTCCAAACCTGAGACCCTTCCTATAGCTTGAGATGTGATATCAAACTCCTTCCCATTCCAATCCTGAGATAGCTTGAGATGTGATAGCCAACTCCTTCTCATTCCAATCCTGAGACCCTTCCTATACCATGAGATGTGATATCTCAATGCTTCTAATACCAAACCTGAGACCCGTCCTAAAACATGAGATGTGAGATCCAAATCCTTCCCCTTCCAAACCTGAGACCCTTCCTATAGCTTGAGATGTGATATCAAACTCCTTCCCATTCCAATCCCGAGATAGCTTGAGATGTGATATCCAACTCCATCCCATTCCAATCCTGAGACCCTTCCGATAGCATGAGATGTGATAGCTCAATGCTTCTAATATCAAAACTGAGACCCTCCCTATAGTATGAGATGTGATATCTAGGTCCTTCCCATTCCTATCCTGAGACCCTTCCTATAGCATGAGATGTGATATCTCAATGCTTCTATCAAACCTGAGACCCTTCCTTTAGCATGAGATGTGATATCCAACTCCTTGCCATTCCAATCCTGAGACCCTTCCTATAACGAGATGTGATATCCAACTCCTTCCCATTCCAACCTGAGACACTTCCTATAGCATGAGAAGGGATATCCAAATCCTTCCCATTCCAATCCTGAGATCCTTCCTATAACATTATGTGATATCCAATTCCTTCCCATTCCAAACCTGAGACCCTTCCTATTGGATGAGATGTGATATCCAACTCCTTCCCATTCCAATCCTGAGACCCTTCCTATACCATGAGATGTGATATCTCAATGCTTCTAATACCAAACCTGGGACCCGCCCTATAACATGAGATATGATATCCAAATCCTTCCCCTTCCAAACCTGAGACCCTTCCTTTAGCATGAGATGTGATATCCAAATCCTTCCCATTCCAATCCTGAAACCCTTCCTATAGCATGAGATGTGATATCTCAATGTTTATAATAAAAAACCTGAGACCCTTCCTATAGAAAGAGATGTGATATCCAAATCCTTCCCATTTCAATCTTGAGACCCTTCCTATAGCATGAGATGTGATATCCAAATCCTTCCCATTCCAATCCTGAGACCCTTCCTATAGCATGAGATGTGATATCTCAATGCTTATACCAAACCAGAGACCTGTCCTATAACATGAGATGGGATATCCAACTCCTTCCCATTCCAATCCTGAGCCACTTCCGATAGCAGAGATGTGATATCTCAATGCTTATACCAAAACTGAGACCCTTCCTATAACATGAGATGTGATATCCAACTCATTCCCATTCCAAACCTGAGAGACTTCCTATAGCATATGTGATATCCAACTCCTTCCCATTCCAAACATGAGACCCTTCCTATAGCAAGAATGTAATATCCAACTCCTACCCATTCCAATCCTGAGACCATTCCTATAGCATGAGATGTGATATATCAATGCTTCTAATACCAAACCTGAGATCCTTCCTATGACATAAGATGGGATATCCAACTCCTTCCCATTCCAATCCTGAGACCCTTCCGATAGCAGAGATGTGATATCTCAATGCTTATACCAAAACTGAGACCCTTCCTGTGGCATGAGATGTCATATACAACTCCTTCCCATTCCAATCCTGAGACCCTTCCTATAGCATGAGATGTGATATCCAACTCCTTCCCATTCCAATCCTGAGACCCTTCCTACAGCATGCAATGTGATATCTCAATGATTCTAATACCAAACCTGAGACCCGTCCTATAACATGAGATGGGATATCCAACTCCTTCCCGTTCCAGACCTGAGACCCTTCCTATAGCATGAGATGTGATATCCAACTCCTTCCCATCCCAATCCTGAGACACTTCCGATTGCAGAGATGTGATATCTCAATGCTTCTAAAATCAAAACTGAGACCCTCCCTATAGCATGATATGTTATATCTAAGTCCTTCCCATTCCAATCCTGAGACCCTTCCTATAGCATGAGATGTGATATCTCAATGCTTCTACCAAACCTGAGACCCTTCCTTTAGCATGAGATGTGATATCCAACTCCTTCCCATTCCAGTCCTGAGACCCTTCCTATAGCATGAGATATGATATCTCAATACTTCTAATACTAAACCTGAGATCCTTCCGATAACATGAGATGTGGTATCCAAATCCTTCCCCTTCCAAACCTGAGACCCTCCCTTTAGCATGAGATGTGATATCCAACTCCTTCCCATTCCAATCCTGAGACCCTTCTGATAGCATGAGATGTGATATCTCAATGCTTCTAATACCAAACCTGAGATCCTTCCTATAACATGAGATGTGATATCCAACTCCTTCCCATTCCAATCCTGAGACCCTTCCTATAGCATGAGAAGTGATATCTCCATGCGTATACCAAACCTGAGACCCTTCCTATAGCATGAGATGTGATATCCAAATCCTTCCCATTCCAATCCTGAGACCCTTCCTATAGCATGAGATGTGATATCTCAATGCTTATACCAAACCAGAGACCCGTCCTATAACATGAGATGGGATATCCAACTCCTTCCCATTCCAATCCTGAGCCACTTCTGATAGCAGAGATGTGATATCTCAATGCTTATACCAAAACTGAGACCCTTCCTATAACATGAGATGTGATATCCAACTCATTCCCATTCCAAACCTGAGACACTTCCTATAGCATATGTGATATCCAACTAAATCCCATTCCAAACATGAGACCCTTCCTATAGCAAGAATGTAATATCCAACTCCTACCCATTCCAATCCTGAGACCATTCCTATAGCATGAGATGTGATATATCAATGCTTCTAATACCAAACCTGAGATCCTTCCTATGACATGAAATGTGATATCCAAATCCTTCCCATTTGAAACCTGAGACCCTTCCTACAGCATGCGATGTGATATCTCAATGCTTCTAATACCAAACCTGAGACCCGTCCTATAACATGAGATGGGATATCCAACTCCTTCCCGTTCCAGACCTGAGACCCTTCCTATAGCATGAGATGTGATATCCAACTCCGTCCCATCCCAATCCTGAGACACTTCCGATTGCAGAGATGTGATATCTCAATGCTTCTAATATCAAAACTGAGACCCTCCCTATAGCATGATATGTGATATCTAAGTCCTTCCCATTCCAATCCTGAGACCCTTCCTATAGCATGAGATGTGATATCTCAATGCTTCTACTAAACCTGAGACCCTTCCTTTCGCATGAGATGTGATATCCAACTCCTTCCCATTCCAGTCCTGAGACCCTTCCTATAGCATGAGATATGATATCTCAATGCTTCTAATACTAAACCTGAGATCCTTCCGATAACATGAGATGTGGTATCGAAATCCTTCCCCTTCCAAACCTGAGACCCTCCCTTTAGCATGAGATGTGATATCCAACTCCTTCCCATTCCAATCCTGATACCCTTCTGATAGCATGAGATGTGATATCTCAATGCCTCTAATACCAAACCTGAGATCCTACCTCTAACATGAAATGTGATATCCAACTCCTTCCCTTTCCAAACCTGAGAGCCTTCCTACAACATGAGATGTGATATCCAAGTCCTTCCCATTCCAATCCTGAGACCCTTCCTATAGGATGAGATGGGATATCCAACTCCTTCCAAATCCAATCCTGATACCCTTCCGATAGCATGAGATGTGATATCCCAATGCTTCTACAAAACCTGAGACCCATACCATGGCATGAGATGTGATATCAAACTCCCGTCCTATACCATGAGACTTGATATCTCAATGCTTCTAATACCAAACCTGAGACCGGTCCAATAACATGAGATGTGATATCCAAATCCTTCCCCTTCCAAACCTTAGACCCTTCCTGTATCATGAGATGTGCTATCCAAGTCCTTTCCATTCCATTCCTGAGACCCTTCCTATAGCATGAGATGTGATATCTCAATGCTTCTAATACCAAACCTGAGACCCTTCCTATAACATGAATTGTGATATCCAAGTCCTTCCCATTCCAATCCTGAGACCCTTCCGATAACAGAGATGTGATATCTCAATGCTTATACCAAACCTGAGACCCTTCCGATAGCATGAGATGTGATATCTCAATGCTTCTAATACCAAACCTGAGATCCTTCCTATAACATGAGATGTGATGTTCAAATCCTTCCCCTTCCAAACCTTAGACCCTCCCTTTAGCATGAGATGTGATATCCAACTCCTTCCCATTCCAATCCTGAGACCCTTCTGATGGCATGAGATGTGATATCTCAATGCCTCTAATACCAACCCTGAGATCCTACCTCTAACATGAAATGTGATATCCAACTCCTTCCCCTTCCAACCCTGAGAGCCTTCCTATAGAATGAGATGTGATATCCAAGTCCTTCCCATTCCAATCCTGATACCCTTCCTATAACATGAGATGTGATATCCAACTCCTTCCCATTCCAACCTTAGACCCTGCCTATAGCATGTGATGTGATATCCCAATGCTTCTACAAAACCTGAGACCCATACCATGGCATGAGATGTGATATCAAACTCCTTCCCATTCCAATCCTGAGGCCCTTTCTATAGCTTGAGATGTGATATCCAACTCCTTCCCATTCCAATTCTGAGACCCGTCCTATACCATGAGACTTGATATCTCAATGCTTCTAATACCAAACATGAGACCGGTCCTATAACATGAGATGTGATACCCAAATCCTTCCCCTTTCCAAACCTTAGACCCTTCCTATAGCATGAGATGTGATATCTCAATGCTTCTAATACCATACCTGAGACCCTTCCTATAACGAGATGGGACATCCAACTCCTTCCCATTCCAATCCTGAGACCCTTCCGATAGCAGAGATGTGATAGCTCAATGCTTATACCAAACCTGAGACCCTTCCTATGGCATGAGATGTCATATACAACTCCTTCCGATTCCAATCCTGAGACCCTTCCTATAGCATGAGATGTGATATCTCAATGCTTTTAATACCAAACCTGAGATCCTTCCTATAACATGAGATGTGATATCAAACTCCTTCCCATTCCAAACCTGAGACCCTTCCGATAGCATGAGATGTGATATCTCAATGCTTCTAAAACCAAACATGAGAACCATCCTATAACATGAGATGTGAAATCCAAATCATTCCCTTTCCAAACCTGAGACCCTTCCTATAGCTTGAGATGTGATATCAAACTCCTTCCCATTCAATGTGATATCCAACTTCTTCCCATTCCAATCCTGAGACCCTTCCTATACCATGAGATGTGGTATATATTTCAATGCTTCTAATACCAAACCTGAGACCCGTCCTAAAACATGAGATGTGAGATCCAAATCCTTCCCCTTCCAAACCTGAGACCTTTCCTTTAGCATGAGATGTGATATCAACTCCTTCCCATTCCAAACCTGAGACCCTTCCTATAGCATGAGATGTTATAACTTAATGCTTCTAAAACCAAACCTGAGAACCATCCTATAACATGTGAACTCCAAATCCTTCCCTTTCCAAACCTGAGACCCTTCCGATAGCATGAGATGTGATATCTCAATGCTACTAAAACCAAACATGAGAACCATCCTATAACATGAGATGTGAAATCCAAATCCTTCCCTTTCCAAACCTGAGACCCTTCCTATAGCTTGAGATGTGATATCAAACTCCTTCCCATTCCAATCCTGAGATAGCTTGAGATGTGATAGCCAACTCCTTCCCATTCCAATCCTGAGACCCTTCCTATACCATGAGATGTGATATCTCAATGCTTCTAATACCAAACCTGAGACCCGTCCTAAAACATGAGATGTGAGATCCAAATCCTTCCCCTTCCAAACCTGAGACCCTCCCTATAGCTTGAGATGTGATATCAAACTCCTTCCCATTCCAATCCCGAGATAGCTTGAGATGTGATATCCAACTCCATCCCATTCCAATCCTGAGACCCTTCCGATAGCATGAGATGTGATAGCTCAATGCTTCTAATATCAAAACTGAGACCCTCCCTATAGTATGAGATGTGATATCTAAGTCCTTCCCATTCCTATCCTAAGACCCTTCCGATAGCAGAGATGTGATATCTCAATGCTTATACCAAACCTGATGACCCATCCTATGGCATTAGATGTGATATCCAACTCCTTCCCATTGCAATCCTGAGTTCCTTCCTATAGCATGAGATGTGATATCTCAATGCTTCTATCAAACCTGAGACCCTTCCTTTAGCATGAGATGTGATATCCAACTCCTTGCCATTCCAATCCTGAGACCCTTCCTATAACATGAGACGTGATATCCAACTCCTTCCCATTCCAATCCTGAGACTCCTCCTATAGCATGAGATGTGATATCTCAATGCTTCTAATACCAAACATGGGACCCGCCCTATAACATGAGATATGATATCCAAATCCTTCCCCTTCCAAACCTGAGACCCTTCCTTTAGCATGAGATGTGATATCCAAATCCTTCCCATTTCAATCTTGAGACCCTTCCTATAGCATGAGATGTGATATCCAAATCCTTCCCATTCCAATCCTGAGACCCTTCCTATAGCATGAGATGTGATATCTCAATGCTTATACCAAACCAGAGACCCGTCCTATAACATGAGATGGGATATCCAACTCCTTCCCATTCCAATCCTGAGCCACTTCCGATAGCAGAGATGTGATATCTCAATGCTTATACCAAAACTGAGACCCTTCCTATAACATGAGATGTGATATCCAACTCATTCCCATTCCAAACCTGAGAGACTTCCTATAGCATATGTGATATCCAACTCCTTCCCATTCCAAACATGAGACCCTTCCTATAGCAAGAATGTAATATCCAACTCCTACCCATTCCAATCCTGAGACCATTCCTATAGCATGAGATGTGATATATCAATGCTTCTAATACCAAACCTGAGATCCTTCCTATGACATAAGATGGGATATCCAACTCCTTCCCATTCCAATCCTGAGACCCTTCCGATAGCAGAGATGTGATATCTCAATGCTTAAACCAAACTTGAGACCCTTCCTGTGGCATGAGATGTCATATACAACTCCTTCCCATTCCAATCCTGACACCCTTCCTATAGCATGAGATGTGATATCCAACTCCTTCCCATTCCAATCCTGAGACCCTTCCTACAGCATGCGATGTGATATCTCAATGATTCTAATACCAAACCTGAGACCCGTCCTATAACATGAGATGGGATATCCAACTCCTTCCCGTTCCAGACCTGAGACCCTTCCTATAGCATGAGATGTGATATCCAACTCCTTCCCATCCCAATCCTGAGACACTTCCGATTGCAGAGATGTGATATCTCAATGCTTCTAATATCAAAACTGAGACCCTCCCTATAGCATGATATGTGATATCTAAGTCCTTCCCATTCCAATCCTGAGACCCTTCCTATAGCATGAGATGTGATATCTCAATGCTTCTACCAAACCTGAGACCCTTCCTTTAGCATGAGATGTGATATCCAACTCCTTCCCATTCCAGTCCTGAGGCCCTTCCTATAGCATGAGATATGATATCTCAATACTTCTAATACTAAACCTGAGATCCTTCCGATAACATGAGATGTGGTATCCAAATCCTTCCCCTTCCAAACCTGAGACCCTCCCTTTAGCATGAGATGTGATATCCAACTCCTTCCCATTCCAATCCTGAGACCCTTCTGATAGCATGAGATGTGATATCTCAATGCTTCTAATACCAAACCTGAGATCCTTCCTATAACATGAGATGTGATATCCAACTCCTTCCCATTCCAATCCTGAGACCCTTCCTATAGCATGAGAAGTGATATCTCCATGCGTATACCAAACCTGAGACCCTTCCTATAGCATGAGATGTGATATCCAAATCCTTCCCATTCCAATCCTGAGACCCTTCCTATAGCATGAGATGTGATATCTCAATGCTTATACCAAACCAGAGACCCGTCCTATAACATGAGATGGGATATCCAACTCCTTCCCATTCCAATCCTGAGCCACTTCTGATAGCAGAGATGTGATATCTCAATGCTTATACCAAAACTGAGACCCTTCCTATAACATGAGATGTGATATCCAACTCATTCCCATTCCAAACCTGAGACACTTCCTATAGCATATGTGATATCCAACTAAATCCCATTCCAAACATGAGACCCTTCCTATAGCAAGAATGTAATATCCAACTCCTACCCATTCCAATCCTGAGACCATTCCTATAGCATGAGATGTGATATATCAATGCTTCTAATACCAAACCTGAGATCCTTCCTATGACATGAAATGTGATATCCAAATCCTTCCCATTCGAAACCTGAGACCCTTCCTACAGCATGCGATGTGATATCTCAATGCTTCTAATACCAAACCTGAGACCCGTCCTATAACATGAGATGTGATATCCAACTCCTTCCCATCCCAATCCTGAGACACTTCCGATTGCAGAGATGTGATATCTCAATGCTTCTAATATCAAAACTGAGACCCTCCCTATAGCATGATATGTGATATCTAAGTCCTTCCCATTCCAATCCTGAGACCCTTCCTATAGCATGAGATGTGATATCTCAATGCTTCTACCAAACCTGAGACCCTTCCTTTAGCATGAGATGTGATATCCAACTCCTTCCCATTCCAGTCCTGAGACCCTTCCTATAGCATGAGATATGATATCTCAATACTTCTAATACTAAACCTGAGATCCTTCCGATAACATGAGATGTGGTATCCAAATCCTTCCCCTTCCAAACCTGAGACCCTCCCTTTAGCATGAGATGTGATATCCAACTCCTTCCCATTCCAATCCTGATACCCTTCTGATAGCATGAGATGTGATATCTCAATGCCTCTAATACCAAACCTGAGATCCTACCTCTAACATGAAATGTGATATCCAACTCCTTCCCTTTCCAAACCTGAGAGCCTTCCTACAACATGAGATGTGATATCCAAGTCCTTCCCATTCCAATCCTGAGACCCTTCCTATAGGATGAGATGGGATATCCAACTCCTTCCAAATCCAATCCTGATACCCGTCCTATACCATGAGAATTGATATCTCAATGCTTCTAATACCAAACCTGAGACCGGTCCAATAACATGAGATGTGATATCCAAATCCTTCCCCTTCCAAACCTTAGACCCTTCCTGTATCATGAGATGTGCTATCCAAGTCCTTTCCATTCCATTCCTGAGACCCTTCCTATAGCATGAGATGTGATATCTCAATGCTTCTAATACCAAACCTGAGACCCTTCCTATAACATGAATTGTGATATCCAAGTCCTTCCCATTCCAATCCTGAGACCCTTCCGATAACAGAGATGTGATATCTCAATGCTTATACCAAACCTGAGACCCTTCCGATAGCATGAGATGTGATATCTCAATGCTTCTAATACCAAACCTGAGATCCTTCCTATAACATGAGATGTGATGTTCAAATCCTTCCCCTTCCAAACCTTAGACCCTCCCTTTAGCATGAGATGTGATATCCAACTCCTTCCCATTCCAATCCTGAGACCCTTCTGATGGCATGAGATGTGATATCTCAATGCCTCTAATACCAAACCTGAGATCCTACCTCTAACATGAAATGTGATATCCAACTCCTTCCCCTTCCAACCCTGAGAGCCTTCCTATAGAATGAGATGTGATATCCAAGTCCTTCCCATTCCAATCCTGAGACCCTTCCTATAACATGAGATGTGATATCCAACTCCTTCCCATTCCAACCTTAGACCCTGCCTATAGCATGTGATGTGATATCCCAATGCTTCTACAAAACCTGAGACCCATACCATGGCATGAGATGTGATATCAAACTCCTTCCCATTCCAATCCTGAGGCCCTTTCTATAGCTTGAGATGTGATATCCAACTCCTTCCCATTCCAATTCTGAGACCCGTCCTATACCATGAGACTTGATATCTCAATGCTTCAAATACCAAACCTGAGACCGGTCCTATAACATGAGATGTGATACCCAAATCCTTCCCCTTTCCAAACCTTAGACCCTTCCTATAGCATGAGATGTGATATCTCAATGCTTCTAATACCATACCTGAGACCCTTCCTATAACGAGATGGGACATCCAACTCCTTCCCATTCCAATCCTGAGACCCTTCCGATAGCAGAGATGTGATATCTCAATGCTTATACCAAACCTGAGACCCTTCCTATGGCATGAGATGTCATATACAACTCCTTCCGATTCCAATCCTGAGACCCTTCCTATAGCATGAGATGTGATATCTCAATGCTTCTAATACCAAACCTGAGATCCTTCCTATAACATGAGATGTGATATCAAACTCCTTCCCATTCCAAACCTGAGACCCTTCCGATAGCATGAGATGTGATATCTCAATGCTTCTAAAACCAAACATGAGAACCATCCTATAACATGAGATGTGAAATCCAAATCATTCCCTTTCCAAACCTGAGACCCTTCCTATAGCTTGAGATGTGATATCAAACTCCTTCCCATTCAATGTGATATCCAACTTCTTCCCATTCCAATCCTGAGACCCTTCCTATACCATGAGATGTGGTATATATTTCAATGCTTCTAATACCAAACCTGAGACCCGTCCTAAAACATGAGATGTGAGATCCAAATCCTTCCCCTTCCAAACCTGAGACCTTTCCTTTAGCATGAGATGTGATATCTTAATGCTTCTAAAACCAAACCTGAGAACCATCCTATAACATGTGAACTCCAAATCCTTCCCTTTCCAAACCTGAGACCCTTCCGATAGCATGAGATGTGATATCTCAATGCTACTAAAACCAAACATGAGAACCATCCTATAACATGAGATGTGAAATCCAAATCCTTCCCTTTCCAAACCTGAGACCCTTCCTATAGCTTGAGATGTGATATCAAACTCCTTCCCATTCCAATCCTGAGATAGCTTGAGATGTGATAGCCAACTCCTTCCCATTCCAATCCTGAGACCCTTCCTATACCATGAGATGTGATATCTCAATGCTTCTAATACCAAACCTGAGACCCGTCCTAAAACATGAGATGTGAGATCCAAATCCTTCCCCTTCCAAACCTGAGACCCTTCCTATAGCTTGAGATGTGATATCAAACTCCTTCCCATTCCAATCCCGAGATAGCTTGAGATGTGATATCCAACTCCATCCCATTCCAATCCTGAGACCCTTCCGATAGCATGAGATGTGATAGCTCAATGCTTCTAATATCAAAACTGAGACCCTCCCTATAGTATGAGATGTGATATCTAAGTCCTTCCCATTCCTATCCTGAGACCCTTCCGATAGCAGAGATGTGATATCTCAATGCTTATACCAAACCTGATGACCCATCCTATGGCATTAGATGTGATATCCAACTCCTTCCCATTGCAATCCTGAGTTCCTTCCTATAGCATGAGATGTGATATCTCAATGCTTCTATCAAACCTGAGACCCTTCCTTTAGCATGAGATGTGATATCCAACTCCTTGCCATTCCAATCCTGAGACCCTTCCTATAACATGAGACGTGATATCCAACTCCTTCCCATTCCAATCCTGAGACTCCTCCTATAGCATGAGATGTGATATCTCAATGCTTCTAATACCAAACATGGGACCCGCCCTATAACATGAGATATGATATCCAAATCCTTCCCCTTCCAAACCTGAGACCCTTCCTTTAGCATGAGATGTGATATCCAAATCCTTCCCATTACAATCCTGAAACCCTTCCTATAGCATGAGATGTGATAGCTCAATGTTTCTAATAAAAAACCTGAGACCCTTCCTATAGCAAGAGATGTGATATCCAAATCCTTCCCATTCCAATCCTGAGACCCTTCCTATAACGAGATGTGATATCCAACTCCTTCCCATTCCAACCTGAGACACTTCCTATCGCATGAGAAGGGATATCCAAATCCTTCCCATTCCAATCCTGAGATCCTTCCTATAACATGATGTGATATCCAATTCCTTCCCATTCCAAACCTGAGACCCTTCCTATTGGATGAGATGTGATATCCAACTCCTTCCCATTCCAATCCTGAGACTCCTCCTATAGCATGAGATGTGATATCTCAATGCTTCTAATACCAAACCTGGGACCCGCCCTATAACATGAGATATGATATCCAAATTCTTCCCCTTCCAAACCTGAGACCCTTCCTTTAGCATGAGATGTGATATCCAAATCCTTCCCATTCCAATCCCGAAACCCTTCCTATAGCATGAGATGTGATAGCTCAATGTTTCTAATAAAAAACCTGAGACCCTTCCTATAGCAAGAGATGTGATATCCAAATCCTTCCCATTCCAATCCTGAGACCCTTCCTATAACGAGATGTGATATCCAACTCCTTCCCATTCCAACCTGAGACACTTCCTATAGCATGAGAAGGGATATCCAAATCCTTCCCATTCCAATCCTGAGATCCTTCCTATAACATGATGTGATATCCAATTCCTTCCCATTTCAAACCTGAGACCCTTCCTATTGGATGAGCTGTGATATCCAACTCCTTCCCATTCCAATCCTGAGACCCTTCCTATACCATGAGATGTGATATCTCAATGCTTCTAATACCAAACCTGGGACCCGCCCTATAACATGAGATATGATATCCAAATCCTTCCCCTTCCAAACCTGAGACCCTTCCTTTAGCATGAGATGTGATATCCAAATCCTTCCCATTCCAATCCTGAAACCCTTCCTATAGCATGAGATGTGATAGCTCAATGTTTCTAATAAACAACCTGAGACCCTTCCTATAGCAAGAGATGTGATATCCAAATCCTTCCCATTCCAATCCTGAGACCCTTCCTATAACGAGATGTGATATCCAACGCCTTCCCATTCCAACCTGAGACACTTCCTATAGCATGAGAATGGATATCCAAATCCTTCCCATTCCAATCCTGAGATCCTTCCTATACCATGATGTGATATCCAATTCCTTCCCATTCCAAACCTGAGACCCTTCCTATTGGATGAGATGTGATATCCAACTCCTTCCCATTCCAATCCTGAGACCCTTCCTATACCATGAGATGTGATATCTCAATGCTTCTAATACCAAATCTGGGACCCGCCCTATAACATGAGATATGATATCCAAATCCTTGCCCTTCCAAACCTGAGACCCTTCCTTTAGCATGAGATGTGATATCCAAATCCTTCCCATTCCAATCCTGAAACCCTTCCTATAGCATGAGATGTGATATCTCAATGTTTCTAATAAAAAACCTGAGACCCTTCCTATAGCAAGAGATGTGATATCCAAATCCTTCCCATTTCAATCTTGAGACCCTTCCTATAGCATGAGATGTGATATCCAACTCCTTCCCATTCCAACCTGAGACCCTTCCTATAGCATGAGAAGGGATATCCAACTCCTTCCCAATCCAATCCTGAGACCCTTCCGATAGCAGAGATGTGATATCTCAATGCTTATACCAAACCTGAGACCCTACCTTTAGTATGATGTGATATCCAAATCCTTCACATTCCAATCCTGAGACCCTTCCTATAGCAAGAGATGTGATATCTCAATGCTTCTAAGACCAAACCTGAGATCCTTCCTATAACATGAGATGTGATATCCACCTCCTTCCCATTCCAAACCTGAGACCCTTCCAATAGCATGAGATTTGATATCTCAATGCTTCTAAAAACAAACATGAGAACCATCCTATAACGAGATGTGAAATCCCAATCCTTCCCTTCCCAAACCTGAGACCCTTCCTATAGCTCGAGATGTGATATCAAACTCCTTCCCATTCCAATCCTGAGATAGCTTGAGATGTGATATCCAACTCCTTCCCATTCCAATCCTGAGACCCTTATTATACCATGAGATGTGATATCTCAAGGCTTCTAATACCAAACCTGAGACCCGTCCTAAAACATGAGATGTGAGATCCAAATCCTTCCCCTTCCAAACCTGAGACCTTTCCTTTAGCATATGTGATATCCAACTCCTTCCCATTCCAATCCTGAGACCCTTCCGATAGCATGAGATGTGATATCTCAATGCTTCTAATATCAAACCTGAGACCCTCCCTATAGCATGAGATGTGATATCCAACTCCTTCCCATTCCAATCCTGAGACTCTTCCTATAGCATGAGATGTGATATCTCGATGCTTCTAATACCAAACCTGGGACCCGTCCTATAACATGAGATGTGATATCCAAATCCTTCCCCTTCCAAACCTGAGACCCTTCCTTTAGCATGAGATGTGATATCCAAATCCTTCCCATTCCAATCCTGAAACCCTTCCTATAGCATGAGATGTGATAGCTCAATGTTTCTAATAAAAAACCTGAGACCCTTCCTATAGCAAGAGATGTGATATCCAAATCCTTCCCATTCCAATCCTGAGACCCTTCCTATAACGAGATGTGATATCCAACTCCTTCCCATTCCAACCTGAGACACTTCCTATAGCATGAGAAGGGATATCCAAATCCTTCCCATTCCAATCCTGAGATCCTTCCTATAACATGATGTGATATCCAATTCCTTCACATTCCAAACCTGAGACCCTTCCTATTGGATTAGATGTAATATCCAACTCCTTCCCATTCCAATCCTGAGACCCTTCCTATAACATATGATGTGATGTCTCAATGCTTCTAATACCAAACCTGAGATCCTTCCTATGGCATGAGATGTCATATAAAGCTCCTTCCCATTCCATTCCTGAGACCCTTCCTATAGCATGAGATGTGATATCCAACTCCTTCCCATTCCAATCCTGAGACCCTTCCTATAGCATGAGATGTGATATCTCAATGCTTCTAATACCAAACCTGAGATCCTTCCTATAACATGAGATGTGATATCCAAATCCTTCCCATTCCAACCTGAGACCCTTCCGATAGCATGAGATGTGATATCCCAATGCTTCTACCAAACCTGAGACCCATACTATGGCATGAGATGTGATATCAAACTCCTTCCCATTCCAATCCTGAGACCCTTCCTATAGCTTGAGATGGGATATCCAACTCCTTCCCATTCCAATTCTGAGACCCTTCCTATACCGTGAGACTTGATATCGCAATGCTTCTAATACCAAACCTGAGACCCGTCCTATAACATGAGATGTGATATCCAAATCCTTCCCCTTCCAAACCTTAGACCCTTCCTTTATCATGGTATGTGATATCAAACTCCTTCACATTCCAATCCTGAGACCCTTCCGATATCATGAGATTTTTTATCTCAAAGCTTCTGATATCAAACTTGAGACCCTCCCTATAGCATGAGATGTGACATCCAAGTCCTTCCCATTCCAATCCTGAGACGCTTCCTATAGCATGAGATGTGATATCTCAATGCTTCTAATACCAAGCCTGAGACCCTTCCTTTAACATGAGAAGGGATATCCAACTCCTTCCCATTCCAATCCTGAGACTCTTCCGATAGCAGAGATGTGATATCTCAATGCTTATACCAAACCTGAGATCCTTCCTATGGCATGAGATGTCATATAAAATACCTTCCCATTCCATTCCTGAGACCCTTCCTATAGCATGAGATGTGATATCCAACTCCTTCCCATTCCAATCCTGAGACCCTTCCTATAGCATGAGATGTGATATCTCAATGCTTCTAATACCAAACCTGAGATCCTTCCTATAACATGAGATGTGATATCCAAATCCTTCCCATTCCAACCTGAGACCCTTCCGATAGCATGAGATGTGATATCCCAATGCTTCTACCAAACCTGAGACCCTTCCTATAGCTTGAGATGTGATATCCAACTCCTTCCCATTCCAATTCTGAGACCCTCCTATACCATGAGACTTGATATCGCAATGCTTCTAATACCAAACCTGACACTCGTCCTATAACATGAGATATGATATCCAAATCCTTCCCCTTCCAAACCTTAGACCCTTCCTTTATCATGAGATGGGATATCCAACTCCTTCCCATTCCAATCCTGAGACCCTTCCGATAGCAGAGATGTGATATCTCAATGCTTATACCAAACCTGAGACCCTTCCTATGGCATGAGATGTCATATACAACTCCTTCCGATTCCAATCCTGAGACCCTTCCTATAGCATGAGATGTGATATCTCAATGCTTCTAATACCAAACCTGAGATCTTTCCTATAACATGAGATGTGATATCAAACTCCTTCCCATTCCAAACCGGAGACCCTTCCGATAGCATGAGATGTGATATCTCAATGCTTCTAAAACCAAACATGAGAACCATCCTATAACATGAGATGTGAAATCCAAATCATTCCCTTTCCAAACCTGAGACCCTTCCTATAGCTTGAGATGTGATATCAAACTCCTTCCCATTCAATGTGATATCCAACTTCTTCCCATTCCAATCCTGAGACCCTTCCTATACCATGAGATGTGGTATATATTTCAATGCTTCTAATACCAAACCTGAGACCCGTCCTAAAACATGAGATGTGAGATCCAAATCCTTCCCCTTCCAAACCTGAGACCTTTCCTTTAGCATGAGATGTGATATCAACTCCTTCCCATTCCAAACCTGAGACCCTTCCTATAGCATGAGATGTTATATCTTAATGCTTCTAAAACCAAACCTGAGAACCATCCTATAACATGTGAACTCCAAATCCTTCCCTTTCCAAACCTGAGACCCTTCCGATAGCATGAGATGTGATATCTCAATGCTACTAAAACCAAACATGAGAACCATCCTATAACATGAGATGTGAAATCCAAATCCTTCCCTTTCCAAACCTGAGACCCTTCCTATAGCTTGAGATGTGATATCAAACTCCTTCCCATTCCAATCCTGAGATAGCTTGAGATGTGATAGCCAACTCCTTCTCATTCCAATCCTGAGACCCTTCCTATACCATGAGATGTGATATCTCAATGCTTCTAATACCAAACCTGAGACCCGTCCTAAAACATGAGATGTGAGATCCAAATCCTTCCCCTTCCAAACCTGAGACCCTTCCTATAGCTTGAGATGTGATATCAAACTCCTTCCCATTCCAATCCCGAGATAGCTTGAGATGTGATATCCAACTCCATCCCATTCCAATCCTGAGACCCTTCCGATAGCATGAGATGTGATAGCTCAATGCTTCTAATATCAAAACTGAGACCCTCCCTATAGTATGAGATGTGATATCTAGGTCCTTCCCATTCCTATCCTGAGACCCTTCCTATAGCATGAGATGTGATATCTCAATGCTTCTATCAAACCTGAGACCCTTCCTTTAGCATGAGATGTGATATCCAACTCCTTGCCATTCCAATCCTGAGACCCTTCCTATAACGAGATGTGATATCCAACTCCTTCCCATTCCAACCTGAGACACTTCCTATAGCATGAGAAGGGATATCCAAATCCTTCCCATTCCAATCCTGAGATCCTTCCTATAACATTATGTGATATCCAATTCCTTCCCATTCCAAACCTGAGACCCTTCCTATTGGATGAGATGTGATATCCAACTCCTTCCCATTCCAATCCTGAGACCCTTCCTATACCATGAGATGTGATATCTCAATGCTTCTAATACCAAACCTGGGACCCGCCCTATAACATGAGATATGATATCCAAATCCTTCCCCTTCCAAACCTGAGACCCTTCCTTTAGCATGAGATGTGATATCCAAATCCTTCCCATTCCAATCCTGAAACCCTTCCTATAGCATGAGATGTGATATCTCAATGTTTATAATAAAAAACCTGAGACCCTTCCTATAGAAAGAGATGTGATATCCAAATCCTTCCCATTTCAATCTTGAGACCCTTCCTATAGCATGAGATGTGATATCCAAATCCTTCCCATTCCAATCCTGAGACCCTTCCTATAGCATGAGATGTGATATCTCAATGCTTATACCAAACCAGAGACCTGTCCTATAACATGAGATGGGATATCCAACTCCTTCCCATTCCAATCCTGAGCCACTTCCGATAGCAGAGATGTGATATCTCAATGCTTATACCAAAACTGAGACCCTTCCTATAACATGAGATGTGATATCCAACTCATTCCCATTCCAAACCTGAGAGACTTCCTATAGCATATGTGATATCCAACTCCTTCCCATTCCAAACATGAGACCCTTCCTATAGCAAGAATGTAATATCCAACTCCTACCCATTCCAATCCCGAGACCATTCCTATAGCATGAGATGTGATATATCAATGCTTCTAATACCAAACCTGAGATCCTTCCTATGACATAAGATGGGATATCCAACTCCTTCCCATTCCAATCCTGAGACCCTTCCGATAGCAGAGATGTGATATCTCAATGCTTATACCAAAACTGAGACCCTTCCTGTGGCATGAGATGTCATATACAACTCCTTCCCATTCCAATCCTGAGACCCTTCCTATAGCATGAGATGTGATATCCAACTCCTTCCCATTCCAATCCTGAGACCCTTCCTACAGCATGCAATGTGATATCTCAATGATTCTAATACCAAACCTGAGACCCGTCCTATAACATGAGATGGGATATCCAACTCCTTCCCGTTCCAGACCTGAGACCCTTCCTATAGCATGAGATGTGATATCCAACTCCTTCCCATCCCAATCCTGAGACACTTCCGATTGCAGAGATGTGATATCTCAATGCTTCTAAAATCAAAACTGAGACCCTCCCTATAGCATGATATGTTATATCTAAGTCCTTCCCATTCCAATCCTGAGACCCTTCCTATAGCATGAGATGTGATATCTCAATGCTTCTACCAAACCTGAGACCCTTCCTTTAGCATGAGATGTGATATCCAACTCCTTCCCATTCCAGTCCTGAGACCCTTCCTATAGCATGAGATATGATATCTCAATACTTCTAATACTAAACCTGAGATCCTTCCGATAACATGAGATGTGGTATCCAAATCCTTCCCCTTCCAAACCTGAGACCCTCCCTTTAGCATGAGATGTGATATCCAACTCCTTCCCATTCCAATCCTGAGACCCTTCTGATAACATGAGATGTGATATCTCAATGCTTCTAATACCAAACCTGAGATCCTTCCTATAACATGAGATGTGATATCCAACTCCTTCCCATTCCAATCCTGAGACCCTTCCTATAGCATGAGAAGTGATATCTCCATGCGTATACCAAACCTGAGACCCTTCCTATAGCATGAGATGTGATATCCAAATCCTTCCCATTCCAATCCTGAGACCCTTCCTATAGCATGAGATGTGATATCTCAATGCTTATACCAAACCAGAGACCCGTCCTATAACATGAGATGGGATATCCAACTCCTTCCCATTCCAATCCTGAGCCACTTCTGATAGCAGAGATGTGATATCTCAATGCTTATACCAAAACTGAGACCCTTCCTATAACATGAGATGTGATATCCAACTCATTCCCATTCCAAACCTGAGACACTTCCTATAGCATATGTGATATCCAACTAAATCCCATTCCAAACATGAGACCCTTCCTATAGCAAGAATGTAATATCCAACTCCTACCCATTCCAATCCTGAGACCATTCCTATAGCATGAGATGTGATATATCAATGCTTCTAATACCAAACCTGAGATCCTTCCTATGACATGAAATGTGATATCCAAATCCTTCCCATTTGAAACCTGAGACCCTTCCTACAGCATGCGATGTGATATCTCAATGCTTCTAATACCAAACCTGAGACCCGTCCTATAACATGAGATGGGATATCCAACTCCTTCCCGTTCCAGACCTGAGACCCTTCCTATAGCATGAGATGTGATATCCAACTCCGTCCCATCCCAATCCTGAGACACTTCCGATTGCAGAGATGTGATATCTCAATGCTTCTAATATCAAAACTGAGACCCTCCCTATAGCATGATATGTGATATCTAAGTCCTTCCCATTCCAATCCTGAGACCCTTCCTATAGCATGAGATGTGATATCTCAATGCTTCTACTAAACCTGAGACCCTTCCTTTCGCATGAGATGTGATATCCAACTCCTTCCCATTCCAGTCCTGAGACCCTTCCTATAGCATGAGATATGATATCTCAATGCTTCTAATACTAAACCTGAGATCCTTCCGATAACATGAGATGTGGTATCGAAATCCTTCCCCTTCCAAACCTGAGACCCTCCCTTTAGCATGAGATGTGATATCCAACTCCTTCCCATTCCAATCCTGATACCCTTCTGATAGCATGAGATGTGATATCTCAATGCCTCTAATACCAAACCTGAGATCCTACCTCTAACATGAAATGTGATATCCAACTCCTTCCCTTTCCAAACCTGAGAGCCTTCCTACAACATGAGATGTGATATCCAAGTCCTTCCCATTCCAATCCTGAGACCCTTCCTATAGGATGAGATGGGATATCCAACTCCTTCCAAATCCAATCCTGATACCCTTCCGATAGCATGAGATGTGATATCCCAATGCTTCTACAAAACCTGAGACCCATACCATGGCATGAGATGTGATATCAAACTCCCGTCCTATACCATGAGACTTGATATCTCAATGCTTCTAATACCAAACCTGAGACCGGTCCAATAACATGAGATGTGATATCCAAATCCTTCCCCTTCCAAACCTTAGACCCTTCCTGTATCATGAGATGTGCTATCCAAGTCCTTTCCATTCCATTCCTGAGACCCTTCCTATAGCATGAGATGTGATATCTCAATGCTTCTAATACCAAACCTGAGACCCTTCCTATAACATGAATTGTGATATCCAAGTCCTTCCCATTCCAATCCTGAGACCCTTCCGATAACAGAGATGTGATATCTCAATGCTTATACCAAACCTGAGACCCTTCCGATAGCATGAGATGTGATATCTCAATGCTTCTAATACCAAACCTGAGATCCTTCCTATAACATGAGATGTGATGTTCAAATCCTTCCCCTTCCAAACCTTAGACCCTCCCTTTAGCATGAGATGTGATATCCAACTCCTTCCCATTCCAATCCTGAGACCCTTCTGATGGCATGAGATGTGATATCTCAATGCCTCTAATACCAACCCTGAGATCCTACCTCTAACATGAAATGTGATATCCAACTCCTTCCCCTTCCAACCCTGAGAGCCTTCCTATAGAATGAGATGTGATATCCAAGTCCTTCCCATTCCAATCCTGATACCCTTCCTATAACATGAGATGTGATATCCAACTCCTTCCCATTCCAACCTTAGACCCTGCCTATAGCATGTGATGTGATATCCCAATGCTTCTACAAAACCTGAGACCCATACCATGGCATGAGATGTGATATCAAACTCCTTCCCATTCCAATCCTGAGGCCCTTTCTATAGCTTGAGATGTGATATCCAACTCCTTCCCATTCCAATTCTGAGACCCGTCCTATACCATGAGACTTGATATCTCAATGCTTCTAATACCAAACATGAGACCGGTCCTATAACATGAGATGTGATACCCAAATCCTTCCCCTTTCCAAACCTTAGACCCTTCCTATAGCATGAGATGTGATATCTCAATGCTTCTAATACCATACCTGAGACCCTTCCTATAACGAGATGGGACATCCAACTCCTTCCCATTCCAATCCTGAGACCCTTCCGATAGCAGAGATGTGATAGCTCAATGCTTATACCAAACCTGAGACCCTTCCTATGGCATGAGATGTCATATACAACTCCTTCCGATTCCAATCCTGAGACCCTTCCTATAGCATGAGATGTGATATCTCAATGCTTTTAATACCAAACCTGAGATCCTTCCTATAACATGAGATGTGATATCAAACTCCTTCCCATTCCAAACCTGAGACCCTTCCGATAGCATGAGATGTGATATCTCAATGCTTCTAAAACCAAACATGAGAACCATCCTATAACATGAGATGTGAAATCCAAATCATTCCCTTTCCAAACCTGAGACCCTTCCTATAGCTTGAGATGTGATATCAAACTCCTTCCCATTCAATGTGATATCCAACTTCTTCCCATTCCAATCCTGAGACCCTTCCTATACCATGAGATGTGGTATATATTTCAATGCTTCTAATACCAAACCTGAGACCCGTCCTAAAACATGAGATGTGAGATCCAAATCCTTCCCCTTCCAAACCTGAGACCTTTCCTTTAGCATGAGATGTGATATCAACTCCTTCCCATTCCAAACCTGAGACCCTTCCTATAGCATGAGATGTTATAACTTAATGCTTCTAAAACCAAACCTGAGAACCATCCTATAACATGTGAACTCCAAATCCTTCCCTTTCCAAACCTGAGACCCTTCCGATAGCATGAGATGTGATATCTCAATGCTACTAAAACCAAACATGAGAACCATCCTATAACATGAGATGTGAAATCCAAATCCTTCCCTTTCCAAACCTGAGACCCTTCCTATAGCTTGAGATGTGATATCAAACTCCTTCCCATTCCAATCCTGAGATAGCTTGAGATGTGATAGCCAACTCCTTCCCATTCCAATCCTGAGACCCTTCCTATACCATGAGATGTGATATCTCAATGCTTCTAATACCAAACCTGAGACCCGTCCTAAAACATGAGATGTGAGATCCAAATCCTTCCCCTTCCAAACCTGAGACCCTCCCTATAGCTTGAGATGTGATATCAAACTCCTTCCCATTCCAATCCCGAGATAGCTTGAGATGTGATATCCAACTCCATCCCATTCCAATCCTGAGACCCTTCCGATAGCATGAGATGTGATAGCTCAATGCTTCTAATATCAAAACTGAGACCCTCCCTATAGTATGAGATGTGATATCTAAGTCCTTCCCATTCCTATCCTAAGACCCTTCCGATAGCAGAGATGTGATATCTCAATGCTTATACCAAACCTGATGACCCATCCTATGGCATTAGATGTGATATCCAACTCCTTCCCATTGCAATCCTGAGTTCCTTCCTATAGCATGAGATGTGATATCTCAATGCTTCTATCAAACCTGAGACCCTTCCTTTAGCATGAGATGTGATATCCAACTCCTTGCCATTCCAATCCTGAGACCCTTCCTATAACATGAGACGTGATATCCAACTCCTTCCCATTCCAATCCTGAGACTCCTCCTATAGCATGAGATGTGATATCTCAATGCTTCTAATACCAAACATGGGACCCGCCCTATAACATGAGATATGATATCCAAATCCTTCCCCTTCCAAACCTGAGACCCTTCCTTTAGCATGAGATGTGATATCCAAATCCTTCCCATTTCAATCTTGAGACCCTTCCTATAGCATGAGATGTGATATCCAAATCCTTCCCATTCCAATCCTGAGACCCTTCCTATAGCATGAGATGTGATATCTCAATGCTTATACCAAACCAGAGACCCGTCCTATAACATGAGATGGGATATCCAACTCCTTCCCATTCCAATCCTGAGCCACTTCCGATAGCAGAGATGTGATATCTCAATGCTTATACCAAAACTGAGACCCTTCCTATAACATGAGATGTGATATCCAACTCATTCCCATTCCAAACCTGAGAGACTTCCTATAGCATATGTGATATCCAACTCCTTCCCATTCCAAACATGAGACCCTTCCTATAGCAAGAATGTAATATCCAACTCCTACCCATTCCAATCCTGAGACCATTCCTATAGCATGAGATGTGATATATCAATGCTTCTAATACCAAACCTGAGATCCTTCCTATGACATAAGATGGGATATCCAACTCCTTCCCATTCCAATCCTGAGACCCTTCCGATAGCAGAGATGTGATATCTCAATGCTTAAACCAAACTTGAGACCCTTCCTGTGGCATGAGATGTCATATACAACTCCTTCCCATTCCAATCCTGACACCCTTCCTATAGCATGAGATGTGATATCCAACTCCTTCCCATTCCAATCCTGAGACCCTTCCTACAGCATGCGATGTGATATCTCAATGATTCTAATACCAAACCTGAGACCCGTCCTATAACATGAGATGGGATATCCAACTCCTTCCCGTTCCAGACCTGAGACCCTTCCTATAGCATGAGATGTGATATCCAACTCCTTCCCATCCCAATCCTGAGACACTTCCGATTGCAGAGATGTGATATCTCAATGCTTCTAATATCAAAACTGAGACCCTCCCTATAGCATGATATGTGATATCTAAGTCCTTCCCATTCCAATCCTGAGACCCTTCCTATAGCATGAGATGTGATATCTCAATGCTTCTACCAAACCTGAGACCCTTCCTTTAGCATGAGATGTGATATCCAACTCCTTCCCATTCCAGTCCTGAGGCCCTTCCTATAGCATGAGATATGATATCTCAATACTTCTAATACTAAACCTGAGATCCTTCCGATAACATGAGATGTGGTATCCAAATCCTTCCCCTTCCAAACCTGAGACCCTCCCTTTAGCATGAGATGTGATATCCAACTCCTTCCCATTCCAATCCTGAGACCCTTCTGATAGCATGAGATGTGATATCTCAATGCTTCTAATACCAAACCTGAGATCCTTCCTATAACATGAGATGTGATATCCAACTCCTTCCCATTCCAATCCTGAGACCCTTCCTATAGCATGAGAAGTGATATCTCCATGCGTATACCAAACCTGAGACCCTTCCTATAGCATGAGATGTGATATCCAAATCCTTCCCATTCCAATCCTGAGACCCTTCCTATAGCATGAGATGTGATATCTCAATGCTTATACCAAACCAGAGACCCGTCCTATAACATGAGATGGGATATCCAACTCCTTCCCATTCCAATCCTGAGCCACTTCTGATAGCAGAGATGTGATATCTCAATGCTTATACCAAAACTGAGACCCTTCCTATAACATGAGATGTGATATCCAACTCATTCCCATTCCAAACCTGAGACACTTCCTATAGCATATGTGATATCCAACTAAATCCCATTCCAAACATGAGACCCTTCCTATAGCAAGAATGTAATATCCAACTCCTACCCATTCCAATCCTGAGACCATTCCTATAGCATGAGATGTGATATATCAATGCTTCTAATACCAAACCTGAGATCCTTCCTATGACATGAAATGTGATATCCAAATCCTTCCCATTCGAAACCTGAGACCCTTCCTACAGCATGCGATGTGATATCTCAATGCTTCTAATACCAAACCTGAGACCCGTCCTATAACATGAGATGTGATATCCAACTCCTTCCCATCCCAATCCTGAGACACTTCCGATTGCAGAGATGTGATATCTCAATGCTTCTAATATCAAAACTGAGACCCTCCCTATAGCATGATATGTGATATCTAAGTCCTTCCCATTCCAATCCTGAGACCCTTCCTATAGCATGAGATGTGATATCTCAATGCTTCTACCAAACCTGAGACCCTTCCTTTAGCATGAGATGTGATATCCAACTCCTTCCCATTCCAGTCCTGAGACCCTTCCTATAGCATGAGATATGATATCTCAATACTTCTAATACTAAACCTGAGATCCTTCCGATAACATGAGATGTGGTATCCAAATCCTTCCCCTTCCAAACCTGAGACCCTCCCTTTAGCATGAGATGTGATATCCAACTCCTTCCCATTCCAATCCTGATACCCTTCTGATAGCATGAGATGTGATATCTCAATGCCTCTAATACCAAACCTGAGATCCTACCTCTAACATGAAATGTGATATCCAACTCCTTCCCTTTCCAAACCTGAGAGCCTTCCTACAACATGAGATGTGATATCCAAGTCCTTCCCATTCCAATCCTGAGACCCTTCCTATAGGATGAGATGGGATATCCAACTCCTTCCAAATCCAATCCTGAGACCCTTCCTATACCATGAGATGTGATATCTCAATGCTTCTAATACCAAACCTGGGACCCGCCCTATAACATGAGATATGATATCCAAATCCTTCCCCTTCCAAACCTGAGACCCTTCCTTTAGCATGAGATGTGATATCCAAATCCTTCCCATTCCAATCCTGAAACCCTTCCTATAGCATGAGATGTGATAGCTCAATGTTTCTAATAAACAACCTGAGACCCTTCCTATAGCAAGAGATGTGATATCCAAATCCTTCCCATTCCAATCCTGAGACCCTTCCTATAACGAGATGTGATATCCAACGCCTTCCCATTCCAACCTGAGACACTTCCTATAGCATGAGAATGGATATCCAAATCCTTCCCATTCCAATCCTGAGATCCTTCCTATACCATGATGTGATATCCAATTCCTTCCCATTCCAAACCTGAGACCCTTCCTATTGGATGAGATGTGATATCCAACTCCTTCCCATTCCAATCCTGAGACCCTTCCTATACCATGAGATGTGATATCTCAATGCTTCTAATACCAAATCTGGGACCCGCCCTATAACATGAGATATGATATCCAAATCCTTCCCCTTCCAAACCTGAGACCCTTCCTTTAGCATGAGATGTGATATCCAAATCCTTCCCATTCCAATCCTGAAACCCTTCCTATAGCATGAGATGTGATATCTCAATGTTTCTAATAAAAAACCTGAGACCCTTCCTATAGCAAGAGATGTGATATCCAAATCCTTCCCATTTCAATCTTGAGACCCTTCCTATAGCATGAGATGTGATATCCAACTCCTTCCCATTCCAACCTGAGACCCTTCCTATAGCATGAGAAGGGATATCCAACTCCTTCCCAATCCAATCCTGAGACCCTTCCGATAGCAGAGATGTGATATCTCAATGCTTATACCAAACCTGAGACCCTACCTTTAGTATGATGTGATATCCAAATCCTTCACATTCCAATCCTGAGACCCTTCCTATAGCATGAGATGTGATATCTCAATGCTTCTAAGACCAAACCTGAGATCCTTCCTATAACATGAGATGTGATATCCACCTCCTTCCCATTCCAAACCTGAGACCCTTCCAATAGCATGAGATTTGATATCTCAATGCTTCTAAAAACAAACATGAGAACCATCCTATAACGAGATGTGAAATCCCAATCCTTCCCTTCCCAAACCTGAGACCCTTCCTATAGCTCGAGATGTGATATCAAACTCCTTCCCATTCCAATCCTGAGATAGCTTGAGATGTGATATCCAACTCCTTCCCATTCCAATCCTGAGACCCTTATTATACCATGAGATGTGATATCTCAAGGCTTCTAATACCAAACCTGAGACCCGTCCTAAAACATGAGATGTGAGATCCAAATCCTTCCCCTTCCAAACCTGAGACCTTTCCTTTAGCATATGTGATATCCAACTCCTTCCCATTCCAATCCTGAGACCCTTCCGATAGCATGAGATGTGATATCTCAATGCTTCTAATATCAAACCTGAGACCCTCCCTATAGCATGAGATGTGATATCCAACTCCTTCCCATTCCAATCCTGAGACTCTTCCTATAGCATGAGATGTGATATCTCGATGCTTCTAATACCAAACCTGGGACCCGTCCTATAACATGAGATGTGATATCCAAATCCTTCCCCTTCCAAACCTGAGACCCTTCCTTTAGCATGAGATGTGATATCCAAATCCTTCCCATTCCAATCCTGAAACCCTTCCTATAGCATGAGATGTGATAGCTCAATGTTTCTAATAAAAAACCTGAGACCCTTCCTATAGCAAGAGATGTGATATCCAAATCCTTCCCATTCCAATCCTGAGACCCTTCCTATAACGAGATGTGATATCCAACTCCTTCCCATTCCAACCTGAGACACTTCCTATAGCATGAGAAGGGATATCCAAATCCTTCCCATTCCAATCCTGAGATCCTTCCTATAACATGATGTGATATCCAATTCCTTCACATTCCAAACCTGAGACCCTTCCTATTGGATTAGATGTAATATCCAACTCCTTCCCATTCCAATCCTGAGACCCTTCCTATAGCATGAGATGTGATATCCAACTCCTTCCCATTCCAATCCTGAGACCCTTCCTATAGCATGAGATGTGATATCTCAATGCTTCTAATACCAAACCTGAGATCCTTCCTATAACATGAGATGTGATATCCAAATCCTTCCCATTCCAACCTGAGACCCTTCCGATAGCATGAGATGTGATATCCCAATGCTTCTACCAAACCTGAGACCCATACTATGGCATGAGATGTGATATCAAACTCCTTCCCATTCCAATCCTGAGACCCTTCCTATAGCTTGAGATGGGATATCCAACTCCTTCCCATTCCAATTCTGAGACCCTTCCTATACCGTGAGACTTGATATCGCAATGCTTCTAATACCAAACCTGAGACCCGTCCTATAACATGAGATGTGATATCCAAATCCTTCCCCTTCCAAACCTTAGACCCTTCCTTTATCATGGTATGTGATATCAAACTCCTTCACATTCCAATCCTGAGACCCTTCCGATATCATGAGATTTTTTATCTCAAAGCTTCTGATATCAAACTTGAGACCCTCCCTATAGCATGAGATGTGACATCCAAGTCCTTCCCATTCCAATCCTGAGACGCTTCCTATAGCATGAGATGTGATATCTCAATGCTTCTAATACCAAGCCTGAGACCCTTCCTTTAACATGAGAAGGGATATCCAACTCCTTCCCATTCCAATCCTGAGACTCTTCCGATAGCAGAGATGTGATATCTCAATGCTTATACCAAACCTGAGATCCTTCCTATGGCATGAGATGTCATATAAAATACCTTCCCATTCCATTCCTGAGACCCTTCCTATAGCATGAGATGTGATATCCAACTCCTTCCCATTCCAATCCTGAGACCCTTCCTATAGCATGAGATGTGATATCTCAATGCTTCTAATACCAAACCTGAGATCCTTCCTATAACATGAGATGTGATATCCAAATCCTTCCCATTCCAACCTGAGACCCTTCCGATAGCATGAGATGTGATATCCCAATGCTTCTACCAAACCTGAGACCCTTCCTATAGCTTGAGATGTGATATCCAACTCCTTCCCATTCCAATTCTGAGACCCTCCTATACCATGAGACTTGATATCGCAATGCTTCTAATACCAAACCTGACACTCGTCCTATAACATGAGATATGATATCCAAATCCTTCCCCTTCCAAACCTTAGACCCTTCCTTTATCATGAGATGTGATATCCAACTCCTTCACATTCCAATCCTGAGACCCTTCCGATATCATGAGATTTGTTATCTCAAAGCTTCTGATATCAAACTTGAGACCCTCACTATAGCATGAGATGTGACATCCAAGTCCTTCCCATTCCAATCCTGAGACGCTTCCTATAGCATGAGATGTGATATCTCAATGCTTCTAATACCAAACCTGAGATCCTTCCTATAACATGAGATGTGATATCCAACTCCTTCCCATTCCAAACCTGAGACCCTTCCGATAGCGTGATATCTCAATGCTTCAAAAACCAAACATGAGAACCATCCTATAACATGAGATGTGAAATCCAAATCCTTCCCTTCCCAAACATGAGACTCTTCTTATAGCATGAGATGTGATATCTCAATGCTTCTACCAAACCTGAAACCCTTCCTATAGCATGAGATGTGATATCAAACTCCTTCCCATTCAATGTGATATCCAACTCTGTCCCATTCCAATCCTGAGACCCTTCCTATACCATGAGATGTGATATTTCAATGCTTCTAATACCAAACCTGAGACCGGTCCTAAAACATGAGATGTGAGATCCAAATCCTTCCCCTTCCAAACCTGAGACCCTTCCTATAGCATGAGATGTTATATCTTAATGCTTCTAAAACCAAACCTGAGAACCATCCTATAACATGTGAAATCCAAATCCTTCCCTTTCCAAACCTGAGACCCTTCCGATAGCATGATATGTGATATCTCAATGCTACTAAAACCAAACATGAGAACCATCCTATAACATGAGATGTGAAATCCAAATCCTTCCCTTTCCAAACCTGAGACCCTTCCTATAGCTTGAGATGTGATATCAAACTCCTTCCCATTCCAATCCTGAGATAGCTTGAGATGTGATAGCCAACTCCTTCCCATTCCAATCCTGAGACCCTTCCTATACCATGAGATGTAATATCTCAATGCTTCTAATACCAAACCTGAGACCCGTCCTAAAACATGAGATGTGAGATCCAAATCCTTCCCCTTCCAAACCTAAGACCCTTCCTATAGCTTGAGATGTGATATCAAACTCCTTCCCATTCCAATCCTGAGATAACTTGAGATGTGATATCCAACTCCATCCCATTCCAATCCTGAGACCCTTCCGATAGCATGAGATGTGATAGCTCAATGCTTCTAATATCAAAACTGAGACCCTCCCTATAGTATGAGATGTGATATCTAAGTCCTTCCCATTCCTATCCTGAGACCCTTCCGATAGCAGAGATGTGATATCTCAATGCTTATACCAAACCTGATAACCCTTCCTATGGCATGAGATGTGATATCCAACTCCTTCCCATTCCAATCCTGAGTTCCTTCCTATAGCATGAGATGTGATATCTCAATGCTTCTATCAAACCTTAGGCCCTTCCTTTAGCATGAGATGTGATATCCAACTCCTTGCCATTCCAATCCTGAGACCCTTCCTATAACATGAGACGTGATATCCAAATCCTTCCCATTCCAATCCTGAGTTCCTTCCTATAGCATGAGATGTGATATCTCAATGCTTCTAATACCAAACCTGAGATCCTTCCTATAACATGAGATGTGATATCCAACTCCTTCCCATTCCAAACCTGAGACCCTTCCGATAGCATGAGATGTGATATCTCAATGCTTCAAAAACCAAACATGAGAACCATCCTATAACATGAGATGTGAAATCCAAATCCTTCCCTTCCCAAACCTGAGACTCTTCCTATAGCATGAGATGTGATATCTCAATGCTTCTACCAAACCTGAAACCCTTCCTATTGCATGAGATGTGATATCCAACTCCTTCCCATTCCAATCCTGAGACACTTCCTATAGCATGAGATGTGATATCACAATGCTTCTAATACCAAACCTGAGACCCCTCCTATAACATGAGATGTGATATCCAAATCCTTCCCCTTCCAAACCTGAGACCCTTCCTTTAGCTGAGATGTGATATCCAGCTCCTCCCATTCCAATCCTGAGACCCTTCCGATAGCATGAGATGTGATATCTCAATGCTTCTGATATCAAAACTGAGACCCTCCCTATAGCATGAGATGTGATATCTAAGTCCTTCCCATTCCAATCCTGAGACCCTTCCGATAGCAGAGATGTGATATTTCAATGCTTATACCAAACCTGAGACCCTTCCTATAGCATGAGATGTGATATCCAACTCCTTCCGATTCCAATCCTGAGACCCTTCCTATAGCATGAGATGTGATATCGCAATGCTTCTACCAAAACTGAGACCCTTCCTTTAGCATGAGATGTGATATCCAAATCCTTCCCCTTCCAAACCTTAGACCCTTCCTTTATCACGGTATGTGATATCAAACTCCTTCACATTCCAATCCTGAGACCCTTCCGATATCATGAGATTTTTTATCTCAAAGCTTCTGATATCAAACTTGAGACCCTCCCTATAGCATGAGATGTGACATCCAAGTCCTTCCCAATCCAATCCTGAGACGCTTCCTATAGCATGAGATGTGATATCTCAATGCTTCTAATACCAAGCCTGAGACCCTTCCTATAACATGAGATGGGATATCCAACTCCTTCCCATTCCAATCCTGAGACTCTTCCGATAGCAGAGATGTGATATCTCAATGCTTATACCAAACCTGAGATCCTTCCTATGGCATGAGATGTCATATAAAATACCTTCCCATTCCATTCCTGAGACCCTTCCTATAGCATGAGATGTGATATCCAACTCCTTCCCATTCCAATCCTGAGACCCTTCCTATAGCATGAGATGTGATATCTCAATGCTTCTAATACCAAACCTGAGATCCTTCCTATAACATGAGATGTGATATCCAAATCCTTCCCATTCCAACCTGAGACCCTTCCGATAGCATGAGATGTGATATCCCAATGCTTCTACCAAACCTGAGACCCTTCCTATAGCTTGAGATGTGATATCCAACTCCTTCCCATTCCAATTCTGAGACCCTCCTATACCATGAGACTTGATATCGCAATGCTTCTAATACCAAACCTGACACTTGTCCTATAACATGAGATATGATATCCAAATCCTTCCCCTTCCAAACCTTAGACCCTTCCTTTATCATGAGATGTGATATCCAACTCCTTCACATTCCAATTCTGAGACACTTCCGATATCATGAGATTTGTTATCTCAAAGCTTCTGATATCAAACTTGAGACCCTCCCTATAGCATGAGATGTGACATCCAAGTCCTTCCCATTCCAATCCTGAGACGCTTCCTATAGCATGAGATGTGATATCTCAATGCTTCTAATACCAAACCTGAGATCCTTCCTATAACATGAGATGTGATATCCAACTCCTTCCCATTCCAAACCTGAGACCCTTCCGATAGCATGAGATGTGATATCTCAATGCTTCTAATACCAAACCTGAGATCCTTCCTATAACATGAGATGTGATATCCAACTCCTTCCCATTCCAAACCTGAGACCCTTCCGATAGCATGAGATGTGATATCTCAATGCTTCTACCAAACCTGAAACCCTTCCTATAGCATGAGATGTGATATCAAACTCCTTCCCATTCAATGTGATATCCAACTATGTCCCATTCCAATCCTGAGACCCTTCCTATACCATGAGATGTGATATTTCAATGCTTCTAATACCAAACCTGAGACCGGTCCTAAAACATGAGATGTGAGATCCAAATCCTTCCCCTTCCAAACCTGAGACCCTTCCTATAGCATGAGATGTTATATCTTAATGCTTCTAAAACCAAACCTGAGAACCATCCTATAACATGTGAAATCCAAATCCTTCCCTTTCCAAACCTGAGACCCTTCCGATAGCATGATATGTGATATCTCAATGCTACTAAAACCAAACATGAGAACCATCCTATAACATGAGATGTGAAATCCAAATCCTTCCCTTTCCAAACCTGAGACCCTTCCTATAGCTTGAGATGTGATATCAAACTCCTTCCGATTCCAATCCTGAGATAGCTTGAGATGTGATAGCCAACTCCTTCCCATTCCAATCCTGAGACCCTTCCTATACCATGAGATGTGATATCTCAATGCTTCTAATACCAAACCTGAGACCCGTCCTAAAACATGAGATGTGAGATCCAAATCCTTCCCCTTCCAAACCTAAGACCCTTCCTATAGCTTGAGATGTGATATCAAACTCCTTCCCATTCCAATCCTGAGATAGCTTGAGATGTGATATCCAACTCCATCCCATTCCAATCCTGAGACCCTTCCGATAGCATGAGATGTGATAGCTCAATGCTTCTAATATCAAAACTGAGACCCTCCCTATAGTATGAGATGTGATATCTAAGTCCTTCCCATTCCTATCCTGAGACCCTTCCGATAGCAGAGATGTGATATCTCAATGCTTATACCAAACCTGATAACCCTTCCTATGGCATGAGATGTGATATCCAACTCCTTCCCATTCCAATCCTGAGTTCCTTCCTATAGCATGAGATGTGATATCTCAATGCTTCTATCAAACCTGAGGCCCTTCCTTTAGCATGAGATGTGATATCCAACTCCTTGCCATTCCAATCCTGAGACCCTTCCTATAACATGAGACGTGATATCCAACTCCTTCCCATTCCAATCCTGAGTTCCTTCCTATAGCATGAGATGTGATATCTCAATGCTTCTAATACCAAACCTGAGATCCTTCCTATAACATGAGATGTGATATCCAACTCCTTCCCATTCCAAACCTGAGACCCTTCCGATAGCATGAGATGTGATATCTCAATGCTTCAAAAACCAAACATGAGAACCATCCTATAACATGAGATGTGAAATCCAAATCCTTCCCTTCCCAAACCTGAGACTCTTCCTATAGCATGAGATGTGATATCTCAATGCTTCTACCAAACCTGAAACCCTTCCTATTGCATGAGATGTGATATCCAACTCCTTCCCATTCCAATCCTGAGACACTTCCTATAGCATGAGATGTGATATCACAATGCTTCTAATACCAAACCTGAGACCCCTCCTATAACATGAGATGTGATATCCAAATCCTTCCCCTTCCAAACCTGAGACCCTTCCTTTAGCTGAGATGTGATATCCAGCTCCTCCCATTCCAATCCTGAGACCCTTCCGATAGCATGAGATGTGATATCTCAATGCTTCTGATATCAAAACTGAGACCCTCCCTATAGCATGAGATGTGATATCTAAGTCCTTCCCATTCCAATCCTGAGACCCTTCCGATAGCAGAGATGTGATATTTCAATGCTTATACCAAACCTGAGACCCTTCCTATAGCATGAGATGTGATATCCAACTCCTTCCGATTCCAATCCTGAGACCCTTCCTATAGCATGAGATGTGATATCGCAATGCTTCTACCAAAACTGAGACCCTTCCTTTAGCATGAGATGTGATATTCAACTCCTTCCCATTCCAATCATGAGACCCTTCCTATAGCATGAGATGTGATATCTCAATGCTTCTAATACCAAACCTGAGATCCTTACTATAACATGAGAAGTGATATCCAACTCCTTCCCATTCCAATCATGAGACCCTTCCTATAGCATGAGATGTGATATCTCAAAGCTTCTAATACCAAACCTGAGATCCTTCCTATAGCATGAGATGTGATATCTCAATGCTTCTAATACCAAACCTGAGACCCTTTCTATAACATGAAATGTGATATCCAACTCCTTCCCATTCCAACCTTAGACCCTGCCTATAGCATGTGATGTGATATCCCAATGCTTCTACAAAACCTGAGACCCATACCATGGCATGAGATGTGATATCGAACTCCTTCCCATTCCAATCCTGAGACCCTTTCTATAGCTTGATATGTGATATCCAACTCCTTCCCATTCCAATTCTGAGACCCGTCCTATACCATGAGACTTGATATCTCAATGCTTCTAATATCAAACCTGAGACCGGTCCTATAACATGAGATGTGATACCCAAATCCTTCCCCTTTCCAAACCTGAGACCCTTCCTATAGCATGAGATGTGATATCTCAATGCTTCTAATACCAAACCTGAGACCCTTCCTATAACGAGATGGGATATCCAACTCCTTCCCATTCCAATCCTGAGACCCTTCCGATAGCAGAGATGTGATATCTCACTGCTTATACCAAACCTGAGACCCTTCCTATGGCATGAGATGTCATATACAACTCCTTCCGATTCCAATCCTGAGACCCTTCTATAGCATGAGATGTGATATCTCAATGCTTCTAATACCAAACCTGAGATCCTTCCTATAACATGAGATGTGATATCAAACTCCTTCCCATTCCAAACCTGAGACCCTTCCGATAGCATGAGATGTGATATCTCAATGCTTCTAAAACCAAACATGAGAACCATCCTATAACATGAGATGTGAAATCCAAATCCTTCCCTTCCCAAACCTGAGACTCTTCCTATAGCATGAGATGTGATATCTCAATGCTTCTACCAAACCTGAAACCCTTCCTATTGCATGAGATGTGATATCCAACTCCTTCCCATTCCAATCCTGAGACACTTCCTATAGCATGAGATGTGATATCACAATGCTTCTAATACCAAACCTGAGACCCCTCCTATAACATGAGATGTGATATCCAAATCCTTCCCCTTCCAAACCTGAGACCCTTCCTTTAGCTGAGATGTGATATCCAGCTCCTCCCATTCCAATCCTGAGACCCTTCCGATAGCATGAGATGTGATATCTCAATGCTTCTGATATCAAAACTGAGACCCTCCCTATAGCATGAGATGTGATATCTAAGTCCTTCCCATTCCAATCCTGAGACCCTTCCGATAGCAGAGATGTGATATTTCAATGCTTATACCAAACCTGAGACCCTTCCTATAGCATGAGATGTGATATCCAACTCCTTCCGATTCCAATCCTGAGACCCTTCCTATAGCATGAGATGTGATATCGCAATGCTTCTACCAAAACTGAGACCCTTCCTTTAGCATGAGATGTGATATTCAACTCCTTCCCATTCCAATCATGAGACCCTTCCTATAGCATGAGATGTGATATCTCAATGCTTCTAATACCAAACCTGAGATCCTTACTATAACATGAGAAGTGATATCCAACTCCTTCCCATTCCAATCATGAGACCCTTCCTATAGCATGAGATGTGATATCTCAAAGCTTCTAATACCAAACCTGAGATCCTTCCTATAGCATGAGATGTGATATCTCAATGCTTCTAATACCAAACCTGAGACCCTTTCTATAACATGAAATGTGATATCCAACTCCTTCCCATTCCAACCTTAGACCCTGCCTATAGCATGTGATGTGATATCCCAATGCTTCTACAAAACCTGAGACCCATACCATGGCATGAGATGTGATATCGAACTCCTTCCCATTCCAATCCTGAGACCCTTTCTATAGCTTGATATGTGATATCCAACTCCTTCCCATTCCAATTCTGAGACCCGTCCTATACCATGAGACTTGATATCTCAATGCTTCTAATATCAAACCTGAGACCGGTCCTATAACATGAGATGTGATACCCAAATCCTTCCCCTTTCCAAACCTGAGACCCTTCCTATAGCATGAGATGTGATATCTCAATGCTTCTAATACCAAACCTGAGACCCTTCCTATAACGAGATGGGATATCCAACTCCTTCCCATTCCAATCCTGAGACCCTTCCGATAGCAGAGATGTGATATCTCACTGCTTATACCAAACCTGAGACCCTTCCTATGGCATGAGATGTCATATACAACTCCTTCCGATTCCAATCCTGAGACCCTTCTATAGCATGAGATGTGATATCTCAATGCTTCTAATACCAAACCTGAGATCCTTCCTATAACATGAGATGTGATATCAAACTCCTTCCCATTCCAAACCTGAGACCCTTCCGATAGCATGAGATGTGATATCTCAATGCTTCTAAAACCAAACATGAGAACCATCCTATAACATGAGATGTGAAATCCAAATCATTCCCTTTCCAAACCTGAGACCCTTCCTATAGCTTGAGATGTGATATCAAACTCCTTCCCATTCAATGTGATATCCAACTCCTTCCCATTCCAATCCTGAGACCCTTCCTATACCATGAGATGTGATATTTCAATGCTTCTAATACCAAACCTGAGACCCGTCCTAAAACATGAGATGTGAGATTCACAGGACTTGGATATCATATCTCATTCTATAGGAAGGCTCTCAGGGTTGGAAGGGGAAGGAGTTGGATATCACATTTCATGTTAGAGGTAGGATCTCAGGTTTGGTATTAGAGGCATTGAGATATCACATCTCATGCCATCAGAAGGGTCTCAGGATTGGAATGGGAAGGAGTTAGATATCACATCTCATGCTAAAGGGAGGGTCTAAGGTTTGGAAGGGGAAGGATTTGGATATCACATCTCATGTTATAGGAAGGATCTCAGGTTTGGTATTAGAAGCATTGAGATATCACATCTCATGCTATCGGAAGGGTCTCAGGTTTGGTATAAGCATTGAGATATCACATCTCTGCTATCGGAAGGGTCTCAGGTTTGGAATGGGAAGGAGTTGGATATCACATCTCATGTTATAGGAAGGATCTCAGGTTTGGTATTAGAAGCATTGAGATATCACATCTCATGCTATAGGAAGGGTCTCCGGATTGGAATGTGAAGGATTTGGATATCACATCTCATGTTATAGGAAGTGTCTCAGGATTGGAATGGCAAGGAGTTGGATATCACATCTCATGCTAAAGGAAGGGTCTCAGTTTTGATAGAAGCATTGAGATATCACATCTCATGCTATAGGAAGGAACTCAGGATTGGAATGGGAAGGAGTTGGATATCACGTCTCATGTTATAGGAAGGGTCTCAGGATTGGAATGGCAAGGAGTTGGATATCACATCTCATGCTAAAGGAAGGGTCTCAGGTTTGATAGAAGCATTGAGATATCACATCTCATGCTATAGGAAGGAACTCAGGATTGGAATGGGAAGGAGTTGGATATCACATCTCATGCCATAGGAAGGGTTATCAGGTTTGGTATAAGCATTGAGATATCACATCTCTGCTATCGGAAGGGTCTCAGGATAGGAATGGGAAGGACTTAGATATCACATCTCATACTATAGGGAGGGTCTCAGTTTTGATATTAGAAGCATTGAGCTATCACATCTCATGCTATCGGAAGGGTCTCAGGATTGGAATGGGATGGAGTTGGATATCACATCTCAAGCTATCTCAGGATTGGAATGGGAAGGAGTTTGATATCACATCTCAAGCTATACGAAGGGTCTCAGGTTTGGAGGGGGAAGTATTTGGATCTCACATCTCATGTTTTAGGACGGGTCTCAGGTTTGGTATTAGAAGCATTGAGATATCACATCTCATGGTATAGGAAGGGTCTCAGGATTGGAATGGGAAGGAGTTGGCTATCACATCTCAAGCTATCTCAGTATTGGAATGGGAAGGAGTTTGATATCACATCTCAAGCAATAGGAAGGGTCTCAGGTTTGGAAAGGGAAGGATTAGGATTTCACATCTCATGTTATAGGATGGTTCTCATGTTTGGTTTTAGTAGCATTGAGATATCACATCTCATGCTATCGGAAGGGTCTCAGGTTTGGAAAGGGAAGGATTTGGATTTCACATGTTATAGGATGGTTCTCAGGTTTGGTTTTAGAAGCATTAAGATATAACATCTCATGCTATAGGAAGGGTCTCAGGTTTGGAAGGGGAAGGATTTGGATCTCACATCTCATGTTTTAGGACCGGTCTCAGGTTTGGTATTAGAAGCATTGAAATATCACATCTCATGGTATAGGAAGGGTCTCAGGATTGGAATGGGACAGAGTTGGATATCACATTGAATGGGAAGGAGTTTGATATCACATCTCATGCTATAGGAAGGGTTTCAGGTTTGGTAGAAGCATTGAGATATCACATCTCATGCTATAGGAAGAGTCTCAGGTTTGGGAAGGGAAGGATTTGGATTTCACATCTCATGTTATAGGATGGTTCTCATGTTTGGTTTTTGAAGCATTGAGATATCACATCTCATGCTATCGGAAGGGTCTCAGGTTTGGAATGGGAAGGAGTTTGATATCACATCTCATGTTATAGGAAGGATCTCAGGTTTGGTATTAGAAGCATTGAGATATCACATCTCATGCTATAGGAAGGGTCTCAGGATTGGAATCGGAAGGAGTTGTATATGACATCTCATGCCATAGGAAGGGTCTCAGGTTTGGTATAAGCATTGAGATATCACATCTCTGCTATCGGAAGGGTCTCAGGATTGGAATGGGAAGGAGTTGGATATCCCATCTCATGTTGTAGGAAGGGTCTCATGTTTGGTATTAGAAGCATTGAGATATCACATCTCATGCTATAGGAAGGGTCTCAGGATTGGAATGGGAAGGACTTGGATGTCACATCTCATGCTATAGGGAGGGTCTCAAGTTTGATATCAGAAGCTTTGAGATAACAAATCTCATGATATCGGAAGGGTCTCAGGATTGGAATATGAAGGAGTTGGATATCACATCTCATGATAAAGGAAGGGTCTAAGGTTTGGAAGGGGAAGGATTTGGATATCACATCTCATGTTATAGGAAGGATCTCAGATTTGGTATTAGAAGCATTGAGATATCACATCTCATGCTATAGGACGCGTCTCAGGATTGGAATGGGAAGGACTTGGATGTCAAATCTCATGCTATAGGGAGGGTCTCAAGTTTGATATCAGAAGCTTTCAGATAACAAATCTCATGATATCGGAAGGGACTCAGGATTGGAATGTGAAGGAGTTGGATATCACATCTCATGATAAAGGAAGGGTCTAAGGTTTGGAAGGGGAAGGATTTGGATATCACATCTCATGTTATAGGACGGGTCTCAGGTTTGGTATTAGAAGCATTGCGATATCAAGTCTCATGGTATAGGAGGGTCTCAGAATTGGAATGGGAAGGAGTTGGATATCACATCTCAAGCTATAGGAAGGGTCTAAGGTTTGGTAGAAGCATTGGGATATCACATCTCATGCTATCGGAAGGGTCTCAGGTTGGAATGGGAAGGATTTGGATATCACATCTCATGTAATAGGAAGGATCTCAGGTTTGGTATTAGAAGCATTGAGATATCACATCTCATGCTATAGGAAGGGTCTCAGGAATGGAATGGGAAGGAGTTTTATATGACATCTCATGCCATAGGAAGGATCTCAGGTTTGGTATAAGCATTGAGATATCACATCTCTGCTATCGGAAGAGTCTCAGGATTGAAATGGGAAGGAGTTGGATATCCCATCTCATGTTATAGGAAGGATCTCAGGTTTGGTATTAGAAGCATTGAGATATCACATCTCATGCTATAGGAAGCATCTCAGGATTGGAATGGCAAGGAGTTGGATATCACATCTCATGCTAAAGGAAGGGTCTCAGGTTTGATAGAAGCATTGAGATATCACATCTCATGCTATAGGAAGGAACTCAGGATTGGAATGGGAAGGAGTTGGATATCACATCTCATGCCATAGGAAGGGTTATCAGGTTTGGTCTAAGCATTGAGATATCACATCTCATGCTATAGGAAGCGTCTCAGGATTGGAATGGGAAGGACTTGGATGTCACATCTCATGCTATAGGGAGGGTCTCAAGTTTGATATCAGAAGCTTTGGGATAAAAAATCTCATGATATCGGAAGGGTCTCAGGATTGGAATGTGAAGGAGTTTGATATCACATATCATGATAAAGGAAGGGTCTAAGGTTTGGAAGGGGAAGGATTTGGATATCACATCTCATGTTATAGGACGGGTCTCAGGTTTGGTATTAGAAGCATTGCGATATCAAGTCTCATGGTATAGGAAGGGTCTCAGAATTGGAATGGGAAGGAGTTGGATATCACATCTCAAGCTATAGGAAGGGTCTCAGGATTGGAATGGGAAGGAGTTTGATATCACATCTCATGCCATAGTATGGGTCTCAGGTTTGGTAGAAGCATTGGGATATCACATCTCATGCTATCGGAAGGGTCTCAGGTTGGAATGGGAAGGATTTGGATATCACATCTCATGTTATAGGAAGGATCTCGGGTTTGGTATTAGAAGCATTGAGATATCACATCTCATGCTATAGGAAGGGTCTCAGGATTGGAATGGGAAGGAGTTGAATATCACATCTCATGCTATAGGAAGGGTCTCAGGAATGGAATGGGAAGGAGCTTTATATGACATCTCATGCCATAGGAAGGATCTCAGGTTTGGTATTAGAAGCATTGAGACATCACATCTCATGTTATAGGAAGGGTCTCAGGATTGGAATGGGAAGGAGTTGGATATCACATCTCATCCAATAGGAAGGGTCTCAGGTTTGGAATGGGAAGGAATTGGATATCACATCATGTTATAGGAAGGATCTCAGGTTGGAATGGGAAGGAGTTGGATATCACATCTCGTTATAGGAAGGGTCTCAGGATTGGAATGGGAAGGATTTGGATATCACATCTCTTGCTATAGGAAGGGTCTCAGGTTTTTTATTAGAAACATTGAGCTGTCACATCTCATGCTATAGGAAGGGTTTCAGGATTGGAATGGGAAGGATTTGGATATCACATCTCATGCTAAAGGAAGGGTCTCAGGTTTGTAAGGGGAAGGATTTGGATATCACATCTCATGGTATAGGACGGGTCCCAGGTTTGGTATTAGAAGCATTGAGATATCACATCTCATGCTATAGGAGGAGTCTCAGGATTGGAATGGGAAGGAGTTGGATATCACGTCTCATGTTATAGGAAGGGTCTCAGGATTGGAATGGCAAGGAGTTGGATATCACATCTCATGCTATAGGGAGGGTCTCAGGTTTGATATTAGAAGCATTGAGATATCACATCTCATGCTATCGGAAGGGTCTCAGGATTGGAATGGGAAGGAGTTGGATATCACATATGCTAAAGGAAAGGTCTCAGGTTTGGAAGGGGAAGGATTTGGATCTCACATCTCATGTTTTAGGACGGGTCTCAGGTTTGGTATTAGAAGCCTTGAGATATCACATCTCATGGTATAATAAGGGTCTCAGGATTGGAATGGGAAGGAGTTGGATATCACATCTCAAGCTATCTCAGGATTGGAATGGGAAGGAGTTTGATATCACATCTCGAGCTATAGGAAGGGTCTCAGGTTTGGGAAGGGAAGGATTAGGATTTCACATCTCGTTATAGGATGGTTCTCATGTTTGTTTTTAGAAGCATTGAGATATCAAATCTCATACTATTGGAAGGGTCTCAGGTTTGGAATGGGAAGGAGTTGGATATCACATCTCATTTTATAGGAAGGATCTCAGGTTTGGTATTAGAAGCATTGAGATATCACATCTCATGCTATAGGAAGGGTCTCAGGATTGGAATATGAAGGATTTGGATATCACATCATACTAAAGGTAGGGTCTCAGGTTTGGTATAAGCATTGACATATCAAATCTCTGCTATCGGAAGGGTCTCAGGATTGGATTGGGAAGGAGTTGGATATCCCTTCTCATGCTATAGGAAGGGTCTCAGGTTGGAATGGGAAGGAGTTGGATATCACATCTCATGCTATAGGAAGGGTCTCAAGATTGAAATGGGAAGGATTTGGATATCACATCTCTTGCTATAGGAAGGGTCTCAGGTTTTTTATTAGAAACATTGAGATATCACATCTCATGCTATAGGAAGGGTTTCAGGATTGGAATGGGAAGGATTTGGATATCACATCTCATACTAAAGGAAGGGTCTCAGGTTTGGAAGGGGAAGGATTTGGATATCATATCTCATGTTATAGGGCGGGTCCCAGGTTTGGTATTAGAAGCATTGAGATATCACATCTCATGGTATAGGAAGGGTCTCAGGATTGGAATGGGAAGGAGTTGGATATCACATCTCATCCAATAGGAAGGGTCTCAGGTTTGGAATGGGAAGGGATTGGATATCACATCATGTAATAGGAAGGATCTCAGGATTGGAATGGGAAGGATTTGGATATCCCTTCTCATGCTATAGGAAGTGTCTCAGGTTGGAATGGGAAGGCGTTGGATATCACATCTCGTTATAGGAAGGGTCTCAGGATTGGAATGGGAAGGATTTGGATATCACATCTCTTGCTATAGGAAGGGTCTCAGGTTGTTTATTAGAAACATTGAGCTATCACATCTCATGCTATAGGAAGGGTTTCAGGATTGGAATGGGAAGGATTTGGATATCACATCTCATGCTAAAGGAAGGGTCTCAGGTTTGGAAGGGGAAGGATTTGGATATCATATCTCATGTTATAGGGCGGGTCCCAGGTTTGGTATTAGAAGCATTGAGATATCACATCTCATGGTATAGGAAGGGTCTCAGGATTGGAATGGGAAGGAGTTGGATATCACATCTCATCCAATAGGAAGGGTCTCAGGTTTGGAATGGGAAGGAATTGGATATCACATCATGTTATAGGAAGGATCTCAGGATTGGAATGGGAAGGATTTGAATATCCCTTCTCATGCTATAGGAAGTGTCTCAGGTTGGAATGGGAAGGAGTTGGATATCACATCTCGTTATAGGAAGGGTCTCAGGATTGGAATGGGAAGGATTTGGATATCACATCTCTTGCTATAGGAAGGGTCTCAGGTTTTTTATTAGAAACATTGAGCTATCACATCTCATGCTATAGGAAGGGTTTCAGGATTGGAATGGGAAGGATTTGGATATCACATCTCATGCTAAAGGAAGGGTCTCAGGTTTTGGAAGGGGAAGGATTTGGATATCACATCTCATGTTATAGGACGGGTCCCAGGTTTGGTATTAGAAGCATTGAGATATCACATCTCATGCTATAGGAGGAGTCTCAGGATTGGAATGGGAAGAAGTTGGATATCACATCTCATGTTATAGGAAGGGTCTCAGGATTGGAATGGCAAGGAGAGTGGGCGGATGTGCAGCGCCTCTGCGAGCCTGAACCCCCTGAACCCCCTGGATCTGGGAAGGCGGGAAGCAGCAGCAGCAGCGGCGAGGAGGAGCCCCGAGTCTGCGGAGGAGGAGAAGGCAGCACTTCCGGGGACCGAGACAGGAATACATTAGGTGTTTGGTCATGTTCAGCAAAAGCTACTAAAGTAAAGAAGATATCCCATTTAGTGAGGGTCCGGATGGGAAGGGACTACGAGTCTTTGAGCAAGACGCATTGGAGATAGAAATCGTCCTTCCCCTAATTCAGACACATAAGTCAGAAGAGAGAGGAGATAAGGCATCAAGTTCTGAAAAATTGGAATTTTGCCAGCAAATTAACCATTCACGGTTAGAAAGGACTCCAGTATAGTGAACCCTCGAGTCAGAGAGGGTACATCGTCTTTTCAAAGAAGACGGAAATTTGATAATATGGTTGCATCTTGAACAGAATCGACACAAGACACTACTTGCCCCTGAAGAATGTCCTACATTGTTGTGTGAATGGGACAGAAACTTGTACAAGTTGGGAATCTGATAAATCAAAATGTGCAATAATCAGAATGACATCATGAGTTAAGGAAACTTAGTGTGACTAACCCACATGGGTTTGACTAGACACTGAATTGAATCTTGAACTTGATTTAAGCTGTTTTCACTTGTGTGGGTTTCAGACCAGATTATTTTATGTGATGTGATATGATCATTTTTAATGATGTTTTTTAATGAACTTTGGTTCAACTAATAAAAATTGTATTTTTTTGAGGATCATAGTAATTTCTGACTATTAGACAGGATACCCATGTGTGGTTGGCACTTTTTGGTAACTTCTTTTTGTAGATAACAGATATTGCTCCACGGAGTAAGAAGTTTGCATATCCCCACCTGTGGCTTAGAGCCATGTTGAGAATAATGAAGGAGTTGGATATCACATCTCATGCTATAGGGAGGGTCTCAGGTTTGATATTAGAAGCATTGAGATATCACATCTCATGCTATCGGAAGGGTCTCAGGATTGGAATGGGAAGGAGTTGGATATCACATATGCTAAAGGAAAGGTCTCAGGTTTGGAAGGGGAATAATTTGGATCTCACATCTCATGTTTTAGGACGGGTCTCAGGTTTGGTATTAGAAGCCTTGAGATATCACATCTCATGGTATAATAAGGGTCTCAGGATTGGAATGGGAAGGAGTTGGATATCACATCTCAAGCTTTCTCAGGATTGGAATGGGAAGGAGTTTGATATCACATCTCGAGCTATAGGAAGGGTCTCAGGTTTGGGAAGGGAAGGATTGGGATTTCACATCTCGTTATAGGATGGTTCTCATGTTTGTTTTTAGAAGCATTGAGATATCAAATCTCATGCTATAGGAAGGATCTCAGGTTTGGTATTAGAAGCATTGAGATATCACATCTCATGCTATAGGAAGGGTCTCAGGATTGGAATGTGAAGGATTTGGATATCACATCATACTAAAGGTAGGGTCTCAGGTTTGGTATAAGCATTGAGATATCACATCTCTGCTATCGGAAGGGTCTCAGGATTGGATTGGGAAGGAGTTGGATATCCCTTCTCATGCTATCGGAAGGGTCTCAGGATTGGATTGGGAAGGAGTTGGATATCACATCTCATGCTATAGGAAGGGTCTCAAGATTGAAATGGGAAGGATTTGGATATCACATCTCTTTCTATAGGAAGGGTCTCAGGTTTTTTATTAGAAACATTGAGATATCACATCTCATGCTATAGGAAGGGTTTCAGGATTGGAATGGGAAGGATTTGGATATCACATACCATGCTAAAGGAAGGGTCTAAGGTTTGGAAGGGGAAGGATTTGGATATCATATCTCATGTTATAGGGCGGGTCCCAGGTTTGGTATTAGAAGCATTGAGATATCACATCTCATGGTATAGGAAGGGTCTCAGGATTGGAATGGGAAGGAGTTGGATATCACATCTCATCCAATAGGAAGGGTCTCAGGTTTGGAATGGGAAGGAATTGGATATCACATCATGTTATAGGAAGGATCTCAGGATTGGAATGGGAAGGATTTGGATATCCCTTCTCATGCTATAGGAAGTGTCCCAGGTTGGAATGGGAAGGAGTTGGATATCACATCTCGTTATAGGAAGGGTCTCAGGATTGGAATGGGAAGGATTTGGATATCACATCTCTTGCTATAGGAAGGGTCTCAGGTTTTTTATTAGAAACATTGAGCTATCACATCTCATGCTATAGGAAGGGTTTCAGGATTGTAATGGGAGGATTTGGATATCACATCTCATGCTAAAGGAAGGGTCTCAGGTTTGGAAGGGGAAGGATTTGGATATCATATCTCATGTTATAGGGTGGGTCCCATGTTTGGTATTAGAAGCATTGAGATATCACATCTCATGCTATAGGAGGAGTCTCAGGATTGGAATGGGAAGGAGTTGGATATCACGTCTCATGTTATAGGAAGGGTCTCAGGATTGGAATGACAAAGAGTTGGATATCACATCTCATGCTAAAGGAAGGGTCTCAGGTTTGATAGAAGCATTGAGATATCACATCTCATGCTATAGGAAGGAACTCAGGATTGCAATGGGAAGGAGTTGGATATCACATCTCATACCATAGGATGGGTCATCAGGTTTGGTATAAGCATTGAGATATCACATCTCTGCTATCGGAAGGGTCTCAGGATAGGAATTGGAAGGACTTAGATATCACATCTCATACTATAGGGAGGGTCTCAGTTTTGATATTAAAAGCATTGAGCTATCACATCTCATGCTATCGGAAGGGTCTCAGGATTGGAATGGGATGGAGTTGGATATCATATCTCAAGCTATCTCGGGATTGGAATGGGAAGGAGTTTGATATCACATCTCAAGCTATAGGAAGGGTCTCAGGTTTGGAAGGGGAAGGATTTGGATCTCACATCTCATGTTTTAGGACGGGTCTCAGGTTTGGTATTAGAAGCATTGAGATATCACATCTCATGGTATAGGAAGGGTCTCAGGATTGGAATGGGAAGGAGTTGGCTATCACATCTCAAGCTATCTCAGGATTGGAATGGGAAGGAGTTTGATATCACATCTCAAGCTATAGGAAGGGTCTCAGGTTTGGAAAGGGAAGGATTCGGATTTCACATCTCATGTTATAGGATGGTTCTCATGTTTGGTTTTAGTAGCATTGAGATATCACATCTCATGCTATCGGAAGGGTCTCAGGTTTGGAAAGGGAAGGATTTGGATTTCACATGTTATAGGATGGTTCTCAGGTTTGGTTTTAGAAGCATTAATATATAACATCTCATGCTATAGGAAGGGTCTCAGGTTTGGAAGGGGAAGGATTTGGATCTCACGTCTCATGTTTTAGGACCGGTCTCAGGTTTGGTATTAGAAGCATTGAAATATCACATCTCATGGTATAGGAAGGGTCTCAGGATTGGAATGGGACAGAGTTGGATATCACATTGAATGGGAAGGAGTTTGATATCACATCTCATGCTATAGGAAGGGTTTCAGGTTTGGTAGAAGCATTGAGATATCACATCTCATGCTATAGGAAGAGTCTCAGGTTTGGGAAGGGAAGGATTTGGATCTCACATCTTATGTTATAGGATGGTTCTCATGTTTGGTTTTTGAAGCATTGAGATATCACATCTCATGATATCGGAAGGGTCTCAGGTTTGGAATGGGAAGGAGTTGGATATCACATCTCATGTTATAGGAAGGATCTCAGGTTTGGTATTAGAAGCATTGAGATATCACATCTCATGCTATAGGAAGCGTCTCAGGATTGGAATGGGAAGGATTTGGATGTCACATCTCATGCTATAGGGAGGGTCTCAAGTTTGATATCAGAAGCTTTGAGATAACAAATCTCATGATATCGGAAGGGTCTCAGGATTGGAATGTGAAGGAGTTGGATATCACATCTCATGATAAAGGAAGGGTCTAAGGTTTGGAAGGGGAAGGATTTGGATATCACATCTCATGTTATAGGACGGGTCTCAGGTTTGGTATTAGAAGCATTGCGATATCAAGTCTCATGGTATAGGAGGGTCTCAGAATTGGAATGGGAAGGAGTTGGATATCACATCTCAAGCTATAGGAAGGGTCTCAGGTTTGGTATTAGAAGCATTGAGATATCACATCTCATGCTATAGGAAGGGTCTCAGGATTGGAATGGAAAGGAGTTGGATATCACATCTCATGCTATAGGAAGGGTCTCAGGAATGGAATGGGAAGGAGTTTTATATGACATCTCATGCCATAGGAAGGATCTCAGGTTTTGTATAAGCATTGAGATATCACATCTCATGCTATAGGAAGGGTATCAGGATTGGAATGGGAAGGAGTTGGATATCACATCTCATGCTAAAGGGAGGGTCTCAGGTTTAGAAGGGAAAGGATTTGGATATCACATCTCATGTTATAGGAAGGATCTCAGGTTTGGTATTAGAAGCATTGAGATATCACATCTCATGCTATCGGTAGGATCTCAGGTTTGGTATTAGAAGCATTGAGATATCACATCTCATGCTATAGGAAGTGTCTCAGGATTGGAATGGGAAGGAGTTGGATATCACATCTCATGTTATAGGAAGGATCTCATGTTTGGTATTAGAAGCATTGAGATATCACATCTCATGCTATAGGAAGGGTCTCAGGATTGGAATGGGAAGGAGTTGGATATCACATCTCATGCTAAATGAAGGGTCTCAGTTTTGGTAGAAGCATTGCGATATCACATCTCATGCTATAGGAAGGGTCTCAGGATTGGAATCGGAAGGAGTTGGATATCACATCTCATGCTATAGGAAGGGTCTCAGGTTTGGTATAAGCATTGAAATATCACATCTCTGCTATCGGAAGGGTCTCAGGATTGGAATTGGAAGGACTTAGATATCACATCTCATGCTATAGGGAGGGTCTCAGTTTTGATATCAGAAGCATTGAGATATCACATCTCATGCTATCGGAAGGGTCTCAGGATTGGAATGGGAGGAGCTGGATATCACATCTCATGCTAAAGGAAGGGTCTCAGGTTTGGAAGGGGAAAGATTTGGATATCACATCTCATGTTATAGGAGGGGTCTCAGGTTTGGTATTAGAAGCATTGTGATATCACATCTCATGCTATAGGAAGTGTCTCAGGATTGGAATGGGAAGGAGTTGGATATCACATCTCATGCTATAGGAAGGGTTTCAGGTTTGGTAGAAGCATTGAGATATCACATCTCATGCTATAGGAAGAGTCTCAGGTTTGGGAAGGGAAGGATTTGGATTTCACATCTCATGTTATAGGATGGTTCTCATGTTTGGTTTTTGAAGCATTGAGATATCACATCTCATGCTATCGGAAGGGTCTCAGGTTTGGAATGGGAAGGAGTTGGATATCACATCTCATGTTATAGGAAGGATCTCAGGTTTGGTATTAGAAGCATTGAGATATCACATCTCATGCTATAGGAAGGGTCTCCGGATTGGAATGTGAAGGATTTGGATATCACATCTCATGTTATAGGAAGGGTCTCAGGATTGGAATGGCAAGGAGTTGGATATCACATCTCATGCTAAAGGAAGGGTCTCAGTTTTGATAGAAGCATTGAGATATCACACCTCATGCTATAGGAAGGAACTCAGGATTGGAATGGGAAGGAGTTGGATATCACGTCTCATGTTATAGGAAGGGTCTCAGGATTGGAATGGCAAGGAGTTGGATATCACATCTCATGCTAAAGGAAGGGTCTCAGGTTTGATAGAAGCATTGAGATATCACATCTCATGCTATAGGAAGGAACTCAGGATTGGAATGGGAAGGAGTTGGATATCACATCTCATGCCATAGGAAGGGTTATCAGGTTTGGTATAAGCATTGAGATATCACATCTCTGCTATCGGAAGGGTCTCAGGATAGGAATGGGAAGGACTTAGATGTCACATCTCATACTATAGGGAGGGTCTCAGTTTTGATATTAGAAGCATTGAGCTATCACATCTCATGCTATCGCAAGGGTCTCAGGATTGGAATGGGAGGAGCTGGATATCACATCTCATGCTAAAGGAAGGGTCTCAGGTTTGGAAGGGGAAGGATTTGGATATCACATCTCATGTTATAGGAGGGGTCTCAGGTTTGGTATTAGAAGCATTGTGATATCACATCTCATGCTATAGGAAGTGTCTCAGGATTGGAATGGGAAGGAGTTGGATATCACATCTCATGCTATAGGAAGGGTTTCAGGTTTGGTAGAAGCATTGAGATATCACATCTCATGCTATAGGAAGAGTCTCAGGTTTGGGAAGGGAAGGATTTGGATTTCACATCTCATGTTATAGGATGGTTCTCATGTTTGGTTTTTGAAGCATTGAGATATCACATCTCATGCTATCGGAAGGGTCTCAGGTTTGGAATGGGAAGGAGTTGGATATCACATCTCATGTTATAGGAAGGATCTCAGGTTTGGTATTAGAAGCATTGAGATATCACATCTCATGCTATAGGAAGGGTCTCCGGATTGGAATGTGAAGGATTTGGATATCACATCTCATGTTATAGGAAGGGTCTCAGGATTGGAATGGCAAGGAGTTGGATATCACATCTCATGCTAAAGGAAGGGTCTCAGTCTTGATAGAAGCATTGAGATATCACACCTCATGCTATAGGAAGGAACTCAGGATTGGAATGGGAAGGAGTTGGATATCACGTCTCATGTTATAGGAAGGGTCTCAGGATCGGAATGGCAAGGAGTTGGATATCACATCTCATGCTAAAGGAAGGGTCTCAGGTTTGATAGAAGCATTGAGATATCACATCTCATGCTATAGGAAGGAACTCAGGATTGGAATGGGAAGGAGTTGGATATCACATCTCATGCCATAGGAAGGGTTATCAGGTTTGGTATAAGCATTGAGATATCACATCTCTGCTATCGGAAGGGTCTCAGGATAGGAATGGGAAGGACTTAGATATCACATCTCATACTATAGGGAGGGTCTCAGTTTTGATATTAGAAGCATTGAGCTATCACATCTCATGCTATCGCAAGGGTCTCAGGATTGGAATGGGATGGAGTTGGATATCACATCTCAAGCTATCTCAGGATTGGAATGCGAAGGAGTTTGATATCACATCTCAAGCTATAGGAAGGGTCTCAGGTTTGGAAGGGGAAGGATTTGGATCTCACATCTCATGTTATAGGATGGTTCTCATGTTTGGTTTTAGTAGCATTGAGATATCACATCTCATGCTATCGGAAGCATATATATTGTGTTGATATGGTATGCGTTGGTTTAATATTGTGATATTGTGATTTTCTCGCTACGGTCATTGTTTTAAAGGCCTTAAAATAAATGTGTATACATTTTTATATAACAACTGTTTGGAGTAGTTTGTAAGTGTTCTTGCTTTGGGTGCTCATTGCGGGCTTTCAGTCACCCTCACCCCTCTTGAGACCTAGTCTTGACCGCCGTGATCGCTACCTTGATTGGTCTGGCTCGTCCAGAGGTTACCCTGTTCCAAGTAATTAGGTTGGCCTTCTGAACTTCTGCGCCACCAGGACAGAGTTCAGCAATCTGTCTTAACAAATTGGTGTACAGCGGTGGGATACGACTGAAGGTATCCAGTGTTGCGCTCGAACTAAGGCATTTCAGGTTATTCCAACCAGGACACGTAGTGAATTGTTGTAGTATAACTTTAAAAAGGCCATAGTCCTATCTAACAGTATGGAAACAAATACTTTGTTAACTTTAAATGCTTCCAAATCAGAAACACTGAAAAAGATGTGTGCGGAGAGAGGTGTTTCCTCTCAAGGCACGAAATTGGATATGATCCAAAGAATCATGGCATGGCAAGAAGCGCAGCTTGACGCTATAACTTCTGAGGACAGTGCGGAAGGAGGTGGGGCTGCTCTCACTGGTAGAACCGACGGTTCTGCCACTGCACTGATCCACCGCGACCACGATGACAGGGAGGATGAGATGTCTAATGTTTCCTCTGCCAGTGCTGATGGGGAGGCTATGCTTGAATTCAAGAAGCAAGAGCTGCGGTTTAGGCAGAAGGAGCTTGAATTCAGCATAGCCAAACTAAAAATCGAACAGGCAGAAAAACAAAAAGACAGGGATCACCAGTTGGAACTAGCCAAGCTTCAGTTTGCAAATGGGTCCAAGGGTCCTGGACATGGGTCTGGGGCTTCCTCTCATCCACGGTTTCCGAAAGATCTGCTCAGTGTGTATGAGGAAAGGAATGACATTATGGACTGGCTGAATGCGTTTGAGTATGCATACGAAGTTCAACAAGTTGACAATGCTGATAAGATTGCATGGTTACTCAGCAGACTGCCCCATTCTGGCTGTAGTGCCATTATGGAAATGTCGAAGGCTGAGCAAGCTGATTTCGCAATGTTAAAGCAAACTCTCATTTTAAAGTTTGGGAAGACTCCGGCCCAATATTTGAAACGTTTCAGAGAGTATAAGAAAAAGGAAGGTGGTACTTGGGTATCTTATGTCACTGAATCCTTGAAAAACTTAACTGGCTGGGTCGAAGGTTATAAGGTTTCTACCGTCGAAGGCATGATAAATCTTGTCATGCTGGAACACATTTTTGCATCTTCTTCTCCAGAGCTTAAGCAGCATTTGGCCGATTCGAAGGAGATAGATCCTAAGAAGCTGGCCATTGCAGCCGACTTATGGGTGTCACATCGAGTGTCCCATAAGGACAAAACTCATCCTGGTAAGCAGGAGGAAGGGAAAAAGTCCAAAGATATGGAGGGTGGAGAATCAGCTAAATCTTCTTCTCATAAGGGCCACAAAAAGAAAAACAAGGGTAAGACACAAGAGAACTCACAGGGTAGTGGAGGTCAGCCTCCGAAACAGAACTCTGGTTACAATAAGCCTCCCTATGTAAACAGACCCAATGGATCTTGTTTTGCTTGTGGAGCAACTGACCACATGAAGGGGGATCCCCGGTGTAAGGTTAGACCTTTGGGGGTCCACTCCGCTAATCTGGCCTTCTCCTCCTACGAGGAAGAAGAGATTACAGGAGCATCCTTCTCCTCAGACTCATTTCCCAGCGGGATAGAGGCTGAGGTAGTTTTAGTGTCCCTGGGTTCCTGGGAGCCTAAAGTCGCAGAGGCTTATGCTAGGATTCCGGATAATACCAAGCACTACTTTAAAGACAGTGTGCTGATCAATGGAGTAGATACTCCAGCTCTTAGGGATAGTGGGTGCAGTCGCACTGTAGTGGATTCTACCTTGGTAGACTCAGAGGAAGTTGCCAGAGCTACTCTGATGCCCACTAAGTTGGCTGACGGCCCCCTCCGTATGTTCCCAGTAATACCTGTAAATCTTACTTTAAATGGTACAGCAGTCAGGATTCCAGTGAGCATTCAGAGAAACGTCCCGGGAAAGGTCTTGTTAGGTAATGATCTCAGAGCTTTAGGGCTCGTAGGAGACACTGCCGAAAGACCCTACACACGGTCTCAAGCACGGGCAGCATTGGCCAAGTCCAATACGCCGCCCCAGCTGAAGGGGAAACCCAAGGCGAAAGGAGTCGACAAGTCAAGACGAGGGAAAGAGAATATTCCCCCGAGCTCGCCTACCACTGCGGTGGAGGAAGTTGGTCAATCGCCCGGGCCTGACGAGGAGGTGGCGATGCCTGAAGTATTTGACCCCAACGATCATCCTGAACTAAAAGACTTGTTAGTTGAAGGAGGTCCTGATAGGGACGAATTCAGTAAAGGCCAACGTGAGTGCCCATCTCTGGAAGGCCTAAGGAGACAGGCCTGCTCCCAGCTTGATGGTGTACCTCCTGGGACGCATAGGATTTATTGGGAAGGTGGACTCCTGTATAGTGAGCCCACAGAGTCTATAGAAGGAGACCATAGGAGGTTGGTGGTTCCCCTTGCTGTTAGGCCCTTCCTCCTGCAGTTGGCGCATGAAGTTCCCCTTGCTGGTCACCTTGGTATGAAGAGGACCAAGCAAAGGTTATCCATGCACTTCTACTGGCCCAAGATGGGGGTGCAAGTAGAAAGTCACTGCAGGAGTTGTGCCTCCTGCCAGTTGTCTGGTAAGGTTGGCGCGACAATCCAAGCTCCGTTGGTACCGCTCCCAGTTGTGGGGGTACCATTTGAAAGGGTAGGGATCGACATCGTTGGTCCCCGTGACCCGCAAACATCCTCGGGCAATAGGTTTATCCTGGTGCTGGTCGACCATGCAACCAGATACCCTGAGGCCATCCCATTGAAAACTGTAACTGCCAAGTCAGTTGCAAAAGCTTTACTCGGCATATTTACCAGGGTTGGCTTCCCTAAAGAAGTTGTGTCGGATCGTGGCAGCAACTTTATGTCGAAGTATATGCAGGCTATGTGGAAAGAATGTGGGGTCACCTACAAGTTCTCTTCTGCATACCACCCCAGACCAATGGTCTGGTGGAACGTTTCAACAGAACGTTAAAGAGCATGATTGGGGCTCTGGAGGAAACTCAGAGAAGAAAATGGGATCTTCTTTTACCCTGCTTGTTTGCCTACCGAGAGGTACCACAGGAGGGTGTTGGCTTCAGCCCCTTCGAACTTCTGTTCGGTCATCCCGTACGGGGACCCTTAGCCATCGTCAAGGAGGGATGGGAGATGCCCACTCCCCCTGTTACTACCAACGTAGTTGATTATGTGCTAGGGCTCAGAAAACGGATGGTACTTCTGATGGGCTTGGCTAGTGATAAATTGAAGGCAGGACAAGCGCTGGTGAAACATTGGTACGACCAGAAAGCTTCCCTCATCAACTTTACACCTGGTCAGCAAGTCCTGATCATGAATCCCATAAGGCCTCGAGCTTTACAGGACAAATGGTCAGGCCCTTACACAGTGGTGGAGCCCCTGGGTGAGGTTAACTATTTAGTGGACCTTGGAAGGCCTGGACAGGCTCCAAAAGTGTTTCACGTGAATAGGCTGAAGGCTTTCGTCCCAAGAGTCGAAATCGTAGCACTGCTACTGGCTTCAGACGTTGAGGAAGAGGAGTCTGAACCTCTCCCCGACCTGTTCCAAAGCGGTCCTTCAGATAGCTCCTTTGAGGGTGTCCAAGTGGCCCCTCACCTGACTTCTGATCAGCAGGCTGAGGTGAAAAGTTTGCTTAGGCAGTTTTCCCCCCTGTTTTCACAGCCGCCTGGTTTGACACCTTGGTGCAAACATAACATTGACACAGGAGACAGTGTACCTACCAAAAGTAGGGGATACAGGATGTCAGACAAAGTACGGTCTTATATTAAGACCGAGGTCAACAAGATGTTAGACCTTGGGGTGATTGAACCCTCTAGTAGTCCTTGGTCCAGCCCTGTGGTTTTGGTTCCAAAGGCAGGCACTTCTGTTTGGTTCTACCAGTGAGAGCAGCCCCATCACCTTCCGCACTGTCCTCAGAAGTTATAGCGTCAAGCTGCGCTTCTTGCCACGCCACGATTCTTTGGATCATTTCCAATTTCGTGCCTTGAGAGGAAACACCTCTCTCCGCACACATCTTTTTCAGTGTTTCTGATTTGGAAGCATTTAAAGTTAACAAGGTATTTGTTTCCATACTGTTAGATAGGACGATGGTCTTTTTAAAGTTATACTACAACAATTCACTACGTGTCCTAGTTGGAATAACCTGAAATGCCTTAGTTTGTGCGCAACACTGGATACCTTCAGTCGTATCCCACCGCTGTACACCAATTTGTTAAGACGGATTTCTGAACTCTGTCCTGGTGGCGCAGAAGTTCAGAAGGCCAACCTAATTACTTGGAACAGGGTAACCTCTGGACGAGCCAGACCAATCAAGGTAGCGATCGCGGCGGTCAAGACTAGGTCTCAAGAGGGGTGGGGGTGACTGAAAGCCCGCAATGAGCACACAAAGCAAGATCACTTACAAACTACTCCAAACAGTTGTTATTTAAAAAATATATACACATTTATTTTAAGGCCTTTAAAACAATGACCGTAGCGAGAAAATCACAATATCACAATATTAAACCAACACATACCATATCAACACAATATATATACAAATACGACAGTCGCAAGCATTATATGCACGAAATGTGTAGTCCACCTAAAAGGGAAGGAATACAGGCAGTGCGAAGTAATGCTTAGACCCGGTTCGCCTTCAGAGGCACCTAACTAGATGGAAGTCCGGGCCCTGCGAAGAGTGGAGCCTTGTGCTCAAAGTACCTGCACGCGCTGGTGCCAACGGGCAAAAGGAGAAGCTCTTCAAAGGAAGTCAGGCAGTTTAGTTTAGTGCACAAAGAAGAAGAACAAGTTCTGCGACTCAAGCGCAGCCTCCACAGTGGGCAGAAGCAGAGCGCGAGTACGGACACGGGTGCTGTTTTACACAGTGGGGAAAAGCAATGGGCTCCTGCAGGAGGGCGACCAGATCCTAGCTATGCTACTCACCATTCCCCGATGCAAGCAGACCCAGGCTTCTCCGCGTCAGTTTCAGCAGCTGGCAGGTTCAGAAGAGCAGGGAACGCCTCGTCGTCGTGTTGAGTAAAAAGACGTCCCAATCGAAGAAACCCGCACAGTTTGTTACCACAGCAGGGCAACGGGGCGGCCGTGTGTATTTGAGCCAAATGTACACTACTCACTTCAGACCTGGGAACGCCAAGTGTACGAAGCGTGTGAGAGTGACAAGGACCCGAAATACTACACAACCTGGCGGCGGTTACAGAGCAAGACTCCCGGGTAAGCTGGTCAGTCAACTGGATGGCCCAGAGACGCTTCCGAAGGCTTACTGGCAGGAGATGGTGAAGATGCCGAGAATAGCTGTTCCCGCTATTCCAAGGGTCGAAGTACCAGTACAGGCCTTCTGGTTCGATCAAAGGTGAAAAGGGTTTCACAAGGCGACAGCAGTGCAGAGGAGAAGTCCTTCAGCGGGTCACCAGCGATTCCTCGGTTTAGCCTCTTGGTTGCAGGATACTTGGCTCCTGTATTCCTTCGTTCGTGACAACTCAGGAGATCGACCTCGTAGTGGTGTTTCCAGCCCCCTCTTATCCACGGTTCCCTTCGCGCCAAAACGGAGGGGACCCAATGGGAGATCCGCTTATCAACACTCACACCATTCGTGGACCAATCACGGACCACGGTGGTCCCAGGCATTCACACCACCCTAGACTCTCTGGCACCTAGGATATGTATTGGGACCAGACATCCCAGCCCACACCCTGGAGGCACATACAAGACATGTAGAAGCCCGCGAAAGCATCTGTGTTTCGCAGGAAAGTACATGCCCAAATAAGGAAGGCCCCGGGTCGGCTCGACCTGGGGAAGGTGAAGGGAGCAAGACGGTCAGCGGACAGGACAAAGGAGCCTCGTGGTCCGGCCATTTTGGGAGCCAGGCCACCATTTTGGGTTAAGCGCGGAAAACGCGCTTAGAACGCCAAAAGGAGCTCAAAATACAAAGAAACGATCGCTGCCACCATTCCCGTCCCTGAATTACTTGCACCGATCAGATACAATCCTAAACGAGTATCTAGGGCCTGTAGAAGGCTAGAGACCCAAGAGAGCTGTAACTTAGCTTACAGTGCCCTCTTGTGTCATGTTGCACGAAAGCCGCAACATGATAAAAGAAACTACGGGAAACAGCGTTCCCCGGTACTGACTGTCTTAAGGGCATGTCAGTTTCCCCGTAAGAAAGGAGCAAAAGCCCAGAGGAGTGCGGCAGAAGGCTGCACTTCTCTGGCAAAGTCAAGAACAAGGTGAAAAACAACAGCAAAAAGTTTAGGGGTTGCCACATGGAAGGAAAATTACCTACAATTACGAAATCTTTCCTAACAATATCCAACTCCTTCCCATTCCAATCCTGAGACCCTTCCGATAGCATGAAATGTGATATCTCAATGCTTCTAATATCAAAACTGAGACCCTCCCTATAGCATGAGATGTGATATCTAAGTCCTTCTCATTCCTATCCTGAGACCCTTCCGATAGCAGAGATGTGATATCTCAATGCTTATACCAAACCTGAGTCCCTTCCTTTAGCATGAGATGTGATATCCAACTCCTTCCCATTCCAATCCTGAGACCCTTCCGATAGCATGAAATGTGATATCTCAATGCTTCTAATATCAAAACTGAGACCCTCCCTATAGCATGAGATGTGATATCTAAGTCCTTCCCATTCCTATCCTGAGACCCTTCCGATAGCAGAGATGTGATATCTCAATGCTTATACCAAACCTGAGACCCTTCCTATGGCATGAGATGTGATATCCAACTCCTTCCCATTCCAATCCTGAGACCCTTCCTATAGCATGAGATGTGATATCTCAATGCTTCTATCAAACCTGAGTCCCTTCCTATAGCATGAGATGTGATATCTCAAAGCTTCTAATACCAAACCTGGGACCCGTCCTATAACATGAGATATGATATCCAAACCATGCATCACCACCGAAACCATCAAAGGTGCACTCATCAATGCGAGATCTGTAGTCGCCCATGCCCTAGACATAGCCGACATTATCTCCATCAATGATCTCGACTTCATAGCTATTACAGAGACCTGGCTCCACCCAGCGTCTGGCCCCTCTCTATCACTTGCTATACCCAATGACTATACCATCTACCGTGCAGACAGACAAACAGCTAAAGGTGGTGGAGTAGCCATTATTGCAAAAGCTCCATCAACATAAAACACATACAAAACCAATCCCTGCCATCAGCGGAACTACTCACCCTCAAACTATCCACAACGCACACAAGCACAATCACCATCCACCTCATTTACAGACCGCCAGGCCCTATACTATCCTTTAATGACGACATAGCCCTTTTACTCTCTAACAATATCAAACCTAACTCTCGACTACTCATCCTAGGAGACTTTAATCTAGGTCTCAATGATGAGAAAGATGACAAAGCTAACACTGTCGCCAACACCATTTCAGAATTAGGACTCACCCACCATATCGCACAACCCACACACAAAAAAGGCCGAATCCTTGACTGGATAGCTGACCTTAACTGCAACACCACCATCCTTTCCAACACTCCATGCGCTTGCACCGATCACTACCTCATTACCTTCACCATCAACAAAGGCACTCAAACACCAGGGCCTTCCCCCTATGCCCCACCCACACTCACAAGAAACAACAAAAATATCACAGTAGAGAAACTCCTCCCGTTACTCCAACCCATCATCGACTTCTCACCCACCATGACCAACCCTACTGAACTAGTAGAGTTATACAACACAACCATCCTTAAGGCCATTAACACCATAGCACCACTCACGCTTCGGAAAGCCAAACCACGCGCACACCTCAATTCTTGGTTCACCCCGAACTAAAAACACTCCGCAAATCCAAAAGACAAGCTGAATTAGCATGGAAACAGTCACCATCCACTATTAATAAGACATCTTACACACTGGCCTCGAACATCTATAAGTCAGCCATCATCCAGTCTAAAAAAAACATGTACAATGAAAGAATCTGCAACGCCAAATCCAATACCAAAGAGCTCTTCAATATCCTGAGAGAACTCGAATCACCTTCCCCCATTCCAGACACTTGCAACAAAGACATCCACTGGTGCACGAACATTCAGGAAGCACTCCTAGGCAAAATTGCCACGCTACAAGCCAAAATCCTGACAAAGAAAGAAAGCCTCACCCTCACTGATAACATCACCCCCTCTACACACACCTACACCACCCCCCAAAATGATGACATTAACCTCTTTGAGTTTTCCACCATAACCATCAAAGAGGTTGAAGAAATAATCTACTCTCTTAAACCATCCAAATGCCAAGGTGACACTTGCCCGGCCCCAGTCATTAAAGATGCAGCCAAACAACTTGCTCCTTTCATCACTTCCCTCATCAATTCATCTTTCACATCCAACGTAGTGCCCAACAACCTCAAGGACTCCTGGGTTCTTCCTTTACTTAAGAAGCCCACCCTTGACCCAAATGTCCCCACCAACTACAGACCCATTACAACTGTACCCTTCCTACTAAATATCCTTGACAGAGCTGCCTATCTCCAGATACAGAACCACCTTGAGAAAAATAACTTACTAGGACTCAGACAATCAGGATTCCGCCCCAAACACGGCACTGAGACCGCCCTGATTGACCTTAAGACACAGATGGACAACATTAAAGACAATGGCAAACTGGTCCTCCTTCTCCTTCTTGACTTATCGGCCGCCTTCGACCTGGTCAACCACGACATCCTCTGCAAACATCTATCCTCAGCAGCCAAATTCTCAGATAATGCCAACGCATGGATCCAATCCTTCCTTAACAACAGATCCATGAGAGTCTTCGCACCCACAGCCTCTGCCAACCCAGCCCCAGTCACTTGCGGTGTCCCCCAGGGCTCCTGCGTCTCCCCCACTCTATACAATGTGTTCACGAAACCCCTCTTTGACATATTGGACCGCTTGGGTGTCATCTACACCAACTACGCAGATGACACCCAAATACTGATCCCTTTAACAGGCGACTACTCCACCGACCTCACTGCTCTCAACAACATTTACTCCATTATCCAAGAATGGATGGCCAAGCATGGCCTATGCCTCAATGACGACAAGACCGAGCTTCTTCTCCTAGGTTCCCAACCCAGACTTAATAAACTCGACAAACTCTATCAGGCATTCACTATAGACGGCAATAACATCATCGTCTCTAACAGCGTCAAAACCCTAGGAATCTACCTCGACTCCTCCCTCACACTGACAAGACAGATCAATTCCATCTCATCCGCCACTGCTTACACCTGTAAGCTCATCAATGCCAGCAGACCTTACCTCTCACCATCCAACTGCACCACCTTAGCCAGAGCGCTAGTCCTCTCCAAAGTCGACTACTGCAATGCCCTATACTTGGGCACCAGTCAGAAAAACATTAACAAACTACAAGTCGTACAAAACAACGCCTTGCGAGCAGCCCTGAACATACCTAAACATGAACACATTTCGGACGCCAGACGCTCCTGCCATTGGCTATCCATACCACAAAGAATTGAATATAAAACCATCTCACTCACACACAAATGCCTAGCTAACCAAGCACCCAGATACCTATCCGACAACCTCACTCACCACACCCCAGCGCGCCCTACCAGATCAGCTCAAACACACTGCTTAAATATCCCAAGATTTAAGCTCCAAAAAGCAGGTGGCTCTAGCTTCCCCGTGCTTGCCTCCAAACTCTGGAATTCACTTCCACTCGAGCTGAGATCAGAACCGTCCTTTCACAGATTTAGACACAACACCAAAACATGGCTTCTATCCAAAGAAACGTAAACTGCCTAGCCCTATCTTACTAGCATGCACCAAGACTGTAAATTTGTAAATATGTAAATCGGTCTGTACATTACCTCTAACTGCGTGATAATGTCCCAAATGTATTGCTCTCATCCACCTTGACCATGCTATACCATATATGTAACTATCTGTAATTGAAACTGATTGACAACTCCCTCAATCTCTGTTACTGGTCCCCTAAAACCATATTTTATCATATTGTACTGTTGTATTAATCTTGTTGTATTCATCTCAAGCGCCTGGATGCCCCAGGGCCAGGCGACGCTATACAAATAATAAACTAAACTAAACTAAACTAAATCCTTCCCCTTCCAAAACTGAGACCCTTCCTTTAGCATGAGATGTGATATCCAAATCCTTCCCATTCCAATCCTGAAACCCTTCCTATAGCATGAGATGTGATATTTCAATGTTTCTAATAAAAAACCTGAGACCCTTCCTATAGCAAGAGATGTGATATCCCAATGCTTCTACAAAACCTGAGACCCATACCATGGCATGAGATGTGATATCAAACTCCCGTCCTATACCATGAGACTTGATAGCTCAATGCTTCTAATACCAAACCTGAGACCTGTCCAATAACATGAGATGTGATATCCAAATCCTTCCCCTTCCAAACCTTAGACCCTTCCTGTATCATGAGATGTGATATCCAAGTCCTTCCCATTCCATTCCTGAGACCCTTCCTATAGCATGAGATGTGATATCTCAATGCTTCTAATACCAAACCTGAGACCCTTCCTATAACATGAGATGTGATATCCAAGTCCTTCCCATTCCAATCCTGAGACCCTTCCTATAGCATGAGATGTGATATCTCAATGCTTCTAATGCCAAACCTGAGGCCCTTCCTATAACATGAATTGTGATATCCAAGTCCTTCCCATTCCAATCCTGAGACTCTTCCGATAGCAGAGATGTGATATCTCAATGCTTATACCAAACCTGAGACCCTTCCGATAGCATGAGATGTGATATCTCAATGCTTCTAATACCAAACCTGAGATCCTTCCTATAACATGAGATGTGATGTCCAAATCCTTCCCCTTCCAAACCTTAGACCCTCCCTTTAGCATGAGATGTGATATCCAACTCCTTCCCATTCCAATCCTGAGACCCTTCTGATGGCATGAGATGTGATATCTCAATGCCTCTAATACCAAACCTGAGATCCTACCTCTAACATGAAATGTGATATCCAACTCCTCCCCCTTCCAACCCTGAGAGCCTTCCTATAGAATGAGATGTGATATCCAAGTCCTTCCCATTCCAATCCTGAGACCCTTCCTATAACATGAGATGGGATATCCAACTCCTTCCAAATCCAATCCCGATACCCTTCCGATAGCATGTGATGTGATATCCCAATGCTTCTACAAAACCTGAGACCCATACCATGGCATGAGATGTGATATCAAACTCCTTCCCATTCCAATCCTGAGACCCTTCCTATTGCTTGAGATGTGATATCTCAATGCTTCTAATACCAAACCTGAGACCGGTCCTATAACATGAGATGTGATACCCAAATCCTTCCCCTTTCCAAACCTTAGACCCTTCCTATAGCATGAGATGTGATATCTCAATGCTTCTAATACCAAACCTGAGACCCTTCCTATAACGAGATGGGATATCCAACTCCTTCCCCTTCCAAAACTGAGACCCTTCCTTTAGCATGAGATGTGATATCCAAATCCTTCCCATTCCAATCCTGAAACCCTTCCTATAGCATGAGATGTGATATTTCAATGTTTCTAATAAAAAACCTGAGACCCTTCCTATAGCAAGAGATGTGATATCCCAATGCTTCTACAAAACCTGAGACCCATACCATGGCATGAGATGTGATATCAAACTCCCGTCCTATACCATGAGACTTGATAGCTCAATGCTTCTAATACCAAACCTGAGACCTGTCCAATAACATGAGATGTGATATCCAAATCCTTCCCCTTCCAAACCTTAGACCCTTCCTGTATCATGAGATGTGATATCCAAGTCCTTCCCATTCCATTCCTGAGACCCTTCCTATAGCATGAGATGTGATATCTCAATGCTTCTAATACCAAACCTGAGACCCTTCCTATAACATGAGATGTGATATCCAAGTCCTTCCCATTCCAATCCTGAGACCCTTCCTATAGCATGAGATGTGATATATCAATGCTTCTAATGCCAAACCTGAGGCCCTTCCTATAACATGAATTGTGATATCCAAGTCCTTCCCATTCCAATCCTGAGACTCTTCCGATAGCAGAGATGTGATATCTCAATGCTTATACCAAACCTGAGACCCTTCCGATAGCATGAGATGTGATATCTCAATGCTTCTAATACCAAACCTGAGATCCTTCCTATAACATGAGATGTGATGTCCAAATCCTTCCCCTTCCAAACCTTAGACCCTCCCTTTAGCATGAGATGTGATATCCAACTCCTTCCCATTCCAATCCTGAGACCCTTCTGATGGCATGAGATGTGATATCTCAATGCCTCTAATACCAAACCTGAGATCCTACCTCTAACATGAAATGTGATATCCAACTCCTCCCCCTTCCAACCCTGAGAGCCTTCCTATAGAATGAGATGTGATATCCAAGTCCTTCCCATTCCAATCCTGAGACCCTTCCTATAACATGAGATGGGATATCCAACTCCTTCCAAATCCAATCCCGATACCCTTCCGATAGCATGTGATGTGATATCCCAATGCTTCTACAAAACCTGAGACCCATACCATGGCATGAGATGTGATATCAAACTCCTTCCCATTCCAATCCTGAGACCCTTCCTATTGCTTGAGATGTGATATCTCAATGCTTCTAATACCAAACCTGAGACCGGTCCTATAACATGAGATGTGATACCCAAATCCTTCCCCTTTCCAAACCTTAGACCCTTCCTATAGCATGAGATGTGATATCTCAATGCTTCTAATACCAAACCTGAGACCCTTCCTATAACGAGATGGGATATCCAACTCCTTCCCATTCCAATCCTGAGACCCTTCCGATAGCAGAGATGTGATATCTCAATGCTTATACCAAACCTGAGACCCTTCCTATGGCATGAGATGTCATATAAAACTCCTTCCGATTCCAATCCTGAGACCCTTCCTATAGCATGAGATGTGATATCTCAATGCTTCTAATACCAAACCTGAGATCCTTCCTATAACATGAGATGTGATATCAAACTCCTTCCCATTCCAAACCTGAGACCCTTCCGATAGCATGAGATGTGATATCTCAATGCTTCTAAAACCAAACATGAGAACCATCCTATAACATGAGATGTGAAATTCAAATCATTCCCTTTCCAAACCTGAGACCCTTCCTATAGCTTGAGATGTGATATCAAACTCCTTCCCATTCAATGTGATATCCAACTCCTTCCCATTCCAATCCTGAGACCCTTCCTATACCATGAGATGTGATATTTCAATGCTTCTAATACCAAACCTGAGACCCGTCCTAAAACATGAGATGTGAGATCCAAATCCTTCCCCTTCCAAACCTGAGACCTTTCCTTTAGCATGAGATATTATATCTTAATGCTTCTAAAACCAAACCTGAGAATCATCCTATAACATGTGAACTCCAAATCCTTCCCTTTCCAAACCTGAGACCCTTCCGATAGCATGAGATGTTATATCTTAATGCTTCTAAAACCAAACCTGAGAACCATGCTATAACATGCGAACTCCAAATCCTTCCCTTTCCAAACCTGAGACCCTTCCGATAGCATGAGATGTGATATCGCAATGCTACTAAAACCAAACATGAGAACCATCCTATTACATGAGATGTGAAATCCAAATCCTTCCCTTTCCAAACCTGAGACCCTTCCTATAGCTTGAGATGTGATATCAAACTCCTTCCCATTCCAATCCTGAGATAGCTTGAGATGTCATAGCCAACTCCTTCCCATTCCAATCCTGAGACCCTTCCTATACCATGAGATGTGATATCTCAATGCTTCTAATACCAAACCTGACACCCGTCCTAAAACATGAGATGTGAGATCCAAATCCTTCCCCTTCCAAACCTGAGATCTTTCCTTTAGCATGAGATGTGATATCCAACTCCTTCCCATTCTAATCCTGAGACCCTTCCTATAGCATGATATGTGATATCACAATGCTTCTAATACCAAACCTGAGATCCTTCCTATAACATGAGATGTGTATCCAACTCCTTCCCATTCCAAACCTGAGACCCTTCCTATAGCATGAGATGTGATATCTTAATGCTTCTAAAACCAAACCTGAGAACCATCCAATAACATATGTGAAATCCAAATCCTTCCCTTTCCAAACCTGAGACCCTTCAGATAGCATGAGATGTGATATCTCAATGCTTCTAAAACCAAACATGAGAACCATCCTATAACATGAGATGTGAAATCCAAATCCTTCTCTTTCCAAACCTGAGACCCTTCCTATAGCTTGAGATGTGCTATCAAACTCCTTCCCATTCCAATCCTGTGATAGCTTGAGATGTGATATCCAACTCCTTCCCATTCCAATCCTGAGACCCTTCCTATACCATGAGATGTGATTTCTCAATGCTTCCAATACCAAACCTGAGACCCGTCCTAAAACATGAGATGTGAGATCCAAATCCTTCCCCTTCCAAACCTGAGACCCTTCCTATAGCTTGAGATGTGATATCAAACTCCTTCCCATTCCAATCCTGAGATAGCTTGAGATGTGATATCCAACTCCTTCCCATTCCAATCCTGAGACCCTTCCGATAGCATGAAATGTGATATCTCAATGCTTCTAATATCAAAACTGAGACCCTCCCTATAGCATGAGATGTGATATCTAAGTCCTTCCCATTCCTATCCTGAGACCCTTCCGATAGCAGAGATGTGATATCTCAATGCTTATACCAAACCTGAGACCTTTCCTATGGCATGAGATGTGATATCCAACTCCTTCCCATTCCAATCCTGAGACCCTTCCTATAGCATGAGATGTGATATCTCAATGCTTCTATCAAACCCGAGTCCCTTCCTTTAGCATGAGATGTGATATCCAACTCCTTCCCATTCCAATCCTGAGACCCTTCCTATAGCATGAGATGTGATATCTCAAAGCTTCTAATACCAAACCTGGGACCCGTCCTATAACATGAGATATCATATCCAAATCCTTCCCCTTCCAAACCTGAGACCCTTCCTTTAGCATGAGATGTGATATCCAAATCCTTCCCATTCCAATCCTGAAACCCTTCCTATAGCATGAGATGTGATATTTCAATGTTTCTAATAAAAAACCTGAGACCCTTCCTATAGCAAGAGATGTGATATCCAAATCCTTACCATTCCAATACTGAGACCCTTCCTATAACATGAGATGTGATATCCAACTCCTTCCCATTCCAACCTGAGACCCTTCCTATAGCATGAGAAGGGATATCCAACTCCTTCCCATTCCAAACCTGAAACCCTTCCTATAGCATGAGATGTGATATCAAACTCCTTCCCATTCAATGTGATATCCAACTCCTTCCCATTCCAAACCTGAAACCCTTCCTATAGCATGAGATGTGATATCAAACTCCTTCCCATTCAATGTGATATCCAACTCCGTCCCATTCCAATCCTGAGACCCTTCCTATACCATGAGATGTGATATCTCAATGCTTCTAATACCAAACCTGAGATCCTTCCTATAACATGAGATGTGATATCAAACTCCTTCCCATTCCAAACCTGAGACCCTCCCTTTAGTATGAGATGTGATATCCAACTCCTTCCCATTCCAATCCTGAGATCCTTCTGATAGCATGAGATGTGATATCTCAATGCCTCTAATACCAAACCTGAGATCCTACCTCTAACATGAAATGTGATATCCAACTCCTTCCCTTTCCAAACCTGAGAGCCTTCCTATAGCATGAGATGGGATATCCAACTCCTTCCAAATCCAATCCTGATACCCTTCCGATAGCATGAGATGTGATATCCCAATGCTTCTACAAAACCTGAGACCCATACCATGGCATGAGATGTGATATCAAACTCCCGTCCTATACCATGAGACTTGATATCTCAATGCTTCTAATACCAAACCTGAGACCGGTCCAATAACATGAGATGTGATATCCAAATCCTTCCCCTTCCAAACCTTAGTCCCTTCCTGTATCATGAGATGTGATATCCAAGTCCTTCCCATTCCAATCCTGAGACCCTTCCTATAGCATGAGATGTGATATCTCAATGCTTCTAATACCAAACCTGAGGCCCTTCCTATAACATGAATTGTGATATCCAAGTCCTTCCCATTCCAATCCTGAGACCCTTCCGATAGCAGAGATGTGATATCTCAATGCTTATACCAAACCTGAGACCCTTCCGATAGCATGAGATGTGATATCTCAATGCTTCTAATACCAAACCTGAGATCCTTCCTATAACATGAGATGTGATGTCCAAATCCTTCCCCTTCCAAACCTTAGACCCTCCCTTTAGCATGAGATGTGATATCCAACTCCTTCCCATTCCAATCCTGAGACCCTTCTGATGGCATGAGATGTGATATCTCAATGCCTCTAATACCAAACCTGAGATCCTACCTCTAACATGAAATGTGATATCCAACTCCTCCCCCTTCCAACCCTGAGAGCCTTCCTATAGAATGAGATGTGATATCCAAGTCCTTCCCATTCCAATCCTGAGACCCTTCCTATAACATGAGATGGGATATACAACTCCTTCCAAATCCAATCCCGATACCCTTCCGATAGCATGTGATGTGATATCCCAATGCTTCTACAAAACCTGAGACCCATACCATGGCATGAGATGTGATATCAAACTCCTTCCCATTCCAATCCTGAGACCCTTCCTATTGCTTGAGATGTGATATCCAACTCCTTCCCATTCCAATCCTGAGACCCTTCCTATAGCATGAGATGTGATATCTCAAAGCTTCTAATACCAAACCTGGGACCCGTCCTATAACATGAGATATCATATCCAAATCCTTCCCCTTCCAAACCTGAGACCCTTCCTTTAGCATGAGATGTGATATCCAAATCCTTCCCATTCCAATCCTGAAACCCTTCCTATAGCACGAGATGTGATATTTCAATGTTTCTAATAAAAAACCTGAGACCCTTCCTATAGCAAGAGATGTGATATCCAAATCCTTACCATTCCAATACTGAGACCCTTCCTATAACATGAGATGTGATATCCAACTCCTTCCCATTACAACCTGAGACCCTTCCTATAGCATAAGATATAATATCTCAATGCCTCTAATACCAAACCTGAGATTCTTCCTATAACATGAGATGTGATATCTCAATGCTTCTAATACCAAACCTGAGACCCTCCCTTTAGCATGAGATGTGATATCGGACTCCTTCCCATTCCAATCCTGAGACCCTTCTGATAGCATGAGATATGATATCTCAATGCCTCTAATACCAAACCTGAGATTCTTCCTATAACATGAGATGTGATATCTCAATGCTTCTAATACCAAACCTGAGACCCTCCCTTTAGCATGAGATGTGATATCCGACTCCTTCCCATTCCAATCCCGAGACCCTTCTGATAGCATGAGATGTGATATCTCAATGCCTCTAATACCAAACCTGAGATCCTTCCGATAGCATGAGATGTGATATCTCAATGCTTCTAATACCAAACCTGAGATCCTTCCGATAGCATGAGATGTGATATCTCAATGCTTCTAATACCAAACCTGAGACCCGTCCTAAAACATGAGATGTGAGATCCAAATCCTTCCCCTTCCAAACCTGAGACCCTTCCTATAGCTTGAGATGTGATATCAAACTCCTTCCCATTCCAATCCTGAGATAGCTTGAGATGTTATATCCAACTCCTTCCCATTCCAATCCTGAGACCCTTCCGATAGCATGAAATGTGATATCTCAATGCTTCTAATATCAAAACTGAGACCCTCCCTATAGCATGAGATGTGATATCTAAGTCCTTCCCATTCCTATCCTGAGACCCTTCCGATAGCAGAGATGTGATATCTCAATGCTTATACCAAACCTGAGACCCTTCCTATGGCATGAGATGTGATATCCAACTCCTTCCCATTCCAATCCTGAGACCCTTCCTATAGCATGAGATGTGATATCTCAATGCTTCTATCAAACCTGAGTCCCTTCCTTTAGCATGAGATATCATATCCAAATCCTTCCCCTTCCAAACCTGAGACCCTTCCTTTAGCATGAGATGTGATATCCAAATCCTTCCCATTCCAATCCTGAGACCCTTCCGATAGCAGAGATGTGATATCTCAATGCTTATACCAAACCTGAGACCCTTCCTATGGCATGAGATGTGATATCCAACTCCTTCCCATTCCAATCCTGAGACCCTTCCTATAGCATGAGATATGATATCTCAAAGCTTCTAATACCAAACCTGGGACCCGTCCTATAACATGAGATATCATATCCAAATCCTTCCCCTTCCAAACCTGAGACCCTTCCTTTAGCATGAGATGTGATATCCAAATCCTTCCCATTCCAATCCTGAAACCCTTCCTATAGCATGAGATGTGATATTTCAATGTTTCTAATAAAAAACCTGAGACCCTTCCTATAGCAAGAGATGTGATATCCAAATCCTTACCATTCCAATACTGAGACCCTTCCTATAACATGAGATGTGATATCCAACTCCTTCCCATTCCAACCTGAGACCCTTCCTATAGCATGAGAAGGGATATCCAACTCCTTCCCATTCCAAACCTGAAACCCTTCCTATAGCATGAGATGTGATATCAAACTCCTTCCCATTCAATGTGATATCCAACTCCGTCCCATTCCAATCCTGAGACCCTTCCTATACCATGAGATGTGATATCTCAATGCCTCTAATACCAATCCTGAGATCCTACCTCTAACATGAAATGTGATATCCAACTCCTTCCCTTTCCAAACCTGAGAGCCTTCCTACAGCATGAGATGTGATATCCAAGTCCTTCCCATTCCAATCCTGAGACCCTTCCTATAGCATGAGATGGGATATCCAACTCCTTCCAAATCCAATCCTGATACCCTTCCGATAGCATGAGATGTGATATCCCAATGCTTCTACAAAACCTGAGACCCATACCATGGCATGAGATGTGATATCAAACTCCCGTCCTATACCATGAGACTTGATATCTCAATGCTTCTAATACCAAACCTGAGACCGGTCCAATAACATGAGATGTGATATCCAAATCCTTCCCCTTCCAAACCTTAGACCCTTCCTGTATCATGAGATGTGATATCCAAGTCCTTCCCATTCCATTCCTGAGACCCTTCCTATAGCATGAGATGTGATATCTCAATGCTTCTAATACCAAACCTGAGACCCTTCCTATAACATGAGATGTGATATCCAAGTCCTTCCCATTCCAATCCTGAGACCCTTCCTATAGCATGAGATGTGATATCTCAATGCTTCTAATACCAAACCTGAGGCCCTTCCTATAACATGAATTGTGATATCCAGGTCCTTCCCATTCCAATCCTGAGACCCTTCCGATAGCAGAGATGTGATATCTCAATGCTTATACCAAACCTGAGACCCTTCCGATAGCATGAGATGTGATATCTCAATGCTTCTAATACCAAACCTGAGATCCTTCCTATAACATGAGATGTGATGTCCAAATCCTTCCCCTTCCAAACCTTAGACCCTCCCTTTAGCATGAGATGTGATATCCAACTCCTTCCCATTCCAATCCTGAGACCCTTCTGATGGCATGAGATGTGATATCTCAATGCCTCTAATACCAAACCTGAGATCCTACCTCTAACATGAAATGTGATATCCAACTCATCCCCCTTCCAACCCTGAGAGCCTTCCTATAGAATGAGATGTGATATCCAAGTCCTTCCCATTCCAATCCTGAGACCCTTCCTATAACATGAGATGTGATATCCAACTCCTTCCCATTCCAACCTTAGACCCTGCCTATAGCATGAGATGGGATATCCAACTCCTTCCAAATCCAATCCCGATACCCTTCCGATAGCATGTGATGTGATATCCCAATGCTTCTAGAACACCTGAGACCCATACCATGGCATGAGATGTGATATCAAACTCCTTCCCATTCCAATCCTGAGACCCTTCCTATTGCTTGAGATGTGATATCCAACTCATTCCCATTCCAATTCTGAGACCCGTCCTATACCATGAGACTTGATATCTCAATGCTTCTAATACCAAACCTGAGACCGGTCCTATAACATGAGATGTGATACCCAAATCCTTCCCCTTTCCAAACCTTAGACCCTTCCTATAGCATGAGATGTGATATCTCAATGCTTCTAATACCAAACCTGAGACCCTTCCTATAACGAGATGGGATATCCAACTCCTTCCCATTCCAATCCTGAGACCCTTCCGATAGCAGAGATGTGATATCTCAATGCTTATACCAAACCTGAGACCCTTCCTATGGCATGAGATGTCATATACAACTCCTTCTGATTCCAATCCTGAGACCCTTCCTATAGCATGAGATGTGATATCTCAATGCTTCTAATACCAAACCTGAGATCCTTCCTATAACATGAGATGTGATATCAAACTCCTTCCCATTCCAAACCTGAGACCCTTCCGATAGCATGAGATGTGATATCTCAATGCTTCTAAAACCAAACATGAGAACCATCCTATAACATGAGATGTGAAATCCAAATCATTCCCTTTCCAAACCTGAGACCCTTCCTATAGCTTGAGATGTGATATCAAACTCCTTCCCATTCAATGTGATATCCAACTCCTTCCCATTCCAATCCTGAGACCCTTCCTATACCATGAGATGTGATATTTCAATGCTTCTAATACCAAACCTGAGACCCGTCCTAAAACATGAGATGTGAGATCCAAATCCTTCCCCTTCCAAACCTGAGACCTTTCCTTTAGCATGAGATGTTATATCTTAATGCTTCTAAAACCAAACCTGAGAACCATCCTATAACATGTGAACTCCAAATCCTTCCCTTTCCAAACCTGAGACCCTTCCGATAGCATGAGATGTTATATCTTAATGCTTCTAAAACCAAACCTGAGAACCATGCTATAACATGTGAACTCCAAATCCTTCCCTTTCCAAACCTGAGACCCTTCCGATAGCATGAGATGTGATATCGCAATGCTACTAAAACCAAACATGAGAACCATCCTATTACATGAGATGTGAAATCCAAATCCTTCCCTTTCCAAACCTGAGACCCTTCCTATAGCTTGAGATGTGATATCAAACTCCTTCCCATTCCAATCCTGAGATAGCTTGAGATGTGATAGCCAACTCATTCCCATTCCAATCCTGAGACCCTTCCTATACCATGAGATGTGATATCTCAATGCTTCTAATACCAAACCTGACACCCGTCCTAAAACATGAGATGTGAGATCCAAATCCTTCCCCTTCCAAACCTGAGATCTTTCCTTTAGCATGAGATGTGATATCCAACTCCTTCCCATTCTAATCCTGAGACCCTTCCTATAGCATGATATGTGATATCACAATGCTTCTAATACCGAACCTGAGATCCTTCCTATAACATGAGATGTGTATCCAACTCCTTCCCATTCCAAACCTGAGACCCTTCCTATAGCATGAGATGTGATATCTTAATGCTTCTAAAACCAAACCTGAGAACCATCCAATAACATATGTGAAATCCAAATCCTTCCCTTTCCAAACCTGAGACCCTTCAGATAGCATGAGATGTGATATCTCAATGATTCTAAAACCAAACATGAGAACCATCCTATAACATGAGATGTGAAATCCAAATCCTTCTCTTTCCAAACCTGAGACCCTTCCTATAGCTTGAGATGTGCTATCAAACTCCTTCCCATTCCAATCCTGTGATAGCTTGAGATGTGATATCCAACTCCTTCCCATTCCAATCCTGAGACCCTTCCTATACCATGAGATGTGATATCTCAATGCTTCTAATACCAAACCTGAGACCCGTCCTAAAACATGAGATGTGAGATCCAAATCCTTCCTCTTCCAAACCTGAGACCCTTCCTATAGCTTGAGATGTGATATCAAACTCCTTCCCATTCCAATCCTGAGATAGCTTGAGATGTGATATCCAACTCCTTCCCATTCCAATCCCGAGACCCTTCCGATAGCATGAAATGTGATATCTCAATGCTTCTAATATCAAAACTGAGACCCTCCCTATAGCATGAGATGTGATATCTAAGTCCTTCCCATTCCTATCCTGAGACCCTTCCGATAGCAGAGATCTGATATCTCAATGCTTATACCAAACCTGAGACCCTTCCTATGGCATGAGATGTGATATCCAACTCCTTCCCATTCCAATCCTGAGACCCTTCCTATAGCATGAGATGTGATATCTCAATGCTTCTATCAAACCTGAGTCCCTTCCTTTAGCATGAGATGTGATATCCAACTCCTTCCCATTCCAATCCTGAGACCCTTCCTATAGCATGAGATGTGATATCTCAAAGCTTCTAATACCAAACCTGGGACCCGTCCTATAACATGAGATATCATATCCAAATCCTTCCCCTTCCAAACCTGAGAGCCTTCCTTTAGCATGAGATGTGATATCCAAATCCTTCCCATTCCAATCCTGAAACCCTTCCTATAGCATGAGATGTGATATTTCAATGTTTCTAATAAAAAACCTGAGACCCTTCCTATAGCAAGAGATGTGATATCCAAATCCTTACCATTCCAATACTGAGACCCTTCCTATAACATGAGATGTGATATCCAACTCCTTCCCATTCCAACCTGAGACCCTTCCTATAGCATGAGAAGGGATATCCAACTCCTTCCCATTCCAATCCTGAAACCCTTCCTATAGCATGAGATGTGATATCTCAATGTTTCTAATAAAAAACCTGAGACCCTTCCTATAGCAAGAGATGTGACATCCAAATCCTTCCCATTCCAATCCTGAGATCCTTCCTATTGGATGAGATGTGATATCCAACTCCTTCCCATTCCAATCCTGAGACCCTTCCTATAGCATGAGATATAATATCTCAATGCCTCTAATACCAAACCTGAGATTCTTCCTATAACATGAGATGTGATATCTCAATGCTTCTAATACCAAACCTGAGACCCTCCCTTTAGCATGAGATGTGATATCCGACTCCTTCCCATTCCAATCCCGAGACCCTTCTGATAGCATGAGATGTGATATCTCAATGCCTCTAATACCAAACCTAAGATCCTTCCGATAGCATGAGATGTGATATCTCAATGCTTCTAATACCAAACCTGAGATCCTTCCGATAGCATGAGATGTGATATCTCAATGCTTCTAATACCAAACCTGAGATCCTTCCTATAACATGAGATGTGATATCCAAATCCTTCCCCTTCTAAACCTGAGACCCTCCTTTTAGCATGAGATGTGATATCCAACTCCTTCCCATTCCAATCCTTATACCCTTCCGATATCATGAGATTTGTTATCTCAAAGCTTCTGATATCAAACTTGAGACCCTCCCTATAGCATGAGATGTGACATCCAAGTCCTTCCCATTCCAATCCTGAGACGCTTCCTATAGCATGAGATGTGATATCTCAATGCTTCTACCAAACCTGAAACCCTTCCTATAGCATGAGATGTGATATCAAACTCCTTCCCATTCAATGTGATATCCAACTCCGTCCCATTCCAATCCTGAGACCCTTCCTTTACCATGAGATGTGATATCTCAATGCCTCTAATACCAAACCTGAGATCCTACCTCTAACATGAAATGTGATATCCAACTCCTTCCCTTTCCAAACCTGAGAGCCTTCCTACAGCATGAGATGTGATATCCAAGTCCTTCCCATTCCAATCCTGAGACCCTTCCTATAGCATGAGATGTGATATCCCAATGCTGCTACAAAACCTGAGACCCATACCATGGCATGAGATGTGATATCAAACTCGTGTCCTATACCATGAGACTTGATATCTCAATGCTTCTAATACCAAACCTGAGACCGGTCCAATAACATGAGATGTGATATCCAAATCCTTCCCCTTCCAAACCTTAGACCCTTCCTGTATCATGGGATGTGATATCCAAGTCCTTCCCATTCCATTCCTTAGACCCTTCCTATAGCATGAGATGTGATATCTCAATGCTTCTAATACCAAACCTGAGACCCTTCCTATAACATGAGATGTGATATCCAAGTCCTTCCCATTCCAATCCTGAGACCCTTCCTATAGCATGAGATGTGATATCTCAATGCTTCTAATACCAAACCTGAGGCCCTTCCTATAACATGAATTGTGATATCCAGGTCCTTCCCATTCCAATCCTGAGACCCTTCCGATAGCAGAGATGTGATATCTCAATGCTTATACCAAACCTGAGACCCTTCCGATAGCATGAGATGTGATATCTCAATGCTTCTAATACCAAACCTGAGATCCTTCCTATAACATGAGATGTGATGTCCAAATCCTTCCCCTTCCAAACCTTAGACCCTCCCTTTAGCATGAGATGTGATATCCAACTCCTTCCCATTCCAATCCTGAGACCCTTCTGATGGCATGAGATGTGATATCTCAATGCCTCTAATACCAAACCTGAGATCCTACCTCTAACATGAAATGTGATATCCAACTCCTCCCCCTTCCAACCCTGAGAGCCTTCCTATAGAATGAGATGTGATATCCAAGTCCTTCCCATTCCAATCCTGAGACCCTTCCTATAACATGAGATGTGATATCCAACTCCTTCCCATTCCAACCTTAGACCCTGCCTATAGCATGAGATGGGATATCCAACTCCTTCCAAATCCAATCCCGATACCCTTCCGATAGCATGTGATGTGATATCCCAATGCTTCTACAAAACCTGAGACCCATACCATGGCATGAGATGTGATATCAAACTCCTTCCCATTCCAATCCTGAGACCCTTCCTATTGCTTGAGATGTGATATCCAACTCATTCCCATTCCAATTTTGAGACCCGTCCTATACCATGAGACTTGATATCTCAATGCTTCTAATACCAAACCTGAGACCGGTCCTATAACATGAGATGTGATACCCAAATCCTTCCCCTTTCCAAACCTTAGACCCTTCCTATAGCATGAGATGTGATATCTCAATGCTTCTAATACCAAACCTGAGACCCTTCCCATAACGAGATGGGATATCCAACTCCTTCCCATTCCAATCCTGAGACCCTTCCGATAGCAGAGATGTGATATCTCAATGCTTATACCAATCCTGAGACCCTTCCTATGGCATGAGATGTCATATACAACTCCTTCCGATTCCAATCCTGAGACCCTTCCTATAGCATGAGATGTGATATCTCAATGCTTCTAATACCAAACCTGAGATCCTTCCTATAACATGAGATGTGATATCAAACTCCTTCCCATTCCAAACCTGAGACCCTTTCGATAGCATGAGATGTGATATCTCAATGCTTCTAAAACCAAACATGAGAACCATCCTATAACATGAGATGTGAAATCCAAATCATTCCCTTTCCAAACCTGAGACCCTTCCTATAGCTTGAGATGTGATATCAAACTCCTTCCCATTCAATGTGATATCCAACTCCTTCCCATTCCAATCCTGAGACCCTTCCTATACCATGAGATGTGATATTTCAATGCTTCTAATACCAAACCTGAGACCCGTCCTAAAACATGAGATGTGAGATCCAAATACTTCCCCTTCCAAACCTGAGACCTTTCCTTTAGCATGAGATGTTATATCTTAATGCTTCTAAAACCAAACCTGAGAACCATCCTATAACATGTGAACTCCAAATCCTTCCCTTTCCAAACCTGAGACCCTTCCGATAGCATGAGATGTTATATCTTAATGCTTCTAAATCCAAACCTGAGAACCATGCTATAACATGTGAACTCCAAATCCTTCCCTTTCCAAACCTGAGACCCTTCCGATAGCATGAGATGTGATATCGCAATGCTACTAAAACCAAACATGAGAATCATCCTATTACATGAGATGTGAAATCCAAATCCTTCCCTTTCCAAACCTGAGACCCTTCCTATAGCTTGAGATGTGATATCAAACTCCTTCCCATTCCAATCCTGAGATAGCTTGAGATGTGATAGCCAACTCCTTCCCATTCCAATCCTGAGACCCTTCCTATACCATGAGATGTGATATCTCAATGCTTCTAATACCAAACCTGAGACCCGTCCTAAAACATGAGATGTGAGATCCAAATCCTTCCCCTTCCAAACCTGAGACCCTTCCTATAGCTTGAGATGTGATATCAAACTCCTTCCCATTCCAATCCCGAGATAGCTTGAGATGTGATATCCAACTCCATCCCATTCCAATCCTGAGACCCTTCCGATAGCATGAGATGTGACAGCTCAATGCTTCTAATATCAAAACTGAGACCCTCCCTATAGTATGGGATGTGATATCTAAGTCCTTCCCATTCCTATCCTGAGACCCTTCCGATAGCAGAGATGTGATATCTCAATGCTTATACCAAACCTGATGACCCATCCTATGGCATGAGATGTGATATCCAACTCCTTCCCATTGCAATCCTGAGTTCCTTCCTATAGCATGAGATGTGATATCTCAATGCTTCTATCAAACCTGAGACCCTTCCTTTAGCATGAGATGTGATATCCAACTCCTTGCCATTCCAATCCTGAGACCCTTCCTATAACATGAGATGTGATATCCAACTCCTTCCCATTCCAATCCTGAGACTCCTCCTATAGCATGAGATGTGATATCTCAATGCTTCTAATACCAAACCTGGGACCCGTCCTATAACATAAGATATGAGATCCCAATCCTTCCCCTTCCAAACCTGAGACCCTTCCTTTAGCATGAGATGTGATATCCAAATCCTTCCCATTCCAATCCTGAAACCTTTCCTATAGCATGAGATGTGATAGCTCAATGTTTCTAATAAAAAACCTGAGACCCTTCCTATAGCAAGAGATGTGATATCCAAATCCTTCCCATTCCAATCCTGAGACCCTTCCTATAACGAGATGTGATATCCAACTCCTTCCCATTCCAACCTGAGACACTTCCTATAGCATGAGAAGGGATATCCAAATCCTTCCCATTCCAATCCTGAGATCCTTCCTATAACATGATGTGATATCCAATTCCTTCCCATTCCAAACCTGAGACCCTTCCTATTGGATGAGATGTGATATCCAACTCCTTCCCATTCCAATCCTGAGACCCTTCCTATACCATGAGGTGTGATATCTCAATGCTTCTAATACCAAACCTGGGACCCGCCCTATAACATGAGATATGATATCCAAATCCTTCCCCTTCCAAACCTGAGACCCTTCCTTTAGCATGAGATGTGATATCTTAATGCTCCTAAAACCAAACCTGAGAACCATCCTATAACATGTGAAATCCAAATCCTTCCCTTTCCAAACCTGAGACCCTTCCGATAGCATGAGATGTGATATCTCAATGCTACTAAAACCAAACATGAGAACCATCCTATAACATGAGATGTGAAATCCAAATCCTTCCCTTTCCAAACCTGAGACCCTTCCTATAGCTTGAGATGTGATATCAAACTCCTTCCCATTCCAATCCTGAGATAGCTTGAGATGTGATAGCCAACTCCTTCCCATTCCAATCCTGAGACCCTTCCTATACCATGAGATGTGATATCTCAATGCTTCTAATACCAAACCTGAGACCCGTCCTAAGACATGAGATGTGAGATCCAAATCCTTCCCCTTCCAAACCTGAGACCCTTCCTATAGCTTGAGATGTGACATCAAACTCCTTCCCATTCCAATCCTGAGATAGCTTGAGATGTGATATCCAACTCCATCCCATTCCAATCCTGAGACCCTTGCGATAGCATGAGATGTGATAGCTCAATGCTTCTAATATCAAAACTGAGACCCTCCCTATAGTCGGAGATGTGATATCTAAGTCCTTCCCATTCCTATCCTGAGACCCTTCCGATAGCAGAGATGTGATATCTCAATGCTTATACCAAACCTGATAACCCTTCCTATGGCATGAGATGTGATATCCAACTCCTTCCCATTCCAATCCTGAGTTCCTTCCTATAGCATGAGATGTGATATCTCAATGCTTCTATCAAACCTGAGACCCTTCCTTTAGCATGAGATGTGATATCCAACTCCTTCCCATTCCAATCCTGAGTTCCTTCCTATAGCATGAGGTGTGATATCTCAATGCTTCTATCAAAACAGAGACCCTTCCTTTAGCATGAGATGTGATATCCAACTCCTTGCCATTCCAATCCTGAGACCCTTCCTATAACATGAGATGTGATATCCAAATCCTTCACATTCCAATCCGGAGACTCTTCCTATAGCATGAGATGTGATATCTCAATGCTTCTAATACCAAACCTGAGATCCTTCCTATAACATGAGATGTGATATCCAACTCCTTCCCATTCCAAACCTGAGACCCTTCCGATAGCATGAGATGTGATATCTCAATGCTTCAAAAACCAAACATGAGAACCATCCTATAACATGAGATGTGAAATCCAAATCCTTCCCTTCCCAAACCTGAGACTCTTCCTATAGCATGAGATGTGATATCTCAATGCTTCTACCAAACCTGAAACCCTTCCTATAGCATGAGATGTGATATCCAACTCCTTCCCATTCCAATCCTGAGACACTTCCTATAGCATGAGATGTGATATCACAATGCTTCTAATACCAAACCTGAGACCCCTCCTATAACATGAGATGTGATATCCAAATCCTTCCCCTTCCAAACCTGAGACCCTTCCTTTAGCATGAGATGTGATATCCAGCTCCTCCCATTCCAATCCTGAGACCCTTCCGATAGCATGAGATGTGATATCCCAATGCTTCTACCAAACCTGAGACCCTTCCTATAGCTTGAGATGTGATATCCAACTCCTTCCCATTCCAATTCTGAGACCCTCCTATACCATGAGACTTGATATCGCAATGCTTCTAATACCAAACCTGAGACCCATCCTATAACATGAGATGTGATATCCAAATCCTTCCCCTTCCAAACCTTAGACCCTTCCTTTATCATGAGATGTGATATCCAACTCCTTCACATTCCAATCCTGAGACCCTTCAGATATCATGAGATTTGTTATCTCAAAGCTTCTGATATCAAACTTGAGACCCTCCCTATAGCATGAGATGTGACATCCAAGTCCTTCCCATTCCAATCCTGAGACGCTTCCTATAGCATGAGATGTGATATCTCAATGCTTCTACCAAACCTGAAACCCTTCCTATAGCATGAGATGTGATATCAAACTCCTTCCCATTCAATGTGATATCCAACTCCGTCCCATTCCAATCCTGAGACCCTACCTATACCATGAGATGTGATATTTCAATGCTTCTAATACCAAACCTAAGACCCGTCCTAAAACATGAGATATGAGATCCGAATCCTTCCCCTTCCAAACCTGAGACCCTTCCTATAGCATGAGATGTTATATCTTAATGCTTCTAAAACCAAACCTGAGAACCATCCTATAACATGTGAAATCCAAATCCTTCCCTTTCCAAACCTGTTAGGAAAGATTTCGTAATTGTAGGGAATTTTCCTTCCATGTGGCAACCCCTAAACTTTTTGCTGTTGTTTTTCACCTTGTTCTTGACTTTGCCAGAGAAGTGCAGCCTTCTGCCGCACTCCTCTGGGCTTTCGCTCCTTTCTTACGGGGAAACTGACATGCCCTTAAGACAGTCAGTACCGGGGAACGCTGTTTCCCGTAGTTTCTTTTATCATGTTGCGGCTTTCGTGCAACATGACACAAGAGGGCACTGTAAGCTAAGTTACAGCTCTCTTGGGTCTCTAGCCTTCTACAGGCCCTAGATACTCGTTTAGGATTGTATCTGATCGGTGCAAGTAATTCAGGGACGGGAATGGTGGCAGCGATCGTTTCTCTGTATTTTGAGCTCCTTTTGGCGTTCTAAGCGTGTTTTCCGCGCTTAACCCAAAATGGTGGCCTGGCTCCCAAAATGGCCAGACCACGAGGCTCCTTTGTCCTGTCCGTTGACCGTCTTGCTCCCTTCACCTTCCCCAGGTCGAGCCGACCCGGGGCCTTCCTTATTTGGGCATGTACTTTCCCGCGAAACACAGATGCTTTCGCGGGCTTCTACATGTCTTGTGTGTGCCTCCAGGGTGTGGGCTGGGATGTCTGGTCCCAATACACATCCTGGGTGCCAGAGAGTCTAGGGTGGTGTGAATGCCTGGGACCACCGTGGTCCGTGATTGGTCCACGTATGGTATGTGTGTTGATGTGCGGATCTCCCATTGGCTCCCCTCCGTTTTGGCGCGAAGGGAACCGTGGATAAGAGGGGGCTGGAAACACCACTACCATGTCGATCTCCTGAGTTCTCACGAACGAAGGAATACAGGAGCCAAGTATCCTGCAACCAAGAGGCTGGACCGAGGAATCGCTGGTGACCCGCTGAAGGAATCCTCCTTTGCACTGCTGTCGTCCTGTGAAACCCTTTCCTCCTTGGATCGAACCAGAAGGCCTGTACTGGTGCTTCGACCTTTGGAATAGCAGGAACAGCTATTCCCGGCGACTTCATCATCTCCTGCCAAGTAAGCCTTCGGAAGTGTCTCTGGGCCATCCAGTTGACTGACCAGCTTACAAGGGAGTCCTGCTCTGTAACTGCTGCCAGGTTGTGTTGTATTTCGAGTCCTTGTCACTCTCCCACGCTTCGTACGCTTGGCGTTCCCAAGGCTGAAGGGAGGAGTGTACATTTGGCTTGAATACACACGGCCGCTCCGTTGTCCTGCTGCGGCAACAAAACTGTGCTGGTTTCGTCGATTGGGACGTCTTTTTGCTCTACACGACTACGAGGCGTTCCCTGCTCTTCTGAACCTGCCAGCTGCTGAAACTAACGTGGAGAAGCCTGGGTCTGCTTGCTTCGGGGACCGGTGAGTAGTTTAGCTAGGATCTGGTCGCCCTCCTGCAGTATCCCATTGCCTTTCCCTGCTGTGTAAAAACAGCACCCTTTTGCCGTACTCGCGCTCTGCTTCTGCTCGCTGTGGAGGCTGCGCTTGAGTTGCGGAACCTGTTCTCCTTCTGCTGTGCACTAACCCGAACTGCCTGACTTCCTCCGAAGAGCTTCCCCTTTTGCCCGTTGGCACAGGCGTGGCAGGTACTTTGAGCACAAGGCTCCACTCTTCGCAGGGCTCGGACTTCCATCTAGTTAGGTGCCTCTGAAGGCGAACTGAGTCTAAAGCGTTATCGCACTGCCTGTTTTCCTTTCCTTTCAGGTGGACTACATATTTCGTGCTTTAAACGCTTGCGACTGTGTATTTGTATATATATTGTGTTGATATGGTATGTGTTGGTTTAATATTGTGATATTGTGATTTTCTCGCTACGGTCGTTGTTTTAAAGGCCTTAAAATAAATGTGTTTATATTTTTGATATGACAACTGTTTGGAGTAGTTTGTAAGCGCTCTTGCTTTGTGTGCTCATTGCGGGCTTTCAGTCACCCTCACCCCTCTTGAGACCTAGTCTTGACCGCCGCGATCGCTACCTTGATTGGTCTTGCTTGTCCAGAGGTTACCCTGTTCCAAGTAATTAGGTTGGCCTTCTGAACTTCTGCGCCACCAGGACAGAGTTCAGAAATCCGTCTTAACAAAACCTGAGACCCTTCCGATAGCATGAGATGTGATATCTCAATGCTACTAAAAACCAAACATGAGAACCATCCTATAACATGAGATGTGAAATCCAAATCCTTCCCTTTCCAAACCTGAGACCCTTCCTATAGCTTGAGATGTGATATCAAACTCCTTCCCATTCCAATCCTGAGATAGCTTGAGATGTGATATCCAACTCCATCCCATTCCAATCCTGAGACCCTTGCGATAGCATGAGATGTGATAGCTCAATGCTTCTAATATCAAAACTGAGACCCTCCCTATAGTATGAGATGTGATATCGAAGTCCTTCCCATTCCTATCCTGAGACCCTTCCGATAGCAGAGATGTGATATCTCAATGCTTATACCAAACCTGATAACCCTTCCTATGGCATGAGATGTGATATCCAACTCCTTCCCATTCCAATCCTGAGTTCCTTCCTATAGCATGAGATGTGATATCTCAATGCTTCTATCAAACCTGAGACCCTTCCTTTAGCATGAGATGTGATATCCAACTCCTTGCCATTCCAATCCTGAGACCCTTCCTATAACATGAGACGTGATATCCAACTCCTTCCCATTCCAATCCTGAGTTCCTTCCTATAGCATGAGGTGTGATATCTCAATGCTTCTATCAAAACTGAGACCCTTCCTTTAGCATGAGATGTGATATCCAACTCCTTGCCATTCCAATCCTGAGACCCTTCCTATAACATGAGATGTGATATCCAAATCCTTCACATTCCAATCCGGAGACCCTTCCTATAGCATGAGATGTGATATCTCAATGCTTCTAATACCAAACCTGAGATCCTTCCCATAACATGAGATGTGATATCCAACTCCTTCCCATTCCAAACCAGAGACCCTTCCGATAGCATGAGATGTGATATCTCAATGCTTCAAAAACCAAACATGAGAACCATCCTATAACATGAGATGTGAAATCCAAATCCTTCCCTTCCCAAACCTGAGACTCTTCCTATAGCATGAGATGTGATATCTCAATGCTTCTACCAAACCTGAAACCCTTCCTATAGCATGAGATGTGATATCCAACTCCTTCCCATTCCAATCCTGAGACACTTCCTATAGCATGAGATGTGATATCACAATGCTTCTAATACCAAACCTGAGACCCCTCCTATAACATGAGATGTGATATCCAAATCCTTCCCCTTCCAAACCTGACACCCTTACTTTAGCATGAGATGTGATATCCAGCTCCTCCCATTCCAATCCTGAGACCCTTCCGATAGCATGAGATGTGATATCTCAATGCTTCTGATATCAAAACTGAGACCCTCCCTATAGCATGAGATGTGATATCTAAGTCCTTCCCATTCCAATCCTGAGACCCTTCCGATAGCAGAGATGTGATATTTCAATGCTTATACCAAACCTGAGACCCTTCCTATAGCATGAGATGTGATATCCAACTCCTTCCGATTCCAATCCTGAGACCCTTCCTATAGCATGAGATGTGATATCGCAATGCTTCTACCAAAACTGAGACCCTTCATTTAGCATGAGATGTGATATCCAACTCCTTCCCATTCCAATCCTGAGACCCTTCCTATAGCATGAGATGTGATATCTCAATGCTTCTAATACCAAACATGAGATCCTTCCTATAACATGAGATGTGATATCCAACTCCTTCCCATTCCAATCCTGAGACCCTTCCTATAGCATGAAATGTGATATCTCAATGCTTCTAATACCAAACCTGAGATCCTTCCGATAGCATGAGATGTGATATTTCAATGCTTCTAATACCAAACCTGAGAACCTTCCTATAACATGAGATGTGATATCCAAATCCTTCCCCTTCTAAACCTGAGACCCTCCCTTTAGCATGAGATGTGATATCCAACGCCTTCCCATTCCAATCCTGATACCCTTCTGATAGCATGAGATGTGATATCTCAATGCCTCTAATACCAAACCTGAGATCCTACCTCTAACATGAAATGTGATATCCAACTCCTTCCCTTTCCAAACCTGAGAGCCTTCCTACAGCATGAGATGTGATATCCAAGTCCTTCCCATTCCAATCCTGAGACCCTTCCTATAGCATGAGATGGGATATCCAACTCCTTCCAAATCCAATCCTGATACCCTTCCGATAGCATGAGATGTGATATCCCAATGCTTCTACAAAACCTGAGACCCATACCATGGCATGAGATGTGATATCAAACTCCCGTCCTATACCATGAGACTTGATATCTCAATGCTTCTAATACCAAACCTGAGACCGGTCCAATAACATGAGATGTGATATCCAAATCCTTCCCCTTCCAAACCTTAGACCCTTCCTGTATCATGAGATGTGATATCCAAGTCCTTCCCATTCCATTCCTGAGACCCTTCCTGTAGCATGAGATGTGATATCTCAATGCTTCTAATACCAAACCTGAGACCCTTCCTATAACATGAGATGTGATATCCAAGTCCTTCCCATTCCAATCCTGAGACCCTTCCTATAGCATGAGATGTGATATCTCAATGCTTCTAATACCAAACCTGAGGCCCTTCCTATAACATGAATTGTGATATCCAAGTCCTTCCCATTCCAATCCTGAGACCCTTCCGATAGCAGAGATGTGATATCTCAATGCTTTTACCAAACCTGAGACCCTTCCGATAGCATGAGATGTGATATCTCAATGCTTCTAATACCAAACCTGAGATCCTTCCTATAACATGAGATGTGATGTCCAAATCCTTCCCCTTCCAAACCTTAGACCCTCCCTTTAGCATGAGATGTGATATCCAACTCCTTCCCATTCCAATCCTGAGACCCTTCTGATGGCATGAGATGTGATATCTCAATGCCTCTAATACCAAACCTGAGATCCTACCTCTAACATGAAATGTGATATCCAACTCCTCCCCCTTCCAACCCTGAGAGCCTTCCTATAGAATGAGATGTGATATCCAAGTCCTTCCCATTCCAATCCTGAGACCCTTCCTATAACATGAGATGTGATATCCAACTCCTTCCCATTCCAACCTTAGACCCTGCCTATAGCTTGAGATGGGATATCCAACTCCTTCCAAATCCAATCCCGATACCCTTCCGATAGCATGTGATGTGATATCCCAATGCTTCTACAAAACCTGAGACCCATACCATGGCATGAGATGTGATATCAAACTCCTTCGCATTCCAATCCTGAGACACTTCCTATTGCTTGAGATGTGATATCCAACTCATTCCCATTCCAATTCTGAGACCCGTCCTATACCATGAGACTTGATATCTCAATGCTTCTAATACCAAACCTGAGACCGGTCCTATAACATGAGATGTGATACCCAAATCCTTCCCCTTTCCAAACCTTAGACCCTTCCTATAGCATGAGATGTGATATCTCAATGCTTCTAATACCAAACCTGAGACCCTTCCTATAACGAGATGGGATATCCAACTCCTTCCCATTCCAATCCTGAGACCCTTCCGATAGCAGAGATGTGATATCTCAATGCTTATACCAAACCTGAGACCCTTCCTATGGCATGAGATGTCATATACAACTCCTTCCGATTCCAATCCTGAGACCCTTCCTATAGCATGAGATGTGATAACTCAATGCTTCTAATACCAAACCTGAGATCCTTCCTATAACATGAGATGTCATATACAACTCCTTCCGATTCCAATCCTGAGACCCTTCCTATAGCATGAGATGTGATATCTCAATGCTTCTAATACCAAACCTGAGATCCTTCCTATAACATGAGATGTGATATCAAACTCCTTCCCATTCCAAACCTAAGACCCTTCCGATAGCATGAGATGTGATATCTCAATGCTTCTAAAACCAAACATGAGAACCATCCTATAACATGAGATGTGAAATCCAAATCATTCCCTTTCCAAACCTGAGACCCTTCCTATAGCTTGAGATGTGGTATCAAACTCCTTCCCATTCAATGTGATATCCAACTCCTTCCCATTCCAATCCTGAGAACCTTCCTATACCATGAGATGTGATATTTCAATGCTTCTAATACCAAACCTGAGACCCGTCCTAAAACATGAGATGTGAGATCCAAATCCTTCCCCTTCCAAACTGAGACCTTTCCTTTAGCATGAGATGTTATATCTTAATGCTTCTAAAACCAAACCTGAGAACCATCCTATAACATGTGAACTCCAAATCCTTCCCTTTCCAAACCTGAGACCCTTCCGATAGCATGAGATGTTATATCTTAATGCTTCTAAAACCAAACCTGAGAACGATGCTATAACATGTGAACTCCAAATCCTTCCCTTTCCAAACCTGAGACCCTTCCGATAGCATGAGATGTGATATTGCAATGCTACTAAAACCAAACATGAGAACCATCCTATTACATGAGATGTGAAATCCAAATCCTTCCCTTTCCAAACCTGAGACCCTTCCTATAGCTTGAGATGTGATATCAAACTCCTTCCCATTCCAATCCTGAGATAGCTTGAGATGTGATAGCCAACTCCTTCCCATTCCAATCCTGAGACCCTTCCTATACCATGAGATGTGATATCTCAATGCTTATAATACCAAACCTGAGACCCGTCCTAAAACATGAGATGTGAGATCCAAATCCTTCCCCTTCCAAACCTGAGACCCTTCCTATAGCTTGAGATGTGATATCAAACTCCTTCCCATTCCAATCCCGAGATAGCTTGAGATGTGATATCCAACTCCATCCCATTCCAATCCTGAGACCCTTCCGATAGCATGAGATGTGACAGCTCAATGCTTCTAATATCAAAACTGAGACCCTCCCTATAGTATGAGATGTGATATCTAAGTCCTTCCCATTCCTATCCTGAGACCCTTCCGATAGCAGAGATGTGATATTTCAATGCTATACCAAACCTGATAACCCTTCCTATGGCATGAGATGTGATATCCAACTCCTTCCCATTCCAATCCTGAGTTCCTTCCTATAGCATGAGATGTGATATCTCAATGCTTCTATCAAACCTGAGACCCTTCCTTTAGCATGAGATGTGATATCCAACTCCTTGCCATTCCAATCCTGAGACCCTTCCTATAACATGAGACGTGATATCCAACTCCTTCCCATTCCAATCCTGAGTTCCTTCCTATAGCATGAGGTGTGATATCTCAATGCTTCTATCAAAACTGAGACCCTTCCTTTAGCATGAGATGTGATATCCAACTCCTTGCCATTCCAATCCTGAGACCCTTCCTATAACATGAGATGTGATATCCAAATCCTTCACATTCCAATCCGGAGACCCTTCCTATAGCATGAGATGTGATATCTCAATGCTTCTAATACCAAACCTGAGATCCTTCCTATAACATGAGATGTGATATCCAACTCCTTCCCATTCCAAACCTGAGACCCTTCCGATAGCATGAGATGTGATATCTCAATGCTTCAAAAACCAAACATGAGAACCATCCTATAACATGAGATGTGAAATCCAAATCCTTCCCTTCCCAAACCTGAGACTCTTCCTATAGCATGAGATGTGATATCTCAATGCTTCTACCAAACCTGAAACCCTTCCTATAGCATGAGATGTGATATCCAACTCCTTCCCATTCCAATCCTGAGACACTTCCTATAGCATGAGATGTGATATCACAATGCTTCTAATACCAAACCTGAGACCCCTCCTATAACATGAGATGTGATATACAAATCCTTCCCCTTCCAAACCTGAGACCCTTCCTTTAGCATGAGATGTGATATCCAGCTCCTCCCATTCCAATCCTGAGACCCTTCCGATAGCATGAGATATGATATCTCAATGCTTCTGATATCAAAACTGAGACCCTCCCTATAGCATGAGATGTGATATCTAAGTCCTTCCCATTCCAATCCTGAGACCCTTCCGATAGCAGAGATGTGATATTTCAATGCTTATACCAAACCTGAGAGCCTTCCTACAGCATGAGATGTGATATCCAAGTCCTTCCCATTCCAATCCTGAGACCCTTCCAATAGCATGAGATGGGATATCCAACTCCTTCCAAATCCAATCCTGATACCGTTCCGATAGCATGAGATGTGATATCCCAATGCTTCTACAAAACCTGAGACCCATACCATGGCATGAGATGTGATATCAAACTCCCGTCCTATACCATGAGACTTGATATCTCAATGCTTCTAATACCAAACCTGAGACCGGTCCAATAACATGAGATGTGATATCCAAATCCTTCCCCTTCCAAACCTTAGACCCTTCCTGTATCATGAGATGTGATATCCAAGTCCTTCCCATTCCATTCCTGAGACCCTTCCTATAGCATGAGATGTGATATCTCAATGCTTCTAATACCAAACCTGAGACCCTTCCTATAACATGAGATGTGATATCCAAATCCTTCCCATTTCAATCCTGAGACCCTTCCTATAACATGAGATGTGATATCCAACTCCTTCCCATTCCAACCTGAGATCCTTCCTATAGCATGAGAAGGGATATCCAACTCCTTCCCATTCCAATCCTGAAACCCTTCCTATAGCATGAGATGTGATATCTCAATGTTTCTAATAAAAAACCTGAGACCCTTCCTATAGCAAGAGATGTGACATCCAAATCTTTCCCATTCCAATCCTGAGATCCTTCCTATTGGATGAGATGTGATATCCAACTCCTTCCCATTCCAATCCTGAGACCCTTCCTATACCATGAGATGTGGTATCTCAATGCTTCTACCAAAACTGAGACCCTTCCTTTAGCATGAGATGTGATATCCAACTCCTTCCCATTCCAATCCTGAGACCCTTCCTATAGCATGAGATCTGATATCTCAATGCCTCTAATACCAAACCTGAGATTCTTCCTATAACATGAGATGTGATATCTCAATGCTTCTAATACCAAACCTGAGACCCTCCCTTTAGCATGAGATGTGATATCCGACTCCTTCCCATTCCAATCCTGAGACCTTTCTGATAGCATGAGATGTGATATCTCAATGCCTCTAATACCAAACCTGAGATTCTTCCTATAACATGAGATGTGATATCTCAATGCTTCTAATACCAAACCTGAGACCCTCCCTTTAGCATGAGATGTGATATCCGACTCCTTCCCATTCCAATCCTGAGACCCTTCTGATAGCATGAGATGTGATATCTCAATGCCTATAATACCAAACCTGAGATCCTTCCGATAGCATGAGATGTGATATCTCAATGCTTCTAATACCAAACCTGAGATCCTTCCTATAACATGAGATGTGATATCCAAATCCTTCCCCTTCCAAACCTGAGACCCTCCCTTTAGCATGAGATGTGATATCCAACTCCTTCCCATTCCAATCCTGAGACCCTTCCGATAGCAGAGATGTGATATCTCAATGCTTATACCAAACCTGAGACCCTTCCTATGGCATGAGATGTCAAATACAACTCCTTCCGATTCCAATGCTGAGACCCTTCCTATAGCATGAGATGGGATATCTCAATGCTTATACCAAACCTGAGACCCTTCCTATAGCATGAGATGTGGTATCCAACTCCTTCCGATTCCAATCCTGAGACCCTTCCTATAGCATGAGATGTGATATCTCAATGCTTCTAATACCAAACCTGAGATCCTTATAACATGAGATGTGATATCCAACTCCTTCCCATTCCAAACCTGAGACCCTTACGATAGCATGAGATGTGATATCAAACTCCTTCCCATTCCAATCCTGAGATAGCTTGAGATGTGATATCCAACTCCTTCCCATTCCAATCCTGAGACCCTTCCTATACCATGAGATGTGATATCTCAATGCTTCTAATACCAAACCTGACACCCGTCCTAAAACATGAGATGTGAGATCCAAATCCTTCCCCTTCCAAACCTGAGATCTTTCCTTTAGCATGAGATGTGATATCCAAATCCTTCCCCTTCCAAACCTGAGACCCTCCCTTTAGCATGAGATGTGATATCCAACTCCTTCCCATTCCAATCCTGAGACCCTTCCGATAGCAGAGATGTGATATCTCAATGCTTATACCAAACCTGAGACCCTTCCTATGGCATGAGATGTCAAATACAACTCCTTCCGATTCCAATGCTGAGACCCTTCCTATAGCATGAGATGGGATATCTCAATGCTTATACCAAACCTGAGACCCTTCCTATAGCATGAGATGTGGTATCCAACTCCTTCCGATTCCAATCCTGAGACCCTTCCTATAGCATGAGATGTGATATCTCAATGCTTCTAATACCAAACCTGAGATCCTTATAACATGAGATGTGATATCCAACTCCTTCCCATTCCAAACCTGAGACCCTTACGATAGCATGAGATGTGATATCAAACTCCTTCCCATTCCAATCCTGAGATAGCTTGAGATGTGATATCCAACTCCTTCCCATTCCAATCCTGAGACCCTTCCTATAGCATGATATGTGATATCACAATGCTTCTAATACCAAACCTGAGATCCTTCCTATAACATGAGATGTGTATCCAACTCCTTCCCATTCCAAACCTGAGACCCTTCCTATAGCATGAGATGTGATATCTTAATGCTTCTAAAACCAAACCTGAGAACCATCCAATAACATATGTGAAATCCAAATCCTTCCCTTTCCAAACCTGAGACCCTTCAGATAGCATGTGGTGTGATATCTCAATGCTTCTAAAACCAAACATGAGAACCATCCTATAACATGAGATGTGGAATCCAAATCCTTCCCTTTCCAAACCTGAGACCCTTCCTATAGCTTGAGATGTGCTATCAAACTCCTTCCCATTCCAATCCTGTGATAACTTGAGATGTGATATCCAACTCCTTCCCATTCCAATCCTGAGACCCTTCCTATACCATGAGATGTGATATCTCAATGCTTCTAATACCAAACCTGAGACCCGTCCTAAAACATGAGATGTGAGATCCAAATCCTTCCCCTTCCAAACCTGAGACCCTTCCTATAGCTTGAGATGTGATATCAAACTCCTTCCCATTCCAATCCTGAGATAGCTTGAGATGTGATATCTGTTAAGACGGATTTCTGAACTCTGTCCTGGTGGCGCAGAAGTTCAGAAGGCCAACCTAATTACTTGGAACAGGGTAACCTCTGGACGAGCCAGACCAATCAAGGTAGCGATCGCGGCGGTCAAGACTAGGTCTCAAGAGGGGTGAGGGTGACTGAAACCCCGCAATGAGCACACAAAGCAAGATCACTTATAAACTACTCCAAACAGTTGTTATATAAAAAATATATACACATTTATTTTAAGGCCTTTAAAACAATGACCGTAGCGAGAAAATCACAATATCACAATATTAAACCAACACATACCATATCAACACAATATATATACAAATACGACAGTCGCAAGCGTTATATGCACGAAATGTGTAGTCCACCTAAAAGGGAAGGAAAACAGGCAGTGCGAAGTAATGCTTAGACCCAGTTCGCCTTCAGAGGCACCTAACTAGATGGAAGTCCGGGCCCTGCGAAGAGTGGAGCCTTGTGCTCAGAGTACCTGCACGCGCTGGTGCCAATGGGCAAAAGGAGAAGCTCTTCAAATTAAGTCAGGCAGTTTAGTTTAGTGCACAAAGAAGAAGAACAAGTTCCGCGACTCAAGCGCAGCCTCCACAGTGGGCAGAAGCAGAGCGCGAGTACGGACACGGGTGCTGTTTTACACAGCGGGGAAAAGCAATGGGCTCCTGCAGGAGGGCGACCAGATCCTAGCTATGCTACTCACCGGTCCCCGATGCAAGCAGACCCAGGCTTCTCCGCGTCAGTTTCAGCAGCTGGCAGGTTCAGAAGAGCAGGGAACGCCTTGTCGTCGTGTTGAGTAAAAAGACGTCCCAATCGAAGAAACCTGCACAGTTTGTTACCACAGCAGGGCAACGGGGCGGCCGTGTGTATTTGAGCCAAATGTACACTACTCACTTCAGACCTGGGAACGCCAAGTGTACGAAGCGTGTGAGAGTGACAAGGACCCGAAATACTACACAACCTGGCGGCGGTTACAGAGCAAGACTCCCGTGTAAGCTGGTCAGTCAACTGGATGGCCCAGAGACGCTTCCGAAGGCTTACTGGCAGGAGATGGTGAAGATGCCGAGAATAGCTGTTCCCGCTATTCCAAGGGTCGAAGTACCAGTACAGGCCTTCTGGTTCGATCAAAGGTGAAAAGGGTTTCACAAGGCGACAGCAGTGCAGAGGAGAAGTCCTTCAGCGGGTCACCAGCGATTCCTCGGTCTAGCCTCTTGGTTGCAGGATACTTGGCTCCTGTATTCCTTCGTTCGTGAGAACTCAGGAGATCGACCTGGTAGTGGTGTTTCCAGCCCCCTCTTATCCACGGTTCCCTTCGCGCCAAAACGGAGGGGACCCAATGGGAGATCCGCTCATCAACACTCACACCATTCGTGGACCAATCACGGACCACGGTGGTCCCAGGCATTCACACCACCCTAGACTCTCTGGCACCCAGGATGTGTATTGGGACCAGACATCCCAGCCCACACCCTGGAGGCACACACAAGACATGTAGAAGCCCGCGAAAGCATCTGTGTTTCGCGGGAAAGTACATGCCCAAATAAGGAAGGCCCCGGGTCGGCTCGACCTGGGGAAGGTGAAGGGAGCAAGACGGTCAGCGGACAGGACAAAGGAGCCTCGTGGTCTGGCCATTTTGGGAGCCAGGCCACCATTTTGGGTTAAGCGCGGAAAACACGCTTAGAACGCCAAAAGGAGCTCAAAATACAAAGAAACGATCGCTGCCACCATTCCCGTCCCTGAATTACTTGCACCGATCAGATACAATCCTAAACGAGTATCTAGGGCCTGTAGAAGGCTAGAGACCCAAGAGAGCTGTAACTTAGCTTACAGTGCCCTCTTGTGTCATGTTGCACGAAAGCCGCAACATGATAAAAGAAACTACGGGAAACAGCGTTCCCCGGTACTGACTGTCTTAAGGGCATGTCAGTTTCCCCGTAAGAAAGGAGCGAAAGCCCAGAGGAGTGCGGCAGAAGGCTGCACTTCTCTGGCAAAGTCAAGAACAAGGTGAAAAACAACAGCAAAAAGTTTAGGGGTTGCCACATGGAAGGAAAATTACCTACAATTACGAAATCTTTCCTAACACTCGCCCCTCCCAGACTATGGACAGGGGGAACTAATCCACCCCTGGATGAGTCTCTTGTTCAGGTCGGTTAAACATTCTGGACAACCCATCAGCATTGCTATGTTGGACACCTGGCCTATGCTCAATAGTGAAGTCGAAGCCTTCTAGACTTATGGACCACCTAAGCAACTTTGGATTCTCCCCCTTCATGTTCATTAGCCACTTTAACGGCTTATGGTCAGTTTGCACAGTGAAGTGGGTCCCATAGAGGTAGGGCCTCAGCTTCCTTAGGGCCCACACAACAGAGAAACATTCTTTCTCTACCGTGGACCATCTGAGCTCTCTGTCCTTAAGCTGGCGACTAATAAAACCGATAGGGTGTTCCTTACCCTTCTCATCTACTTGTGATAGTACAGCTCCTATCCCAGTGTCAGAGGTGTCCGTCTGCACGATAAAAGGTCTTTGATAATCAGGGGCCCTGAGGACAGGGGCCTGGCACAAGGAGTCTTTTAAGCCATTGAAGGCCTTCTCACACTCGTCGGTCCAAGTTACCTTCTTGGGTTTCTTCGGAGTTGTGAGGGCAGTCAGAGGAGCAGCTATGGTGCCATAGTCTGCCACAAAATTGCGGTAATACCCCGTGAGTCCTAAGAAGGCTCTCACTTGGGTTTGGGTAGTGGGGGTAGGCCAGTCTTGTACTGCTTGTACTTTACTGGGAAGAGGCTGTATCCTCCCTCCACCTACTTCATGTCCAAGGTAAACCACTGAGCCTTGTCCAATCTGGCATTTACTAGCCTTTATGGTCAGGTGTGCTTTCTGAAGAGCCTGGAGCACAATCCCGAGGTGTTTCACATGGTCTTCCCAGGTGGCACTGAAAACTGCTATATCGTCCAGATATGCAAGACAGAATTCGTCCAACCCATTCAACACATGATTCACAAGCCTCTGGAAAGTGGCAGGTGCATTCTTCAACCCGAACGGCATTACCCGGAATTGGTAAAGGCCGTCTGGAGTAGAAAATGCTGTCTTTTCCTTGGCATGTTCTGCTAAAGCTATTTGCCAATAGCCAGCAGTGAAGTCAAACGTGCTGAGGTACTTGGAGGCACCCAAAGTATCCACCAGCTCATCTGTTCGAGGCAAGGGGTGTGCATCTGTCTTGGTGACAGCATTCAGAGCCCTGTAATCCACGCAGAACCTCAATTCAGAAGTGCCTGCCTTTGGAACCAAAACCACAGGGCTGGACCAAGGACTACTAGAGGGTTCAATCACCCCAAGGTCTAACATCTTGTTGACCTCGGTCTTAATATAAGACCGTACTTTGTCTGACATCCTGTATCCCCTACTTTTGGTAGGTACACTGTCTCCTGTGTCAATGTTATGTTTGCACCAAGGTGTCAAACCAGGCGACTGTGAAAACAGGGGGGAAAACTGCCTAAGCAAACTTTTCACCTCAGCCTGCTGATCAGAAGTCAGGTGAGGGGCCACTCGGACACCCTCAAAGGAGCTATCTGAAGGACCGCTGTGGAACAGGTCGGGGAGAGGTTCAGACTCCTCTTCCTCAACATCTGAAGCCAGTAGCAGTGCTGCGATTTCGACTCTTGGGACGAAAGCCTTCAGCCTATTCACATGAAACACTTTTGGAGCCTGTCCAGGCCTTCCAAGGTCCACTAAATAGTTAACCTCACCCAGGGGCTCCACCACTGTGTAAGGGCCTGACCATTTGTCCTGTAAGGCTCGCGGCCTTATGGGATTCATGATCAGGACTTGCTGACCAGGTGTAAAGTTGATGAGGGAAGCTTTCTGTTCGTACCAATGTTTCACCAGCGCTTGTCCTGCCTTCAATTTATCACTAGCCAAGCCCATCAGAAGTACCATCCGTTTTCTGAGCCCTAGCACATAATCAACTACGTTGGTAGTAACAGGGGGCGTGGGCATCTCCCATCCCTCTTTGACGATGGCTAAGGGTCCCCGTACGGGATGCCCGAACAGAAGTTCGAAGGGGCTGAAGCCAACACCCTCCTGTGGTACCTCTCGGTAGGCAAACAGTAAGCATGGTAAAAGAAGATCCCATTTTCTTCTCTGAGGTTCCTCCAGAGCCCCAATCATGCTCTTTAACGTTCTGTTGAAACGTTCCACCAGACCATTGGTCTGGGGGTGGTATGCAGAAGAGAACTTGTAGGTGACCCCACATTCTTTCCACATAGCCTGCATATACTTCGACATAAAGTTGCTGCCACGATCCGACACAACTTCTTTAGGGAAGCCAACCCTAGTAAATATGCCGAGTAAAGCTTTTGCAACTGACTTGGCAGTTACAGTTTTCAATCGGATGGCCTCAGGATATCTGGTTGCATGGTCGACCAGCACCAGGATAAACCTATTGCCCGAGGATGTTTGCGGGTCAAGGGGACCAACGATGTCGATCCCTGCCCTTTCAAATGGTACCCCCACAACTGGGAGCGGTACCAACGGAGCTTGGATTGTCGCGCCAACCTTACCAGACAACTGGCAGGAGGCACAACTCCTGCAGTGACTTTCTACTTGCACCCCCATCTTGGGCCAGTAGAAGTGCATGGATAACCTTTGCTTGGTCCTCTTCATACCAAGGTGACCAGCAAGGGGAACTTCATGCGCCAACTGCAGGAGGAAGCGCCTAACAGCAAGGGGAACCACCAACCTCCTATGGTCTCCTTCTGTAGACTCTGTGGGCTCACTATACAGGAGTCCACCTTCCCAATAAATCCTATGCGTCCCAGGAGGTTCACCCTCAAGCTGGGAGCAGGCCTGTCTCCTTAGGCCTTCCAGAGATGGGCACTCACGTTGGCCTTTACTGAATTCGTCCCTATCAGGACCTCCTTCAACTAACAAGTCTTTTAGTTCAGGATGATCGTTGGGGTCAAATACTTCAGGCATCGCCACCTCCTCGTCAGGCCCGGGAGATTGACCAACTTCCTCCACCACAGTGGTAGGCGAGCTCGGGGGAATATTCTCTTTCCCTCGTCGTGACTTGTCGACTCCTTCTGCCTTGGGTTTCCCCTTCGGCTGGGGCAGCGTATTGGTCTTGGCCAATGCTGCCCGTGCTTGAGACCGTGTGTAGGGTCTTTCGGCAGTGTCTCCTACGAGCTCTAAAGCTCTGAGATCATTACCTAACAAGACCTTTCCCGGGACGTTTCTCTGAATGCTCACTGGAATCCTGACTGCTGTACCATTTAAAGTAAGATTTACAGGTATTACTGGGAACATACGGAGTGGGCCGTCAGCCAACTTAGTGGGCATCAGAGTAGCTCTGGCAACTTCCTCTGAGTCTACCAAGGTAGAATCCACTACAGTGCAACTGTACCCACTATCCCTAAGAGCTGGAGTATCTACTCCATTGATCAGCACACTGTCTTTAAAGTAGTGCTTGGTATTATCCGGAATCCTAGCATAAGCCTCTGCGACTTTAGGCTCCCAGGAACCCAGGGACACTAAAACTACCTCAGCCTCTATCCCGCTGGGAAATGAGTCTGAGGAGAAGGATGCTCCTGTAATCTCTTCTTCCTCGTAGGAGGAGAAGGCCAGATTAGCGGAGTGGACCCCCAAAGGTCTAACCTTACACCGGGGATCCCCCTTCGGTGGTCAGTTGCTCCACAAGCAAAACAAGATCCATTGGGTCTGTTTACATAGGGAGGCTTATTGTAACCAGAGTTTTGTCTCGGAGGCTGACCTCCACTACCCTGTGAGTTCTCTTGTGTCTTACCCTTACTTTTCTTTTTGTGGCCCTTATGAGAAGAAGATTTAGCAGATTCTCCACCCTCCATATCTTTGGACTTTTTCCCTTCCTCCTGCTTACCAGGATGAGTTTTGTCCTCATGGGACACTCGATGTGACACCCATAAGTCTGCTGCAATGGCCAGCTTCTTAGGATCTATCTCCTTCGAATCGGCCAAATGCTGCTTAAGCTCCGGGGAAGAAGATGCAAAAATGTGTTCCAGCATGACAAAATTTATCATGCCTTCGAAGGTAGAAACCTTATAACCTTCGACCCAGCCAGTTAAGTTTTTCAAGGATTCAGTGACATAAGATACCCAAGTACCACCTTCCTTTTTCTTATACTCTCTGAAACGTTTCAAATATTGGGCCGGAGTCTTCCCAAACTTTAAATTGAGAGTTTGCTTTAACATTGCGAAATCAGCTCGCTCAGCTTTCGACATTTCCATAATGGCACTACAGCCAGAATGGGGCAGTCTGCTGAGTAACCAAGCAATCTTATCAGCATTGTCAACTTGTTGAACTTCGCATGCATACTCAAACGCATTCAGCCAGTCCATAATGTCATTCCTTTCTTCATACACACTGAGCAGATCTTTCGGAAACCGTGGATGAGAGGAGGCCCCAGACCCATGTCCAGGACCCTTGGACCCATTTGCAAACTGAAGCTTGGCTAGTTCCAACTGGTGATCCCTGTCTTTTTGTTTTTCTGCCTGTTCGATTTTTAGTTTGGCTATGCTGAATTCAAGCTCCTGCTGCCTAAACCGCAGCTCTTGCTTCTTGAATTCAAGCATAGCCTCCCCATCAGCACTGGCAGAGGAAACATTAGACATCTCGTCGTCCCTGTCCTCGTGGTCGCGATGGATCAGTGCAGCGGCAGAACCGTCGGTTCTACCAGTGAGAGCAGCCCCCCCACCTTCCGCACTGTCCTCAGAAGTTATAGCGTCAAGCTGCGCTTCTTGCCACGCCACGATTCTTTGGATCATTTCCAATTTCGTGCCTTGAGAGGAAACACCTCTCTCCGCACACATCTTTTTCAGTGTTTCTGATTTGGAAGCATTTAAAGTTAACAAGGTATTTGTTTCCATACTGTTAGATAGGACTATGGCCTTTTTAAAGTTATACTACAACAATTCACTACGTGTCCTGGTTGGAATAACCTGAAATGCCTTAGTTCGTGCGCAACACTGGATACCTTCAGTCGTATCCCACCGCTGTACAAAAATTTGTTAAGACGGATTTCTGAACTCTGTCCTGGTGGCGCAGAAGTTCAGAAGGCCAACCTAATTACTTGGAACAGGGTAACCTCTGGACGAGCCAGACCAATCAAGGTAGCGATCGCGGCGGTCAAGACTAGGTCTCAAGAGGGGTGGGGGTGACTGAAAGCCCGCAATGAGCACACAAAGCAAGATCACTTACAAACTACTCCAAACAGTTGTTATATAAAAAATATATACACATTTATTTTAAGGCCTTTAAAACAATGACCGTAGCGAGAAAATCACAATATCACAATATTAAACCAACACATACCATATCAACACAATATATATACAAATACGACAGTCGCAAGCGTTATATGCACGAAATGTGTAGTCCACCTAAAAGGGAAGGAAAACAGGCAGTGCGAAGTAATGCTTAGACCCAGTTCGCCTTCAGAGGCACCTAACTAGATGGAAGTCCGGGCCCTGCGAAGAGTGGAGCCTTGTGCTCAAAGTATCTGCACGCGCTGGTGCCAATGGGCAAAAGGAGAAGCTCTTCAAAGGAAGTCAGGCAGTTTAGTTTAGTGCACAAAGAAGAAGAACAAGTTCCGCGACTCAAGCGCAGCCTCCACAGTGGGCAGAAGCAGAGCGCGAGTACGGACACGGGTGCTGTTTTACACAGCGGGGAAAAGCAATGGGCTCCTGCAGGAGGGCGACCAGATCCTAGCTATGCTACTCACCATTCCCCGATGCAAGCAGACCCAGGCTTCTCCGCGTCAGTTTCAGCAGCTGGCAGGTTCAGAAGAGCAGGGAACGCCTCGTCGTCGTGTTGAGTAAAAAGACGTCCCAATCGAAGAAACCCGCACAGTTTGTTACCACAGCAGGGCAACGGGGCAGCCGTGTGTATTTGAGCCAAATGTACACTACTCACTTCAGACCTGGGAACGCCAAGTGTACGAAGCGTGTGAGAGTGACAAGTACCCGAAATATTACACAACCTGGCGGCGGTTACAGAGCAAGACTCCCGGGTAAGCTGGTCAGTCAACTGGATGGCCCAGAGACGCTTCCGAAGGCTTACTGGCAGGAGATGGTGAAGATGCCGAGAATAGCTGTTCCCGCTATTCCAAGGGTCGAAGTACCAGTACAGGCCTTCTGGTTCGATCAAAGGTGAAAAGGGTTTCACAAGGCGACAGCAGTGCAGAGGAGAAGTCCTTCAGCGGGTCACCAGCGATTCCTCGGTTTAGCCTCTTGGTTGCAGGATACTTGGCTCCTGTATTCCTTCGTTCGTGAGAACTCAGGAGATCGACCTGGTAGTGGTGTTTCCAGCCCCCTCTTATCCACGGTTCCCTTCGCGCCAAAACGGAGGAGACCCAATGGGAGATCCGCTCATCAACACTCACACCATTCGTGGACCAATCACGGACCACGGTGGTCCCAGGCATTCACACCACCCTAGACTCTCTGGCACCCAGGATGTGTATTGGGACCAGACATCCCAGCCCACACCCTGGAGGCACACACAAGACATGTAGAAGCCCGCGAAAGCATCTGTGTTTCGCAGGAAAGTACATGCCCAAATAAGGAAGGCCCCGGGTCGGCTCGACCTGGGGAAGGTGAAGGGAGCAAGACGGTCAGCGGACAGGACAAAGGAGCCTCGTGGTCTGGCCATTTTGGGAGCCAGGCCACCATTTTGGGTTAAGCGCTTAAAACGCGCTTAGAACGCCAAAAGGAGCTCAAAATACAAAGAAACGATCGCTGCCACCATTCCCGTCCCTGAATTACTTGCACCGATCAGATACAATCCTAAACAAGTATCTAGGGCCTGTAGAAGGCTAGAGACCCAAGAGAGCTGTAACTTAGCTTACAGTGCCCTCTTGTGTCATGTTGCACGAAAGCCGCAACATGATAAAAGAAACTACGGGAAACAGCGTTCCCCGGTACTGACTGTCTTAAGGGCATGTCAGTTTCCCCGTAAGAAAGGAGCGAAAGCCCAGAGGAGTGCGGCAGAAGGCTGCACTTCTCTGGCAAAGTCAAGAACAAGGTGAAAAACAACAGCAAAAAGTTTAGGGGTTGCCACATGGAAGGAAAATTACCTACAATTACGAAATCTTTCCTAACAATATCCAACTCCTTCCCATTCCAATCCTGAGACCCTTCCGATAGCATAAAATGTGATATCTCAATGCTTCTAATATCAAAACTGAGACCCTCCCTATAGCATGAGATGTGATATCTAAGTCCTTCCCATTCCTATCCTGAGACCCTTCCGATAGCAGAGATGTGATATCTCAATGCTTATACCAAACCTGAGACCCTTCCTATGGCATGAGATGTGATATCCAACTCCTTCCCATTCCAATCCTGAGACCCTTCCTGTAGCATGAGATGTGATATCTCAATGCTTCTATCAAACCTGAGTCCCTTCCTTTAGCATGAGATGTGATATCCAACTCCTTCCCATTCCAATCCTGAGAGCCTTCCGATAGCATGAAATGTGATATCTCAATGCTTCTAATATCAAAACTGAGACCCTCCCTATAGCATGAGATGTGATATCTAAGTCCTTCCCATTCCTATCCTGAGACCCTTCCGATAGCAGAGATGTGATATCTCAATGCTTATACCAAACCTGAGACCCTTCCTATGGCATGAGATGTGATATCCAACTCCTTCCCATTCCAATCCTGAGACCCTTCCTATAGCATGAGATGTGATATCTCAATGCTTCTATCAAACCTGAGTCCCTTCCTATAGCATGAGATGTGATATCTCAAAGCTTCTAATACCAAACCTGGGACCCGTCCTATAACATGAGATATGATATCCAAACCATGCATCACCACCGAAACCATCAAAGGTGCACTCATCAATGCGAGATCTGTAGTCGCCCATGCCCTAGACATAGCCGACATTATCTCCATCAATGATCTCGACTTCATAGCTATTACAGAGACCTGGCTCCACCCAGCGTCTGGCCCCTCTCTATCACTTGCTATACCCAATGACTATACCATCTACCGTGCAGACAGACAAACAGCTAAAGGTGGTGGAGTAGCCATTATTGCAAAAAGCTCCATCAACATAAGACACATACAAAACCAATCCCTGCCATCAGCGGAACTACTCACCCTCAAACTATCCACAACGCACACAAGCACAATCACCATCCACCTCATTTACAGACCGCCAGGCCCTATACTATCCTTTAATGACGACATAGCCCTTTTACTCTCTAACAATATCAAACCTAACTCTCGACTACTCATCCTAGGAGACTTTAATCTAGGTCTCAATGATGAGAAAGATGACAAAGCTAACACTGTCGCCAACACCATTTCAGAATTAGGACTCACCCACCATATCGCACAACCCACACACAACAAAGGCCGAATCCTTGACTGGATAGCTGACCTTAACTGCAACACCACCATCCTTTCCAACACTCCATGCGCTTGGACCGATCACCACCTCATTACCTTCACCATCAACAAAGGCACTCAAACACCAGGGCCTTCCCCCTATGCCCCACCCACACTCACAAGAAACAACAAAAATATCACAGTAGAGAAACTCCTCCCGTTACTCCAACCCATCATCGACTTCTCACCCACCATGACCAACCCTACTGAACTAGTAGAGTTATACAACACAACCATCCTTAAGGCCATTAACACCATAGCACCACTCAAGCTTCGGAAAGCCAAACCACGCGCACACCTCAATTCTTGGTTCACCCCCGAACTAAAAACACTCCGCAAATCCAAAAGACAAGCTGAATTAGCATGGAAACAGTCACCATCCACTATTAATAAGACATCTTACACACTGGCCTCGAACATCTATAAGTCAGCCATCATCCAGTCTAAAAAAAACATGTACAATGAAAGAATCTGCAACGCCAAATCCAATACCAAAGAGCTCTTCAATATCCTGAGAGAACTCGAATCACCTTCCCCCATTCCAGACACTTGCAACAAAGACATCCACTGGTGCACGAACATTCAGGAAGCACTCCTAGGCAAAATTGCCACGCTACAAGCCAAAATCCTGACAAAGAAAGAAAGCCTCACCCTCACTGATAACATCACCTCCTCTACACACACCTACACCACCCCCAAAATGATGACATTAACCTCTTTGAGTTTTCCACCATAACCATCAAAGAGGTTGAAGAAATAATCTACTCTCTTAAACCATCCAAATGCCAAGGTGACACTTGCCCGGCCCCAGTCATTAAAGATGCAGCCAAACAACTTGCTCCTTTCATCACTTCCCTCATCAATTCATCTTTCACATCCAACGTAGTGCCCAACAACCTCAAGGACTCCTGGGTTCTTCCTTTACTTAAGAAGCCCACCCTTGACCCAAATGTCCCCACCAACTACAGACCCATTACGACTGTACCCTTCCTACTAAAAATCCTTGACAGAGCTGCCTATCTCCAGATACAGAACCACCTTGAGAAAAATAACTTACTCGGACTCAGACAATCAGGATTCTGCCCCAAACACGGCACTGAGACCGCCCTGATTGACCTTAAGACACAGATGGACAACATTAAAGACAATGGCAAACTGGTCCTCCTTCTCCTTCTTGACTTATCGGCCGCCTTCGACCTGGTCAACCACGACATCCTCTGCAAACATCTATCCTCAGCAGCCAAATTCTCAGATAATGCCAACGCATGGATCCAATCCTTCCTTAACAACAGATCCATGAGAGTCCTCGCACCCACAGCCTCTGCCAACCCAGCCCCAGTCACTTGCGGTGTCCCCCAGGGCTCCTGCGTCTCCCCCACTCTATACAATGTGTTCACAAAAACCCCTCTTTGACATATTGGACCGCTTGGGTGTCATCTACACCAACTACGCAGATGACACCCAAATACTGATCCCTTTAACAGGCGACTACTCCACCGACCTCACTGCTCTCAACAACATTTACTCCATTATCCAAGAATGGATGGCCAAGCATGGCCTATGCCTCAATGACGACAAGACCGAGCTTCTTCTCCTAGGTTCCCAACCCAGACTTAATAAACTCGACAAACTCTATCAGGCATTCACTATAGACGGCAATAACATCATTGTCTCTAACAGCGTCAAAACCCTAGGAATCTACCTCGACTCCTCCCTCACACTGACAAGACAGATCAATTCCATCTCATCCGCCACTGCTTACACCTGTAAGCTCATCAATGCCAGCAGACCTTACCTCTCACCATCCAACTGCACCACCTTAGCCAGAGCGCTAGTCCTCTCCAAAGTCGACTACTGCAATGCCCTATACTTGGGCACCAGTCAGAAAAACATTAACAAACTACAAGTCGTACAAAACAACGCCTTGCGAGCAGCCCTGAACATACCTAAACATGAACACATTTCGGACGCCAGACGCTCCTGCCATTGGCTATCCATACCACAAAGAATTGAATATAAAACCATCTCACTCACACACAAATGCCTAGCTAACCAAGCACCCAGATACCTATCCGACAACCTCACTCACCACACCCCAGCGCGCCCTACCAGATCAGCTCAAACACACTGCTTAAATATCCCAAGATTTAAGCTCCAAAAAGCAGGTGGCTCTAGCTTCCCCGTGCTTGCCTCCAAACTCTGGAATTCACTTCCACTCGAGCTGAGATCAGAACCGTCCTTTCACAGATTTAGACACAACACCAAAACATGGCTTCTATCCAAAGAAACGTAAACTGCCTAGCCCTACCTTACTAGCATGCACCAAGACTGTAAATTTGTAAATATGTAAATCGGTCTGTACATTACCTCTAACTGCGTGATAATGTCCCAAATGTATTGCTCTCATCCACCTTGACCATGCTATACCATATATGTAACTATCTGTAATTGAAACTGATTGACAACTCCCTCAATCTCTGTTACTGGTCCCCTAAAACCATATTTTATCATATTGTACTGTTGTATTAATCTTGTTGTATTCATCTCAAGCGCCTGGATGCCCCAGGGCCAGGCGGCGCTATACAAATAATAAACTAAACTAAACTAAACTAAATCCTTCCCCTTCCAAAACTGAGACCCTTCCTTTAGCATGAGATGTGATATCCAAATCCTTCCCATTCCAATCCTGAAACCCTTCCTATAGCATGAGATGTGATATCTCAATGTTTCTAATAAAAAACCTGAGACCCTTCCTATAGCAAGAGATGTGATATCCAAATCCTTCCCATTCCAATACTGGGACCCTTCCTATAACATGAGATGTGATATCCAACTCCTTCCCATTCCAACCTCAGACCCTTCCTATAGCATGAGAAGGGATATCCAACTCCTTCCCATTCCAATCCTGAAACCCTTCCTATAGCATGAGATGTGATATCTCAATGTTTCTAATAAAAAACCTGAGACCCTTCCTATAGCAAGAGATGTGACATCCAAATCCTTCCCATTCCAATCCTGAGATCCTTCCTATTGGATGAGATGTGATATCCAACTCCTTCCCATTCCAATCCTGAGACCCTTCCTATACCATGAGATGTGATATCTCAATGCTTCTACCAAAACTGAGACCCTTCCTTTAGCATGAGATGTGATATCCAACTCCTTCCCATTCCAATCCTGAGACCCTTCCTATAGCATGAGATGTGATATCTCAATGCCTCTAATACCAAACCTGAGATTCTTCCTATAACATGAGATGTGATACCTCAATGCTTCTAATACCAAACCTGAGACCCTCCCTTTAGCATGAGATGTGATATCCGACTCCTTCCCATTCCAATCCTGAGACCCTTCTGATAGCATGAGATGTGATATCTCAATGCCTCTAATACCAAACCTGAGATTCTTCCTATAACATGAGATGTGATATCTCAATGCTTCTAATACCAAACCTGAGACCCTCCCTTTAGCATGAGATGTGATATCCGACTCCTTCCCATTCCAATCCTGAGACCCTTCTGATAGCATGAGATGTGATATCTCAATGCCTATAATACCAAACCTGAGATCCTTCCGATAGCATGAGATGTGATATCTCAATGCTTCTAATACCAAACCTGAGCTCCTTCCTATAACATGAGATGTGATATCCAAATCCTTCCCCTTCCAAACCTGAGACCCTCCCTTTAGCATGAGATGTGATATCCAACTCCTTCCCATTCCAATCCTGAGACCCTTCCGATAGCAGAGATGTGATATCTCAATGCTTATACCAAACCTGAGACCCTTCCTATGGCATGAGATGTGGTATCCAACTCCTTCCGATTCCAATCCTGAGACCCTTCCTATAGCATGAGATGTGATATCTCAATGCTTCTAATACCAAACCTGAGATCCTTCCTATAACATGAGATGTGATATCCAACTCCTTCCCATTCCAAACCTGAGACCCTTCCGATAGCATGAGATGTGATATCAAACTCCTTCCCATTCCAATCCTGAGATAGCTTGAGATGTGATATCCAACTCCTTCCCATTCCAATCCTGAGACCCTTCCTATACCATGAGATGTGATATCTCAATGCTTCTAATACCAAACCTGACACCCGTCCTAAAACATGACATGTGAGATCCAAATCCTTCCCCTTCCAAACCTGAGATCTTTCCTTTAGCATGAAATGTGATATCCAACTCCTTCCCATTCCAATCCTGAGACCCTTCCTATAGCATGATATGTGATATCACAATGCTTCTAATACCAAACCTGAGATCCTTCCTATAACATGAGATGTGTATCCAACTCCTTCCCATTCCAAACCTGAGACCCTTCCTATAGCATGAGATGTGATATCTTAATGCTTCTAAAACCAAACCAGAGAACCATCCAATAACATAGATGAAATCCAAATCCTTCCCATTCCAATCCTGAGACCCTTCCTATACCATGAGATGTGATATCTCAATGCTTCTAATACCAAACCTAAGACCCGTCCTAAAACATGAGATGTGAGATCCAAATCCTTCCCCTTCCAAACCTGAGACCCTTCCTATAGCTTGAGATGTGATATCAAACTCCTTCCCATTCCAATCCTGAGATAGCTTGAGATGTGATATCCAACTCCTTCCCATTCCAATCCTGAGACCCTTCCGATAGCATGAAATGTGATATCTCAATGCTTCTAATATCAAAACTGAGACCCTCCCTATAGCATGAGATGTGATATCTAAGTCCTTCCCATTCCTATCCTGAGACCCTTCCGATAGCAGAGATGTGATATCTCAATGCTTATACCAAACCTGAGACCCTTCCTATGGCATGAGATGTGATATCCAACTCCTTCCCATTCCAATCCTGAGACCCTTCCTATAGCATGAGATGTGATATCTCAATGCTTCTATCAAACCTGAGTCCCTTCCTTTAGCATGAGATGTGATATCCAACTCCTTCCCATTCCAATCCTGAGACCCTTCCTATAGCATGAGATGTGATATCTCAAAGCTTCTAATACCAAACCTGGGACCCGTCCTATAACATGAGATATCATATCCAAACCCTTCCCCTTCCAAACCTGAGACCCTTCCTTTAGCATGAGATGTGATATCCAAATCCTTCCCATTCCAATCCTGAAACCCTTCCTATAGCATGAGATGTGATATTTCAATGTTTCTAATAAAAAACCTGAGACCCTTCCAATAGCAAGAGATGTGATATCCACATCCTTACCATTTCAATACTGAGACCCTTCCTATAACATGAGATGTGATATCCAACTCCTTCCCATTCCAATCCTGAAACCCTTCCTATAGCATGAGATGTGATATCTCAATGTTTCTAATAAAAAACCTGAGACCCTTCCTATAGCAAGAGATGTGACATCCAAATCCTTCCCATTCCAATCCTGAGATCCTTCCTATTGGATGAGATGTGATATCCAACTCCTTCCCATTCCAATCCTGAGACCCTTCCTATACCATGAGATGTGATATCTCAATGCTTCTACCAAAACTGAGACCCTTCCTTTAGCATGAGATGTGATATCCAACTCCTTCCCATTCCAATCCTGAGACCCTTCCTATAGCATGAGATGTGATATCTCAATGCCTCTAATACCAAACCTGAGATTCTTCCTATAACATGAGATGTGATACCTCAATGCTTCTAATACCAAACCTGAGACCCTCCCTTTAGCATGAGATGTGATATCCGACTCCTTCCCATTCCAATCCTGAGACCCTTCTGATAGCATGAGATGTGATATCTCAATGCCTCTAATACCAAACCTGAGATTCTTCCTATAACATGAGATGTGATATCTCAATGCTTCTAATACCAAACCTGAGACCCTCCCTTTAGCATGAGATGTGATATCCGACTCCTTCCCATTCCAATCCTGAGACCTTTCTGATAGCATGAGATGTGATATCTCAATGCCTATAATACCAAACCTGAGATCCTTCCGATAGCATGAGATGTGATATCTCAATGCTTCTAATACCAAACCTGAGCTCCTTCCTATAACATGAGATGTGATATCCAAATCCTTCCCCTTCCAAACCTGAGACCCTCCCTTTAGCATGAGATGTGATATCCAACTCCTTCCCATTCCAATCCTGAGACCCTTCCGATAGCAGAGATGTGATATCTCAATGCTTATACCAAACCTGAGACCCTTCCTATGGCATGAGATGTCAAATACAACTCCTTCCGATTCCAATGCTGAGACCCTTCCTATAGCATGAGATGGGATATCTCAATGCTTATACCAAACCTGAGACCCTTCCTATAGCATGAGATGTGATATCTCAATGCTTCTAATACCAAACCTGAGATCCTTCCTATAACATGAGATGTGATATCCAACTCCTTCCCATTCCAAACCTGAGACCCTTCCGATAGCATGAGATGTGATATCAAACTCCTTCCCATTCCAATCCTGAGATAGCTTGAGATGTGATATCCAACTCCTTCCCATTCCAATCCTGAGACCCTTCCTATACCATGAGATGTGATATCTCAATGCTTCTAATACCAAACCTGACACCCGTCCTAAAACATGACATGTGAGATCCAAATCCTTCCCCTTCCAAACCTGAGATCTTTCCTTTAGCATGAAATGTGATATCCAACTCCTTCCCATTCCAATCCTGAGACCCTTCCTATAGCATGATATGTGATATCACAATGCTTCTAATACCAAACCTGAGATCCTTCCTATAACATGAGATGTGTATCCAACTCCTTCCCATTCCAAACCTGAGACCCTTCCTATAGCATGAGATGTGATATCTTAATGCTTCTAAAACCAAACCTGAGAACCATCCAATAACATATATGAAATCCAAATCCTTCCCATTCCAATCCTGAGACCCTTCCTATACCATGAGATGTGATATCTCAATGCTTCTAATACCAAACCTAAGACCCGTCCTAAAACATGAGATGTGAGATCCAAATCCTTCCCCTTCCAAACCTGAGACCCTTCCTATAGCTTGAGATGTGATATCAAACTCCTTCCCATCCCAATCCTGAGATAGCTTGAGATGTGATATCCAACTCCTTCCCATTCCAATCCTGAGACCCTTCCGATAGCATGAAATGTGATATCTCAATGCTTCTAATATCAAAACTGAGACCCTCCCTATAGCATGAGATGTGATATCTAAGTCCTTCCCATTCCTATCCTGAGACCCTTACGATAGCAGAGATGTGATATCTCAATGCTTATACCAAACCTGAGACCCTTCCTATGGCATGAGATGTGATATCCAACTCCTTCCCATTCCAATCCTGAGACCCTTCCTATAGCATGAGATGTGATATCTCAATGCTTCTATCAAACCTGAGTCCCTTCCTTTAGCATGAGATGTGATATCCAACTCCTTCCCATTCCAATCCTGAGACCCTTCCTATAGCATGAGATGTGATATCTCAAAGCTTCTAATACCAAACCTGGGACCCGTCCTATAACATGAGATATCATATCCAAATCCTTCCCCTTCCAAACCTGAGACCCTTCCTTTAGCATGAGATGTGATATCCAAATCCTTCCCATTCCAATCCTGAAACCCTTCCTATAGCATGAGATGTGATATTTCAATGTTTCTAATAAAAAACCTGAGACCCTTCCAATAGCAAGAGATGTGATATCCAAATCCTTACCATTTCAATACTGAGACCCTTCCTATAACATGAGATGTGATATCCAACTCCTTCCCATTCCAACCTGAGACCCTTCCTATAGCATGAGAAGGGATATCCAACTCCTTCCCATTCCAATCCTGAAACCCTTCCTATAGCATGAGATGTGATATCTCAATGTTTCTAATAAAAAACCTGAGACCCTTCCTATAGCAAGAGATGTGACATCCAAATCCTTCCCATTCCAATCCTGAGATCCTTCCTATTGGATGAGATGTGATATCCAACTCCTTCGCATTCCAATCCTGAGACCCTTCCAATAGCATGAGATATGATATCTCAATGCCTCTAATACCAAACCTGAGATTCTTCCTATAACATGAGATGTGATATCTCAATGCTTCTAATACCAAACCTGAGACCCTCCCTTTAGCATGAGATGTGATATCCGACTCCTTCCCATTCCAATCCCGAGACCCTTCTGATAGCATGAGATGTGATATCTCAATGCCTCTAATACCAAACCTAAGATCCTTCCGATAGCATGAGATGTGATATCTCAATGCTTCTAATACCAAACCTGAGATCCTTCCTATAACATGAGATGTGATATCCAAATCCTTCCCCTTCCAAACCTGAGACCCTCCCTTTAGCATGAGATGTGATATCCAACTCCTTCCCATTCCAATCCTGAGATCCTTCTGATAGCATGAGATGTGATATCTCAATGCCTGTAATACCAAACCTGATATCCTACCTCTAACATGAAATGTGATATCCAACTCCTTCCCCTTCCAAACCTAAGAGCCTTCCTATAGCATGAGATGTGATATCCAAGTCCTTCCCATTCCAATCCTGAGACCCTTCATATAACATGAGATGTGATATCCAACTCCTTCCCATTCCAACCTGAGACCCTTCCTATAGCATGAGATGGGATATCCAACTCCTTCCAAATCCAATCCTGATACCCTTCCGATAGCATGAGATGTGATATCCCAATGCTTCTACAAAACCTGAGACCCGTACATGGCATGAGATGTGATATCAAACTCCTTCCCATTCCAATCCTGAGACCCTTCCTATAGCTTGAGATGTGATATCCAACTCCTTCCCATTCCAATTCTGAGACCCTTCCTATAGCATGAGATGTGATATCTCAATGCTTCTAATACCAAACCTGAGACCCTTCCTATAACATGAGATGTGATATCCAAGTCCTTCCCATTCCAATCCTGAGACCCTTCCTATAGCATGAGATGTGATATCTCAATGCTTCTAATACCAAACCTGAGACCCTTCCTATAACATGAGATGTGATATCCAAGTCCTTCCCATTCCAATCCTGAGACCCTTCCTATAGCTTGAGATGTGATATCCAACTCCTTCCCATTCCAATTCTGAGACCCGTCCTATACCATGAGATGTGATATCTCAATGCTTCTAATACCAAACCTGAGACCCTTCCTATAACGAGATGGGATATCCAACTCCTTCCCATTCCAATCCTGAGACCCTTCCGATAGCAGAGATGTGATATCTCAATGCTTATACCAAACCTGAGACCCTTCCTATGGCATGAGATGTCATATACAACTCCTTCCGATTCCAAACCTGAGACCCTTCCTATAGCATGAGATGGGATATCTCAATGCTTATACCAAACCTGAGACCCTAGCTATAGCATGAGATGTGATATCCAACTCCTTCCCATTCCAATCCTGAGACCCTTCCTATAGCTTGAGATATGATATCCAACTCCCTCCCATTCCAATCCTGAGACCCTTCCTATAGCTTGAGATGTGATATCCAACTCCTTCCCATTCCAATCCTGAGACCCTTCCTATAGCATGAGATGTGATATCTCAATGCTTCTAATACCAAACCTGAGATCCTTCCTATAACATGACATGTGATATCCAAATCCTTCCACTTCCAAACCTGAGACCCTCCCTTTAGCATGAGATGTGATATCCGACTCCTTCCCATTCCAATCCTGAGACCCTTCTGATTACTTTATCATGAGATGTGATATCCAACTCCTTCCCATTCCAATCCTGAGACCCTTCCTATAGCATGAGATGTGATATCTCAATGCTTCTAATACCAAACCTGAGACCCTTCCTATAACATGAGATGTGATATCCAAGTCCTTCCCATTCCAATCCTGAGACCCTTCCTATAGCTTGAGATGTGATATCCAACTCCTTCCCATTCCAATTCTGAGACCCGTCCTATACCATGAGATGTGATATCTCAATGCTTCTAATACCAAACCTGAGACCCTTCCTATAACATGAGATGTGATATCCAAGTCCTTCCCATTCCAATCCTGAGACCCTTCCTATAGCTTGAGATGTGATATCCAACTCCTTCCCATTCCAATTCTGAGACCCGTCCTATACCATGAGATGCGATATCTCAATGCTTCTAATACCAAACCTGAGACCCTTCCTATAACGAGATGGGATATCCAACTCCTTCCCATTCCAATCCTGAGACCCTTCCGATAGCAGAGATGTGATATCTCAATGCTTATACCAAACCTGAGACCCTTCCTATGGCATGAGATGTCATATACAACTCCTTCCGATTCCAAACCTGAGACCCTTCCTATAGCATGAGATGGGATATCTCAATGCTTATACCAAACCTGAGACCCTAGCTATAGCATGAGATGTGATATCCAACTCCTTCCCATTCCAATCCTGAGACCCTTCCTATAGCTTGAGATATGATATCCAACTCCTTCCCATTCCAATCCTGAGACCCTTCCTATAGCTTGAGATGTGATATCCAACTCCTTCCCATTCCAATCCTGAGACCCTTCCTATAGCATGAGATGTGATATCTCAATGCTTCTAATACCAAACCTGAGATCCTTCCTATAACATGACATGTGATATCCAAATCCTTCCACTTCCAAACCTGAGACCCTCCCTTTAGCATGAGATGTGATATCCGACTCCTTCCCATTCCAATCCTGAGACCCTTCTGATTACTTTATCATGAGATGTGATATCCAACTCCTTCCCATTCCAATCCTGAGACCCTTCCTATAGCATGAGATGTGATATCTCAATGCTTCTAATACCAAACCTGAGACCCTTCCTATAACATGAGATGTGATATCCAAGTCCTTCCCATTCCAATCCTGAGACCCTTCCTATAGCTTGAGATGTGATATCCAACTCCTTCCCATTCCAATTCTGAGACCCGTCCTATACCATGAGATGTGATATCTCAATGCTTCTAATACCAAACCTGAGACCCTTCCTATAACGAGATGGGATATCCAACTCCTTCCCATTCCAATCCTGAGACCCTTCCGATAGCAGAGATGTGATATCTCAATGCTTATACCAAACCTGAGACCCTTCCTATGGCATGAGATGTCATATACAACTCCTTCCGATTCCAAACCTGAGACCCTTCCTATAGAATGAGATGGGATATCTCAATGCTTATACCAAACCTGAGACCCTAGCTATAGCATGAGATGTGATATCCAACTCCTTCCCATTCCAATCCTGAGACCCTTTATATAGCTTGAGATGTGATATCCAACTCCTTCCCATTCCAATCCTGAGACCCTTCCTATAGCTTGAGATGTGATATCCAACTCCTTCCCATTCCAATCCTGAGACCCTTCCTATAGCATGAGATGTGATATCTCAATGCTTCTAATACCAAACCTGAGATCCTTCCTATAACATGACATGTGATATCCAAATCCTTCCACTTCCAAACCTGAGACCCTCCCTTTAGCATGAGATGTGATATCCGACTCCTTCCCATTCCAATCCTGAGATCGTTCTGATTACTTTATCATGAGATGTGATATCCAATTCCTTCCCATTCCAATCCTGAGACCCTTCCGATATCATGAGATTTGTTATCTCAATGCTTCTAATATCAAACTTGACACCCTCCCTATAGCATGAGATGTGATATCCAAGTCCTTCCCATTCCAATCCTGAGACCCTTCCTATAGCATGATATGTGATATCTCAATGCTTCTAATACCAAACCTGAGACCCTTCCTATAACATGAGATGGGATATCCAACTCCTTCCCATTCCAATCCTGAGACCCTTCCGATAGCAGAGATGTGATATCTCAATGCTTATACCAAACCTGAGACCCTTCCAATAGCATGAGATGTGATGTCTCAATGCTTCTAATACAAAACCTGAGGCCCTTCCTATAGCAAGTGATGTGATATCCAACTCCTTCCCATTCCAATCCTGAGACCCTTCCGATAGCAGAGATGTGATATCTCAATGCTTATACCAAACCTGAGACCCTTCCTTTAGCATGAGATGTGATATCCAAATATCACTTCTCATGCTATAGGAAGTGTCTCAGGATTGGAATGGGAAGGAGTTGGATATCACATCTCATGTTATAGGAAGGATCTCAGGTTTGGTATTAGAAGCATTGAGACATCACATCTCATGCTATAGGAAGGGTATCAGGATTGGTATAAGCATTGAGATATCACATCTCTGCTATCGGAAGGGTCTCAGGATTGGAATGGGAAGGAGTTGGATATCCCATCTCGTTATAGGAGGGGTCTCAGGTTCGGTATTAGAAGCATTGAGATATCACATCTCATGGTATAGGAGGGGTCTCAGGTTTGGTATTAGAAGCATTGAGATATCACATCTCATGCTATAGGAAGGGTCTCAGGATTGGAATGGGAAGGACTTGGATATCACATCTCATGTTATACGAAGGGTCTCAGGTTTGGTATTAGAAGCATTGAGATATCACATCTCATGCTATAGGAAGGGTCTCAGAATTGGAATGGGAAGGAGCTGGATATCACATCTCATGCTAAAGGAAGGGTCTCAGGTTTGGAACGGGAAGGAGTTGGATATCACATCTCATGTTATAGGAAGGGTCTCAGGTGTGGTATAAGCATTCAGATATCACATCTCTGCTATCGGAAGTGTCTCAGGAATGGAATGGGAAGGAGTTGGATATCCCATCTCATGCTATAGGAAGGGTCTCAGGATTGGAATGGGAAGGAGTTTGATATCACATCTCATGCCATGTATGGGTCTCAGGTTTTGTAGAAGCATTGGGATATCACATCTCATGCTATCGGAAGGGTATCAGGATTGGATTTGGAAGGAGTTGGATATCCCATCTCATGCTATCGGAAGGGTATCAGGATTGGATTTGGAAGGAGTTGGATATCCCATCTCATGCTATAGGAAGGGTCTCAGGTTGGAATGGGAAGGAGTTGGATATCACATCTCATGCTATAGGAAGGCTCTCAGGTTTGGAAGGGGAAGGAGTTGGATATCACATTTCATGTTAGAGGTAGGATCTCAGGTTTGGTATTAGAGGCATTGAGATATCACATCTCATGCTATCAGAAGGATCTCAGGATTGGAATGGGAAGGAGTTGGATATCACATCTCATGCTAAAGGGACGGTCTCAGGTTTGGAAGGGGAAGGATTGGGATATCACATCTCATGTTATGGGAAGGATCTCAGGTTTGATGCTAGAAGCATTGATATATCACATCTCATGCTATCAGAAGGGTCTCAGGATTGGAATGGGAAGGAGTCGGATATCACATCTCATGCTAAAGGGAGGGTCTCAGGTTTGGTATTAGAAGCATTGAGATATCACATCTCATGTTATAGGAAGAATCTCAGGATTGGTATTAGGGGCATTGAGATATCACATCTCATGCTATCAGAAGGGTCTCAGGATTGGAATGGGAAGGAGTCAGATATCACATCTCATGCTAAAGGGAGGGTCTCAGGTTTGGTATTAGAAGCATTGAGATATCACATCTCATGTTATAGGAAGAATCTCAGGTTTGGTATTAGAGGCATTGAGATATCACATCTCATGCTATAGGACGGGTCTCAGAATTGGAATGGGAAGGAGTTGGATATCACATCTCAAGCTATAAGAAGGGTCTCAGGATTGGAATGGGAAGGACTTGGATATCACATCTCATGTTATAGGAAGGGTCTCAGGTTTGGTATTAGAAGCATTGAGATATCACATCTCATGCTATAGGAAGGGTCTCAGGATTGGAATGCGAAGGACTTGGATATCACATCTCATGTTATAGGAAGGGTCTCAGGTTTGGTATTAGAAGCATTGAGATATCACATCTCATGCTATAGGAAGGGTCTCAGGATTGGAATGGGAAGGACTTGGATATCACATCTCATGATAAAGGAAGGGTCTAAGGTTTGGAAGGGGAAGGATTTGGATATCACATCTCATGTTATGGGACCGGTCTCAGGTTTGGTATTAGAAGCATTGAGATATCAAGTCTCATTGTATAGGACAGGTCTCAGAATTGGAATGGGAAGGAGTTGGATATCACATCTCATGCCATGTATGGGTCTCAGGTTTTGTAGAAGCATTGAGATATCACATCTCATGCTATCGGAAGGGTATCAGGATTGGATTTGGAAGGAGTTGGATATCCCATCTCATGCTATAGGAAGGGTCTCAGGTTGGAATGGGAAGGAGTTGGATATCACTTCTCATGTTATAGGAAGGGTCTCAGGATTGGAATGGGAAGGACTTGGATATCACATCTCATGCTATAGGAAGGCTCTCAGGTTTGGAAGGGGAAGGAGTTGGATATCACATTTAATGTTAGAGGTAGGATCTCAGGTTTGGCATTAGAGGCATTGAGATATCACATCTCATGCTATCAGAAGGGTCTCAGGATTGGAATGGGAAGGAGTTGGATATCACATCTCATGCTAAAGGGAGGGTCTCAGCTTTGGAAGGGGAAGGATTTGGAGATCACATCTCATGTTATAGGAAGGATCTCAGGTTTGGTATTAGAAGCATTGAGATATCACATCTCATGCTATCGGAAGGATCTCAGGTTTGGTATTAGAGGCTTTGAGATATCACATCTCATGCTATCAGAAGGGTCTCAGGATTGGAATGGGAAGGAGTCGGATATCACATCTCATGCTAAAGGGAGGGTCTCAGGTTTGGAAGTGGAAGGATTTGGATATCACATCTCATGTTATAGGAAGGATCTCAGGTTTGGTATTAGAAGCATTGAGATATCACAACTCATGCTATATAGGAAGGGTCTCAGGATTGGAATGGGAAGGAGTTGGATATCACATCTCAAGCTATAGGAAGGGTCTCAGGATTGGAATGGGAAGTAGTTGGATATCACATCTCAAGCTATAGGAAGGGTCTCAGGATTGGAATGGGAAGGAGTTGGATATCACATCTCATGCTATAGGAAGGGTCTCAGGTTTGGTATAATCATTGAGATATCCCATCTAATGCTATAGGAAGGGTCTCAGGTTTGGAATCGGATGGAGTTGTATATGACATCTCATGCCATAGGAAGGGTCTCAGGTTTGGTATAAGCATTGAGATATCACATCTCTGCTATCAGAAGGGTCTCAGGATTGGAATGGGAAGGAGTTGGATATCCCATCTCGTTATAGGAAGGGTCTCAGGTTTGGTATTAGAAGCATTGAGATATCATATCTCATGGTATAGGACGGGTCTCAGAATTGGAATGGGAAGGAGTTGGATATCACATCTCAAGCTATTGGAAGGGTCTCAGGATTGGAATGGGAAGGACTTGGATATCACATCTCATGATATAGGAAGGGTCTCAGGATTGGAATGGGAAGGACTTGGATATCACATCTCATGTTATAGGAAGGGTCTCAGGTTTGGTATTAGAAGCATTGAGATATCACATCTCATGCTATAGGAAGGGTCTCAGGATTGGAATGGGAAGGACTTGGATATCACATCTCATGCTATAGGAAGGGTCTCAGAATTGGAATGGGAAGGAGTTGGATATCACATCTCAAGCTATAGGAAGGGTCTCAGGTTTGTTATTAGAAACATTGAGATATCACATCTCATGCTATAGGAAGGGTTTCAGGATTGGAATGGGAAGGATTTGTATATCACATCTCATGCTAAAGGAAGGGTCTCAGGTTTGGAAGGGGAAGGATTTGGATATCATATCTCATGTTATAGGACGGGTCCCAGGTTTGGTATTAGAAGCATTGAGATATCACATCTCATGGTATAGGAAGGGTCTCAGGATTGGAATGGGAAGGAGTTGGATATCCCTCCTCATGCTATAGGAAGGGTCTCAGGTTGGAATGGGAAGGAGTTGGATATCACATCTCATGTTATAGGAAGGGTCTCAGGATTGGAATGGGAAGGATTTGGATATCACATCTCTTGCTATAGGAAGGGTCTCAGGTTTTTTATTAGAAACATTGAGATATCACATCTCATGCTATAGGAAGGGTTTCAGGATTGGAATGGGAAGTTTTGGATATCACATCTCATGCTAAAGGAAGGGTCTCAGGTTTGGAAGGGGAAGGATTTGGATATCATATCTCATGTTATAGGACGGGTCCCAGGTTTGGTATTAGAAGCTTTGAGATATCACATCTCATGCTATAGGAAGGGTCTCAGAATTGGAATGGGAAGGACTTGGATATCACATCTCATGTTATAGGAAGGGTCTCAGGTTTGGTATTAGAAGCATTGAGATATCACATCTCATGCTATAGGAAGGGTCTCAGAATTGGAATGGGAAGGAGTTGGATATCACATCTCAAGCTATAGGAAGGGTCTCAGGATTGGAATGGGAAGGACTTGGATATCACATCTCATGTTATAGGAAGGGTCTCAGGTTTGGTATTAGAAGCATTGAGATATCACATCTCATGCTATAGGAAGGGTCTCAGGATTGGAATGGGAAGGACTTGGATATAACAAATCTCATGTTATAGGAAGGGTCTCAGGTTTGGTATTAGAAGCATTGAGATATCACATCTCATGCTATAGGAAGGGTCTCAGAATTGGAATGGGAAGGAGTTGGATATCACATCTCAAGCTATAGGAAGGGTCTCAGGATTGGAATGGGAAGGAGTTTGATATCACATCTCATGCCATGTATGGGTCTCAGGTTTTGTAGAAGCATTGGGATATCACATCTCATGCTATCGGCAGGGTATCAGGATTGGATTTGGAAGGAGTTGGATATCCCATCTCATGCTATAGGAAGGGTCTCAGGTTGGAATAGGAAGGAGTTGGATATCACATCTCATGTTATAGGAAGGGTCTCAGGATTGGAATGGGAAGGACTTGGATGTCACATCTCATGCTATAGGAAGGCTCTCAGGTTTGGAAGGGGAAGGAGTTGGATATCACATTTCATGTTAGAGGTAGGATCTCAGGTTTGGTATTAGAGGCATTGAGATATCACATCTCATGCTATCAGAAGGATCTCAGGATTGGAATGGGAAGGAGTTGGATATCACATCTCATGCTATAGGAAGGGTCTCAGGTTTTTTATTAGAAACATTGAGATATCACATCTCATGCTATAGGAAGGGTTTCAGGATTGGAATGGGAAGTTTTGGATATCACATCTCATGCTAAAGGAAGGGTCTCAGGTTTGGAAGGGGAAGGATTTGGATATCATATCTCATGTTATAGGACGGGTCCCAGGTTTGGTATTAGAAGCTTTGAGATATCACATCTCATGCTATAGGAAGGGTCTCAGAATTGGAATGGGAAGGACTTGGATATCACATCTCATGTTATAGGAAGGGTCTCAGGTTTGGTATTAGAAGCATTGAGATATCACATCTCATGCTATAGGAAGGGTCTCAGAATTGGAATGGGAAGGAGTTGGATATCACATCTCAAGCTATAGGAAGGGTCTCAGGATTGGAATGGGAAGGACTTGGATATCACATCTCATGTTATAGGAAGGGTCTCAGGTTTGGTATTAGAAGCATTGAGATATCACATCTCATGCTATAGGAAGGGTCTCAGGATTGGAATGGGAAGGACTTGGATATAACAAATCTCATGTTATAGGAAGGGTATCAGGTTTGGTATTAGAAGCATTGAGATATCACATCTCATGCTATAGGAAGGGTCTCAGAATTGGAATGGGAAGGAGTTGGATATCACATCTCAAGCTATAGGAAGGGCCTCAGGATTGGAATGGGAAGGAGTTTGATATCACATCTCATGCCATGTATGGGTCTCAGGTTTTGTAGAAGCATTGGGATATCACATCTCATGCTATCGGCAGGGTATCAGGATTGGATTTGGAAGGAGTTGGATATCCCATCTCATGCTATAGGAAGGGTCTCAGGTTGGAATAGGAAGGAGTTGGATATCACATCTCATGTTATAGGAAGGGTCTCAGGATTGGAATGGGAAGGACTTGGATGTCACATCTCATGCTATAGGAAGGCTCTCAGGTTTGGAAGGGGAAGGAGTTGGATATCACATTTCATGTTAGAGGTAGGATCTCAGGTTTGGTATTAGAGGCATTGAGATATCACATCTCATGCTATCAGAAGGATCTCAGGATTGGAATGGGAAGGAGTTGGATATCACATCTCATGCTAAAGGGAGGGTCTCAGGTTTGGAAGGGGAAGGATTTGGATATCACATCTCATGTTATAGGAAGGATCTCAGGTTTGGTATTAGAAGCATTGAGATATCACATCTCATGCTATCGGAAGGATCTCAGGTTTGGTATTAGAGGCATTGAGATATCACATCTCATGCTATCAGAAGGGTCTCAAGATTGGAATGGGAAGGAGTCAGATATCACATCTCATGCTAAAGGGAGGGTCTCAGGTTTGGTATTAGAAGCATTGAGATATCACATCTCATGTTATAGGAAGAATCTCAGGTTTGGTATTAGAGGCATTGAGATATCACATCTCATGCTATAGGAAGGGTCTCAGGATTGGAATGGGAAGGAGTTGGATATCACATCTCATGCTAAAGGAAGGGTCTCAGTTTTGGTAGAAGCATTGAGATATCACATCTCATGGTATAGGAAGGGTCTCAGGATTGGAATGGGAAGGAGTTGGATATCACATCTCATCCAATAGGAAGGATCTCAGGATTGGAATGGGAAGGATTTGGATGTCACATCTCTTGCTATAGTAAGGGTCTCAGGTTTGTTATTAGAAACATTGAGATATCACATCTCATGCTATAGGAAGGGTTTCAGGATTGGAATGGGAAGGATTTGTATATCACATCTCATGCTAAAGGAAGGGTCTCAGGTTTGGAAGGGGAAGGATTTGGATATCATATCTCATGTTATAGGACGGGTCCCAGGTTTCGTATTAGAAGCATTGAGAAATCACATCTCATGGTATAGGAAGGGTCTCAGGATTGGAATGGGAAGGACTTGGATATCACATCTCATGCTATAGGAAGGCTCTCAGGTTTGGAAGGGGAAGGAGTTGGATATCACATTTAATGTTAGAGGTAGGATCTCAGGTTTGGTATTAGAGGCATTGAGATATCACATCTCATGCTATCAGAAGGGTCTCAGGATTGGAATGGGAAGGAGTTGGATATCACATCTCATGCTAAAGGGAGGGTCTCAGCTTTGGAAGGGGAAGGATTTGGAAATCACATCTCATGTTATAGGAAGGATCTCAGGTTTGGTATTAGAAGCATTGAGATATCACATCTCATGCTATCGGAAGGGTCTCAGAATTGGAATGGGAAGGAGTTGGATATCACATCTCAAGCTATAGGAAGGGTCTCAGGATTGGAATGGGAAGGAGTTTGATATCACATCTCATGCCATGTATGGGTCTCAGGTTTTGTTGAAGCATTGGGATATCACATCTCATGCTATCGGAAGGGTATCAGGATTGGATTTGGAAGGAGTTGGATATCCCATCTCATGCTATAGGAAGGGTCTCAGGTTGGAATGGGAAGGAGTTGGATATCACATCTCATGCTATCAGAAGGGTCTCAGGATTGGAATGGGAAGGAGTCGGATATCACATCTCATGCTAAAGGGAGGGTCTCAGGTTTGGTATTAGAAGCATTGAGATATCACATCTCATGTTATAGGAAGAATCTCAGGTTTGGTATTAGAGGCATTGAGATATCACATCTCATGCTTTAGGACGGTTCTCAGAATTGGAATGGGAAGGAGTTGGATATCACATCTCAAGCAATAAGAAGGGTCTCAGGATTGGAATGGGAAGGACTTGGATATCACATCTCATGTTATAGGAAGGGTCTCAGGTTTGGTATTAGAAGCATTGAGATATCACATCTCATGCTATAGGAAGGGTCTCAGGATTGGAATGGAAAGGACTTGGATATCACATCTCATGTTATAGGAAGGGTCTCAGGTTTGGTATTAGAAGCATTGAGATATCACATCTCATGCTATAGGAAGGGTCTCAGGATTGGAATGGGAAGGACTTGGATATCACATCTCATGCTATAGGAAGGATCTCAGTATTGGAATGGGAAGGAGTTGGATATCACATCTCAAGCTATAAGAAGGGTCTCAGGATTGGAATGGGAAGGACTTGGATATCACATCTCATGTTATAGGAAGGGTCTCAGGTTTGGTATTAGAAGCATTGAGATATCACATCTCATGTTATAGGAAGAATCTCAGGTTTGGTATTAGAGGCATTGAGATATCACATCTCATGCTATAGGAAGGGTCTCAGGATTGGAATGGGAAGGAGTTGGATATCACATCTCATGCTAAAGGAAGGGTCTCAGTTTTGGTAGAAGCATTGAGATATCACATCTCATGGTATAGGAAGGGTCTCAGGATTGGAATGGGAAGGAGTTGGATATCACATCTCATCCAATAGGAAGGATCTCAGGATTGGAATGGGAAGGATTTGGATGTCACATCTCTTGCTATAGTAAGGGTCTCAGGTTTGTTATTAGAAACATTGAGATATCACATCTCATGCTATAGGAAGGGTTTCAGGATTGGAATGGGAAGGATTTGTATATCACATCTCATGCTAAAGGAAGGGTCTCAGGTTTGGAAGGGGAAGGATTTGGATATCATATCTCATGTTATAGGACGGGTCCCAGGTTTCGTATTAGAAGCATTGAGAAATCACATCTCATGGTATAGGAAGGGTCTCAGGATTGGAATGGGAAGGACTTGGATATCACATCTCATGCTATAGGAAGGCTCTCAGGTTTGGAAGGGGAAGGAGTTGGATATCACATTTAATGTTAGAGGTAGGATCTCAGGTTTGGTATTAGAGGCATTGAGATATCACATCTCATGCTATCAGAAGGGTCTCAGGATTGGAATGGGAAGGAGTTGGATATCACATCTCATGCTAAAGGGAGGGTCTCAGCTTTGGAAGGGGAAGGATTTGGAGATCACATCTCATGTTATAGGAAGGATCTCAGGTTTGGTATTAGAAGCATTGAGATATCACATCTCATGCTATCGGAAGGGTCTCAGAATTGGAATGGGAAGGAGTTGCATATCACATCTCAAGCTATAGGAAGGGTCTCAGGATTGGAATGGGAAGGAGTTTGATATCACATCTCATGCCATGTATGGGTCTCAGGTTTTGTTGAAGCATTGGGATATCACATCTCATGCTATCGGAAGGGTATCAGGATTGGATTTGGAAGGAGTTGGATATCCCATCTCATGCTATAGGAAGGGTCTCAGGTTGGAATGTTAAGGAGTTGGATATCACATCTCATGCTATCAGAAGGGTCTCAGGATTGGAATGGGAAGGAGTCGGATATCACATCTCATGCTAAAGGGAGGGTCTCAGGTTTGGTATTAGAAGCATTGAGATATCACATCTCATGTTATAGGAAGAATCCCAGGTTTGGTATTAGAGGCATTGAGATATCACATCTCATGCTATAGGACGGGTCTCAGAATTGGAATGGGAAGGAGTTGGATATCACATCTCAAGCTATAAGAAGGGTCTCAGGATTGGAATGGGAAGGACTTGGATATCACATCTCATGTTATAGGAAGGGTCTCAGGTTTGGTATTAGAAGCATTGAGATATCACATCTCATGCTATAGGAAGGGTCTCAGGATTGGAATGGGAAGGACTTGGATATCACATCTCATGTTATAGGAAGGGTCTCAGGTTTGGTATTAGAAGCATTGAGATATCACATCTCATGCTATAGGAAGGGTCTCAGGATTGGAATGGGAAGGACTTGGATATCACATCTCATGCTATAGGAAAGATCTCAGTATTGGAATGGGAAGGAGTTGGATATCACATCTCAAGCTATAAGAAGGGTCTCAGGATTGGAATGGGAAGGACTTGGATATCACATCTCATGTTATAGGAAGGGTCTCAGGTTTGGTATTAGAAGCATTGAGATATCACATCTCATGCTATAGGAAGGGTCTCAGGATTGGAATGGGAAGGACTTGGATATCACATCTCATGCTATAGGACGGGTCTCAGAATTGGAATGGGAAGGAGTTGGATATCACATCTCAAGCTATAAGAAGGGTCTCAGGATTGGAATGGGAAGGACTTGGATATCACATCTCATGTTATAGGAAGGGTCTCAGGTTTGGTATTAGAAGCATTGAGATATCACATCTCATGCTATAGGAAGGGTCTCAGGATTGGAATGGGAAGGACTTGGATATCACATCTCATGCTATAGGAAGGGTCTCAGGATTGGAATGGGAAGGACTTGGATATCACATCTCATGATAAAGGAAGGGTCTAAGGTTTGGAAGGGGAAGGATTTGGATATCACATCTCATGATATAGGACCGGTCTCAGGTTTGGTATTAGAAGCATTGAGATATCAAGTCTCATTGTATAGGACGGGTCTCAGAATTGGAATGGGAAGGAGTTGGATATCACATCTCAAGCTATAGGAAGGGTCTCAGGATTGGAATGGGAAGGAGTTTGATATGACATCTAATGCCATGTATGGGTCTCAGGTTTTGTAGAAGCATTGAGATATCACATCTCATGCTATCGGAAGGGTATCAGGATTGGATTTGGAAGGAGTTGGATATCCCATCTCATGCTATAGGAAGGGTCTCAGGTTGGAATGGGAAGGAGTTGGATATCACATCTCATGTTATAGGAAGGGTCTCAGGATTGGAATGGGAAGGACTTGGATATCACATCTCATGCTATAGGAAGGCTCTCAGGTTTGGAAGGGGAAGGAGTTGGATATCACATTTCATGTTAGAGGTAGGATCTCAGGTTTGGTATTAGAGGCATTGAGATATCACATCTCATGCTATCAGAAGGGTCTCAGGATTGGAATGGGAAGGAGTTGGATATCACATCTCATGCTAAAGGGAGGGTCTCAGCTTTGGAAGGGGAAGGATTTGGAGATCACATCTCATGTTATAGGAAGGATCTCAGGTTTGGTATTAGAAGCATTGAGATATCACATCTCAAGCTATCGGAAGGATCTCACGTTTGGTATTAGAGGCATTGAGATATCACATCTCCTGCTATCAGAAGTGTCTCAGGATTGGAATGGGAAGGAGTCGGATATCACATCTCATGCTAAAGGGAGGGTCTCAGGTTTGGAAGTGGAAGGATTTGGATATCACATCTCATGTTATAGGAAGGATCTCAGGTTTGGTATTAGAAGCATTGAGATATCACATCTCATGCTATAGGAAGGGTCTCAGGATTGGAATGGGAAGGAGTTGGATATCACATCTCAAGCTATAGGAAGGGTCTCAGGATTGGAATGGGAAGTAGTTGGATATCACATCTCAAGCTATAGGAAGGGTCTCAGGATTGGAATGGGAAGGAGTTGGATATCACATCTCATGCTATAGGAAGGGTCTCAGGTTTGGTATAAGCATTGAGATATCCCATCTCATGCTATAGGAAGGGTCTCAGGTTTGGAATCGGACGGAGTTGTATATGACATCTCATGCCATAGGAAGGGTCTCAGGTTTGGTATAAGCATTGAGATATCACATCTCTGGTATCGGAAGGGTCTCAGGATTGGAATGGGAAGGAGTTGGATATCCCATCTCGTTATAGGAAGGGTCTCAGGTTTGGTATTAGAAGCATTGAGATATCACATCTCATGGTATAGGACGGGTCTCAGAATTGGAATGGGAAGGAGTTGGATATCACATCTCAAGCTATAGGAAGGGTCTCAGGATTGGAATGGGAAGGACTTGGATATCACATCTCATGTTATAGGAAGGGTCTCAGGTTTGGTATTAGATCATGAGATGTGATATCCAACTACTTCCCATTCCAATCCTGAGTCCCTTCCAATAGCATGAGATGTGATATCTCAATGCTTCTAATACCAAACCTGAGACCCTTCCTATAGCTTGAGATGTGCTATCAAACTGCTTCCCATTCCAATCATGTGATAGCTTGAGATGTGATATCCAACTCCTTCCCATTCCAATCCTGAGACCCTTCCTATACCATGAGATGTGATATCTCAATGCTTCTAATACCAAACCTGAGACCTGTCCTAAAACATGAGATGTGAGATCCAAATCCTTCCCCTTCCAAACCTGAGACACTTCCTATAGCTTGAGATGTGATATCAAACTCCTTCCCATTCCAATCCTGAGATAGCTTGAGATGTGATATCCAACTCCTTCCCATTCCAATCCTGAGACCCTTCCGATAGCATGAAATGTGATATCTCAATGCTTCTAATATCAAAACTGAGACCCTCCCTATAGCATGAGATGTGATATCTAAGTCCTTCCCATTCCTATCCTGAGACCCTTCCGATAGCAGAGATGTGATATCTCAATGCTTATACCAAACCTGAGACCCTTCCTATGGCATGAGATGTGATATCCAACTCCTTCCCATTCCAATCCTGAGACCCTTCCTATAGCATGAGATGTGATATCTCAATGCTTCTATCAAACCTGAGTCCCTTCCTTTAGCATGAGATGTGATATCCAACTTCTTACCATTCCAATCCTGAGACCCTTCCTATAGCATGAGATGTGATATCTCAAAGCTTCTAATACCAAACCTGGGACCCGTCCTATAACATGAGATATGATATCCAAATCCTTCCCCTTCCAAACCTGAGACCCTTCCTATAGCATGAGATGTGATATCTCAATGCTTATACCAAACCTGAGACCCTTCCTATAGCATGAGATGTGATACCCAACTCCTTCCCATTCCAATCCTGAGACCCTTCCTATACCATGAGACTTGATATATCAATGCTTCTAATACCAAACCTGAGACCAGTCCTATAACATGAGATGTGATACCGAAATCCTTCCCCTTCCAAACCTGAGACCCTTCCTATAGCATGAGATGGGATATCTCAATGCTTATACCAAACCTGAGACCCTTCCTATAGCATGAGATGTGATATACAACTCCTTCCCATTCCAATCCCGAGACCCTTCCTATAGCTTGAGATGTGATATCCAACTCCTTCCCATTCCAATCCTGAGACCCTTCCTATAGCTTGAGATGTGATATCCAACTCCTTCCCTTTCCAAACCTGAGAGCCTATCTATAGCATGAGATGTGACATCCAAGTCCTTCCCATTCCAATCCTGAGCCCCTTCCTATAGCATGAGATGTGATATCTCAATGCTTCTAATACCAAACCTGAGACCCTTCCTATAGCATGAGATGTGATATCCAACTACTTCCCATTCCAATCCTGAGACCCTTCCTATAGCATGAGATGTGATATCCAACTCCTTCCATTCCAATCCTGAGACCCGTCCTATAGCATGAGATGTGATATCTCAATGCTTATACCAAACCTGAGACCCTTCCTTTAGCATGAGATGTGATATCCAAATGTCACTTCTCATGCTATAGGAAGTGTCTCAGGATTGGAATGGGAAGGAGTTGGATATCACATCTCATGTTATAGGAAGGATCTCAGGTTTGGTATTAGAAGCATTGAGACATCACATCTCATGCTATAGGAAGGGTATCAGGATTGGTATAAGCATTGAGATATCACATCTCTGCTATCGGAAGGGTCTCAGGATTGGAATGGGAAGGAGTTGGATATCCCATCTCGTTATAGGAGGGGTCTCAGGTTCGGTATTAGAAGCATTGAGATATCACATCTCATGGTATAGGAGGGGTCTCAGGTTTGGTATTAGAAGCATTGAGATATCACATCTCATGCTATAGGAAGGGTCTCAGGATTGGAATGGGAAGGACTTGGATATCACATCTCATGTTATACGAAGGGTCTCAGGTTTGGTATTAGAAGCATTGAGATATCACATCTCATGCTATAGGAAGGGTCTCAGAATTGGAATGGGAAGGAGTTGGATATCACATCTCATGTTATAGGAAGGGTCTCAGGTGTGGTATAAGCATTCAGATATCACATCTCTGCTATCGGAAGTGTCTCAGGATTGGAATGGGAAGGAGTTGGATATCCCATCTCATGCTATAGGAAGGGTCTCAGGATTGGAATGGGAAGGAGTTTGATATCACATCTCATGCCATGTATGGGTCTCAGGTTTTGTAGAAGCATTGGGATATCACATCTCATGCTATCGGAAGGGTATCAGGATTGGATTTGGAAGGAGTTGGATATCCCATCTCATGCTATCGGAAGGGTATCAGGATTGGATTTGGAAGGAGTTGGATATCCCATCTCATGCTATAGGAAGGGTCTCAGGTTGGAATGGGAAGGAGTTGGATATCACATCTCATGCTATAGGAAGGCTCTCAGGTTTGGAAGGGGAAGGAGTTGGATATCACATTTCATGTTAGAGGTAGGATCTCAGGTTTGGTATTAGAGGCATTGAGATATCACATCTCATGCTATCAGAAGGATCTCAGGATTGGAATGGGAAGGAGTTGGATATCACATCTCATGCTAAAGGGACGGTCTCAGGTTTGGAAGGGGAAGGATTGGGATATCACATCTCATGTTATGGGAAGGATCTCAGGTTTGATGCTAGAAGCATTGATATATCACATCTCATGCTATCAGAAGGGTCTCAGGATTGGAATGGGAAGGAGTCGGATATCACATCTCATGCTAAAGGGAGGTTCTCAGGTTTGGTATTAGAAGCATTGAGATATCACATCTCATGTTATAGGAAGAATCTCAGGATTGGTATTAGAGGCATTGAGATATCACATCTCATGCTATCAGAAGGGTCTCAGGATTGGAATGGGAAGGAGTCAGATATCACATCTCATGCTAAAGGGAGGGTCTCAGGTTTGGTATTAGAAGCATTGAGATATCACATCTCATGTTATAGGAAGAATCTCAGGTTTGGTATTAGAGGCATTGAGATATCACATCTCATGCTATAGGACGGGTCTCAGAATTGGAATGGGAAGGAGTTGGATATCACATCTCAAGCTATAAGAAGGGTCTCAGGATTGGAATGGGAAGGACTTGGATATCACATCTCATGTTATAGGAAGGGTCTCAGGTTTGGTATTAGAAGCATTGAGATATCACATCTCATGCTATAGGAAGGGTCTCAGGATTGGAATGCGAAGGACTTGGATATCACATCTCATGTTATAGGAAGGGTCTCAGGTTTGGTATTAGAAGCATTGAGATATCACATCTCATGCTATAGGAAGGGTCTCAGGATTGGAATGGGAAGGACTTGGATATCACATCTCATGATAAAGGAAGGGTCTAAGGTTTGGAAGGGGAAGGATTTGGATATCACATCTCATGTTATGGGACCGGTCTCAGGTTTGGTATTAGAAGCATTGAGATATCAAGTCTCATTGTATAGGACGGGTCTCAGAATTGGAATGGGAAGGAGTTGGATATCCCATCTCAAGCTATAGGAAGGGTCTCAGGATTGGAATGGGAAGGACTTGGATATCACATCTCATGCCATGTATGGGTCTCAGGTTTTGTAGAAGCATTGAGATATCACATCTCATGCTATCGGAAGGGTATCAGGATTGGATTTGGAAGGAGTTGGATATCCCATCTCATGCTATAGGAAGGGTCTCAGGTTGGAATGGGAAGGAGTTGGATATCACTTCTCATGTTATAGGAAGGGTCTCAGGATTGGAATGGGAAGGACTTGGATATCACATCTCATGCTATAGGAAGGCTCTCAGGTTTGGAAGGGGAAGGAGTTGGATATCACATTTAATGTTAGAGGTAGGATCTCAGGTTTGGCATTAGAGGCATTGAGATATCACATCTCATGCTATCAGAAGGGTCTCAGGATTGGAATGGGAAGGAGTTGGATATCACATCTCATGCTAAAGGGAGGGTCTCAGCTTTGGAAGGGGAAGGATTTGGAGATCACATCTCATGTTATAGGAAGGATCTCAGGTTTGGTATTAGAAGCATTGAGATATCACATCTCATGCTATCGGAAGGATCTCAGGTTTGGTATTAGAGGCATTGAGATATCACATCTCATGCTATCAGAAGGGTCTCAGGATTGGAATGGGAAGGAGTCGGATATCACATCTCATGCTAAAGGGAGGGTCTCAGGTTTGGAAGTGGAAGGATTTGGATATCACATCTCATGTTATAGGAAGGATCTCAGGTTTGGTATTAGAAGCATTGAGATATCACAACTCATGCTATAGGAAGGGTCTCAGGATTGGAATGGGAAGGAGTTGGATATCACATCTCAAGCTATAGGAAGGGTCTCAGGATTGGAATGGGAAGTAGTTGGATATCACATCTCAAGCTATAGGAAGGGTCTCAGGATTGGAATGGGAAGGAGTTGGATATCACATCTCATGCTATAGGAAGGGTCTCAGGTTTGGTATAATCATTGAGATATCCCATCTCATGCTATAGGAAGGGTCTCAGGTTTGGAATCGGATGGAGTTGTATATGACATCTCATGCCATAGGAAGGGTCTCAGGTTTGGTATAAGCATTGAGATATCACATCTCTGCTATCAGAAGGGTCTCAGGATTGGAATGGGAAGGAGTTGGATATCCCATCTCGTTATAGGAAGGGTCTCAGGTTTGGTATTAGAAGCATTGAGATATCATATCTCATGGTATAGGACGGGTCTCAGAATTGGAATGGGAAGGAGTTGGATATCACATCTCAAGCTATAGGAAGGGTCTCAGGATTGGAATGGGAAGGACTTGGATATCACATCTCATGATATAGGAAGGGTCTCAGGTTTGGTATTAGAAGCATTGAGATATCACATCTCATGCTATAGGAAGGGTCTCAGGATTGGAATGGGAAGGACTTGGATATCACATCTCATGTTATAGGAAGGGTCTCAGGTTTGGTATTAGAAGCATTGAGATATCACATCTCATGCTATAGGAAGGGTCTCAGGATTGGAATGGGAAGGACTTGGATATCACATCTCATGCTATAGGAAGGGTCTCAGAATTGGAATGGGAAGGAGTTGGATATCACATCTCAAGCTATAGGAAGGGTCTCAGGTTTGTTATTAGAAACATTGAGATATCACATCTCATGCTATAGGAAGGGTTTCAGGATTGGAATGGGAAGGATTTGTATATCACATCTCATGCTAAAGGAAGGGTCTCAGGTTTGGAAGGGGAAGGATTTGGATATCATATCTCATGTTATAGGACGGGTCCCAGGTTTGGTATTAGAAGCATTGAGATATCACATCTCATGGTATAGGAAGGGTCTCAGGATTGGAATGGGAAGGAGTTGGATATCCCTTCTCATGCTATAGGAAGGGTCTCAGGTTGGAATGGGAAGGAGTTGGATATCACATCTCTTGTTATAGGAAGGGTCTCAGGATTGGAATGGGAAGGATTTGGATATCACATCTCTTGCTATAGGAAGGGTCTCAGGTTTTATATTAGAAACATTGAGATATCACATCTCATGCTATAGGAAGGGTTTCAGGATTGGAATGGGAAGGATTTGGATATCACATCTCATGCTAAAGGAAGGGTCTCAGGTTTGGAAGGGGAAGGATTTGGATATCATATCTCATGTTATAGGTCGGGTCCCAGGTTTGGTATTAGAAGCTTTGAGATATCACATCTCATGCTATAGGAAGGGTCTCAGAATTGGAATGGGAAGGACTTGGATATCACATCTCATGTTATAGGAAGGGTCTCAGGTTTGGTATTAGAAGCATTGAGATATCACATCTCATGCTATAGGAAGGGTCTCAGAATTGGAATGGGAAGGAGTTGGATATCACATCTCAAGCTATAGGAAGGGTCTCAGGATTGGAATGGGAAGGACTTGGATATCACATCTCATGTTATAGGAAGGGTCTCAGGTTTGGTATTAGAAGCATTGAGATATCACATCTCATGCTATAGGAAGGGTCTCAGGATTGGAATGGGAAGGACTTGGATATAACAAATCTCATGTTATAGGAAGGGTCTCAGGTTTGGTATTAGAAGCATTGAGATATCACATCTCATGCTATAGGAAGGGTCTCAGAATTGGAATGGGAAGGAGTTGGATATCACATCTCAAGCTATAGGAAGGGTCTCAGGATTGGAATGGGAAGGAGTTTGATATCACATCTCATGCCATGTATGGGTCTCAGGTTTTGTAGAAGCATTGGGATATCACATCTCATGCTATCGGCAGGGTATCAGGATTGGATTTGGAAGGAGTTGGATATCCCATCTCATGCTATAGGAAGGGTCTCAGGTTGGAATAGGAAGGAGTTGGATATCACATCTCATGTTATAGGAAGGGTCTCAGGATTGGAATGGGAAGGACTTGGATGTCACATCTCATGCTATAGGAAGGCTCTCAGGTTTGGAAGGGGAAGGAGTCGGATATCACATTTCATGTTAGAGGTAGGATCTCAGGTTTGGTATTAGAGGGATTGAGATATCACATCTCATGCTATCAGAAGGATCTCAGGATTGGAATGGGAAGGAGTTGGATATCACATCTCATGCTAAAGGGAGGGTCTCAGGTTTGGAAGGGGAAGGATTTGGATATCACATCTCATGTTATAGGAAGGATCTCAGGTTTGGTATTAGAAGCATTGAGATATCACATCTCATGCTATCGGAAGGATCTCAGGTTTGGTATTAGAGGCATTGAGATATCACATCTCATGCTATCAGAAGGGTCTCAAGATTGGAATGGGAAGGAGTCGGATATCACATCTCATGCTAAAGGGAGGGTCTCAGGTTTGGTATTAGAAGCATTGAGATATCACATCTCATGTTATAGGAAGAATCTCAGGTTTGGTATTAGAGGCATTGAGATATCACATCTCATGCTATAGGAAGGGTCTCAGGATTGGAATGGGAAGGAGTTGGATATCACATCTCATGCTAAAGGAAGGGTCTCAGTTTTGGTAGAAGCATTGAGATATCACATCTCATGGTATAGGAAGGGTCTCAGGATTGGAATGGGAAGGAGTTGGATATCACATCTCATCCAATAGGAAGGATCTCAGGATTGGAATGGGAAGGATTTGGATGTCACATCTCTTGCTATAGTAAGGGTCTCAGGTTTGTTATTAGAAACATTGAGATATCACATCTCATGCTATAGGAAGGGTTTCAGGATTGGAATGGGAAGGATTTGTATATCACATCTCATGCTAAAGGAAGGGTCTCAGGTTTGGAAGGGGAAGGATTTGGATATCATATCTCATGTTATAGGACGGGTCCCAGGTTTCGTATTAGAAGCATTGAGAAATCACATCTCATGGTATAGGAAGGGTCTCAGGATTGGAATGGGAAGGACTTGGATATCACATCTCATGCTATAGGAAGGCTCTCAGGTTTGGAAGGGGAAGGAGTTGGATATCACATTTAATGTTAGAGGTAGGATCTCAGGTTTGGTATTAGAGGCATTGAGATATCACATCTCATGCTATCAGAAGGGTCTCAGGATTGGAATGGGAAGGAGTTGGATATCACATCTCATGCTAAAGGGAGGGTCTCAGCTTTGGAAGGGGAAGGATTTGGAGATCACATCTCATGTTATAGGAAGGATCTCAGGTTTGGTATTAGAAGCATTGAGATATCACATCTCATGCTATCGGAAGGGTCTCAGAATTGGAATGGGAAGGAGTTGGATATCACATCTCAAGCTATAGGAAGGGTCTCAGGATTGGAATGGGAAGGAGTTTGATATGACATCTCATGCCATGTATGGGTCTCAGGTTTTGTTGAAGCATTGGGATATCACATCTCATGCTATCGGAAGGGTATCAGGATTGGATTTGGAAGGAGTTGGATATCCCATCTCATGCTATAGGAAGGGTCTCAGGTTGGAATGGGAAGGAGTTGGATATCACATCTCATGCTATCAGAAGGGTCTCAGGATTGGAATGGGAAGGAGTCGGATATCACATCTCATACTAAAGGGAGGGTCTCAGGTTTGGTATTAGAAGCATTGAGATTCACATCTCATGTTATAGGAAGAATCTCAGGTTTGGTATTAGAGGCATTGAGATATCACATCTCATGCTATAGGACGGGTCTCAGAATTGGAATGGGAAGGAGTTGGATATCACATCTCAAGCTATAAGAAGGGTCTCAGGATTGGAATGGGAAGGACTTGGATATCACATCTCATGTTATAGGAAGGGTCTCAGGTTTGGTATTAGAAGCATTGAGATATCACATCTCATGCTATAGGAAGGGTCTCAGGATTGGAATGGGAAGGACTTGGATATCACATCTCATGTTATAGGAAGGGTCTCAGTTTTGGTATTAGAAGCATTGAGATATCACATCTCATGCTATAGGAAGGGTCTCAGGATTGGAATGGGAAGGACTTGGATATCACATCTCATGCTATAGGAAGGATCTCAGTATTGGAATGGGAAGGAGTTGGATATCACATCTCAAGCTATAAGAAGGGTCTCAGTATTGGAATGGGAAGGACTTGGATATCACATCTCATGTTATAGGAAGGGTCTCAGGTTTGGTATTAGAAGCATTGAGATATCACATCTCATGTTATAGGAAGAATCTCAGGTTTGGTATTAGAGGCATTGAGATATCACATCTCATGCTATAGGAAGGGTCTCAGGATTGGAATGGGAAGGAGTTGGATATCACATCTCATGCTAAAGGAAGGGTCTCAGTTTTGGTAGAAGCATTGAGATATCACATCTCATGGTATAGGAAGGGTCTCAGGATTGGAATGGGAAGGAGTTGGATATCACATCTCATCCAATAGGAAGGATCTCAGGATTGGAATGGGAAGGATTTGGATGTCACATCTCTTGCTATAGTAAGGGTCTCAGGTTTGTTATTAGAAACATTGAGATATCACATCTCATGCTATAGGAAGGGTTTCAGGATTGGAATGGGAAGGATTTGTATATCACATCTCATGCTAAAGGAAGGGTCTCAGGTTTGGAAGGGGAAGGATTTGGATATCATATCTCATGTTATAGGACGGGTCCCAGGTTTCGTATTAGAAGCATTGAGAAATCACATCTCATGGTATAGGAAGGGTCTCAGGATTGGAATGGGAAGGACTTGGATATCACATCTCATGCTATAGGAAGGCTCTCAGGTTTGGAAGGGGAAGGAGTTGGATATCACATTTAATGTTAGAGGTAGGATCTCAGGTTTGGTATTAGAGGCATTGAGATATCACATCTCATGCTATCAGAAGGGTCTCAGGATTGGAATGGGAAGGAGTTGGATATCACATCTCATGCTAAAGGGAGGGTCTCAGCTTTGGAAGGGGAAGGATTTGGAGATCACATCTCATGTTATAGGAAGGATCTCAGGTTTGGTATTAGAAGCATTGAGATATCACATCTCATGCTATCGGAAGGGTCTCAGAATTGGAATGGGAAGGAGTTGGATATCACATCTCAAGCTATAGGAAGGGTCTCAGGATTGGATTTGGAAGGAGTTGGATATCCCATCTCATGCTATAGGAAGGGTCTCAGGTTGGAATGGGAAGGAGTCGGATATCACATCTCATGCTAAAGGGAGGGTCTCAGGTTTGGTATTAGAAGCATTGAGATATCACATCTCATGTTATAGGAAGAATCTCAGGTTTGGTATTAGAGGCATTGAGATATCACATCTCATGCTATAGGACGGGTCTCAGAATTGGAATGGGAAGGAGTTGGATATCACATCTCAAGCTATAAGAAGGGTCTCAGGATTGGAATGGGAAGGACTTGGATATCACATCTCATGTTATAGGAAGGGTCTCAGGTTTGGTATTAGAAGCATTGAGATATCACATCTCATGCTATAGGAAGGGTCTCAGGATTGGAATGGGAAGGACTTGGATATCACATCTCATGTTATAGGAAGGGTCTCAGGTTTGGTATTAGAAGCATTGAGATATCACATCTCATGCTATAGGAAGGGTCTCAGGATTGGAATGGGAAGGACTTGGATATCACATCTCATGCTATAGGAAGGATCTCAGTATTGGAATGGGAAGGAGTTGGATATCACATCTCAAGCTATAAGAAGGGTCTCAGGATTGGAATGGGAAGGACTTGGATATCACATCTCATGTTATAGGAAGGGTCTCAGGTTTGGTATTAGAAGCATTGAGATATCACATCTCATGCTATAGGAAGGGTCTCAGGATTGGAATGGGAAGGACTTGGATATCACATCTCATGCTATAGGACGGGTCTCAGAATTGGAATGGGAAGGAGTTGGATATCACATCTCAAGCTATAAGAAGGGTCTCAGGATTGGAATGGGAAGGACTTGGATATCACATCTCATGTTATAGGAAGGGTCTCAGGTTTGGTATTAGAAGCATTGAGATATCACATCTCATGCTATAGGAAGGGTCTCAGGATTGGAATGGGAAGGACTTGGATATCACATCTCATGCTATAGGAAGGGTCTCAGGATTGGAATGGGAAGGACTTGGATATCACATCTCATGATAAAGGAAGGGTCTAAGGTTTGGAAGGGGAAGGATTTGGATATCACATCTCATGATATAGGACCGGTCTCAGGTTTGGTATTAGAAGCATTGAGATATCAAGTCTCATTGTATAGGACGGGTCTCAGAATTGGAATGGGAAGGAGTTGGATATCACATCTCAAGCTATAGGAAGGGTCTCAGGATTGGAATGGGAAGGAGTTTGATATGACATCTAATGCCATGTATGGGTCTCAGGTTTTGTAGAAGCATTGAGATATCACATCTCATGCTATCGGAAGGGTATCAGGATTGGATTTGGAAGGAGTTGGATATCCCATCTCATGCTATAGGAAGGGTCTCAGGTTGGAATGGGAAGGAGTTGGATATCACATCTCATGTTATAGGAAGGGTCTCAGGATTGGAATGGGAAGGACTTGGATATCACATCTCATGCTATAGGAAGGCTCTCAGGTTTGGAAGGGGAAGGAGTTGGATATCACATTTCATGTTAGAGGTAGGATCTCAGGTTTGGTATTAGAGGCATTGAGATATCACATCTCATGCTATCAGAAGGGTCTCAGGATTGGAATGGGAAGGAGTTGGATATCACATCTCATGCTAAAGGGAGGGTCTCAGCTTTGGAAGGGGAAGGATTTGGAGATCACATCTCATGTTATAGGAAGGATCTCAGGTTTGGTATTAGAAGCATTGAGATATCACATCTCAAGCTATCGGAAGGATCTCAGGTTTGATATTAGAGGCATTGAGATATCACATCTCCTGCTATCAGAAGTGTCTCAGGATTGGAATGGGAAGGAGTCGGATATCACATCTCAAGCTATAGGACGGGTCTCAGGATTGGAATGGGAAGTAGTTGGATATCACATCTCAAGCTATAGGAAGGGTCTCAGGATTGGAATGGGAAGGAGTTGGATATCACATCTCATGCTATAGGAAGGGTCTCAGGTTTGGTATAAGCATTGAGATATCCCATCTCATGCTATAGGAAGGGTCTCAGGTTTGGAATCGGACGGAGTTGTATATGACATCTCATGCCATAGGAAGGGTCTCAGGTTTGGTATAAGCATTGAGATATCACATCTCTGGTATCGGAAGGGTCTCAGGATTGGAATGGGAAGGAGTTGGATATCCCATCTCGTTATAGGAAGGGTCTCAGGTTTGGTATTAGAAGCATTGAGATATCACATCTCATGGTATAGGACGGGTCTCAGAATTGGAATGGGAAGGAGTTGGATATCACATCTCAAGCTATAGGAAGGGTCTCAGGATTGGAATGGGAAGGACTTGGATATCACATCTCATGTTATAGGAAGGGTCTCAGGTTTGGTATTAGAAGCATTGAGATGTGATATCTCAATGCTTATACCAAACCTGAGACCCTTCCTATATCATGAGATGTGATATCCAACTACTTCCCATTCCAATCCTGAGTCCCTTCCTATAGCATGAGATGTGATATCTCAATGCTTCTAATACCAAACCTGAGACCCTTCCTATAGCTTGAGATGTGCTATCAAACTGCTTCCCATTCCAATCATGTGATAGCTTGAGATGTGATATCCAACTCCTTCCCATTCCAACCCTGAGACCCTTCCTATACCATGAGATGTGATATCTCAATGCTTCTAATACCAAACCTGAAACCCGTCCTAAAACATGAGATGTGAGATCCAAATCCTTCCCCTTCCAAACCTGAGACACTTCCTATAGCTTGAGATGTGATATCAAACTCCTTCCCATTCCAATCCTGAGATAGCTTGAGATGTGATATCCAACTCCTTCCCATTCCAATCCTGAGACCCTTCCGATAGCATGAAATGTGATATCTCAATGCTTCTAATATCAAAACTGAGACCCTCCCTATAGCATGAGATGTGATATCTAAGTCCTTCCCATTCCTATCCTGAGACCCTTCCGATAGCAGAGATGTGATATCTCAATGCTTATACCAAACCTGAGACCCTTCCTATGGCATGAGATGTGATATCCAACTCCTTCCCATTCCAATCCTGAGACCCTTCCTATAGCATGAGATGTGATATCTCAATGCTTCTATCAAACCCGAGTCCCTTCCTTTAGCATGAGATGTGATATCCAACTTCTTACCATTCCAATCCTGAGACCCTTCCTATAGCATGAGATGTGATATCTCAAAGCTTCTAATACCAAACCTGGGACCCGTCCTATAACATGAGATATGATATCCAAATCCTTCCCCTTCCAAACTTGAGACCCTTCCTATAGCATGAGATGTGATATCTCAATGCTTATACCAAACCTGAGACCCTTCCTATAGCATGAGATGTGATACCCAACTCCTTCCCATTCCAATCCTGAGACCCTTCCTATACCATGAGACTTGATATCTCAATGCTTCTAATACCAAACCTGAGACCAGTCCTATAACATGAGATGTGATACCGAAATCCTTCCCCTTCCAAACCTGAGACCCTTCCTATAGCATGAGATGGGATATCTCAATGCTTATACCAAACCTGAGACCCTTCCTATAGCATGAGATGTGATATACAACTCCTTCCCATTCCAATCCTGAGACCCTTCCTATAGCTTGAGATGTGATATCCAACTCCTTCCCATTCCAATCCTGAGACCCTTCCTATAGCTTGAGATGTGATATCCAACTCCTTCCCTTTCCAAACCTGAGAGCCTATCTATAGCATGAGATGTGACATCCAAGTCCTTCCCATTCCAATCCTGAGCCCCTTCCTATAGCATGAGATGTGATATCTCAATGCTTCTAATACCAAACCTGAGACCCTTCCTATAGCATGAGATGTGATATCCAACTACTTCCCATTCCAATCCTGAGACCCTTCCTATAGCATGAGATGTGATATCCAACTCCTTCCATTCCAATCCTGAGACCCGTCCTATAGCATGAGATGTGATATCTCAATGCTTATACCAAACCTGAGACCCTTCCTATAGCATGAGATGTGATATCCAACTACTTCCCATTCCAATCCTGAGACCCTTCCTATAGCATGAAATGTGATATCCAACTCCTTCCCTTTCCAAACCTGAGAGCCTATCTATAGCATGAGATGGGATATCCAACTCCTTCCCATTCCAATCCTGAGACACTTCCGATAGCAGAGATGTGATATCTCAATGCTTATACCAAACCTGAGACCCTTCCTATAACATGAGATGTGATGTCCAACTCCTTCCCGTTCCAAACCTGAGACCCTTCCTTTAGCATGAGATGTGATATCCAGCTCCTTCCCATTCCAATCCTAAGACCCTTCCTATAGCATGAGAAGTGATATCTCCATGCTTATACCAAACCTGAGACCCTTACTATAGCATGAGATGTGATATTCAACTCCTTCCCATTCCAATCCTGAGACTCTTCCTATAGCATGAGAAGTGATATCTCCATGCGTCTACCAAACCTGAGACCCTTTCTATAGCATGAGATGTGATATCCAAATCCTTCCCATTCCAATCCTGAGACCCTTCCTATAGCATGAGATGTGATATCTCAATGCTTATACCAAACCAGAGACCCGTCCTATAACATGAGATGGGATATCCAACTCCTTCCCATTCCAATCCTGAGCCACTTCCGATAGCAGAGATGTGATATCTCAATGCTTATACCAAACCTGAGACCCTTCCTATAACATGAGATGTGATATCCAACTCATTCCCGTTCCAAACCTGAGACACTTCCTATAGCATATGTGATATCCAACTCCTTCCCATTCCAAACATGAGACCCTTCCTATAGCAAGAATGTAATATCCAACTCCTACCAAATCCAATCCTGAGACCATTCCTATAGCATGAGATGTGATATATCAATGCTTCTAATACCAAACCTGAGATCCTTCCTATGACATGAAATGTTATATCCAAATCCTTCCCATTCCAAACCTGAGACCCTTCCTACAGCATGCGATGTGATATCTCAATGCTTCTAATATCAAACCTGAGACCCGTCCTATAACATGAGATGGGATATCCAACTCCTTCCCGTTCCAAACCTGATACCCTTCCTATAGCATGAGATGTGATATCCAATTCCTTCCCATCCCAATCCTGAGACACCTCCGATAGCAGAGATGTGATATCTCAATGCTTCTAATAACAAACTTGTGATCCTTCCTATAATAAGAGATGTGATATCCAAATCCTTCGCCTTCCAAACCTGAGACCCTCCCTTTAGCATGAGATGTGATATCTCAATGCCTCTAATACCAAACCTGAGATCCTTCCTCTAACATGAGATGTGATATCCAAATCCTTCCCTTTCCAAACCTGAGACCCTCCCTTTAGCATGAGATGTGATATCCAACTCCTTCCCATTCCAATCCTGAGACCCTTCTGATAGCATGAGATGTGATATCTCAATGCCTCTAATACCAAACCTGAAATCCTACCTCTAACATGAAATGTGATATCCAACTCCTTCCCTTTCCAAATGTGAGACCCTCCCTATAGCATGAGATGTGATATCCAAGTCCTTCCCATTCCAATCCTGAGACCCTTCCTATAGCATGAGATGTGATATCTCAATGCTTCTAATACCAAACCTGAGACCCTTCCTATAACATAAGATGGGATATCGAACTCCTTCCCATTCCAATCCTGAGACCCTTCCGATAGCAGAGATGTGATATCTTAATGCTTATACCAAACCTGAGACCCTTCCTGTGGCATGAGATGTCATATACAACCCCTTCCCATTCCAATCCTGAGGCCCTTCCTATAGCATGAGATGTGATATCCAACTCCTTCCCATTCCAATCCTGAGACCCTTCCTATAGCATGAGATTTGATATCTCAATGCTTCTAACACCAAACCTGAGATCCTTCCGATAGCATGAGATGTGATATCTCAATGCTTCTAATACCAAACCTGAGATCATTCCTATAACACGAGATGTAATATCCAAATCCTTCCCCTTCCAAACCTGAGACCCTCCCTTTAGCATGAGATGTGATATCCAACTCCTTCCCATTCCAATCCTGAGACCCTTCCTATAGCATGAGATGTGATGTTTCAATGCTTCTAATACCAAACCTGAGATCCTTCCTATAACATGAGATGTGATATCCAACTCCTTCCCATTACAATCCTGAGACACTTCCTATAGCATGAGAAGTGATATCTCAATGCTTATACCAAACCTGAGACCCTTCCTACGGCATGAGATGTCATATACAACTCCTTCCCATTCCAATCCTGAGACCCTTCCTATAGCATGAGATGTGATATCTCAATGCTTATACCAAACCTGAGACCCTTCCTATAGCATGAGATGTGATATCCAACTCCTTCCCATTCCAATCCTGAGACCCTTCCTATAGCATGAGATGTGATGTTTCAATGCTTCTAATACCAAACCTGAGATCCTTCCTATAACATGAGATATGATATCCAACTCCTTCCCATTACAATCCTGAGACACTTCCTATAGCATGAGAAGTGATATCTCAATGCTTATACCAAACCTGAGACCCTTCCTACGGCATGAGATGTCATATACAACTCCTTCCCATTCCAATCCTGAGACCCTTCCTATAGCATGAGATGTGATATCTCAATGCTTATACCAAACCTGAGACCCTTCCTATAGCATGAGATGTGATATCCAACTCCTTCCCATTCCAATCCTGAGACCCTTCCTATAGCATGAGATTTGATATCTCAATGCTTCTAACACCAAACCTGAGATCCTTCCGATAGCATGAGATGTGATATCTCAATGCTTCTAATACCAAACCTGAGATCATTCCTATAACACGAGATGTAATATCCAAATCCTTCCCCTTCCAAACCTGAGACCCTCCCTTTAGCATGAGATGTGATATCCAACTCCTTCCCATTCCAATCCTGAGACCCTTCCTATAGCATGAGATGTGATGTTTCAATGCTTCTAATACCAAACCTGAGATCCTTCCTATAACATGAGATGTGATATCCAACTCCTTCCCATTACAATCCTGAGACACTTCCTATAGCATGAGAAGTGATATCTCAATGCTTATACCAAACCTGAGACCCTTCCTACGGCATGAGATGTCATATACAACTCCTTCCCATTCCAATCCTGAGACCCTTCCTATAGCATGAGATGTGATATCTCAATGCTTATACCAAACCTGAGACCCTTCCTATAGCATGAGATGTGATATCCAACTCCTTCCCATTCCAATCCTGAGACCCTTCCTATAGCATGAGATGTGATGTCTCAATGCTTCTAATACCAAACCTGAGATCCTTCCTATAACATGAGATGTGATATCCAACTCCTTCCATTCCAATCCTGAGACCCGTCCTATAGCATGAGATGTGATATCTCAATGCTTATACCAAACCTGAGACCCTTCCTATATCATGAGATGTGATATCCAACTACTTCCCATTCCAATCCTGAGACCCTTCCTATAGCATGAGATGTGATAGCCAACTCCTTCCCTTTCCAAACCTGAGAGCCTATCTATAGCATGAGATGTGATATCCAAGTCCTTCCATTCCAATCCTGAGACCCGTCCTATACCATGAGATGTGATATCTCAATGCTTACACCAAACCTGAGACCCTTCCTATAGCATGAGATGTGATATCCAACTACTTCCCATTCCAATCCTGAGACCCTTCCTATAGCATGAGATGTGATATCCAACTCCTTCCATTCCAATCCTGAGACCCGTCCTATAGCATGAGATGTGATATCTCAATGCTTACACCAAACCTGAGACCCTTCCTATAGCATGAGATGTGATATCCAACTACTTCCCATTACAATCCTGAGACCCTTCCTATAGCATGAGATGTGATATCCAACTCCTTCCCTTTCCAAACCTGAGAGCCTATCTATAGCATGAGATGGGATATCCAACTCCTTCCCATTCCAATCCTGAGACACTTCCGATAGCAGAGATGTGATATCTCAATGCTTATACCACACCTGAGACCCTTCCTATAACATGAGATGTGATATCCAACTCCTTCCCGTTCCAAATCTGAGACCCTTCTTTTAGCATGAGATGTGATATCCAGCTCCTTCCCATTCCAATCCTGAGACACTTCCGATAGCATGAGATGTGATATCTCAATGCTTCTAATATCAAAACTGAGACCCTCCCTATAGCATGATATGTGATATCTAAGTCCTTCCCATTCCAATCCGGAGACCCTTCCTATAGCATGAGATGTGATATCTCATTGCTTCTACCAAACCTGAGACCCTTCCTTTAGCATGAGATGTGATATCCAACTCCTTCCCATTCCAGTCCTGAGACCCTTCCTATAGCATGAGATATGATATCTCAATATTTCTAATACCAAACCTGAGATCCTTCCGATAACATGAGATGTGATATCCAAATCCTTCCCCTTCCAAACCTGAGACCCTCCCTTTAGCATGAGATGTGATATCCAACTCCTTCCCATTCCAATCCTGAGACCCTTCTGATAGCATGAGATGTGATATCTCAATGCTTCTAATACCAAACCTGAGATCCTTCCTATAACATGAGATGTGATATCCAACTCCTTCCCATTCCAATCCTGAGACCCTTCCTATAGCATGAGAAGTCATATCTCCATGCGTATACCAAACCCGAGACCCTTCCTATAGCATGAGATGTGATATCCAACTGCTTCCCATTCCAATCCTGAGACCCTTCCTATAGCATGCGATGTGATATCTCAATGCTTCTAATGTCAGACCTGAGACCCGTCCTATAACATGAGATGGGATATCCAACTCCTTCCCGTTCCAAACCTGATACCCTTCCTATAGCATGAGATGTGATATCCAATTCCTTCCCATCCCAATCCTGAGACACCTCCGATAGCAGAGATGTGATATCTCAATGCTTCTAATACCAAACCTGAGACTCTTCCTATAACATGAGATGTGATATCCAACTCCTTCCCATTCCAATCCTGAGACCCTTCCTATAGCATGAGATGTGATATCCAACTCCTTCCCATTCCAAACCTGAGACCCTTCCTATAGCATGAGATGTGATATCCAACTCCTTCCCATTCCAATCCTGAGACCATTCCTATAGCATGAGAAGTGATATCTCCATGCGTATACCAAACCTGAGACCCTTCCTATAACATGAGATGTGTTATCCAACTCATTCCTGTTCCAAACCTGAGACACTTCCTCTAGCATATGTGATATCCAACTCCTTCCCATTCCAAACATGAGACCCTTCCTATAGCAAGAATGTAATATCCAACTCCTACCCATTCCAATCCTGAGACCATTCCTATAGCATGAGATGTGATATATCAATGATTCTAATACCAAACCTGAGATCCTTCCTTTGACATGAAATGTGATATCCAAATCCTTCCCATTCCAAACCTGAGACCCTTCCTACAGCATGCAATGTGATATCTCAATGCTTCTAATATCAAACCTGAGACCCGTCCTATAACATGAGATGGGATATCCAACTCCTTCCCGTTCTAAACCTGATACCCTTTCTATAGCATGAGATGTGATATCCAATTCCTTCCCATCCCAATCCTGAGACCCTTCCTATAGCATGAGATGTGATATCCAACTCCTTCCCATTCCAATCCTGAGACCCTTCCTATAACATGAGATGGGAATATCCAACTCCTTCCCATTCCAATCCTGAGGCCCTTCCGATAGCAGAGATGTGATATCTCAATGCTTATACCAAACCTGAGATCCTTCCTATAACATGAGATGTGATATCCAACTCCTTCCCATTCCAATCCTGAGACCCTTCCTATAGCATGAGATGTGATATCTCACTGCTTATACCAAACCTGAGACCCTTCCTATAGCATGAGATGTGATATCCAACTCCTTCCCATTCCAATCCTGAGACCCTTCCTATAGCATGAGATGTGACATCTCAATGCTTCTAATATCAAACTTGAGACCCTCCCTATAGCATGAGATGTGATATCCAAGTCCTTCCCATTCCAATCCTGAGACACTTCCTATAGCATGAGATGTGATATATCAATGCTTCTAATACCAAACCTGAGACTCTTCCTATAACATGAGATGGGATATCCAACTCCTTCCCATTCCAAGCCTGAGACCCTTCCGATAGCAGAGATGTGATATCTCAATGCTTATACCAAACCTGAGACCCTTCCTACGGCATGAGATGTCATATGCAACTCCTTCCCATTCCAATCCTGAGACCCTTCCTATAGCATGAAATGTGATATCTCAATGCTTATACCAAACCTGAGACCCATCCTATAGCATGAGATGTGATATCCAACTCCTTCCCATTCCAATCCTGAGACCCTTCCTATAGCATGAGATGTGATGTCTCAATGCTTCTAATACCAAACCTGAGATCCTTCCTATAACATGAGATGTGACATCCAACTCCTTCCATTCCAATCCTGAGACCCGTCCTATAGCATGAGATGTGATATCTCAATGCTTATACCAAACCTGAGACCCTTCCTATAGCATGAGATGTGATATCCAACTACTTCCCATTCCAATCCTGAGAGCCTTCCTATAGCATGAGATGTGATATCCAACTCCTTCCCTTTCCAAACCTGAGAGCCTATCTATAGCATGAGATGTGATATCTAAGTCCTTCCCATTCCAATCCTGAGACCCTTCCTATAGCATGAGATGTGATATCTCAATGCTTCTAATACCAAACCTGAGATCCTTCCTCTAACATGAAATGTGATATCCAACTCCTTCCCATTCCAAACCTGAGAGCCTATCTGTAGCATGAGATTTGATATCCAACTCCTTCCCATTCCAATCCTGAGACCCTTCCTATAGCATGAGATGTGATATCTCAATGCTTATACCAAACCTGAGACCCTTCCTATAGCATGAGATGTGATATCCAACTCCTTCCCATTCCAATCCTGAGACCCTTCCTATAGCATGAGATGTGATATCCAACTCCTTCCCTTTCCAAACCTGAGAGCCTATCTATAGCATGAGATGGGATATCCAACTCCTTCCCATTCCAATCCTGAGACACTTCCGATAGCAGAGATGTGATATCTCAATGCTTATACCACACCTGAGACCCTTCCTATAACATGAGATGTGATATCCAACTCCTTCCCGTTCCAAATCTGAGACCCTTCCTTTAGCATGAGATGTGATATCCAGCTCCTTCCCATTCCAATCCTGAGACACTTCCGATAGCATGAGATGTGATATCTCAATGCTTCTAATATCAAAACTGAGACCCTCCCTATAGCATGATATGTGATATCTAAGTCCTTCCCATTCCAATCCGGAGACCCTTCCTATAGCATGAGATGTGATATCTCATTGCTTCTACCAAACCTGAGACCCTTCCTTTAGCATGAGATGTGATATCCAACTCCTTCCCATTCCAGTCCTGAGACCCTTCCTATAGCATGAGATATGATATCTCAATATTTCTAATACCAAACCTGAGATCCTTCCGATAACATGAGATGTGATATCCAAATCCTTCCCCTTCCAAACCTGAGACCCTCCCTTTAGCATGAGATGTGATATCCAACTCCTTCCCATTCCAATCCTGAGACCCTTCTGATAGCATGAGATGTGATATCTCAATGCTTCTAATACCAAACCTGAGATCCTTCCTATAACATGAGATGTGATATCCAACTCCTTCCCATTCCAATCCTGAGACCCTTCCTATAGCATGAGAAGTCATATCTCCATGCGTATACCAAACCTGAGACCCTTCCTATAGCATGAGATGTGATATCCAACTGCTTCCCATTCCAATCCTGAGACCCTTCCTATAGCATGCGATGTGATATCTCAATGCTTCTAATGTCAGACCTGAGACCCGTCCTATAACATGAGATGGGATATCCAACTCCTTCCCGTTCCAAACCTGATACCCTTCCTATAGCATGAGATGTGATATCCAATTCCTTCCCATCCCAATCCTGAGACACCTCCGATAGCAGAGATGTGATATCTCAATGCTTCTAATACCAAACCTGAGACTCTTCCTATAACATGAGATGTGATATCCAACTCCTTCCCATTCCAATCCTGAGACCCTTCCTATAGCATGAGATGTGATATCCAACTCCTTCCCATTCCAAACCTGAGACCCTTCCTATAGCATGAGATGTGATATCCAACTCCTTCCCATTCCAATCCTGAGACCATTCCTATAGCATGAGAAGTGATATCTCCATGCGTATACCAAACCTGAGACCCTTCCTATAACATGAGATGTGTTATCCGACTCATTCCCGTTCCAAACCTGAGACACTTCCTCTAGCATATGTGATATCCAACTCCTTCCCATTCCAAACATGAGACCCTTCCTATAGCAAGAATGTAATATCCAACTCCTACCCATTCCAATCCTGAGACCATTCCTATAGCATGAGATGTGATATATCAATGATTCTAATACCAAACCTGAGATCCTTCCTTTGACATGAAATGTGATATCCAAATCCTTCCCATTCCAAACCTGAGACCCTTCCTACAGCATGCGATGTGATATCTCAATGCTTCTAATATCAAACCTGAGACCCGTCCTATAACATGAGATGGGATATCCAACTCCTTCCCGTTCTAAACCTGATACCCTTTCTATAGCATGAGATGTGATATCCAATTCCTTCCCATCCCAATCCTGAGACCCTTCCTATAGCATGAGATGTGATATCCAACTCCTTCCCATTCCAATCCTGAGACCCTTCCTATAACATGAGATGGGAATATCCAACTCCTTCCCATTCCAATCCTGAGGCCCCTCCGATAGCAGAGATGTGATATCTAAATGCTTATACCAAACCTGAGATCCTTCCTATAACATGAGATGTGAAATCCAACTCCTTCCCATTCCAATCCTGAGACCCTTCCTATAGCATGAGATGTGATATCTCACTGCTTATACCAAACCTGAGACCCTTCCTATAGCATGAGATGTGATATCCAACTCCTTCCCATTCCAATCCTGAGACCCTTCCTATAGCATGAGATGTGATATCTCAATGCTTCTAATATCAAACTTGAGACCCTCCCTATAGCATGAGATGTGATATCCAAGTCCTTCCCATTCCAATCCTGAGACACTTCCTATAGCATGAGATGTGATATCTCAATGCTTCTAATACCAAACCTGAGACTCTTCCTATAACATGAGATGGGATATCCAACTCCTTCCCATTCCAAGCCTGAGACCCTTCCGATAGCAGAGATGTGATATCTCAATGCTTATACCAAACCTGAGACCCTTCCTACGGCATGATATGTCATATGCAACTCCTTCCCATTCCAATCCTGAGACCCTTCCTATAGCATGAAATGTGATATCTCAATGCTTATACCAAACCTGAGACCCATCCTATAGCATGAGATGTGATATCCAACTCCTTCCCATTCCAATCCTGAGACCCTTCCTATAGCATGAGATGTGATGTCTCAATGCTTCTAATACCAAACCTGAGATCCTTCCTATAACATGAGATGTGACATCCAACTCCTTCCATTCCAATCCTGAGACCCGTCCTATAGCATGAGATGTGATATCTCAATGCTTATACCAAACCTGAGACCCTTCCTATAGCATGAGATGTGATATCCAACTACTTCCCATTCCAATCCTGAGACCCTTCCTATAGCATGAGATGTGATATCCAACTCCTTCCCTTTCCAAACCTGAGAGCCTATCTATAGCATGAGATGTGATATCTAAGTCCTTCCCATTCCAATCCTGAGACCCTTCCTATAGCATGAGATGTGATATCTCAATGCTTCTAATACCAAACCTGAGATCCTTCCTCTAACATGAAATGTGATATCCAACTCCTTCCCATTCCAAACCTGAGAGCCTATCTGTAGCATGAGATTTGATATCCAACTCCTTCCCATTCCAATCCTGAGACCCTTCCTATAGCATGAGATGTGATATCTCAATGCTTATACCAAACCTGAGACCCTTCCTATAGCATGAGATGTGATATCCAACTCCTTCCCATTCCAATCCTGAGACCCTTCCTATAGCATGAGATGTGATGTTTCAATGCTTCTAATACCAAACCTGAGATCCTTCCTATAACATGAGATATGATATCCAACTCCTTCCCATTACAATCCTGAGACACTTCCTATAGCATGAGAAGTGATATCTCAATGCTTATACCAAACCTGAGACCCTTCCTACGGCATGAGATGTCATATACAACTCCTTCCCATTCCAATCCTGAGATCCTTCCTATAGCATGAGATGTGATATCTCAATGCTTATACCAAACCTGAGACCCTTCCTATAGCATGAGATGTGATATCCAACTCCTTCCCATTCCAATCCTGAGACACTTCCTATAGCATGAGATGTGATATCTCAATGCTTCTAATACCAAACCTGAGACTCTTCCTATAACATGAGATGGGATATCCAACTCCTTCCCATTCCAAGCCTGAGACCCTTCCGATAGCAGAGATGTGATATCTCAATGCTTATACCAAACCTGAGACCCTTCCTACGGCATGAGATGTCATATGCAACTCCTTCCCATTCCAATCCTGAGACCCTTCCTATAGCATGAAATGTGATATCTCAATGCTTATACCAAACCTGAGACCCATCCTATAGCATGAGATGTGATATCCAACTCCTTCCCATTCCAATCCTGAGACCCTTCCTATAGCATGAGATGTGATGTCTCAATGCTTCTAATACCAAACCTGAGATCCTTCCTATAACATGAGATGTGACATCCAACTCCTTCCATTCCAATCCTGAGACCCGTCCTATAGCATGAGATGTGATATCTCAATGCTTATACCAAACCTGAGACCCTTCCTTTAGCATGAGATGTGATATCCAACTACTTCCCATTCCAATCCTGAGACCCTTCCTATAGCATGAGATGTGATATCCAACTCCTTCCCTTTCCAAACCTGAGAGCCTATCTATAGCATGAGATGTGATATCTAAGTCCTTCCCATTCCAATCCTGAGACCCTTCCTATAGCATGAGATGTGATATCTCAATGCTTCTAATACCAAACCTGAGATCCTTCCTCTAACATGAAATGTGATATCCAACTCCTTCCCATTCCAAACCTGAGAGCCTATCTGTAGCATGAGATTTGATATCCAACTCCTTCCCATTCCAATCCTGAGACCCTTCCTATAGCATGAGATGTGATATCTCAATGCTTATACCAATCCTGAGACCCTTCCTATAGCATGAGATGTGATATCCAACTCCTTCCCATTCCAATCCTGAGACCCTTCCTATAGCATGAGATGTGATGTTTCAATGCTTCTAATACCAAACCTGAGATCCTTCCTATAACATGAGATATGATATCCAACTCCTTCCCATTACAATCCTGAGACAATTCCTATAGCATGAGAAGTGATATCTCAATGCTTATACCAAACCTGAGACCCTTCCTACGGCATGAGATGTCATATACAACTCCTTCCCATTCCAATCCTGAGACCCTTCCTATAGAATGAGATGTGATATCTCAATGCTTATACCAAACCTGAGACCCTTCCTATAGCATGAGATGTGATATCCAACTCCTTCCCATTCCAATCCTGAGACCCTTCCTATAGCATGAGATTTGATATCTCAATGCTTCTAACACCAAACCTGAGATCCTTCCGATAGCATGAGATGTGATATCTCAATGCTTCTAATACCAAACCTGAGATCATTCCTATAACACGAGATGTAATATCCAAATCCTTCCCCTTCCAAACCTGAGACCCTCCCTTTAGCATGAGATGTGATATCCAACTCCTTCCCATTCCAATCCTGAGACCCTTCCTATAGCATGAGATGTGATGTCTCAATGCTTCTAATACCAAACCTGAGACCCTTCCTATAGCATGAGATGTGATATCCAACTCCTTCCCATTCCAATCCTGAGACCCTTCCTATAGCATGAGATGTGATGTCTCAATGCTTCTAATACCAAACCTGAGATCCTTCCTATAACATGAGATGTGATATCCAACTCCTTCCATTCCAATCCTGAGACCCGTCCTATAGCATGAGATGTGATATCTCAATGCTTATACCAAACCTGAGACCCTTCCTATATCATGAGATGTGATATCCAACTACTTCCCATTCCAATCCTGAGACCCTTCCTATAGCATGAGATGTGATATCCAACTCCTTCCCTTTCCAAACCTGAGAGCCTATCTATAGCATGAGATGTGATATCCAAGTCCTTCCATTCCAATCCTGAGACCCGTCCTATACCATGAGATGTGATATCTCAATGCTTACACCAAACCTGAGACCCTTCCTATAGCATGAGATGTGATATCCAACTACTTCCCATTCCAATCCTGAGACCCTTCCTATAGCATGAGATGTGATATCCAACTCCTTCCATTCCAATCCTGAGACCCGTCCTATAGCATGAGATGTGATATCTCAATGCTTACACCAAACCTGAGACCCTTCCTATAGCATGAGATGTGATATCCAACTACTTCCCATTCCAATCCTGAGACCCTTCCTATAGCATGAGATGTGATATCCAACTCCTTCCCTTTCCAAACCTGAGAGCCTATCTATAGCATGAGATGGGATATCCAACTCCTTCCCATTCCAATCCTGAGACACTTCCGATAGCAGAGATGTGATATCTCAATGCTTATACCACACCTGAGACCCTTCCTATAACATGAGATGTGATATCCAACTCCTTCCCGTTCCAAATCTGAGACCCTTCCCTTAGCATGAGATGTGATATCCAGCTCCTTCCCATTCCAATCCTGAGACACTTCCGATAGCATGAGATGTGATATCTCAATGCTTCTAATATCAAAACTGAGACCCTCCCTATAGCATGATATGTGATATCTAAGTCCTTCCCATTCCAATCCGGAGACCCTTCCTATAGCATGAGATGTGATATCTCATTGCTTCTACCAAACCTGAGACCCTTCCTTTAGCATGAGATGTGATATCCAACTCCTTCCCATTCCAGTCCTGAGACCCTTCCTATAGCATGAGATATGATATCTCAATATTTCTAATACCAAACCTGAGATCCTTCCGATAACATGAGATGTGATATCCAAATCCTTCCCCTTCCAAACCTGAGACCCTCCCTTTAGCATGAGATGTGATATCCAACTCCTTCCCATTCCAATCCTGAGACCCTTCTGATAGCATGAGATGTGATATCTCAATGCTTCTAATACCAAACCTGAGATCCTTCCTATAACATGAGATGTGATATCCAACTCCTTCCCATTCCAATCCTGATACCCTTCCTATAGCATGAGATGTGATATCCAATTCCTTCCCATCCCAATCCTGAGACACCTCCGATAGCAGAGATGTGATATCTCAATGCTTCTAATGTCAGACCTGAGACCCGTCCTATAACATGAGATGGGATATCCAACTCCTTCCCGTTCCAAACCTGATACCCTTCCTATAGCATGAGATGTGATATCCAATTCCTTCCCATCCCAATCCTGAGACACCTCCGATAGCAGAGATGTGATATCTCAATGCTTCTAATACCAAACCTGAGACTCTTCCTATAACATGAGATGTGATATCCAACTCCTTCCCATTCCAATCCTGAGACCCTTCCTATAGCATGAGATGTGATATCCAACTCCTTCCCATTCCAAACCTGAGACCCTTCCTATAGCATGAGATGTGATATCCAACTCCTTCCCATTCCAATCCTGAGACCATTCCTATAGCATGAGAAGTGATATCTCCATGCGTATACCAAACCTGAGACCCTTCCTATAACATGAGATGTGATATCCAACTCATTCCCGTTCCAAACCTGAGACACTTCCTCTAGCATATGTGATATCCAACTCCTTCCCATTCCAAACATGAGACCCTTCCTATAGCAAGAATGTAATATCCAACTCCTACCCATTCCAATCCTGAGACCATTCCTATAGCATGAGATGTGATATATCAATGATTCTAATACCAAACCTGAGATCCTTCCTTTGACATGAAATGTGATATCCAAATCCTTCCCATTCCAAACCTGAGACCCTTCCTACAGCATGCGATGTGATATCTCAATGCTTCTAATATCAAACCTGAGACCCGTCCTATAACATGAGATGGGATATCCAACTCCTTCCCGTTCTAAACCTGATACCCTTTCTATAGCATGAGATGTGATATCCAATTCCTTCCCATCCCAATCCTGAGACCCTTCCTATAGCATGAGATGTGATATCCAACTCCTTCCCATTCCAATCCTGAGACCCTTCCTATAACATGAGATGGGAATATCCAACTCCTTCCCATTCCAATCCTGAGGCCCTTCCGATAGCAGAGATGTGATATCTCAATGCTTATACCAAACCTGAGATCCTTCCTATAACATGAGATGTGATATCCAACTCCTTCCCATTCCAATCCTGAGACCCTTCCTATAGCATGAGATGTGATATCTCACTGCTTATACCAAACCTGAGACCCTTCCTATAGCATGAGATGTGATATCCAACTCCTTCCCATTCCAATCCTGAGACCCTTCCTATAGCATGAGATGTGATATCTCAATGCTTCTAATATCAAACTTGAGACCCTCCCTATAGCATGAGATGTGATATCCAAGTCCTTCCCATTCCAATCCTGAGACACTTCCTATAGCATGAGATGTGATATCTCAATGCTTCTAATACCAAACCTGAGACTCTTCCTATAACATGAGATGGGATATCCAACTCCTTCCCATTCCAAGCCTGAGACCCTTCCGATAGCAGAGATGTGATATCTCAATGCTTATACCAAACCTGAGACCCTTCCTACGGCATGAGATGTCATATGCAACTCCTTCCCATTCCAATCCTGAGACCCTTCCTATAGCATGAAATGTGATATCTCAATGCTTATACCAAACCTGAGACCCATCCTATAGCATGAGATGTGATATCCAACTCCTTCCCATTCCAATCCTGAGACCCTTCCTATAGCATGAGATGTGATGTCTCAATGCTTCTAATACCAAACCTGAGATCCTTCCTATAACATGAGATGTGACATCCAACTCCTTCCATTCCAATCCTGAGACCCGTCCTATAGCATGAGATGTGATATCTCAATGCTTATACCAAACCTGAGACCCTTCCTATAGCATGAGATGTGATATCCAACTACTTCCCATTCCAATCCTGAGACCCTTCCTATAGCATGAGATGTGATATCCAACTCCTTCCCTTTCCAAACCTGAGAGCCTATCTATAGCATGAGATGTGATATCTAAGTCCTTCCCATTCCAATCCTGAGACCCTTCCTATAGCATGAGATGTGATATCTCAATGCTTCTAATACCAAACCTGAGATCCTTCCTCTAACATGAAATGTGATATCCAACTCCTTCCCATTTCAAACCTGAGAGCCTATCTGTAGCATGAGATTTGATATCCAACTCCTTCCCATTCCAATCCTGAGACCCTTCCTATAGCATGAGATGTGATATCTCAATGCTTATACCAAACCAGAGACCCGTCCTATAACATGAGATGGGATATCCAACTCCTTCCCATTCCAATCCTGAGACACTTCCGATAGCAGAGATGTGATATCTCAATGCTTATACCAAACCTGAGACCCTTCCTATAACATGAGATGTGATATCCAACTCCTTCCCCTTCCAAACCTGAGAGACTTCCTATAGCATGAGATGTGATATCCATGTCCTTCCCATTCCAATCCTGAGACCCTTCCTATAGCTTGAGATGTGATATCCAACTCCTTCCCATTCCAATTCTGAGACCCTTCCTATACCATGAGACTTGATATCTCAATGCTTCTAATACCAAACCTGAGACCCGTCCTATAACATGAGATGTGATATCCAAATCCTTCCCCTTTCCAAACCTTAGACCCTTCCTTTATCATGAGATGTGATATCCAACTCCTTCCCATTCCAATCCTGAGACCCTTCCGATATCATGAGATGTGATATCTCAATGCTTCTAATATCAAACTTGAGACCCTCCCTATTAATGAGATATGATATCCAAGTCCTTCCCATTCCAATCCTGAGACCCTTCCTATAGCATGAGATGTGATATCTCAATGCTTCTAATACCAAACATGAGACCCTTCCTATAACATGAGAATATCAAACTCCTTCCCATTCCAATCCTGAGACCTCTCCGATAGCAGAGATGTGATATCTCAATGCTTATACCAAACCTGAGATCCTTCCTATAACATGAGATGTGATATCCAATTCCTTCCCATTCCAATCCTGAGACACTTCCTATAGCATGAGATGTGATATCTCACTGCTTATACCAAACCTGAGACCCTTCCTATAGCATGAGATGTGATATCCAACTCCTTCCCATTCCAATCCTGAGACCCTTCCTATAGCATGAGATGTGATATCTCAATGCTTCTTATATCAAACTTGAGACCCTCCCTATAGCATGAGATGTGATATCCAAGTCCTTCCCATTCCAATCCTGAGACACTTCCTATAGCATGAGATGTGATATCCAACTCCTTCCCATTCCAATCCTGAGACCCTTCCTATAGCATGAGATTTGATATCTCAATGCTTCTAACACCAAACCTGAGATCCTTCCGATAGCATGAGATGTGATATCTCAATGCTTCTAATACCAAACCTGAGATCATTCCTATAACACGAGATGTAATATCCAAATCCTTCCCCTTCCAAACCTGAGACCCTCCCTTTAGCATGAGATGTGATATCCAACTCCTTCCCATTCCAATCCTGAGACCCTTCCTATAGCATGAGATGTGATGTTTCAATGCTTCTAATACCAAACCTGAGATCCTTCCTATAACATGAGATGTGATATCCAACTCCTTCCCATTACAATCCTGAGACACTTCCTATAGCATGAGAAGTGATATCTCAATGCTTATACCAAACCTGAGACCCTTCCTACGGCATGAGATGTCATATACAACTCCTTCCCATTCCAATCCTGAGACCCTTCCTATAGCATGAGATGTGATATCTCAATGCTTATACCAAACCTGAGACCCTTCCTATAGCATGAGATGTGATATCCAACTCCTTCCCATTCCAATCCTGAGACCCTTCCTATAGCATGAGATGTGATGTCTCAATGCTTCTAATACCAAACCTGAGATCCTTCCTATAACATGAGATGTGATATCCAACTCCTTCCATTCCAATCCTGAGACCCGTCCTATAGCATGAGATGTGATATCTCAATGCTTATACCAAACCTGAGACCCTTCCTATATCATGAGATGTGATATCCAACTACTTCCCATTCCAATCCTGAGACCCTTCCTATAGCATGAGATGTGATAGCCAACTCCTTCCCTTTCCAAACCTGAGAGCCTATCTATAGCATGAGATGTGATATCCAAGTCCTTCCATTCCAATCCTGAGACCCGTCCTATACCATGAGATGTGATATCTCAATGCTTACACCAAACCTGAGACCCTTCCTATAGCATGAGATGTGATATCCAACTACTTCCCATTCCAATCCTGAGACCCTTCCTATAGCATGAGATGTGATATCCAACTCCTTCCATTCCAATCCTGAGACCCGTCCTATAGCATGAGATGTGATATCTCAATGCTTACACCAAACCTGAGACCCTTCCTATAGCATGAGATGTGATATCCAACTACTTCCCATTACAATCCTGAGACCCTTCCTATAGCATGAGATGTGATATCCAACTCCTTCCCTTTCCAAACCTGAGAGCCTATCTATAGCATGAGATGGGATATCCAACTCCTTCCCATTCCAATCCTGAGACACTTCCGATAGCAGAGATGTGATATCTCAATGCTTATACCACACCTGAGACCCTTCCTATAACATGAGATGTGATATCCAACTCCTTCCCGTTCCAAATCTGAGACCCTTCTTTTAGCATGAGATGTGATATCCAGCTCCTTCCCATTCCAATCCTGAGACACTTCCGATAGCATGAGATGTGATATCTCAATGCTTCTAATATCAAAACTGAGACCCTCCCTATAGCATGATATGTGATATCTAAGTCCTTCCCATTCCAATCCGGAGACCCTTCCTATAGCATGAGATGTGATATCTCATTGCTTCTACCAAACCTGAGACCCTTCCTTTAGCATGAGATGTGATATCCAACTCCTTCCCATTCCAGTCCTGAGACCCTTCCTATAGCATGAGATATGATATCTCAATATTTCTAATACCAAACCTGAGATCCTTCCGATAACATGAGATGTGATATCCAAATCCTTCCCCTTCCAAACCTGAGACCCTCCCTTTAGCATGAGATGTGATATCCAACTCCTTCCCATTCCAATCCTGAGACCCTTCTGATAGCATGAGATGTGATATCTCAATGCTTCTAATACCAAACCTGAGATCCTTCCTATAACATGAGATGTGATATCCAACTCCTTCCCATTCCAATCCTGAGACCCTTCCTATAGCATGAGAAGTCATATCTCCATGCGTATACCAAACCCGAGACCCTTCCTATAGCATGAGATGTGATATCCAACTGCTTCCCATTCCAATCCTGAGACCCTTCCTATAGCATGCGATGTGATATCTCAATGCTTCTAATGTCAGACCTGAGACCCGTCCTATAACATGAGATGGGATATCCAACTCCTTCCCGTTCCAAACCTGATACCCTTCCTATAGCATGAGATGTGATATCCAATTCCTTCCCATCCCAATCCTGAGACACCTCCGATAGCAGAGATGTGATATCTCAATGCTTCTAATACCAAACCTGAGACTCTTCCTATAACATGAGATGTGATATCCAACTCCTTCCCATTCCAATCCTGAGACCCTTCCTATAGCATGAGATGTGATATCCAACTCCTTCCCATTCCAAACCTGAGACCCTTCCTATAGCATGAGATGTGATATCCAACTCCTTCCCATTCCAATCCTGAGACCATTCCTATAGCATGAGAAGTGATATCTCCATGCGTATACCAAACCTGAGACCCTTCCTATAACATGAGATGTGTTATCCAACTCATTCCTGTTCCAAACCTGAGACACTTCCTCTAGCATATGTGATATCCAACTCCTTCCCATTCCAAACATGAGACCCTTCCTATAGCAAGAATGTAATATCCAACTCCTACCCATTCCAATCCTGAGACCATTCCTATAGCATGAGATGTGATATATCAATGATTCTAATACCAAACCTGAGATCCTTCCTTTGACATGAAATGTGATATCCAAATCCTTCCCATTCCAAACCTGAGACCCTTCCTACAGCATGCAATGTGATATCTCAATGCTTCTAATATCAAACCTGAGACCCGTCCTATAACATGAGATGGGATATCCAACTCCTTCCCGTTCTAAACCTGATACCCTTTCTATAGCATGAGATGTGATATCCAATTCCTTCCCATCCCAATCCTGAGACCCTTCCTATAGCATGAGATGTGATATCCAACTCCTTCCCATTCCAATCCTGAGACCCTTCCTATAACATGAGATGGGAATATCCAACTCCTTCCCATTCCAATCCTGAGGCCCTTCCGATAGCAGAGATGTGATATCTCAATGCTTATACCAAACCTGAGATCCTTCCTATAACATGAGATGTGATATCCAACTCCTTCCCATTCCAATCCTGAGACCCTTCCTATAGCATGAGATGTGATATCTCACTGCTTATACCAAACCTGAGACCCTTCCTATAGCATGAGATGTGATATCCAACTCCTTCCCATTCCAATCCTGAGACCCTTCCTATAGCATGAGATGTGACATCTCAATGCTTCTAATATCAAACTTGAGACCCTCCCTATAGCATGAGATGTGATATCCAAGTCCTTCCCATTCCAATCCTGAGACACTTCCTATAGCATGAGATGTGATATATCAATGCTTCTAATACCAAACCTGAGACTCTTCCTATAACATGAGATGGGATATCCAACTCCTTCCCATTCCAAGCCTGAGACCCTTCCGATAGCAGAGATGTGATATCTCAATGCTTATACCAAACCTGAGACCCTTCCTACGGCATGAGATGTCATATGCAACTCCTTCCCATTCCAATCCTGAGACCCTTCCTATAGCATGAAATGTGATATCTCAATGCTTATACCAAACCTGAGACCCATCCTATAGCATGAGATGTGATATCCAACTCCTTCCCATTCCAATCCTGAGACCCTTCCTATAGCATGAGATGTGATGTCTCAATGCTTCTAATACCAAACCTGAGATCCTTCCTATAACATGAGATGTGACATCCAACTCCTTCCATTCCAATCCTGAGACCCGTCCTATAGCATGAGATGTGATATCTCAATGCTTATACCAAACCTGAGACCCTTCCTATAGCATGAGATGTGATATCCAACTACTTCCCATTCCAATCCTGAGAGCCTTCCTATAGCATGAGATGTGATATCCAACTCCTTCCCTTTCCAAACCTGAGAGCCTATCTATAGCATGAGATGTGATATCTAAGTCCTTCCCATTCCAATCCTGAGACCCTTCCTATAGCATGAGATGTGATATCTCAATGCTTCTAATACCAAACCTGAGATCCTTCCTCTAACATGAAATGTGATATCCAACTCCTTCCCATTCCAAACCTGAGAGCCTATCTGTAGCATGAGATTTGATATCCAACTCCTTCCCATTCCAATCCTGAGACCCTTCCTATAGCATGAGATGTGATATCTCAATGCTTATACCAAACCTGAGACCCTTCCTATAGCATGAGATGTGATATCCAACTCCTTCCCATTCCAATCCTGAGACCCTTCCTATAGCATGAGATGTGATATCCAACTCCTTCCCTTTCCAAACCTGAGAGCCTATCTATAGCATGAGATGGGATATCCAACTCCTTCCCATTCCAATCCTGAGACACTTCCGATAGCAGAGATGTGATATCTCAATGCTTATACCACACCTGAGACCCTTCCTATAACATGAGATGTGATATCCAACTCCTTCCCGTTCCAAATCTGAGACCCTTCCTTTAGCATGAGATGTGATATCCAGCTCCTTCCCATTCCAATCCTGAGACACTTCCGATAGCATGAGATGTGATATCTCAATGCTTCTAATATCAAAACTGAGACCCTCCCTATAGCATGATATGTGATATCTAAGTCCTTCCCATTCCAATCCGGAGACCCTTCCTATAGCATGAGATGTGATATCTCATTGCTTCTACCAAACCTGAGACCCTTCCTTTAGCATGAGATGTGATATCCAACTCCTTCCCATTCCAGTCCTGAGACCCTTCCTATAGCATGAGATATGATATCTCAATATTTCTAATACCAAACCTGAGATCCTTCCGATAACATGAGATGTGATATCCAAATCCTTCCCCTTCCAAACCTGAGACCCTCCCTTTAGCATGAGATGTGATATCCAACTCCTTCCCATTCCAATCCTGAGACCCTTCTGATAGCATGAGATGTGATATCTCAATGCTTCTAATACCAAACCTGAGATCCTTCCTATAACATGAGATGTGATATCCAACTCCTTCCCATTCCAATCCTGAGACCCTTCCTATAGCATGAGAAGTCATATCTCCATGCGTATACCAAACCTGAGACCCTTCCTATAGCATGAGATGTGATATCCAACTGCTTCCCATTCCAATCCTGAGACCCTTCCTATAGCATGCGATGTGATATCTCAATGCTTCTAATGTCAGACCTGAGACCCGTCCTATAACATGAGATGGGATATCCAACTCCTTCCCGTTCCAAACCTGATACCCTTCCTATAGCATGAGATGTGATATCCAATTCCTTCCCATCCCAATCCTGAGACACCTCCGATAGCAGAGATGTGATATCTCAATGCTTCTAATACCAAACCTGAGACTCTTCCTATAACATGAGATGTGATATCCAACTCCTTCCCATTCCAATCCTGAGACCCTTCCTATAGCATGAGATGTGATATCCAACTCCTTCCCATTCCAAACCTGAGACCCTTCCTATAGCATGAGATGTGATATCCAACTCCTTCCCATTCCAATCCTGAGACCATTCCTATAGCATGAGAAGTGATATCTCCATGCGTATACCAAACCTGAGACCCTTCCTATAACATGAGATGTGTTATCCGACTCATTCCCGTTCCAAACCTGAGACACTTCCTCTAGCATATGTGATATCCAACTCCTTCCCATTCCAAACATGAGACCCTTCCTATAGCAAGAATGTAATATCCAACTCCTACCCATTCCAATCCTGAGACCATTCCTATAGCATGAGATGTGATATATCAATGATTCTAATACCAAACCTGAGATCCTTCCTTTGACATGAAATGTGATATCCAAATCCTTCCCATTCCAAACCTGAGACCCTTCCTACAGCATGCGATGTGATATCTCAATGCTTCTAATATCAAACCTGAGACCCGTCCTATAACATGAGATGGGATATCCAACTCCTTCCCGTTCTAAACCTGATACCCTTTCTATAGCATGAGATGTGATATCCAATTCCTTCCCATCCCAATCCTGAGACCCTTCCTATAGCATGAGATGTGATATCCAACTCCTTCCCATTCCAATCCTGAGACCCTTCCTATAACATGAGATGGGAATATCCAACTCCTTCCCATTCCAATCCTGAGGCCCCTCCGATAGCAGAGATGTGATATCTAAATGCTTATACCAAACCTGAGATCCTTCCTATAACATGAGATGTGAAATCCAACTCCTTCCCATTCCAATCCTGAGACCCTTCCTATAGCATGAGATGTGATATCTCACTGCTTATACCAAACCTGAGACCCTTCCTATAGCATGAGATGTGATATCCAACTCCTTCCCATTCCAATCCTGAGACCCTTCCTATAGCATGAGATGTGATATCTCAATGCTTCTAATATCAAACTTGAGACCCTCCCTATAGCATGAGATGTGATATCCAAGTCCTTCCCATTCCAATCCTGAGACACTTCCTATAGCATGAGATGTGATATCTCAATGCTTCTAATACCAAACCTGAGACTCTTCCTATAACATGAGATGGGATATCCAACTCCTTCCCATTCCAAGCCTGAGACCCTTCCGATAGCAGAGATGTGATATCTCAATGCTTATACCAAACCTGAGACCCTTCCTACGGCATGATATGTCATATGCAACTCCTTCCCATTCCAATCCTGAGACCCTTCCTATAGCATGAAATGTGATATCTCAATGCTTATACCAAACCTGAGACCCATCCTATAGCATGAGATGTGATATCCAACTCCTTCCCATTCCAATCCTGAGACCCTTCCTATAGCATGAGATGTGATGTCTCAATGCTTCTAATACCAAACCTGAGATCCTTCCTATAACATGAGATGTGACATCCAACTCCTTCCATTCCAATCCTGAGACCCGTCCTATAGCATGAGATGTGATATCTCAATGCTTATACCAAACCTGAGACCCTTCCTATAGCATGAGATGTGATATCCAACTACTTCCCATTCCAATCCTGAGACCCTTCCTATAGCATGAGATGTGATATCCAACTCCTTCCCTTTCCAAACCTGAGAGCCTATCTATAGCATGAGATGTGATATCTAAGTCCTTCCCATTCCAATCCTGAGACCCTTCCTATAGCATGAGATGTGATATCTCAATGCTTCTAATACCAAACCTGAGATCCTTCCTCTAACATGAAATGTGATATCCAACTCCTTCCCATTCCAAACCTGAGAGCCTATCTGTAGCATGAGATTTGATATCCAACTCCTTCCCATTCCAATCCTGAGACCCTTCCTATAGCATGAGATGTGATATCTCAATGCTTATACCAAACCTGAGACCCTTCCTATAGCATGAGATGTGATATCCAACTCCTTCCCATTCCAATCCTGAGACCCTTCCTATAGCATGAGATGTGATGTTTCAATGCTTCTAATACCAAACCTGAGATCCTTCCTATAACATGAGATATGATATCCAACTCCTTCCCATTACAATCCTGAGACACTTCCTATAGCATGAGAAGTGATATCTCAATGCTTATACCAAACCTGAGACCCTTCCTACGGCATGAGATGTCATATACAACTCCTTCCCATTCCAATCCTGAGATCCTTCCTATAGCATGAGATGTGATATCTCAATGCTTATACCAAACCTGAGACCCTTCCTATAGCATGAGATGTGATATCCAACTCCTTCCCATTCCAATCCTGAGACACTTCCTATAGCATGAGATGTGATATCTCAATGCTTCTAATACCAAACCTGAGACTCTTCCTATAACATGAGATGGGATATCCAACTCCTTCCCATTCCAAGCCTGAGACCCTTCCGATAGCAGAGATGTGATATCTCAATGCTTATACCAAACCTGAGACCCTTCCTACGGCATGAGATGTCATATGCAACTCCTTCCCATTCCAATCCTGAGACCCTTCCTATAGCATGAAATGTGATATCTCAATGCTTATACCAAACCTGAGACCCATCCTATAGCATGAGATGTGATATCCAACTCCTTCCCATTCCAATCCTGAGACCCTTCCTATAGCATGAGATGTGATGTCTCAATGCTTCTAATACCAAACCTGAGATCCTTCCTATAACATGAGATGTGACATCCAACTCCTTCCATTCCAATCCTGAGACCCGTCCTATAGCATGAGATGTGATATCTCAATGCTTATACCAAACCTGAGACCCTTCCTTTAGCATGAGATGTGATATCCAACTACTTCCCATTCCAATCCTGAGACCCTTCCTATAGCATGAGATGTGATATCCAACTCCTTCCCTTTCCAAACCTGAGAGCCTATCTATAGCATGAGATGTGATATCTAAGTCCTTCCCATTCCAATCCTGAGACCCTTCCTATAGCATGAGATGTGATATCTCAATGCTTCTAATACCAAACCTGAGATCCTTCCTCTAACATGAAATGTGATATCCAACTCCTTCCCATTCCAAACCTGAGAGCCTATCTGTAGCATGAGATTTGATATCCAACTCCTTCCCATTCCAATCCTGAGACCCTTCCTATAGCATGAGATGTGATATCTCAATGCTTATACCAATCCTGAGACCCTTCCTATAGCATGAGATGTGATATCCAACTCCTTCCCATTCCAATCCTGAGACCCTTCCTATAGCATGAGATGTGATGTTTCAATGCTTCTAATACCAAACCTGAGATCCTTCCTATAACATGAGATATGATATCCAACTCCTTCCCATTACAATCCTGAGACAATTCCTATAGCATGAGAAGTGATATCTCAATGCTTATACCAAACCTGAGACCCTTCCTACGGCATGAGATGTCATATACAACTCCTTCCCATTCCAATCCTGAGACCCTTCCTATAGAATGAGATGTGATATCTCAATGCTTATACCAAACCTGAGACCCTTCCTATAGCATGAGATGTGATATCCAACTCCTTCCCATTCCAATCCTGAGACCCTTCCTATAGCATGAGATTTGATATCTCAATGCTTCTAACACCAAACCTGAGATCCTTCCGATAGCATGAGATGTGATATCTCAATGCTTCTAATACCAAACCTGAGATCATTCCTATAACACGAGATGTAATATCCAAATCCTTCCCCTTCCAAACCTGAGACCCTCCCTTTAGCATGAGATGTGATATCCAACTCCTTCCCATTCCAATCCTGAGACCCTTCCTATAGCATGAGATGTGATGTCTCAATGCTTCTAATACCAAACCTGAGACCCTTCCTATAGCATGAGATGTGATATCCAACTCCTTCCCATTCCAATCCTGAGACCCTTCCTATAGCATGAGATGTGATGTCTCAATGCTTCTAATACCAAACCTGAGATCCTTCCTATAACATGAGATGTGATATCCAACTCCTTCCATTCCAATCCTGAGACCCGTCCTATAGCATGAGATGTGATATCTCAATGCTTATACCAAACCTGAGACCCTTCCTATATCATGAGATGTGATATCCAACTACTTCCCATTCCAATCCTGAGACCCTTCCTATAGCATGAGATGTGATATCCAACTCCTTCCCTTTCCAAACCTGAGAGCCTATCTATAGCATGAGATGTGATATCCAAGTCCTTCCATTCCAATCCTGAGACCCGTCCTATACCATGAGATGTGATATCTCAATGCTTACACCAAACCTGAGACCCTTCCTATAGCATGAGATGTGATATCCAACTACTTCCCATTCCAATCCTGAGACCCTTCCTATAGCATGAGATGTGATATCCAACTCCTTCCATTCCAATCCTGAGACCCGTCCTATAGCATGAGATGTGATATCTCAATGCTTACACCAAACCTGAGACCCTTCCTATAGCATGAGATGTGATATCCAACTACTTCCCATTCCAATCCTGAGACCCTTCCTATAGCATGAGATGTGATATCCAACTCCTTCCCTTTCCAAACCTGAGAGCCTATCTATAGCATGAGATGGGATATCCAACTCCTTCCCATTCCAATCCTGAGACACTTCCGATAGCAGAGATGTGATATCTCAATGCTTATACCACACCTGAGACCCTTCCTATAACATGAGATGTGATATCCAACTCCTTCCCGTTCCAAATCTGAGACCCTTCCCTTAGCATGAGATGTGATATCCAGCTCCTTCCCATTCCAATCCTGAGACACTTCCGATAGCATGAGATGTGATATCTCAATGCTTCTAATATCAAAACTGAGACCCTCCCTATAGCATGATATGTGATATCTAAGTCCTTCCCATTCCAATCCGGAGACCCTTCCTATAGCATGAGATGTGATATCTCATTGCTTCTACCAAACCTGAGACCCTTCCTTTAGCATGAGATGTGATATCCAACTCCTTCCCATTCCAGTCCTGAGACCCTTCCTATAGCATGAGATATGATATCTCAATATTTCTAATACCAAACCTGAGATCCTTCCGATAACATGAGATGTGATATCCAAATCCTTCCCCTTCCAAACCTGAGACCCTCCCTTTAGCATGAGATGTGATATCCAACTCCTTCCCATTCCAATCCTGAGACCCTTCTGATAGCATGAGATGTGATATCTCAATGCTTCTAATACCAAACCTGAGATCCTTCCTATAACATGAGATGTGATATCCAACTCCTTCCCATTCCAATCCTGATACCCTTCCTATAGCATGAGATGTGATATCCAATTCCTTCCCATCCCAATCCTGAGACACCTCCGATAGCAGAGATGTGATATCTCAATGCTTCTAATGTCAGACCTGAGACCCGTCCTATAACATGAGATGGGATATCCAACTCCTTCCCGTTCCAAACCTGATACCCTTCCTATAGCATGAGATGTGATATCCAATTCCTTCCCATCCCAATCCTGAGACACCTCCGATAGCAGAGATGTGATATCTCAATGCTTCTAATACCAAACCTGAGACTCTTCCTATAACATGAGATGTGATATCCAACTCCTTCCCATTCCAATCCTGAGACCCTTCCTATAGCATGAGATGTGATATCCAACTCCTTCCCATTCCAAACCTGAGACCCTTCCTATAGCATGAGATGTGATATCCAACTCCTTCCCATTCCAATCCTGAGACCATTCCTATAGCATGAGAAGTGATATCTCCATGCGTATACCAAACCTGAGACCCTTCCTATAACATGAGATGTGATATCCAACTCATTCCCGTTCCAAACCTGAGACACTTCCTCTAGCATATGTGATATCCAACTCCTTCCCATTCCAAACATGAGACCCTTCCTATAGCAAGAATGTAATATCCAACTCCTACCCATTCCAATCCTGAGACCATTCCTATAGCATGAGATGTGATATATCAATGATTCTAATACCAAACCTGAGATCCTTCCTTTGACATGAAATGTGATATCCAAATCCTTCCCATTCCAAACCTGAGACCCTTCCTACAGCATGCGATGTGATATCTCAATGCTTCTAATATCAAACCTGAGACCCGTCCTATAACATGAGATGGGATATCCAACTCCTTCCCGTTCTAAACCTGATACCCTTTCTATAGCATGAGATGTGATATCCAATTCCTTCCCATCCCAATCCTGAGACCCTTCCTATAGCATGAGATGTGATATCCAACTCCTTCCCATTCCAATCCTGAGACCCTTCCTATAACATGAGATGGGAATATCCAACTCCTTCCCATTCCAATCCTGAGGCCCTTCCGATAGCAGAGATGTGATATCTCAATGCTTATACCAAACCTGAGATCCTTCCTATAACATGAGATGTGATATCCAACTCCTTCCCATTCCAATCCTGAGACCCTTCCTATAGCATGAGATGTGATATCTCACTGCTTATACCAAACCTGAGACCCTTCCTATAGCATGAGATGTGATATCCAACTCCTTCCCATTCCAATCCTGAGACCCTTCCTATAGCATGAGATGTGATATCTCAATGCTTCTAATATCAAACTTGAGACCCTCCCTATAGCATGAGATGTGATATCCAAGTCCTTCCCATTCCAATCCTGAGACACTTCCTATAGCATGAGATGTGATATCTCAATGCTTCTAATACCAAACCTGAGACTCTTCCTATAACATGAGATGGGATATCCAACTCCTTCCCATTCCAAGCCTGAGACCCTTCCGATAGCAGAGATGTGATATCTCAATGCTTATACCAAACCTGAGACCCTTCCTACGGCATGGGATGTCATATGCAACTCCTTCCCATTCCAATCCTGAGACCCTTCCTATAGCATGAAATGTGATATCTCAATGCTTATACCAAACCTGAGACCCATCCTATAGCATGAGATGTGATATCCAACTCCTTCCCATTCCAATCCTGAGACCCTTCCTATAGCATGAGATGTGATGTCTCAATGCTTCTAATACCAAACCTGAGATCCTTCCTATAACATGAGATGTGACATCCAACTCCTTCCATTCCAATCCTGAGACCCGTCCTATAGCATGAGATGTGATATCTCAATGCTTATACCAAACCTGAGACCCTTCCTATAGCATGAGATGTGATATCCAACTACTTCCCATTCCAATCCTGAGACCCTTCCTATAGCATGAGATGTGATATCCAACTCCTTCCCTTTCCAAACCTGAGAGCCTATCTATAGCATGAGATGTGATATCTAAGTCCTTCCCATTCCAATCCTGAGACCCTTCCTATAGCATGAGATGTGATATCTCAATGCTTCTAATACCAAACCTGAGATCCTTCCTCTAACATGAAATGTGATATCCAACTCCTTCCCATTTCAAACCTGAGAGCCTATCTGTAGCATGAGATTTGATATCCAACTCCTTCCCATTCCAATCCTGAGACCCTTCCTATAGCATGAGATGTGATATCTCAATGCTTATACCAAACCAGAGACCCGTCCTATAACATGAGATGGGATATCCAACTCCTTCCCATTCCAATCCTGAGACACTTCCGATAGCAGAGATGTGATATCTCAATGCTTATACCAAACCTGAGACCCTTCCTATAACATGAGATGTGATATCCAACTCCTTCCCCTTCCAAACCTGAGAGACTTCCTATAGCATGAGATGTGATATCCATGTCCTTCCCATTCCAATCCTGAGACCCTTCCTATAGCTTGAGATGTGATATCCAACTCCTTCCCATTCCAATTCTGAGACCCTTCCTATACCATGAGACTTGATATCTCAATGCTTCTAATACCAAACCTGAGACCCGTCCTATAACATGAGATGTGATATCCAAATCCTTCCCCTTTCCAAACCTTAGACCCTTCCTTTATCATGAGATGTGATATCCAACTCCTTCCCATTCCAATCCTGAGACCCTTCCGATATCATGAGATGTGATATCTCAATGCTTCTAATATCAAACTTGAGACCCTCCCTATTAATGAGATATGATATCCAAGTCCTTCCCATTCCAATCCTGAGACCCTTCCTATAGCATGAGATGTGATATCTCAATGCTTCTAATACCAAACATGAGACCCTTCCTATAACATGAGAATATCAAACTCCTTCCCATTCCAATCCTGAGACCTCTCCGATAGCAGAGATGTGATATCTCAATGCTTATACCAAACCTGAGATCCTTCCTATAACATGAGATGTGATATCCAATTCCTTCCCATTCCAATCCTGAGACACTTCCTATAGCATGAGATGTGATATCTCACTGCTTATACCAAACCTGAGACCCTTCCTATAGCATGAGATGTGATATCCAACTCCTTCCCATTCCAATCCTGAGACCCTTCCTATAGCATGAGATGTGATATCTCAATGCTTCTTATATCAAACTTGAGACCCTCCCTATAGCATGAGATGTGATATCCAAGTCCTTCCCATTCCAATCCTGAGACACTTCCTATAGCATGAGATGTGATATCTCAATGCTTCTAATACCAAACCTGAGACTCTTCCTATAACATGAGATGGGATATCCAACTCCTTCCCATTCCAATCCTGAGACCCTTCCGATAGCAGAGATGTGATATCTCAATGCTTAAACCAAACCTGAGACCCTTCCTATGGCATGAGATGTCATATACAACTCCTTCCCATTCCAATCCTGAGACCCTTCCTATAGCATGAGATGTGATATCTCAATGCTTATACCAAACCTGAGACCCTTCCAATAGCATGAGATGTGATATCCAACTCCTTCCCATTCCAATCCTGAGACCCTTCCTATAGCATGAGATGTGATGTCTCAGTGCTTCTAATACCAAACCTGAGATGCTTCCTATAACATGAGATGTGATATCCAACTCCTTCCCAATCCAATCCTGAGACCCTTCCTATAGCATGAGATGTGATATCTCAATGCTTATACCAAACCTGAGACCCTTCCTATAGATTGAGATGTGATATCCAACTCCTTCCCATTCCAATCCTGAGACCCTTCCTATAGCATGAGATGTGATATCCAACTACTTCCCATTCCAATCCTGAGACCCTTCCTATAGCATGAGATGTGATATCCAACTCCTTCCCTTTCCAAACCTGAGAGCCTATCTATAGCATGAGATGTGATATCCAAGTCCTTCCCATTCCAATCCTGAGACCCTTCCTATAGCATGAGATGTGATATCTCAATGCTTCTAATACCAAACCTGAGATCCTTCCTCTAACATGAAATGTGATATCCAACTCCTTCCCGTTCCAAACCTGAGAGCCTATCTATAGCATGAGATGTGATATCCAAGTCCTTCCCATTCCAATCCTTAGACCCTTCCTACAGCATGCAATATGATATCTCAATGATTCTAATAACAAACCTGAGACCCGTCCTATAACATGAGATGTGATATCCAACTCCTTCCCGTTCCAAACCTGAGACCCTTCCTTTAGCATGAGATGTGATATCCAGCTCCTTCCCATTCCAATCCTGAGACACTTCCGATAGCATGAGATGTGATATCTCAATGCTTCTAATATCAAAACTGAGACCCTCCCTATAGCATGATATGTGATATCTAAGTCCTTGCCATTCCAATCCTGAGACCCTTCCTATAGCATGAGATGTGATATCTCAATGCTTCTACCAAACCTGAGACCCTTCCTTTAGCATGAGATGTGATATCCAACTCCTTCCCATTCCAGTCCTGAGACCCTTCCTATAGCATGAGATATGATATCTCAATACTTCTAATACCAAACCTGAGATCCTTCCGATAACATGAGATGTGATATCCAAATCCTTCCCCTTCCAAACCTGAGACCCTCCCTTTAGCATGAGATGTGATATCCAACTCCTTCCCATTCCAATCCTGGGACCCTTCTGATAACATGAGATGTGATATCTCAATGCTTCTAATACCAAACCTGAGATCCTTCCTATAACATGAGATGTGATATCCAACTGCTTCCCATTCCAATCCTGAGACCCTTCCTATGGCATGAGAAGTGATATCTCCATGCTTATACCAAACCTGAGACCCTTCCTATAGCATGAGATGTGATATTCAACTCCTTCCCATTCCAATCCTGAGACCCTTCCTATAGCATGAGAAGTGATATCTCCATGCGTATACCAAACCTGAGACCCTTCCTATAGCATGAGATGTGATATCCAAATCCTTCCCATTCCAATCCTGAGACCCTTCCTATAGCATGAGAAGTGATATCTCCATGCGTATACCAAACCTGAGACCCTTCCTATAGCATGAGATGTGATATCCAAATCCTTCCCATTCCAATCCTGAGACCCTTCCTATAGCATGAGATGTGATATCTCAATGCTTATACCAAACCAGAGACCCGTCCTATAACATGAGATGGGATATCCAACTCCTTCCCATTCCAATCCTGAGCCACTTCCGATAGCAGAGATGTGATATCTCAATGCTTATACCAAACCTGAGACCCTTCCTATAACATGAGATGTGATATCCAACTCATTCCCGTTCCAAACCTGAGACACTTCCTATAGCATATGTGATATCCAACTCCTTCCCATTCCAAACATGAGACCCTTCCTATAGCAAGAATGTAATATCCAACTCCTACCCATTCCAATCCTGAGACCATTCCTAAAGCATGAGATGTGATATATCAATGCTTCTAATACCAAACCTGAGATCCTTCCTATGACATGAAATGTGATATCCAAATCCTTACCATTCCAAACCTGAGACCCTTCCTACAGCATGCGATGTGATATCTCAATGCTTCTAATATCAAACCTGAGACCCGTCCTATAACATGAGATGGGATAACCAACTCCTTCCCCTTCCAAACCTGATACCCTTCCTATAGCATGAGATGTGATATCCAATTCCTTCCCATCCCAATCCTGAGACCCTTCCTATAGCATGAGATGTGATATCTCAATGCTTATACCAAACCTGAGACCCTTCCTATAGATTGAGATGTGATATCCAACTCCTTCCCATTCCAATCCTGAGACCCTTCCTATAGCATGAGATGTGATATCCAACTACTTCCCATTCCAATCCTGAGACCCTTCCTATAGCATGAGATGTGATATCCACCTCCTTCCCTTTCCAAACCTGAGAGCCTATCTATAGCATGAGATGTGATATCCAAGTCCTTCCCATTCCAATCCTGAGACCCTTCCTATAGCATGAGATGTGATATCTCAATGCTTCTAATACCAAACCTGAGATCCTTCCTCTAACATGAAATGTGATATCCAACTCCTTCCCGTTCCAAACCTGAGAGCCTATCTATAGCATGAGATGTGATATCCAAGTCCTTCCCATTCCAATCCTTAGACCCTTCCTACAGCATGCAATATGATATCTCAATGATTCTAATAACAAACCTGAGACCCGTCCTATAACATGAGATGTGATATCCAACTCCTTCCCGTTCCAAACCTGAGACCCTTCCTTTAGCATGAGATGTGATATCCAGCTCCTTCCCATTCCAATCCTGAGACACTTCCGATAGCATGAGATGTGATATCTCAATGCTTCTAATATCAAAACTGAGACCCTCCCTATAGCATGATATGTGATATCTAAGTCCTTGCCATTCCAATCCTGAGACCCTTCCTATAGCATGAGATGTGATATCTCAATGCTTCTACCAAACCTGAGACCCTTCCTTTAGCATGAGATGTGATATCCAACTCCTTCCCATTCCAGTCCTGAGACCCTTCCTATAGCATGAGATATGATATCTCAATACTTCTAATACCAAACCTGAGATCCTTCCGATAACATGAGATGTGATATCCAAATCCTTCCCCTTCCAAACCTGAGACCCTCCCTTTAGCATGAGATGTGATATCCAACTCCTTCCCATTCCAATCCTGGGACCCTTCTGATAACATGAGATGTGATATCTCAATGCTTCTAATACCAAACCTGAGATCCTTCCTATAACATGAGATGGGATATCCAACTCCTTCCCATTCCAATCCTGAGCCACTTCCGATAGCAGAGATGTGATATCTCAATGCTTATACCAAACCTGAGACCCTTCCTATAACATGAGATGTGATATCCAACTCATTCCCGTTCCAAACCTGAGACACTTCCTATAGCATATGTGATATCCAACTCCTTCCCATTCCAAACATGAGACCCTTCCTATAGCAAGAATGTAATATCCAACTCCTACCCATTCCAATCCTGAGACCATTCCTAAAGCATGAGATGTGATATATCAATGCTTCTAATACCAAACCTGAGATCCTACCTCTAACATGAAATGTGATATCCAACTCCTTCCCTTTCCAAACGTGAGACCCTCCCTATAGCATGAGATCTGATATCCAAGTCCTTCCCATTCCAATCCTGAGACCCTTCCTATAGCATGAGATGTGATATCTCAATGCTTCTAATACCAAACCTGAGACCCTTCCTATAACATAAGATGGGATATCCAACTCCTTCCCATTCCAATCCTGAGACCCTTCCGATAGCAGAGATGTGATATCTCAATGCTTATACCAAACCTGAGACCCTTCCTGTAGCATGAGATGTCATATACAACTCCTTCCCATTCCAATCCTAGACCCTTCCTATAGCATGAGATGTGATATCCAACTCCTTCCCATTCCAATCCTGAGACCCTTCCTATAGCATGAGATTTGATATCTCAATGCTTCTAACACCAAACCTGAGATCCTTCCGATAGCATGAGATGTGATATCTCAATGCTTCTAATACCAAACCTGAGATCATTCCTATAACACGAGATGTAATATCAAAATCCTTCCCCTTCCAAACCTGAGACCCTCCCTTTAGCATGAGATGTGATATCCAACTCCTTCCCATTCCAATCCTGAGACCCTTCCTATAGCATGAAATGTGATATCTCAATGCTTATACCAAACCTGAGACCCATCCATTAGCATGAGATGTGATATCCAACTCCTTCCCATTCCAATCCTGAGACCCGTCCTATAGCATGAGATGTGATATCTCAATGCTTATACCAAACCTGAGACCCTTCCTATAGCATGAGATGTGATATCCAACTACTTCCCATTCCAATCCTGAGACCCTTCCTATAGCATGAGATGTGATATCCAACTCCTTCCCTTTCCAAACCTGAGAGCCTATCTATAGCATGAGATGTGATATCTAAGTCCTTCCCATTCCAATCCTGAGACCCTTCCTATAGCATGAGATGTGATATCTCAATGCGTATACCAAACCTGAGACCCTTCCTATAACATGAGATGTGATATCCAACTCCTTCCCGTTCCAAACCTGAGACTCTTCCTTTAGCATGAGATGCGATATCCAGCTCCTTCCCATTCCAATCCTGAGACACTTCCGATAGCATGAGATGTGATATCTCAATGCTTCTAATATCAAAACTGAGACCCTCCCTTTAGCATGAGATGTGATATCCAACTCCTTCCCATTCCAGTCCTGAGACCCTTCCTATAGCATGAGATATGATATCTCAATACTTCTAATACCAAACCTGAGATCCTTCTGATAACATGAGATGTGATATCCAAATCCTTCACCTTCCAAACCTGAGACCCTCCCTTTAGCATGAGATGTGATATCCAACTCCTTCCCATTCCAATCCTGAGACCCTTCTGATAGCATGAGATGTGATATCTCAAGGCTTCTAATACCAAACCTGAGATCCTTCCGATAGCATGAGATGTGATATCTCAATGCTTCTAATACCAAACCTGAGATCCTTCCTATAACATGAGATGTGATATCCAAATCCTTCCCCTTCCAAACCTGAGACCCTTCCTTTAGCATGAGATGTGATATCCAACTCCTTCCCATTCCATTCCTGAGACCCTTCTGATAGCATGATATGTGATATCTCAATGCCTCTAATACCAAACCTGAGATCCTACCTCTAACATGAAATGTGATATCCAACTCTTTCCCTTTCCAAACCTGAGAGACTTCCTATATCATGAGATGTGATATCCAAGTCCTTCCCATTCCAATCCTGAGACCCTTCCTAAAGCTTGAGATGTGATATCCAACTCCTTCCCATTCCAATTCTGAGACCCTTCCTATACCATGAGACTTGATATCTCAATGGTTCTAATACAAAACCTGAGACCCGTCCTATAACATGAGATGTGATATCCAAATCCTTCCCCTTCCAAACCTTAGACCCTTCCTTTATCATGAGATGTGATATCCAACTCCTTCCCATTCCAATCCTGAGACCCTTCCGATATCATGAGATGTGATATCTCAATGCTTCTAATATCAAACTTGAGACCCTCCCTATTAATGAGATGTGATATCCAAGTCCTTCCCCTTCCAAACCTGAGACCCTCCCTTTAGCATGAGATGTGATATCCAACTCCTTCCCATTCCAATCCTGAGACCCTTCCTATAGCATGAAATGTGATATCTCAATGCTTATACCAAACCTGAGACCCATCCATTAGCATGAGATGTGATATCCAACTCCTTCCCATTCCAATCCTGAGACCCGTCCTATAGCATGAGATGTGATATCTCAATGCTTATACCAAACCTGAGACCCTTCCTATAGCATGAGATGTGATATCCAACTACTTCCCATTCCAATCCTGAGACCCTTCCTATAGCATGAGATGTGATATCCAACTCCTTCCCTTTCCAAACCTGAGAGCCTATCTATAGCATGAGATGTGATATCTAAGTCCTTCCCATTCCAATCCTGAGACCCTTCCTATAGCATGAGATGTGATATCTCAATGCTTATACCAAACCTGAGACCCTTCCTATAACATGAGATGTGATATCCAACTCCTTCCCGTTCCAAACCTGAGACTCTTCCTTTAGCATGAGATGCGATATCCAGCTCCTTCCCATTCCAATCCTGAGACACTTCCGATAGCATGAGATGTGATATCTCAATGCTTCTAATATCAAAACTGAGACCCTCCCTTTAGCATGAGATGTGATATCCAACTCCTTCCCATTCCAGTCCTGAGACCCTTCCTATAGCATGAGATGTGATATCTCAAGGCTTCTAATACCAAACCTGAGATCCTTCCGATAGCATGAGATGTGATATCTCAATGCTTCTAATACCAAACCTGAGATCCTTCCTATAACATGAGATGTGATATCCAAATCCTTCCCCTTCCAAACCTGAGACCCTTCCTTTAGCATGAGATGTGATATCCAACTCCTTCCCATTCCATTCCTGAGACCCTTCTGATAGCATGATATGTGATATCTCAATGCCTCTAATACCAAACCTGAGATCCTACCTCTAACATGAAATGTGATATCCAACTCTTTCCCTTTCCAAACCTGAGAGACTTCCTATATCATGAGATGTGATATCCAAGTCCTTCCCATTCCAATCCTGAGACCCTTCCTAAAGCTTGAGATGTGATATCCAACTCCTTCCCATTCCAATTCTGAGACCCTTCCTATACCATGAGACTTGATATCTCAATGGTTCTAATACCAAACCTGAGACCCGTCCTATAACATGAGATGTGATATCCAAATCCTTCCCCTTCCAAACCTTAGACCCTTCCTTTATCATGAGATGTGATATCCAACTCCTTCCCATTCCAATCCTGAGACCCTTCCGATATCATGAGATGTGATATCTCAATGCTTCTAATATCAAACTTGAGACCCTCCCTATTAATGAGATGTGATATCCAAGTCCTTCCCATTCCAATCCTGAGACCCTTGTTATAGCATGAGATGTGATATCTCAATGCTTCTAATACCAAACATGAGACCCTTCCTATAACATGAGATGGGAATATCCAACTCCTTCCCATTCCAATCCTGAGACCTCTCCGATAGCAGAGATGTGATATCTCAATGCTTATACCAAACCTGAGATCCTTCCTATAACATGAGATGTGATATCCAATTCCTTCCCATTCCAATCCTGAGACACTTCCTATAGCATGAGATGTGATATCTCACTGCTTATACCAAACCTGAGACCCTTCCTATAGCATGAGATGTGATATCCAACTCCTTCCCATTCCAATCCTGAGACCCTTCCTATAGCATGAGATGTGATATCTCAATGCTTCTTATATCAAACTTGAGACCCTCCCTATAGCATGAGATGTGATATCCAAGTCCTTCCCATTCCAATCCTGAGACACTTCCTATAGCATGAGATGTGATATCTCAATGCTTCTAATACCAAACCTGAGACTCTTCCTATAACATGAGATGGGATATCCAACTCCTTCCCATTCCAATCCTGAGACCCTTCCGATAGCAGAGATGTGATATCTCAATGCTTATACCAAACCTGAGACCCTTCCTATGGCATGAGATGTCATATACAACTCCTTCCCATTCCAATCCTGAGACCCTTCCTATAGCATGAGATGTGATATCTCAATGCTTATACCAAACCTGAGACCCTTCATATAGCATGAGATGTGATATCCAACTCCTTCCCATTCCAATCCTGAGACCCTTCCTATAGCATGAGATGTGATGTCTCAGTGCTTCTAATACCTAACTTGAGATCCTTCCTATAACATGAGATGTGATATCCAACTCCTTCCCAATCCAATCCTGAGACCCTTCCTATAGCATGAGATGTGATATCTCAATGCTTATACCAAACCTGAGACCCTTCCTATAGCATGAGATGTGATATCCAACTCCTTCCCATTCCAATCCTGAGACCCTTCCTATAGCATGAGATGTTATATCCAACTACTTCCCATTCCAATCCTGAGACCCTTCCTATAGCATGAGATGTGATATCCAACTCCTTCCCTTTCCAAACCTGAGAGCCTATCTATAGCATGAGATGTGATATCCAAGTCCTTCCCATTCCAATCCTGAGACACTTCCTATAGCATGAGATGTGATATCTCAATGCTTCTAATACCAAACCTGAGATCCTTCCTCTAACATGAAATGTGATATCCAACTCCTTCCCGTTCCAAACCTGAGAGCCTATCTATAGCATGAGATGTGATATCCAAGTCCTTCCCATTCCAATCCTTAGACCCTTCCTACAGCATGCAATATGATATTTCAATGATTCTAATAACAAACCTGAGACCCGTCCTATAACATGAGATGGGATATCCAACTCCTTCCCATTCCAAGCCTGAGACACTTCCGATAGCAGAGATGTGATATCTCAATGCTTATACCAAACCTGAGACCCTTCCTATAACATGAGATGTGATATCCAACTCCTTCCCGTTCCAAACCTGAGCCCCTTCCTTTAGCATGAGATGTGATATCCAGCTCCTTCCCATTCCAATCCTGAGACACTTCCGATAGCATGAGATGTGATATCTCAATGCTTCTAATATCAAAACTGAGACCCTCCCTATAGCATGATATGTGATATCTAAGTCCTTGCCATTCCAATCCTGAGACCCTTCCTATAGCATGAGATGTGATATCTCAATACTTCTACCAAACCTGAGACCCTTCCTTTAGCATGAGATGTGATATCCAACACTTTCCCATTCCAGTCCTGAGACCCTTCCTATAGCATGAGATATGATATCTCAATACTTCTAATACCAAACCTGAGATCCTTCCGATAACATGAGATGTGATATCCAACTCCTTCCCATTCCAATCCTGAGACCCTTCCTATAGCATGAGAAGTGATATCTCCATGCTTATACCAAACCTGAGACCCTTCCTATAGCATGAGATGTGATATTCAACTCCTTCCCATTCCAATCCTGAGACACTTCCTATAGCATGAGAAGTGATATCTCCATGCGTATACCAAACCTGAGACCCTTCCTATAGCATGAGATGTGATATCCAAATCCTTCCCAATCCAATCCTGAGACCCTTCCTATAGCATGAGATGTGATATCTCAATGCTTATACCAAACCAGGGACCCGTCCTATAACATGAGATGGGATATCCAACTCCTTCCCATTTCAATCCTGAGCCACTTCCGATAGCAGAGATGTGATATCTCAATGCTTATACCAAACCTGAGACCCTTCCTATAACATGAGATGTGATATCCAACTCATTCCCGTTCCAAACCTGAGACACTTCCTATAGCATATGTGATATCCAACTCCTTCCCATTCCAAACATGAGACCCTTCCTATAGCAAGAATGTAATATCCAACTCCTACCCATTCCAATCCTGAGACCATTCCTATAGCATGAGATGTGATATATTAATGCTTCTAATACCAAACCTGAGATCCTTCCTATGACATGAAATGTGATATCCAAATCCTTCCCATTCCAAACCTGAGACCCTTCCTACAGCATGCGATGTGATATCTCAATGCTTCTAATATCCAACCTGAGACCCGTCCTATAACATGAGATGGGATATACAACTCCTTCCCGTTCCAAACCTGATACCCTTCCTATAGCATGAGATGTGATATCCAATTCCTTCCCATCCCAATACTAAGACACCTCCGATAGCAGAGATGTGATATCTCAATGCTTATACCAAACCTGAGACTCTTCCTATAACATGAGATGTGATATCCAACTCCTTCCCATTCTAAACCTGAGACCCTTCCTATAGCATGAGATGTGATATCCAATTCCTTCCCATTCCAATCCTGAGACCCTTCCGATAGCATGAGATGTGATATCTCAATGCTTCTAATACCAAACTTGTGATCCTTCCTATAATAAGAGATGTGATATCCAAATCCTTCGCCTTCCAAACCTGAGACCCTCCCTTTAGCATGAGATGTGATATCTCAATGCCTCTAATACCAAACCTGAGATCCTTCCTCTAACATGAGATGTGATATCCAAATCCTTCCCCTTCCAAACCTGAGACCCTCCCTTTAGCATGAGATGTGATATTCAACTCCTTCCCATTCCAATCCTGAGACCCTTCTGATAGCATGAGATGTGATATCTCAATGCCTCTAATACCAAACCTGAGATCCTACCTCTAACATGAAATGTGATATCCAACTCCTTCCCTTTCCAAACGTGGGACCCTCCCTATAGCATGAGATGTGATATCTCAATGCTTCTACCAAACCTGAGACCCTTCCTTTAGCATGAGATGTGATATCCAACTCATTCCCATTCCAGTCCTGAGACCCTTCCTATAGCATGAGATATGATATCTCAATACTTCTAATACCAAACCTGAGATCCTTCCGATAACATGAGATGTGATATCCAAATCCTTCCCCTTCCAAACCTGAGACCCTCCCTTTAGCATGAGATGTGATATCCAACTCCTTCCCATTCCAATCCTGGGACCCTTCTGATAGCATGAGATGTGATATCTCAATGCTTCTAATACCAAACCTGAGATCCTTCCTATAACATGAGATGTGATATCCAACTCCTTCCCATTCCAATCCTGAGACCCTTCCTATAGCATGAGAAGTGATATCTCCATGCTTATACCAAACCTGAGACCCTTCCTATAGCATGAGATGTGATATTCAACTCCTTCCCATTCCAATCCTGAGACCCTTCCTATAGCATGAGAAGTGATATCTCCATGCGTATACCAAACCTGAGACCCTTCCTATAGCATGAGATGTGATATCCAAATCCTTCCCATTCCAATCCTGAGACCCTTCCTATAGCATGAGATGTGATATCTCAATGCTTATACCAAACCAGAGACCCGTCCTATAACATGAGATGGGATATCCAACTCCTTCCCATTCCAAACCTGAGCCACTTCCGATAGCAGAGATGTGATATCTCAATGCTTATACCAAACCTGAGACCCTTCCTATAACATGAGATGTGATATCCAACTCATTCCCGTTCCAAACCTGAGACACTTCCTATAGCATATGTGATATCCAACTCCTTCCCATTCCAAACATGAGACCCTTCCTATAGCAAGAATGTAATATCCAACTCCTACCCATTCCAATCCTGAGACCATTCCTATAGCATGAGATGTGATATATCAATGCTTCTAATACCAAACCTGAGATCCTTCCTATAACATGAGATGGGATATCCAACTCCTTCCCGTTCCAAACCTGATACCCTTCCTATAGCATGAGATGTGATATCCAATTCCTTCCCATCCCAATCCTGAGACACCTCCGATAGCAGAGATGTGATATCTCAATGCTTATACCAAACCTGAGACTCTTCCTATAACATGAGATGTGATATCCAACTCCTTCCCGTTCCAAACCTGAGACCCTTCCTATAGCATGAGATGTGATATCCAATTCCTTCCCATTCCAATCCTGAGACCCTTCCGATAGCATGAGATGTGATATCTCAATGCTTCTAATACCAAACTTGTGATCCTTCCTATAATAAGAGATGTGATATCCAAATCCTTCGCCTTCCAAACCTGAGACCATCCCTTTAGCATGAGATGTGATATCTCAATGCCTCTAATACCAAACCTGAGATCCTTCCTCTAACATGAGATGTGATATCCAAATCCTTCCCCTTCCAAACCTGAGACCCTCCCTTTAGCATGAGATGTGATATCCAAATCCTTCCCATTCCAATCCTGAGACCCTTCTGATAGCATGAGATGTGATATCTCAATGCCTCTAATACCAAACCTGAGATCCTACCTCTAACATGAAATGTGATATCTAACTCCTTCCCTTTCCAAACGTGAGACCCTCCCTATAGCATGAGATCTGATATCCAAGTCCTTCCCATTCCAATCCTGACACCCTTCCTATAGCATGAGATGTGATATCTCAATGCTTCTAATACCAAACCTGAGACCCTTCCTATAACATAAGATGGGATATCCAACTCCTTCCCATTCCAATCCTGAGACCCTTCCGATAGCAGAGATGTGATATCTCAATGCTTATACCAAACCTGAGACTCTTCCTATAACATGAGATGTGATATCCAACTCCTTCCCGTTCCAAACCTGAGACCCTTCCTATAGCATGAGATGTGATATCCAATTCCTTCCCATTCCAATCCTGAGACCCTTCCGATAGCATGAGATGTGATATCTCAATGCTTCTAATACCAAACTTGTGATCCTTCCTATAATAAGAGATGTGATATCCAAATCCTTCGCCTTCCAAACCTGAGACCCTCCCTTTAGCATGAGATGTGATATCTCAATGCCTCTAATACCAAACCTGAGATCCTTCCTCTAACATGAGATGTGATATCCAAATCCTTCCCCTTCCAAACCTGAGACCCTTCCTTTAGCATGAGATGTGATATCCAGCTCCTTCCCATTCCAATCCTGAGACACTTCCGATAGCATGAGATGTGATATCTCAATGCTTCTAATATCAAAACTGAGACCCTCCCTATAGCATGATATGTGATATCTAAGTCCTTGCCATTCCAATCCTGAGACCCTTCCTATAGCATGAGATGTGATATCTCAATGCTTCTACCAAACCTGAGACCCTTCCTTTAGCATGAGATGTGATATCCAACTCCTTCCCATTCCAGTCCTGAGACCCTTCCTATAGCATGAGATATGATATCTCAATACTTCTAATACCAAACCTGAGATCCTTCCGATAACATGAGATGTGATATCCAAATCCTTCCCCTTCCAAACCTGAGACCCTCCCTTTAGCATGAGATGTGATATCCAACTCCTTCCAATTCCAATCCTGGGACCCTTCTGATAGCATGAGATGTGATATCTCAATGCTTCTAATACCAAACTTGAGATCCTTCCTATAACATGAGATGTGATATCCAACTCCTTCCCATTCCAATCCTGAGACCCTTCCTATAGCATGAGAAGTGATATCTCCATGCTTATACCAAACCTGAGACCCTTCCTATAGCATGAGATGTGATATTCAACTCCTTCCCATTCCAATCCTGAGACCCTTCCTATAGCATGAGAAGTGATATCTCCATGCGTATACCAAACCTGAGACCCTTCCTATAGCATGAGATGTGATATCCAAATCCTTCCCATTCCAATCCTGAGACCCTTCCTATAGCATGAGATGTGATATCTCAATGCTTATACCAAACCAGAGACCCGTCCTATAACGAGATGGGATATCCAACTCCTTCCCATTCCAATCCTGAGCCACTTCCGATAGCAGAGATGTGATATCTCAATGCTTATACCAAAGCTGAGACCCTTCCTATAACATGAGATGTGATATCCAACTCATTCCCGTTCCAAACCTGAGACACTTCCTTTAGCATGAGATGTGATATCTCAATGCCTCTAATACCAAACCTGAGATCCTACCTCTAACATGAAATGTGATATCCAACTCCTTCCCTTTCCAAACGTGAGACCCTCCCTATAGCATGAGATCTGATATCCAAGTCCTTCCCATTCCAATCCTGAGACCCTTCCTATAGCATGAGATGTGATATCTCAATGCTTCTAATACCAAACCTGAGACCCTTCCTATAACATAAGATGGGATATCCAACTCCTTCCCATTCCAATCCTGAGACCCTTCCGATAGCAGAGATGTGATATCTCAATGCTTATACCAAACCTGAGACCCTTCCTGTGGCATGAGATGTCATATACAACTCCTTCCCATTCCAATCCTGAGACCCTTCCTATAGCATGAGATGTGATATCCAACTCCTTCCCATTCCAATCCTGAGACCCTTCCTATAGCATGAGATTTGATATCTCAATGCTTCTAACACCAAACCTGAGATCCTTCCGATAGCATGAGATGTGATATCTCAATGCTTCTAATACCAAACCTGAGATCATTCCTATAACACGAGATGTAATATCCAAATCCTTCCCCTTCCAAACCTGAGACCCTCCCTTTAGCATGAGATGTGATATCCAACTCCTTCCCATTCCAATCCTGAGACCCTTCCTATAGCATGAAATGTGATATCTCAATGCTTATACCAAACCTGAGACCCATCCATTAGCATGAGATGTGATATCCAACTCCTTCCCATTCCAATCCTGAGACCCTTCCTATAGCATGAGATGTGATGTCTCAATGCTTCTAATACCAAACCTTAGATCCTTCCTATAACATGAGATGTGATATCCAACTCCTTCCATTCCAATCCTGAGACCCGTCCTATAGCATGAGATGTGATATCTCAATGCTTATACCAAACCTGAGACCCTTCCTATAGCATGAGATGTGATATCCAACTACTTCCCATTCCAATCCTGAGACCCTTCCTATAGCATGAAATGTGATATCCAACTCCTTCCCTTTCCAAACCTGAGAGCCTATCTATAGCATGAGATGTGATATCTAAGTCCTTCCCATTCCAATCCTGAGACCCTTCCTATAGCATGAGATGTGATATCTCAATGCTTCGAATACCAAACCTGAGATCCTTCCTCTAACATGAAATGTGATATCCAACTCCTTCCCATTCCAAACCTGAGAGCCTATCTGTAGCATGAGATGTGATATCCAAGTCCTTCCCATTCCAATCCTTAGACCCTTCCTACAGCATGCAATATGATATCTCAATGATTCTAATAACAAACCTGAGACCCGTCCTATAACATGAGATGGGATATCCAACTCCTTCCCATTCCAATCCTGAGACACTTCCGATAGCAGAGATGTGATATCTCAATGCTTATACCAAACCTGAGACCCTTCTTATAACATGAGATGTGATATCCAACTCCTTCCCGTTCCAAACCTGAGACTCTTCCTTTAGCATGAGATGCGATATCCAGCTCCTTCCCATTCCAATCCTGAGACACTTCCGATAGCATGAGATGTGATGTCTCAATGCTTCTAATATCAAAACTGAGACCCTCCATTTAGCATGAGATGTGATATCCAACTCCTTGCCATTCCAGTCCTGAGACCCTTCCTATAGCATGAGATATGATATCTCAATACTTCTAATACCAAACCTGAGATCCTTCTGATAACATGAGATGTGATATCCAAATCCTTCCCCTTCCAAACCTGAGACCCTCCCTTTAGCATGAGATGTGATATCCAACTCCTTCCCATTCCAATCCTGAGACCCTTCTGATAGCATGAGATGTGATATCTCAAGGCTTCTAATACCAAACCTGAGATCCTTCCGATAGCATGAGATGTGACATCTCAATGCTTCTAATACCAAACCTGAGATCCTTCCTATAACATGAGATGTGATATCCAAATCCTTCCCCTTCCAAACCTGAGACCCTTCCTTTAGCATGAGATGTGATATCCAACTCCTTCCCATTCCATTCCTGAGACCCTTCTGTTAGCATGATATGTGATATCTCAATGCCTCTAATACCAAACCTGAGATCCTACCTCTAACATGAAATGTGATATCCAACTCTTTCCCTTTCCAAACCTGAGAGACTTCCTATAGCATGAGATGTGATATCCAAGTCCTTCCCATTCCAATCCTGAGACCCTTCCTATAGCTTGAGATGTGATATCCAACTCCTTCCCATTCCAATTCTGAGACCCTTCCTATACCATGAGACTTGATATCTCAAAGGTTCTAATACCAAACCTGAGACCCGTCCTATAACATGAGATGTGATATCCAAATCCTTCCCCTTCCAAACCTTAGACCCTTCGTTTATCATGAGATGTGATATCCAACTCCTTCCATTCCAATCCTGAGACCCTTCCGATATCATGAGATGTGATATCTCAATGCTTCTAATATCAAACTTGAGACCCTCCCTATTAATGAGATGTGATATCCAAGTCCTTCCCATTCCAATCCTGAGACCCTTCCTATAGCATGAGATGTGATATCTCAATGCTTCTAATACCAAACATGAGACCCTTACTATAACATGAGATGGGAATATCCAACTCCTTCCCATTCCAATCCTGAGACCTCTCCGATAGCAGAGATGTGATATCTCAATGCTTATACCAAACCTGAGATCCTTCCTATAACATGAGATGTGATATCCAATTCCTTCCCATTCCAATCCTGAGACACTTCCTATAGCATGAGATGTGATATCTCAATGCTTATACCAAACCTGAGACCCTTCCTATAGCATGAGATGTGATATCCAACTCCTTCCCATTCCAATCCTGAGACCCTTCCTATAGCATGAGATGTGATGTCTCAGTGCTTCTAATACCAAACCTGAGATCCTTCCTATAACATGAGATGTGATATCCAACTCCTTCCCAATCCAATCCTGAGACCCTTCCTATAGCATGAGATGTGATATCTCAATGCTTATACCAAACCTGAGAATCTTCCTATAGCATGAGATGTGATATCCAACTCCTTCCCATTCCAACCCTGAGACCCTTCCTATAGCATGAGATGTTATATCCAACTACTTCCCATTCCAATCCTGAGACCCTTCCTATAGCATGAGATGTGATATCCAACTCCTTCCCTTTCCAAACCTGAGAGCCTATCTATAGCATGAGATGTGATATCCAAGTCCTTCCCATTCCAATCCTGAGACCCTTCCTATAGCATGAGATGTGATATCTCAATGCTTCTAATACCAAACCTGAGATCCTTCCTCTAACATGAAATGTGATATCCAACTCCTTCCCGTTCCAAACCTGAGAGCCTATCTATAGCATGAGATGTGATATCCAAGTCCTTCCCATTCCAATCCTTAGACCCTTCCTACAGCATGCAATATGATATCTCAATGATTCTAATAACAAACCTGAGACCCGTCCTATAACATGAGATGGGATATCCAACTCCTTCCCATTCCAATCCTGAGACACTTCCGATAGCAGAGATGTGATATCTCAATGCTTATACCAAACCTGAGACCCTTCCTATAACATGAGATGTGATATCCAACTCCTTCCCGTTCCAAACCTGAGCCCCTTCCTTTAGCATGAGATGTGATATCCAGCTCCTTCCCATTCCAATCCTGAGACACTTCCGATAGCATGAGATGTGATATCTCAATGCTTCTAATATCAAAACTGAGACCCTCCCTATAGCATGATATGTGATATCTACGTCCTTGCCATTCCAATCCTGAGACCCTTCCTATAGCATGAGATGTGATATCTCAATGCTTCTACCAAACCTGAGACCCTTCCTTTAGCATGAGATGTGATATCCAACTCCTTCCCATTCCAGTCCTGAGACCCTTCCTATAGCATGAGATATGATATCTCAATACTTCTAATACCAAACCTGAGATCCTTCCGATAACATGAGATGTGATATCCAAATCCTTCCGCTTCCAAACCTGAGACCCTCCCTTTAGCATGAGACGTGATATCCAACTCCTTCCCATTCCAATCCTGGGACCCTTCTGATAGCATGAGATGTGATATCTCAATGCTTCTAATACCAAACCTGAGATCCTTCCTATAACATGAGATGTGATATTCAACTCCTTCCCATTCCAATCCTGAGACCCTTCCTATAGCATGAGAAGTGATATCGCCATGCGTATACCAAACCTGAGACCCTTCCTATAGCATGAGATGTGATATCCAAATCCTTCCCATTCCAATCCTGAAACCCTTCCTATAGCATGAGATGTGATATCTCAATGCTTATACCAAACCAGAGACCCGTCCTATAACATGAGATGGGATATCCAACTCCTTCCCATTTCAATCCTGAGCCACTTCCGATAGCAGAGATGTGATATCTCAATGCTTATACCAAACCTGAGACCCTTCCTATAACATGAGATGTGATATCCAACTCAATCCCGTTCCAAACCTGAGACACTTCCTATAGCATATGTGATATCCAACTCCTTCCCATTCCAAACATGAGACCCTTCCTATAGCAAGAATGTAATATCCAACTCCTACATTGAGATATCACATCTCATGCTATAGGAAGGGTCTCAGGATTGGAATGGGAAGGACTTAGATATCACATATCATGCTATAGGGAGGGTCTCCGTTTTGATATTAGAAGCATTGAGATATCACATCTCATGCTATCGGAAGTGTCTCAGGATTGGAATGGGAAGGAGCTGGATATCACATCTCATGCTAAAGGAAGGGTCTCAGGTTTGGAACGGGAAGGAGTTGGATATCACATCTCATGTTATAGGAAGGGTCTCAGGTTTGGTATAAGCATTGAGATATGACATCTCTGCTATCGGAAGTGTCTCAGGAGTGGAATGGGAAGGAGTTGGATATCCCATCTCATGTTATAGGACACGTCTCAGGTTTGTTATTAGAATCATTGAGATATCATATTGCATGCTGTAGGAAGGGTCTAAGGATTGGAATGGGAAGGACTTGGATATCACATCTCATGCTATAGATAGGCTCTCAGGTTTGGAACGGGAAGGAGTTGGATATCACATCTCATGCTAAAGGGAGAGTCTCAGGTTTGGAAGGGGAAGCATTTGGATATCACATCTCATGTTATCGGAAGGATCTCAGGTTTGGTATTAGATGTATTGAGATATCATATCTCATGCTATAGGAAGGGTCTCAGGACTGGAATGGGAAGGAGTTGGATATCACATCTCATGCTAAAGGAAGGGTCTCAGGTTTGGTAGAAGCATTGAGATATCACATCTCATGCTATAGGAAGGGTCTCAGGATTGGAATGGGAAGGACTTAGATATCACATATCATGCTATAGGGAGGGTCTCCGTTTTGATATTAGAAGCATTGAGATATCACATCTCATGCTATCGGAAGTGTCTCAGGATTGGAATGGGAAGGAGTTGGATATCACATCTCATGTTATAGGAAGGATCTCAGGTTTGGTATTAGAAGCATTGAGACATCACATCTCATGCTATAGGAAGGGTCTCAGGATTGGTATAAGCATTGAGATATCACATCTCTGCTATCGGAAGGGTCTCAGGATTGGAATGGGAAGGAGTTGGATATCCCATCTCGTTATAGGAGGGGTCTCAGGTTTGGCATTAGAAGCATTGAGATATCACATCTCATGGTATAGGACGGGTCTCAGAATTGTTATGGGAAGGAGTTGGATATCACATCTCAAGCTATAGGAAGGGTCTCAGGATTGAAATGGGAAGGACTTGGATATCACATCTCATGTTATAGGAAGGGTCTCAGATTTGGTATTAGAAGCATTGAGATATCACATCTCATGCTATAGGAAGGGTCTCAGGATTGGAATGGGAAGGACTTGGATATCACATCTCATGTTATAGGAAGGGTCTCAGGTTTGGTATTAGAAGCATTGAGATATCACATCTCATGCTATAGGAAGGGTCTCAGAATTGGAATGGGAAGGAGTTGGATATCACATCTCAAGCTATAGGAAGGGTCTCAGGATTGGAATGGGAAGGAGTTTGATATCACATCTCATGCCATGTATGGGTCTCAGGTTTTGTAGAAGCATTGGGATATCACATCTCATGCTATCGGAAGGGTATCAGGATTGGATTTGGAAGGAGTTGGATATCCCATCTCATGCTATAGGAAGGGTCTCAGGTTGGAATGGGAAGGAGTTGGATATCACTTCTCATGTTTTAGGAAGGGTCTCAGGATTGGAATGGGAAGGACTTGGATATCACATCTCATGCTATAGGAAGGCTCTCAGGTTTGGAAGGGGAAGGAGTTGGATATCACATTTCATGTTAGAGGTAGGATCTCAGGTTTGGTATTAGAGGCATTGAGATATCACATCTCATGCTATCAGAAGGATCTCAGGATTGGAATGGGAAGGAGTTGGATATCACATCTCATACTAAAGGGAGGGTCTCAGGTTTGGAAGGGGAAGGATTTGGATATTACATCTCATGTTATGGGAAGGATCTCAGGTTTGGTATTAGAAGCTTTGAGATATCACATCTCATGCTATTGGGAGGATCTCAGGTTTGGTATTAGAGGCATTGAGATATCACATCTCATGCTATCAGAAGGGTCTCAGGATTGGAATGGGAAGGAGTTGGATATCACATCTCATGCTAAAGGGAGGGTCTCAGGTTTGGTATTAGAAGCATTGAGATATCACATCTCATGTTATAGGAAGGATCTCAGGTTTGGTATTCGAAACATTGAGATATCACATCTCATGCTATCAGAAGGGTCTCAGGATTGGAATGGGAAGGAGTTGGATATCACATCTCATGCTAAAGGGAGAGTCTCAGGTTTGGAAGGGGAAGGATTTGGATATCACATCTCATGTTATCGGAAGGATCTCAGGTTTGGTATTAGAAGTATTGAGATATCATATCTCATGCTATAGGAAGGGTCTCAGGACTGGAATGGGAAGGAGTTGGATATCACATCTCATGCTAAAGGAAGGGTCTCAGGTTTGGTAGAAGCATTGAGATATCACATCTCATGCTATAGGAAGGGTCTCAGGATTGGAATGGGAAGGACTTAGATATCACATATCATGCTATAGAGAGGGTCTCAGTTTTGATATTAGAAGCATTGAGATATCACATCTCATGCTATCGGAAGTGTCTCAGGATTGGAATGGGAAGGAGCTGGATATCACATCTCATGCTAAAGGAAGGATCTCAGGTTTGAAACGGGAAGGAGTTGGATATCACATCTCATGTTATAGGAAGGGTCTCAGGTTTGGTATAAGCATTGAGATATCACATCTCATGCTATAGGAAGGGTCTCAGGATTGGAATGGGAAGGAGTTGGATATCACATCTCATGCTATAGGAAGGGTATCAGGTTTGGTATAAGCATTGAGATATCACATCTCATGCTATAGGAAGGGTCTCAGGATTGGAATGGGAAGGAGTTGAATATCACATCTCATGCTCTAGGAAGGGTCTCAGGTTTGGTATAAGCATGGAGATATCACTTCTCATGCTATAGGAAGGGTCTCAGGATTGGAATGGGAAGGAGTTGGATATCACATCTCATGTTATAGGAAGGATCTCAGGTTTGGTATTAGAAACATTGAGATATCGCATCTCATGCTATCAGAAGGGTCTCAGGATCGGAATGGGAAGGAGTTGGATATCACATCTCATGCTAAAGGGAGAGTCTCAGGTTTGGAAGGGGAAGCATTTGGATATCACATCTCATGTTATCGGAAGGATCTCAGGTTTGGTATTAGATGTATTGAGATATCATATCTCATGCTATAGGAAGGGTGTCAGGACTGGAATGGGAAGGAGTCGGATATCACATCTCATGCTAAAGGAAGGGTCTCAGGTTTGGTAGAAGCATTGAGATATCACATCTCATGCTATAGGAAGGGTCTCAGGATTGGAATGGGAAGGACTTAGATATCACATATCATGCTATAGGGAGGGTCTCCGTTTTGATATTAGAAGCATTGAGATATCACATCTCATGCTATCGGAAGTGTCTCAGGATTGGAATGGGAAGGAGCTGGATATCACATCTCATGCTAAAGGAAGGGTCTCAGGTTTGGAACGGGAAGGAGTTGGATATCACATCTCATGTTATAGGAAGGGTCTCAGGTTTGGTATAAGCATTGAGATATGACATCTCTGCTATCGGAAGTGTCTCAGGAGTGGAATGGGAAGGAGTTGGATATCCCATCTCATGTTATAGGACACGTCTCAGGTTTGTTATTAGAATCATTGAGATATCATATTGCATGCTGTAGGAAGGGTCTAAGGATTGGAATGGGAAGGACTTGGATATCACATCTCATGCTATAGATAGGCTCTCAGGTTTGGAAAGGGAAGGAGTTGGATATCACATCTCATGGTATAGGAAGGGTCTCAGGATTGGAATGGGAAGTAGTTGGATATCACATCTCATGCTATAGGAAGGGTCTCAGGTTTGGTATAAGCATTGAGATATCACATCTCATGCTATAGGACGTTTCTCAGGATTGGAATGGAAGGAGTTGGATATCACATCTCATGTTATAGGAAGGATCTCAGGTTTGGTATTAGAAGCATTGAGACATCACATCTCATGCTATAGGAAGGGTCTCAGGATTGGAATGGGAAGGAGTTGGATATCACATCTCATGCTATAGGAAGGGTCTCAGGTTTGGTATAAGCATTGAGATATCACATCTCATGCTATAGGAAGGGTCTCAGGATTGGAATGGGAAGGAGTTGGATATCACATCTCATGCTAAAGGGAGGGTCTCAGGTTTGGAAGGGGTAGGATTTGGATATCACATCTCATGTTATAGGAAGGATCACTGGTTTGGTATTAGAAGCATTGAGATATCACTTCTCATGCTATCGGAAGGGTCTCAGGATTGGAATGGGAAGGAGTTGGATATCACATCTCATGCTATAGGAAGGGTCTCAGGTTTGGAACGGGAAGGAGTTGGATATCCCATCTCATGTTATAGGACGGGTCTCAGGTTTGGTATTAGAAGCATTGAGATATCACATCGCATGCTGTAGGAAGGATCTCAGGTTTGGAATGGGAAGGAATTGGATATCACATCTCATGTCATAGGAAGTATCTCAGGTTTGGTATTAGAAGCATTGAGATATCACATCTCATGCTATAGGAATGGTCTCAGGATTGGAATGGGTAGGAGTTGGATATTACATTCTTGCTATAGGAAGGGTCTCATGTTTGGAATGAGAAGGAGTTGGATATCACATATGCTATAGGAAGGGTCTCAGGTTTTGAACGGGAAGGAGTTGGATATCCCATCTCATGTTATAGGACGGGTCTCTGGTTTGGTATTAGAATCATTGAGATATCACATCGCATGCTGTAGGAAGCGTCTAAGGATTGGAATGGGATGGACTTGGATATCACATCTCATGCTATAGGTAGGCTCTCAGGTTTGGTATAAGCATTGAGATATCACATCTCAAGCTATAGGAAGGGTCTCAGGATTGGAATGGGAAGGATTTGGATATCACATCTCATGCTATAGGAAGGGTCTCAGGTTTGGTATAAGCATGGAGATATCACTTCTCATGCTATAGGAAGTGTCTCAGGATTGGAATGGGAAGGAGTTGGATATCACATCTCATGTTATAGGAAGGATCTCAGGTTTGGTATTAGAAGCATTGAGACATCACATCTCATGCTATAGGAAGGGTCTCAGGATTGGTATAAGCATTGAGATATCACATCTCTGCTATCGGAAGGGTCTCAGGATTGGAATGGGAAGGAGTTGGATATCCCATCTCGTTATAGGAGGGGTCTCAGGTTTGGCATTAGAAGCATTGAGATATCACATCTCATGGTATAGGACGGGTCTCAGAATTGGAATGGGAAGGAGTTGGATATCACATCTCAAGCTATAGGAAGGGTCTCAGGATTGAAATGGGAAGGACTTGGATATCACATCTCATGTTATAGGAAGGGTCTCAGGTTTGGTATTAGAAGCATTGAGATATCACATCTCATGCTATAGGAAGGGTCTCAGGATTGGAATGGGAAGGACTTGGATATCACATCTCATGTTATAGGAAGGGTCTCAGGTTTGGTATTAGAAGCATTGAGATATCACATCTCATGCTATAGGAAGGGTCTCAGAATTGGAATGGGAAGGAGTTGGATATCACATCTCAAGCTATAGGAAGGGTCTCAGGATTGGAATGGGAAGGAGTTTGATATCACATCTCATGCCATGTATGGGTCTCAGGTTTTGTAGAAGCATTGGGATATCACATCTCATGCTATCGGAAGGGTATCAGGATTGGATTTGGAAGGAGTTGGATATCCCATCTCATGCTATAGGAAGGGTCTCAGGTTGGAATGGGAAGGAGTTGGATATCACTTCTCATGTTTTAGGAAGGGTCTCAGGATTGGAATGGGAAGGACTTGGATATCACATCTCATGCTATAGGAAGGCTCTCAGGTTTGGAAGGGGAAGGAGTTGGATATCACATTTCATGTTAGAGGTAGGATCTCAGGTTTGGTATTAGAGGCATTGAGATATCACATCTCATGCTATCAGAAGGATCTCAGGATTGGAATGGGAAGGAGTTGGATATCACATCTCATACTAAAGGGAGGGTCTCAGGTTTGGAAGGGGAAGGATTTGGATATTACATCTCATGTTATGGGAAGGATCTCAGGTTTGGTATTAGAAGCTTTGAGATATCACATCTCATGCTATTGGGAGGATCTCAGGTTTGGTATTAGAGGCATTGAGATATCACATCTCATGCTATCAGAAGGGTCTCAGGATTGGAATGGGAAGGAGTTGGATATCACATCTCATGCTAAAGGGAGGGTCTCAGGTTTGGTATTAGAAGCATTGAGATATCACATCTCATGTTATAGGAAGGATCTCAGGTTTGGTATTCGAAACATTGAGATATCACATCTCATGCTATCAGAAGGGTCTCAGGATTGGAATGGGAAGGAGTTGGATATCACATCTCATGCTAAAGGGAGAGTCTCAGGTTTGGAAGGGGAAGGATTTGGATATCACATCTCATGTTATCGGAAGGATCTCAGGTTTGGTATTAGAAGTATTGAGATATCATATCTCATGCTATAGGAAGGGTCTCAGGACTGGAATGGGAAGGAGTTGGATATCACATCTCATGCTAAAGGAAGGGTCTCAGGTTTGGTAGAAGCATTGAGATATCACATCTCATGCTATAGGAAGGGTCTCAGGATTGGAATGGGAAGGACTTAGATATCACATATCATGCTATAGAGAGGGTCTAAGTTTTGATATTAGAAGCATTGAGATATCACATCTCATGCTATCGGAAGTGTCTCAGGATTGGAATGGGAAGGAGCTGGATATCACATCTCATGCTAAAGGAAGGGTCTCAGGTTTGAAACGGGAAGGAGTTGGATATCACATCTCATGTTATAGGAAGGGTCTCAGGTTTGGTATAAGCATTGAGATATCACATCTCATGCTATAGGAAGGGTCTCAGGATTGTAATGGGAAGGAGTTGGATATCACATCTCATGCTATAGGAAGGGTATCAGGTTTGGTATAAGCATTGAGATATCACATCTCATGCTATAGGAAGGGTCTCAGGATTGGAATGGGAAGGAGTTGGATATCACATCTCATGCTATAGGAAGGGTCTCAGGTTTGGAACGGGAAGGAGTTGGATATCCCATCTCATTTTATAGGAAGAGTCTCAGGTTTGGTATAAGCATTGAGATATCACATTGCATGCTGTAGGAAGGGTCTCAGGATTGGGATGGGAAGGAGTTGGATATCACATCTCATGCTATAGGAAGGGTCTCAGGTTTGGAACGGGAAGGAGTTGGATATCCCATCTCATGTTATAGGACGGGTCTCAGGTTTGGTATTAGAAGCATTGAGATATCACATTGCATGCTGTAGGAAGGGTCTCAGGATTGGAATGGGAAGGAGTTGGATATTACATTCTTGCTATAGGAAAGGTCTCATGTTTGGAATGGGAAGGAGTTGGATATCACATATGCTATAGGAAGGGTCTCAGGTTTGGAACGGGAAGGAGTTGGATATCACATCTCATGCTATAGGAAGGGTCTCAGGTTTGGTATAAGCATTGAGATATCACATCTCTGCTATCGGAAGTGTCTCAGGATTGGAATGGGAAGGAGTTGGATATCCCATCTCATGTTATAGGACGGGTCTCAGGTTTGTTATTAGAATCATTGAGATATCATATTGCATGCTGTAGGAAGGGTCTAAGGATTGGAATGGGAAGGACTTGGATATCACATCTCATGCTATAGGTAGGCTCTCAGGTTTGGAAAGGGAAGGAGTTGGATATCACATTTCATGTTAGAGGAAGGATCTCAGGTTTGGTATTAGAGGCATTGAGATATCACATCTCATGCTATAGGAAGGCTCTCAGGTTTGGAACGGGAAGGAGTTGGATATCACATCTCATGTTATAGGAAGGGTCTCAGGTGTGGTATAAGCATTCAGATATCACATCTCTGCTATCGGAAGTGTCTCAGGATTGGAATGGAAGGAGTTGGATATCACATCTCATGTTATAGGAAGGATCTCAGGTTTGGTATTAGAAGCATTGAGACATCACATCTCATGCTATAGGAAGGGTCTCAGGATTGGAATGGGAAGGAGTTGGATATCACATCTCATGCTATAGGAAGGGTCTCAGGTTTGGTATAAGCATTGAGATATCACATCTCATGCTATAGGAAGGGTCTCAGGATTGGAATGGGAAGGAGTTGGATATCACATCTCATGCTAAAGGGAGGGTCTCAGGTTTGGAAGGGGTAGGATTTGGATATCACATCTCATGTTATAGGAAGGATCACTGGTTTGGTATTAGAAGCATTGAGATATCACTTCTCATGCTATCGGAAGGGTCTCAGGATTGGAATGGGAAGGAGTTGGATATCACATCTCATGCTATAGGAAGGGTCTCAGGTTTGGAACGGGAAGGAGTTGGATATCCCATCTCATGTTATAGGACGGGTCTCAGGTTTGGTATTAGAAGCATTGAGATATCACATCGCATGCTGTAGGAAGGATCTCAGGTTTGGAATGGGAAGGAATTGGATATCACATCTCATGTCATAGGAAGTATCTCAGGTTTGGTATTAGAAGCATTGAGATATCACATCTCATGCTATAGGAATGGTCTCAGGATTGGAATGGGTAGGAGTTGGATATTACATTCTTGCTATAGGAAGGGTCTCATGTTTGGAATGGGAAGGAGTTGGATATCACATATGCTATAGGAAGGGTCTCAGGTTTTGAACGGGAAGGAGTTGGATATCCCATCTCATGTTATAGGACGGGTCTCTGGTTTGGTATTAGAATCATTGAGATATCACATCGCATGCTGTAGGAAGCGTCTAAGGATTGGAATGGGATGGACTTGGATATCACATCTCATGCTATAGGTAGGCTCTCAGGTTTGGTATAAGCATTGAGATATCACATCTCATGCTATAGGAAGGGTCTCAGGATTGGAATGGGAAGGATTTGGATATCACATCTCATGCTATAGGAAGGGTCTCAGGTTTGGTATAAGCATGGAGATATCACTTCTCATGCTATAGGAAGTGTCTCAGGATTGGAATGGGAAGGAGTTGGATATCACATCTCATGTTATAGGAAGGATCTCAGGTTTGGTATTAGAAGCATTGAGACATCACATCTCATGCTATAGGAAGGGTCTCAGGATTGGTATAAGCATTGAGATATCACATCTCTGCTATCGGAAGGGTCTCAGGATTGGAATGGGAAGGAGTTGGATATCCCATCTCGTTATAGGAGGGGTCTCAGGTTTGGCATTAGAAGCATTGAGATATCACATCTCATGGTATAGGACGGGTCTCAGAATTGGAATGGGAAGGAGTTGGATATCACATCTCAAGCTATAGGAAGGGTCTCAGGATTGAAATGGGAAGGACTTGGATATCACATCTCATGTTATAGGAAGGGTCTCAGGTTTGGTATTAGAAGCATTGAAATATCACATCTCATGCTATAGGAAGGGTCTCAGGATTGGAATGGGAAGGACTTGGATATCACATCTCATGTTATAGGAAGGGTCTCAGGTTTGGTATTAGAAGCATTGAGATATCACATCTCATGCTATAGGAAGGGTCTCAGAATTGGAATGGGAAGGAGTTGGATATCACATCTCAAGCTATAGGAAGGGTCTCAGGATTGGAATGGGAAGGAGTTTGATATCACATCTCATGCCATGTATGGGTCTCAGGTTTTGTAGAAGCATTGGGATATCACATCTCATGCTATCGGAAGGGTATCAGGATTGGATTTGGAAGGAGTTGGATATCCCATCTCATGCTATAGGAAGGGTCTCAGGTTGGAATGGGAAGGAGTTGGATATCACTTCTCATGTTTTAGGAAGGGTCTCAGGATTTGGATATCACATCTCATGTTATAGGAAGGATCACTGGTTTGGTATTAGAAGCATTGAGATATCACTTCTCATGCTATCGGAAGGGTCTCAGGATTGGAATGGGAAGGAGTTGGATATCACATCTCATGCTATAGGAAGGGTCTCAGGTTTGGAACGGGAAGGAGTTGGATATCCCATCTCATGTTATAGGACGGGTCTCAGGTTTGGTATTAGAAGCATTGAGATATCACATCGCATGCTGTAGGAAGGATCTCAGGTTTGGAATGGGAAGGAATTGGATATCACATCTCATGTCATAGGAAGTATCTCAGGTTTGGTATTAGAAGCATTGAGATATCACATCTCATGCTATAGGAATGGTCTCAGGATTGGAATGGGTAGGAGTTGGATATTACATTCTTGCTATAGGAAGGGTCTCATGTTTGGAATGGGAAGGAGTTGGATATCACATATGCTATAGGAAGGGTCTCAGGTTTTGAACGGGAAGGAGTTGGATATCCCATCTCATGTTATAGGACGGGTCTCTGGTTTGGTATTAGAATCATTGAGATATCACATCGCATGCTGTAGGAAGCGTCTAAGGATTGGAATGGGATGGACTTGGATATCACATCTCATGCTATAGGTAGGCTCTCAGGTTTGGTATAAGCATTGAGATATCACATCTCATGCTATAGGAAGGGTCTCAGGATTGGAATGGGAAGGATTTGGATATCACATCTCATGCTATAGGAAGGGTCTCAGGTTTGGTATAAGCATGGAGATATCACTTCTCATGCTATAGGAAGTGTCTCAGGATTGGAATGGGAAGGAGTTGGATATCACATCTCATGTTATAGGAAGGATCTCAGGTTTGGTATTAGAAGCATTGAGACATCACATCTCATGCTATAGGAAGGGTCTCAGGATTGGTATAAGCATTGAGATATCACATCTCTGCTATCGGAAGGGTCTCAGGATTGGAATGGGAAGGAGTTGGATATCCCATCTCGTTATAGGAGGGGTCTCAGGTTTGGCATTAGAAGCATTGAGATATCACATCTCATGGTATAGGACGGGTCTCAGAATTGGAATGGGAAGGAGTTGGATATCACATCTCAAGCTATAGGAAGGGTCTCAGGATTGAAATGGGAAGGACTTGGATATCACATCTCATGTTATAGGAAGGGTCTCAGGTTTGGTATTAGAAGCATTGAAATATCACATCTCATGCTATAGGAAGGGTCTCAGGATTGGAATGGGAAGGACTTGGATATCACATCTCATGTTATAGGAAGGGTCTCAGGTTTGGTATTAGAAGCATTGAGATATCACATCTCATGCTATAGGAAGGGTCTCAGAATTGGAATGGGAAGGAGTTGGATATCACATCTCAAGCTATAGGAAGGGTCTCAGGATTGGAATGGGAAGGAGTTTGATATCACATCTCATGCCATGTATGGGTCTCAGGTTTTGTAGAAGCATTGGGATATCACATCTCATGCTATCGGAAGGGTATCAGGATTGGATTTGGAAGGAGTTGGATATCCCATCTCATGCTATAGGAAGGGTCTCAGGTTGGAATGGGAAGGAGTTGGATATCACTTCTCATGTTTTAGGAAGGGTCTCAGGATTGGAATGGGAAGGACTTGGATATCACATCTCATGCTATAGGAAGGCTCTCAGGTTTGGAAGGGGAAGGAGTTGGATATCACATTTCATGTTATAGGTAGGATCTCAGGTTTGGTATTAGAGGCATTGAGATATCACATCTCATGCTATCAGAAGGATCTCAGGATTGGAATGGGAAGGAGTTGGATATCACATCTCATACTAAAGGGAGGGTCTCAGGTTTGGAAGGGGAAGGATTTGGATATTACATCTCATGTTATGGGAAGGATCTCAGGTTTGGTATTAGAAGCTTTGAGATATCACATCTCATGCTATTGGGAGGATCTCAGGTTTGGTATTAGAGGCATTGAGATATCACATCTCATGCTATCAGAAGGGTCTCAGGATTGGAATGGGAAGGAGTTGGATATCACATCTCATGCTAAAGGGAGGGTCTCAGGTTTGGTATTAGAAGCATTGAGATATCACATCTCATGTTATAGGAAGGATCTCAGGTTTGGTATTCGAAACATTGAGATATCACATCTCATGCTATCAGAAGGGTCTCAGGATTGGAATGGGAAGGAGTTGGATATCACATCTCATGCTAAAGGGAGAGTCTCAGGTTTGGAAGGGGAAGGATTTGGATATCACATCTCATGTTATCGGAAGGATCTCAGGTTTGGTATTAGAAGTATTGAGATAATATATCTCATGCTATAGGAAGGGTCTCAGGACTGGAATGGGAAGGAGTTGGATATCACATCTCATGCTAAAGGAAGGGTCTCAGGTTTGGTAGAAGCATTGAGATATCACATCTCATGCTATAGGAAGTGTCTCAGGATTGGAATGGGAAGGACTTAGATATCACATATCATGCTATAGAGAGGGTCTCAGTTTTGATATTAGAAGCATTGAGATATCACATCTCATGCTATCGGAAGTGTCTCAGGATTGGAATGGGAAGGAGCTGGATATCACATCTCATGCTAAAGGAAGGGTCTCAGGTTTGAAACGGGAAGGAGTTGGATATCACATCTCATGTTATAGGAAGGGTCTCAGGTTTGGTATAAGCATTGAGATATCACATCTCATGCTATAGGAAGGGTCTCAGGATTGGAATGGGAAGGAGTTGGATATCACATCTCATGCTATAGGAAGGGTATCAGGTTTGGTATAAGCATTGCGATATCACATCTCATGCTATAGGAAGGGTCTCAGGATTGGAATGGGAAGGAGTTGGATATCACATCTCATGCTATAGGAAGGGTCTCAGGTTTGGAACGGGAAGGAGTTGGATATCCCATCTCATTTTATAGGAAGAGTCTCAGGTTTGGTATAAGCATTGAGATATCACATTGCATGCTGTAGGAAGGGTCTCAGGATTGGGATGGGAAGGAGTTGGATATCACATCTCATGCTATAGGAAGGGTCTCAGGTTTGGAACGGGAAGGAGTTGGATATCCCATCTCATGTTATAGGACGGGTCTCAGGTTTGGTATTAGAAGCATTGAGATATCACATTGCATGCTGGAGGAAGGGTCTCAGGATTGGAATGGGAAGGAGTTGGATATTACATTCTTGCTATAGGAAAGGTCTCATGTTTGGAATGGGAAGGAGTTGGATATCACATATGCTATAGGAAGGGTCTCAGGTTTGGAACGGGAAGGAGTTGGATATCACATCTCATGCTATAGGAAGGGTCTCAGGTTTGGTATAAGCATTGAGATATCACATCTCTGCTATCGGAAGTGTCTCAGGATTGGAATGGGAAGGAGTTGGATATCCCATCGCATGTTATAGGACGGGTCTCAGGTTTGTTATTAGAATCATTGAGATATCATATTGCATGCTGTAGGAAGGGTCTAAGGATTGGAATGGGAAGGACTTGGATATCACATCTCATGCTATAGGTAGGCTCTCAGGTTTGGAAAGGGAAGGAGTTGGATATCACATTTCATGTTAGAGGAAGGATCTCAGGTTTGGTATTAGAGGCATTGAGATATCACATCTCATGCTATAGGAAGGCTCTCAGGTTTGGAACGGGAAGGAGTTGGATATCACATCTCATGTTATAGGAAGGGTCTCAGGTGTGGTATAAGCATTCAGATATCACATCTCTGCTATCGGAAGTGTCTCAGGATTGGAATGGGAAGGAGTTGGATATCCCATCTCATGCTATAGATAGGCTCTCAGGATTGGAAAGGGAAGGAGTTGGATATCACATCTCATGCTATAGGAAGGGTCTCAGGATTGGAATGGGAAGTAGTTGGATATCACATCTCATGCTATAGGAAGGGTCTCAGGTTTGGTATAAGCATTGAGATATCACATCTCATGCTATAGGACAGGTCTCAGGATTGGAATGGAAGGAGTTGGATATCACATATCATGCTATAGGAAGGGTCTCAGGATTGGAATTAGAAGCATTGAGATATCACATCTCATGCTATAGGAAGGGTCTCAGGATTGGAATGGGAAGGACTTGGATATCACATCTCATGCTATAGATAGGCTCTCAGGTTTGGAAAGGGAAGGAGTTGGATATCACATCTCATACTATAGGAAGGGTCTCAGGATTGGAATGGGAAGTCGTTGGATATCACATCTCATGCTATAGGAAGGGTGTCAGGTTTGGTATAAGCATTGAGATATCACATCTCATGCTATAGGACGGGTCTCAGGATTGGAATGGGAAGGAGTTGTATATGACATCTCATGCCGTAGGAAGGGTCTCAGGTTTGGTATAAGCATTGAGATATCACTTCTCATGCTATAGGAAGTGTCTCAGGATTGGAATGGGAAGGAGTTGGATATCACATCTCATGTTATAGGAAGGATCTCAGGTTTGGTATTAGAAGCATTGAGACATCACATCTCATGCTATAGGAAGGGTCTCAGGATTGGAATGGGAAGGAGTTGGATATCACATCTCATGCTAAAGGGAGGGTCTCAGGTTTGGAAGGGGAAGGATTTGGATATTACATCTCGTGTTATAGGAATGATCTCAGGTTTGGTATTAGAAGCATTGAGATATCACATCTCATGCTATCGGAAGGATCTCAGGTTTGGTGTTAGAAGCATTGAGATATCATATCTCATGCTATAGGAAGGGTCTCAGGATTGGAATGGGAAGGAGTTGGATATCACATCTCATGCTATAGGAAGGGTCTCAGGATTGGAATGGGAAGGAGTTGTATATGACATCTCATGCCACAGGAAGGGTCTCAGGTTTGGTATAAGCATTGAGATATCACATCTCATGCTATAGGAAGGGTCTCAGGATTGGAATGGGAAGGAGTTGGATATCACATCTCATGCTATAGGAAGGGTATCAGGTTTGGTATAAGCATTGAGATATCACATCTCATGCTATAGGAAGGGTCTCAGGATTGGAATGGGAAGGAGTTGGATATCACATCTCATGCTATAGGAAGGGTCTCAGGTTTGGAATGGGAAGGAGTTGGATATCCCATCTCATTTTATAGGAAGAGTCTCAGGTTTGGTATAAGCATTGAGATATCACATTGCATGCTGTAGGAAGGGTCTCAGGATTGGGATGGGAAGGAGTTGGATATCACATCTCATGCTATAGGAAGGGTCTCAGGTTTGGAACGGGAAGGAGTTGGATATCCCATCTCATGTTATAGGACGGGTCTCAGGTTTGGTATTAGAAGCATTGAGATATCACATTGCATGCTGTAGGAAGAGTCTCAGGATTGGAATGGGAAGGAGTTGGATATTACATTCTTGCTATAGGAAAGGTCTCATGTTTGGAATGGGAAGGAGTTGGATATCACATATGCTATAGGAAGGGTCTCAGGTTTGGAACGGGAAGGAGTTGGATATCACATCTCATGCTATAGGAAGGGTCTCAGGTTTGGTATAAGCATTGAGATATCACATCTGTGCTATCGGAAGTGTCTCAGGATTGGAATGGGAAGGAGTTGGATATCCCATCTCATTTTATAGGACGGGTCTCAGGTTTGTTATTAGAATCATTGAGATATCATATTGCATGCTGTAGGAAGGGTCTAAGGATTGGAATGGGAAGGACTTGGATATCACATCTCATGCTATAGGTAGGCTCTCAGGTTTGGAAAGGGAAGGAGTTGGATATCACATTTCATGTTAGAGGAAGGATCTCAGGTTTGGTATTAGAGGCATTGAGATATCACATCTCATGCTATAGGAAGGCTCTCAGGTTTGGAACGGGAAGGAGTTGGATATCACATCTCATGTTATAGGAAGGGTCTCAGGTGTGGTATAAGCATTCAGATATCACATCTCTGCTATCGGAAGTGTCTCAGGATTGGAATGGGAAGGAGTTGGATATCCCATCTCATGCTATAGATAGGCTCTCAGGTTTGGAAAGGGAAGGAGTTGGATATCACATCTCATGCTATAGGAAGGGTCTCAGGATTGGAATGGGAAGTAGTTGGATATCACATCTCATGCTATAGGAAGGGTCTCAGGTTTGGTATAAGCATTGAGATATCACATCTCATGCTATAGGACAGGTCTCAGGATTGGAATGGAAGGAGTTGGATATCACATCTCATGCTATAGGAAGGGTCTCAGGATTGGAATTAGAAGCATTGAGATATCACATCTCATGCTATAGGAAGGGTCTCAGGATTGGAATGGGAAGGACTTGGATATCACATCTCATGCTATAGATAGGCTCTCAGGTTTGGAAAGGGATGGAGTTGGATATCACATCTCATACTATAGGAAGGGTCTCAGGATTGGAATGGGAAGTAGTTGGATATCACATCTCATGCTATAGGAAGGGTGTCAGGTTTGGTATAAGCATTGAGATATCACATCTCATGCTATAGGACGGGTCTCAGGATTGGAATGGGAAGGAGTTGTATATGACATCTCATGCCGTAGGAAGGGTCTCAGGTTTGGTATAAGCATTGAGATATCACTTCTCATGCTATAGGAAGTGTCTCAGGATTGGTATGGGAAGGAGTTGGATATCACATCTCATGTTATAGGAAGGATCTCAGGTTTGGTATTAGAAGCATTGAGACATCACATCTCATGCTATAGGAAGGGTCTCAGGATTGGAATGGGAAGGAGTTGGATATCACATCTCATGCTAAAGGGAGGGTCTCAGGTTTGGAAGGGGAAGGATTTGGATATTACATCTCGTGTTATAGGAATGATCTCAGGTTTGGTATTAGAAGCATTGAGATATCACATCTCATGCTATCGGAAGGATCTCAGGTTTGGTGTTAGAAGCATTGAGATATCATATCTCATGCTATAGGAATGGTCTCAGGATTGGAATGGGAAGGAGTTGGATATCACATCTCATGCTATAGGAAGGGTCTCAGGATTGGAATGGGAAGGAGTTGTATATGACATCTCATGCCACAGGAAGGGTCTCAGGTTTGGTATAAGCATTGAGATATCACATCTCATGCTATAGGAATGGTCTCAGGATTGGAATGGGTAGGAGTTGGATATTACATTCTTGCTATAGGAAGGGTCTCATGTTTGGAATGGGAAGGAGTTGGATATCACATATGCTATAGGAAGTGTCTCAGGTTTGGAACGGGAATTAGTTGGATATCACATCTCATGTTATAGGAAGGGTCAGGTTTGGTATAAGCATTGAGATATGACATCTCTGCTATCGGAAATGTCTCAGGAGTGGAATGGGAAGGAGCTGGATATCACATCTCATGCTAAAGGAAGGGTCTCAGGTTTGGAACGGGAAGGAGTTGGATATCACATCTCATGTTATAGGAAGGGTCTCAGGTTTGGTATAAGCATTGAGATATGACATCTCTGCTATCGGAAATGTCTCAGGAGTGGAATGGGAAGGAGTTGGATATCCCATCTCATGTTATAGGACGGGTCTCAGGTTTGTTATTAGAATCATTGAGATATCATATTGCATGCTGTAGGAAGGGTCTAAGGATTGGAATGGGAAGGACTTGGATATCACATCTCATGCTATAGATAGGCTCTCAGGTTTGGAACGGGAAGGAGTTGGATATCACATTTCATGTTAGAGGAAGGATCTCAGGTTTGGTATTAGAAGCATTGAGATATCACATCTCATGCTATAGGAAGGGTCTCAGGATTGGAATGGGAAGGACTTGGATATCACATCTCATGCTATAGATAGGCTCTCAGGTTTGGAAAGGGAAGGAGTTGGATATCACATCTCATGGTATAGGAAGGGTCTCAGGATTGGAATGGGAAGTAGTTGGATATCACATCTCATGCTATAGGAAGGGTCTCAGGTTTGTTATAAGCTTTGAGATATCACATCTCATGCTATAGGACGTTTCTCAGGATTAGAATGGAAGGAGTTGGATATCACATCTCATGTTATAGGAAGGATCTCAGGTTTGGTATTAGAAGCATTGAGACATCACATCTCATGCTATAGGAAGGGTCTCAGGATTGGAATGGGAAGGAGTTGGATATCACATCTCATGCTATAGGAAGGGTCTCAGGTTTGGTATAAGCATTGAGATATCACATCTCATGCTATAGGAAGGGTCTCAGGATTGGAATGGGAAGGAGTTGGATATCACATCTCATGCTAAAGGGAGGGTCTCAGGTTTGGAAGGGGTAGGATTTGGATATCACATCTCATGTTATAGGAAGGATCACAGGTTTGGTATTAGAAGCATTGAGATATCACATCTCATGCTATCGGAAGGGTCTCAGGATTGGAATGGGAAGGAGTTGGATATCACATCTCATGCTATAGGAAGGGTCTCAGGTTTGGAACGGGAAGGAGTTGGATATCCCATCTCATGTTATAGGACGGGTCTCAGGTTTGGTATTAGAAGCATTGAGATATCACATCGCATGCTGTAGGAAGGATCTCAGGTTTGGAATGGGAAGGAATTGGATATCACATCTCATGTCATAGGAAGTATCTCAGGTTTGGTATTAGAAGCATTGAGATATCACATCTCATGCTATAGGAATGGTCTCAGGATTGGAATGGGTAGGAGTTGGATATTACATTCTTGCTATAGGAAGGGTCTCATGTTTGGAATGGGAAGGAGTTGGATATCACATATGCTATAGGAATGGTCTCAGGTTTGGAACGGGAAGGAGTTGGATATCCCATCTCATGTTATAGGACGGGTCTCTGGTTTGGTATTAGAATCATTGAGATATCACATCGCATGCTGTAGGAAGCGTCTAAGGATTGGAATGGGATGGACTTGGATATCACATCTCATGCTATAGGTAGGCTCTCAGGTTTGGTATAAGCATTGAGATATCACATCTCATGCTATAGGAAGGGTCTCAGGATTGGAATGGGAAGGATTTGGATATCACATCTCATGCTATAGGAAGGGTCTCAGGTTTGGTATAAGCATGGAGATATCACTTCTCATGCTATAGGAAGTGTCTCAGGATTGGAATGGGAAGGAGTTGGATATCACATCTCATGTTATAGGAAGGATCTCAGGTTTGGTATTAGAAGCATTGAGACATCACATCTCATGCTATAGGAAGGGTCTCAGGATTGAAATGGGAAGGAGTTGGATATCCCATCTCGTTATAGGAGGGGTCTCAGGTTTGGCATTAGAAGCATTGAGATATCACATCTCATGGTATAGGACGGGTCTCAGAATTGGAATGGGAAGGAGTTGGATATCACATCTCAAGCTATAGGAAGGGTCTCAGGATTGAAATGGGAAGGACTTGGATATCACATCTCATGTTATAGGAAGGGTCTCAGGTTTGGTATTAGAAGCATTGAGATATCACATCTCATGCTATAGGAAGGGTCTCAGGATTGGAATGGGAAGGACTTGGATATCACATCTCATGTTATAGGAAGGGTCTCAGGTTTGGTATTAGAAGCATTGAGATATCACATCTCATGCTATAGGAAGGGTCTCAGAATTGGAATGGGAAGGAGTTGGATATCACATCTCAAGCTATAGGAAGGGTCTCAGGATTGGAATGGGAAGGAGTTTGATATCACATCTCATGCTATAGGAAGGCTCTCAGGTTTGGAAGGGGAAGGAGTTGGATATCACATTTCATGTTAGAGGTAGGATCTCAGGTTTGGTATTAGAGGCATTGAGATATCACATCTCATGCTATCAGAAGGATCTCAGGATTGGAATGGGAAGGAGTTGGATATCACATCTCATACTAAAGGGAGGGTCTCAGGTTTGGAAGGGGAAGGATTTGGGTATTACATCTCATGTTATGGGAAGGATCTCAGGTTTGGTATTAGAAGCATTGAGATATCACATCTCATGCTATTGGGAGGATCTCAGGTTTGGTATTAGAGGCATTGAGATATCACATCTCATGCTATCAGAAGGGTCTCAGGATTGGAATGGGAAGGAGTTGGATATCACATCTCATGCTAAAGGGAGAGTCTCAGGTTTGGAAGGGGAAGGATTTGGATATCACATCTCATGTTATCGGAAGGATCTCAGGTTTGGTATTAGAAGTATTGAGATATCATATCTCATGCTATAGGAAGGGTCTCAGGACTGGAATGGGAAGGAGTTGGATATCACATATCATGCTATAGAGAGGGTCTCAGTTTTGATATTAGAAGCATTGAGATATCACATCTCATGCTATCGGAAGTGTCTCAGGATTGGAATGGGAAGGAGCTGGATATCACATCTCATGCTAAAGGAAGGGTCTCAGGTTTGAAACGGGAAGGAGTTGGATATCACATCTCATGTTATAGGAAGGGTCTCAGGTTTGGTATAAGCATTGAGATATCACATCTCATGCTATAGGAAGGGTCTCAGGATTGGAATGGGAAGGAGTTGGATATCACATCTCATGCTATAGGAAGGGTATCAGGTTTGGTATAAGCATTGAGATATCACATCTCATGATATAGGAAGGGTCTCAGGATTGGAATGGGAAGGAGTTGGATATCACATCTCATGCTATAGGAAGGGTCTCAGGTTTGGAACGGGAAGGAGTTGGATATCCCATCTCATTTTATAGGAAGAGTCTCAGGTTTGGCATAAGCATTGAGATATCACATTGCATGCTGTAGGAAGGGTCTCAGGATTGGGATGGGAAGGAGTTGGATATCACATCTCATGCTATAGGAAGGGTCTCAGGTTTGGAACGGGAAGGAGTTGGATATCCCATCTCATGTTATAGGACGGGTCTCAGGTTTGGTATTAGAAGCATTGAGATATCACATTGCATGCTGTAGGAAGGGTCTCAGGATTGGAATGGGAAGGAGTTGGATATTACATTCTTGCTATAGGAAGGGTCTCATGTTTGGAATGGGAAGGAGTTGGATATCACATATGCTATAGGAAGGGTCTCAGGTTTGGAACGGGAAGGAGTTGGATATCACATCTCATGCTATAGGAAGGGTCTCAGGTTTGGTATAAGCATTGAGATATCACATCTCTGCTATCGGAAGTGTCTCAGGATTGGAATGGGAAGGAGTTGGATATCCCATCTCATGTTATAGGACGGGTCTCAGGTTTGTTATTAGAATCATTGAGATATCATATTGCATGCTGTAGGAAGGGTCTAAGGATTGGAATGGGAAGGACTTGGATATCACATCTCATGCTATAGGTAGGCTCTCAGGTTTGGAAAGGGAAGGAGTTGGATATCACATTTCATGTTAGAGGAAGGATCTCAGGTTTGGTATTAGAGGCATTGAGATATCACATCTCATGCTATAGGAAGGGTCTCAGGATTGGAATGGGAAGGAGTTGGATATCACATCTCATGCTATAGGAATGGTCTCAGGTTTGGTATAAGCATTGAGATATCACATCTCATGCTATAGGAAGAGTCTCAGGATTGGAATGGGAAGGAGTTGGAGATCACATCTGATGTTATAGGAAGGATCTCAGGTTTGGTATTAGAAGCATTGAGATATCACATCCCTGCTATCGGAAGGGTCTCAGGATTGGAATGGGAAGGAGTTGGATATCCCATCTCATGTTATAGGAAGAGTCTCAGGTTTGGTATTAGAAGCATTGAGATATCACATCTCATGCTATAGGAAGTGTCTCAGGATTGGAATGGGAAGGAGTTTGATATCACATCTCATGCCATGTATGGGTCTCAGGTTTTGTAGAAGCATTGGGATATCACATCTCATGCTATCGGAAGGGTATCAGGATTGGATTTGGAAGGAGTTGGATATCCCATCTCATGCTATAGGAAGGGTCTCAGGTTGGAATGGGGAGGAGTTGGATATCACATCTGATGTTATAGGAAGGGTCTCAGGATTGGAATGGGAAGGACTTAGATATCACATATCATGCTATAGGGAGGGTCTCAGTTTTGATATTAGAAGCATTGAGATATCACATCTCATGCTATCGGAAGTGTCTCAGGATTGGAATGGGAAGGAGCTGGATATCACATCTCATGCTAAAGGAAGGGTCTTCGGTTTGGAACGGGAAGGAGTTGGATATCACATCTCATGTTATAGGAAGGGTCTCAGGTTTGGTATAAGCATTGAGATATGACATCTCTGCTATCGGAGGTGTCTCAGGAGTGGAATGGGAAGGAGTTGGATATCCCATCTCATGTTATAGGACGGGTCTCAGGTTTGTTATTAGAATCATTGAGATATCATATTGCATGCTGTAGGAAGGGTCTAAGGTTTGGAAGGGGAAGCATTTGGATATCACATCTCATGTTATCGGAAGGATCTCAGGTTTGGTATTAGATGTATTGAGATATCATATCTCATGCTATAGGAAGGGTCTCAGGACTGGAATGGGAAGGAGTTGGATATCACATCTCATGCTAAAGGAAGGGTCTCAGGTTTGGTAGAAGCATTGAGATATCACATCTCATGCTATCGGAAGTGTCTCAGGATTGGAATGGGAAGGAGCTGGATATCACATCTCATGCTAAAGGAAGGGTCTCAGGTTTGGAACGGGAAGGAGTTGGATATCACATCTCATGTTATAGGAAGGGTCTCAGGTTTGGTATAAGCATTGAGATATCACATCTCATGCTATCGGAAGTGTCTCAGGATTGGAATGGGAAGGAGCTGGATATCACATCTCATGCTAAAGGAAGGGTCTCAGGTTTGGAACGGGAAGGAGTTGGATATCACATCTCATGTTATAGGAAGGGTCTCAGGTTTGGTATAAGCATTGAGATATGACATCTCTGCTATCGGAAGTGTCTCAGGAGTGGAATGGGAAGGAGTTGGATATCCCATCTCATGTTATAGGACGGGTCTCAGGTTTGTTATTAGAATCATTGAGATATCATATTGCATGCTGTAGGAAGGGTCTAAGGATTGGAATGGGAAGGACTTGGATATCACATCTCATGCTATAGATAGGCTCTCAGGTTTGGAACGGGAAGGAGTTGGATATCACATTTCATGTTAGAGGAAGGATCTCAGGTTTGGTATTAGAAGCATTGAGATATCACATCTCATGCTATAGGAAGGGTCTCAGGATTGGAATGGGAAGGACTTGGATATCACATCTCATGCTATAGATAGTCTCTCAGGTTTGGAAAGGGAAGGAGTTGGATATCACATCTCATGGTATAGGAAGGGTCTCAGGATTGGAATGGGAAGTAGTTGGATATCACATCTCATGCTATAGGAAGGGTCTCAGGTTTGGTATAAGCATTGAGATATCACATCTCATGCTATAGGACGTTTCTCAGGATTGGAATGGAAGGAGTTGGATATCACATCTCATGTTATAGGAAGGATCTCAGGTTTGGTATTAGAAGCATTGAGACATCACATCTCATGCTATAGGAAGGGTCTCAGGATTGGAATGGGAAGGAGTTGGATATCACATCTCATGCTATAGGAAGGGTCTCAGGTTTGGTATAAGCATTGAGATATCACATCTCATGCTGTAGGAAGGTTCTCAGGATTAGAATGGGAAGGAGTTGGATATCACATCTCATGCTAAAGGGAGGGTCTCAGGTTTGGAAGGGGTAGGATTTGGATATCACATCTCATGTTATAGGAAGGATCACAGGTTTGGTATTAGAAGCATTGAGATATCACATCTCATGCTATCGGAAGGGTCTCAGGATTGGAATGGGAAGGAGTTGGATATCACATCTCATGCTATAGGAAGGGTCTCAGGTTTGGAACGGGAAGGAGTTGGATATCCCATCTCATGTTATAGGACGGGTCTCAGGTTTGGTATTAGAAGCATTGAGATATCACATCGCATGCTGTAGGAAGCGTCTAAGGATTGGAATGGGATGGACTTGGATATCACATCTCATGCTATAGGTAGGCTCTCAGGTTTGGTATAAGCATTGAGATATCACATCTCATGCTATAGGAAGGGTCTCAGGATTGGAATGGGAAGGATTTGGATATCACATCTCATGCTATAGGAAGGGTCTCAGGTTTGGTATAAGCATGGAGATATCACTTCTCATGCTATAGGAAGTGTCTCAGGATTGGAACGGGAAGGAGTTGGATATCCCATCTCATTTTATAGGAAGAGTCTCAGGTTTGGTATTAGAAGCATTGAGATATCACATTGCATGCTGTAGGAAGGGTCTCAGGATTGGGATGGGAAGGAGTTGGATATCACATCTCATGCTATAGGAAGGGTCTCAGGTTTGGAACGGGAAGGAGTTGGATATCCCATCTCATGTTATAGGACGGGTCTCAGGTTTGGTATTAGAAGCATTGAGATATCACATTGCATGCTGTAGGAAGGGTCTCAGGATTGGAATGGGAAGGAGTTGGATATTACATTCTTGCTATAGGAAGGGTCTCATGTTTGGAATGGGAAGGAGTTGGATATCACATATGCTATAGGAAGGGTCTCAGGTTTGGAACGGGAAGGAGTTGGATATCACATCTCATGCTATAGGAAGGGTCTCAGGTTTGGTATAAGCATTGAGATATCACATCTCTGCTATCGGAAGTGTCTCAGGATTGGAATGGGAAGGAGTTGGATATCCCATCTCATGTTATAGGACGGGTCTCAGGTTTGTTATTAGAATCATTGAGATATCATATTGCATGCTGTAGGAAGGGTCTAAGGATTGGAATGGGAAGGACTTGGATATCACATCTCATGCTATAGGTAGGCTCTCAGGTTTGGTATAAGCATTGAGATATCACATCTCATGCTATAGGAAGGGTCTCAGGATTGGAATGGGAAGGATTTGGATATCACATCTCATGCTATAGGAAGGGTCTCAGGTTTGGTATAAGCATGGAGATATCACTTCTCATGCTATAGGAAGTGTCTCAGGATTGGAATGGGAAGGAGTTGGATATCACATCTCATGTTATAGGAAGGATCTCAGGTTTGGTATTAGAAGCATTGAGACATCACATCTCATGCTATAGGAAGGGTCTCAGGATTGGTATAAGCATTGAGATATCACATCTCTGCTATCGGAAGGATCTCAGGATTGGAATGGGAAGGAGTTGGATATCCCATCTCGTTATAGGAGGGGTCTCAGGTTTGGCATTAGAAGCATTGAGATATCACATCTCATGGTATAGGACGGGTCTCAGAATTGGAATGGGAAGGAGTTGGATATCACATCTCAAGCTATAGGAAGGGTCTCAGGATTGAAATGGGAAGGACTTGGATATCACATCTCATGTTATAGGAAGGGTCTCAGGTTTGGTATTAGAAGCATTGAGATATCACATCTCATGCTATAGGAAGGGTCTCAGGATTGGAATGGGAAGGACTTGGATATCACATCTCATGTTATAGGAAGGGTCTCAGGTTTGGTATTAGAAGCATTGAGATATCACATCTCATGCTATAGGAAGGGTCTCAGAATTGGAATGGGAAGGAGTTGGATATCACATCTCAAGCTATAGGAAGGGTCTCAGGATTGGAATGGGAAGGAGTTTGATATCACATCTCATGCCATGTATGGGTCTCAGGTTTTGTAGAAGCATTGGGATATCACATCTCATGCTATCGGAAGGGTATCAGGATTGGATTTGGAAGGAGTTGGATATCCCATCTCATGCTATAGGAAGGGTCTCAGGTTGGAATGGGAAGGAGTTGGATATCACTTCTCATGTTTTAGGAAGGGTCTCAGGATTGGAATGGGAAGGACTTGGATATCACATCTCATGCTATAGGAAGGCTCTCAGGTTTGGAAGGGGAAGGAGTTGGATATCACATTTCATGTTAGAGGTAGGATCTCAGGTTTGGTATTAGAGGCATTGAGATATCACATCTCATGCTATCAGAAGGATCTCAGGATTGGAATGGGAAGGAGTTGGATATCACATCTCATACTAAAGGGAGGGTCTCAGGTTTGGAAGGGGAAGGATTTGGATATTACATCTCATGTTATGGGAAGGATCTCAGGTTTGGTATTAGAAGCATTGAAATATCACATCTCATGCTATTGGGAGGATCTCAGGTTTGGTATTAGAGGCATTGAGATATCACATCTCATGCTATCAGAAGGGTCTCAGGATTGGAATGGGAAGGAGTCGGATATCACATCTCATGCTAAAGGGAGGGTCTCAGGTTTGGTATTAGAAGCATTGAGATATCACATCTCATGTTATAGGAAGGATCTCAGGTTTGGTATTCGAAACATTGAGATATCACATCTCATGCTATCAGAAGGGTCTCAGGATTGGAATGGGAAGGAGTTGGATATCACATCTCATGCTAAAGGGAGAGTCTCAGGTTTGGAAGGGGAAGGATTTGGATATCACATCTCATGTTATCGGAAGGATCTCAGGTTTGGTATTAGAAGTATTGAGATATCTCATGCTATAGGAAGGGTCTCAGGACTGGAATGGGAAGGAGTTGGATATCACATCTCATGCTAAAGGAAGGGTCTCAGGTTTGGTAGAAGCATTGAGATATCACATCTCATGCTATCGGAAGTGTCTCAGGATTGGAATGGGAAGGAGCTGGATATCACATCTCATGCTAAAGGAAGGGTCTCAGGTTTGAAACGGGAAGGAGTTGGATGTCACATCTCATGTTATAGGAAGGGTCTCAGGTTTTGTATAAGCATTGAGATATCACATCTCATGCTATAGGAAGGGTCTCAGGATTGGAATGGGAAGGAGTTGGATATCACATCTCATGCTATAGGAAGGGTATCAGGTTTGGTATAAGCATTGAGATATCACATCTCATGCTATAGGAAGGGTCTCAGGATTGGAATGGGAAGGAGTTGGATATCACATCTCATGCTATAGGAAGGGTCTCAGGTTTGGAACGGGAAGGAGTTGGATATCCCATCTCATTTTATAGGAAGAGTCTCAGGTTTGGTATAAGCATTGAGATATCACATTGCATGCTGTAGGAAGGGTCTCAGGATTGGGATGGGAAGGAGTTGGATATCACATCTCATGCTATAGGAAGGGTCTCAGGTTTGGAACGGGAAGGAGTTGGATATCCCATCTCATGTTATAGGACGGGTCTCAGGTTTGGTATTAGAAGCATTGAGATATCACATTGCATGCTGTAGGAAGGGTCTCAGGATTGGAATGGGAAGGAGTTGGATATTACATTCTTGCTATAGGAAGGGTCTCATGTTTGGAATGGGAAGGAGTTGGATATCACATATGCTATAGGAAGGGTCTCAGGTTTGGAACGGGAAGGAGTTGGATATCACATCTCATGCTATAGGAAGGGTCTCAGGTTTGGTATAAGCATTGAGATATCACATCTCTGCTATCGGAAGTGTCTCAGGATTGGAATGGGAAGGAGTTGGATATCCCATCTCATGTTATAGGACGGGTCTCAGATTTGTTATTAGAATCATTGAGATATCATATTGCATGCTGTAGGAAGGGTCTAAGGATTGGAATGGGAAGGACTTGGATATCACATCTCATGCTATAGGTAGGCTCTCAGGTTTGGAAAGGGAAGGAGTTGGATATCACATTTCATGTTAGAGGAAGGATCTCAGGTTTGGTATTAGAGGCATTGAGATATCACATCTCATGCTATAGGAAGGCTCTCAGGTTTGGAATGGGAAGGAGTTGGATATCACATCTCATGTTATAGGAAGGGTCTCAGGTGTGGTATAAGCATTCAGATATCACAACTCTGCTATCGGAAGTGTCTCAGGATTGGAATGGGAAGGAGTTGTATATCCCATCTCATGCTATAGATAGGCTCTCAGGTTTGGAAAGGGATATCACATCTCATGCTATAGGAAGGGTCTCAGGATTGGAATGGGAAGTAGTTGGATATCACATCTCATGCTATAGGAAGGGTCTCAGGTTTGGTATAAGCATTGAGATATCACATCTCATGCTATAGGACAGGTCTCAGGATTGGAATGGAAGGAGTTGGATATCACATCTCATGCTATAGGAAGGGTCTCAGGATTGGAATTAGAAGCATTGAGATATCACATCTCATGCTATAGGAAGGGTCTCAGGATTGGAATGGGAAGGACTTGGATATCACATCTCATGCTATAGATAGGCTCTCAGGTTTGGAAAGGGAAGGAGTTGGATATCACATCTCATACTATAGGAAGGGTCTCAGGATTGGAATGGGAAGTAGTTGGATATCACATCTCATGCTATAGGAAGGGTGTCAGGATTGGTATAACATTGAGATATCACATCTCATGCTATAGGACGGGTCTCAGGATTGGAATGGGAAGGAGTTGTATATGACATCTCATGCCGTAGGAAGGGTCTCAGGTTTGGTATAAGCATTGAGATATCACTTCTCATGCTATAGGAAGTGTCTCAGGATTGGAATGGGAAGGAGTTGGATATCACATCTCATGTTATAGGAAGGATCTCAGGTTTGGTATTAGAAGCATTGAGACATCACATCTCATGCTATAGGAAGGGTCTCAGGATTGGAATGGGAAGGAGTTGGATATCACATCTCATGCTAAAGGGAGGGTCTCAGGTTTGGAAGGGGAAGGATTTGGATATTACATCTCGTGTTATAGGAATGATCTCAGGTTTGGTATTAGAAGCATTGAGATATCACATCTCATGCTGTCGGAAGGATCTCAGGTTTGGTGTTAGAAGCATTGAGATATCATATCTCATGCTATAGGAAGGGTCTCAGGATTGGAATGGGAAGGAGTTGGATATCACATCTCATGCTATAGGAAGGGTCTCAGGATTGGAATGGGAAGGAGTTGTATATGACATCTCATGCCACAGGAAGGGTCTCAGGTTTGGTATAAGCATTGAGATATCACATCTCATGCTATAGGAATGGTCTCAGGATTGGAATGGGTAGGAGTTGGATATTACATTCTTGCTATAGGAAGGGTCTCATGTTTGGAATGGGAAGGAGTTGGATATCACATATGCTATAGGAAGTGTCTCAGGTTTGGAACGGGAATGAGTTGGATATCACATCTCATGTTGTAGGAAGGGTCTCAGGTTTGGTATAAGCATTGAGATAGCACATCTCTGCTATCGGAAGTGGCTCAGGATTGGAATGGGAAGGATTTGGATATCACATCTCATGCTATAGGAATGGTCTCAGGTTTGGTATAAGCATTGAGATATCACATCTCATGCTATAGGAAGAGTCTCAGGATTGGAATGGGAAGGAGTTGGAGATCACATCTGATGTTATAGGAAGGATCTCAGGTTTGGTATTAGAAGCATTGAGATATCACATCCCTGCTATCGGAAGGGTCTCAGGATTGGAATGGGAAGGAGTTGGATATCCCATCTCATGTTATAGGAAGAGTCTCAGGTTTGGTATTAGAAGCATTGAGATATCACATCTCATGCTATAGGAAGTGTCTCAGGATTGGAATGGGAAGGAGTTTGATATCACATCTCATGCCATGTATGGGTCTCAGGTTTTGTAGAAGCATTGGGATATCACATCTCATGCTATCGGAAGGGTATCAGGATTGGATTTGGAAGGAGTTGGATATCCCATCTCATGCTATAGGAAGGGTCTCAGGTTGGAATGGGGAGGAGTTGGATATCACATCTGATGTTATAGGAAGGGTCTCAGGATTGGAATGGGAAGGACTTAGATATCACATATCATGCTATAGGGAGGGTCTCAGTTTTGATATTAGAAGCATTGAGATATCACATCTCATGCTATCGGAAGTGTCTCAGGATTGGAATGGGAAGGAGCTGGATATCACATCTCATGCTAAAGGAAGGGTCTTCGGTTTGGAACGGGAAGGAGTTGGATATCACATCTCATGTTATAGGAAGGGTCTCAGGTTTGGTATAAGCATTGAGATATGACATCTCTGCTATCGGAGGTGTCTCAGGAGTGGAATGGGAAGGAGTTGGATATCCCATCTCATGTTATAGGACGGGTCTCAGGTTTGTTATTAGAATCATTGAGATATCATATTGCATGCTGTAGGAAGGGTCTAAGGTTTGGAAGGGGAAGCATTTGGATATCACATCTCATGTTATCGGAAGGATCTCAGGTTTGGTATTAGATGTATTGAGATATCATATCTCATGCTATAGGAAGGGTCTCAGGACTGGAATGGGAAGGAGTTGGATATCACATCTCATGCTAAAGGAAGGGTCTCAGGTTTGGTAGAAGCATTGAGATATCACATCTCATGCTATCGGAAGTGTCTCAGGATTGGAATGGGAAGGAGCTGGATATCACATCTCATGCTAAAGGAAGGGTCTCAGGTTTGGAACGGGAAGGAGTTGGATATCACATCTCATGTTATAGGAAGGGTCTCAGGTTTGGTATAAGCATTGAGATATCACATCTCATGCTATCGGAAGTGTCTCAGGATTGGAATGGGAAGGAGCTGGATATCACATCTCATGCTAAAGGAAGGGTCTCAGGTTTGGAACGGGAAGGAGTTGGATATCACATCTCATGTTATAGGAAGGGTCTCAGGTTTGGTATAAGCATTGAGATATGACATCTCTGCTATCGGAAGTGTCTCAGGAGTGGAATGGGAAGGAGTTGGATATCCCATCTCATGTTATAGGACGGGTCTCAGGTTTGTTATTAGAATCATTGAGATATCATATTGCATGCTGTAGGAAGGGTCTAAGGATTGGAATGGGAAGGACTTGGATATCACATCTCATGCTATAGATAGGCTCTCAGGTTTGGAACGGGAAGGAGTTGGATATCACATTTCATGTTAGAGGAAGGATCTCAGGTTTGGTATTAGAAGCATTGAGATATCACATCTCATGCTATAGGAAGGGTCTCAGGATTGGAATGGGAAGGACTTGGATATCACATCTCATGCTATAGATAGTCTCTCAGGTTTGGAAAGGGAAGGAGTTGGATATCACATCTCATGGTATAGGAAGGGTCTCAGGATTGGAATGGGAAGTAGTTGGATATCACATCTCATGCTATAGGAAGGGTCTCAGGTTTGGTATAAGCATTGAGATATCACATCTCATGCTATAGGACGTTTCTCAGGATTGGAATGGAAGGAGTTGGATATCACATCTCATGTTATAGGAAGGATCTCAGGTTTGGTATTAGAAGCATTGAGACATCACATCTCATGCTATAGGAAGGGTCTCAGGATTGGAATGGGAAGGAGTTGGATATCACATCTCATGCTATAGGAAGGGTCTCAGGTTTGGTATAAGCATTGAGATATCACATCTCATGCTGTAGGAAGGTTCTCAGGATTAGAATGGGAAGGAGTTGGATATCACATCTCATGCTAAAGGGAGGGTCTCAGGTTTGGAAGGGGTAGGATTTGGATATCACATCTCATGTTATAGGAAGGATCACAGGTTTGGTATTAGAAGCATTGAGATATCACATCTCATGCTATCGGAAGGGTCTCAGGATTGGAATGGGAAGGAGTTGGATATCACATCTCATGCTATAGGAAGGGTCTCAGGTTTGGAACGGGAAGGAGTTGGATATCCCATCTCATGTTATAGGACGGGTCTCAGGTTTGGTATTAGAAGCATTGAGATATCACATCGCATGCTGTAGGAAGCGTCTAAGGATTGGAATGGGATGGACTTGGATATCACATCTCATGCTATAGGTAGGCTCTCAGGTTTGGTATAAGCATTGAGATATCACATCTCATGCTATAGGAAGGGTCTCAGGATTGGAATGGGAAGGATTTGGATATCACATCTCATGCTATAGGAAGGGTCTCAGGTTTGGTATAAGCATGGAGATATCACTTCTCATGCTATAGGAAGTGTCTCAGGATTGGAACGGGAAGGAGTTGGATATCCCATCTCATTTTATAGGAAGAGTCTCAGGTTTGGTATTAGAAGCATTGAGATATCACATTGCATGCTGTAGGAAGGGTCTCAGGATTGGGATGGGAAGGAGTTGGATATCACATCTCATGCTATAGGAAGGGTCTCAGGTTTGGAACGGGAAGGAGTTGGATATCCCATCTCATGTTATAGGACGGGTCTCAGGTTTGGTATTAGAAGCATTGAGATATCACATTGCATGCTGTAGGAAGGGTCTCAGGATTGGAATGGGAAGGAGTTGGATATTACATTCTTGCTATAGGAAGGGTCTCATGTTTGGAATGGGAAGGAGTTGGATATCACATATGCTATAGGAAGGGTCTCAGGTTTGGAACGGGAAGGAGTTGGATATCACATCTCATGCTATAGGAAGGGTCTCAGGTTTGGTATAAGCATTGAGATATCACATCTCTGCTATCGGAAGTGTCTCAGGATTGGAATGGGAAGGAGTTGGATATCCCATCTCATGTTATAGGACGGGTCTCAGGTTTGTTATTAGAATCATTGAGATATCATATTGCATGCTGTAGGAAGGGTCTAAGGATTGGAATGGGAAGGACTTGGATATCACATCTCATGCTATAGGTAGGCTCTCAGGTTTGGAAAGGGAAGGAGTTGGATATCACATTTCATGTTAGAGGAAGGATCTCAGGTTTGGTATTAGAGGCATTGAGATATCACATCTCATGCTATAGGAAGGGTCTCAGGATTGGAATGGGAAGGAGTTGGATATCACATCTCATGCTATAGGAAGGGTCTCAGGTTTGGTATAAGCATTGAGATATCACATCTCATGCTATAGGAAGAGTCTCAGGATTGGAATGGGAAGGAGTTGGAGATCACATCTGATGTTATAGGAAGGATCTCAGGTTTGGTATTAGAAGCATTGAGATATCACATCCCTGCTATCGGGAGGGTCTCAGGATTGGAATGGGAAGGAGTTGGATATCCCATCTCATGTTATAGGAAGAGTCTCAGGTTTGGTATGAGAAGCATTGAGATATCACATCTCATGCTATAGGAAGTGTCTCAGGATTGGAATGGGAAGGAGTTTGATATCACATCTCATGCCATGTATGGGTCTCAGGTTTTGTAGAAGCATTGGGATATCACATCTCATGCTATCGGAAGGGTATCAGGATTGGATTTGGAAGGAGTTGGATATCCCATCTCATGCTATAGGAAGGGTCTCAGGTTGGAATGGGGAGGAGTTGGATATCACATCTGATGTTATAGGAAGGGTCTCAGGATTGGAATGGGAAGGACTTAGATATCACATATCATGCTATAGGGAGGGTCTCAGTTTTGATATTAGAAGCATTGAGATATCACATCTCATGCTATCGGAAGTGTCTCAGGATTGGAATGGGAAGGAGCTGGATATCACATCTCATGCTAAAGGAAGGGTCTTCGGTTTGGAACGGGAAGGAGTTGGATATCACATCTCATGTTATAGGAAGGGTCTCAGGTTTGGTATAAGCATTGAGATATGACATCTCTGCTATCGGAGGTGTCTCAGGAGTGGAATGGGAAGGAGTTGGATATCCCATCTCATGTTATAGGACGGGTCTCAGGTTTGTTATTAGAATCATTGAGATATCATATTGCATGCTGTAGGAAGGGTCTAAGGTTTGGAAGGGGAAGCATTTGGATATCACATCTCATGTTATCGGAAGGATCTCAGGTTTGGTATTAGATGTATTGAGATATCATATCTCATGCTATAGGAAGGGTCTCAGGACTGGAATGGGAAGGAGTTGGATATCACATCTCATGCTAAAGGAAGGGTCTCAGGTTTGGTAGAAGCATTGAGATATCACATCTCATGCTATCGGAAGTGTCTCAGGATTGGAATGGGAAGGAGCTGGATATCACATCTCATGCTAAAGGAAGGGTCTCAGGTTTGGAACGGGAAGGAGTTGGATATCACATCTCATGTTATAGGAAGGGTCTCAGGTTTGGTATAAGCATTGAGATATCACATCTCATGCTATCGGAAGTGTCTCAGGATTGGAATGGGAAGGAGCTGGATATCACATCTCATGCTAAAGGAAGGGTCTCAGGTTTGGAACGGGAAGGAGTTGGATATCACATCTCATGTTATAGGAAGGGTCTCAGGTTTGGTATAAGCATTGAGATATGACATCTCTGCTATCGGAAGTGTCTCAGGAGTGGAATGGGAAGGAGTTGGATATCCCATCTCATGTTATAGGACGGGTCTCAGGTTTGTTATTAGAATCATTGAGATATCATATTGCATGCTGTAGGAAGGGTCTAAGGATTGGAATGGGAAGGACTTGGATATCACATCTCATGCTATAGATAGGCTCTCAGGTTTGGAACGGGAAGGAGTTGGATATCACATTTCATGTTAGAGGAAGGATCTCAGGTTTGGTATTAGAAGCATTGAGATATCACATCTCATGCTATAGGAAGGGTCTCAGGATTGGAATGGGAAGGACTTGGATATCACATCTCATGCTATAGATAGGCTCTCAGGTTTGGAAAGGGAAGGAGTTGGATATCACATCTCATGGTATAGGAAGGGTCTCAGGATTGGAATGGGAAGTAGTTGGATATCACATCTCATGCTATAGGAAGGGTCTCAGGTTTGGTATAAGCATTGAGATATCACATCTCATGCTATAGGACGTTTCTCAGGATTGGAATGGAAGGAGTTGGATATCACATCTCATGTTATAGGAAGGATCTCAGGTTTGGTATTAGAAGCATTGAGACATCACATCTCATGCTATAGGAAGGGTCTCAGGATTGGAATGGGAAGGAGTTGGATATCACATCTCATGCTATAGGAAGGGTCTCAGGTTTGGTATAAGCATTGAGATATCACATCTCATGCTGTAGGAAGGGTCTCAGGATTGGAATGGGAAGGAGTTGGATATCACATCTCATGCTAAAGGGAGGGTCTCAGGTTTGGAAGGGGTAGGATTTGGATATCACATCTCATGTTATAGGAAGGATCACAGGTTTGGTATTAGAAGCATTGAGATATCACATCTCATGCTATCGGAAGGGTCTCAGGATTGGAATGGGAAGGAGTTGGATATCACATCTCATGCTATAGGAAGGGTCTCAGGTTTGGAACGGGAAGGAGTTGGATATCCCATCTCATGTTATAGGACGGGTCTCAGGTTTGGTATTAGAAGCATTGAGATATCACATCGCATGCTGTAGGAAGCGTCTAAGGATTGGAATGGGATGGACTTGGATATCACATCTCATGCTATAGGTAGGCTCTCAGGTTTGGTATAAGCATTGAGATATCACATCTCATGCTATAGGAAGGGTCTCAGGATTGGAATGGGAAGGATTTGGATATCACATCTCATGCTATAGGAAGGGTCTCAGGTTTGGTATAAGCATGGAGATATCACTTCTCATGCTATAGGAAGTGTCTCAGGATTGGAATGGGAAGGAGTTGGATATCACATCTCCTGTTATAGGAAGGATCTCAGGTTTGGTATTAGAAGCATTGAGACATCACATCTCATGCTATAGGAAGGGTCTCAGGATTGGTATAAGCATTGAGATATCACATCTCTGCTATCGGAAGGGTCTCAGGATTGGAATGGGAAGGAGTTGGATATCCCATCTCGTTATAGGAGGGGTCTCAGGTTTGGCATTAGAAGCATTGAGATATCACATCTCATGGTATAGGACGGGTCTCAGAATTGGAATGGGAAGGAGTTGGATATCACATCTCAAGCTATAGGAAGGGTCTCAGGATTGAAATGGGAAGGACTTGGATATCACATCTCATGTTATAGGAAGGGTCTCAGGTTTGGTATTAGAAGCATTGAGATATCACATCTCATGCTATAGGAAGGGTCTCAGGATTGGAATGGGAAGGACTTGGATATCACATCTCATGTTATAGGAAGGGTCTCAGGTTTGGTATTAGAAGCATTGAGATATCACATCTCATGCTATAGGAAGGGTCTCAGAATTGGAATGGGAAGGAGTTGGATATCACATCTCAAGCTATAGGAAGGGTCTCAGGATTGGAATGGGAAGGAGTTTGATATCACATCTCATGCCATGTATGGGTCTCAGGTTTTGTAGAAGCATTGGGATATCACATCTCATGCTATCGGAAGGGTATCAGGATTGGATTTGGAAGGAGTTGGATATCCCATCTCATGCTATAGGAAGGGTCTCAGGTTGGAATGGGAAGGAGTTGGATATCACTTCTCATGTTTTAGGAAGGGTCTCAGGATTGGAATGGGAAGGACTTGGATATCACATCTCATGCTATAGGAAGGCTCTCAGGTTTGGAAGGGGAAGGAGTTGGATATCACATTTCATGTTAGAGGTAGGATCTCAGGTTTGGTATTAGAGGCATTGAGATATCACATCTCATGCTATCAGAAGGATCTCAGGATTGGAATGGGAAGGAGTTGGATATCACATCTCATACTAAAGGGAGGGTCTCAGGTTTGGAAGGGGAAGGATTTGGATATTACATCTCATGTTATGGGAAGGATCTCAGGTTTGGTATTAGAAGCATTGAAATATCACATCTCATGCTATTGGGAGGATCTCAGGTTTGGTATTAGAGGCATTGAGATATCACATCTCATGCTATCAGAAGGGTCTCAGGATTGGAATGGGAAGGAGTCGGATATCACATCTCATGCTAAAGGGAGGGTCTCAGGTTTGGTATTAGAAGCATTGAGATATCACATCTCATGTTATAGGAAGGATCTCAGGTTTGGTATTCGAAACATTGAGATATCACATCTCATGCTATCAGAAGGGTCTCAGGATTGGAATGGGAAGGAGTTGGATATCACATCTCATGCTAAAGGGAGAGTCTCAGGTTTGGAAGGGGAAGGATTTGGATATCACATCTCATGTTATCGGAAGGATCTCAGGTTTGGTATTAGAAGTATTGAGATATCTCATGCTATAGGAAGGGTCTCAGGACTGGAATGGGAAGGAGTTGGATATCACATCTCATGCTAAAGGAAGGGTCTCAGGTTTGGTAGAAGCATTGAGATATCACATCTCATGCTATCGGAAGTGTCTCAGGATTGGAATGGGAAGGAGCTGGATATCACATCTCATGCTAAAGGAAGGGTCTCAGGTTTGAAACGGGAAGGAGTTGGATGTCACATCTCATGTTATAGGAAGGGTCTCAGGTTTTGTATAAGCATTGAGATATCACATCTCATGCTATAGGAAGGGTCTCAGGATTGGAATGGGAAGGAGTTGGATATCACATCTCATGCTATAGGAAGGGTATCAGGTTTGGTATAAGCATTGAGATATCACATCTCATGCTATAGGAAGGGTCTCAGGATTGGAATGGGAAGGAGTTGGATATCACATCTCATGCTATAGGAAGGGTCTCAGGTTTGGAACGGGAAGGAGTTGGATATCCCATCTCATTTTATAGGAAGAGTCTCAGGTTTGGTATAAGCATTGAGATATCACATTGCATGCTGTAGGAAGGGTCTCAGGATTGGGATGGGAAGGAGTTGGATATCACATCTCATGCTATAGGAAGGGTCTCAGGTTTGGAACGGGAAGGAGTTGGATATCCCATCTCATGTTATAGGACGGGTCTCAGGTTTGGTATTAGAAGCATTGAGATATCACATTGCATGCTGTAGGAAGGGTCTCAGGATTGGAATGGGAAGGAGTTGGATATTACATTCTTGCTATAGGAAGGGTCTCATGTTTGGAATGGGAAGGAGTTGGATATCACATATGCTATAGGAAGGGTCTCAGGTTTGGAACGGGAAGGAGTTGGATATCACATCTCATGCTATAGGAAGGGTCTCAGGTTTGGTATAAGCATTGAGATATCACATCTCTGCTATCGGAAGTGTCTCAGGATTGGAATGGGAAGGAGTTGGATATCCCATCTCATGTTATAGGACGGGTCTCAGATTTGTTATTAGAATCATTGAGATATCATATTGCATGCTGTAGGAAGGGTCTAAGGATTGGAATGGGAAGGACTTGGATATCACATCTCATGCTATAGGTAGGCTCTCAGGTTTGGAAAGGGAAGGAGTTGGATATCACATTTCATGTTAGAGGAAGGATCTCAGGTTTGGTATTAGAGGCATTGAGATATCACATCTCATGCTATAGGAAGGCTCTCAGGTTTGGAATGGGAAGGAGTTGGATATCACATCTCATGTTATAGGAAGGGTCTCAGGTGTGGTATAAGCATTCAGATATCACAACTCTGCTATCGGAAGTGTCTCAGGATTGGAATGGGAAGGAGTTGTATATCCCATCTCATGCTATAGATAGGCTCTCAGGTTTGGAAAGGGATATCACATCTCATGCTATAGGAAGGGTCTCAGGATTGGAATGGGAAGTAGTTGGATATCACATCTCATGCTATAGGAAGGGTCTCAGGTTTGGTATAAGCATTGAGATATCACATCTCATGCTATAGGACAGGTCTCAGGATTGGAATGGAAGGAGTTGGATATCACATCTCATGCTATAGGAAGGGTCTCAGGATTGGAATTAGAAGCATTGAGATATCACATCTCATGCTATAGGAAGGGTCTCAGGATTGGAATGGGAAGGACTTGGATATCACATCTCATGCTATAGATAGGCTCTCAGGTTTGGAAAGGGAAGGAGTTGGATATCACATCTCATACTATAGGAAGGGTCTCAGGATTGGAATGGGAAGTAGTTGGATATCACATCTCATGCTATAGGAAGGGTGTCAGGATTGGTATAACATTGAGATATCACATCTCATGCTATAGGACGGGTCTCAGGATTGGAATGGGAAGGAGTTGTATATGACATCTCATGCCGTAGGAAGGGTCTCAGGTTTGGTATAAGCATTGAGATATCACTTCTCATGCTATAGGAAGTGTCTCAGGATTGGAATGGGAAGGAGTTGGATATCACATCTCATGTTATAGGAAGGATCTCAGGTTTGGTATTAGAAGCATTGAGACATCACATCTCATGCTATAGGAAGGGTCTCAGGATTGGAATGGGAAGGAGTTGGATATCACATCTCATGCTAAAGGGAGGGTCTCAGGTTTGGAAGGGGAAGGATTTGGATATTACATCTCGTGTTATAGGAATGATCTCAGGTTTGGTATTAGAAGCATTGAGATATCACATCTCATGCTGTCGGAAGGATCTCAGGTTTGGTGTTAGAAGCATTGAGATATCATATCTCATGCTATAGGAAGGGTCTCAGGATTGGAATGGGAAGGAGTTGGATATCACATCTCATGCTATAGGAAGGGTCTCAGGATTGGAATGGGAAGGAGTTGTATATGACATCTCATGCCACAGGAAGGGTCTCAGGTTTGGTATAAGCATTGAGATATCACATCTCATGCTATAGGAATGGTCTCAGGATTGGAATGGGTAGGAGTTGGATATTACATTCTTGCTATAGGAAGGGTCTCATGTTTGGAATGGGAAGGAGTTGGATATCACATATGCTATAGGAAGTGTCTCAGGTTTGGAACGGGAATGAGTTGGATATCACATCTCATGTTGTAGGAAGGGTCTCAGGTTTGGTATAAGCATTGAGATAGCACATCTCTGCTATCGGAAGTGGCTCAGGATTGGAATGGGAAGGATTTGGATATCACATCTCATGCTATAGGAAGGGTCTCAGGTTTGGTATACGCATGGAGTTATCACTTCTCATGCTATAGGAAGCGTCTCAGGATTGGAATGGGAAGGAGTTGAATATCACATCTCATGCTATAGGAAGGGTCTCAGGTTTGGTATAAGCATGGAGATATCACTTCTCATGCTATAGGAAGGGTCTCAGGATTGGAATGGGAAGGAGTTGGATATCACATCTCATGTTATAGGAAGGATCTCAGGTTTGGTATTAGAAACATTGAGATATCACATCTCATGCTATCAGAAGGGTCTCAGGATTGGAATGGGAAGGAGTTGGATATCACATCTCATGTTATCGGAAGGATCTCAGGTTTGGTATTAGATGTATTGAGATATCATATCTCATGCTATAGGAAGGGTCTCAGGACTGGAATGGGAAGGAGTTGGATATCACATCTCATGCTAAAGGAAGGGTCTCAGGTTTGGTAGAAGCATTGAGATATCACATCTCATGCTATAGGAAGGGTCTCAGGATTGGAATGGGAAGGACTTAGATATCACATATCATGCTATAGGGAGGGTCTCAGTTTTGATATTAGAAGCATTGAGATATCACATCTCATGCTATCGGAAGTGTCTCAGGATTGGAATGGGAAGGAGCTGGATATCCCATCTCATGCTAAAGGAAGGGTCTCAGGTTTGGAACGGGAAGGAGTTGGATATCACATCTCATGTTATAGGAAGGGTCTCAGGTTTGGTATAAGCATTGAGATATGACATCTCTGCTATCGGAAGTGTCTCAGGAGTGGAATGGGAAGGAGTTGGATATCCCATCTCATGTTATAGGACGGGTCTCAGGTTTGTTATTAGAAACATTGAGATATCATATTGCATGCTGTAGGAAGGGTCTAAGGATTGGAATGGGAAGGACTTGGATATCACATCTCATGCTATAGATAGGCTCTCAGGTTTGGAACGGGAAGGAGTTGGATATCACATTTCATGTTAGAGGAAGGATCTCAGGTTTGGTATTAGAAGCATTGAGATATCACATCTCATGCTATAGGAAGGGTCTCAGGATTGGAATGGGAAGGACTTGGATATCACATCTCATGCTATAGATAGGCTCTCAGGTTTGGAAAGGGAAGGAGTTGGATATCACATCTCATGGTATAGGAAGGGTCTCAGGATTAGAATGGGAAGTAGTTGGATATCACATCTCATGCTATAGGAAGGGTCTCAGGTTTGGTATAAGCATTGAGATATCACATCTCATGCTATAGGACGATTCTCAGGATTAGAATGGAAGGAGTTGGATATCACATCTCATGTTATAGGAAGGATCTCAGGTTTGGTATTAGAAGCATTGAGACATCACATCTCATGCTATAGGAGGGGTCTCAGGATTGGAATGGGAAGGAGTTGGATATCACATCTCATGCTATAGGAAGGGTCTCAGGTTTGGTATAAGCATTGAGATATCACATCTCATGCTATAGGAAGGGTCTCAGGATTGGAATGGGAAGGAGTTGGATATCACATCTCATGCTAAAGGGAGGGTCTCAGGTTTGGAAGGGGTAGGATTTGGATATCACATCTCATGTTATAGGAAGGATCACAGGTTTGGTATTAGAAGCATTGAGATATCACATCTCATGCTATCGGAAGGGTCTCAGGATTGGAATGGGAAGGAGTTGGATATCACATCTCATGCTATAGGAAGGGTCTCAGGTTTGGAACGGGAAGGAGTTGGATATCCCATCTCATGTTATAGGACGGGTCTCAGGTTTGGTATTAGAAGCATTGAGATATCACATCGCATGCTGTAGGAAGGATCTCAGGTTTGGAATGGGAAGGAATTGGATATCACATCTCATGTCATAGGAAGTATCTCAGGTTTGGTATTAGAAGCATTGAGATATCACATCTCATGCTATAGGAATGGTCTCAGGATTGGAATGGGTAGGAGTTGGATATTACATTCTTGCTATAGGAAGGGTCTCATGTTTGGAATGGGAAGGAGTTGGATATCACATATGCTATAGGAAGGGTCTCAGGTTTGGAACGGGAAGGAGTTGGATATCCCATCTCATGTTATAGGACGGGTCTCTGGTTTGGTATTAGAATCATTGAGATATCACATCGCATGCTGTAGGAAGCGTCTAAGGATTGGAATGGGATGGACTTGGATATCACATCTCATGCTATAGGTAGGCTCTCAGGTTTGGTATAAGCATTGAGATATCACATCTCATGCTATAGGAAGGGTCTCAGGATTGGAATGGGAAGGATTTGGATATCACATCTCATGCTATAGGAAGGGTCTCAGGTTTGGTATAAGCATGGAGATATCACTTCTCATGCTATAGGAAGTGTCTCAGGATTGGAATGGGAAGGAGTTGGATATCACATCTCATGTTATAGGAAGGATCTCAGGTTTGGTATTAGAAGCATTGAGACATCACATCTCATGCTATAGGAAGGGTCTCAGGATTGGTATAAGCATTGAGATATCACATCTCTGCTATCGGAAGGGTCTCAGGATTGGAATGGGAAGGAGTTGGATATCCCATCTCGTTATAGGAGGGGTCTCAGGTTTGGCATTAGAAGCATTGAGATATCACATCTCATGGTATAGGACGGGTCTCAGAATTGGAATGGGAAGGAGTTGGATATCACATCTCAAGCTATAGGAAGGGTCTCAGGATTGAAATGGGAAGGACTTGGATATCACATCTCATGTTATAGGAAGGGTCTCAGGTTTGGTATTAGAAGCATTGAGATATCACATCTCATGCTATAGGAACGGTCTCAGGATTGAAATGGGAAGGACTTGGATATCACATCTCATGTTATAGGAAGGGTCTCAGGTTTGGCATTAGAAGCATTGAGATATCACATCTCATGCTATAGGAAGGGTCTCAGAATTGGAATGGGAAGGAGTTGGATATCACATCTCAAGCTATAGGAAGGGTCTCAGGATTGGAATGGGAAGGAGTTTGATATCACATCTCATGCCATGTATGGGTCTCAGGTTTTGTAGAAGCATTGGGATATCACATCTCATGCTATCGGAAGGGTATCAGGATTGGATTTGGAAGGAGTTGGATATCCCATCTCATGCTATAGGAAGGGTCTCAGGTTGGAATGGGAAGGAGTTGGATATCACTTCTCATGTTTTAGGAAGGGTCTCAGGTTTGGAATGGGAAGGACTTGGATATCACATCTCATGCTATAGGAAAGCTCTCAGGTTTGGAAGGGGAAGGAGTTGGATATCACATTTCATGTTAGAGGTAGGATCTCAGGTTTGGTATTAGAGGCATTGAGATATCACATCTCATGCTATCAGAAGGATCTCAGGATTGGAATGGGAAGGAGTTGGATATCACATCTCATACTAAAGGGAGGGTCTCAGGTTTGGAAGGGGAAGGATTTGGGTATTACATCTCATGTTATGGGAAGGATCTCAGGTTTGGTATTAGAAGCATTGAGATATCACATCTCATGCTATTGGGAGGATCTCAGGTTTGGTATTAGAGGCATTGAGATATCACATCTCATGCTATCAGAAGGGTCTCAGGATTGGAATGGGAAGGAGTCGGATATCACATCTCATGCTAAAGGGAGGGTCTCAGGTTTGGTATTAGAAGCATTGAGATATCACATCTCATGTTATAGGAAGGATCTCAGGTTTGGTATTAGAAACATTGAGATATCACAACTCATGCTATCAGAAGGGTCTCAGGATTGGAATGGGAAGGAGTTGGATATCACATCTCATGTTATCGGAAGGATCTCAGGTTTGGTATTAGAAGTATTGAGATATCATATCTCATGCTATAGGAAGGGTCTCAGGACTGGAATGGGAAGCAGTTGGATATCACATCTCATGCTAAAGGAAGGGTCTCAGGTTTGGTAGAAGCATTGAGATATCACATCTCATGCTATAGGAAGGGTCTCAGGATTGGAATGGGAAGGACTTAGATATCACATATCATGCTATAGCGAGGGTCTCAGTTTTGATATTAGAAGCATTGAGATATCACATCTCATGCTATCGGAAGTGTCTCAGGATTGGAATGGGAAGGAGCTGGATATCACATCTCATGCTAAAGGAAGGGTCTCAGGTTTGAAACGGGAAGGAGTTGGATATCACATCTCATGTTATAGGAAGGGTCTCAGGTTTGGTATAAGCATTGAGATATCACATCTCATGCTATAGGAAGGGTCTCAGGTTTGGAACGGGAAGGAGTTGGATATCCCATCTCATTTTATAGGAAGAGTCTCAGGTTTGGTATAAGCATTGAGATATCACATTGCATGCTGTAGGAAGGGTCTCAGGATTGGGATGGGAAGGAGTTGGATATCACATCTCATGTTATAGGATGGGTCTCAGGTTTGGTATTAGAAGCATTGAGATATCACATTGCATGCTGTAGGAAGGGTCTCAGGATTGGAATGGGAAGGAGTTGGATATTACATTCTTGCCATAGGAAGGGTCTCATGTTTGGAATGGGAAGGAGTTGGATATCACATATGCTATAGGAAGGGTCTCAGGTTTGGAACGGGAAGGAGTTGGATATCACATCTCATGCTATAGGAAGGGTATCAGGTTTGGTATAAGCATTGAGATATCACATCTCTGCTATCGGAAGTGTCTCAGGATTGGAATGGGAAGGAGTTGGATATCCCATCTCATGTTATAGGACGGGTCTCAGGTTTGTTATTAGAATCATTGAGATATCATATTGCATGCTGTAGGAAGGGTCTAAGGATTGGAATGGGAAGGACTTGGATATCACATCTCATGCTATAGGTAGGCTCTCAGGTTTGGAAAGGGAAGGAATTGGATATCACATTTCATGTTAGAGGAAGGATCTCAGGTTTGGTATTAGAGGCATTGAGATATCACATCTCATGCTATAGGAAGAGTCTCAGGATTGGAATGGGAAGGAGTTGGATATCACATCTCATGCTATAGGAAGGGTCTCAGGTTTGGTATAAGCATTGAGATATCACATCTCATGCTATAGGAAGAGTCTCAGGATTGGAATGGGAAGGAGTTGGAGATCACATCTGATGTTATAGGAAGGATCTCAGGTTTGGTATTAGAAGCATTGAGATATCACATCCCTGCTATCGGAAGGGTCTCAGGATTGGAATGGGAAGGAGTTGGATATCCCATCTCATGTTATAGGAAGAGTCTCAGGTTTGGTATTAGAAGCATTGAGATATCACATCTCATGCTATAGGAAGTGTCTCAGGATTGGAATGGGAAGGAGTTTGATATCACATCTCATGCCATGTATGGGTCTCAGGTTTTGTAGAAGCATTGGGATATCACATCTCATGCTATCGGAAGGGTATCAGGATTGGATTTGGAAGGAGTTGGATATCCCATCTCATGCTATAGGAAGGGTCTCAGGTTGGAATGGGAAGGAGTTGGATATCACATCTGATGTTATAGGAAGGGTCTCAGGATTGGAATGGGAAGGACTTAGATATCACATATCATGCTATAGGGAGGGTCTCAGTTTTGATATTAGAAGCATTGAGATATCACATCTCATGCTATCGGAAGTGTCTCAGGATTGGAATGGGAAGGAGCTGGATATCACATCTCATGCTAAAGGAAGGGTCTCAGGTTTGGAACGGGAAGGAGTTGGATATCACATCTCATGTTATAGGAAGGGTCTCAGGTTTGGTATAAGCATTGAGATATGACATCTCTGCTATCGGAAGTGTCTCAGGAGTGGAATGGGAAGGAGTTGGATATCCCATCTCATGTTATAGGACGGGTCTCAGGTTTGTTATTAGAATCATTGAGATATCATATTGCATGCTGTAGGAAGGGTCTAAGGTTTGGAAGGGGAAGCATTTGGATATCACATCTCATGTTATCGGAAGGATCTCAGGTTTGGTATTAGATGTATTGAGATATCATATCTCATGCTATAGGAAGGGTCTCAGGACTGGAATGGGAAGGAGTTGGATATAACATCTCATGCTATAGGGAGGGTCTCAGTTTTGATATTAGAAGCATTGAGATATCACATCTCATGCTATCGGAAGTGTCTCAGAATTGGAATGGGAAGGAGCTGGATATCACATCTCATGCTAAAGGAAGGGTCTCAGGTTTGGAACGGGAAGGATTTGGATATCACATATCATGCTATAGGGAGGGTCTCAGTTTTGATATTAGAAGCATTGAGATATCACATCTCATGCTATAGGAAGGGTCTCAGGATTGGAATGGGAAGGACTTAGATATCACATATCATGCTATAGGGAGGGTCTCAGTTTTGATATTAGAAGCATTGAGATATCACATCTCATGCTATCGGAAGTGTCTCAGAATTGGAATGGGAAGGAGCTGGATATCACATCTCATGCTAAAGGAAGGGTCTCAGGTTTGGAACGGGAAGGATTTGGATATCACATCTCATGTTATAGGAAGGGTCTCAGGTTTGGTATAAGCATTGAGATATGACATCTCTGCTATCGGAAGTGTCTCAGGAGTGGAATGGGAAGGAGTTGGATATCCCATCTCATGTTATAGGACGGGTCTCAGGTTTGTTATTAGAATCATTGAGATATCATATTGCATGCTGTAGGAAGGGTCTAAGGATTGGAATGGGAAGGACTTGGATATCACATCTCATGCTATAGATAGGCTCTCAGGTTTGGAACGGGAAGGAGTTGGATATCACATTTCATGTTAGAGGAAGGATCTCAGGTTTGGTATTAGAAGCATTGAGATATCACATCTCATGCTATAGGAAGGGTCTCAGGATTGGAATGGGAAGGACTTGGATATCACATCTCATGCTATAGATAGGCTCTCAGGTTTGGAAAGGGAAGGAGTTGGATATCACATCTCATGGTATAGGAAGGGTCTCAGGATTGGAATGGGAAGTAGTTGGATATCACATCTCATGCTATAGGAAGGGTCTCAGGTTTGGTATAAGCATTGAGATTTCACATCTCATGCTATAGGACGTTTCTCAGGATTGGAATGGAAGGAGTTGGATATCACATCTCATGTTATAGGAAGGATCTCAGGTTTGGTATTAGAAGCATTGAGACATCACATCTCATGCTATAGGAAGGGTCTCAGGATTGGAATGGGAAGGAGTTGGATATCACATATCATGCTATAGGAAGGGTCTCAGGTTTGGTATAAGCATTGAGATATCACATCTCATGCTATAGGAAGGGTCTCAGGATTGGAATGGGAAGGAGTTGGATATCACATCTCATGCTAAAGGGAGGGTCTCAGGTTTGGAAGGGGTAGGATTTGGATATCACATCTCATGTTATAGGAAGGATCACAGGTTTGGTATTAGAAGCATTGAGATATCACATCTCATGCTATCGGAAGGGTCTCAGGATTGGAATGGGAAGGAGTTGGATATCACATCTCATGCTATAGGAAGGGTCTCAGGTTTGGAACGGGAAGGAGTTGGATATCCCATCTCATGTTATAGGACGGGTCTCAGGTTTGGTATTAGAAGCATTGAGATATCACATCGCATGCTGTAGGAAGGATCTCAGGTTTGCAATGGGAAGGAATTGGATATCACATCTCATGTCATAGGAAGTATCTCAGGTTTGGTATTAGAAGCATTGAGATATCACATCTCATGCTATAGGAATGGTCTCAGGATTGGAATGGGTAGGAGTTGGATATTACATTCTTGCTATAGGAAGGGTCTCATGTTTGGAATGGGAAGGAGTTGGATATCACATATGCTATAGGAAGGGTCTCAGGTTTGGAACGGGAAGGAGTTGGATATCCCATCTCATGTTATAGGACGGGTCTCTGGTTTGGTATTAGAATCATTGAGATATCACATCGCATGCTGTAGGAAGCGTCTAAGGATTGGAATGGGATGGACTTGGATATCACATCTCATGCTATAGGTAGGCTCTCAGGTTTGGTATAAGCATTGAGATATCACATCTCATGCTATAGGAAGGGTCTCAGGATTGGAATGGGAAGGATTTGAATATCACATCTCATGCTATAGGAAGGGTCTCAGGTTTGGTATAAGCATGGAGATATCACTTCTCATGCTATAGGAAGTGTCTCAGGATTGGAATGGGAAGGAGTTGGATATCACATCTCATGTTATAGGAAGGATCTCAGGTTTGGTATTAGAAGCATTGAGACATCACATCTCATGCTATAGGAAGGGTCTCAGGATTGGTATAAGCATTGAGATATCACATCTCTGCTATCGGAAGGGTCTCAGGATTGGAATGGGAAGGAGTTGGATATCCCAGCTCGTTATAGGAGGGGTCTCAGGTTTGGCATTAGAAGCATTGAGATATCACATCTCATGGTATAGGACGGGTCTCAGAATTGGAATGGGAAGGAGTTGGATATCACATCTCAAGCTATAGGAAGGGTCTCAGGATTGAAATGGGAAGGACTTGGATATCACATCTCATGTTATAGGAAGGGTCTCAGGTTTGGTATTAGAAGCATTGAGATATCACATCTCATGCTATAGGAAGGGTCTCAGGATTGGAATGGAAAGGACTTGGATATCACATCTCATGTTATAGGAAGGGTCTCAGGTTTGGTATTAGAAGCATTGAGATATCACATCTCATGCTATAGGAAGGGTCTCAGAATTGGAATGGGAAGGAGTTGGATATCACATCTCAAGCTATAGGAAGGGTCTCAGGATTGGAATGGGAAGGAGTTTGATATCACATCTCATGCCATGTATGGGTCTCAGGTTTTGTAGAAGCATTGGGATATCACATCTCATGCTATCGGAAGGGTATCAGGATTGGATTTGGAAGGAGTTGGATATCCCATCTCATGCTATAGGAAGGGTCTCAGGTTGGAATGGGAAGGAGTTGGATATCACTTCTCATGTTTTAGGAAGGGTCTCAGGATTGGAATGGGAAGGACTTGGATATCACATCTCATGCTATAGGAAGGCTCTCAGGTTTGGAAGGGGAAGGAGTTGGATATCACATTTCATGTTAGAGGTAGGATCTCAGGTTTGGTATTAGAGGCATTGAGATATCACATCTCATGCTATCAGAAGGATCTCAGGATTGGAATGGCAAGGAGTTGGATATCACATCTCATACTAAAGGGAGGGTCTCAGGTTTGGAAGGGGAAGGATTTGGATATTACATCTCATGTTATGGGAAGGATCTCAGGTTTGGTATTAGAAGCATTGAGATATCACATCTCATGCTATTGGGAGGATCTCAGGTTTGGTATTAGAGGCATTGAGATATCACATCTCATGCTATCAGAAGGGTCTCAGGATTGGAATGGGAAGGAGTCGGATATCAGATCTCATGCTAAAAGGAGGGTCTCAGGTTTGGTATTAGAAGCATTGAGATATCACATCTCATGTTATAGGAAGGATCTCAGGTTTGGTATTAGAAACATTGAGATATCACATCTCATGCTATCAGAAGTGTCTCAGGATTGGAATGGGAAGGAGCTGGATATCACATCTCATGCTAAAGGAAGGGTCTCAGGTTTGGAACGGGAAGGAGTTGGATATCACATCTCATGTTATAGGAAGGGTCTCAGGTTTGGTATAAGCATTGAGATATGACATCTCTGCTATCGGAAGTGTCTCAGGAGTGGAATGGGAAGGAGTTGGATATCCCATCTCATGTTATAGGACGGGTCTCAGGTTTGTTATTAGAATCATTGAGATATCATATTGCATGCTGTAGGAAGGGTCTAAGGTTTGGAAGGGGAAGCATTTGGATATCACATCTCATGTTATCGGAAGGATCTCAGGTTTGGTATTAGATGTATTGAGATATCATATCTCATGCTATAGGAAGGGTCTCAGGACTGGAATGGGAAGGAGTTGGATATCACATCTCATGCTAAAGGAAGGGTCTCAGGTTTGGTAGAAGCATTGAGATATCACATCTCATGCTATAGGAAGGGTCTCAGGATTGGAATGGGAAGGACTTAGATATCACATATCATGCTATAGGGAGGGTCTCAGTTTTGATATTAGAAGCATTGAGATATCACATCTCATGCTATCGGAAGTGTCTCAGGATTGGAATGGGAAGGAGCTGGATATCACATCTCATGCTAAAGGAAGGGTCTCAGGTTTGGAACGGGAAGGAGTTGGATATCACATCTCATGTTATAGGAAGGGTCTCAGGTTTGGTATAAGCATTGAGATATGACATCTCTGCTATCGGAAGTGTCTCAGGAGTGGAATGGGAAGGAGTTGGATATCCCATCTCATGTTATAGGACGGGTCTCAGGTTTGTTATTAGAATCATTGAGATATCATATTGCATGCTGTAGGAAGGGTCTAAGGATTGGAATGGGAAGGACTTGGATATCACATCTCATGCTAGAGATAGGCTCTCAGGTTTGGAACGGGAAGGAGTTGGATATCACATTTCATGTTAGAGGAAGGATCTCAGGTTTGGTATTAGAAGCATTGAGATATCACATCTCATGCTATAGGAAGGGTCTCAGGATTGGAATGGGAAGGACTTGGATATCACATCTCATGCCATAGATAGGCTCTCAGGTTTGGAAAGGGAAGGAGTTGGATATCACATCTCATGGTATAGGAAGGGTCTCAGGATTGGAATGGGAAGTAGTTGGATATCACATCTCATGCTATAGGAAGGGTCTCAGGTTTGGTATAAGCATTGAGATATCACATCTCATGCTATAGGACGTTTCTCAGGATTGGAATGGAAGGAGTTGGATATCACATCTCATGTTATAGGAAGGATCTCAGGTTTGGTATTAGAAGCATTGAGACATCACATCTCATGCTATAGGAAGGGTCTCAGGATTGGAATGGGAAGGAGTTGGATATCACATCTCATGCTAAAGGGAGGGTCTCAGGTTTGGAAGGGGTAGGATTTGGATATCACATCTCATGTTATAGGAAGGATCACAGGTTTGGTATTAGAAGCATTGAGATATCACATCTCATGCTATCGGAAGGGTCTCAGGACTGGAATGGGAAGGAGTTGGATATCACATCTCATGCTATAGGAAGGGTCTCAGGTTTGGAACGGGAAGGAGTTGGATATCCCATCTCATGTTATAGGACGGGTCTCAGGTTTGGTATTAGAAGCATTGAGATATCACATCGCATGCTGTAGGAAGGATCTCAGGTTTGGAATGGGAAGGAATTGGATATCACATCTCATGTCATAGGAAGTATCTCAGGTTTGGTATTAGAAGCATTGAGATATCACATCTCATGCTATGGGAATGGTCTCAGGATTGGAATGGGTAGGAGTTGGATATTACATTCTTGCTATAGGAAGGGTCTCATGTTTGGAATGGGAAGGAGTTGGATATCACATATGCTATAGGAAGGGTCTCAGGTTTGGAACGGGAAGGAGTTGGATATCCCATCACATGTTATAGGACGGGTCTCTGGTTTGGTATTAGAATCATTGAGATATCACATCGCATGCTTTAGGAAGCGTCTAAGGATTGGAATGGGATGGACTTGGATATCACATCTCATGCTATAGGTAGGCTCTCAGGTTTGGTATAAGCATTGAGATATCACATCTCATGCTATAGGAAGGGTCTCAGGATTGGAATGGGAAGGATTTGGATATCACATCTCATGCTACAGGAAGGGTCTCAGGTTTGGTATAAGCATGGAGATATCACTTCTCATGCTATAGGAAGTGTCTCAGGATTGGAATGGGAAGGAGTTGGATATCACATCTCATGTTATAGGAAGGATCTCAGGTTTGGTATTAGAAGCATTGAGACATCACATCTCATGCTATAGGAAGGGTCTCAGGATTGGTATAAGCATTGAGATATCACATCTCTGCTATCGGAAGGGTCTCAGGATTGGAATGGGAAGGAGTTGGATATCCCATCTCGTTATAGGAGGGGTCTCAGGTTTGGCATTAGAAGCATTGAGATATCACATCTCATGGTATAGGACGGGTCTCAGAATTGGAATGGGAAGGAGTTGGATATCACATCTCAAGCTATAGGAAGGGTCTCAGGATTGAAATGGGAAGGACTTGGATATCACATCTCATGTTATAGGAAGGGTCTCAGGTTTGGTATTAGAAGCATTGAGATATCACATCTCATTCTATAGGAAGGGTCTCAGGATTGGAATGGGAAGGACTTGGATATCACATCTCATGTTATAGGAAGGGTCTCAGGTTTGGTATTAGAAGCATTGAGATATCACATCTCATGCTATAGGAAGGGTGTCAGAATTGGAATGGGAAGGAGTTGGATATCACATCTCAAGCTATAGGAAGGGTCTCAGGATTGGAATGGGAAGGAGTTTGATATCACATCTCATGCCATGTATGGGTCTCAGGTTTTGTAGAAGCATTGGGATATCACATCTCATGCTATCGGAAGGGTATCAGGATTGGATTTGCAAGGAGTTGGATATCCCATCTCATGCTATAGGAAGGGTCTCAGGTTGGAATGGGAAGGAGTTGGATATCACTTCTCATGTTTTAGGAAGGGTCTCAGGATTGGAATGGGAAGGACTTGGATATCACATCTCATGCTATAGGAAGGCTCTCAGGTTTGGAAGGGGAAGGAGTTGGATATCACATTTCATGTTAGAGGTAGGATCTCAGGTTTGGTATTAGAGGCATTGAGATATCACATCTCATGCTATCAGAAGGATCTCAGGATTGGAATGGGAAGGAGTTGGATATCACATCTCATACTAAAGGGAGGGTCTCAGGTTTGGAAGGGGAAGGATTTGGATATTACATCTCATGTTATGGGAAGGATCTCAGGTTTGGTATTAGAAGCATTGAGATATCACATCTCATGCTATTGGGAGGATCTCAGGTTTGGTATTAGAGGCATTGAGATATCACATCTCATGCTATCAGAAGGGTCTCAGGATTGGAATGGGAAGGAGTCGGATATCACATCTCATGCTAAAGGGAGGGTCTCAGGTTTGGTATTAGAAGCATTGAGATATCACATCTCATGTTATAGGAAGGATCTCAGGTTTGGTATTAGAAACATTGAGATATCACATCTCATGCTATCAGAAGGGTCTCAGGATTGGAATGGGAAGGAGTTGGATATCACATCTCATGCTAAAGGGAGAGTCTCAGGTTTGGAAGGGGAAGGATTTGGATATCACATCTCATGTTATCGGAAGGATCTCAGGTTTGGTATTAGAAGTATTGAGATATCATATCTCATGCTATAGGAAGGGTCTCAGGACTGGAATGGGAAGGAGTTGGATATCACATCTCATGCTAAAGGAAGGGTCTCAGGTTTGGTAGAAGCATTGAGATATCACATCTCATGCTATAGGAAGGGTCTCAGGATTGGAATGGGAAGGACTTAGATATCACATCTCATGCTATAGGAAGGGTCTCCGGTTTGGAACGGGAAGGAGTTGGATATCCCATCTCATTTTATAGGAAGAGTCTCAGGTTTGGTATAAGCATTGAGATATCACATTGCATGCTGTAGGAAGGGTCTCAGGATTGGGATGGGAAGGAGTTGGATATCACATTTCATGCTATAGGAAGGGTCTCAGGTTTGGAACGGGAAGGAGTTGGATATCCCATCTCATGTTATAGGACGGGTCTCAGGTTTGGTATTAGAAGCATTGAGATATCACATTGCATGCTGTAGGAAGGGTCTCAGGATTGGAATGGGAAGGAGTTGGATATTACATTCTTGCTATAGGAAGGGTCTCATGTTTGGAATGGGAAGGAGTTGGATATCACATATGCTATAGGAAGGGTCTCAGGTTTGGAACGGGAAGGAGTTGGATATCACATCTCATGCTATAGGAAGGGTCTCAGGTTTGGTATAAGCATTGAGATATCACATCTCTGCTATCGGAAGTGTCTCAGGATTGGAATGGGAAGGAGTTGGATATCCCATCTCATGTTATAGGACGGGTCTCAGGTTTGTTATTAGAATCATTGAGATATCATATTGCATGCTGTAGGAAGGGTCTAAGGATTGGAATGGGAAGGACTTGCATATCACATCTCATGCTATAGGTAGGCTCTCAGGTTTGGAAAGGGAAGGAGTTGGATATCACATTTCATGTTAGAGGAAGGATCTCAGGTTTGGTATTAGAGGCATTGAGATATCACATCTCATGCTATAGGAAGGCTCTCAGGTTTGGAACGGGAAGGAGTTGGATATCACATCTCATGTTATAGGAAGGGTCTCAGGTGTGGTATAAGCATTCAGATATCACATCTCTGCTATCGGAAGTGTCTCAGGATTGGAATGGGAAGGAGTTGGATATCCCATCTCATGCTATAGATAGGCTCTCAGGTTTGGAAAGGGAAGGAGTTGGATATCACATCTCATGCTATAGGAAGGGTCTCAGGATTGGAATGGGAAGTAGTTGGATATCACATCTCATGCTATAGGAAGGGTCTCAGGTTTGGTATAAGCATTGAGATATCACATCTCATGCTATAGGACAGGTCTCAGGATTGGAATGGAAGGAGTTGGATATCACATCTCATGCTATAGGAAGGGTCTCAGGATTGGAATTAGAAGCATTGAGATATCACATCTCATGCTATAGGAAGGGTCTCAGGATTGGAATGGGAAGGACTTGGATATCACATCTCATGCTATAGATAGGCTCTCAGGTTTGGAAAGGGAAGGAGTTGGATATCACATCTCATACTATAGGAAGGGTCTCAGGATTGGAATGGGAAGTAGTTGGATATCACATCTCATGCTATAGGAAGGGTGTCAGGTTTGGTATAAGCATTGAGATATCACATCTCATGCTATAGGAAGTGTCTCAGGATTGGAATGGGAAGGAGTTGGATATCACATCTCATGTTATAGGAAGGATCTCAGGTTTGGTATTAGAAGCATTGAGACATCACATCTCATGCTATAGGAAGGGTCACAGGATTGGAATGGGAAGGAGTTGGATATCACATCTCATGCTAAAGGGAGGGTCTCAGGTTTGGAAGGGGAAGGATTTGGATATTACATCTCGTGTTATAGGAATGATCTCAGGTTTGGTATTAGAAGCATTGAGATATCACATCTCATGCTATCGGAAGGATCTCAGGTTTGGTGTTAGAAGCATTGAGATATCATATCTCATGCTATAGGAAGGGTCTCAGGATTGGAATGGGAAGGAGTTGGATATCACATCTCATGCTATAGGAAGGGTCTCAGGATTGGAATGGGAAGGAGTTGTATATGACATCTCATGCCACAGGAAGGGTCTCAGGTTTGGTATAAGCATTGAGATATCACATCTCATGCTATAGGAATGGTCTCAGGATTGGAATGGGTAGGAGTTGGATATTACATTCTTGCTATAGGAAGGGTCTCATGTTTGGAATGGGAAGGAGTTGGATATCACATATGCTATAGGAAGTGTCTCAGGTTTGGAACGGGAATGAGTTGGATATCACATCTCATGTTATAGGAAGGGTCTCAGGTTTGGTATAAGCATTGAGATAGCACATCTCTGCTATCGGAAGTGGCTCAGGATTGGAATGGGAAGGATTTGGATATCACATCTCATGCTATAGGAAGGGTCTCAGGTTTGGTATACGCATGGAGTTATCACTTCTCATGCTATAGGAAGGGTCTCAGGATTGGAATGGGAAGGAGTTGAATATCACATCTCATGCTATAGGAAGGGTCTCAGGTTTGGTATAAGCATGCATGGAGATATCACTTCTCATGCTATAGGAAGGGTCTCAGGATTGGAATGGGAAGGAGTTGGATATCACATCTCATGTTATAGGAAGGATCTCAGGTTTGGTATTAGAAACATTGAGATATCACATCTCATGCTATCAGAAGGGTCTCAGGATTGGAATGGGAAGGAGTTGGATATCACATCTCATGCTAAAGGGAGAGTCTCAGGTTTGGAAGGGGAAGCATTTGGATATCACATCTCATGTTATCGGAAGGATCTCAGGTTTGGTAGAAGCATTGAGATATCACATCTCATGCTATAGGAAGGGTCTCAGGATTGGAATGGGAAGGACTTAGATATCACATATCATGCTATAGGGAGGGTCTCAGTTTTGATATTAGAAGCATTGAGATATCACATCTCATGCTATCGGAAGTGTCTCAGGATTGGAATGGGAAGGAGCTGGATATCACATCTCATGCTAAAGGAAGGGTCTCAGGTTTGGAACGGGAAGGAGTTGGATATCACATCTCATGTTATAGGAAGGGTCTCAGGTTTGGTATAAGCATTGAGATATGACATCTCTGCTATCGGAAGTGTCTCAGGAGTGGAATGGGAAGGAGTTGGATATCCCATCTCATGTTATAGGACAGGTCTCAGGTTTGTTATTAGAATCATTGAGATATCATATTGCATGCTGTAGGAAGGGTCTAAGGATTGGAATGGGAAGGACTTGGATATCACATCTCATGCTATAGATAGGCTCTCAGGTTTGGAACGGGAAGGAGTTGGATATCACATTTCATGTTAGAGGAAGGATCTCAGGTTTGGTATTAGAAGCATTGAGATATCACATCTCATGCTATAGGAAGGGTCTCAGGGTTGGAATGGGAAGGACTTGGATATCACATCTCATGCTATAGATAGGCTCTCAGGTTTGGAAAGGGAAGGAGTTGGATATCACATCTCATGGTATAGGAAGGGTCTCAGGATTGGAAAGGGAAGTAGTTGGATATCACATCTCATGCTATAGGAAGGGTCTCAGGTTTGGTATAAGCATTGAGATATCACATCTCATGCTATAGGACGTTTCTCAGGATTGGAATGGAAGGAGTTGGATATCACATCTCATGTTATAGGAAGGATCTCAGGTTTGGTATTAGAAGCATTGAGACATCACATCTCATGCTATAGGAAGGGTCTCAGGATTGGAATGGGAAGGAGTTGGATATCACATCTCATGCTATAGGAAGGGTCTCAGGTTTGGTATAAGCATTGAGATATCACATCTCATGCTATAGGAAGGGTCTCAGGATTGGAATGGGAAGGAGTTGGATATCACATCTCATGCTAAAGGGAGGGTCTCAGGTTTGGAAGGGGTAGGATTTGGATATCACATCTCATGTTATAGGAAGGATCACAGGTTTGGTATTAGAAGCATTGAGATATCACATCTCATGCTATCGGAAGGGTCTCAGGATTGGAATGGGAAGGAGTTGGATATCACATCTCATGCTATAGGAAGGGTCTCAGGTTTGGAACGGGAAGGAGTTGGATATCCCATCTCATGTTATAGGACAGGTCTCAGGTTTGGTATTAGAAGCATTGAGATATCACATCGCATGCTGTAGGAAGGATCTCAGGTTTGGAATGGGAAGGAATTGGATATCACATCTCATGTCATAGGAAGTATCTCAGGTTTGGTATTAGAAGCATTGAGATATCACATCTCATGCTATAGGAATGGTCTCAGGATTGGAATGGGTAGGAGTTGGATATTACATTCTTGCTATAGGAAGGGTCTCATGTTTGGAATGGGAAGGAGTTGGATATCACATATGCTATAGGAAGGGTCTCAGGTTTGGAACGGGAAGGAGTTGGATATCCCATCTCATGTTATAGGACGGGTCTCTGGTTTGGTATTAGAATCATTGAGATATCACATCGCATGCTGTAGGAAGCGTCTAAGGATTGGAATGGGATGGACTTGGATATCACATCTCATGCTATAGGTAGGCTCTCAGGTTTGGTATAAGCATTGAGATATCACATCTCATGCTATAGGAAGGGTCTCAGGATTGGAATGGGAAGGATTTGGATATCACATCTCATGCTATAGGAAGGGTCTCAGGTTTGGTATAAGCATGGAGATATCACTTCTCATGCTATAGGAAGTGTCTCAGGATTTGGAATGGGAAGGAGTTGGATATCACATCTCATGTTATAGGAAGGAACTCAGGTTTGGTATTAGAAGCATTGAGACATCACATCTCATGCTATAGGAAGGGTCTCAGGATTGGTATAAGCATTGAGATATCACATCTCTGCTATCGGAAGGGTCTCAGGATTGGAATGGGAAGGAGTTGGATACCCCATCTCGTTATAGGAGGGGTCTCAGGTTTGGCATTAGAAGCATTGAGATATCACATCTCATGGTATAGGACGGGTCTCAGAATTGGAATGGGAAGGAGTTGGATATCACATCTCAAACTATAGGAAGGGTCTCAGGATTGAAATGGGAAGGACTTGGATATCACATCTCATGTTATAGGAAGGGTCTCAGGTTTGGTATTAGAAGCATTGAGATATCACATCTCATGCTATAGGAAGGGTCTCAGGATTGGAATGGGAAGGACTTGGATATCACATCTCATGTTATAGGAAGGGTCTCAGGTTTGGTATTAGAAGCATTGAGATATCATATCTCATGCTATAGGAAGGGTCTCAGGACTGGAATGGGAAGGAGTTGGATATCACATCTCATGCTAAAGGAAGGGTCTCAGGTTTGGTAGAAGCATTGAGATATCACATCTCATGCTATAGGAAGGGTCTCAGGATTGGAATGGGAAGGACTTAGATATCACATATCATGCTATAGGGAGGGTCTCAGTTTTGATATTAGAAGCATTGAGATATCACATCTCATGCTATCGGAAGTGTCTCAGGATTGGAATGGGAAGGAGCTGGATATCACATCTCATGCTAAAGGAAGGGTCTCAGGTTTGGAACGGGAAGGAGTTGGATATCACATCTCATGTTATAGGAAGGGTCTCAGGTTTGGTATAAGCATTGAGATATGACATCTCTGCTATCGGAAGTGTCTCAGGAGTGGAATGGGAAGGAGTTGGATATCCCATCTCATGTTATAGGACGGGTCTCAGGTTTGTTATTAGAATCATTGAGATATCATATTGCATGCTGTAGGAAGGGTCTAAGGATTGGAATGGGAAGGACTTGGATATCACATCTCATGCTATAGATAGGCTCTCAGGTTTGGAACGGGAAGGAGTTGGATATCACATTTCATGTTAGAGGAAGGATCTCAGGTTTGGTATTAGAAGCATTGAGATATCACATCTCATGCTATAGGAAGGGTCTCAGGGTTGGAATGGGAAGGACTTGGATATCACATCTCATGCTATAGATAGGCTCTCAGGTTTGGAAAGGGAAGGAGTTGGATATCACATCTCATGGTATAGGAAGGGTCTCAGGATTGGAAAGGGAAGTAGTTGGATATCACATCTCATGCTATAGGAAGGGTCTCAGGTTTGGTATAAGCATTGAGATATCACATCTCATGCTATAGGACGTTTCTCAGGATTGGAATGGAAGGAGTTGGATATCACATCTCATGTTATAGGAAGGATCTCAGGTTTGGTATTAGAAGCATTGAGACATCACATCTCATGCTATAGGAAGGGTCTCAGGATTGGAATGGGAAGGAGTTGGATATCACATCTCATGCTATAGGAAGGGTCTCAGGTTTGGTATAAGCATTGAGATATCACATCTCATGCTATAGGAAGGGTCTCAGGATTGGAATGGGAAGGAGTTGGATATCACATCTCATGCTAAAGGGAGGGTCTCAGGTTTGGAAGGGGTATGATTTGGATATCACATCTCATGTTATAGGAAGGATCACAGGTTTGGTATTAGAAGCATTGAGATATCACATCTCATGCTATCGGAAGGGTCTCAGGATTGGAATGGGAAGGAGTTGTATATCACATCTCATGCTATAGGAAGGGTCTCAGGTTTGGAACGGGAAGGAGTTGGATATCCCATCTCATGTTATAGGACAGGTCTCAGGTTTGGTATTAGAAGCATTGAGATATCACATCGCATGCTGTAGGAAGGATCTCAGGAATGGAATGGAAGGAATTGGATATCACATCTCATGTCATAGGAAGTATCTCAGGTTTGGTATTAGAAGCATTGAGATATCACATCTCATGCTATAGGAATGGTCTCAGGATTGGAATGGGTAGGAGTTGGATATTACATTCTTGCTATAGGAAGGGTCTCATGTTTGGAATGGGAAGGAGTTGGATATCACATATGCTATAGGAAGGGTCTCAGGTTTGGAACGGGAAGGAGTTGGATATCCCATCTCATGTTATAGGACGGGTCTCTGGTTTGGTATTAGAATCATTGAGATATCACATCGCATGCTGTAGGAAGCGTCTAAGGATTGGAATGGGATGGACTTGGATATCACATCTCATGCTATAGGTAGGCTCTCAGGTTTGGTATAAGCATTGAGATATCACATCTCATGCTATAGGAAGGGTCTCAGGATTGGAATGGGAAGGATTTGGATATCACATCTCATGCTATAGGAAGGGTCTCAGGTTTGGTATAAGCATGGAGATATCACTTCTCATGCTATAGGAAGTGTCTCAGGATTTGGAATGGGAAGGAGTTGGATATCACATCTCATGTTATAGGAAGGAACTCAGGTTTGGTATTAGAAGCATTGAGACATCACATCTCATGCTATAGGAAGGGTCTCAGGATTGGTATAAGCATTGAGATATCACATCTCTGCTATCGGAAGGGTCTCAGGATTGGAATGGGAAGGAGTTGGATATCACATCTCATGCTAAAGGAAGGGTCTCAGGTTTGGTAGAAGCATTGAGATATCACATCTCATGCTATAGGAAGGGTCTCAGGATTGGAATGGGAAGGACTTAGATATCACATATCATGCTATAGGGAGGGTCTCAGTTTTGATATTAGAAGCATTGAGATATCACATCTCATGCTATCGGAAGTGTCTCAGGATTGGAATGGGAAGGAGCTGGATATCACATCTCATGCTAAAGGAAGGGTCTCAGGTTTGGAACGGGAAGGAGTTGGATATCACATCTCATGTTATAGGAAGGGTCTCAGGTTTGGTATAAGCATTGAGATATGACATCTCTGCTATCGGAAGTGTCTCAGGAGTGGAATGGGAAGGAGTTGGATATCCCATCTCATGTTATAGGACGGGTCTCAGGTTTGTTATTAGAATCATTGAGATATCATATTGCATGCTGTAGGAAGGGTCTAAGGATTGGAATGGGAAGGACTTGGATATCACATCTCATGCTATAGATAGGCTCTCAGGTTTGGAACGGGAAGGAGTTGGATATCACATTTCATGTTAGAGGAAGGATCTCAGGTTTGGTATTAGAAGCATTGAGATATCACATCTCATGCTATAGGAAGGGTCTCAGGGTTGGAATGGGAAGGACTTGGATATCACATCTCATGCTATAGATAGGCTCTCAGGTTTGGAAAGGGAAGGAGTTGGATATCACATCTCATGGTATAGGAAGGGTCTCAGGATTGGAAAGGGAAGTAGTTGGATATCACATCTCATGCTATAGGAAGGGTCTCAGGTTTGGTATAAGCATTGAGATATCACATCTCATGCTATAGGACGTTTCTCAGGATTGGAATGGAAGGAGTTGGATATCACATCTCATGTTATAGGAAGGATCTCAGGTTTGGTATTAGAAGCATTGAGACATCACATCTCATGCTATAGGAAGGGTCTCAGGATTGGAATGGGAAGGAGTTGGATATCACATCTCATGCTATAGGAAGGGTCTCAGGTTTGGTATAAGCATTGAGATATCACATCTCATGCTATAGGAAGGGTCTCAGGATTGGAATGGGAAGGAGTTGGATATCACATCTCATGCTAAAGGGAGGGTCTCAGGTTTGGAAGGGGTATGATTTGGATATCACATCTCATGTTATAGGAAGGATCACAGGTTTGGTATTAGAAGCATTGAGATATCACATCTCATGCTATCGGAAGGGTCTCAGGATTGGAATGGGAAGGAGTTGGATATCACATCTCATGCTATAGGAAGGGTCTCAGGTTTGGAACGGGAAGGAGTTGGATATCCCATCTCATGTTATAGGACAGGTCTCAGGTTTGGTATTAGAAGCATTGAGATATCACATCGCATGCTGTAGGAAGGATCTCAGGAATGGAATGGAAGGAATTGGATATCACATCTCATGTCATAGGAAGTATCTCAGGTTTGGTATTAGAAGCATTGAGATATCACATCTCATGCTATAGGAATGGTCTCAGGATTGGAATGGGTAGGAGTTGGATATTACATTCTTGCTATAGGAAGGGTCTCATGTTTGGAATGGGAAGGAGTTGGATATCACATATGCTATAGGAAGGGTCTCAGGTTTGGAACGGGAAGGAGTTGGATATCCCATCTCATGTTATAGGACGGGTCTCTGGTTTGGTATTAGAATCATTGAGATATCACATCGCATGCTGTAGGAAGCGTCTAAGGATTGGAATGGGATGGACTTGGATATCACATCTCATGCTATAGGTAGGCTCTCAGGTTTGGTATAAGCATTGAGATATCACATCTCATGCTATAGGAAGGGTCTCAGGATTGGAATGGGAAGGATTTGGATATCACATCTCATGCTATAGGAAGGGTCTCAGGTTTGGTATAAGCATGGAGATATCACTTCTCATGCTATAGGAAGTGTCTCAGGATTTGGAATGGGAAGGAGTTGGATATCACATCTCATGTTATCGGAAGGATCTCAGGTTTGGTAGAAGCATTGAGATATCACATCTCATGCTATAGGAAGGGTCTCAGGATTGGAATGGGAAGGACTTAGATATCACATATCATGCTATAGGGAGGGTCTCAGTTTTGATATTAGAAGCATTGAGATATCACATCTCATGCTATCGGAAGTGTCTCAGGATTGGAATGGGAAGGAGCTGGATATCACATCTCATGCTAAAGGAAGGGTCTCAGGTTTGGAACGGGAAGGAGTTGGATATCACATCTCATGTTATAGGAAGGGTCTCAGGTTTGGTATAAGCATTGAGATATGACATCTCTGCTATCGGAAGTGTCTCAGGAGTGGAATGGGAAGGAGTTGGATATCCCATCTCATGTTATAGGACGGGTCTCAGGTTTGTTATTAGAATCATTGAGATATCATATTGCATGCTGTAGGAAGGGTCTAAGGATTGGAATGGGAAGGACTTGGATATCACATCTCATGCTATAGATAGGCTCTCAGGTTTGGAACGGGAAGGAGTTGGATATCACATTTCATGTTAGAGGAAGGATCTCAGGTTTGGTATTAGAAGCATTGAGATATCACATCTCATGCTATAGGAAGGGTCTCAGGGTTGGAATGGGAAGGACTTGGATATCACATCTCATGCTATAGATAGGCTCTCAGGTTTGGAAAGGGAAGGAGTTGGATATCACATCTCATGGTATAGGAAGGGTCTCAGGATTGGAAAGGGAAGTAGTTGGATATCACATCTCATGCTATAGGAAGGGTCTCAGGTTTGGTATAAGCATTGAGATATCACATCTCATGCTATAGGACGTTTCTCAGGATTGGAATGGAAGGAGTTGGATATCACATCTCATGTTATAGGAAGGATCTCAGGTTTGGTATTAGAAGCATTGAGACATCACATCTCATGCTATAGGAAGGGTCTCAGGATTGGAATGGGAAGGAGTTGGATATCACATCTCATGCTATAGGAAGGGTCTCAGGTTTGGTATAAGCATTGAGATATCACATCTCATGCTATAGGAAGGGTCTCAGGATTGGAATGGGAAGGAGTTGGATATCACATCTCATGCTAAAGGGAGGGTCTCAGGTTTGGAAGGGGTAGGATTTGGATATCACATCTCATGTTATAGGAAGGATCACAGGTTTGGTATTAGAAGCATTGAGATATCACATCTCATGCTATCGGAAGGGTCTCAGGATTGGAATGGGAAGGAGTTGGATATCACATCTCATGCTATAGGAAGGGTCTCAGGTTTGGAACGGGAAGGAGTTGGATATCCCATCTCATGTTATAGGACAGGTCTCAGGTTTGGTATTAGAAGCATTGAGATATCACATCGCATGCTGTAGGAAGGATCTCAGGTTTGGAATGGGAAGGAATTGGATATCACATCTCATGTCATAGGAAGTATCTCAGGTTTGGTATTAGAAGCATTGAGATATCACATCTCATGCTATAGGAATGGTCTCAGGATTGGAATGGGTAGGAGTTGGATATTACATTCTTGCTATAGGAAGGGTCTCATGTTTGGAATGGGAAGGAGTTGGATATCACATATGCTATAGGAAGGGTCTCAGGTTTGGAACGGGAAGGAGTTGGATATCCCATCTCATGTTATAGGACGGGTCTCTGGTTTGGTATTAGAATCATTGAGATATCACATCGCATGCTGTAGGAAGCGTCTAAGGATTGGAATGGGATGGACTTGGATATCACATCTCATGCTATAGGTAGGCTCTCAGGTTTGGTATAAGCATTGAGATATCACATCTCATGCTATAGGAAGGGTCTCAGGATTGGAATGGGAAGGATTTGGATATCACATCTCATGCTATAGGAAGGGTCTCAGGTTTGGTATAAGCATGGAGATATCACTTCTCATGCTATAGGAAGTGTCTCAGGATTTGGAATGGGAAGGAGTTGGATATCACATCTCATGTTATAGGAAGGAACTCAGGTTTGGTATTAGAAGCATTGAGACATCACATCTCATGCTATAGGAAGGGTCTCAGGATTGGTATAAGCATTGAGATATCACATCTCTGCTATCGGAAGGGTCTCAGGATTGGAATGGGAAGGAGTTGGATACCCCATCTCGTTATAGGAGGGGTCTCAGGTTTGGCATTAGAAGCATTGAGATATCACATCTCATGGTATAGGACGGGTCTCAGAATTGGAATGGGAAGGAGTTGGATATCACATCTCAAACTATAGGAAGGGTCTCAGGATTGAAATGGGAAGGACTTGGATATCACATCTCATGTTATAGGAAGGGTCTCAGGTTTGGTATTAGAAGCATTGAGATATCACATCTCATGCTATAGGAAGGGTCTCAGGATTGGAATGGGAAGGACTTGGATATCACATCTCATGTTATAGGAAGGGTCTCAGGTTTGGTATTAGAAGCATTGAGATATCATATCTCATGCTATAGGAAGGGTCTCAGGACTGGAATGGGAAGGAGTTGGATATCACATCTCATGCTAAAGGAAGGGTCTCAGGTTTGGTAGAAGCATTGAGATATCACATCTCATGCTATAGGAAGGGTCTCAGGATTGGAATGGGAAGGACTTAGATATCACATATCATGCTATAGGGAGGGTCTCAGTTTTGATATTAGAAGCATTGAGATATCACATCTCATGCTATCGGAAGTGTCTCAGGATTGGAATGGGAAGGAGCTGGATATCACATCTCATGCTAAAGGAAGGGTCTCAGGTTTGGAACGGGAAGGAGTTGGATATCACATCTCATGTTATAGGAAGGGTCTCAGGTTTGGTATAAGCATTGAGATATGACATCTCTGCTATCGGAAGTGTCTCAGGAGTGGAATGGGAAGGAGTTGGATATCCCATCTCATGTTATAGGACGGGTCTCAGGTTTGTTATTAGAATCATTGAGATATCATATTGCATGCTGTAGGAAGGGTCTAAGGATTGGAATGGGAAGGACTTGGATATCACATCTCATGCTATAGATAGGCTCTCAGGTTTGGAACGGGAAGGAGTTGGATATCACATTTCATGTTAGAGGAAGGATCTCAGGTTTGGTATTAGAAGCATTGAGATATCACATCTCATGCTATAGGAAGGGTCTCAGGGTTGGAATGGGAAGGACTTGGATATCACATCTCATGCTATAGATAGGCTCTCAGGTTTGGAAAGGGAAGGAGTTGGATATCACATCTCATGGTATAGGAAGGGTCTCAGGATTGGAAAGGGAAGTAGTTGGATATCACATCTCATGCTATAGGAAGGGTCTCAGGTTTGGTATAAGCATTGAGATATCACATCTCATGCTATAGGACGTTTCTCAGGATTGGAATGGAAGGAGTTGGATATCACATCTCATGTTATAGGAAGGATCTCAGGTTTGGTATTAGAAGCATTGAGACATCACATCTCATGCTATAGGAAGGGTCTCAGGATTGGAATGGGAAGGAGTTGGATATCACATCTCATGCTATAGGAAGGGTCTCAGGTTTGGTATAAGCATTGAGATATCACATCTCATGCTATAGGAAGGGTCTCAGGATTGGAATGGGAAGGAGTTGGATATCACATCTCATGCTAAAGGGAGGGTCTCAGGTTTGGAAGGGGTATGATTTGGATATCACATCTCATGTTATAGGAAGGATCACAGGTTTGGTATTAGAAGCATTGAGATATCACATCTCATGCTATAGGAAGGGTCTCAGGTTTGGAACGGGAAGGAGTTGGATATCCCATCTCATGTTATAGGACAGGTCTCAGGTTTGGTATTAGAAGCATTGAGATATCACATCGCATGCTGTAGGAAGGATCTCAGGAATGGAATGGAAGGAATTGGATATCACATCTCATGTCATAGGAAGTATCTCAGGTTTGGTATTAGAAGCATTGAGATATCACATCTCATGCTATAGGAATGGTCTCAGGATTGGAATGGGTAGGAGTTGGATATTACATTCTTGCTATAGGAAGGGTCTCATGTTTGGAATGGGAAGGAGTTGGATATCACATATGCTATAGGAAGGGTCTCAGGTTTGGAACGGGAAGGAGTTGGATATCCCATCTCATGTTATAGGACGGGTCTCTGGTTTGGTATTAGAATCATTGAGATATCACATCGCATGCTGTAGGAAGCGTCTAAGGATTGGAATGGGATGGACTTGGATATCACATCTCATGCTATAGGTAGGCTCTCAGGTTTGGTATAAGCATTGAGATATCACATCTCATGCTATAGGAAGGGTCTCAGGATTGGAATGGGAAGGATTTGGATATCACATCTCATGCTATAGGAAGGGTCTCAGGTTTGGTATAAGCATGGAGATATCACTTCTCATGCTATAGGAAGTGTCTCAGGATTTGGAATGGGAAGGAGTTGGATATCACATCTCATGTTATAGGAAGGAACTCAGGTTTGGTATTAGAAGCATTGAGACATCACATCTCATGCTATAGGAAGGGTCTCAGGATTGGTATAAGCATTGAGATATCACATCTCTGCTATCGGAAGGGTCTCAGGATTGGAATGGGAAGGAGTTGGATATCACATCTCATGCTAAAGGAAGGGTCTCAGGTTTGGTAGAAGCATTGAGATATCACATCTCATGCTATAGGAAGGGTCTCAGGATTGGAATGGGAAGGACTTAGATATCACATATCATGCTATAGGGAGGGTCTCAGTTTTGATATTAGAAGCATTGAGATATCACATCTCATGCTATCGGAAGTGTCTCAGGATTGGAATGGGAAGGAGCTGGATATCACATCTCATGCTAAAGGAAGGGTCTCAGGTTTGGAACGGGAAGGAGTTGGATATCACATCTCATGTTATAGGAAGGGTCTCAGGTTTGGTATAAGCATTGAGATATGACATCTCTGCTATCGGAAGTGTCTCAGGAGTGGAATGGGAAGGAGTTGGATATCCCATCTCATGTTATAGGACGGGTCTCAGGTTTGTTATTAGAATCATTGAGATATCATATTGCATGCTGTAGGAAGGGTCTAAGGATTGGAATGGGAAGGACTTGGATATCACATCTCATGCTATAGATAGGCTCTCAGGTTTGGAACGGGAAGGAGTTGGATATCACATTTCATGTTAGAGGAAGGATCTCAGGTTTGGTATTAGAAGCATTGAGATATCACATCTCATGCTATAGGAAGGGTCTCAGGGTTGGAATGGGAAGGACTTGGATATCACATCTCATGCTATAGATAGGCTCTCAGGTTTGGAAAGGGAAGGAGTTGGATATCACATCTCATGGTATAGGAAGGGTCTCAGGATTGGAAAGGGAAGTAGTTGGATATCACATCTCATGCTATAGGAAGGGTCTCAGGTTTGGTATAAGCATTGAGATATCACATCTCATGCTATAGGACGTTTCTCAGGATTGGAATGGAAGGAGTTGGATATCACATCTCATGTTATAGGAAGGATCTCAAGTTTGGTATTAGAAGCATTGAGACATCACATCTCATGCTATAGGAAGGGTCTCAGGATTGGAATGGGAAGGAGTTGGATATCACATCTCATGCTATAGGAAGGGTCTCAGGTTTGGTATAAGCATTGAGATATCACATCTCATGCTATAGGAAGGGTCTCAGGATTGGAATGGGAAGGAGTTGGATATCACATCTCATGCTAAAGGGAGGGTCTCAGGTTTGGAAGGGGTATGATTTGGATATCACATCTCATGTTATAGGAAGGATCACAGGTTTGGTATTAGAAGCATTGAGATATCACATCTCATGCTATCGGAAGGGTCTCAGGATTGGAATGGGAAGGAGTTGTATATCACATCTCATGCTATAGGAAGGGTCTCAGGTTTGGAACGGGAAGGAGTTGGATATCCCATCTCATGTTATAGGACAGGTCTCAGGTTTGGTATTAGAAGCATTGAGATATCACATCGCATGCTGTAGGAAGGATCTCAGGAATGGAATGGAAGGAATTGGATATCACATCTCATGTCATAGGAAGTATCTCAGGTTTGGTATTAGAAGCATTGAGATATCACATCTCATGCTATAGGAATGGTCTCAGGATTGGAATGGGTAGGAGTTGGATATTACATTCTTGCTATAGGAAGGGTCTCATGTTTGGAATGGGAAGGAGTTGGATATCACATATGCTATAGGAAGGGTCTCAGGTTTGGAACGGGAAGGAGTTGGATATCCCATCTCATGTTATAGGACGGGTCTCTGGTTTGGTATTAGAATCATTGAGATATCACATCGCATGCTGTAGGAAGCGTCTAAGGATTGGAATGGGATGGACTTGGATATCACATCTCATGCTATAGGTAGGCTCTCAGGTTTGGTATAAGCATTGAGATATCACATCTCATGCTATAGGAAGGGTCTCAGGATTGGAATGGGAAGGATTTGGATATCACATCTCATGCTATAGGAAGGGTCTCAGGTTTGGTATAAGCATGGAGATATCACTTCTCATGCTATAGGAAGTGTCTCAGGATTTGGAATGGGAAGGAGTTGGATATCACATCTCATGTTATAGGAAGGAACTCAGGTTTGGTATTAGAAGCATTGAGACATCACATCTCATGCTATAGGAAGGGTCTCAGGATTGGTATAAGCATTGAGATATCACATCTCTGCTATCGGAAGGGTCTCAGGATTGGAATGGGAAGGAGTTGGATATCACATCTCATGCTAAAGGAAGGGTCTCAGGTTTGGTAGAAGCATTGAGATATCACATCTCATGCTATAGGAAGGGTCTCAGGATTGGAATGGGAAGGACTTAGATATCACATATCATGCTATAGGGAGGGTCTCAGTTTTGATATTAGAAGCATTGAGATATCACATCTCATGCTATCGGAAGTGTCTCAGGATTGGAATGGGAAGGAGCTGGATATCACATCTCATGCTAAAGGAAGGGTCTCAGGTTTGGAACGGGAAGGAGTTGGATATCACATCTCATGTTATAGGAAGGGTCTCAGGTTTGGTATAAGCATTGAGATATGACATCTCTGCTATCGGAAGTGTCTCAGGAGTGGAATGGGAAGGAGTTGGATATCCCATCTCATGTTATAGGACGGGTCTCAGGTTTGTTATTAGAATCATTGAGATATCATATTGCATGCTGTAGGAAGGGTCTAAGGATTGGAATGGGAAGGACTTGGATATCACATCTCATGCTATAGATAGGCTCTCAGGTTTGGAACGGGAAGGAGTTGGATATCACATTTCATGTTAGAGGAAGGATCTCAGGTTTGGTATTAGAAGCATTGAGATATCACATCTCATGCTATAGGAAGGGTCTCAGGGTTGGAATGGGAAGGACTTGGATATCACATCTCATGCTATAGATAGGCTCTCAGGTTTGGAAAGGGAAGGAGTTGGATATCACATCTCATGGTATAGGAAGGGTCTCAGGATTGGAAAGGGAAGTAGTTGGATATCACATCTCATGCTATAGGAAGGGTCTCAGGTTTGGTATAAGCATTGAGATATCACATCTCATGCTATAGGACGTTTCTCAGGATTGGAATGGAAGGAGTTGGATATCACATCTCATGTTATAGGAAGGATCTCAGGTTTGGTATTAGAAGCATTGAGACATCACATCTCATGCTATAGGAAGGGTCTCAGGATTGGAATGGGAAGGAGTTGGATATCACATCTCATGCTATAGGAAGGGTCTCAGGTTTGGTATAAGCATTGAGATATCACATCTCATGCTATAGGAAGGGTCTCAGGATTGGAATGGGAAGGAGTTGGATATCACATCTCATGCTAAAGGGAGGGTCTCAGGTTTGGAAGGGGTATGATTTGGATATCACATCTCATGTTATAGGAAGGATCACAGGTTTGGTATTAGAAGCATTGAGATATCACATCTCATGCTATCGGAAGGGTCTCAGGATTGGAATGGGAAGGAGTTGGATATCACATCTCATGCTATAGGAAGGGTCTCAGGTTTGGAACGGGAAGGAGTTGGATATCCCATCTCATGTTATAGGACAGGTCTCAGGTTTGGTATTAGAAGCATTGAGATATCACATCGCATGCTGTAGGAAGGATCTCAGGAATGGAATGGAAGGAATTGGATATCACATCTCATGTCATAGGAAGTATCTCAGGTTTGGTATTAGAAGCATTGAGATATCACATCTCATGCTATAGGAATGGTCTCAGGATTGGAATGGGTAGGAGTTGGATATTACATTCTTGCTATAGGAAGGGTCTCATGTTTGGAATGGGAAGGAGTTGGATATCACATATGCTATAGGAAGGGTCTCAGGTTTGGAACGGGAAGGAGTTGGATATCCCATCTCATGTTATAGGACGGGTCTCTGGTTTGGTATTAGAATCATTGAGATATCACATCGCATGCTGTAGGAAGCGTCTAAGGATTGGAATGGGATGGACTTGGATATCACATCTCATGCTATAGGTAGGCTCTCAGGTTTGGTATAAGCATTGAGATATCACATCTCATGCTATAGGAAGGGTCTCAGGATTGGAATGGGAAGGATTTGGATATCACATCTCATGCTATAGGAAGGGTCTCAGGTTTGGTATAAGCATGGAGATATCACTTCTCATGCTATAGGAAGTGTCTCAGGATTTGGAATGGGAAGGAGTTGGATATCACATCTCATGTTATAGGAAGGAACTCAGGTTTGGTATTAGAAGCATTGAGACATCACATCTCATGCTATAGGAAGGGTCTCAGGATTGGTATAAGCATTGAGATATCACATCTCTGCTATCGGAAGGGTCTCAGGATTGGAATGGGAAGGAGTTGGATACCCATTCTCGTTATAGGAGGGGTCTCAGGTTTGGCATTAGAAGCATTGAGATATCACATCTCATGGTATAGGACGGGTCTCAGAATTGGAATGGGAAGGAGTTGGATATCACATCTCAAGCTATAGGAAGGGTCTCAGGATTGAAATGGGAAGGACTTGGATATCACATCTCATGTTATAGGAAGGGTCTCAGGTTTGGTATTAGAAGCATTGAGATATCACATCTCATGCTATAGGAAGGGTCTCAGGATTGGAATGGGAAGGACTTGGATATCACATCTCATGTTATAGGAAGGGTCTCAGGTTTGGTATTAGAAGCATTGAGATATCACATCTCATGCTATAGGAAGGGTCTCAGAATTGGAATGGGAAGGAGTTGGATATCACATCTCAAGCTATAGGAAGGGTCTCAGAATTGGAATGGGAAGGAGTTTGATATCACAATTCATGCCATGTATGGGTCTCAGGTTTTGTAGAAGCATTGGGATATCACATCTCATGCTATCGGAAGGGTATCAGGATTGGATTTGGAAGGAGTTGGATATCCCATCTCATGCTATAGGAAGGGTCTCAGGTTGGAATGGGAAGGAGTTGGATATCACTTCTCATGTTTTAGGAAGGGTCTCAGGATTGGAATGGGAAGGACTTGGATATCACATCTCATGCTCTAGGAAGGCTCTCAGGTTTGGAAGGGGAAGGAGTTGGATATCACATTTCATGTTAGAGGTAGGATCTCAGGTTTGGTATTAGAGGCATTGAGATATCACACCTCATGCTATCAGAAGGATCTCAGGATTGGAATTGGAAGGAGTTGGATATCACATCTCATACTAAAGGGAGGGTCTCAGGTTTGGAAGGGGAAGGATTTGGGTATTACATCTCATGTTATGGGAAGGATCTCAGGTTTGGTATTAGAAGCATTGAGATATCACATCTCATGCTATTGGGAGGATCTCAGGTTTGGTATTAGAGGCATTGAGATATCACATCTCATGCTATCAGAAGGGTCTCAGGATTGGAATGGGAAGGAGTCGGATATCACATCTCATGCTAAAGGGAGGGTCTCAGGTTTGGTATTAGAAGCATTGAGATATCACATCTCATGTTATAGGAAGGATCTCAGGTTTGGTATTAGAAACATTGAGATATCACATCTCATGCTATCAGAAGGGTCTCAGGATTGGAATGGGAAGGAGTTGGATATCACATCTCATGCTAAAGGGAGAGTCTCAGGTTTGGAAGGGGAAGGATTTGGATATCACATCTCATGTTATCGGAAGGATCTCAGGTTTGGTATTAGAAGTATTGAGATATCATATCTCATGCTATAGGAAGGGTCTCAGGACTGGAATGGGAAGGAGTTGGATATCACATCTCATGCTAAAGGAAGGGTCTCAGGTTTGGTAGAAGCATTGAGATATCACATCTCATGCTATAGGAAGGGTCTCAGGATTGGAATGGGAAGGACTTAGATATCACATATCATGCTATAGAGAGGGTCTCAGTTTTGATATTAGAAGCATTGAGATATCACATCTCATGCTATCGGAAGTGTCTCAGGATTGGAATTCGAAGGAGCTGGATATCACATCTCATGCTAAAGGAAGGGTCTCAGGTTTGAAACGGGAAGGAGTTGGATATCACATCTCATGTTATAGGAAGGGTCTCAGGTTTGGTATAAGCATTGAGATATCACATCTCATGCTATAGGAAGGGTCTCAGGATTGGAATGGGAAGGAGTTGGATATCACATCTCATGCTATAGGAAGGGTATCAGGTTTGGTATAAGCATTGAGATATCACATCTCATGCTATAGGAAGGGTCTCAGGATTGGAATGGGAAGGAGTTGGATATCACATCTCATGCTATAGGAAGGGTCTCAGGTTTGGAACGGGAAGGAGTTGGATATCCCATCTCATTTTATAGGAAGAGTCTCAGGTTTGGTATAAGCATTGAGATATCACATTGCATGCTGTAGGAAGGGTCTCAGGATTGGGATGGGAAGGAGTTGGATATCACATCTCATGCTATAGGAAGGGTCTCAGGTTTGGAACGGGAAGGAGTTGGATATCCCATCTCATGTTATAGGACGGGTCTCAGGTTTGGTATTAGAAGCATTGAGATATCACATTGCATGCTGTAGGAAGGGTCTCAGGATTGGAATGGGAAGGAGTTGGATATTACATTCTTGCCATAGGAAGGGTCTCATGTTTGGAATGGGAAGCAGTTGGATATCACATATGCTATAGGAAGGGTCTCAGGTTTGGAACGGGAAGGAGTTGGATATCACATCTCATGCTATAGGAAGGGTCTCAGGTTTGGTATAAGCATTGAGATATCACATCTCTGCTATCGGAAGTGTCTCAGGATTGGAATGGGAAGGAGTTGGATATCCCATCTCATGTTATAGGACGGGTCTCAGGTTTGTTATTAGAATCATTGAGATATCATATTGCATGCTGTAGGAAGGGTCTAAGGATTGGAATGGGAAGGACTTGGATATCACATCTCATGCTATAGGTAGGCTCTCAGGTTTGGAAAGGGAAGGAGTTGGATATCACATTTCATGTTAGAGGAAGGATCTCAGGTTTGGTATTAGAGGCATTGAGATATCACATCTCATGCTATAGGAAGGGTCTCAGGATTGGAATGGGAAGGCGTTGGATATCACATCTCATGCTATAGGAAGGGTCTCAGGTTTGGTATAAGCATTGAGATATCACATCTCATGCTATAGGAAGAGTCTCAGGATTGGAATGGGAAGGAGTTGGAGATCACATCTGATGTTATAGGAAGGATCTCAGGTTTGGTATCAGAAGCATTGAGATATCACATCCCTGCTATCGGAAGGGTCTCAGGATTGGAATGGGAAGGAGTTGGATATCCCATCTCATGTTATAGGAAGAGTCTCAGGTTTGGTATTAGAAGCATTGAGATATCACATCTCATGCTATAGGAAGTGTCTCAGGATTGGAATGGGATGGAGTTTGATATCACATCTCATGCCATGTATGGGTCTCAGGTTTTGTAGAAGCATTGGGATATCACATCTCATGCTATCGGAAGGGTATCAGGAATGGATTTGGAAGGAGTTGGATATCCCATCTCATGCTATAGGAAGGGTCTCAGGTTGGAATGGGAAGGAGTTGGATATCACATCTGATGTTATAGGAAGGGTCTCAGGATTGGAATGGGAAGGACTTGGATATCACATCTCATGCTATAGGAAGGCTCTCAGGTTTGGAAGGGGAAGGAGTTGGATATCACATTTCATGTTAGAGGTAGGATCTCAGGTTTGGTAAAGAGGCATTGAGATATCACATCTCATGCTATAGGAAGGGTCTCAGGATTGGAATGGGAAGGAGTTGGATATCACATCTCATGTTATAGGATAGATCTCAGGTTTGGTATTAGAAGCATTGAGACATCACATCTCATGTTATAGGAAGTGTCTCAGGTTCGCATTCCAATCCTGAGACCCTTCCCATAGCATGAGATGTGATGTCTCAATGCTTCTAATACCAAACATGAGATCCTTCCTATAACATCAAATGTGATATCCAACTCCTTCCCATTCCAATCCTGAGACCCTTCCTATAGCATGAGATGTGATATCTCAATGCTTATACCCAACCTGAGACCCTTCCTATAGCATGAGATGTGATATCCAACTCCTTCCCATTCCAATCCTGAGACCCTTCCTATAGCATGAGATGTGATGTCTCAATGCTTCTAATACCAAACCTGAGATCCTTCCTATAACATGAGATGTGATATCCAACTCCTTCCATTCCAATCCTGAGAAACGTCCTATAGCATGAGATGTGATATCTCAATGCTTATACCAAACCTGAGACCCTTCCTATAGCATGAGATGTGATATCCAACTCCTTCCCATTCCAATCCTGAGACCCTTCCTATAGCATGAGATGTGATATCTCAATGCCTCTAATACCAAACCTGAGATCCTTCCTATAGCATGAGATGTGATATCCAACTTCTTCCCATTCCAATCCTGAGACCCTTCCTATAACATGAGATGTGATGTCTCAATGCTTCTAATACCAAACCTGATATCTTTCCTATAACATGAGATGTGATATCCAACTCCTTCCCATTCCAATCCTGAGACCCTTCCTATAGCATGAGATGTGATATCTCAATGCTTATACCAAACCTGAGACCCTTCCTCTAGCTTGAGATGTGATATCCAACTCCTTCCCATTCCAATCCTGAGAACCTTCCTATAGCATGAGATGTGATATCTCAATGCCTCTAATACCAAACCTGAGATCCTTCCTCTAACATGAAATGTGATATCCAACTCCTTCCCCTTCCAAACCTGAGAGCCTTCCTATAGCATGAGATATGATATCCAAGTCCTTCCCATTCCAATCCTGAGACCCTTCCTATAACATGAGATGTGATATCCAACTCCTTCCCATTCCAACCTGAGACCCTTCCTATAGCATGAGATGGGATATCCAACTCCTTCCAAATCCAATCCTGATACCCTTCCGATAGCATGAGATGTGATATCCCAATGCTTCTACCAAACCTGAGACCCATACTATGGCATGAGATGTGATATCAAACTCCTTCCCATTCCAATCCTGAGACCCTTCCTATAGCTTGAGATGTGATATCCAACTCCTTCCCATTCCAATTCTGAGACCCTTCCTATACCATGAGACTTGATATCTCAATGCTTCTAATACCAAACCTGAGACCCGTCCTATAACATGAGATGTGATATCCAAATCCTTCCCCTTCCAAACCTTAGACCCTTCCTTTATCATGATATGTGATATCCAACTCCTTCCCATTCCAATCCTGACACCCTTCCGATATCATGAGATTTGTTATCTCAATGCTTCTAATATCAAACTTGAGACCCTCCCTATAGCATGAGATCTGACATCCAAGTCCTTCCCATTCCAATCCTGAGACCCTTCCTATAGCATGAGATGTGATATCTCAATGCTTCTAATACCAAACCTGAGACCCTTCCTATAACATGAGATGGGATATCCAAGTCCTTCCCATTCTAATCCTGAGACCCTTCCCCTAGCATGAGATGTGATGTCTCAATGCTTCTAATACCAAACCTGAGATCCTTCCTATAACATGAGATGTGATATCCAACTCCTTCCCATTCCAATCCTGAGACCCTTCCTATAGCATGAGAAGTGATATCTCCATGCTTATACCAAACCCGAGACCCTTCCTATAGCATGAGATGTGATATCCAACTCCTTCCCATTCCAATCCTGAGACCCTTCCTATAGCATGAGAAGTGATATCTCCATGCGTATACCAAACCTGAGACCCTTCCTATAGCATGAGATGTGATATCCAAATCCTTCCCATTCCAATCCTGAGACCCTTCCTATAGCATGAGATGTGATATCTCAATGCTTATACCAAACCAGAGACCCGTCCTATAACATGAGATGGGATATCCAACTCCTTCCCATTCCAACCTGAGACCCTTCCTATAGCATGAGATGGGATATCCAACTCCTTCCAAATCCAATCCTGATAACCTTCCGATAGCATGAGATGTGATATCCCAATGCTTCTACCAAACCTGAGACCCATACTATGGCATGAGATGTGATATCAAACTCCTTCCCATTCCAATCCTGAGACCCTTCCTATAGCTTGAGATGTGATATCCAACTCCTTCCCATTCCAATTCTGAGACCCTTCCTATACCATGAGACTTGATATCTCAATGCTTCTAATACCAAACCTGAGACCCGTCCTATAACATGAGATGTGATATCCAAATCCTTCCCCTTCCAAACCTTAGACCCTTCCTTTATCATGATATGTGATATCCAACTCCTTCCCATTCCAATCCTGACACCCTTCCGATATCATGAGATTTGTTATCTCAATGTTTCTAATATCAAACTTGAGACCCTCCCTATAGCATGAGATCTGACATCCAAGTCCTTCCCATTCCAATCCTGAGACCCTTCCTATAGCATGAGATGTGATATCTCAATGCTTCTAATACCAAACCTGAGACCCTTCCTATAACATGAGATGGGATATCCAAGTCCTTCCCATTCTAATCCTGAGACCCTTCCCCTAGCATGAGATGTGATGTCTCAATGCTTCTAATACCAAACCTGAGATCCTTCCTATAACATGAGATGTGATATCCAACTCCTTCCCATTCCAATCCTGAGACCCTTCCTATAGCATGAGAAGTGATATCTCCATGCTTATACCAAACCCGAGATCCTTCCTATAGCATGAGATGTGATATCCAACTCCTTCCCATTCCAATCCTGAGACCCTTCCTATAGCATGAGAAGTGATATCTCCATGCGTATACCAAACCTGAGACCCTTCCTATAGCATGAGATGTGATATCCAAATCCTTCCCATTCCAATCCTGAGACCCTTCCTATAGCATGAGATGTGATATCTCAATGCTTATACCAAACCAGAGACCCGTCCTATAACATGAGATGGGATATCCAACTCCTTCCCATTCCAATCCTGAGACCCTTCCTATAACATGAGATGTGATATCCAACTCCTTCCCATTCCAACCTGAGACCCTTCCTATAGCATGAGATGGGATATCCAACTCCTTCCAAATCCAATCCTGATACCCTTCCGATAGCATGAGATGTGATATCCCAATGCTTCTACCAAACCTGAGACCCATACTATAGCATGAGATGTGATATCAAACTCCTTCCCATTCCAATCCTGAGACCCTTCCTATAGCTTGAGATGTGATATCCAACTCCTTCCCATTCCAATTCTGAGACCCTTCCTATACCATGAGACTTGATATCTCAATGCTTCTAATACCAAACCTGAGAACCGTCCTATAACGTGAGATGTGATATCCAAATCCTTCCCCTTCCAAACCTTAGACCCTTCCTTTATCATGAGATGTGATTTCCAACTCCTTCCCATTCCAATCCTGACACCCTTCCGATATCATGAGATTTGTTATCTCAATGCTTCTAATATCAAACTTGAGACCCTCCCTATAGCATGAGATCTGACATCCAAGTCCTTCCCATTCCAATCCTGAGACCCTTCCTATAGCATGAGATGTGATATCTCAATACTTCTAATACCAAACCTGAGACCCTTCCTATAACATGAGATGGGATATCCAACTCCTTCCCATTCCAATCCTGAGACCCTTCCGATAGCAGAGATGTGATATCTCAATGCTTATACCAAACCTGAGACCCTTGCTATGGCCTGAGATGTCATATACAACTCCTTCCCATTCCAATCCTGAGACCCTTCCTATAGCATGAGATGTGATATCTCAATGCTTATACCAAACCTGAATCCCTTCCTATAGCATGAGATGTGATATCCAACTCCTTCCCATTCCAATCCTGAGACCCTTCCTATAGCATGAGATGTGATATCTCAATGCTTATACCAAACCTGAGACCCTTCCTATAGCATGAGATGTGATATCCAACTCCTTCCCATTCCAATCCTGAGACCCTTCCCATAGCATGAGATGTGATGTCTCAATGCTTCTAATACCAAACCTGAGATCCTTCCTATAACATGAGATGTGATATCCAACTCCTTCCCATTCCAATCCTGAGACCCTTCCTATAGCATGAGAAGTGATATCTCCATGCTTATAGCAAACCTGAGACCCTTCCTATAGCATGAGATGTAATATCCAACTCCTTCCCATTCCAATCCTGAGACCCTTCCTATAGCATGAGAAGTGATATCTCCATGCGTATACCAAACCTGAGACCCTTCCTATAGCATGAGATGTGATATCCAAATCCTTCCCATTCCAATCCTGAGACCCTTCCTATAGCATGAGATGTGATATCTCAATGCTTATACCAAACCAGAGACCCGTCCTATACCATGAGATGGGATATCCAACTCCTTCCCATTCCAATCCTGAGCCACTTCCGATAGCAGAGATGTGATATCTCAATGCTTATACCAAACCTGAGACCCTTCCTATAACATGAGATGTGATATCCAACTCATTCCCGTTCCAAACCTGAGACACTTCCTATAGCATATGTGATATCCAACTCCTTCCCATTCCAAACATGAGACCCTTCCTACAGCAAGAATGTAATATCCAACTCCTACCCATTCCAATCCTGAGACCATTCCTATAGCATGAGATGTGATATATCAATGCTTCTAATACCAAACCTGAGATCCTTCCTATGACATGAAATGTGATATCCAAATCCTTCCCATTCCAAACCTGAGACCCTTCCTACAGCATGCGATGTGATATCTCAATGCTTCTAATATCAAACCTGAGACCCGTCCTATAACATGAGATGGGATATCCAACTCCTTCCCGTTCCAAACCTGAGACCCTTCCTATAGCATGAGATGTGATATCCAATTCCTTCCCATCCCAATCCTGAGACACCTCCGATAGCAGAGATGTGATATCTCAATGCTTATACCAAACCTGAGACTCTTCCTATAACATGAGATGTGATATCCAACTCCTTCCCGTTCCAAACCTGAGACCCTTCCTATAGCATGAGATGTGATATCCAACTCCTTCCCATTCCAATCCTGAGACCCTTCCGATAGCATGAGATGTGATAACTCAATGCTTCTTATACCAAACCTGTGATCCTTCCTATAATAAGAGATGTGATATCCAAATCCTTCCCCTTCCAAACCTGGGCCCCTCCCTTTAGCATGAGATGTGATATCTCAATGCCTCTAATACCAAACCTGAGATCCTTCCAATAGCATGAGATGTCATATCTCAATGCTTCTGATACCAAACCTGAGATCCTTCCTATAACATGAGATGTGATATCCAAATCCTTCCCCTTCCAAATCTGAGACCCTCCCTTTAGCATGAGATGTGATATCCAACTCCTTCCCATTCCAATCCTGAGACCCTTCTGATAGCATGAGATGTGATATCTCAATGCCTCTAATACCAAACCTGATTCCTACCTCTAACATGAAATGTGATATCCAACCCCTTCCCTTTCCAAACGTGAGACCCTCCCTATAGCATGAGATGTGATATCCAAGTCCTTCCCATTCCAATCCTGAGACCCTTCCTATTGCATGAGATGTGATATCTCAATGCTTCTAATACCAAACCTGAGACACTTCCTATAACATAAAATGGGATATCCAACTCCTTCCCATTCCAATCCTGAGACCCTTCCGATAGCAGAGATGTGATATCTCAATGCTTATACCAAACCTGAGACCCTTCCTGTGGCATGAGATGTCATATACAACTCCTTCCCATTCCAATCCTGAGACCCTTCCTATAGCATGAGATGTGATATCCAACTCCTTCCCATTCCAATCCTGAGACCCTTCCTATAGCATGAGATTTGATATCTCAATGCTTCTAACACCAAACCTGAGATCCTTCCGATAGCATGAGATGTGATATCTCAATGCTTCTAATACCAAACCTGAGATCATTCCTATAACACGAGATGTTATATCCAAATCCTTCCCCTTCCAAACCTGAGACCCTCCCTTTAGCATGAGATGTGATATCCAACTCCTTCCCATTCCAATCCTGAGACCCTTCCTATAGCATGAGATGTGATTTCTCAATGCTTCTAATACCAAACCTGAGATCCTTCCTATAACATGAGATGTGATATCCAACTCCTTCCCATTCCAATCCTGAGACACTTCCTATAGCATGAGAAGTGATATCTCAATGCTTATACCAAACCTGAGACCCTTCCTACGGCATGAGATGTCATATACAACTCCTTCCCATTCCAATCCTGAGACCCTTCCTATAGCATGAGATGTGATATCTCAATGCTTATACCAAACCTGAGACCCTTCCTATAGCATGAGATGTGATATCCAACTACTTCCCATTCCAATCCTGAGACCCTTCCTATAGCATGAGATGTGATATCCAACTCCTTCCCTTTCCAAACCTGAGAGCCTATCTATAGCATGAGATGTGATATCCAATTCCTTCCCATTCCAATCCTGAGACCCTTCCTATAGCATGAGATGTGATATCTCAATGCTTATACCAAACCTGAGACCCTTCCTATAACATGAGATGTGATATCCAACTCATTCCCGTTCCAAACCTGAGACACTTCCTATAGCATATGTGATATCCAACTCCTTCCCATTCCAAACATGAGACCCTTCCTACAGCAAGAATGTAATATCCAACTCCTACCCATTCCAATCCTGAGACCATTCCTATAGCATGAGATGTGATATATCAATGCTTCTAATACCAAACCTGAGATCCTTCCTATGACATGAAATGTGATATCCAAATCCTTCCCATTACAAACCTGAGACCCTTCCTACAGCATGCGATGTGATATCTCAATGCTTCTAATATCAAACCTGAGACCCGTCCTATAACATGAGATGGGATATCCAACTCCTTCCCGTTCCAAACCTGAGACCCTTCCTATAGCATGAGATGTGATATCCAATTCCTTCCCATCCCAATCCTGAGACACCTCCGATAGCAGAGATGTGATATCTCAATGCTTATACCAAACCTGAGACTCTTCCTATAACATGAGATGTGATATCCAACTCCTTCCCGTTCCAAACCTGAGACCCTTCCTATAGCATGAGATGTGATATCCAACTCCTTCCCATTCCAATCCTGAGACCCTTCCGATAGCATGAGATGTGATAACTCAATGCTTCTAATACCAAACCTGTGATCCTTCCTATAATAAGAGATGTGATATCCAAATCCTTCCCCTTCCAAACCTGGGCCCCTCCCTTTAGCATGAGATGTGATATCTCAATGCCTCTAATACCAAACCTGAGATCCTTCCAATAGCATGAGATGTCATATCTCAATGCTTCTGATACCAAACCTGAGATCCTTCCTATAACATGAGATGTGATATCCAAATCCTTCCCCTTCCAAATCTGAGACCCTCCCTTTAGCATGAGATGTGATATCCAACTCCTTCCCATTCCAATCCTGAGACCCTTCTGATAGCATGAGATGTGATATCTCAATGCCTCTAATACCAAACCTGATTCCTACCTCTAACATGAAATGTGATATCCAACCCCTTCCCTTTCCAAACGTGAGACCCTCCCTATAGCATGAGATGTGATATCCAAGTCCTTCCCATTCCAATCCTGAGACCCTTCCTATAGCATGAGATGTGATATCTCAATGCTTCTAATACCAAACCTGAGACACTTCCTATAACATAAGATGGGATATCCAACTCCTTCCCATTCCAATCCTGAGACCCTTCCGATAGCAGAGATGTGATATCTCAATGCTTATACCAAACCTGAGACCCTTCCTGTGGCATGAGATGTCATATACAACTCCTTCCCATTCCAATCCTGAGACCCTTCCTATAGCATGAGATGTGATATCCAACTCCTTCCCATTCCAATCCTGAGACCCTTCCTATAGCATGAGATTTGATATCTCAATGCTTCTAACACCAAACCTGAGATCCTTCCGATAGCATGAGATGTGATATCTCAATGCTTCTAATACCAAACCTGAGATCATTCCTATAACACGAGATGTTATATCCAAATCCTTCCCCTTCCAAACCTGAGACCTCCCTTTAGCATGAGATGTGATATCCAACTCCTTCCCATTCCAATCCTGAGACCCTTCCTATAGCATGAGATGTGATTTCTCAATGCTTCTAATACCAAACCTGAGATCCTTCCTATAACATGAGATGTGATATCCAACTCCTTCCCATTCCAATCTGTAAGGATATTTGGCGTGTTACAGTACAGAGTACAGTAATACTGCACAAGTAGCACATTTTTTTGCAGCACCACCACAAGGGTGCGGTGCATTGCTATATGGGTTACCAGATTAACAAGGAAAGACAGGCTATTCAGTCAAAAACGATTTTAACATATAAGATGCAAATCTATTTTTACAGTTAAAAGCACACGTGCTCATTTAAAAATGCACACTATTTTTCACCTGAAATGCCTATATTGCTAGAGACACATTTGAAAATTAACAGCTAACCTATTAACAATTAACCTGACTAATAAAACCTTATTTAACATAACCCACTAATAAAATGTGTACTCCACTGCAGAATTAGGCATACTCTGAAAACCATTTAAATGCGTGTGCAGATTTTTTTTTTCTTCTCTTCTCTGCCTGATTCTCTGTGTTTTTGTGCACAGTAACTACAGGAAGAAGGAAGTCAGATTTGCAACAATTGCAAATGTATAAGCGAAGCTATTGTTGAAGAGTAGGAGGATGAGAGATGATGGATTTCATTGGGACACGTCATACAGAGGGCTGAGAGGAAAGTTTTAGTGGGCAGTAACGGGAAAAAAGACAGGCAGACATCTTTCTGCACTATTGGGGAGAAGACCTGGCTGTGGGGCTCCTGACTGAATGCAGATTCCTGTGTCATGCTGCAGTCGAGATTGGGGAGAGCTGAAAGAAGGACCTTTCCACTGGCTGAGGCATTCCTATCTGCAAAAGCTGAGAATTCCAGGCAATGACCCCGGTTTGAGAAGGCAAGCGTTCCTTTTTGCTGGAGTTAATCCAAGAGAGCCACATTCATAAAGAGAACAACTAAAAAGATAAGGTAATGAGAAGTGTGGGAGCTGAGTGTGTACGGTAATATGCAGTCAGTGTAGGATTCCTGTGCGTGTCTTAATCAAGTGCTAATGTTGCAATTTGAGTTCTGTTCTCCGCCACTCTCTTTGCAGTGTGTCACAGACAATGCTTTGACTGTACCATTTTATTTCTGTAAAGAATGAGATCGTTTTTAAATACAACTTTTATAATACAGAAAAATATTTGAAAACAGACGGGTGATGTTTATTGTTTACCATTACAATGCTGATGATGTGGGGAGATTTTTAAACAGTGCAATGGTCATTTTAAGACAGATGTGTGCATGTCAAAATCAGTATGAATAATTGTGAGTGACTGTAGCATAGCTTGTTGGAGGTACATGAGCCAACGGGAAGAGAGACTCTCTGAACATAGCTCCCTACCGTATATAAGGTAGTGGAAATTACCACAAGACTACCACATATAGCTCTCTGTCGTAAATAAGTCAGTGAGTTCGCCCATGGTGGCACACCAACACTATCACTGGAAAATGTGGTATTCCTAGAATGCAGGTCTGAGGTCTCTCTAGTGATCACACGAAAAATCTAAGCAAAGATAAGGGATTCTGGACATTGGGGCCACAAATAAAACAAGGGAATTATGCTCACCAAAATACCACCAACCACGTATACCAAATATGCAGGTCTGGGTGCTGAAATAATGCATGTCCATTGTATTATTGTTGCACATGGCCAAATCTGAATACAAAGAGTGATTATTGCTAAGTTATTTTTCGGCGGTAATAAAATACCGTCAGGCCCCAAATCTCCACAAAATACCCTACATATTTATGGTGCGTTGCAGGCCGGGAAAGTGATCATAGAGTACCTACTGGGCGTGGCAAGCGTGTCTCACACTGCCATTTGCACATTAAAGGGAACCCATTTTATAATAGCAGAGTGCCACTAAAAACGAATTTCAGAATGTCACAAAGGGAAACCACATTCTCAGATCTAGTGCAATATTTAGAGGCAAAGTTATTTGCACATGGGAATTGGTCTTCGAATAGCACGTTAGAATGGAGTAACCGCATTCAGGGTGAGGTGCAGAAAGAAAAACTAGACAATATCTTTGCAGAAGGCAGCATAATTCAGGTCTGCCTTACAAGATTATTGAATGCAGCCGATAAAAATGCAGAGAAAGACTGTTTAATACGGCTATGCGGCAAAATATGGTTTATTTTAAACAAGTCCCTGCGAATGCAAGAGAATGATACTCAGCTAATTAACAGGTTAAAGACTGAATTAGAGGGGGCAAGTAAAAATCAGGAAATGTTGAGAGCAGAATTGGATGTATGCCAAAAAGACATGCAATTAAAATGCAGAGACTTTGATACTCAGTTATCCAAAAGCAAGAAACAATTTGAAGATAGTGAGCAAGAATTGGCACACTTAAAAGCCTTAGTGGATCACATTAGGCAGGATAAAGATGAGGTTGTTTCAGAAATGCAGATTTTACAAAAAGAACATTGTGAAAAAGAAGGTGATCTCCAGAGTGCAGAACAAGAAATGATTAAAATGATTCAAGAAAGAGACAAAAGAAATAAAGAGTTCAATGAATGCCAAATGCAAATGTGCGACATGCAGGATGCGATTAATAAAATGAGCGATGAAAATAATTATTTGCAGAATGAAGCAACCAGACTCCTTAAAAAGTGTAAGGACTTAGAACAGCAAATGTGCATTCCCAGGTCCCAAGAGAGGCGGCAGGGTACCACATTCAATGGAGTGGAGGTGAATTCTAGCTCTGCCCAAAGAGCTAGTGCCCCAGTGACTGGGCCGGTGACTGAACTTGGTTGCAGCGCCCTTGGGGGATTTGATACTCCCATTGGGGGCAGTCACCAATCTCATACACCTGAAAACAGGATTGACTCACAAAATAGTGCAATTCCATGTATTGCAACAAGTAGCCCCATAAAAATAATGAAATCCATTAAAGCCCTGATCAAACCATTTAAAAAGGGAGGTGAATGCTGCATTGAGGATCACTTAGAAGCGGTGCATGACATTTTTAAAGCACTCCAGATACCTAAGGAACAGTACAGACAATATTTTCATTTAACTTTAGATGCCCCGACGGCCAGCATCATAAGGGGATTAAATGAACAGCAGAATATGACATGGCTGGAGTTTGAAAAAGAAATTAGGCGTCATTTTTCTCCTTTTCAGTCATTGCAGGAGGCAAAGAAAGTCGCGTACACAATTACTGCTGGACCTAATACATCCCCTCGCCAATTTTTACAAGACTTAAAAAGAGCATTCTCTCGCTTTGATGTATCTTTTGACTCAAATTCCAATGAGTTTAAAACTGCATACTTCTATGGGCTACAGAAAGACATCATATCCCAATTGGTCCGTGAATTTGACCGTGACAAGTCCCTTGAATGGATTGTACATCAAAGCACAAAGCTATATGAGGTACTCTATTGTCAGGGTAGAGAAAGTGATAAAATGAAAGATACCAGGCATAAATCTAAAGAACCCTCAGCCACAGTAATGGAAATCAGGTCAGCCCAAATGTCCCTTGAGTCTGCTCAAAGTCAAGGTAAAAATAATGTGACACCTGAACAAAGGGGTAATCAACAAAGATCGCCATTTCCTGTACCAATATTCCAAACACATGATCCTAGTAATAGAGAGAGCTACATCAGCCCTAGGTACTTAGGGGATAGACCCCGGGTAAGATACCGGTCTGATATGGCAGGTATGAACAATAACCAGAGACAAAATCAAGATCAAAGAAATGATGGTCCCTACCAGTCATTGGGGACACGGAGTAGGTTTGATCCCAACACCATGATATATGGTAATCAGGATAGGCCCCGATATGTGGATCGATTTACTGATAATGGAAATCAACATAGGGGCCAGTACCCACAATCTGAGAGACAGGACATGAGGCAAAACGTGAACTACAGTCCACGCCAGTACAATGATTCCCCACCAAGGGACTATAATCAAAGGATGGGTGCAACCCGCTCCCCTCCACAAATGAATCAAGAGTTCAGAAACCATCCCAACCGGTATCAATCACCTGAGAGGTATCAGAATAGATCCAATCAGGGGGAAAACAACCAATATCGACCTAGGCCACAGAAAGAGGATCCTAGAGAGATGGAAAGGTTCCAGTGCCTTGAGGCCCAAGTGAAAATGTTAGCTGAGCAAATAGGAAAGCTCTATACAGCGCAAAAACAACCTTCCAAAGAGGGGGCTGATGGCCATAGCAATGACCGGGGGGCTTCCGAAAAGTGACTAAGTACTCATGATAATCGCAGTGCCAAAATGACAGATTGCTCTGATATAATTTTGCATAACGACTCTGAGATGCCTAATGGATTAAATATGAAAGTACCAGTAAATGAAATTGTGATAGAAAGTGCAAATACTTCTAAAAAAGAGGTACGGTTTAACTTAGAGCTAAATAAAACAGTAAAGATTTGCACAAATGAAAAAGAAACATTAGGAATTCCAAAAGAACAAAGGAACAGATTTAAGAAAAATGACTCATGCATGGGGAATACCAGTGAACAGGGAGTAAGTGGGGATGCCATAGCTCCTTCCCTGGGCAAGCAAAACAATGACCAAACACGGACAGAAAAAGGAAATACTCACAAGGAGGGTACAAGTCAATCACCTGAAAAATTATTTGAGCCACATATTCTTGACGAGGCTGCAAGGGCTGGTATTACACTAAATGATCACAAATGCACAGAATTAAAAAATGACAAATTGCTGAATGATGTTGTTACACATGTTCAGTTGGAAGGTTGTAATGGGGTCTCTGATGTTACCCAGATGGATGGGCGAACAGTGGCCACACTCCAAAAAACCTCTGAACATGGAGAAATGAATAAAATATCTCGCACAGAAATGGGTAAAAAGGAGGGAAAAATGTCTTTTCATTTACCAATGTGCTTAGCCAAAAGTGAAAAAGACCTGAGAAAGGTGAGCCCTGAAATCAGTAAGAATTCACATTTCTTATGTGTATTAGAGGAAGTTGAGGACAGATATTATGCACCCATCACTGTAGAAGAAAAATGCCACACCTTTGCTATGATTGACACTGGCGCACAGGCCACAATTATGTCCAAGGAGCTGGTAAAGAGTATCAATGAAGGGAGGCCTCCACAGAGTCAGATCACAGTGAAGGAAAATCAAGGCCCAGTGCATAACTTTAATGGGGAGGAGGTGCCCATCATAGGTGTAACTGAGGTTGACATAAAAATAGGAAAGCACAGAATGAAACAAGAGGTATTGATCACATCTATTTGTGAAATTCCATTTCTGATGGGGACAGATTGCCTGAAAAGATTGTCTCCTCTCATAGATGGGGTGAATGGAGTGCTGTGGTCCTTAACAAAAAAACCATTGAGGCCTAAGAAACTAAAATCACAAAACAGCAATATAAAATAATGTCACACCGTTGCCAAAACAAATGATGCTGTGGAGGTATATCTCCAGAATAGCTGCATACCTAGTGTCACTGTTATATTAATGTGTCAAGACAAAGATCAGAGCGACAATGAAAAACTACCTGTACAAATATACTTGGACCCAAGGAAAGATTGGCAGACTGCCATAGATGAGCACACATTACGTTTCTATTTAAAAGAGAAAACATGCAAACAGAATATTGTTCCTAAAACAGATTCAGAAAAACACATTACCACTCTGGCAGAAATACACATGGAAGATGAGCAACCATGGGTTCACGTTGGTATAAATGATTATCTTAAAACAAAAAACCACTTAAACATGGAAAAATGATACAAGCCATAGACAAATTGGTGTCAGAAAATAATTTAACAATATACTGGAGAAAAATTCGTGGGCATTTAAAAACACCAGGAGAGGATAAGGAGGGAAATGATAAGGCAGACCATCTGGCTAAGATTGGGGCTGTGATGGGAGAATTGCTACCTATTGATTATTTAATGGGTGAAATACAAATTGATGCAGTCACACGTTCTAAAGCACCAAAGGAGGTAGATCAACCGGTGGTGCAGTGGAGTCATGACACGCCAGACCAAGATTTGATTGAGGCACAAAAGAATGATCAAATTTTGGGAATCTATTATAATCATTTGATAGATCCTGAACAAAATCCTTTAACAGAAAAAGATTGCATGGGAAAAGAAGAGTTGAGGGTGTTATTAAAGAACAAAACACGAATCAGATTACAGGATGGACTCATGATTAGAGAGTCCATAACAGGACAAATACAGTGGGTAGTACCCCTTTCATTCAGAGGACTAATGCTACACCATGCACATGATGCCATAACTGCAGGCCATAGAGGTTCACAAAAAACATTAGAAATACTAAAAGATTATGCTTACTGGCCTCATATGTCCCAAGATGTGGAATTATATACTAGAGGATGTCTAGTATGCGCCCAATTTAAACCTGCTTCACCAATGCATAGAGCACCATTGATGAAAAGAGGCCTAACTCTCCCATGGTCAGATTTGCAAATAGACTATGTAGGTCCTTTAAAAAGGTCGAGCAGGGGACACCGTTATATTTTGAGTGTGGTATGTTTGATGTCGAAGTGGATTGAGTGCATTCCTGCACCAGATTGTAGTGCGCAAACAGCAGCCACATTACTGGTGAACCATGTGTTCTCAAGGTTTGGGTTGCCACAAAGAATTGAGTCAGACAGAGGAAGTCATTTCACAAGTACTCTAATGAGTAAGATATGGAAAATACTAGGTGTGAAAAGGAAACTACATATCGCATATCGGGCGGCGTCTTCAGGTACAGTTGAAAGAAGCAATAGGTCTGTTGTGGATATTTTAAAGAAATTTGTGGCAGAAGCAGGTTCCAGCTGGGATTTACGTTTACCGTTGGTTCTGATGGCAATCAGGTCGACTCCTGCCAAAGCAACAGGTGTTAGCCCCCATGAGGTCTTGACAGGTAGGAAAATGGTGTTACCACAACACCTACTATACAGAACACATGAGCAAACTCTAGTGAGTGCATCCACGGTTCATGAATATATTGATGAACTGAGGAGGCATTTGCAACATGCATTTGCTTTTGTGCAGAGAAATCTGGAAAGGGCTGCTGACAGTGCTAAGTCATATTATGACAAAAAGACGTCAGTAAAGGAATACAATGTAGGGGATCAGGTGTACAAGTTTCATTTTGGAAAAAGTAAACAGAAAAATTCTAAATTTCTAGCAGCCTGGCAGGGGCCATTTCGAATTATAGATAAGGTTTCTCCTGTAGTGTATAAAATTTTGAAAAATGAAGGTGAAACAGCAATAGAGCAGTTTGTCCATGTAAATCAAATCAAACCATGCCATCCCAGACATGAGATCAGGCGGCTTGAGCATGTAGAAACAGATAAAATCACTTGAACACAAAAAGAGAAAATAAATGGGTACAATCAGGAGGCAGTGACAAAGAAGTTAAAAAGTTGATTGTTATGATGGCACATAAACACTGTAGTATATGTAAAATATAATATAAAATAAATATAAATAAATAAATAAATAAATAAATGCACATATAATGGAAGCTCATGGTTGGTGTGCAGAGAGAAAGTGTATTAAATATTGAATGCTGTTTTATATATGCTTGTTTTCTTTTAACTTGTATTTGATTTCAGAAAAAAAAAAACAGAAAAAAATATAAACGAAATATTTTTACCAAGCATGTTTTATTTTTGGCAAAAGGTGGAAGTTAGTATTGTGCTATGTACTTAATCTGTTTATTTTCTATTTTGATTTAGACAATAACATTATTTGGTCGGAGGTTCCGGGATCAGAGGCCACGGGAGACGATGGAGTCCTGGAGTCCCCTGGATGAAGACCAAAAGATGCCTGCCTCCAGGTGGAGGTGAAGACAAAATAACCGGAATGCCAAAAGAGATGACTACTGTGGATTCAAGATTGCCAAGATGAAAGAGTACTCGAATGAACCGAATAACATCGCTGGTCGGGACATACCAAAAGAGACAAAACAAAAGTTCCGGCATATGAAGTTCCACGTATTTATTATTTTAATTATTTATTTTAACTTGTTATAGTACTTATTTGTTTTAGTTAGTTGTTTTATTTCATTGTTTTTAATTGACTTGGAAAATTTAAACTTAAAGTAATGGCACTTCCACTGAGAAGGCAAATGTGGAACATTTTATGGACTGATGGACTCAGATGAAATGTTGATTGCAAATTTTCATTGATGCACATGAATATTCATTTTGTTGGATTGCTATATTGTAAAAAAAAAATAGAACAAGTTGTTTTTAGGAATTGGCTTGGATTATAGCCAAGTTCTAAAAACAAAAGGAGGGTATATGTAAGGATATTTGGCGTGTTACAGTACAGAGTACAGTAATACTGCACAAGTAGCACATTTTTTTGCAGCACCACCACAAGGGTGTGGTGCATTGCTATATGGGTTACCAGATTAACAAGGAAAGACAGGCTATTCAGTCAAAAACGATTTTAACATATAAGATGCAAATCTATTTTTACAGTTAAAAGCACACGTGCTCATTTAAAAATGCACACTATTTTTCACCTGAAATGCCTATATTGCTAGAGACACATTTGAAAATTAACAGCTAACCTATTAACAATTAACCTGACTAATAAAACCTTATTTAACATAACCCACTAATAAAATGTGTTCTCCACTGCAGAATTAGGCATACTCTGAAAACCATTTAAATGCGTGTGCAGATTTTTTTTTTCTTCTCTTCTCTGCCTGATTCTCCGTGTTTTTGTGCACAGTAACTGCAGGAAGAAGGAAGTCAGATTTGCAACAATTGCAAATGTATAAGCGAAGCTATTGTTGAAGAGTAGGAGGATGAGAGATGATGGATTTCATTGGGACACGTCATACAGAGGGCTGAGAGGAAAGTTTTAGTGGGCAGTAACGGGAAAAAAGACAGGCAGACATCTTTCTGCACTATTGGGGAGAAGACCTGGCTGTGGGGCTCCTGACTGAATGCAGATTCCTGTGTCATGCTGCAGTCGAGATTGGGGAGAGCTGAAAGAAGGACCTTTCCACTGGCTGAGGCATTCCTATCTGCAAAAGCTGAGAATTCCAGGCAATGACCCCGGTTTGAGAAGGCAAGCGTTCCTTTTTGCTGGAGTTAATCCAAGAGAGCCACATTCACAAAGAGAACAACTAAAAAGATAAGGTAATGAGAAGTGTGGGAGCTGAGTGTGTACGGTAATATGCAGTCAGTGTAGGATTCCTGTGCGTGTCTTAATCAAGTGCTAATGTTGCAATTTGAGTTCTGTTCTCCGCCACTCTCTTTGCAGTGTGTCACAGACAATGCTTTGACTGTACCATTTTATTTCTGTAAAGAATGAGATCGTTTTTAAATACAACTTTTATAATACAGAAAAATATTTGAAAACAGACGGGTGATGTTTATTGTTTACCATTACAATGCTGATGATGTGGGGAGATTTTTAAACAGTGCAATGGTCATTTTAAGACAGATGTGTGCATGTCAAAATCAGTATGAATAATTGTGAGTGACTGTAGCATAGCTTGTTGGAGGTACATGAGCCAACGGGAAGAGAGACTCTCTGAACATAGCTCCCTACCGTATATAAGGTAGTGGAAATTACCACAAGACTACCACATATAGCTCTCTGTCGTAAATAAGTCAGTGAGTTCGCCCATGGTGGCACACCAACACTATCACTGGAAAATGTGGTATTCCTAGAATGCATGTCTGAGGTCTCTCTAGTGATCACACGAAAAATCTAAGCAAAGATAAGGGATTCTGGACATTGGGGCCACAAATAAAACAAGGGAATTATGCTCACCAAAATACCACCAACCACGTATACCAAATATGCAGGTCTGGGTGCTGAAATAATGCATGTCCATTGTATTATTGTTGCACATGGCCAAATCTGAATACAAAGAGTGATTATTGCTAAGTTATTTTTCGGCGGTAATAAAATACCGTCAGGCCCCAAATCTCCACAAAATACCCTACAAATCCTGAGACACTTCCTATAGCATGAGAAGTGATATCTCAATGCTTATACCAAACCTGAGACCCTTCCTACGGCATGAGATGTCATATACAACTCCTTCCCATTCCAATCCTGAGACCCTTCCTATAGCATGAGATGTGATATCTCAATGCTTATACCAAACCTGAGACCCTTCCTATAGCATGAGATGTGATATCCAACTACTTCTCATTCCAATCCTGAGACCCTTCCTATAGCATGAGATGTGATATCCAACTCCTTCCCTTTCCAAACCTGAGAGCCTATCTATAGCATGAGATGTGATATCCAATTCCTTCCCATTCCAATCCTGAGACCCTTCCTATAGCATGAGATGTGATATCTCAATGCTTCTAATACCAAACCTGAGACCCTTCCTATAGCATGAGATGTGATATCCAACTACTTCCCATTCCAATCCTGAGACCCTTCTTATAGCATGAGATGTGATATCCAACTCCTTCCATTCCAATCCTGAGACCCATCCTATAGCATGAGATGTGATGTCTCAATGCTTATACCAAACCTGAGACCCTTCCTATAGCATGAGATGTGATATCCAACTACTTCCCATTCCAATCCTGAGAAATTTCCTATAGCATGAGATGTGATATCCAACTCCTTCCCTTTCCAAACCTGAGAGCATATCTATAGCATGAGATGGGATATCCAACTCCTTCCCATTCCAATCCTGAGACACTTCCGATAGCAGAGATGTGATATCTCAATGCTTATACCAAACCTGAGACCCTTCCTATAACATGAGATGTGATATCCAACTCCTTCCCGTTCCAAACCTGAGACCCTTCCTTTAGCATGAGATGTGATATCCAGCTCCTCCCATTCCAATCCTGAGACACTTCCGATAGCATAAGATGTGATATCTCAATGCTTCTAATATCAAAACTGAGATCCTCCCTATAGCATGATATGTGATATCTAAGTCCTTCCCATTCCAATCCTAAGACCCTTCCTATAGCAGGAGATGTGATATCTCAATGCTTCTACCAAACCTGAGACCCTTCCTTTAGCATGAGATGTGATATCCAACTCCTTCCCATTCCAGTCCTGAGACCCTTCCTATAGCATGAGATATGATATCTCAATACTTCTAATACCAAACCTGAGATCCTTCTGATAACATGAGATGTGATATCCAAATCCTTCCCCTTCCAAACCTGAGACCCTCCCTTTAGCATGAGATGTGATATCCAACTCCTTCCCATTCCAATCCTGAGACCCTTCTGATAGCATGAGATGTGATATCTCAATGCTTCTAATACCAAACCTGAGATCCTTCCTATAACATGAGATGTGATATCCAACTCCTTCCTTTTCCAATCCTGAGACCCTTCCTATAGCATGAGAAGTTATATCTCCATGCGTATACCAAACCTGAGACCCTTCCTATAGCATGAGATGTGATATCCAAATCCTTCCCATTCCAATCCTGAGACCCTTCCTATAGCATGAGATGTGATATCTCAATGCTTTTACCAAACCAGAGACCCGTCCTATAACATGAGATGGGATATCCAACTCCTTCCCATTCCAATCCTGAGCCACTTCCGATAGCAGAGATGTGATATCTCAATGCTTATACCAAACCTGAGACCCTTCCTATAACATAAGATGTGATATCCAACTCATTCCCATTCCAAACCTGAGACACTTCCTATAGCATATGTGATATCCAACTCCTTCCCATTCCAAACATGAGACCCTTCCGATAGCATGAGATGTGATATCCAACTCCTTCCAATTCCAATACTGAGACCCTTCCAATAGCATATGTGATATCTCAATGCTTCTAATATCAAACCTGAGAACCTCCCTATAGCATGAGATGTGATATCCAACTCCTTCCCATCCCAATCCTGAGACACTTCCGATTTCAGAGATGTGATATCTCAATGTTTATACCAAACCTGAGACTCTTCCTATAACATGAGATGTGATATCCAACTCCTTCCCGTTCCAAACCTGAGACCCTTCCTATAGCATGAGATGTGATATCCAACTCCTTCTCATTCCAATCCTGAGACCCTTCCTATAGCATGAGAAGTGATATCTCCATGCGTATACCAAACCTGAGACCCTTCCTATAGCATGAGATGTGATATCCAAATCCTTCCCATTCCAATCCTGAGACCCTTCCTATAGCATGAGATGTGATATCTCAATGCTTATACCAAACCAGAGACCCGTCCTATAACATGAGATGGGATATCCAACTCCTTCCCATTCCAATCCTGAGACCCTTCCTATAACATGAGATGTGATATCCAACTCCTTCCCATTCCAACCTGAGACCCTTCCTATAGCATGAGATGGGATATCCAACTCCTTCCAAATCCAATCCTGATACCCTTCCGATAGCATGAGATGTGATATCCCAATGCTTCTACCAAACCTGAGACCCATACTATGGCATGAGATGTGATATCAAACTCCTTCCCATTCCAATCCTGAGACCCTTCCTATAGCTTGAGATGTGATATCCAACTCCTTCCCATTCCAATTCTGAGACCCTTCCTATACCATGAGACTTGATATCTCAATGCTTCTAATACCAAACCTGAGACCCGTCCTATAACGTGAGATGTGATATCCAAATCCTTCCCCTTCCAAACCTTAGACCCTTCCTTTATCATGAGATGTGATTTCCAACTCCTTCCCATTCCAATCCTGACACCCTTCCGATATCATGAGATTTGTTATCTCAATGCTTGTAATATCAAACTTGAGACCCTCCCTATAGCATGAGATCTGACATCCAAGTCCTTCCCATTCCAATCCTGAGACCCTTCCTATAGCATGAGATGTGATATCTCAATGCTTCTAATACCAAACCTGAGACCCTTCCTATAACATGAGATGGGATATCCAACTCCTTCCCATTCCAATCCTGAGACCCTTCCGATAGCAGAGATGTGATATCTCAATGCTTATACCAAACCTGAGACCCTTGCTATGGCCTGAGATGTCATATACAACTCCTTCCCATTCCAATCCTGAGACCCTTCCTATAGCATGAGATGTGATATCTCAATGCTTATACCAAACCTGAGACCCTTCCTATAGCATGAGATGTGATATCCAACTCCTTCCCATTCCAATCCTGAGACCCTTCCCATAGCATGAGATGTGATGTCTCAATGCTTCTAATACCAAACCTGAGATCCTTCCTATAACATGAGATGTGATATCCAACTCCTTCCCATTCCAATCCTGAGACCCTTCCTATAGCATGAGAAGTGATATCTCCATGCTTATAGCAAACCTGAGACCCTTCCTATAGCATGAGATGTAATATCCAACTCCTTCCCATTCCAATCCTGAGACCCTTCCTATAGCATGAGAAGTGATATCTCCATGCGTATACCAAACCTGAGACCCTTCCTATAGCATGAGATGTGATATCCAAATCCTTCCCATTCCAATCCTGAGACCCTTCCTATAGCATGAGATGTGATATCTCAATGCTTATACCAAACCAGAGACCCGTCCTATAACATGAGATGGGATATCCAACTCCTTCCCATTCCAATCCTGAGCCACTTCCGATAGCAGAGATGTGATATCTCAATGCTTATACCAAACCTGAGACCCTTCCTATAACATGAGATGTGATATCCAACTCATTCCCGTTCCAAACCTGAGACACTTCCTATAGCATATGTGATATCCAACTCCTTCCCATAATGCTTCTAATATCAAACCTGAGACCCGTCCTATAACATGAGATGGGATATCCAACTCCTTCCTGTTCCAAACCTGAGACCCTTCCTATAGCATGAGATGTGATATCCAATTCCTTCCCATCCCAATCCTGAGACACCTCCGATAGCAGAGATGTGATATCTCAATGCTTATACCAAACCTGAGACTCTTCCTATAACATGAGATGTGATATCCAACTCCTTCCCGTTCCAAACCTGAGACCCTTCCTATAGCATGAGATGTGATATCCAACTCCTTCCCATTCCAATCCTGAGACCCTTCCGATAGCATGAGATGTGATATCTCAATGCTTCTAATACCAAACCTGTGATCCTTCCTATAATAAGAGATGTGATATCCAAATCCTTCCCCTTCCAAACCTGGGCCCCTCCCTTTAGCATGAGATGTGATATCTCAATGCCTCTAATACCAAACCTGAGATCCTTCCAATAGCATGAGATGTCATATCTCAATGCTTCTGATACCAAACCTGAGATCCTTCCTATAACATGAGATGTGATATCCAAATCCTTCCCCTTCCAAATCTGAGACCCTCCCTTTAGCATGAGATGTGATATCCAACTCCTTCCCATTCCAATCCTGAGACCCTTCTGATAGCATGAGATGTGATATCTCAATGCCTCTAATACCAAACCTGATTCCTACCTCTAACATGAAATGTGATATCCAACCCCTTCCCTTTCCAAACGTGAGACCCTCCCTATAGCATGAGATGTGATATCCAAGTCCTTCCCATTCCAATCCTGAGACCCTTCCTATAGCATGAGATGTGATATCTCAATGCTTCTAATACCAAACCTGAGACACTTCCTATAACATAAGATGGGATATCCAACTCCTTCCCATTCCAATCCTGAGACCCTTCCGATAGCAGAGATGTGATATCTCAATGCTTATACCAAACCTGAGACCCTTCCTGTGGCATGAGATGTCATATACAACGCCTTCCCATTCCAATCCTGAGACCCTTCCTATAGCATGAGATGTGATATCCAACTCCTTCCCATTCCAATCCTGAGACCCTTCCTATAGCATGAGATTTGATATCTCAATGCTTCTAACACCAAACCTGAGATCCTTCCGATAGCATGAGATGTGATATCTCAATGCTTCTAATACCAAACCTGAGATCATTCCTATAACACGAGATGTTATATCCAAATCCTTCCCCTTCCAAACCTGAGACCCTCCCTTTAGCATGAGATGTGATATCCAACTCCTTCCCATTCCAATCCTGAGACCCTTCCTATAGCATGAGATGTGATTTCTCAATGCTTCTAATACCAAACCTGAGATCCTTCCTATAACATGAGATGTGATATCCAACTCCTTCCCATTCCAATCCTGTGACACTTCCTATAGCATGAGAAGTGATATCTCAATGCTTATACCAAACCTGAGACCCTTCCTACGGCATGAGATGTCATATACAACTCCTTCCCATTCGAATCCTGAGACCCTTCCTATAGCATGAGATGTGATATCTCAATGCTTATACCAAACCTGAGACCCTTCCTATAGCATGAGATGTGATATCCAACTACTTCCCATTCCAATCCTGAGACCCTTCCTATAGCATGAGATGTGATATCCAACTCCTTCCATTCCAATCCTGAGACCCATCCTATAGCATGAGATGTGATATCTCAATGCTTATACCAAACCTGAGACCCTTCCTATAGCATGAGATGTGATATCCAACTACTTCCCATTCCAATCCTGAGAAATTTCCTATAGCATGAGATGTGATATCCAACTCCTTCCCTTTCCAAACCTGAGAGCATATCTATAGCATGAGATGGGATATCCAACTCCTTCCCATTCCAATCCTGAGACACTTCCTCCGATAGCAGAGATGTGATATCTCAATGCTTATACCAAACCTGAGACCCTTCCTATAACATGAGATGTGATATCCAACTCCTTCCCGTTCCAAACCTGAGACCCTTCCTTTAGCATGAGATGTGATATCCAGCTCCTTCCCATTCCAATCCTGAGACACTTCCGATAGCATAAGATGTGATATCTCAATGCTTCTAATATCAAAACTGAGACCCTCCCTATAGCATGATATGTGATATCTAAGTCCTTCCCATTCCAATCCTAAGACCCTTCCTATAGCAGGAGATGTGATATCTCAATGCTTCTACCAAACCTGAGACCCTTCCTTTAGCATGAGATGTGATATCCAACTCCTTCCCATTCCAGTCCTGAGACCCTTCCTATAGCATGAGATATGATATCTCAATACTTCTAATACCAAACCTGAGATCCTTCTGATAACATGAGATGTGATATCCAAATCCTTCCCCTTCCAAACCTGAGACCCTCCCTTTAGCATGAGATGTGATATCCAACTCCTTCCCATTCCAATCCTGAGACCCTTCTGATAGCATGAGATGTGATATCTCAATGCTTCTAATACCAAACCTGAGATCCTTCCTATAACATGAGATGTGATATCCAACTCCTTCCTTTTCCAATCCTGAGACCCTTCCTATAGCATGAGAAGTGATATCTCCATGCGTATACCAAACCTGAGACCCTTCCTATAGCATGAGATGTGATATCCAAATCCTTCCCATTCCAATCCTGAGACCCTTCCTATAGCATGAGATGTGATATCTCAATGCTTTTACCAAACCAGAGACCCGTCCTATAACATGAGATGGGATATCCAACTCCTTCCCATTCCAATCCTGAGCCACTTCCGATAGCAGAGATGTGATATCTCAATGCTTATACCAAACCTGAGACCCTTCCTATAACATAAGATGTGATATCCAACTCATTCCCATTCCAAACCTGAGACACTTCCTATAGCATATGTGATATCCAACTCCTTCCCATTCCAAACATGAGACCGTTCCGATAGCATGAGATGTGATATCCAACTCCTTCCAATTCAAATACTGAGACCCTTCCAATAGCATATGTGATATCTCAATGCTTCTAATATCAAACCTGAGAACCTCCCTATAGCATGAGATGTGATATCCAACTCCTTCCCATCCCAATCCTGAGACACTTCCGATTTCAGAGATGTGATATCTCAATGTTTATACCAAACCTGAGACTCTTCCTATAACATGAGATGTGATATCCAACTCCTTCCCGTTCCAAACCTGAGACCCTTCCTATAGCATGAGATGTGATATCCAGCTCCTTCCCATTCCAATCCTGAGACCCTTCCGATAGCATGAGATGTGTTATCTCAATGCTTCTAATACCAAACCTGAGATCCTTCTTATAACATGTGATGTGATATCCAAATCCTTCCCCTTCCAAACCTGAGACCCTCCCTTTAGCATGAGATGTGATATCCAACTCCTTCCCATTCCAATCCTGAGACCCTTATGATAGCATGAGATGTGATATCTCAATGCTTCTAATACCAAACCTGAGATCCTTCCTATAACATGAGATGTGATATCCAAATCCTTCCCCTTCCAAACCTGAGACCCTCCCTTTAGCATGAGATGTGATATCCAACTCCTTCCCATTCCAATCCTGAGACCCTTCTGATAGCATGAGATGTGATATCTCAATGCCTCTAATACCAAACCTGAGATCCTACCTCTAACATGAAATGTGATATCCAACTCCTTCCCTTTCCAAACCTGAGACCCTGCCTATAGCATGATATGTGATATCCAAGTCCTTCCCATTCCAATCCTGAGACCCTTCCTATAGCATGAGATGTGATATCTCAATGCTTATACCAAACCTGGGACCCTTCCTATGGCATGAGATGTCATATACAACTCCTTCCCATTCCAATCCTGAGACCCTTCCTATAGCATGAGATGTAATATCTCAATGCTTATACCAAACCTGAGACCCTTCCTATAGCATGAGATGTGATATCCAACTTCTTCCCATTCCAATCCTGAGACCCTTCTTATAACATGAGATGTGATGTCTCAATGCTTCTAATACCAAACCTGAGATCTTTCCTATAACATGAGATGTGATATCCAACTCCTTCCCATTCCAATTCTGAGACCCTTCCTATAGCACGAGATGTGATATCTCAATGCCTCTTTACCAAACCTGATATCCTACCTCTAACATGAAATGTGATATCCAACTCCTTCCCCTTCCAAACCTGAGAGCCTTCCTATAGCATGAGATGTGATATCCAAGTCCTTCCCATTCCAATCCTGAGACCCTTCCTATAACATCAGATGTGATAGCCAACTCCTTCCCATTCCAACCTGAGACCCTTCCTATAGCATGAGATGGGATATCCAACTCCTTCCAAATCCAATCCTGATACCCTTCCGATAGCATGAGATGTGATATCCCAATGCTTCTACAAAACCTGAGACCCATACATGGCATGAGATGTGATATCAAACTCCTTCCCATTCCAATCCTGAGACCCTTCCGATAGCAGAGATGTGATATCTCAATGCTTATACCAAACCTGAGACCCTTCCTATGGCATGAGATGTCATATACAACTCCTTCCCATTCCAATCCTGAGACCCTTCCTATAGCATGAGATGTGATATCTCAATGCTTATACCAAACCTGAGACCCTTCCTATAGCATGAGATGTGATATCCAACTCCTTCCCATTCCAATCCTGAGACCCTTCCTATAGCATGAGATGTGATATCTCAATGCTTATACCAAACCTGAATCCCTTCCTATAGCATGAGATGTGATATCCAACTCCTTCCGATTCCAATCCTGAGACCCTTCCTATAGCATTAGATGTGATATCTCAATGCCTCTAATACCAAACCTGAGATCCTTCCTCTAACATGAAATGTGATATCCAACTCCTTCCCTTTCCAAACCTGAGAGCCTACCTATAGCATGAGATGTGATATCCAAGTCCTTCCCATTCCAATCCTTAGACCCTTCCTACAGCATGCAATATGATATCTCAATGATTCTAATAACAAACCTGAGACCCGTCCTATAACATGAGATGGGATATCCAACTCCTTCCCATTCCAATCCTGAGACACTTCCGATAGCAGAGATATGATATCTCAATGCTTATACCAAACCTGAGACCCTTCCTATAGCATGAGATGTGATATCCAATTCTTTCCCGTTCCAAACCTGAGACCCTTCCTATAGCATATGTGATATCCAACTCCTTCCCATTCCAAACATGAGACCCTTCCTATAGCAAGAATGTAATATCCAACTCCTTCCCATTCCAATCCTGAGACCCTTCCTACAGCATGCGATGTGATATCTCAATGCTTCTAATACCAAACCTGAGACCCGTCCTATAACATGAGATGGGATATCCAACTCCTTCCAGTTCCAAACCTGAGACCCTTCCTATAGCATGAGATGTGATATCAAACTCCTTCCCATTCCAATCCTGAGACCCTTCCGATAGCATGAGATGTGTTATCTCAATGCCTCTTTACCAAACCTGAGATCCTACCTCTAATATGAAATGTGATATCCAACTCCTTCCCCTTCCAAACCTGAGAGCCTTCCTATAGCATGAGATGTGATATCCAAGTCCTTCCCATTCCAATCCTGAGACCCTTCCTATAACATGAGATGTGATGTCTCAATGCTTCTAATACCAAACCTGAGATCTTTCCTATAACATGAGATGTGATATCCAACTCCTTCCCATTCCAATCCTGAGACCCTTCCTATAGCATGAGATGTGATATCTCAATGCCTCTTTACCAAACCTGAGATCCTACCTCTAACATGAAATGTGATATCCAACTCCTTCCCCTTCCAAACCTGAGAGCCTTCCTATAGCATGAGATGTGATATCCAAGTCCTTCCCATTCCAATCCTGAGACCCTTCCTATAACATCAGATGTGATATCCAACTCCTTCCCATTCCAACCTGAGACCCTTCCTATAGCATGAGATGGGATATTCAACTCCTTCCAAATCCAATCCTGATACCCTTCCGATAGCATGAGATGTGATATCTCAATGCTTCTAATACCAAACCTGTGACTCTTCCTATAACATGAGATGGGATATCCAACTCCTTCCCATTCCAATCCCGAGACCCTTCCGATAGCAGAGATGTGATATCTCAATGCTTATACGAAACCTGAGACCCTTCCTATGGCATGAGATGTCACATACAACTCCTTCCCATTCCAATCCTGAGACCCTTCCTATAGTATGAGATGTGATATCTCAATGCTTATACCAAACCTGAGACCCTTCCTATAGCATGAGATGTGATATCCAACTCCTTCCCATTCCAATCCTGAGACCCTTCCCATAGCATGAGATGTGATGTCTCAATGCTTCTAATACCAAACCTGAGATCCTTCCTATAACATCAAATGTGATATCCAACTCCTTCCCATTCCAATCCTGAGACCCTTCCTATAGCATGAGATGTGATATCTCAATGCTTATACCAAACCTGAGACCCTTCCTATAGCATGAGATGTGACATCCAACTCCTTCCCATTCCACTCCTGAGACCCTTCCTATAGCATGAGATGTGATATCTCAATGCCTCTAATACCAAACCTGAGATCCTTCCCCTAACATGAAATGTGATATCCAACTCCTTCCCTTTCCAAACCTGAGAGCCTAACTATAGCATGAGATGTGATATCCAAGTCCTTCCCATTCCAATCCTTAGACCCTTCCTACAGCATGCAATATGATATCTCAATGATTCTAATAACAAACCTGAGACCCGTCCTATAACATGAGATGGGATATCCAACTCCTTTCAATTCCAATCCTGAGACACTTCCTATAGCATGAGATGTGATGTCTCAATGCTTTTACCAAACCTGAGACCCTTCTTATGGCATGAGATGTCATATACAACTCCTTCCCATTCCAATCCTGAGACCCTTCCTATAGCATGAGATGTGATATCTCAATGCTTATACCAAACCTGAGACCCTTCCTATAGCATGAGATGTGATATCCAACTTCTTCCCATTCCAATCCTGAGACCCTTCCTATAACATGAGATGTGATGTCTCAATGCTTCTAATACCAAACCTGATATCTTTCCTATAACATGAGATGTGATATCCAACTCCTTCCCATTCCAATCCTGAGACCCTTCCTATAGCATGAGATGTGATATCTCAATGCTTATACCAAACCTGAGACCCTTCCTATAGCTTGAGATGTGATATCCAACTCCTTCCCATTCCAATCCTGAGAACCTTCCTATAGCATGAGATGTGATATCTCAATGCCTCTAATACCAAACCTGAGATCCTTCCTCTAACATGAAATGTGATATCCAACTCCTTCCCCTTCCAAACCTGAGAGCCTTCCTATAGCATGAGATATGATATCCAAGTCCTTCCCATTCCAATCCTGAGACCCTTCCTATAACATGAGATGTGATATCCAACTCCTTCCCATTCCAACCTGAGACCCTTCCTATAGCATGAGATGGGATATCCAACTCCTTCCAAATCCAATCCTGATACCCTTCCGATAGCATGAGATGTGATATCCCAATGCTTCTACCAAACCTGAGACCCATACTATGGCATGAGATGTGATATCAAACTCCTTCCCATTCCAATCCTGAAACCCTTCCTATAGCTTGAGATGTGATATCCAACTCCTTCCCATTCCAATTCTGAGACCCTTCCTATACCATGAGACTTGATATCTCAATGCTTCTAATATCAAACTTGAGACCCTCCCTATAGCATGAGATCTGACATCCAAGTCCTTCCCATTCCAATCCTGAGACCCTTCCTATAGCATGAGATGTGATATCTCAATGCTTCTAATACCAAACCTGAGACCCTTCCTATAACATGAGATGGGATATCCAAGTCCTTCCCATTCTAATCCTGAGACCCTTCCCATAGCATGAGATGTGATGTCTCAATGCTTCTAATACCAAACCTGAGATCCTTCCTATAACATGAGATGTGATATCCAAGTCCTTCCCATTCCAATCCTGAGACCCTTCCTATAGCATGAGAAGTGATATCTCTATCGGAAGGGTCTCAGGATTGGAATATGAAGGAGTTGGATATCCCATCTCATGTTATAGGAAGGGTCTCAGGTTTGGTGTTAGAAGCATTGAGATATCACATCTCATGCTATAGGAAGGGTCTCAGGATTGGAATGGGAAGGACTTGGATGTCAGATCTCATGCTATAGGGAGGGTCTCAAGTTTGATATTAGAAGCATTGAGATAACAAATCTCATGATATCGGAAGGGTGTCAGGATTGGAATGGGAAGGAGTTGGATATCACATCTCAAGATAAAGGTAGGGTCTAGGGTTTGGAAGGGGAAGGATTTGGATATCACATCTCATGTTATAGGACGGGTCTCAGGTTTGGTATTAGAAGCATTGAGATATCAAGTCTCATGGTATAGGAAGGGTCTCAGAATTGGAATGGGAAGGAGTTGGATATCACATCTCAAGCTATAGGAAGGGTCTCAGGATTGGAATGGGAAGGAGTTTGATATCACATCTCATGCCATAGTATGGGTCTCAGGTTTGGTAGAAGCATTGGGATATCACATCTCATGCTATCGGAAGGGTATCAGGATTGGATTTGGAAGGAGTTGGATATCCCATCTCATGCTATAGGAAGGGTCTCAGGTTGGAATGGGAAGGAGTTGGATATCACATCTCATGTTATAGGAAGGGTCTCAGGATTGGAATGGGAAGGAGTTGGATATCCCATCTCATGTTATAGGACGGGTCTCTGGTTTGGTATAAGCATTGAGATATCACATCTCATGCTATAGGAAGGGTCTCAGGATTGGAATGGGAAGGATTTGGATATCACATCTCATGCTATAGGAAGGGTCTCGGGTTTGGTATAAGCATGGAGATATCACTTCTCATGCTATAGGAAGGGTCTCAGGATTGGAATGGGAAGGAGTTGGATATCACATCTCATGTTATAGGAAGGATCTCAGGTTTGGTATTAGAAGCATTGAGACATCACATCTCATGCTATGGGAAGGGTCTCAGGATTAGAATGGGAAGGACTTGGATATCCCATCTCATGTTATAGGAAGGGTCTCAGGTTTGGTATTAGAAGCATTTAGATATCACATCTCATGCTATAGGAAGGGTCTCAGGATTGGAATGGGAAGGACTTAGATGTCAGATCTCATGCTATAGGGAGGGTCTCAAGTTTGATATTAGAAGCATTGAGATATCAAGTCTCATGGTATAGGAAGGGTCTCAGAATTGGAATGGGAAGGAGTTGGATATCACATCTCAAGCTATAGGAAGGGTCTCAGGATTGGAATGGGAAGGAGTTTGATATCACATCTCATGCCATAGTATGGGTCTCAGGTTTGGTAGAAGCATTGGGATATCACATCTCATGCTATCGGAAGGGTATCAGGATTGGATTTGGAAGGAGTTGGATATCCCATCTCATGCTATAGGAAGGGTCTCAGGTTGGAATGGGAAGGAGTTGGATATCACATCTCATGTTATAGGAAGGGTCTCAGGATTGGAATGGGAAGGACTTGGATATCATATCTCATGCTATAGGAAGGCTCTCAGGTTTGGAAGGGGAAGGAGTTGGATATCACATTTCATGTTAGAGGAAGGATCTCAGGTTTGGTATTAGAGGCATTGAGATATCACATCTCATGCTATAGGAAGGTTCTCAGGATTGGAATGGGAAGGAGTTGGATATCACATCTCAAGCTATAGGAAGGGTCTCAGGTTTGGTATAAGCAATGAGATATCACATCTCATGCTATAGGAAGGGTCTCAGGATTGGAATGGGAAGGAGTTGGATATCACATCTCATGTTATAGGAAAGATATCAGGTTTGGTATTAGAAGCATTGAGACATCACATTTCATGTTAGGGGAAGGATCTCAGGTTTGGTATTAGAGGCATTGAGATATCACATCTCATGCTATAGGAAGGGTCTCAGGTTTGGTATAAGCATTGAGATATCACATCTCATGCTATAGGAAGGGTCTCAGGATTGGAATGGGAAGGAGTTGGATATCACATTTGATGTTATAGGAAGGATCTCAGGTTTGGTATTAGAAGCTTTGAGACATCACATCTCATGCTATGGGAAGGGTCTCAGGATTGGAATGGGAAGGAGTTGGATATCACATCTCATGCTATAGGAAGGGTCTCAGGTTTGGTATAAGCATTGAGATATCACATCTAATACTATAGGAAGGGTCTCAGGATTGGAATGGGAAGGAGTTGTATGTGACATCTCATGCCATAGGAAGGGTCTCAGGTTTGGTATAAGCATTGAGATATCACATCTCTGCTATCGGAAGGGTCTCAGGATTGGAATGGGAAGGAGTTGGATATCCCATCTCATGTTATAGGAAGAGTCACAGGTTTGGTATTAGAAGCATTGAGATATCACATCTCATGCTATCGGAAGGGTATCAGGATTGGATTTGGAAGGAGTTGAATATCCCATCTCATGCTATAGGAAGGGTCTCAGGTTGGAATGGGAAGGAGTTGGATATCACATCTGATGTTATAGGAAGGGTCTCAGGATTGGAATGGGAAGGACTTGGATATCACATCTCATGCTATAGGAAGGCTCTCAGGTTTGGAAGGGGAAGGAGTTGGATATCACATTTCATGTTAGAGGTAGGATCTCAGGTTTGGTAAAGAGGCATTGAGATATCACATCTCATGCTATAGGAAGGGTCTCAGGATTGGAATGGGAAGGAGTTGGATATCACATCTCATGTTATAGGAAAGATCTCAGGTTTGGTATTAGAAGCATTGAGACATCACATCTCATGTTATAGGAAGGTTCTCAGGATTGGAATGGGAAGGACTTGGATATCACATCTCATGCTATAGGAAGGCTCTCAGGTTTGGAAGGGGAAGGAGTTGGATATCACATTTCATATTAGAGGTAGGATCTCAGGTTTGGAACTGGAAGGAGTTGGATATCCCATCTCATGTTATAGGACGGGTCTCAGGTTTGGTATTAGAAGCATTGAGATATCACATCGCATGCTGTAGGAAGGGTCTCAGGATTGGAATGGGAAGGAGTTGGATATTACATTCTTGCTATAGGAAGGGTCTCATGTTTGGAATGGGAAGGAGTTGGATATCACATATGCTATAGGAAGGGTCTCAGGTTTGGAACGGGAAAGAATTGGATATCACATCTCATGCTATAGGAAGGGTCTCAGGTTTGGTATAAGCATTGAGATATCACATCTCTGCTATCGGAAGTGTCTCAGGATTGGAATGGGAAGGAGTTGGATATCCCATCTCATGTTATAGGACGGGTCTCAGGTTTGTTATTAGAATCATTGAGATATCATATTGCATGCTGTAGGAAGGGTCTAAGGATTGGAATGGGAAGGACTTGGATATCACATCTCATGCTATAGGTAGGCTCTCAGGTTTGGAAAGGGAAGGAGTTGGATATCACATTTCATGTTAGAGGAAGGATCTCAGGTTTGGTATTAGAGGCATTGAGATATCACATCTAATGCTATAGGAAGGGTCTCAGGATTGGAATGGGAAGGAGTTGGATATCACATCTCATGCTATAGGAAGGGATTCAGGTTTGGTATAAGCATTGAGATATCACATCTCATGCTATAGGAAGGGTCTCAGGATTGGAATGGGAAGGTGTTGTATATGACATCTCATGCCATAGGAAGGGTCTCAGGTTTGGTATAAGCATTGAGATATCACATCTCTGCTATCGGAAGGGTCTCAGGATTGGAATGGGAAGGAGTTTGATATCACATCTCATGCCATGTATGGGTCTCAGGTTTTGTAGAAGCATTGGGATATCACATCTCATGCTATCGGAAGGGTATCAGGATTGGATTTGGAAGGAGTTGGATATCCCATCTCATGCTATAGGAAGGGTCTCAGGTTGGAATGGGAAGGAGTTGGATATCACATCTGATGTTATAGGAAGGGTCTCAGGATTGGAATGGGAAGGACTTGGATATCACATCTCATGCTATAGGAAGGCTCTCAGGTTTGGAAGGGGAAGGAGTTGGATATCACATTTCATGTTAGAGGTAGGATATCAGGTTTGGTAAAGAGGCATTGAGATATCACATCTCGTGCTATAGGAAGGGTCTCAGAATTGGAATGGGAAGGAGTTGGATATCACATCTCATGTTATAGGAAAGATCTCAGGTTTGGTATTAGAAGCATTGAGACATCACATCTCATGTTATAGGAAGGGTCTCAGGATTGGAATGGGAAGAAGTTGGATATCACATCCATGCTATAGGAAGGGTCTCAGGTTTGGTATAAGCATTGAGATATCACATCTCATGCTATAGGAAGGGTCTCAGGATTGGAATGGGAAGGAGTTGTATATGACATCTCATGCCATAGGAAGGGTCCCAGGTTTGGTATAAGCATTGAGATATCACATCTCATGCTATAGGAAGGGTCTCAGGATTGGAATGGGAAGGACTTGGATATCACATCTCATGCTATAGGCAGGGTCTCAGGTTTGGAAAGGGAAGGAGTTGGATATCACATTTCATGTTAGAGGTAGGATCTCAGGTTTGGTATTAGAGGCATTGAGATATCACATCTCATGCTATCAGAAGGGTCTCAGGATTGGAATGGGAAGGAGTTGGATATCACATCTCATGCTAAAGGGAGGGTCTCAGGTTTGGAAGGGGAAGGATTTGGATATCACATCTCATGTTATAGGAAGGATCTCAGGTTTGGTATTAGAAGCATTGAGATATCACATCTCATGCTATCATAAGGGTCTCAGGATTGGAATGGGAAGGAGTTGGATATCACATCTCATGCTAAAGGGAGGGTCTCAGGTTTGGAAGGGGAAGGATTTGGATATCACATGACATGTTATAAGAAGGATCTCAGGTTTGGTATTAGAAGCATTGAGATAACACATCTCATGCTATCGGAAGGGTCTCAGGATTGGAATGGGAAGGAGCTGGATATCACATCTCATGCTATAGGAAGGGTCTCAGGTTTGGAACGGGAAGGAGTTGGATATCACATCTCATGTTATAGGAAGAGTCTCAGGTTTGGTATAAACATTGAGATATCACATCTCTGAAATCGGAAGTGTCTCAGGATTGGGATGGGAAGGAGTTGGATATCACATCTCATGCTATAGGGAGGTTCTCAGGTTTGATATTAGAAGCATTGAGATATCACATATGCTATTGGAAGGGTCTCAGTATTTGAATTGGAAGGAGTTGGATATCACATCTCATGCTATCGGAAGGGTCTCATGTTTGGAATGGGAAGGAGTTGGATATCACATATGCTATAGGAAGTGTCTCAGGTTTGGAATGGGAATGAGTTGGATATCACATCTTATGTTATAGGAAGGGTCTCAGGTTTGGTATAAGCATTGAGATATCACATCTCTGCTATCGGAAGTGGCTCAGGATTGGAATGGGAAGGAGTTGGATATCCCATCTCATGTTATAGGACGGGTCTCTGGTTTGGTAAAAGCATTGAGATATCACATCTCATGCTATAGGAAGGGTCTCAGGATTGGAATGGGAAGGATTTGGATATCACATCTCATGCTATAGGAAGGGTCTCAGGTTTGGTATACGCATGGAGATATCACTTCTCATGCTATAGGAAGGGTCTCAGGATTGGAAAAGGAAGGAGTTGGATATCACATCTCATGTTATAGGAAGGATCTCAGGTTTGGTATTAGAAGCATTGAGATATCACATCTCATGCTATCAGAAGGGTCTCAGGATTGGAATGGGAAGGAGTTGGATATCACATCTCATGCTAAAGGGAGGGTCTCAGGTTTGGAAGGGGAATGATTTGGATATCACATCTCATGTTATCAGAAGGATCTCAGGTTTGGTATTAGAAGTATTGAGATATCATATCTCATGCTATAGGAAGGGTCTCAGGACTGGAATGGGAAGGAGTTGGATATCACATCTCATGCTAAAGGAAGGGTCTCAGGTTTGGTAGAAGCATTGAGATATCACATCTCTTGCTATAGGAAGGGTCTTAGGATTGGAATGGGAAGGACTTAGATATCACATATCATGCTATAGGGAGGGTCTCAGTTTTGATATTAGAAGCATTGAGATATCACATCTTATGCTATCGGAAGTGTCTCAGGATTGGAATGGGAAGGAGCTGGATATCACATCTCATGCTAAAGGAAGGGTCTCAGGTTTGGAACGGGAAGGAGTTGGATATCACATCTCATGTTATAGGAAGGGTCTCAGGTTTGGTATAAGCATTGAGATATCATATCTCTGCTATCGGAAGTGTCTCAGGATTGGAATGGGAAGGAGTTGGATATCACATCTCATGCTATAGGAAATTTCTCAGGATTGGAATGGGAAGTAGTTGGATATCACATCTCATGCTATAGGAAGGGTCTCAGGTTTGGTATAAGCATTGAGATATCACATCTCATGCTATAGGATGGGTCTCAGGATTGGAATGGAAGGAGTTGGATATCACATCTCATGCTATAAGAAGGGTCTCAGGATTGGAATGGGAAGTAGTTGGATATCACATCTCATGCTATAGGAAGAGTCTCAGGTTTGGTATTAGAAGCATTGAGATATCACATCTCATGCTATAGGAAGGGTCTCAGGATTGGAATGGGAAGGAATTGGATATCACATCTCATGCTATAGATAGGCTCTCAGGTTTGGAAAGGGAAGGAGTTGGATATCACATCTCATGCTATAGGAAGGGTCTCAGGATTGGAATGGGAAGTAGTTGGATATCACATCTCATGCTATAGGAAGGGTCTCAGGTTTGGTATAAGCATTGAGATATCACATCTCATGCTATAGGAAGGGTCTCAGGATTGGAATGGGAAGGAGTTGTATATGACATCTCATGCCGTAGGAAGGGTCTCAGGTTTGGTATAAGCATTGAGATATCACTTCTCATGCTATAGGAAGTGTCTCAGGATTGGAATGGGAAGGAGTTGGATATCACATCTCATGTTATAGGAAGGATCTCAGGTTTGGTATTAGAAGCATTGAGAAATCACATCTCATGCTATAGGAAGGGTCTCAGGATTGGAATGGGAAGGAGTTGGATATCACATCTCATGCTAAAGGGAGGGTCTCAGGTTTGGAAGGGGAAGGATTTGGATATAACATCTCGTGTTATAGGAATGATCTCAGGTTTGGTATTAGAAGCATTGAGATATCACATCTCATGCTATCGGAAGGATCTCAGGTTTGGTGTTAGAAGCATTGAGATATCAAATCTCATGCTATAGGAAGGGTCTCAGGATTGGAATGGGAAGGAGTTGGATATCACATCTCATGCTATAGGAAGGGTCTCAGGATTGGAATGGGAAGGCGTTGTATATGACATCTCATGCCACAGGAAGGGTCTCAGGTTTGGTATAAGCATTGAGATATCACATCTCTGCTGTCGGAAGGGTCTCAGGATTGGAATGGGAAGGAGTTGGATATCCCATCTTATGTTATAGGAAGTGTCTCAGGTTTGGTATTAGAAGCATTGAGATATCACATCTCATGCTATAGGAAGGGTCTCAGGATTGGAATGGGAAGGACTTGGATATCACATCTCATGCTATAGGGAGGGTCTCACGTTTGGAAAGGGAAGGGGTTGGATATCACATTTCATGTTAGAGGTAGGAATCAGGTTTGGTATTAGAGGCATTGAGATATCACATCTCATGCTATCAGAAGGGTCTCAGGATTGGAATGGGAAGGAGTTGGATATCACATCTCATGCTAAAGGGAGGGTCTCAGATTTGGAAGGGGAAGGATTTGGATATCACATCTCATGTTATAGGAAGGATCTCAGGTTTGTTATCAGAAGCATTGAGATATGACATCTCATGCTATTGGAAGGATCTCAGGTTTGGTATTAGAGGCATTGAGATATCACATCTCATGCTAAAGGGAGGGGCCCAGGTTTGGAAGGGGAAGGATTTGGATATCACATCTCTTATTATAGGAAGGATCACAGGTTTGGTATTAGAAGCATTGAGATATCACATCTCATGCTATCGGAAGGGTCTCAGGATTGGAATGGGAAGGAGTTGGATATCACATCTCATGCTATAGGAAGGGTCTCAGGTTTGGAACGGGAAGGAGTTGGATATCACATCTCATGTTATAGGAAGAGTCTCAGGTTTGGTATAAGCATTGAGATATCACATCTCTGCTATCGGAGGTGTCTCAGGATTGGGATGGGAAGGAATTGGATATCACATCTCATGCTATAGGAAGGGTCTCAGGTTTGGAACGGGAAGGAGTTGGATATCCCATCTCATGTTATAGGACGGGTCTCAGGTTTGATATTAGAAGCATTATGGGAAGGAGTTGGATATCACATATGCTATAGGAAGTGTCTCAGGTTTGGAACGGGAATGAGTTGGATATCACATCTCATGTTATAGAAAGGGTCTCAGGTTTGGTATAAGCATTGAGATATCACATCTCTGCTATCGGAAGTGGCTCAGGATTGGAATGGGAAGGAATTGGATATCCCATCTCATGTTATAGGACGGGTCTCTGGTTTGGTATAGCATTGAGATATCACATCTCATGCTATAGGAAGGGTCTCAGGATTGGAATGGGAAGGATTTGGATATCACATCTCATGCTATAGGAAGGGTCTCAGGTTTGGTATACGCATGGAGATATCACTTCTCATGCTATAGGAAGGGTCTCAGGATTGGAATGGGAAGGAGTTGGATATTACATCTCATGCTATAGGAAGGGTCTCAGGTTTGCTATAAGCATGGAGATATCACTTCTCATGCTATAGGAAGGGTCTCAGGATTGGAATGGGAAGGAGTTGGATATCACATCTCATGTTATAGGAAGGATCTCAGGTTTGGTATTAGAAGCATTGAGACATCACATCTCATGCTATGGGAAGGGTCTCAGGATTGGAATGGGAAGGAGTTGGATATCACATCTCATGCTATAGGAAGGGTCTCAGGTTTGGTATAAGCATTGAGATATCACATCTCATGCTATAGGAAGGGTCTCAGGATTGGAATGGGAAGGAGTTGTATATGACATCTCAGGCCATAGCAAGGGTCTCAGGTTTGGTATAAGCATTGAGATATCACATCTCTGCTATCGGAAGGGTCTCAGGATTGGAATGGGAAGGAGTTGGATATCCCATCTCATGTTATAGGAAGGGTCTCAGGTTTGGTATCAGAAGCATTGAGATATCACATCTCATGCTATAGGAAGGGTCTCAGGATTGGAATGGGAAGGACTTGGATGTCAGATCTCATGCTATAGGGAGGGTCTCAAGTTTGATATTACAAGCATTGAGATAACAAATCTCATGATATCGGAAGGGTGTCAGGATTGGAATGGGAAGGAGTTGGAAATCACATCTCATGATAAAGGAAGGGTCTAAGGTTTGGAAGGGGAAGGATTTGGATATCACATCTCACGTTATAGGACGGGTCTCAGGTTTGGTATTAGAAGCATTGAGATATCAAGTCTCATGGTATAGGAAGGGTCTCAGAATTGGAATGGGAAGGAGTTGGATATCACATCTCAAGCTATAGGAAGGGCCTCAGGATTGGAATGGGAAGGAGTTTGATATCACATCTCATGCCATAGTATGGGTCTCAGGTTTGGTAGAAGCATTGGGATATCACATCTCATGCTATCGGAAGGGTATCAGGATTGGATTTGGAAGGAGTTGGATATCCCATCTCATGCTATAGGAAGGGTCTCAGGTTGGAATGGGAAGGAGTTGGATATCACATCTCATGTTATAGGAAGGGTCTCAGGATTGGAATGGGAAGGAGTTGGATATCCCATCTCATGTTATAGGACGGGTCTCTGGTTTGGTATAAGCATTGAGATATCACATCTCATGCTATAGGAAGGGTCTCAGGATTGGAATGGGAAGGATTTGGATATCACATCTCATGCTATAGGAAGGGTCTCAGGTTTGATATACGCATGGAGATATCACTTCTCATGCTATAGGAAGGGTCTCAGGATTGGAATGGGAAGGAGTTGGATATCACATCTCATGCTATAGGAAGGGTCTCAGGTTTGGAACGGGAAGGAGTTGGATATCACATCTCATGTTATAGGAAGAGTCTCAGGTTTGGTATAAACATTGAGATATCACATCTCTGAAATCGGAAGTGTCTCAGGATTGGGATGGGAAGGAGTTGGATATCACATCTCATGCTATAGGGAGGTTCTCAGGTTTGATATTAGAAGCATTGAGATATCACATATGCTATTGGAAGGGTCTCAGTATTGGAATTGGAAGGAGTTGGATATCACATCTCATGCTATCGGAAGGGTCTCATGTTTGGAATGGGAAGGAGTTGGATATGACATATGCTATAGGAAGTGTCTCAGGTTTGGAATGGGAATGAGTTGGATATCACATCTTATGTTATAGGAAGGGTCTCAGGTTTGGTATAAGCATTGAGATATCACATCTCTGCTATCGGAAGTGGCTCAGGATTGGAATGGGAAGGAGTTGGATATCCCATCTCATGTTATAGGACGGGTCTCTGGTTTGGTAAAAGCATTGAGATATCACATCTCATGCTATAGGAAGGGTCTCAGGATTGGAATGGGAAGGATTTGGATATCACATCTCATGCAATAGGAAGGGTCTCAGGTTTGGTATACGCATGGAGATATAACTTCTCATGCTATAGGAAGGGTCTCAGGATTGGAAAAGGAAGGAGTTTGATATCACATCTCATGTTATAGGAAGGATCTCAGGTTTGGTATTAGAAGCATTGAGATATCACATCTCATGCTATCAGAAGGGTCTCAGGATTGGAATGGGAAGGAGTTGGATATCACATCTCATGCTAAAGGGAGGGTCTCAGGTTTGGAAGGGGAAGGATTTGGATATCACATCTCATGTTATCAGAAGGATCTCAGGTTTGGTATTAGAAGTATTGAGATATCATATCTCATGCTATAGGAAGGGTCTCAGGACTGGAATGGGAAGGAGTTGGAAATCACATCTCATGCTAAAGGAAGGGTCTCAGGTTTGGTAGAAGCATTGAGATATCACATCTCCTGCTATAGGAAGGGTCTTAGGATTGGAATGGGAAGGACTTAGATATCACATATCATGCTATAGGGAGGATCTCAGTTTTGATATTAGAAGCATTGAGATATCACATCTTATGCTATCGGAAGTGTCTCAGGATTGGAATGGGAAGGAGCTGGATATCACATCTCATGCTAAAGGAAGGGTCTCAGGTTTGGAACGGGAAGGAGTTGGATATCACATCTCATGTTATAGGAAGGGTCTCAGGTTTGGTATAAGCATTGAGATATCACATCTCTGCTATCGGAAGTGTCTCAGGATTGGAATGGGAAGGAGTTGGATATCCCATCTCATGCTATAGATATGCTCTCAGGTTTGGAAAGGGAAGGAGTTGGATATCACATCTCATGCTATAGGAAATTTCTCAGGATTGGAATGGGAAGTAGTTGGATATCACATCTCATGCTATAGGAAGGGTCTCAGGTTTGGTATAAGCATTGAGATATCACATCTCATGCTATAGGATGGGTCTCAGGATTGGAATGGAAGGAGTTGGATATCACATCTCATGCTATAAGAAGGGTCTCAGGATTGGAATGGGAAGTAGTTGGATATCACATCTCATGCTATAGGAAGGGTCTCAGGTTTGGTATTAGAAGCATTGAGATATCACATCTCATGCTATAGGAAGGGTCTCAGGATTGGAATGGGAAGGAATTGGATATCACATCTCATGCTATAGATAGGCTCTCAGGTTTGGAAAGGGAAGGAGTTGGATATCACATCTCATGCTATAGGAAGGGTCTCAGGATTGGAATGGGAAGTAGTTGGATATCACATCTCATGCTATAGGAAGGGTCTCAGGTTTGGTATAAGCATTGAGATATCACATCTCATGCTATAGGAAGGGTCTCAGGATTGGAATGGGAAGGAGTTGTATATGACATCTCATGCCGTAGGAAGGGTCTCAGGTTTGGTATAAGCATTGAGATATCACTTCTCATGCTATAGGAAGTGTCTCAGGATTGGAATGGGAAGGAGTTGGATATCACATCTCATGTTATAGGAAGGATCTCAGGTTTGGTATTAGAAGCATTGAGAAATCACATCTCATGCTATAGGAAGGGTCTCAGGATTGGAATGGGAAGGAGTTGGATATCACATCTCATGCTAAAGGGAGGGTCTCAGGTTTGGAAGGGGAAGGATTTGGATATAACATCTCGTGTTATAGGAATGATCTCAGGTTTGGTATTAGAAGCATTGAGATATCACATCTCATGCTATCGGAAGGATCTCAGGTTTGGTGTTAGAAGCATTGAGATATCAAATCTCATGCTATAGGAAGGGTCTCAGGATTGGAATGGGAAGGAGTTGGATATCACATCTCATGCTATGGGAAGGGTCTCAGGATTGGAATGGGAAGGAGTTGTATATGACATCTCATGCCACAGGAAGGGTCTCAGGTTTGGTATAAGCATTGAGATATCACATCTCTGCTATCGGAAGGGTCTCAGGATTGGAATGGGAAGGAGTTGGATATCCCATCTTATGTTATAGGAAGTGTCTCAGGTTTGGTATTAGAAGCATTGAGATATCACATCTCATGCTATAGGAAGGGTCTCAGGATTGGAATGGGAAGGACTTGGATATCATATCTCATGCTATAGGGAGGGTCTCACGTTTGGAAAGGGAAGGGGTTGGATATCACATTTCATGTTAGAGGTAGGAATCAGGTTTGGTATTAGAGGCATTGAGATATCACATCTCATGCTATCAGAAGGGTCTCAGGATTGGAATGGGAAGGAGTTGGATATCACATCTCATGCTAAAGGGAGGGTCTCAGATTTGGAAGGGGAAGGATTTGGATATCACATCTCATGTTATAGGAAGGATCTCAGGTTTGGTATCAGAAGCATTGAGATATGACATCTCATGCTATTGGAAGGATCTCAGGTTTGGTATTAGAGGCATTGAGATATCACATCTCATGCTAAAGGGAGGGGCCCAGGTTTGGAAGGGGAAGGATTTGGATATCACATCTCTTATTATAGGAAGGATCACAGGTTTGGTATTAGAAGCATTGAGTTATCACATCTCATGCTATCGGAAGGGTCTCAGGATTGGAATGGGAAGGAGTTGGATATAACATCTCATGCTATAGGAAGGGTCTCAGGTTTGGAACGGGAAGGAGTTGGATATCACATCTCATGTTATCGGAAGAGTCTCAGGTTTGGTATAAGCATTGAGATATCACATCTCTGCTATCGGAGGTGTCTCAGGATTGGGATGGGAAGGAATTGGATATCACATCTCATGCTATAGGAAGGGTCTCAGGTTTGGAACGGGAAGGAGTTGGATATCCCATCTCATGTTATAGGACGGGCCTCAGGTTTGATATTAGAAGCATTGAGATATCACATCGCATGCTGTAGGAAGGGTCTCAGGTTTGGAATGGAAAGGATTTGGATATCACATTTCATGTCATAGGAAGGATCTCAGGTTTGATATTAGAAGCATTGAGATATCACATCGCATGCTGTAGGAAGGGTCTCAGGTTTGGAATGGGAAGGAGTTGGATATCACATCTCATGCTAAAGGGAGGGTCTCAGGTTTGGAAGGGGAAGGATTTGGATATCACATGACATGTTATAAGAAGGATCTCAGGTTTGGTATTAGAAGCATTGAGATAACACATCTCATGCTATCGGAAGGGTCTCAGGATTGGAATGGGAAGGAGCTGGATATCACATCTCATGCTATAGGAAGGGTCTCAGGTTTGGAACGGGAAGGAGTTGGATATCACATCTCATGTTATAGGAAGAGTCTCAGGTTTGGTATAAACATTGAGATATCACATCTCTGAAATCGGAAGTGTCTCAGGATTGGGATGGGAAGGAGTTGGATATCACATCTCATGCTATAGGGAGGTTCTCAGGTTTGATATTAGAAGCATTGAGATATCACATATGCTATTGGAAGGGTCTCAGTATTTGAATTGGAAGGAGTTGGATATCACATCTCATGCTATCGGAAGGGTCTCATGTTTGGAATGGGAAGGAGTTGGATATCACATATGCTATAGGAAGTGTCTCAGGTTTGGAATGGGAATGAGTTGGATATCACATCTTATGTTATAGGAAGGGTCTCAGGTTTGGTATAAGCATTGAGATATCACATCTCTGCTATCGGAAGTGGCTCAGGATTGGAATGGGAAGGAGTTGGATATCCCATCTCATGTTATAGGACGGGTCTCTGGTTTGGTAAAAGCATTGAGATATCACATCTCATGCTATAGGAAGGGTCTCAGGATTGGAATGGGAAGGATTTGGATATCACATCTCATGCTATAGGAAGGGTCTCAGGTTTGGTATACGCATGGAGATATCACTTCTCATGCTATAGGAAGGGTCTCAGGATTGGAAAAGGAAGGAGTTGGATATCACATCTCATGTTATAGGAAGGATCTCAGGTTTGGTATTAGAAGCATTGAGATATCACATCTCATGCTATCAGAAGGGTCTCAGGATTGGAATGGGAAGGAGTTGGATATCACATCTCATGCTAAAGGGAGGGTCTCAGGTTTGGAAGGGGAAGGATTTGGATATCACATCTCATGTTATCAGAAGGATCTCAGGTTTGGTATTAGAAGTATTGAGATATCACATCTCATGCTAAAGGAAGGGTCTCAGGTTTGGTAGAAGCATTGAGATATCACATCTCTTGCTATAGGAAGGGTCTTAGGATTGGAATGGGAAGGACTTAGATATCACATATCATGCTATAGGGAGGGTCTCAGTTTTGATATTAGAAGCATTGAGATATCACATCTTATGCTATCGGAAGTGTCTCAGGATTGGAATGGGAAGGAGCTGGATATCACATCTCATGCTAAAGGAAGGGTCTCAGGTTTGGAACGGGAAGGAGTTGGATATCACATCTCATGTTATAGGAAGGGTCTCAGGTTTGGTATAAGCATTGAGATATCATATCTCTGCTATCGGAAGTGTCTCAGGATTGGAATGGGAAGGAGTTGGATATCCCATCTCATGCTATAGATATGCTCTCAGGTTTGGAAAGGGAAGGAGTTGGATATCACATCTCATGCTATAGGAAATTTCTCAGGATTGGAATGGGAAGTAGTTGGATATCACATCTCATGCTATAGGAAGGGTCTCAGGTTTGGTATAAGCATTGAGATATCACATCTCATGCTATAGGATGGGTCTCAGGATTGGAATGGAAGGAGTTGGATATCACATCTCATGCTATAAGAAGGGTCTCAGGATTGGAATGGGAAGTAGTTGGATATCACATCTCATGCTATAGGAAGAGTCTCAGGTTTGGTATTAGAAGCATTGAGATATCACATCTCATGCTATAGGAAGGGTCTCAGGATTGGAATGGGAAGGAATTGAATATCACATCTCATGCTATAGATAGGCTCTCAGGTTTGGAAAGGGAAGGAGTTGGATATCACATCTCATGCTATAGGAAGGGTCTCAGGATTGGAATGGGAAGTAGTTGGATATCACATCTCATGCTATAGGAAGGGTCTCAGGTTTGGTATAAGCATTGAGATATCACATCTCATGCTATAGGAAGGGTCTCAGGATTGGAATGGGAAGGAGTTGTATATGACATCTCATGCCGTAGGAAGGGTCTCAGGTTTGGTATAAGCATTGAGATATCACTTCTCATGCTATAGGAAGTGTCTCAGGATTGGAATGGGAAGGAGTTGGATATCACATCTCATGTTATAGGAAGGATCTCAGGTTTGGTATTAGAAGCATTGAGAAATCACATCTCATGCTATAGGAAGGGTCTCAGGATTGGAATGGGAAGGAGTTGGATATCACATCTCATGCTAAAGGGAGGGTCTCAGGTTTGGAAGGGGAAGGATTTGGATATAACATCTCGTGTTATAGGAATGATCTCAGGTTTGGTATTAGAAGCATTGAGATATCACATCTCATGCTATCGGAAGGATCTCAGGTTTGGTGTTAGAAGCATTGAGATATCAAATCTCATGCTATAGGAAGGGTCTCAGGATTGGAATGGGAAGGAGTTGGATATCACATCTCATGCTATAGGAAGGGTCTCAGGATTGGAATGGGAAGGCGTTGTATATGACATCTCATGCCACAGGAAGGGTCTCAGGTTTGGTATAAGCATTGAGATATCACATCTCTGCTGTCGGAAGGGTCTCAGGATTGGAATGGGAAGGAGTTGGATATCCCATCTTATGTTATAGGAAGTGTCTCAGGTTTGGTATTAGAAGCATTGAGATATCACATCTCATGCTATAGGAAGGGTCTCAGGATTGGAATGGGAAGGACTTGGATATCACATCTCATGCTATAGGGAGGGTCTCACGTTTGGAAAGGGAAGGGGTTGGATATCACATTTCATGTTAGAGGTAGGAATCAGGTTTGGTATTAGAGGCATTGAGATATCACATCTCATGCTATCAGAAGGGTCTCAGGATTGGAATGGGAAGGAGTTGGATATCACATCTCATGCTAAAGGGAGGGTCTCAGATTTGGAAGGGGAAGGATTTGGATATCACATCTCATGTTATAGGAAGGATCTCAGGTTTGGTATCAGAAGCATTGAGATATGACATCTCATGCTATTGGAAGGATCTCAGGTTTGGTATTAGAGGCATTGAGATATCACATCTCATGCTAAAGGGAGGGGCCCAGGTTTGGAAGGGGAAGGATTTGGATATCACATCTCTTATTATAGGAAGGATCACAGGTTTGGTATTAGAAGCATTGAGATATCACATCTCATGCTATCGGAAGGGTCTCAGGATTGGAATGGGAAGGAGTTGGATATCACATCTCATGCTATAGGAAGGGTCTCAGGTTTGGAACGGGAAGGAGTTGGATATCACATCTCATGTTATAGGAAGAGTCTCAGGTTTGGTATAAGCATTGAGATATCACATCTCTGCTATCGGAGGTGTCTCAGGATTGGGATGGGAAGGAATTGGATATCACATCTCATGCTATAGGAAGGGTCTCAGGTTTGGAACGGGAAGGAGTTGGATATCCCATCTCATGTTATAGGACGGGTCTCAGGTTTGATATTAGAAGCATTATGGGAAGGAGTTGGATATCACATATGCTATAGGAAGTGTCTCAGGTTTGGAACGGGAATGAGTTGGATATCACATCTCATGTTATAGAAAGGGTCTCAGGTTTGGTATAAGCATTGAGATATCACATCTCTGCTATCGGAAGTGGCTCAGGATTGGAATGGGAAGGAATTGGATATCCCATCTCATGTTATAGGACGGGTCTCTGGTTTGGTATAAGCATTGAGATATCACATCTCATGCTATAGGAAGGGTCTCAGGATTGGAATGGGAAGGATTTGGATATCACATCTCATGCTATAGGAAGGGTCTCAGGTTTGGTATACGCATGGAGATATCACTTCTCATGCTATAGGAAGGGTCTCAGGATTGGAATGGGAAGGAGTTGGATATTACATCTCATGCTATAGGAAGGGTCTCAGGTTTGCTATAAGCATGGAGATATCACTTCTCATGCTATAGGAAGGGTCTCAGGATTGGAATGGGAAGGAGTTGGATATCACATCTCATGTTATAGGAAGGATCTCAGGTTTGGTATTAGAAGCATTGAGACATCACATCTCATGCTATGGGAAGGGTCTCAGGATTGGAATGGGAAGGAGTTGGATATCACATCTCATGCTATAGGAAGGGTCTCAGGTTTGGTATAAGCATTGAGATATCACATCTCATGCTATAGGAAGGGTCTCAGGATTGGAATGGGAAGGAGTTGTATATGACATCTCAGGCCATAGCAAGGGTCTCAGGTTTGGTATAAGCATTGAGATATCACATCTCTGCTATCGGAAGGGTCTCAGGATTGGAATGGGAAGGAGTTGGATATCCCATCTCATGTTATAGGAAGGGTCTCAGGTTTGGTATCAGAAGCATTGAGATATCACATCTCATGCTATAGGAAGGGTCTCAGGATTGGAATGGGAAGGACTTGGATGTCAGATCTCATGCTATAGGGAGGGTCTCAAGTTTGATATTACAAGCATTGAGATAACAAATCTCATGATATCGGAAGGGTGTCAGGATTGGAATGGGAAGGAGTTGGAAATCACATCTCATGATAAAGGAAGGGTCTAAGGTTTGGAAGGGGAAGGATTTGGATATCACATCTCACGTTATAGGACGGGTCTCAGGTTTGGTATTAGAAGCATTGAGATATCAAGTCTCATGGTATAGGAAGGGTCTCAGAATTGGAATGGGAAGGAGTTGGATATCACATCTCAAGCTATAGGAAGGGCCTCAGGATTGGAATGGGAAGGAGTTTGATATCACATCTCATGCCATAGTATGGGTCTCAGGTTTGGTAGAAGCATTGGGATATCACATCTCATGCTATCGGAAGGGTATCAGGATTGGATTTGGAAGGAGTTGGATATCCCATCTCATGCTATAGGAAGGGTCTCAGGTTGGAATGGGAAGGAGTTGGATATCACATCTCATGTTATAGGAAGGGTCTCAGGATTGGAATGGGAAGGAGTTGGATATCCCATCTCATGTTATAGGACGGGTCTCTGGTTTGGTATAAGCATTGAGATATCACATCTCATGCTATAGGAAGGGTCTCAGGATTGGAATGGGAAGGATTTGGATATCACATCTCATGCTATAGGAAGGGTCTCAGGTTTGATATACGCATGGAGATATCACTTCTCATGCTATAGGAAGGGTCTCAGGATTGGAATGGGAAGGAGTTGGATATCACATCTCATGCTATAGGAAGGGTCTCAGGTTTGGAATGGGAAGGAGTTGGATATCACATCTCATGTTATAGGAAGAGTTTCAGGTTTGGTATAAACATTGAGATATCACATCTCTGAAATCGGAAGTGTCTCAGGATTGGGATGGGAAGGAGTTGGATATCACATCTCATGCTATAGGGAGGTTCTCAGGTTTGATATTAGAAGCATTGAGATATCACATATGCTATTGGAAGGGTCTCAGTATTGGAATTGGAAGGAGTTGGATATCACATCTCATGCTATCGGAAGGGTCTCATGTTTGGAATGGGAAGGAGTTGGATATCACATATGCTATAGGAAGTGTCTCAGGTTTGGAATGGGAATGAGTTGGATATCACATCTTATGTTATAGGAAGGGTCTCAGGTTTGGTATAAGCATTGAGATATCACATCTCTGCTATCGGAAGTGGCTCAGGATTGGAATGGGAAGGAGTTGGATATCCCATCTCATGTTATAGGACGGGTCTCTGGTTTGGTAAAAGCATTGAGATATCACATCTCATGCTATAGGAAGGGTCTCAGGATTGGAATGGGAAGGATTTGGATATCACATCTCATGCAATAGGAAGGGTCTCAGGTTTGGTATACGCATGGAGATATAACTTCTCATGCTATAGGAAGGGTCTCAGGATTGGAAAAGGAAGGAGTTTGATATCACATCTCATGTTATAGGAAGGATCTCAGGTTTGGTATTAGAAGCATTGAGATATCACATCTCATGCTATCAGAAGGGTCTCAGGATTGGAATGGGAAGGAGTTGGATATCACATCTCATGCTAAAGGGAGGGTCTCAGATTTGGAAGGGGAAGGATTTGGATATCACATCTCATGTTATAGGAAGGATCTCAGGTTTGGTATCAGAAGCATTGAGATATGACATCTCATGCTATTGGAAGGATCTCAGGTTTGGTATTAGAGGCATTGAGATATCACATCTCATGCTAAAGGGAGGGGCCCAGGTTTGGAAGGGGAAGGATTTGGATATCACATCTCTTATTATAGGAAGGATCACAGGTTTGGTATTAGAAGCATTGAGTTATCACATCTCATGCTATCGGAAGGGTCTCAGGATTGGAATGGGAAGGAGTTGGATATAACATCTCATGCTATAGGAAGGGTCTCAGGTTTGGAACGGGAAGGAGTTGGATATCACATCTCATGTTATCGGAAGAGTCTCAGGTTTGGTATAAGCATTGAGATATCACATCTCTGCTATCGGAGGTGTCTCAGGATTGGGATGGGAAGGAATTGGATATCACATCTCATGCTATAGGAAGGGTCTCAGGTTTGGAACGGGAAGGAGTTGGATATCCCATCTCATGTTATAGGACGGGCCTCAGGTTTGATATTAGAAGCATTGAGATATCACATCGCATGCTGTAGGAAGGGTCTCAGGTTTGGAATGGAAAGGATTTGGATATCACATTTCATGTCATAGGAAGGATCTCAGGTTTGATATTAGAAGCATTGAGATATCACATCGCATGCTGTAGGAAGGGTCTCAGGTTTGGAATGGGAAGGAGTTGGATATCACATCTCATGCTAAAGGGAGGGTCTCAGGTTTGGAAGGGGAAGGATTTGGATATCACATGACATGTTATAAGAAGGATCTCAGGTTTGGTATTAGAAGCATTGAGATAACACATCTCATGCTATCGGAAGGGTCTCAGGATTGGAATGGGAAGGAGCTGGATATCACATCTCATGCTATAGGAAGGGTCTCAGGTTTGGAACGGGAAGGAGTTGGATATCACATCTCATGTTATAGGAAGAGTCTCAGGTTTGGTATAAACATTGAGATATCACATCTCTGAAATCGGAAGTGTCTCAGGATTGGGATGGGAAGGAGTTGGATATCACATCTCATGCTATAGGGAGGTTCTCAGGTTTGATATTAGAAGCATTGAGATATCACATATGCTATTGGAAGGGTCTCAGTATTTGAATTGGAAGGAGTTGGATATCACATCTCATGCTATCGGAAGGGTCTCATGTTTGGAATGGGAAGGAGTTGGATATCACATATGCTATAGGAAGTGTCTCAGGTTTGGAATGGGAATGAGTTGGATATCACATCTTATGTTATAGGAAGGGTCTCAGGTTTGGTATAAGCATTGAGATATCACATCTCTGCTATCGGAAGTGGCTCAGGATTGGAATGGGAAGGAGTTGGATATCCCATCTCATGTTATAGGACGGGTCTCTGGTTTGGTAAAAGCATTGAGATATCACATCTCATGCTATAGGAAGGGTCTCAGGATTGGAATGGGAAGGATTTGGATATCACATCTCATGCTATAGGAAGGGTCTCAGGTTTGGTATACGCATGGAGATATCACTTCTCATGCTATAGGAAGGGTCTCAGGATTGGAAAAGGAAGGAGTTGGATATCACATCTCATGTTATAGGAAGGATCTCAGGTTTGGTATTAGAAGCATTGAGATATCACATCTCATGCTATCAGAAGGGTCTCAGGATTGGAATGGGAAGGAGTTGGATATCACATCTCATGCTAAAGGGAGGGTCTCAGGTTTGGAAGGGGAAGGATTTGGATATCACATCTCATGTTATCAGAAGGATCTCAGGTTTGGTATTAGAAGTATTGAGATATCATATCTCATGCTATAGGAAGGGTCTCAGGACTGGAATGGGAAGGAGTTGGATATCACATCTCATGCTAAAGGAAGGGTCTCAGGTTTGGTAGAAGCATTGAGATATCACATCTCTTGCTATAGGAAGGGTCTTAGGATTGGAATGGGAAGGACTTAGATATCACATATCATGCTATAGGGAGGGTCTCAGTTTTGATATTAGAAGCATTGAGATATCACATCTTATGCTATCGGAAGTGTCTCAGGATTGGAATGGGAAGGAGCTGGATATCACATCTCATGCTAAAGGAAGGGTCTCAGGTTTGGAACGGGAAGGAGTTGGATATCACATCTCATGTTATAGGAAGGGTCTTAGGTTTGGTATAAGCATTGAGATATCATATCTCTGCTATCGGAAGTGTCTCAGGATTGGAATGGGAAGGAGTTGGATATCCCATCTCATGCTATAGATATGCTCTCAGGTTTGGAAAGGGAAGGAGTTGGATATCACATCTCATGCTATAGGAAATTTCTCAGGATTGGAATGGGAAGTAGTTGGATATCACATCTCATGCTATAGGAAGGGTCTCAGGTTTGGTATAAGCATTGAGATATCACATCTCATGCTATAGGATGGGTCTCAGGATTGGAATGGAAGGAGTTGGATATCACATCTCATGCTATAAGAAGGGTCTCAGGATTGGAATGGGAAGTAGTTGGATATCACATCTCATGCTATAGGAAGAGTCTCAGGTTTGGTATTAGAAGCATTGAGATATCACATCTCATGCTATAGGAAGGGTCTCAGGATTGGAATGGGAAGGAATTGGATATCACATCTCATGCTATAGATAGGCTCTCAGGTTTGGAAAGGGAAGGAGTTGGATATCACATCTCATGCTATAGGAAGGGTCTCAGGATTGGAATGGGAAGTAGTTGGATATCACATCTCATGCTATAGGAAGGGTCTCAGGTTTGGTATAAGCATTGAGATATCACATCTCATGCTATAGGAAGGGTCTCAGGATTGGAATGGGAAGGAGTTGTATATGACATCTCATGCCGTAGGAAGGGTCTCAGGTTTGGTATAAGCATTGAGATATCACTTCTCATGCTATAGGAAGTGTCTCAGGATTGGAATGGGAAGGAGTTGGATATCACATCTCATGTTATAGGAAGGATCTCAGGTTTGGTATTAGAAGCATTGAGAAATCACATCTCATGCTATAGGAAGGGTCTCAGGATTGGAATGGGAAGGAGTTGGATATCACATCTCATGCTAAAGGGAGGGTCTCAGGTTTGGAAGGGGAAGGATTTGGATATAACATCTCGTGTTATAGGAATGATCTCAGGTTTGGTATTAGAAGCATTGAGATATCACATCTCATGCTATCGGAAGGATCTCAGGTTTGGTGTTAGAAGCATTGAGATATCAAATCTCATGCTATAGGAAGGGTCTCAGGATTGGAATGGGAAGGAGTTGGATATCACATCTCATGCTATAGGAAGGGTCTCAGGATTGGAATGGGAAGGCGTTGTATATGACATCTCATGCCACAGGAAGGGTCTCAGGTTTGGTATAAGCATTGAGATATCACATCTCTGCTGTCGGAAGGGTCTCAGGATTGGAATGGGAAGGAGTTGGATATCCCATCTTATGTTATAGGAAGTGTCTCAGGTTTGGTATTAGAAGCATTGAGATATCACATCTCATGCTATAGGAAGGGTCTCAGGATTGGAATGGGAAGGACTTGGATATCACATCTCATGCTATAGGGAGGGTCTCACGTTTGGAAAGGGAAGGGGTTGGATATCACATTTCATGTTAGAGGTAGGAATCAGGTTTGGTATTAGAGGCATTGAGATATCACATCTCATGCTATCAGAAGGGTCTCAGGATTGGAATGGGAAGGAGTTGGATATCACATCTCATGCTAAAGGGAGGGTCTCAGATTTGGAAGGGGAAGGATTTGGATATCACATCTCATGTTATAGGAAGGATCTCAGGTTTGGTATCAGAAGCATTGAGATATGACATCTCATGCTATTGGAAGGATCTCAGGTTTGGTATTAGAGGCATTGAGATATCACATCTCATGCTAAAGGGAGGGGCCCAGGTTTGGAAGGGGAAGGATTTGGATATCACATCTCTTATTATAGGAAGGATCACAGGTTTGGTATTAGAAGCATTGAGATATCACATCTCATGCTATCGGAAGGGTCTCAGGATTGGAATGGGAAGGAGTTGGATATCACATCTCATGCTATAGGAAGGGTCTCAGGTTTGGAACGGGAAGGAGTTGGATATCACATCTCATGTTATAGGAAGAGTCTCAGGTTTGGTATAAGCATTGAGATATCACATCTCTGCTATCGGAGGTGTCTCAGGATTGGGATGGGAAGGAATTGGATATCACATCTCATGCTATAGGAAGGGTCTCAGGTTTGGAACGGGAAGGAGTTGGATATCCCATCTCATGTTATAGGACGGGTCTCAGGTTTGATATTAGAAGCATTATGGGAAGGAGTTGGATATCACATATGCTATAGGAAGTGTCTCAGGTTTGGAACGGGAATGAGTTGGATATCACATCTCATGTTATAGAAAGGGTCTCAGGTTTGGTATAAGCATTGAGATATCACATCTCTGCTATCGGAAGTGGCTCAGGATTGGAATGGGAAGGAATTGGATATCCTATCTCATGTTATAGGACGGGTCTCTGGTTTGGTATAAGCATTGAGATATCACATCTCATGCTATAGGAAGGGTCTCAGGATTGGAATGGGAAGGATTTGGATATCACATCTCATGCTATAGGAAGGGTCTCAGGTTTGGTATACGCATGGAGATATCACTTCTCATGCTATAGGAAGGGTCTCAGGATTGGAATGGGAAGGAGTTGGATATTACATCTCATGCTATAGGAAGGGTCTCAGGTTTGCTATAAGCATGGAGATATCACTTCTCATGCTATAGGAAGGGTCTCAGGATTGGAATGGGAAGGAGTTGGATATCACATCTCATGTTATAGGAAGGATCTCAGGTTTGGTATTAGAAGCATTGAGACATCACATCTCATGCTATGGGAAGGGTCTCAGGATTGGAATGGGAAGGAGTTGGATATCACATCTCATGCTATAGGAAGGGTCTCAGGTTTGGTATAAGCATTGAGATATCACATCTCATGCTATAGGAAGGGTCTCAGGATTGGAATGGGAAGGAGTTGTATATGACATCTCAGGCCATAGCAAGGGTCTCAGGTTTGGTATAAGCATTGAGATATCACATCTCTGCTATCGGAAGGGTCTCAGGATTGGAATGGGAAGGAGTTGGATATCCCATCTCATGTTATAGGAAGGGTCTCAGGTTTGGTATCAGAAGCATTGAGATATCACATCTCATGCTATAGGAAGGGTCTCAGGATTGGAATGGGAAGGACTTGGATGTCAGATCTCATGCTATAGGGAGGGTCTCAAGTTTGATATTACAAGCATTGAGATAACAAATCTCATGATATCGGAAGGGTGTCAGGATTGGAATGGGAAGGAGTTGGAAATCACATCTCATGATAAAGGAAGGGTCTAAGGTTTGGAAGGGGAAGGATTTGGATATCACATCTCACGTTATAGGACGGGTCTCAGGTTTGGTATTAGAAGCATTGAGATATCAAGTCTCATGGTATAGGAAGGGTCTCAGAATTGGAATGGGAAGGAGTTGGATATCACATCTCAAGCTATAGGAAGGGCCTCAGGATTGGAATGGGAAGGAGTTTGATATCACATCTCATGCCATAGTATGGGTCTCAGGTTTGGTAGAAGCATTGGGATATCACATCTCATGCTATCGGAAGGGTATCAGGATTGGATTTGGAAGGAGTTGGATATCCCATCTCATGCTATAGGAAGGGTCTCAGGTTGGAATGGGAAGGAGTTGGATATCACATCTCATGTTATAGGAAGGGTCTCAGGATTGGAATGGGAAGGAGTTGGATATCCCATCTCATGTTATAGGACGGGTCTCTGGTTTGGTATAAGCATTGAGATATCACATCTCATGCTATAGGAAGGGTCTCAGGATTGGAATGGGAAGGATTTGGATATCACATCTCATGCTATAGGAAGGGTCTCAGGTTTGATATACGCATGGAGATATCACTTCTCATGCTATAGGAAGGGTCTCAGGATTGGAATGGGAAGGAGTTGGATATCACATCTCATGCTATAGGAAGGGTCTCAGGTTTGGAATGGGAAGGAGTTGGATATCACATCTCATGTTATAGGAAGAGTCTCAGGTTTGGTATAAACATTGAGATATCACATCTCTGAAATCGGAAGTGTCTCAGGATTGGGATGGGAAGGAGTTGGATATCACATCTCATGCTATAGGGAGGTTCTCAGGTTTGATATTAGAAGCATTGAGATATCACATATGCTATTGGAAGGGTCTCAGTATTGGAATTGGAAGGAGTTGGATATCACATCTCATGCTATCGGAAGGGTCTCATGTTTGGAATGGGAAGGAGTTGGATATCACATATGCTATAGGAAGTGTCTCAGGTTTGGAATGGGAATGAGTTGGATATCACATCTTATGTTATAGGAAGGGTCTCAGGTTTGGTATAAGCATTGAGATATCACATCTCTGCTATCGGAAGTGGCTCAGGATTGGAATGGGAAGGAGTTGGATATCCCATCTCATGTTATAGGACGGGTCTCTGGTTTGGTAAAAGCATTGAGATATCACATCTCATGCTATAGGAAGGGTCTCAGGATTGGAATGGGAAGGATTTGGATATCACATCTCATGCAATAGGAAGGGTCTCAGGTTTGGTATACGCATGGAGATATAACTTCTCATGCTATAGGAAGGGTCTCAGGATTGGAAAAGGAAGGAGTTTGATATCACATCTCATGTTATAGGAAGGATCTCAGGTTTGGTATTAGAAGCATTGAGATATCACATCTCATGCTATCAGAAGGGTCTCAGGATTGGAATGGGAAGGAGTTGGATATCACATCTCATGCTAAAGGGAGGGTCTCAGGTTTGGAAGGGGAAGGATTTGGATATCACATCTCATGTTATCAGAAGGATCTCAGGTTTGGTATTAGAAGTATTGAGATATCATATCTCATGCTATAGGAAGGGTCTCAGGACTGGAATGGGAAGGAGTTGGATATCACATCTCATGCTAAAGGAAGGGTCTCAGGTTTGGTAGAAGCATTGAGATATCACATCTCCTGCTATAGGAAGGGTCTTAGGATTGGAATGGGAAGGACTTAGATATCACATATCATGCTATAGGGAGGATCTCAGTTTTGATATTAGAAGCATTGAGATATCACATCTTATGCTATCGGAAGTGTCTCAGGATTGGAATGGGAAGGAGCTGGATATCACATCTCATGCTAAAGGAAGGGTCTCAGGTTTGGAACGGGAAGGAGTTGGATATCACATCTCATGTTATAGGAAGGGTCTCAGGTTTGGTATAAGCATTGAGATATCACATCTCTGCTATCGGAAGTGTCTCAGGATTGGAATGGGAAGGAGTTGGATATCCCATCTCATGCTATAGATATGCTCTCAGGTTTGGAAAGGGAAGGAGTTGGATATCACATCTCATGCTATAGGAAATTTCTCAGGATTGGAATGGGAAGTAGTTGGATATCACATCTCATGCTATAGGAAGGGTCTCAGGTTTGGTATAAGCATTGAGATATCACACCTCATGCTATAGGATGGGTCTCAGGATTGGAATGGAAGGAGTTGGATATCACATCTCATGCTATAAGAAGGGTCTCAGGATTGGAATGGGAAGTAGTTGGATATCACATCTCATGCTATAGGAAGGGTCTCAGGTTTGGTATTAGAAGCATTGAGATATCACATCTCATGCTATAGGAAGGGTCTCAGGATTGGAATGGGAAGGAATTGGATATCACATCTCATGCTATAGATAGGCTCTCAGGTTTGGAAAGGGAAGGAGTTGGATATCACATCTCATGCTATAGGAAGGGTCTCAGGATTGGAATGGGAAGTAGTTGGATATCACATCTCATGCTATAGGAAGGGTCTCAGGTTTGGTATAAGCATTGAGATATCACATCTCATGCTATAGGAAGGGTCTCAGGATTGGAATGGGAAGGAGTTGTATATGACATCTCATGCCGTAGGAAGGGTCTCAGGTTTGGTATAAGCATTGAGATATCACTTCTCATGCTATAGGAAGTGTCTCAGGATTGGAATGGGAAGGAGTTGGATATCACATCTCATGTTATAGGAAGGATCTCAGGTTTGGTATTAGAAGCATTGAGAAATCACATCTCATGCTATAGGAAGGGTCTCAGGATTGGAATGGGAAGGAGTTGGATATCACATCTCATGCTAAAGGGAGGGTCTCAGGTTTGGAAGGGGAAGGATTTGGATATAACATCTCGTGTTATAGGAATGATCTCAGGTTTGGTATTAGAAGCATTGAGATATCACATCTCATGCTATCGGAAGGATCTCAGGTTTGGTGTTAGAAGCATTGAGATATCAAATCTCATGCTATAGGAAGGGTCTCAGGATTGGAATGGGAAGGAGTTGGATATCACATCTCATGCTATGGGAAGGGTCTCAGGATTGGAATGGGAAGGAGTTGTATATGACATCTCATGCCACAGGAAGGGTCTCAGGTTTGGTATAAGCATTGAGATATCACATCTCTGCTATCGGAAGGGTCTCAGGATTGGAATGGGAAGGAGTTGGATATCCCATCTTATGTTATAGGAAGTGTCTCAGGTTTGGTATTAGAAGCATTGAGATATCACATCTCATGCTATAGGAAGGGTCTCAGGATTGGAATGGGAAGGACTTGGATATCATATCTCATGCTATAGGGAGGGTCTCACGTTTGGAAAGGGAAGGGGTTGGATATCACATTTCATGTTAGAGGTAGGAATCAGGTTTGGTATTAGAGGCATTGAGATATCACATCTCATGCTATCAGAAGGGTCTCAGGATTGGAATGGGAAGGAGTTGGATATCACATCTCATGCTAAAGGGAGGGTCTCAGATTTGGAAGGGGAAGGATTTGGATATCACATCTCATGTTATAGGAAGGATCTCAGGTTTGGTATCAGAAGCATTGAGATATGACATCTCATGCTATTGGAAGGATCTCAGGTTTGGTATTAGAGGCATTGAGATATCACATCTCATGCTAAAGGGAGGGGCCCAGGTTTGGAAGGGGAAGGATTTGGATATCACATCTCTTATTATAGGAAGGATCACAGGTTTGGTATTAGAAGCATTGAGTTATCACATCTCATGCTATCGGAAGGGTCTCAGGATTGGAATGGGAAGGAGTTGGATATAACATCTCATGCTATAGGAAGGGTCTCAGGTTTGGAACGGGAAGGAGTTGGATATCACATCTCATGTTATCGGAAGAGTCTCAGGTTTGGTATAAGCATTGAGATATCACATCTCTGCTATCGGAGGTGTCTCAGGATTGGGATGGGAAGGAATTGGATATCACATCTCATGCTATAGGAAGGGTCTCAGGTTTGGAACGGGAAGGAGTTGGATATCCCATCTCATGTTATAGGACGGGCCTCAGGTTTGATATTAGAAGCATTGAGATATCACATCGCATGCTGTAGGAAGGGTCTCAGGTTTGGAATGGAAAGGATTTGGATATCACATTTCATGTCATAGGAAGGATCTCAGGTTTGGTATTAGAAGCATTGATATATCACATCTCATGCTATAGGAATGGTCTCAGGATTGGAATGGGTAGGAGTTGGATATTACATTCTTGCTGTAGGAAGGGTCTCATGTTTGGAATGGGAAGGAGTTGGATATCACATATGCTATAGGAAGTGTCTCAGGATTGGAACGGGAATGAGTTGGATATCACATCTCAAGTTATAGGAAGGGTCTCAGGTATGGTATAAGCATTGAGATATCACATCTCTGCTATCGGAAGTGGCTCAGGATTGGAATGGGAAGGAGTTGGATATCCCATCTCATGTTATAGGACGGGTCTCTGGTTTGGTATAAGCATTGAGATATCACATCTCATGCTATAGGAAGGGTCTCAGGATTGGAATGGGAAGGATTTGGATATCACATCTCATGCTATAGGAAGGGTCTCAGGTTTGGTATACGCATGGAGATATCACTTCTCATGCTATAGGAAGGGTCTCAGGATTGGAATGGGAAGGAGTTGGATATTACATCTCATGCTATAGGAAGGGTCTCAGGTTTGCTATAAGCATGGAGATATCACTTCTCATGCTATAGGAAGGGTCTCAGGATTGGAATGGGAAGGAGTTGGATATCACATCTCATGTTATAGGAAGGATCTCAGGTTTGGTATTAGAAGCATTGAGACATCACATCTCATGCTATGGGAAGGGTCTCAGGATTGGAATGGGAAGGAGTTGGATATCACATCTCATGCTATAGGAAGGGTCTCAGGTTTGGTATAAGCATTGAGATATCACATCTCATGCTATAGGAAGGGTCTCAGGATTGGAATGGGAAGGAGTTGTATATGACATCTCAGGCCATAGCAAGGGTCTCAGGTTTGGTATAAGCATTGAGATATCACATCTCTGCTATCGGAAGGGTCTCAGGATTGGAATGGGAAGGAGTTGGATATCCCATCTCATGTTATAGGAAGGGTCTCAGGTTTGGTATTAGAAGTATTGAGATATCACATCTCATGCTATAGGAAGGGTCTCAGGATTGGAATGGGAAGGACTTGGATGTCAGATCTCATGCTATAGGGAGGGTCTCAAGTTTGATATTAGAAGCATTGAGATAACAAATCTCATGATATCGGAAGGGTGTCAGGATTGGAATGGGAAGGAGTTGGAAATCACATCTCATGATAAAGGAAGGGTCTAAGGTTTGGAAGGGGAAGGATTTGGATATCACATCTCACGTTATAGGACGGGTCTCAGGTTCGGTATTAGAAGCATTGAGATATCAAGTCTCATGGTATAGGAAGGGTCTCAGAATTGGAATGGGAAGGAGTTGGATATCACATCTCAAGCTATAGGAAGGGTCTCAGGATTGGAATGGGAAGGAGTTTGATATCACATCTCATGCTATAGTATGGGTCTCAGGTTTGGTAGAAGCATTGGGATATCACATCTCATGCTATCGGAAGGGTATCAGGATTGGATTTGGAAGGAGTTGGATATCCCATCTCATGCTATAGGAAGGGTCTCAGGTTGGAATGGGAAGGAGTTGGATATCACATCTCATGTTATAGGAAGGGTCTCAGGATTTGAATGGGAAGGAGTTGGATATCCCATCTCATGTTATAGGACGGGTCTCTGGTTTGGTATAAGCATTGAGATATCACATCTCATGCTATAGGAAGGGTCTCAGGATTGGAATGGGAAGGATTTGGATATCACATCTCATGCTATAGGAAGGGTCTCAGGTTTGGTATACGCATGGAGATATCACTTCTCATGCTATAGGAAGGGTCTCAGGATTGGAATGGGAAGGAGTTGGATATCACATCTCATGCTATAGGAAGGGTCTCGGGTTTGGTATAAGCATGGAGATATCACTTCTCATGCTATAGGAAGGGTCTCAGGATTGGAATGGGAAGGAGTTGGATATCACATCTCATGTTATAGGAAGGATCTCAGGTTTGGTATTAGAAGCATTGAGACATCACATCTCATGCTATGGGAAGGGTCTCAGGATTAGAATGGGAAGGACTTGGATATCCCATCTCATGTTATAGGAAGGGTCTCAGGTTTGGTATTAGAAGCATTGAGATATCACATCTCATGCTATAGGAAGGGTCTCAGGATTGGAATGGGAAGGACTTGGATGTCAGATCTCATGCTATAGGGAGGGTCTCAAGTTTGATATTAGAAGCATTGAGATAACAAATCTCATGATATCGGAAGGGTGTCAGGATTGGAATGGGAAGGAGTTGGATATCACATATCATGATAAAGGAAGGGTCTAAGGTTTGGAAGGGGAAGGATTTGGATATCACATCTCATGTTATAGGACGGGTCTCAGGTTTGGTATTAGAAGCATTGAGATATCAAGTCTCATGGTATAGGAAGGGTCTCAGAAATGGAATGGGAAGGAGTTGGATATCACATCTCAAGCTATAGGAAGGGTCTCAGGATTGGAATGGGAAGGAGTTTGATATCACATCTCATGCCATAGTATGGGTCTCAGGTTTGGTAGAAGCATTGGGATATCACATCTCATGCTATCGGAAGGGTATCAGAATTGGATTTGGAAGGAGTTGGATATCCCATCTCATGCTATAGGAAGGGTCTCAGGTTGGAATGGGAAGGAGTTGGATATCACATCTCATGTTATAGGAAGGGTCTCAGGATTGGAATGGGAAGCACTTGGATATCATATCTCATGCTATAGGAAGGCTCTCAGGTTTGGAAGGGGAAGGAGTTGGATATCACATTTCATGTTAGAGGAAGGATCTCAGGTTTGGTATTAGAGGCATTGAGATATCACATCTCATGCTATAGGAAGGTTCTCAGGATTGGAATGAGAAGGAGTTGGATATCACATCTCAAGCTATAGGAAGGGTCTCAGGTTTGGTATAAGCATTGAGATATCACATTTCATGCTATAGGAAGGGTCTCAGGATTGGAATGGGAAGGAGTTGGATATCACATCTCATGTTATAGGAAAGATATCAGGTTTGGTATTAGAAGCATTGAGACATCACATCTCATGTTATAGGAAGGGTCTCAGGATTGGAATGGGAAGAAGTTGGATATCACATCTCATGCTATAGGAAGGGTCTCAGGTTTGGTATAAGCATTGAGATATCACATCTCATGCTATAGGAAGGGTCTCAGGATTGGAATGGGAAGGAGTTGTATATGACATCTCATGCCATAGGAAGGGTCTCAGGTTTGGTATAAGCATTGAGATATCACATCTCATGCTATAGGAAGTGTCTCAGGATTGGAATTGAAAGGAGTTGGATATCCCATCTCATGTTATAGGACGGGTCTCAGGTTTGTTATTAGAATCATTGAGATATCATATTGCATGCTGTAGGAAGGGTCTAAGGATTGGAATGGGAAGGACTTGGATATCACATCTCATGCTATAGGTAGGCTCTCAGGTTTGGAAAGGGAAGGAGTTGGATATCACATTTCATGTTAGAGGAAGGATCTCAGGTTTGGTATTAGAGGCATTGAGATATCACATCTCATGCTATAGGAAGGGTCTCAGGATTGGAATGGGAAGGAGTTGGATATCACATCTCATGCTATAGGAAGGGTCTCAGGTTGGGTATAAGCATTGAGATATCACATCTCATGCTATAGGAAGGGTCTCAGGATTGGAATGGGAAGGAGTTGGATATCACATTTGATGTTATAGGAAGGATCTCATGTTTGGTATTAGAAGCATTGAGACATCACATCTCATGCTATGGGAAGGGTCTCAGGATTGGAATGCGAAGGAGTTGGATATCACATCTCATGCTATAGGTAGGCTCTCAGGTTTGGAAAGGGAAGGAGTTGGATATCACATTTCATGTTAGAGGAAGGATCTCAGGTTTGGTATTAGAGGCATTGAGATATCACATCTCATGCTATAGGAAGGGTCTCAGGATTGGAATGGGAAGGAGTTGGATATCACATCTCATGCTATAGGAAGGGTCTCAGGTTGGGTATAAGCATTGAGATATCACATCTCATGCTATAGGAAGGGTCTCAGGATTGGAATGGGAAGGAGTTGGATATCACATTTGATGTTATAGGAAGGATCACAGGTTTGGTATTAGAAGCATTGAGTTATCACATCTCATGCTATCGGAAGGGTCTCAGGATTGGAATGGGAAGGAGTTGGATATCACATCTCATGCTATAGGAAGGGTCTCAGGTTTGGAACGGGAAGGAGTTGGATATCACATCTCATGCTATAGGAAGGGTCTCAGGTTGGGTATAAGCATTGAGATATCACATCTCATGCTATAGGAAGGGTCTCAGGATTGGAATGGGAAGGAGTTGGATATCACATTTGATGTTATAGGAAGGATCACAGGTTTGGTATTAGAAGCATTGAGTTATCACATCTCATGCTATCGGAAGGGTCTCAGGATTGGAATGGGAAGGAGTTGGATATCACATCTCATGCTATAGGAAGGGTCTCAGGTTTGGAACGGGAAGGAGTTGGATATCACATCTCATGTTATCGGAAGAGTCTCAGGTTTGGTATAAGCATTGAGATATCACATCTCTGCTATCGGAGGTGTCTCAGGATTGGGATGGGAAGGAATTGGATATCACATCTCATGCTATAGGAAGGGTCTCAGGTTTGGAACGGGAAGGAGTTGGATATCCCATCTCATGTTATAGGACGGGCCTCAGGTTTGATATTAGAAGCATTGAGATATCACATCGCATGCTGTAGGAAGGGTCTCAGGTTTGGAATGGGAAGGATTTGGATATCACATTTCATGTCATAGGAAGGATCTCAGGTTTGGTATTAGAAGCATTGATATATCACATCTCATGCTATAGGAATGGTCTCAGGATTGGAATGGGTAGGAGTTGGATATTACATTCTTGCTGTAGGAAGGGTCTCATGTTTGGAATGGGAAGGAGTTGGATATCACATATGCTATAGGAAGTGTCTCAGGATTGGAACGGGAATGAGTTGGATATCACATCTCAAGTTATAGGAAGGGTCTCAGGTTTGGTATAAGCATTGAGATATCACATCTCTGCTATCGGAAGTGGCTCAGGATTGGAATGGGAAGGAGTTGGATATCCCATCTCATGTTATAGGACGGGTCTCTGGTTTGGTATAAGCATTGAGATATCACATCTCATGCTATAGGAAGGGTCTCAGGATTGGAATGGGAAGGATTTGGATATCACATCTCATGCTATAGGAAGGGTCTCAGGTTTGGTATACGCATGGAGATATCACTTCTCATGCTATAGGAAGGGTCTCAGGATTGGAATGGGAAGGAGTTGGATATTACATCTCATGCTATAGGAAGGGTCTCAGGTTTGCTATAAGCATGGAGATATCACTTCTCATGCTATGGGAAGGGTCTCAGGATTGGAATGGGAAGGAGTTGGATATCACATCTCATGCTATAGGAAGGGTCTCAGGTTTGGTATAAGCATTGAGATATCACATCTCATGCTATAGGAAGGGTCTCAGGATTGGAATGGGAAGGAGTTGTATATGACATCTCAGGCCATAGCAAGGGTCTCAGGTTTGGTATAAGCATTGAGATATCACATCTCTGCTATCGGAAGGGTCTCAGGATTGGAATGGGAAGGAGTTGGATATCCCATCTCATGTTATAGGAAGGGTCTCAGGTTTGGTATTAGAAGTATTGAGATATCACATCTCATGCTATAGGAAGGGTCTCAGGATTGGAATGGGAAGGACTTGGATGTCAGATCTCATGCTATAGGGAGGGTCTCAAGTTTGATATTAGAAGCATTGAGATAAGAAATCTCATGATATCGGAAGGGTGTCAGGATTGGAATGGGAAGGAGTTGGAAATCACATCTCATGATAAAGGAAGGGTCTAAGGTTTGGAAGGGGAAGGATTTGGATATCACATCTCACGTTATAGGACGGGTCTCAGGTTCGGTATTAGAAGCATTGAGATATCAAGTCTCATGGTATAGGAAGGGTCTCAGAATTGGAATGGGAAGGAGTTGGATATCACATCTCAAGCTATAGGAAGGGTCTCAGGATTGGAATGGGAAGGAGTTTGATATCACATCTCATGCTATAGTATGGGTCTCAGGTTTGGTAGAAGCATTGGGATATCACATCTCATGCTATCGGAAGGGTATCAGGATTGGATTTGGAAGGAGTTGGATATCCCATCTCATGCTATAGGAAGGGTCTCAGGTTGGAATGGGAAGGAGTTGGATATCACATCTCATGTTATAGGAAGGGTCTCAGGATTGGAATGGGAAGGAGTTGGATATCCCATCTCATGTTATAGGACGGGTCTCTGGTTTGGTATAAGCATTGAGATATCACATCTCATGCTATAGGAAGGGTCTCAGGATTGGAATGGGAAGGATTTGGATATCACATCTCATGCTATAGGAAGGGTCTCAGGTTTGGTATACGCATGGAGATATCACTTCTCATGCTATAGGAAGGGTCTCAGGATTGGAATGGGAAGGAGTTGGATATCACATCTCATGCTATAGGAAGGGTCTCGGGTTTGGTATAAGCATGGAGATATCACTTCTCATGCTATAGGAAGGGTCTCAGGATTGGAATGGGAAGGAGTTGGATATCACATCTCATGTTATAGGAAGGATCTCAGGTTTGGTATTAGAAGCATTGAGACATCACATCTCATGCTATGGGAAGGGTCTCAGGATTAGAATGGGAAGGACTTGGATATCCCATCTCATGTTATAGGAAGGGTCTCAGGTTTGGTATTAGAAGCATTGAGATATCACATCTCATGCTATAGGAAGGGTCTCAGGATTGGAATGGGAAGGACTTGGATGTCAGATCTCATGCTATAGGGAGGGTCTCAAGTTTGATATTAGAAGCATTGAGATAACAAATCTCATGATATCGGAAGGGTGTCAGGATTGGAATGGGAAGGAGTTGGATATCACATATCATGATAAAGGAAGGGTCTAAGGTTTGGAAGGGGAAGGATTTGGATATCACATCTCATGTTATAGGACGGGTCTCAGGTTTGGTATTAGAAGCATTGAGATATCAAGTCTCATGGTATAGGAAGGGTCTCAGAATTGGAATGGGAAGGAGTTGGATATCACATCTCAAGCTATAGGAAGGGTCTCAGGATTGGAATGGGAAGGAGTTTGATATCACATCTCATGCCATAGTATGGGTCTCAGGTTTGGTAGAAGCATTGGGATATCACATCTCATGCTATCGGAAGAGTATCAGAATTGGATTTGGAAGGAGTTGGATATCCCATCTCATGCTATAGGAAGGGTCTCAGGTTGGAATGGGAAGGAGTTGGATATCACATCTCATGTTATAGGAAGGGTCTCAGGATTGGAATGGGAAGGACTTGGATATCATATCTCATGCTATAGGAAGGCTCTCAGGTTTGGAAGGGGAAGGAGTTGGATATCACATTTCATGTTAGAGGAAGGATCTCAGGTTTGGTATTAGAGGCATTGAGATATCACATCTCATGCTATAGGAAGGTTCTCAGGATTGGAATGAGAAGGAGTTGGATATCACATCTCAAGCTATAGGAAGGGTCTCAGGTTTGGTATAAGCATTGAGATATCACATCTCATGCTATAGGAAGGGTCTCAGGATTGGAATGGGAAGGAGTTGGATATCACATCTCATGTTATAGGAAAGATATCAGGTTTGGTATTAGAAGCATTGAGACATCACATCTCATGTTATAGGAAGGGTGTCAGGATTGGAATGGGAAGAAGTTGGATATCACATCTCATGCTATAGGAAGGGTCTCAGGTTTGGTATAAGCATTGAGATATCACATCTCATGCTATAGGAAGGGTCTCAGGATTGGAATGGGAAGGAGTTGTATATGACATCTCATGCCATAGGAAGGGTCTCAGGTTTGGTATAAGCATTGAGATATCACATCTCATGCTATAGGAAGTGTCTCAGGATTGGAATTGAAAGGAGTTGGATATCCCATCTCATGTTATAGGACGGGTCTCAGGTTTGTTATTAGAATCATTGAGATATCATATTGCATGCTGTAGGAAGGGTCTAAGGATTGGAATGGGAAGGACTTGGATATCACATCTCATGCTATAGGTAGGCTCTCAGGTTTGGAAAGGGAAGGAGTTGGATATCACATTTCATGTTAGAGGAAGGGTCTCAGGTTGGGTATAAGCATTGAGATATCACATCTCATGCTATAGGAAGGGTCTCAGGATTGGAATGGGAAGGAGTTGGATATCACATTTGATGTTATAGGAAGGATCTCATGTTTGGTATTAGAAGCATTGAGACATCACATCTCATGCTATGGGAAGGGTCTCAGGATTGGAATGCGAAGGAGTTGGATATCACATCTCATGCTATAGGAAGGGTCTCAGGTTTGGTATAAGCATTGAGATATCACATCTCATGCTATAGGAAGGGTCTCAGGATTGGAATGGGAAGGAGTTGGATATCACATCTCATGTTATAGGAAAGATATCAGGTTTGGTATTAGAAGCATTGAGACATCACATCTCATGTTATAGGAAGGGTCTCAGGATTGGAATGGGAAGAAGTTGGATATCACATCTCATGCTATAGGAAGGGTCTCAGGTTTGGTATAAGCATTGAGATATCACATCTCATGCTATAGGAAGGGTCTCAGGATTGGAATGGGAAGGAGTTGTATATGACATCTCATGCCATAGGAAGGGTCTCAGGTTTGGTATAAGCATTGAGATATCACATCTCATGCTATAGGAAGTGTCTCAGGATTGGAATTGAAAGGAGTTGGATATCCCATCTCATGTTATAGGACGGGTCTCAGGTTTGTTATTAGAATCATTGAGATATCATATTGCATGCTGTAGGAAGGGTCTAAGGATTGGAATGGGAAGGACTTGGATATCACATCTCATGCTATAGGTAGGCTCTCAGGTTTGGAAAGGGAAGGAGTTGGATATCACATTTCATGTTAGAGGAAGGATCTCAGGTTTGGTATTAGAGGCATTGAGATATCACATCTCATGCTATAGGAAGGGTCTCAGGATTGGAATGGGAAGGAGTTGGATATCACATCTCATGCTATAGGAAGGGTCTCAGGTTGGGTATAAGCATTGAGATATCACATCTCATGCTATAGGAAGGGTCTCAGGATTGGAATGGGAAGGAGTTGGATATCACATTTGATGTTATAGGAAGGATCTCATGTTTGGTATTAGAAGCATTGAGACATCACATCTCATGCTATGGGAAGGGTCTCAGGATTGGAATGCGAAGGAGTTGGATATCACATCTCATGCTATAGGAAGGGTCTCAGGTTTGGTATAAGCATTGAGATATCACATCTCATGCTATAGGAAGGGTCTCAGGATTGGAATGGGAAGGAGTTGGATATCACATCTCATGTTATAGGAAAGATATCAGGTTTGGTATTAGAAGCATTGAGACATCACATCTCATGTTATAGGAAGGGTCTCAGGATTGGAATGGGAAGAAGTTGGATATCACATCTCATGCTATAGGAAGGGTCTCAGGTTTGGTATAAGCATTGAGATATCACATCTCATGCTATAGGAAGGGTCTCAGGATTGGAATGGGAAGGAGTTGTATATGACATCTCATGCCATAGGAAGGGTCTCAGGTTTGGTATAAGCATTGAGATATCACATCTCATGCTATAGGAAGTGTCTCAGGATTGGAATTGAAAGGAGTTGGATATCCCATCTCATGTTATAGGACGGGTCTCAGGTTTGTTATTAGAATCATTGAGATATCATATTGCATGCTGTAGGAAGGGTCTAAGGATTGGAATGGGAAGGACTTGGATATCACATCTCATGCTATAGGTAGGCTCTCAGGTTTGGAAAGGGAAGGAGTTGGATATCACATTTCATGTTAGAGGAAGGATCTCAGGTTTGGTATTAGAGGCATTGAGATATCACATCTCATGCTATAGGAAGGGTCTCAGGATTGGAATGGGAAGGAGTTGGATATCACATCTCATGCTATAGGAAGGGTCTCAGGTTGGGTATAAGCATTGAGATATCACATCTCATGCTATAGGAAGGGTCTCAGGATTGGAATGGGAAGGAGTTGGATATCACATTTGATGTTATAGGAAGGATCTCATGTTTGGTATTAGAAGCATTGAGACATCACATCTCATGCTATGGGAAGGGTCTCAGGATTGGAATGCGAAGGAGTTGGATATCACATCTCATGCTATAGGAAGGGTCTCAGGTTTGGTATAATCATTGAGATATCACATCTCATGCTATAGGAAGGGTCTCAGGATTGGAATGGGAAGGAGTTGTATATGACATCTCATGCCATAGGAAGGGTCTCAGGTTTGGTATAAGCATTGAGATATCACATCTCATGCTATAGGAAGTGTCTCAGGATTGGAATTGAAAGGAGTTGGATATCCCATCTCATGTTATAGGACGGGTCTCAGGTTTGTTATTAGAATCATTGAAATATCATATTGCATGCTGTAGGAAGGGTCTAAGGATTGGAATGGGAAGGACTTGGATATCACATCTCATGATATAGGTAGGCTCTCAGGTTTGGAAAGGGAAGGAGTTGGATATCACATTTCATGTTAGAGGAAGGATCTCAGGTTTGGTATTAGAGGCATTGAGATATCACATCTCATGCTATAGGAAGGGTCTCAGGATTGGAATGGGAAGGAGTTGGATATCACATCTCATGCTATAGGAAGGGTCTCAGGTTTGGTATAAGCATTGAGATATCACATCTCATGCTATAGGAAGGGTCTCAGGATTGGAATGGGAAGGAGTTGGATATCACATTTGATGTTATAGGAAGGATCTCAGGTTTGGTATTAGAAGCATTGAGACATCACATCTCATGCTATGGGAAGGGTCTCAGGATTGGAATGGGAAGGTGTTGGATATCACATCTCATGCTATAGGAAGGGTCTCAGGTTTGGTATAAGCATTGAGATATCACATCTCATACTATAGGAAGGGTCTCAGGATTGGAATGGGAAGGAGTTGTATGTGACATCTCATGCCATAGGAAAGGTCTCAGGTTTGGTATAAGCATTGAGATATCACATCTCTGCTATCGGAAGGGTCTCAGGATTGAAATGGGAAGGAGTTGGATATCCCATCTCATGTTATAGGAAGAGTCACAGGTTTGGTATTAGAAGCATTGAGATATCACATCTCATGCTATAGGAAGTGTCTCAGGATTGGAATGGGAAGGAGTTTGATATCACATCTCATGCCATGTATGGGTCTCAGGTTTTGTAGAAGCATTGGGATATCACATGTCATGCTATCGGAAGGGTATCAGGATTGGATTTGGAAGGAGTTGAATATCCCATCTCATTCTATAGGAAGGGTCTCAGGTTGGAATGGGAAGGAGTTGGATATCACATCTGATGTTATAGGAAGGGTCTCAGGATTGGAATGGGAAGGACTTGGATATCACATCTCATGCTATAGGAAGGCTCTCAGGTTTGGAAGGGGAAGGAGTTGGATATCACATCTCATGTTATAGGAAAGATCTCAGGTTTGGTATTAGAAGCATTGAGACATCACATCTCATGTTATAGGAAGGGTCTCAGGATTGGAATGGGAAGGACTTGGATATCACATCTCATGCTATAGGAAGGCTCTCAGGTTTGGAAGGGGAAGGAGTTGGATATCACATTTCATGTTAGAGGTAGCATCTCAGGTTTGGTAAAGAGGCATTGAGATAACACATCTCATGCTATCGGAAGGGTCTCAGGATTGGAATGGGAAGGAGTTTGATATCACATCTCATGCTATAGGAAGGGTCCCAGGTTTGGAACTGGAAGGAGTTGGATATCCCATCTCATGTTATAGGACGGGTCTCAGGTTTATTATTAGAAGCATTGAGATATCACATCGCATGCTGTAGGAAGGGTCTCAGGATTGGAATGGGAAGGAGTTGGATATTACATTCTTGCTATAGGAAGGGTCTCATGTTTGGAATGGGAAGGAGTTGGATATCACATATGCTATAGGAAGGGTCTCAGGTTTGGAACGGGAAATAATTGGATATCACATCTCATGCTATAGGAAGGGTCTCAGGTTTGGTATAAGCATTGAGATATCACATCTCTGCTATCGGAAGTGTCTCAGGATTGGAATGGGAAGGAGTTGGATATCCCATCTCATGTTATAGGACGGGTCTCAGGTTTGTTATTAGAATCATTGAGATATCATATTGCATGCTGTAGGAAGGGTCTAAGGATTGGAATGGGAAGGACTTGGATATCACATCTCATGCTATAGGTAGGCTCTCAGGATTGGAATGGGAAGGAGTTGTATATGACATCTCATGCCATAGGAAGGGTCTCAGGTTTGGTATAAGCATTGAGATATCACATCTCTGCTATCGGAAGGGTCTCAGGATTGGTATTAGAAGCATTGAGATATCAAGTCTCATGGTATAGGAAGGGTCTCAGAATTGGAATGGGAAGGAGTTGGATATCACATCTCAAGCTATAGGAAGGGTCTCAGGATTGGAATGGGAAGGAGTTTGATATCACATCTCATGCCATAGTATGGGTCTCAGGTTTGGTAGAAGCATTGGGATATCACATCTCATGCTATCGGAAGGGTATCAGGATTGGATTTGGAAGGAGTTGGATATCCCATCTCATGTTATAGGAAGGGTCTCAGGTTGGAATGGGAAGGAGTTGGATATCACATCTCATGTTATAGGAAGGGTCTCAGGATTGGAATGGGAAGGAGTTGGATATCCCATCTCATGTTATAGGACGGGTCTCTGGTTTGGTATAAGCATTGAGATATCACATCTCATGCTATTGGAAGGGTCTCAGGATTGGAATGGGAAGGATTTGGATATCACATCTCATGCTATAGGAAGGGTCTTGGGTTTGGTATAAGCATGGAGATATCACTTCTCATGCTATAGGAAGGGTCTCAGGATTGGAATGGGAAGGAGTTGGATATCACATCTCATGTTATAGGAAGGATCTCAGGTTTGGTATTAGAAGCATTGAGACATCACATCTCATGCTATGGGAAGGGTCTCAGGATTAGAATGGGAAGGACTTGGATATCCCATCTCATGTTATAGGAAGGGTCTCAGGTTTGGTATTAGAAGCATTGAGATATCACATCTCATGCTATAGGAAGGGTCTCAGGATTGGAATGGGAAGGACTTGGATGTCAGATCTCATGCTATAGGGAGGGTCTCAAGTTTGATATTAGAAGCATTGAGATAACAAATCTCATGATATCGGGAGGGTGTCAGGATTGGAATGGGAAGGAGTTGGATATCACATCTCATGATAAAGGAAGGGTCTAAGGTTTGGAAGGGGAAGGATTTGGATATCACATCTCATGTTATAGGACGGGTCTCAGGTTTGGTATTAGAAGCATTGAGATATCAAGTCTCATGGTATAGGAAGGGTCTCAGAATTGGAATGGGAAGGAGTTGGATATCACATCTCAAGCTATAGGAAGGGTCTCAGGATTGGAATGGGAAGGAGATTGATATCACATCTCATGCCATAGTATGGGTCTCAGGTCTGGTAGAAGCATTGGGATATCACATCTCATGCTATCGGAAGGGTATCAGGATTGGATTTGGAAGGAGTTGGATATCCCATCTCATGCTATAGGAAGGGTCTCAGGTTGGAATGGGAAGGAGTTGGATATCACATCTCATGTTATAGGAAGGGTCTCACGATTGGAATGGGAAGGACTTGGATATCATATCTCATGCTATAGGAAGGCTCTCAGGTTTGGAAGGGGAAGGAGTTGGATATCACATTTCATGTTAGAGGAAGGATCTCAGGTTTGGTATTAGAGGCATTGAGATATCACATCTCATGCTATAGGAAGGTTCTCAGGATTGGAATGGGAAGGAGTTGGATATCACATCTCAAGCTATAGGAAGGGTCTCAGGTTTGGTATAAGCATTGAGATATCACATCTCATGGTATAGGAAGGGTCTCAGGATTGGAATGGGAAGGAGTTGGATATCACATCTCATGTTATAGGAAAGATATCAGGTTTGGTATTAGAAGCATTGAGACATCACATCTCATGTTATAGGAAGGGTCTCAGGATTGGAATGGGAAGAAGTTGGATATCACATCTCATGCCATAGGAAGGGTCTCAGGTTTGGTATAAGCATTGAGATATCACATCTCTGCTATCGGAAGGGTCTCAGGATTGGAATGGGAAGGAGTTTGATATCACATCTCATGCCATGTATGGGTCTCAGGTTTTGTAGAAGCATTGGGATATCACATCTCATGCTATCGGAAGGGTATCAGGATTGGATTTGGAAGGAGTTGGATATCCCATCTCATGCTATAGGAAGGGTCTCAGGTTGGAATGGGAAGGAGTTGGATATCACATCTCATGTTATAGGAAGGGTCTCAGGATTGGAATGGGAAGGACTTGGATATCATATCTCATGCTATAGGAAGGCTCTCAGGTTTGGAAGGGGAAGGAGTTGGATATCACATTTCATGTTAGAGGAAGGATCTCAGGTTTGGTATTAGAGGCATTGAGATATCACATCTCATGCTATAGGAAGGTTCTCAGGATTGGAATGGGAAGGAGTTGGATATCACATCTCAAGCTATAGGAAGGGTCTCAGGTTTGGCATAAGCATTGAGATATCACATCTCATGGTATAGGAAGGGTCTCAGGATTGGAATGGGAAGGAGTTGGATATCACATCTCATGTTATAGGAAAGATATCAGGTTTGGTATTAGAAGCATTGAGACATCACATCTCATTTTATAGGAAGGGTCTCAGGATTGGAATGGGAAGAAGTTGGATATCACATCTCATGCCATAGGAAGGGTCTCAGGTTTGGTATAAGCATTGAGATATCACATCTCTGCTATCGGAAGGGTCTCAGGATTGGAATGGGAAGGAGTTTGATATCACATCTCATGCCATGTATGGGTCTCAGGTTTTGTAGAAGCATTGGGATATCACATCTCATGCTATCGGAAGGGTATCAGGATTGGATTTGGAAGGAGTTGGATATCCCATCTCATGCTATAGGAAGGGTCTCAGGTTGGAATGGGAAGGAGTTTGATATCACATCTGATGTTATAGGAAGGGTCTCGGGATTGGAATGGGAAGGACTTGGATATCACATCTCATGCTATAGGAAGGCTCTCAGGTTTGGAAGGGGAAGGAGTTGGATATCACATTTCATGTTAGAGGTAGGATATCAGGTTTGGTAAAGAGGCATTGAGATATCCCATCTCGTGGTATAGGAAGGGTCTCAGAATTGGAATGGGAAGGAGTTGGATATCACATCTCATGTTATAGGAAAGATCTCAGGTTTGGTATTAGAAGCATTGAGACATCACATCTCATGTTATAGGAAGGGTCTCAGGATTGGAATGGGAAGAAGTTGGATATCACATCTCATGCTATAGGAAGGGTCTCAGGTTTGGCATAAGCATTGAGATATCACATCTCATGCTATAGGAAGGGCCTCAGGATTGGAATGGGAAGGAGTTGTATATGACATCTCATGCCATAGGAAGGGTCTCAGGTTTGGTATAAGCATTGAGATATCACATCTCATGCTATAGGAAGGGTCTCAGGATTGGAATGGGAAGGACTTGGATATCACATCTCATGCTATAGGCAGGGTCTCAGGTTTGGAAAGGGAAGGAGTTGGATATCACATTTCATGTTAGAGGTAGGATCTCAGGTTTGGTATTAGAGGCATTGAGATATCACATCTCATGCTATCAGAAGGGTCTCAGGATTGGAATGGGAAGGAGTTGGATATCACATCTCATGCTAAAGGGAGGGTCTCAGGTTTGGAAGGGGAAGGATTTGGATATCACATCTCATGTTATAGGAAGGATCTCAGGTTTGGTATTAGAAGCATTGAGATATCACATCTCATGCTATCGGAAGTATCTCAGGTTTGGTATTAGAGGCATTGAGATATCACATCTCATGCTATCATAAGGGTCTCAGGATTGGAATGGGAAGGAGCTGGATATCACATCTCATGCTATAGGAAGGGTCTCAGGTTTGGAACGGGAAGGAGTTGGATATCACATCTCATGTTATAGGAAGAGTCTCAGGTTTGGTATAAACATTGAGATATCACATCTCTGCAATCGGAAGTGTCTCAGGATTGGGATGGGAAGGAGTTGGATATCACATCTCATGCTATAGGACGGGTCTCAGGTTTGGTATTAGAAGCATTGAGATATCACATCGCATGCTGTAGGAAGGGTCTCAGGATTGGAATGGGAAGGAGTTGGATATTACATTCTTGCTATAGGAAGGGTCTCATGTTTGGAATGGGAAGGAGTTGGATATAACATATGCTATAGGAAGGGTCTCAGGTTTGGAACGGGAAGGAGTTGGATATCACATCTCATGCTATAGGAAGGGTCTCAGGTTTAGTATAAGCATTGAGATATCACATCTCTGCTATCGGAAGTGTCTCAGGATTGGAATGGGAAGGAGTTGGATATCCCATCTCATGTTATAGGACGGGTCTCAGGTTTGTTATTAGAATCATTGAGATATCATATTGCATGCTATGGGAAGGGTCTCAGGATTGGAATGGGAAGGAGTTGGATATCACATTTCATGTTAGAGGAAGGATCTCAGGTTTGGTGTTAGAGGGATTGAGATATCACATCTCATGCTATAGGAAGGGTCTCAGGTTTGGAATGGGAAGGAGTTGGATATCACATCTCATGCTATAGGAAGGGTCTCAGGTTTGGTATAAGCATTGAGATATCACATCTCATGCTATAGGAAGGGTCTCAGGATTGGAATGGGAAGGAGTTGGATATCACATCTGATGTTATAGGAAGGATCTCAGGTTTGGTATTAGAAGCATTGAGACATCACATCTCATGCTATGGGAAGGGTCTCTGGATTGGAATGGGAAGGAGTTGGATATCACATCTCATGCTATAGGAAGGGTCTCAGGTTTGGTATAAGCATTGAGATATCACATCTCATGGTATAGGAAGGGTCTCAGGATTGGAATGGGAAGGAGTTGGATATCACATCTCATGTTATAGGAAAGATATCAGGTTTGGTATTAGAAGCATTGAGACATCACATCTCATTTTATAGGAAGGGTCTCAGGATTGGAATGGGAAGAAGTTGGATATCACATCTCATGCCATAGGAAGGGTCTCAGGTTTGGTATAAGCATTGAGATATCACATCTCTGCTATCGGAAGGGTCTCAGGATTGGAATGGGAAGGAGTTTGATATCACATCTCATGCCATGTATGGGTCTCAGGTTTTGTAGAAGCATTTGGATATCACATCTCATGCTATCGGAAGGGTATCAGGATTGGATTTGGAAGGAGTTGGATATCCCATCTCATGCTATAGGAAGGGTCTCAGGTTGGAATGGGAAGGAGTTGGATATCACATCTGATGTTATAGGAAGGGTCTCAGGATTGGAATGGGAAGGACTTGGATATCACATCTCATGCTATAGGAAGGCTCTCAGGTTTGGAAGGGGAAGGAGTTGGATATCACATTTCATGTTAGAGGTAGGATATCAGGTTTGGTAAAGAGGCATTGAGATATCACATCTCGTGCTATAAGAAGGGTCTCAGAATTGGAATGGGAAGGAGTTGGATATCACATCTCATGTTATAGGAAAGATCTCAGGTTTGGTATTAGAAGCATTGAGACATCACATCTCATGTTATAGGAAGGGTCTCAGGATTGGAATGGGAAGAAGTTGGATATCACATCTCATGCTATAGGAAGGGTCTCAGGTTTGGCATAAGCATTGAGATATCACATCTCATGCTATAGGAAGGGTCTCAGGATTGGAATGGGAAGGAGTTGTATATGACATCTCATGCCATAGGAAGGGTCTCAGGTTTGGTATAAGCATTGAGATATCACATCTCATGCTATAGGAAGGGTCTCAGGATTGGAATGGGAAGGACTTGGATATCACATCTCATGCTATAGGCAGGGTCTCAGGTTTGGAAAGGGAAGGAGTTGGATATCACATTTCATGTTAGAGGTAGGATCTCAGGTTTGGTATTAGAGGCATTGAGATATCACATCTCATGCTATCAGAAGGGTCTCAGGATTGGAATGGGAAGGAGTTGGATATCACATCTCATGCTAAAGGGAGGGTCTCAGGTTTGGAAGGGGAAGGATTTGGATATCACATCTCATGTTATAGGAAGGATCTCAGGTTTGGTATTAGAAGCATTGAGATATCACATCTCATGCTATCGGAAGTATCTCAGGTTTGGTATTAGAGGCATTGAGATATCACATCTCATGCTATCATAAGGGTCTCAGGATTGGAATGGGAAGGAGCTGGATATCACATCTCATGCTATAGGAAGGGTCTCAGGTTTGGAACGGGAAGGAGTTGGATATCACATCTCATGTTATAGGAAGAGTCTCAGGTTTGGTATAAACATTGAGATATCACATCTCTGCAATCGGAAGTGTCTCAGGATTGGGATGGGAAGGAGTTGGATATCACATCTCATGCTATAGGACGGGTCTCAGGTTTGGTATTAGAAGCATTGAGATATCACATCGCATGCTGTAGGAAGGGTCTCAGGATTGGAATGGGAAGGAGTTGGATATTACATTCTTGCTATAGGAAGGGTCTCATGTTTGGAATGGGAAGGAGTTGGATATAACATATGCTATAGGAAGGGTCTCAGGTTTGGAACGGGAAGGAGTTGGATATCACATCTCATGCTATAGGAAGGGTCTCAGGTTTAGTATAAGCATTGAGATATCACATCTCTGCTATCGGAAGTGTCTCAGGATTGGAATGGGAAGGAGTTGGATATCCCATCTCATGTTATAGGACGGGTCTCAGGTTTGTTATTAGAATCATTGAGATATCATATTGCATGCTATGGGAAGGGTCTCAGGATTGGAATGGGAAGGAGTTGGATATCACATTTCATGTTAGCGGAAGGATCTCAGGTTTGGTGTTAGAGGCATTGAGATATCACATCTCATGCTATAGGAAGGGTCTCAGGTTTGGAATGGGAAGGAGTTGGATATCACATCTCATGCTATAGGAAGGGTCTCAGGTTTGGTATAAGCATTGAGATATCACATCTCATGCTATAGGAAGGGTCTCAGGATTGGAATGGGAAGGAGTTGGATATCACATCTGATGTTATAGGAAGGATCTCAGGTTTGGTATTAGAAGCATTGAGACATCACATCTCATGCTATGGGAAGGGTCTCTGGATTGGAATGGGAAGGAGTTGGATATCACATCTCATGCTATAGGAAGGGTCTCAGGTTTGGTATAAGCATTGAGATATCACATCTCATGCTATAGGAAGGGTCTCAGGATTGGAATGGGAAGGAGTTGTATATGACATCTCATGCCATAGGAAGGGTCTCAGGTTGGATATAAGCATTGAGATATCACATCTCTGCTATCGGAAGGGTCTCAGGATTGGAATGGGAAGGATTTGGATATCCCATCTCATGTTATAGGAAGAGTCTCAGGTTTGGTATTAGAAGCATTGAGATATCACATCTCATGCTATAGGAAGTGTCTCAGGATTGGAATGGGAAGGAGTTTGATATCAAATCTCATGCCATGAATGGGTCTCAGGTTTTGTAGAAGCATTGGGATATCACATCTCATGCTATCGGAAGGGTATCAGGATTGGATTTGGAAGGAGTTGGATATCCCATCTCATGCTATAGGAAGGGTCTCAGGTTGGAATGGGAAGGAGTTGGATATCACATCTGATGTTATAGGAAGGGTCTCAGGAATGGAATGGGAAGGACTTGGATATCACATCGCATGCTATAGGAAGGCTCTCAGGTTTTGAAGGGGAAGGAGTTGGATATCACATCTCATGTTATAGGAAGGATCTCAGGTTTGGTATTAGAAGCATTGAGATATCACATCTCATGCTATCGGAAGGATCTCAGGTTTGGTATTAGAGGCATTGAGATATCACATCTCATGCTATTAGAAGGGTCTCAGGATTGGAATGGGAAGGAGTCGGATATCACATCTCATGCTAAAGGGAGGGTCTCAGGTTTGGAAGTGGAAGGATTTGGATATCACATTTCATGTTATAGGAAGGATCTCAGGTTTGGTATTAGAAGCATTGAGATATCACATCTCATGCTATAGGAAGGGTCTCAAGTTTGGAATGGGAAGGAGTTGGATATCACATCTCAAGCTATAGGAAGGGTCTCAGGATTGGAATGGGAAGGAGTTTGATATCACATCTCATGCCATAGTATGGGTCTCAGGTTTGGTAGAAGCATTGGGATATCACATCTCATGCTATCGGAAGGGTATCAGGATTGGATTTGGAAGGAGTTGGATATCCCATCTCATGCTATAGGAAGGGTCTCAGGTTGGAATGGGAAGGAGTTGGATATCACATCTCATGTTATAGGAAGGGTATCAGGATTGGAATGGGAAGGACTTGGATATCATATCTCATGCTATGGGAAGGCTCTCAGGTTTGATAGGGGAAGGAGTTGGATACCACATTTCATGTTAGAGGAAGGATCTCAGGTTTGGTATAAGCATTGAGATATCACATCTCAAGCTATAGGAAGGGTCTCAGGATTGGAATGGGAAGGAGTTGGATATCACATCTCATGTTATAGGAAAGATCTCAGGTTTGGTATTAGAAGCATTGAGACATTACATCTCATGTTATAGGAAGGGTCTCAGGATTGGAATGGGAAGGAGTTGGATATCACATCTCAAGCTATAGGAAGGGTCTCAGGATTGGAATGGGAAGGAGTTTGATATCACATCTCATGCCATAGTATGGGTCTCAGGTTTGGTAGAAGCATTGGGATATCACATCTCATGCTATCGGAAGGGTATCAGGATTGGATTTGGAAGGAGTTGGATATCCCATCTCATGCTATAGGAAGGGTCTCAGGTTGGAATGGGAAGGAGTTGGATATCACATCTCATGTTATAGGAAGGGTCTCAGGATTGGAATGGGAAGGACTTGGATATCACATCTCATGCTATAGGAAGGGTCTCAGGATTGGAATGGGAAGGAGTTGGATATCACATCTCAAGCTATAGGAAGGGTCTCAGGTTTGGTATAAGCATTGAGATATCACATCTCAAGCTATAGGAAGGGTCTCAGGATTGGAATGGGAAGGAGTTGGATATCACATCTCATGTTATAGGAAAGATCTCAGGTTTGGTATTAGAAGCATTGAGACATTACATCTCATGTTATAGGAAGGGTCTCAGGATTGGAATGGGAAGAAGTTGGATATCACATCTCATGCTATAGGAAGGGTCTCAGGTTTGGTATAAGCATTGAGATATCACATCTCATGCTATAGGAAGGGTCTTAGGATTGGAATGGGAAGGAGTCGGATATCACATCTCATGCTAAAGTGAGGGTCTCAGGTTTGGAAGTGGAAGTATTTGGATATCACATCTCATGTTATAGGAAGGATCTCAGGCTTGGTATTAGAAGCATTGAGATATCACATTTCATGCTATAGGAAGGGTCTCAGGATTGGAATGGGAAGGAGTTGGATATCACATCTCAAGCTATAGGAAGGGTCTCAGGATTGGAATGGGAAGGAGTTGGATATCACATCTCATGCTATAGTAAGGGTCTCAGGTTTGTGTTTAGCATTGAGATATCCCATCTCATGCTATAGGAAGGGTCTCAGGTTTGGAATCGGAAGGAGTTGTATATGACATCTCATGCCATAGGAAGGGTCTCAGGTTTGGTATAAGCATTGAGATATCACATCTCTGCTATCAGAAGGGTCTCAGGATTGGAATGGGAAGGAGTTGGATATCCCATCTCGTTATAGGAAGGGTCTCAGGTTTGGTATTAGAAGCATTGAGATATCACATCTCATGGTATAGGACGGGTCTCAGAATTGGAATGGGAAGGAGTTGGATATCACATCTCAAGCTATAGGAAGGGTCTCAGGATTGGAATGGGAAGGAGTTTGTTATCACATCTCATGACATGTATGGGTCTCAGGTTTTGTAGAAGCATTGGGATATCACATCTCATGCTTTCGGAAGGGTATCATGATTGGATTTGGAAGGAGTTGGATATCCCATCTCATGCTATAGGAAGGGTCTCAGTTTGGAATGGGAAGGAGTAGGATATCACATCTCATGTTATAGGAAGGTTCTCAGGATTGGAATGGGAAGGACTTGGATATCACATCTCATGCTATAGGAAGGCTCTCAGGTTTGGAAGGGGAAGGAGTTGGATATCACATTTCATGTTAGAGGTAGGATCTCAGGTTTGGTATTAGAGGCATTGAGATATCACATCTCATGCTATCAGAAGGATCTCAGGATCGGAATGGGAAGGAGTTGGATATCACATCTCATGCTAAAGGGAGGGTCTCAGGTTTGGAAGGGGAAGGATTTGGATATCACATCTCATGTTATAGGAAGGATCTCAGGTTTGGTATTAGAAGCATTGAGATATCACATCTCATGCTATCGGAAGGATCTCAGGTTTGGTATTAGAGGCATTGAGATATCACATCTCATGCTATCAGAAGGGTCTCAGGATTGGAATGGGAAGCAGTCGGATATCACATCTCATGCTAAAGGGAGGGTCTCAGGTTTGGAAGTGGAAGGATTTGGATATCACATCTCATGTTATAGGAAGGATCTCAGGTTTGGTATTAGAAGCATTGAGATATCACATCTCATGCTATAGGAAGGGTCTCAGGATTGGAATGGGAAGGAGTTGGATATCACATCTCAAGCTATAGGAAGGGTCTCAGGATTGGAATGGGAAGGAGTTGGATATCACATCTCAAGCTATAGGAAGGGTCTCAGGATTGGAATGGGAAGGAGTTGGATATCACATCTCATGCTATAGGAAGGGTCTCAGGTTTGGTATAAACATTGAGATATCCCATCTCATGCTATAGGAAGGGTCTCAGGTTTGGAAGGGGAAGGATTTCGGTATCACATCTCATGTTATAGGACCGGTCTCAGGTTTGGTATTAGAAGCATTGAGATATCAAGTCTCATGGTATAGGAAGGGTCTCAGGATTGGAATGGGAAGGAGTTGGATATCACATCTCATGCTATAGGAAGGGTCTCAGGTTTGGTATAAGCATTGAGATATCACATCTCATGCTATAGGAAGGGTCTCAGGTTTGGAAGGGGAAGGATTTGGATATCATATCTCATGTTATAGGACGGGTCCCAGGTTTGGTATTAGAAGCTTTGAGATATCACATCTCATGCTATAGGAAGGGTCTCAGGATTGGAATGGTAAGAAGTTGGATATCACATCTCATGCTAAAGGAAGGGACTCAGGTTTGATAGAAGCATTGAGATATCACATCTCATGCTATAGGAAGGGTCTCAGGATTGGAATGGGAAGGAGTTGGATATCACATCTCATTCCATAGGAAGGGTCTCAGCTTTGGTATAAGCATTGAGATATCACATCTCTGCTATCGGAAGGGTCTCAGGATAGGAATGGGAAGGACTTAGATATCACATCTCAGGCTATAGGGAGGGTCTCAGTTTTGATATTAGAAGCATTGAGATATCACATTTCATGCTATCGGAAGGGTCTCAGGATTGGAATGGGAAGGAGTTGGATATCACATCTCAAGCTATCTCAGGATTGGAATGGGAAGGAGTTTGATATCACATCTCAAGCTATAGGAAGGGTCTCAGGTTTGGAAGGGGAAGGAGTTGGATATCACATCTCAAGCTATCTCAGGATTGGAATGGGAAGGAGTTTGATATCACATCTCATGTTTTAGGACGGGTCTCAGGTTTGGTATTAGAAGCATTGAGATATCACATCTCATGCTATCGGAAGGGTCTCAGGATTGGAATGGGAAGGAGTTGGATATCACATCTCAAGCTATCTCAGGATTGGAATGGGAAGGAGTTTGATATCACATCTCATGCTATCTGAAGGGTCTCAGGTTTGGAAAGGGAAGGATTTGGATTTCACATATGTTATTGGATGGTTCTCAGGTTTGGTTTTAGAAGCATTAAGATATCACATCTCATGCTATAGGAAGGGTCTCAGGTTTTTAATGGGAAGGAGTTGGATACACATCTCATGTCATAGGAAGGATCTCAGGTTTGGTATTAGAAGCATTGTGATATCACATATCATGCTATAGGAAGGGTCTCAGGATTGGAATGGGAAGGAGTTGGATATCACATCTCATGCTAAAGGAAAGATCTCAGGTTTGGAAGGGGAAGGATTTGGATCTCACATCTCATGTTTTAGGAAGGATCTCAGGTTTGGTATTAGAAGCATTGAGATATCAGATCTCATGCTATAGGAAGGGTCTCAGGATTGGAATCGGAAGGAGTTGGATACCACATCTCATGCTATCTCAGGATTGGAATGGGAAGGAGTTTGATATCACATCTCATGCTATCGGAAGGGTCTCAGGTTTGGAATGGGAAGGAGTTGGATATCACATCTCATGTTATAGGAAGGATCTCAGGTTTGGTATTAGAAGCATTGAGATATCAGATCTCATGCTATAGGAAGGGTCTCAAGTTTGGAATGGGAAGGAGTTGGATATCACATCTCAAGCTATAGGAAGGGTCTCAGGATTGGAATGGGAAGGAGTTTGATATCACATCTCATGCCATAGTATGGGTCTCAGGTTTGGTAGAAGCATTGGGATATCACATCTCATGCTATCGGAAGGGTATCAGGATTGGATTTGGAAGGAGTTGGATATCCCATCTCATGCTATAGGAAGGGTCTCAGGTTGGAATGGGAAGGAGTTGGATATCACATCTCATGTTATAGGAAGGGTATCAGGATTGGAATGGGAAGGACTTGGATATCATATCTCATGCTATGGGAAGGCTCTCAGGTTTGATAGGGGAAGGAGTTGGATACCACATTTCATGTTAGAGGAAGGATCTCAGGTTTGGTATAAGCATTGAGATATCACATCTCAAGCTATAGGAAGGGTCTCAGGATTGGAATGGGAAGGAGTTGGATATCACATCTCATGTTATAGGAAAGATCTCAGGTTTGGTATTAGAAGCATTGAGACATTACATCTCATGTTATAGGAAGGGTCTCAGGATTGGAATGGGAAGGAGTTGGATATCACATCTCAAGCTATAGGAAGGGTCTCAGGATTGGAATGGGAAGGAGTTTGATATCACATCTCATGCCATAGTATGGGTCTCAGGTTTGGTAGAAGCATTGGGATATCACATCTCATGCTATCGGAAGGGTATCAGGATTGGATTTGGAAGGAGTTGGATATCCCATCTCATGCTATAGGAAGGGTCTCAGGTTGGAATGGGAAGGAGTTGGATATCACATCTCATGTTATAGGAAGGGTCTCAGGATTGGAATGGGAAGGACTTGGATATCACATCTCATGCTATAGGAAGGGTCTCAGGATTGGAATGGGAAGGAGTTGGATATCACATCTCAAGCTATAGGAAGGGTCTCAGGTTTGGTATAAGCATTGAGATATCACATCTCAAGCTATAGGAAGGGTCTCAGGATTGGAATGGGAAGGAGTTGGATATCACATCTCATGTTATAGGAAAGATCTCAGGTTTGGTATTAGAAGCATTGAGACATTACATCTCATGTTATAGGAAGGGTCTCAGGATTGGAATGGGAAGAAGTTGGATATCACATCTCATGCTATAGGAAGGGTCTCAGGTTTGGTATAAGCATTGAGATATCACATCTCATGCTATAGGAAGGGTCTTAGGATTGGAATGGGAAGGAGTCGGATATCACATCTCATGCTAAAGTGAGGGTCTCAGGTTTGGAAGTGGAAGTATTTGGATATCACATCTCATGTTATAGGAAGGATCTCAGGCTTGGTATTAGAAGCATTGAGATATCACATTTCATGCTATAGGAAGGGTCTCAGGATTGGAATGGGAAGGAGTTGGATATCACATCTCAAGCTATAGGAAGGGTCTCAGGATTGGAATGGGAAGGAGTTGGATATCACATCTCATGCTATAGTAAGGGTCTCAGGTTTGTGTTTAGCATTGAGATATCCCATCTCATGCTATAGGAAGGGTCTCAGGTTTGGAATCGGAAGGAGTTGTATATGACATCTCATGCCATAGGAAGGGTCTCAGGTTTGGTATAAGCATTGAGATATCACATCTCTGCTATCAGAAGGGTCTCAGGATTGGAATGGGAAGGAGTTGGATATCCCATCTCGTTATAGGAAGGGTCTCAGGTTTGGTATTAGAAGCATTGAGATATCACATCTCATGGTATAGGACGGGTCTCAGAATTGGAATGGGAAGGAGTTGGATATCACATCTCAAGCTATAGGAAGGGTCTCAGGATTGGAATGGGAAGGAGTTTGTTATCACATCTCATGACATGTATGGGTCTCAGGTTTTGTAGAAGCATTGGGATATCACATCTCATGCTTTCGGAAGGGTATCATGATTGGATTTGGAAGGAGTTGGATATCCCATCTCATGCTATAGGAAGGGTCTCAGTTTGGAATGGGAAGGAGTAGGATATCACATCTCATGTTATAGGAAGGTTCTCAGGATTGGAATGGGAAGGACTTGGATATCACATCTCATGCTATAGGAAGGCTCTCAGGTTTGGAAGGGGAAGGAGTTGGATATCACATTTCATGTTAGAGGTAGGATCTCAGGTTTGGTATTAGAGGCATTGAGATATCACATCTCATGCTATCAGAAGGATCTCAGGATCGGAATGGGAAGGAGTTGGATATCACATCTCATGCTAAAGGGAGGGTCTCAGGTTTGGAAGGGGAAGGATTTGGATATCACATCTCATGTTATAGGAAGGATCTCAGGTTTGGTATTAGAAGCATTGAGATATCACATCTCATGCTATCGGAAGGATCTCAGGTTTGGTATTAGAGGCATTGAGATATCACATCTCATGCTATCAGAAGGGTCTCAGGATTGGAATGGGAAGCAGTCGGATATCACATCTCATGCTAAAGGGAGGGTCTCAGGTTTGGAAGTGGAAGGATTTGGATATCACATCTCATGTTATAGGAAGGATCTCAGGTTTGGTATTAGAAGCATTGAGATATCACATCTCATGCTATAGGAAGGGTCTCAGGATTGGAATGGGAAGGAGTTGGATATCACATCTCAAGCTATAGGAAGGGTCTCAGGATTGGAATGGGAAGGAGTTGGATATCACATCTCAAGCTATAGGAAGGGTCTCAGGATTGGAATGGGAAGGAGTTGGATATCACATCTCATGCTATAGGAAGGGTCTCAGGTTTGGTATAAACATTGAGATATCCCATCTCATGCTATAGGAAGGGTCTCAGGTTTGGAAGGGGAAGGATTTCGGTATCACATCTCATGTTATAGGACCGGTCTCAGGTTTGGTATTAGAAGCATTGAGATATCAAGTCTCATGGTATAGGAAGGGTCTCAGGATTGGAATGGGAAGGAGTTGGATATCACATCTCATGCTATAGGAAGGGTCTCAGGTTTGGTATAAGCATTGAGATATCACATCTCATGCTATAGGAAGGGTCTCAGGTTTGGAAGGGGAAGGATTTGGATATCATATCTCATGTTATAGGACGGGTCCCAGGTTTGGTATTAGAAGCTTTGAGATATCACATCTCATGCTATAGGAAGGGTCTCAGGATTGGAATGGTAAGAAGTTGGATATCACATCTCATGCTAAAGGAAGGGACTCAGGTTTGATAGAAGCATTGAGATATCACATCTCATGCTATAGGAAGGGTCTCAGGATTGGAATGGGAAGGAGTTGGATATCACATCTCATTCCATAGGAAGGGTCTCAGCTTTGGTATAAGCATTGAGATATCACATCTCTGCTATCGGAAGGGTCTCAGGATAGGAATGGGAAGGACTTAGATATCACATCTCAGGCTATAGGGAGGGTCTCAGTTTTGATATTAGAAGCATTGAGATATCACATTTCATGCTATCGGAAGGGTCTCAGGATTGGAATGGGAAGGAGTTGGATATCACATCTCAAGCTATCTCAGGATTGGAATGGGAAGGAGTTTGATATCACATCTCAAGCTATAGGAAGGGTCTCAGGTTTGGAAGGGGAAGGAGTTGGATATCACATCTCAAGCTATCTCAGGATTGGAATGGGAAGGAGTTTGATATCACATCTCATGTTTTAGGACGGGTCTCAGGTTTGGTATTAGAAGCATTGAGATATCACATCTCATGCTATCGGAAGGGTCTCAGGATTGGAATGGGAAGGAGTTGGATATCACATCTCAAGCTATCTCAGGATTGGAATGGGAAGGAGTTTGATATCACATCTCATGCTATCTGAAGGGTCTCAGGTTTGGAAAGGGAAGGATTTGGATTTCACATATGTTATTGGATGGTTCTCAGGTTTGGTTTTAGAAGCATTAAGATATCACATCTCATGCTATAGGAAGGGTCTCAGGTTTTTAATGGGAAGGAGTTGGATACACATCTCATGTCATAGGAAGGATCTCAGGTTTGGTATTAGAAGCATTGTGATATCACATATCATGCTATAGGAAGGGTCTCAGGATTGGAATGGGAAGGAGTTGGATATCACATCTCATGCTAAAGGAAAGATCTCAGGTTTGGAAGGGGAAGGATTTGGATCTCACATCTCATGTTTTAGGAAGGATCTCAGGTTTGGTATTAGAAGCATTGAGATATCAGATCTCATGCTATAGGAAGGGTCTCAGGATTGGAATCGGAAGGAGTTGGATACCACATCTCATGCTATCTCAGGATTGGAATGGGAAGGAGTTTGATATCACATCTCATGCTATCGGAAGGGTCTCAGGTTTGGAATGGGAAGGAGTTGGATATCACATCTCATGTTATAGGAAGGATCTCAGGTTTGGTATTAGAAGCATTGAGATATCAGATCTCATGCTATAGGAAGGGTCTCAGGATTGGAATCGGAAGGAGTTGGATACCACATCTCATGCCATAGGAAGGGTCTCAGGTTTGGTATAAGCATTGAGATATCCCATCTCATGCTATAGGAAGGGTCTCAGCATTGGAATCGTAAGGAGTTGTATTTGACATCTCATGCCATAGGAAGGGTCTCAGGTTTGGTATAAGCATTGAGATATCACATCTCTGCTATCGGAAGGGTCTCAGGATTGGAATGGGAAGGAGTTGGATATCACATCTCATGCTAAAGGGAGGGTCTCAGGTTTGGAAGGGGAAGGATTTGGATATCACATCTCATGTTATAGGAAGGATCTCAGGTTTGGTATTAGAAGCATTGAGATATCACATCTCATGCTATCGGAAGGATCTCAGGTTTGGTATTAGAGGCATTGAGATATCACATCTCATGCTATCAGAAGGGTCTCAGGATTGGAATGGGAAGAACTCGGATATCACATCTCATGCTAAAGGGAGGGTCTCAGGTTTGGTATTAGAAGCATTGAGATATCACATCTCATGTTATAGGAAGAATCTCAGGTTTGGTATTAGAGGCATTGAGATATCACATCTCATGCTATCAGAAGGGTCTCAGGATTGGAAAGGGAAGGAGTCGGATATCACATCTCATGCTAAAGGGAGGGTCTCAGGTTTGGTATTAGAAGCATTGAGATATCACATCTCATGCTATAGTAAGGCTCTCAGGATTGGAATGGGAAGGAGTTGGATATCACATCTCATGCTAAAGGAAGGGTCTCAGTTTTGGTAGAAGCATTGAGATATCACATCTCATGGTATAGGAAGGGTCTCAGGATTGGAATGGGAAGGAGTTGGATATCACATCTCATCCAATAGGAAGGATCTCAGGATTGGAATGGGAAGGGTTTGGATGTCACATCTCTTGCTATAGGAAGGGTCTCAGGTTTTTAGAAACATTGAGATATCACATCTCATTCTATAGGAATGGTTTCAGGATTGGAATGGGAAGGAGTTGGATATCCCTTCTCATGCTATATGAAGGGTCTCAGGTTGGAATGGGAAGGAGTTGGATATCACATCTCATGTTATAGGAAGGGTCTCAGTATTGGAATGGTAAGGATTTGGATATCACATCTCTTGCTATAGGAAGGGTCTCAGGTTTTTTATTAGAAACATTGAGTTATCACATCTCATGCTATAGGAAGGGTTTCAGGATTGGAATGGGAAGGATTTGGATATCACATCTCATGCTAAAGGAAGGGTCTCAGGTTTGGAAGGGGAAAGATTTGGATATGATATCTCATGTTATAGGACGGGTCCCAGGTTTGGTATTAGAAGCTTTGAGATATCACATCTCATGCTATAGGAAGGGTCTCAGGATTGGAATGGGAAGGAATTGGATATCACATCTCATGCTAAAGGAAGGGACTCAGGTTTGATAGAAGCATTGAGATATCACATCTCATGCTATAGGAAGGGTCTCAGGATTGGAATGGGAAGGAGTTGGATATCACATCTCATGCCATAGGAAGGGTCTCAGGTTTGGTATAAGCATTGAGATATCACATCTCTGCTATCGGAAGGGTCTCAGGATAGGAATGGGAAGGACTTAGATATCACATCTCATGCTATAGGGAGGGTCTCAGTTTTGATATTAGAAGCATTGAGATATCACATTTCATGCTATCGGAAGGGTCTCAGGATTGAAATGGGAAGGAGTTGGATATCACATCTCAAGCTATCTCAGGATTGGAATGGGAAGGAGTTTGATATCACATCTCAAGCTATAGGAAGGGTCTCAGGTTTGGAAGGGGAAGGATTTGGATCTCACATCTCGTTTTAGGACGGGTCTCAGGTTTGGTATTAGAAGCATTGAGATATCACATCTCATGGTATAGGAAGGGTCTCAGGATTGGAATGGGAAGGAGTTGGATATCACATCTCAAGCTATCACAGGATTGGAATGGGAAGGAGTTTGATAGCACATCTCAAACTATAGGAAGGGTCTCAGGTTTGGAAAGGGAAGGATTTGGATTTCACATCTCATGTTATAGGATGGTTCTCATGTTTGGTTTTAGAAGCATTGAGATATCACATCTCATGCTATCTGAAGGGTCTCAGGTTTGGAAAGGGAAGGATTTGGATTTCACATATGTTATTGGATGGTTCTCAGGTTTGGTTTTTGTTAAGACGGAATTTCTGAACTCTGTCCTGGTGGCGCAGAAGTTCAGAAGGCCAACCTAATTACTTGGAACAGGGTAACCTCTGGACGAGCCAGACCAATCAAGGTAGCGATCGCGGCGGTCAAGACTAGGGGCCTCATTACACGGAAGGCGGTGATCCAGGGTGCTATTAGCACCCTGGACCATGCCGGTAAATTACCGGCACCGCCTTGGCGGAAAGGGGATTTACCGCCCCATTCCAAGGTTGGTGGGGCGGTAAATCCCCCTTCCGCCATTGCCCTTCCCCATTCCCATTTCTGCCCCATAGGGCTCTATGGGAATGGGGAAGGCGCTAATTACGGCACCGCAATTTTGCGGTGCCGTAATTAGCTCCGAGGTCCCTTAGCGGGTTGGTTTTTAACGCCTGCAAAAAGCAGGCGTTAAAGCACCAACCCGCTAAGGGACCTCGTAGTAAGGCGGTAATGGTTAACGGTCACCGTTACCATTAACGGTGGCCGTTAACCATTACAGCCTTCCGTGTAATGAGGCCCTAGGTCTCAAGAGGGGTGAGGGTGACTGAAAGCCCGCAATGAGCACACAAAGCAAGAGCGCTTACAAACTACTCCAAACAGTTGTTATATCAAAAATATATACACATTTATTTTAAGGCCTTTAAAATAATGACCGTAGCGAGAAAATCACAATATCACAATATTAAGCCAACACATACCATATCAACACAATATATATACAAATACGACAGTCGCAAGCGTTATATGCACGAAATGTGTAGTCCACCTGAAAGGGAAGGAAAACAGGCAGTGCGATAATGCTTTAGACTCAGTTTGCCTTCAGAGGCACCTACCTAGATGGAAGTCCGAGCCCTGCGAAGAATGGAGCCTTGTGCTCAAAGTACCTGCACACGCTGGTGCCAACGGGGAAAAGGAGAAGCTCTTCGGAGGAAGTCAGGCAGTTCGGGTTAGTGCACAACAGAAGAAGAACAGGTTCCGCGACTCAAGCGCAGCCTCCACAGTGAGCAGAAGCAGAGCGCGAGTACGGACAAAAGGGTGCTGTTTTTACACAGCGGGGAAAAGCAATGGGCTACTGCAGGAGGGCGACCAGATCCTAGCTATACTACTCACCGGTCCCCGATGCAAGCAGACCCAGGCTTCTCCACGTTAGTTTCAGCAGCTGGCAGGTTCAGAAGAGCCGGGAATGCCTCGTCATGTTGTAGAGAAAAAAGACGTCCCAATCGAAGAAACCTGCACAGTTTTGTCACCACAGCAGGGCAACGGAGCGGCCGTGTGTATCTGAGCCAAATGTACACTACTCACTTCAGACTTGGGAACGCCAAGTGTACGAAGCGTGTGAGAGTGACCAGGACTCGAAATACAACACAACCTGGCGGCGGTTACAGAGCAAGACTCCCTTGTAAGCTGGTCAGTCAACTGGATGGCCCAGAGACGCTTCCGAAGGCTTACTAGCAGGAGATGATGAAGTCGCCGAGAATAGCTGTTCCTGCTATTCCAAAGGTCGAAGCACCAGTACAGGCCTTCTGGTTCGATCAAAGGTGAAAAGGGTTTCACAAGGCGACAGCAGTGCAGAGCAGAAGTCCTTCAGCGGGTCACCAGCGATTCCTCGGTCCAGCCTCTTGTTTGCAGGATACTTGGCTCCTGTATTCCTTCGTTCGTGAGAACTCAGGAGATCGACATGGTAGTGGTGTTTCCAGCCCCCTCTTATCCACGGTTCCCTTCGCGCCAAAACGGAGGGGAGCCAATGGGAGATCCGCTCATCAACACACACACCATTCGTGGACCAATCACGGACCACGGTGGTCCCAGGCATTCACACTACCCTAGACTCTCTGGCACCCAGGATGTGTATTGGGACCAGACATCCCAGCCCACACCCTGGAGGCACACAAAAGACATGTAGAAGCCCGCGAAAGCATCCGTGTTTCGCGGGAAAGTACATGCCCAAATAAGGAAGGCCCCGGGTCGGCTCGACCTGGGGAAGGTGAAGGGAGCAAGACGGTCAGCGGACAGGACAAAGGAGCCTCATGGTCTGGCCATTTTGGGAGCCAGGCCACCATTTTGGGTTAAGCGCAAAAAACGTGCTTAGAACGCCAAAAGGAGCTCAAAATACAAAGAAACGATCGCTGCCACCATTCCCGTCCTTGAATTACTTGCACCGATCAAATACCATCCTAAATGAGTATCTAGGGCCTGTAGAAGGCTAGAGACCCAAGAGAGCTGTAACTTAGCTTACAGTGCCCTCTTGTGTCATGTTGCACTAAAGCCGCAACATGATAAAAGAAACTACGGGAAACAGCATTCCCCGGTACTGACTGTCTTAAGGGCATGTCAGTTTCCCCATAAGAAAGGAGCAATCGCCCAGAGGAGTGCGGCAGAAGGCTGCACTTCTCTGGCAAAGTCAAGAACAAGGAGAAAAACAACAGCAAAAAGTTTAGGGGTTGCCACATGGAAGGAAAATTACCTACAATTACAAAATCTTTCCTAACACTCGCCCCTCCCAGACTATGGACAGGGGGAACTAATCCACCCCTGGATGAGTCTCTTGTTCAGGTCGGTTAAACATTCTGGACAACCCATCAGCATTGCTATGTTGGACACCTGGCCTATGCTCAATAGTGAAGTCGAAGCCTTGTAGACTTATGGACCACCTAAGCAACTTTGGATTCTCCCCCTTCATGTTCATTAGCCACTTTAATGGCTTATGGTCAGTCTGCACAGTGAAGTGGGTCCCATAGAGGTAGGGCCTCAGCTTCCTTAGGGCCCACACAACAGAGAAACATTCTTTCTCTACCGTGGACCATCTGAGCTCTCTGTCCTTAAGCTGGCGACTAATAAAACCGATAGGGTGTTCCTTACCCTTCTCATCTACTTGTGATAGTACAGCTCCTATCCCAGTGTCAGAGGCGTCCGTCTGCACGATAAAAGGTCTTTGATAATCAGGGGCCCTGAGGACAGGGGCCTGGCACAAGGAGTCTTTTAAGCCATTGAAGGCCTTCTCACACTCGTCGGTCCAAGTTACCTTCTTGGGTTTCTTCGGAGTTGTGAGGGCAGTCAGAGGAGCAGCTATGGTGCCATAGTCTGCCACAAAATTGCGGTAATACCCCGTGAGTCCTAAGAAGGCTCTCCCTTGGGTTTGCGTAGTGGGGGTAGGCCAGTCTTGTACTGCTTGTACTTTACTGGGTAGAGGCTGTATCCTCCCTCCACCTACTTCATGTCCAAGGTAAACCACTGAGCCTTGTCCAATCTGGCATTTACTAGCCTTTATGGTCAAGTGGGCTTTCTGAAGAGCCTGGAGCACAATCCCGAGGTGTTTCACATGGTCTTCCCAGGTGGCACTGAAAACTGCTATATCGTCCAGATATGCAAGACAGAATTCGTCCAACCCATTCAACACATGATTCACAAGCCTCTGGAAAGTGGCAGGTGCATTCTTCAACCCGAACGGCATAACCCGGAATTGGTAAAGGCCGTCTGGAGTAGAAAATGCTGTCTTCTCCTTGGCATGCTCTGCTAAAGCTATTTGCCAATAGCCAGCAGTGAGGTCAAACGTGCTGAGGTACTTGGAGGCACCCAAAGTATCCACCAGCTCATCTGTTCGAGGCAAGGGGTGTGCATCTGTCTTGGTGACAGCATTCAGAGCCCTGTAATCCACGCAGAACCTCAATTCAGAAGTGCCTGCCTTTGGAACCAAAACCACAGGGCTGGACCAAGGACTACTAGAGGGTTCAATCACCCCAAGGTCTAACATCTTGTTGACCTCGGTCTTAATATAAGACCGTACTTTGTCTGACATCCTGTATCCCCTACTTTTGGTAGGTACACTGTCTCCTGTGTCTATGTTATGTTTGCACCAAGGTGTCAAACCAGGCGACTGTGAAAACAGGGGGGAAAACTGCCTAAGCAAACTTTTCACCTCAGCCTGCTGATCAGAAGTCAGGTGAGGGGCCACTCGGACACCCTCAAAGGAGCTATCTGAAGGACCGCTCTGGAACAGGTCGGGGAGAGGTTCAGACTCCTCTTCCTCAACATCTGAAGCCAGTAGCAGTGCTGCGATTTCGACTCTTGGGACGAAAGCCTTCAGCCTATTCACGTGAAACACTTTTGGAGCCTGTCCAGGCCTTCCAAGGTCCACTAAATAGTTAACCTCACCCAGGGGCTCCACCACTGTGTAAGGGCCTGACCATTTGTCCTGTAAAGCTCGAGGCCTTATGGGATTCATGATCAGGACTTGCTGACCAGGTGTAAAGTTGATGAGGGAAGCTTTCTGGTCGTACCAATGTTTCACCAGCGCTTGCCCTGCCTTCAATTTATCACTAGCCAAGCCCATCAGAAGTACCATCCGTTTTCTGAGCCCTAGCACATAATCAACTACGTTGGTAGTAACAGGGGGAGTGGGCATCTCCCATCCCTCTTTGACGATGGCTAAGGGTCCCCGTACGGGATGACCGAACAGAAGTTCGAAGGGGCTGAAGCCAACACCCTCCTGTGGTACCTCTCGGTAGGCAAACAGTAAGCATGGTAACAGAAGATCCCATTTTCTTCTCTGAGGCTCCTCCAGAGCCCCAATCATGCTCTTTAACGTTCTGTTGAAACGTTCCACCAGACCATTGGTCTGGGGGTGGTATGCAGAAGAGAACTTGTAGGTGACCCCACATTCTTTCCACATAGCCTGCATATACTTCGACATAAAGTTGCTGCCACGATCTGACACAACTTCTTTAGGGAAGCCAACCCTAGTAAATATGCCAAGTAAAGCTTTTGCAACTGACTTGGCAGTTACAGTTTTCAATGGGATGGCCTCAGGATACCAGGTTGCATGGTCGACCAGCACCAGGATAAACCTATTGCCCGAGGATGTTTGCGGGTCAAGGGGTCCAACGATGTCGATCCCTACCCTTTCAAATGGTACCCCCACAACTGGGAGCGGTACCAACGGAGCTTGGATTGTCGCGCCAACCTTACCAGACAACTGGCAGGAGGTACAACTCCTGCAGTGACTTTCTACTTGCACCCCCATCTTGGGCCAGTAGAAGTGCATGGATGACCTTTGCTTGGTCCTCTTCATACCAAGGTGACCAGCAAGGGGAACTTCATGCGCCAACTGCAGGAGGAAGGGCCTAACAGCAAGGGGAACCACCAACCTCCTATGGTCTCCTTCTGTAGACTCTGTGGGCTCACTATACAGGAGTCCACCTTCCCAATAAATCCTATGCGTCCCAGGAGGTTCACCCTCAAGCTGGGAGCAGGCCTGTCTCCTTAGGCCTTCCAGAGATGGGCACTCACGTTGGCCTTTACTGAATTCGTCCCTATCAGGACCTCCTTCAACTAACAAGTCTTTTAGTTCAGGATGATGGTTGGGGTCGAATACTTCAGGCATCGCCACCTCCTCGTCAGGCCCGGGCGATTGACCAACTTCCTCCACCGCAGTGGTAGGCGAGCTCGGGGGAATATTCTCTTTCCCTCGTCGTGACTTGTCGACTCCTTTCGCCTTGGGTTTCCCCTTTGGCTGGGGCGGCGTATTGGACTTGGCCAATGCTGCCCGTGCTTGAGACCGTGTGTAGGGTCTTTCGGCAGTGTCTCCTACGAGCCCTAAAGCTCTGAGATCATTACCTAACAAGACCTTTCCCGGGACGTTTCTCTGAATGCTCACTGGAATCCTGACTGCTGTACCATTTAAAGTAAGATTTACAGGTATTACGGGAAACATACGGAGGGGGCCGTCAGCCAACTTAGTGGGCATCAGAGTAGCTCTGGCAACTTCCTCTGAGTCTACCAAGGTAGAATCCACTACAGTGCGACTGCACCCACTATCCCTAAGAGCTGGAGTATCCACTCCATTGATCAGCACACTGTCTTTAAAGTAGTGCTTGGTATTATCCGGAATCCTAGCATAAGCCTCTGCGACTTTAGGCTCCCAGGAACCCAGGGACACTAAAACTACCTCAGCCTCTATCCCGCTGGGAAATGAGTCTGAGGAGAAGGATGCTCCTGTAATCTCTTCTTCCTCGTAGGAGGAGAAGGCCAGATTAGCGGAGTGGACCCCCAAAGGTCTAACCTTACAACGGGGATCCCCCTTCACGTGGTCAGTTGCTCCACAAGCAAAACAAGATCCATTGGGTCTGTTTACATAGGGAGGCTTATTGTAACCAGAGTTTTGTTTCGGAGGCTGACCTCCACTACCCTGTGAGTTCTCTTGTGTCCTACCCTTATTTTTCTTTTTGTGTCCCTTATGGGAAGAAGATTTAGCAGATTCTCCACCCTCCATATCTTTGGACTTTTTCCCTTCCTCCTGCTTACCAGCATGAGTTTTGTCCTCATGGGACACTCGATGTTACACCCATAAGTCTGCTGCAATGGCCAGCTTCTTAGGATCTATCTCCTTCGAATCGGCCAAATGCTGCTTAAGCTCCGGGGAAGAAGAAGCAAAAATGTGTTCCAGCATGACAAGATTTATCATGCCTTCGAAGGTAGAAACCTTATAACCTTCGACCCAGCCAGTTAAGTTTTTCAAGGATTCAGTGACATAAGATACCCAAGTACCACCTTCCTTTTTCTTATACTCTCTGAAACGTTTCAAATATTGGGCCGGAGTCTTCCCAAACTTTAAAATGAGAGTTTGCTTTAACATTGCGAAATCAGCTCGCTCAGCCTTCGACATTTCCATAATGGCACTACAGCCAGAATGGGGCAGTCTGCTGAGTAACCATGCAATCTTATCAGCATTGTCAACTTGTTGAACTTCGCATGCATACTCAAACGCATTCAGCCAGTCCATAATGTCATTCCTTTCTTCATACACACTGAGCAGATCTTTCGGAAACCGTGGATGAGAGGAAGCCCCAGACCCATGTCCAGGACCCTTGGACCCATTTGCAAACTGAAGCTTGGCCAGTTCCAACTGGTGATCCCTGTCTTTTTGTTTTTCTGCTTGTTCGATTTTTAGTTTGGCTATGCTGAATTCAAGCTCCTGCTGCCTAAACCGCAGCTCTTGCTTCTTGAATTCAAGCATAGCCTCCCCATCAACACTGGCAGAGGAAACATTAGACATCACATCCTCCCTGTCCTCGTGGTCGCGATGGATCAGTGCAGCGGCAGAACCGTCGGTTCTACCAGTGAGAGCAGCCCCACCACCTTCTGCACTGTCCTCAGAAGTTATAGCGTCAAGCTGCACTTCTTGCCACGCCACGATTCTTTGAATCATTTCCAATTTCGTGCCTTGAGAGGAAACACCTCTCTCCGCACACATCTTCTTCAATGTTTCTGATTTGGAAGCATTTAAAGTTAACAAGGTATTTGTTTCCATACTGTTAGATAGGACTATGGCCTTTTTAAAGTTATACTACAACAATTCACTACGTGTCCTGGTTGGAATAACCTGAAATGCCTTAGTTCGTGCGCAACACTGGATACCTTCAGTCGTATCCCACCGCTGTACACCAATTTGTTAAGACGGATTTCTGAACTCTGTCCTGGTGGCGCAGAAGTTCAGAAGGCCAACCTAATTACTTGGAACAGGGTAACCTCTGGACGAGCCAGACCAATCAAGGTAGCGATCGCGGCGGTCAAGACTAGGTCTCAAGAGGGGTGAGGGTGACTGAAAGCCTGCAATGAGCACACAAAGCAAGAGCGCTTACAAACTACTCCAAACAGTTGTTATATCAAAAATATATACACATTTATTTTAAGGCCTTTAAAATAATGACTGTAGCGAGAAAATAACAATATCACAATATTAAGCCAACACATACCATATCAACACAATATATATACAAATACGACAGTCGCAAGCGTTATATGCACGAAATGTGTAGTCCACCTGAAAGGGAAGGAAAACAGGCAGTGCGATAATGCTTTAGACTCAGTTCGCCTTCAGAGGCACCTAACTAGATGGAAGTCCGAGCCCTGCGAAGAGTGGAGCCTTGTGCTCAAAGTACCTGCACACGCTGGTGCCAACGGGCAAAAGGAGAAGCTCTTCGGAGGAAGTCAGGCAGTTCGGGTTAGTGCACAACAGAAGAAGAACAGGTTCCGTGACTCAAGCGCAGCCTCCACAGTGAGCAGAAGCAGAGCGCGAGTACGGACAAAAGGGTGCTGTTTTTACACAGCGGGGAAAAGCAATGGGCTACTGCAGGAGGGCGACCAGATCCTAGCTATACTACTCACCGGTCCCCGATGCAAGCAGACCCAGGCTTCTCCACGTTAGCTTCAGCAGCTGGCAGGTTCAGAAGAGCCGGGAATGCCTCGTCGTCGTGTAGAGAAAAAAGACGTCCCAATCGAAGAAACCTGCACAGTTTTGTCACCACAGCAGGGCAACCGAGCGGCCGTGTGTATCTGAGCCAAATGTACACTACTCACTTCAGACTTGGGAACGCCAAGTGTACGAAGCGTGTGAGAGTGACCAGGACTCGAAATACAACACAACCTGGCGGCGGTTACAGAGCAAGACTCCCTTGTAAGCTGGTCAGTCAACTGGATGGCCCAGAGACGCTTCCGAAGGCTTACTGGCAGGAGATGATGAAGTCGCCGAGAATAGCTGTTCCTGCTATTCCAAAGGTCGAAGCACCAGTACAGGCCTTCTGGTTCGATCAAAGGTGAAAAGGGTTTCAAAAGGCGACAGCAGTGCAGAGCAGAAGTCTTTCAGCGGGTCACCAGTGATTCCTCGGTCCAGCCTCTTGTTTGCAGGATACTTGGCTCCTGTATTCCTTCGTTCGTGAGAACTCAGGAGATCGACATGGTAGTGGTGTTTCCAGCCCCCTCTTATCCACGGTTCCCTTCGCGCCAAAATGGAGGGGAGCCAATGGGAGATCCGCTCATCAACACACACACCATTCGTGGACCAATCACGGACCACGGTGGTCCCAGGCATTCACACTACCCTAGACTCTCTGGCACCCAGGATGTGTATTGGGACCAGACATCCCAGCCCACACCCTGGAGGCACACAAAAGACATGTAGAAGCCCGCGAAAGCATCCGTGTTTCGCGGGAAAGTACATGCCCAAATAAGGAAGGCCCCGGGTCGGCTCGACCTGGGGAAGGTGAAGGGAGCAAGACGGTCAGCGGACAGGACAAAGGAGCCTCGTGGTCTGGCCATTTTGGGAGCCAGGCCACCATTTTGGGTTAAGCGCAAAAAACGTGCTTAGAACGCCAAAAGGAGCTCAAAATACAAAGAAACGATTGCTGCCACCATTCCCGTCCCTGAATTACTTGCACTGATCAAATACCATCCTAAACGAGTATCTAGGGCCTGTAGAAGGCTAGAGACCCAAGAGAGCTGTAACTTAGCTTACAGTGCCCTCTTGTGTCATGTTGCACTAAAGCCGCAACATGATAAAAGAAACTACGGGAAACAGCGTTCCCCGGTACTGACTGTCTTAAGAGCATGTCAGTTTCCCCATAAGAAAGGAGCAAAAGCCCAGAGGAGTGCGGCAGAAGGCTGCACTTCTCTGGCAAAGTCAAGAACAAGGTGAAAAACAACAGCAAAAAGTTTAGGGGTTGCCACATGGAAGGAAAATTACCTACAATTACGAAATCTTTCCTAACAGTTTTAGAAGCATTAAGATATCACATCTCATGCTATAGGAAGGGTCTCAGGTCTGGAATGGGAAGGAGTTGGATACACATCTCATGTTATAGGAAGGATCTCAGGTTTGGTATTAGAAGCATTGTGATATCACATATCATGCTATAGGAAGGGTCTCAGGATTGGAATGGGAAGGAGTTGGATATCACATCTCATGCTAAAGGAAAGATCTCAGGTTTGGAAGGGGAAGGATTTGGATCTCACATCTCATGTTTTAGGACGGGTGTCAGGTTTGGTATTAGAAGCATTGAGATATCACATCTCATGGTATAGGAAGGGTCTCAGGATTGGAATGGGAAGGAGTTGGATATCACATCTCAAGCTATCTCAGGATTGGAATGGGAAGGAGTTTGATATCACATCTCATGCTATCGGAAGGGTCTCAGGTTAGGAATGGGAAGGAGTTGGATATCACATCTCATGTTATAGGAAGGATCTCAGGTTTGGTATTAGAAGCATTGAGATATCACATCTGATGCTATAGGAAGGGTCTCAGGATTGGAATCGGAAGGAGTTGGATACCACATCTCATGCTATAGGAAGGGTCTCAGGTTTGGTATAAGCATTGAGATATCCAATCTCATGCTATAGGAAGGGTCGCAGCATTGGAATCGGAAGGAGTTCTATTTGACATCTCATGCCATAGGAAGGGTCTCAGGTTTGGTATAAGCATTGAGATATCACATCTCTGCTATCGGAAGGGTCTCAGGATTGGAATGGGAAGGAGTTGGATATCACATCTCATGCTAAAGGGAGGGTCTCAGGTTTGGAAGGGGAAGGATTTGGATATCACATCTCATGTTATAGGAAGGATCTCAGGTTTGGTATTAGAAGCATTGAGATATCACATCTCATGCTATCGGAAGGATCTCAGGTTTGGTATTATAGGCATTGAGATATCACATCTCATGCTATCAGAAGGGTCTCAGGATTGGAATGGGAAGGAGTCGGATATCACATCTCATGCTAAAGGGAGGGTCTCAGTTTTGGTATTAGAAGCATTGAGATATCACATCTCATGTTATAGGAAGAATCTCAGGTTTGGTATTAGAGGCATTGAGATATCACATCTCATGCTATAGGAAGGGTCTCAGGATTGGAATGGGAAGGAGTTGGATATCACATCTCATGCTAAAGGAAGGGTCTCAGTTTTGGTAGAAGCATTGAGATATCACATCTCATGGTATAGGAAGGGTCTCAGGATTGGAATGGGAAGGAGTTGGATATCACATCTCATCCAATAGGAAGGATCTCAGGATTGGAATGGGAAGGATTTGGATGTCACATCTCTTGCTATAGGAAGGGTCTCAGGTTTTTTATTAGAAACATTGAGATATCACATCTCATGCTATAGGAAGGGTTTCAGGATTGGAATGGGAAGGAGTTGGATATCCCTTCTCATGCTATAGGAAGGGTCTCAGGTTGGAATGGGAAGGAGTTGGATATCACATCTCATGTTATAGGAAGGGTCTCAGTATTTGAATGGGAAGGATTTGGATATCACATCTCTTGCTATAGGAAGGGTCTCAGGTTTTTTATTAGAAACATTGAGATATCACATCTCATGCTATAGGAAGGGTTTCAGGATTGAAATGGGAAGGATTTGGATATCACATCTCATGCTAAAGGAAGGGTCTCAGGTTTGGAAGGGGAAGGATTTAGTTTAGTTTAGTTTAATTTATTATTTGTATAGCGCCGCCTGGCCCTGGGGCATCCAGGCGCTTGAGATGAATACAACAAGATTAATACAACAGTACAATATAATAAAATATGGTCTTAGGGGACCAGTAACAGAGATTGAGGGAGTTGTCAATCAGTTTCAATTACAGATAGTTACATATATGGTATAGCATGGTCAAGGTGGATGAGAGCAATACATTTGGGACATTATCACGCAGTTAGAGGTAATGTACAGACCGATATACATATTTACAAATTTACAGTCTTGGTGCATGCTAGTAAGGTAGGGCTAGGTAGTTTACGTTTCTTTGGATAGAAGCCATGTTTTGGTGTTGTGTCTAAATCTGTGAAAGGACGGTTCTGATCTCAGCTCGAGTGGAAGTGAATTCCAGAGTTTGGAGGCAAGCACGGGGAAGCTAGAGCCACCTGCTTTTTGGAGCTTAAATCTTGGGATATTTAAGCAGTGTGTTTGAGCTGATCTGGTAGGGCACGCTGGGGTGTGGTGAGTGAGGTTGTCGGATAGGTATCTGGGTGCTTGGTTAGCTAGGCATTTGTGTGTGAGTGAGATGGTTTTATATTCAATTCTTTGTGGTATGGATAGCCAATGGCAGGAGCGTCTGGCGTCCGAAATGTGTTCATGTTTAGGTATGTTCAGGGCTGCTCGCAAGGCGTTGTTTTGTACGACTTGTAGTTTGTTAATGTTTTTCTGACTGGTGCCCAAGTATAGGGCATTGCAGTAGTCGACTTTGGAGAGGACTAGCGCTCTGGCTAAGGTGGTGCAGTTGGATGGTGAGAGGTAAGGTCTGCTGGCATTGATGAGCTTACAGGTGTAAGCAGTGGCGGATGAGATGGAATTGATCTGTCTTGTCAGTGTGAGGGAGGAGTCGAGGTAGATTCCTAGGGTTTTGACGCTGTTAGAGACGATGATGTTATTGCCGTCTATAGTGAATGCCTGATAGAGTTTGTCGAGTTTATTAAGTCTGGGTTGGGAACCTAGGAGAAGAAGCTCGGTCTTGTCGTCATTGAGGCATAGGCCATGCTTGGCCATCCATTCTTGGATAATGGAGTAAATGTTGTTGAGAGCAGTGAGGTCGGTGGAGTAGTCGCCTGTTAAAGGGATCAGTATTTGGGTGTCATCTGCGTAGTTGGTGTAGATGACACCCAAGCGGTCCAATATGTCAAAGAGGGGTTTCGTGAACACATTGTATAGAGTGGGGGAGACGCAGGAGCCCTGGGGGACACCGCAAGTGACTGGGGCTGGGTTGGCAGAGGCTGTGGGTGTGAAGACTCTCATGGATCTGTTGTTAAGGAAGGATTGGATCCATGCGTTGGCATTATCTGAGAATTTGGCTGCTGAGGATAGATGTTTGCAGAGGATGTCGTGGTTGACCAGGTCGAAGGCGGCCGATAAGTCAAGAAGGAGAAGGAGGACCAGTTTGCCATTGTCTTTAATGTTGTCCATCTGTGTCTTAAGGTCAATCAGGGCGGTCTCAGTGCCGTGTTTGGGGCGGAATCCTGATTGTCTGAGTCCCAGTAAGTTATTTTTCTCAAGGTGGTTCTGTATCTGGAGATAGGCAGCTCTGTCAAGGATTTTTAGTAGGAAGGGTACAGTCGTAATGGGTCTGTAGTTGGTGGGGACATTTGGGTCAAGGGTGGGCTTCTTAAGTAAAGGAAGAACCCAGGAGTCCTTGAGGTTGTTGGGCACTATGTTGGATGTGAAAGATGAATTGTTGAGGGAAGTGATGAAAGGAGCAAGTTGTTTGGCTGCATCTTTAATGACTGGGGCCGGGCAAGTGTCACCTTGGCATTTGGATGGTTTAAGAGAGTAGATTATTTCTTCAACCTCTTTGATGGTTATGGTGGAAAACTCAAAGAGGTTAATGTCATCATTTTGGGGGGTGGTGTAGGTGTGTGTAGAGGGGGTGATGTTATCAGTGAGGGTGAGGCTTTCTTTCTTTGTCAGGATTTTGGCTTGTAGCGTGGCAATTTTGCCCAGGAGTGCTTCCTGAATGTTCGTGCACCAGTGGATGTCTTTGTTGCAAGTGTCTGGAATGGGGGAGGGTGATTCGAGTTCTCTCAGGATATTGAAGAGCTCTTTGGTATTGGATTTGGCGTTGCAGATTCTTTCATTGTACATGTTTTTTTTAGACTGGATGATGGCTGACTTATAGATGTTCGAGGCCAGTGCGTAAGATGTCTTATTAATAGTGGATGGTGACTGTTTCCATGCTAATTCAGCTTGTCTTTTGGATTTTCAGAGTGTTTTTAGTTCGGGGGTGAACCAAGAATTGAGGTGTGCGCGTGGTTTGGCTTTCCGAAACTTGAGTGGTGCTATGGTGTTAATGGCCTTAAGGATGGTTGTGTTGTATAACTCTACTAGTTCAGTAGGGTTGGTCATGGTGGGTGAGAAGTCGATGATGGGTTGGAGTAACGGGAGGAGTTTCTCTACTGTGATATTTTTGTTGTTTCTTGTGAGTGTGGGTGGGGCATAGGGGGAAGGCCCTGGTGTTTGAGTGCCTTTGTTGATGGTGAAGGTAATGAGGTGGTGATCGGTCCAAGCGCATGGAGTGTTGGAAAGGATGGTGGTGTTGCAGTTAAGGTCAGCTATACAGTCAAGGATTCGGCCTTTGTTGTGTGTGGGTTGTGCGATATGGTGGGTGAGTCCTAATTCTGAAATGGTGTTGGCGACAGTGTTAGCTTTGTCATCTTTCTCATCATTGAGACCTAGATTGAAGTCTCCTAGGATGAGTAGTCGAGAGCTAGGTTTGATATTGTTAGAGAGTAAAAGGGCTATGTCGTCATTAAAGGATAGTATAGGGCCTGGCGGTCTGTAAATGAGGTGGATGGTGATTGTGCTTGTGTGCGTTGTGGATAGTTTGAGGGTGAGTAGTTCCGCTGATGGCAGGGATTGGTTTTGTATGTGTCTTATGTTGATGGAGCTTTTTGCAATAATGGCTACTCCACCACCTTTAGCTGTTTGTCTGTCTGCACGGTAGATGGTATAGTCATTGGGTATAGCAAGTGATAGAGAGGGGCCAGACGCTGGGTGGAGCCAGGTCTCTGTAATAGCTATGAAGTCGAGATCATTGATGGAGATAATGTCGGCTATGTCTAGGGCATGGGCGACTACAGATCTCGCATTGATGAGCGCACCTTTGATGGTTTCGGTGGTGATGCATGGTTTGGATATCATATCTCATGTTATAGGACGGGTCCCAGGTTTGGTATTAGAAGCTTTGAGATATCACATCTCATGCTATAGGAAGGGTCTCAGGATTGGAATGGGAAGGAGTTGGCTATCACATCTCATGCTAAAGGAAGGGACTCAGGTTTGATAGAAGCATTGAGATATCACATCTCATGCTATAGGAAGGGTCTCAGGATTGGAATGGGAAGGAGTTGGATATCACATCTCATGCCATAGTAAGGGTCTCAGGTTTGGTATAAGCATTGAGATATCACATCTCTGCTATCGGAAGGGTCTCAGGATAGGAATGGGAAGGACTTAGATATCACATCTAATGCTATAGGGAGGGTCTCAGTTTTGATATTAGAAGCATTGAGATATCACATTTCATGCTATCGGAAGGGTCTCAGGATTGGAATGGGAAGGAGTTGGATATCACATCTCAAGCTATCTCAGGATTGGAATGGGAAGGAGTTTGATATCAGATCTCAAGCTATAGGAAGGGTCTCAGGTTTGGAAGGGGAAGGATTTGGATCTCACATCTCATGTTTTAGGACGGGTCTCAGGTTTGGTATTAGAAGCATTGAGATATCACATCTCATGGTATAGGAAGGGTCTCAGGATTGGAATGGGAAGGAGTTTAATAGCACATCTCAAGCTATAGGAAGGTCTCAGGTTTGGAAAGGGAAGGATTTGGATTTCACATCTCATGTTATAGGATGGTTCTCATGTTTGGTTTTAGAAGCATTGAGATATCACACCACATGCTATCTGAAGGGTCTCAGGTTTGGAAAGGGAAGGATTTGGATTTCACATATGTTATTGGATGGTTCTCAGGTTTGGTTTTAGAAGCATTAAGATATCACATCTCATGCTATAGGAAGGGTCTCAGGTTTGGAATGGGAAGGAGTTGGATACACATCTCATGTTATAGGAAGGATCTCAGGTTTGGTATTAGAAGCATTGTGATATCACATATCATGCTATAGGAAGGGTCTCAGGATTGGAATGGGACGGAGTTGGATATCACATCTCATGCTAAAGGAAAGATCTCAGGTTTGGAACGGGAAGGATTTGGATCTCACATCTCATGTTTTAGGACGGATCTCACATCTCATGTTTTAGGACGGGTCTCAGGTTTGGTATTAGAAGCATTGAGATATCACATTTCATGGTATATGAAGGGTCTCAGGATTGGTATTAGAAGCATTGAGATATCACATATCATTGAGATATAACATCTCATGGTATAGGAAGGGTCTCAGGATTGGAATGGGAAGGAGTTGGATATCACATCTCAAGCTATCTCAGGAATGGAATGGGAAGGAGTTTGATATCACATCTCATGCTATCGGAAGGGTCTCAGGTTTGGAATGGGAAGGAGTTGGATATCACATCTCATGTTATAGGAAGGATCTCAGGTTTGGTATTAGAAGCATTGAGATATCACATCTCATGCTATAGGAAGGGTCTCAGGATTGGAATGGGAAGGAGTTGGATATCACATCTCATGCTATAGGAAGGGTCTCAGGTTTGGTATAAGCATTGAGATATCCCATCTCATGCTATAGGAAGGGTCTCAGCATTGGAATCGGAAGGAGTTGTATTTGACATCTCATGCCATAGGAAGGGTCTCAGGTTTGGGATAAGCATTGAGATATCACATCTCTGCTATCGGAAGGGTCTCAGGATTGGAATGGGAAGGAGTTGGATATCCCATCTCGTTATAGGAAGGGTCTCAGGTTTGGTATTAGAAGCATTGAGATATCACATCTCATGCTATAGGAAGGGTCTCAGGATTGGAATGGGAAGGACTTGAATATCACATCTCATGTTATAGCAAGGGTCTCAGGTTTGGTATTAGAAGCATTGAGATATCACATCTCATGCTATAGGAAGGGTCTCAGGATTGGAATGGGAAGGACTTGGATATCACATCTCATGATAAAGGAAGGGTCTAAGGTTTGGAAGGCGAAGGATTTGGATATCACATCTCATGTTATAGGACCAGTCTCAGGTTTGGTATTAGAAGCATTGAGATATCACATCTCATGCTATAGGAAGGGTCTCAGAATTGGAATGGGAAGGAGTTGGATATCAGATCTCAAGCTATAGGAAGGGTCTCAGGATTGGAATGGGAAGGAGTTTGATATCACATTTCATGCCATGGTATGGGTCTCAGGTTTTGTAGAAGCATTGGGATATCACAACTCATGCTATCGGAAGGGTATCAGGATTGGATTTGGAAGGAGTTGGATATCCCATCTCATGCTATAGGAAGGGTCTCAGGTTGGAATGGGAAGGAGTTTGATATCACATCTCAAGCTATAGGAAGGGTCTCAGGATTGGAATGGGAAGGAGTTGGATATCACATCTCATCCAATAGGAAGGATCTCAGGATTGGAATGGGAAAGATTTGGATGTCACATCTCTTGCTATAGGAAGGGTCTCAGGTTTTCTATTAGAAACATTGAGATATCACATCTCATGCTATAGGAAGGGTTTCAGGATTGGAATGGGAAGGAGTTGGATATCCCTTCTCATGCTATAGGAAGGGTCTCAGGTTGGAATGGGAAGGAGTTGGATATCACATCTCATGTTATAGGAAGGGTCTCAGGATTGGAATGGGAAGGATTTGGATATCACATCTCTTGCTATAGGAAGGGTCTCAGGTTTTTTATTAGAAACATTGAGATATCACATCTCATGCTATAGGAAGGGTTTCAGGATTGGAATGGGAAGGATTTGGATATCACATCTCATGCTAAAGGAAGGGTCTCAGGTTTGGAAGGGGAAGGAATTGGATATCATATCTCATGTTATAGGACGGGTCCCAGGTTTGGTATTAGAAGCTTTGAGATGTCACATCTCATGCTATAGGAAGGGTCTCAGGATTGGAATGGGAAGGAGTTGGATATCACATCTCATGCCATAGGAAGGGTCTCAGGTTTGGTATAAGCATTGAGATATCACATCTCTTCTATCGGAAGGGTCTCAGGATAGGAATGGGAAGGACTTAGATATCACATCTCATGCTATAGGGAGGGTCTCAGTTTTGATATTAGAAGCATTGAGATATCACATTTCATGCTATCGGAAGGGTCTCAGTATTGGAATTGGAAGGAGTTGGATACCACATCTCATGCTATAGGGAGGTTCTCAGGTTTGATATTAGAAGCATTGAGATATCACATATGCTATTGGAAGGGTCTCAGTATTGGAATTGGAAGGAGTTGGATATCACATCTCATGCTATCGGAAGGGTCTCAGGATTGGAATGGGAAGGAGTTGGATATCACATATGCTAAAGGAAAGGTCTCAGGTTTGGAAGGGGAAGGATTTGGATCTCACATCTCATGTTTTAGGACGGGTCTCAGGTTTGGTATTAGAAGCATTGAGATATGACATCTCATGCCATAGGAAGGGTCTCAGAATTGGAATGGGAAGGAGTTGGATATCACATCTCAAGCTATCTCAGGATTGGAATGGGAAGGAGTTTGATATCACATCTCATGCTATAGGAAGGGTCTCAAGATTGGAATCGGAAGGAGTTGGATACCACATCTCATGCTAAAGGGAGGGTCTCAGGTTTGGAAGGGGAAGGATTTGGATATCACATCTCATGTTATAGGAAGGGTCTCAGGTTTGGTATTAGAAGCATTGAGATATCATATCTCATGCTATCGGAAGGATCTCAGGTTTGGTATTATAGGCATTGAGATATCACATCTCATGCTATCAGAAGGGTCTCAGGATTGGAATGGGAAGCAGTCGGATATCACATCTCATGCTAAAGGGAGGGTCTCAGGTTTGGTATTAGAAGCATTGAGATATCACATCTCATGTTATAGGAAGAATCTCAGGTTTGGTATTAGAGGCATTGAGATATCACATCTCATGCTATCAGAAGGGTCTCAGGATTGGAATGGGAAGCAGTCGGATATCACATCTCATGCTAAAGGGAGGGTCTCAGGTTTGGTATTAGAAGCATTGAGATATCACATCTCATGGTATAGGAAGGGTCTCAGGATTGGAATGGGAAGGAGTTGGATATCACATCTCATCCAATAGGAAGGATCTCAGGATTGGAATGGGAAGGATTTGGATGTCACATCTCTTGCTATAGGAAGGGTCTCAGGTTTTTTATTAGAAACATTGAGATATCACATCTCATGCTATAGGAAGGGTTTCAGGATTGGAATGGGAAGGAGTTGGATATCCCTTCTCATGCTATAGGAAGGGTCTGAGGTTGGAATGGGAAGGAGTTGGATATCATATCTCATGTTATAGGAAGGGTCTCAGGATTGGAATGGGAAGGATTTGGATATCACATCTCTTGCTATAGGAAGGGTCTCAGGTTTTTTATTAGAAACATTGAGATATCACATCTCATGCTATAGGAAGGGTTTCAGGATTGGAATGGGAAGGATTTGGATAACACATCTCATGCTAAAGGAAGGGTCTCAGGTTTGGAAGGGGAAGGAATTGGATATCATATCTCATGTTATAGGACGGGTCCCAGGTTTGGTATTAGAAGCTTTGAGATGTCACATCTCATGCTATAGGAAGGGTCTCAGGATTGGAATGGGAAGGAGTTGGATATCACATCTCATGCCATAGGAAGGGTCTCAGGTTTGGTATAAGCATTGAGATATCACATCTCTTCTATCGGAAGGGTCTCAGGATAGGAATGAGAAGGACTTAGATATCACATCTCATGCTATAGGGAGGGTCTCAGTTTTGATATTAGAAGCATTGAGATATCACATTTCATGCTATCGGAAGGGTCTCAGGATTGGAATGGGACGGAGTTGGATATCACATCTCAAGCTATCAGGATTGGAATGGGAAGGAGTTTGATATCACATCTCAAGCTATAGGAAGGGTCTCAGGTTTGGAAGGGGAAGGATTTGGATCTCACATCTCATGTTTTAGGACGGGTCTCAGGTTTGGTATTAGAAGCATTGAGATATCACATCTCATGGTATAGGAAGGGTCTCAGGATTGGAATGGGAAGGAGTTGGATATCACATCTCAAGCTATCACAGGATTGGAATGGGAAGGAGTTTGATATCACATCTCAAGCTATAGGAAGGGTCTCAGGTTTGGAAAGGGAAGGATTTGGATTTCACATCTCATGTTATAGGATGGTTCTCATGTTTGGTTTTAGAAGCATTGAGATATCACATCTCATGCTATCGGAAGGGTCTCAGGTTTGGAAAGGGAAGGATTTAGATTTCACATATGTTATTGGATGGTTCTCAGGTTTGGTTTTAGAAGCATTAAGATATCACATCTCATGCTATAGGAAGGGTCTCAGGTTTGGAATGGGAAGGAGTTGGATACACATCTCATGTTATAGGAAGGATCTCAGGTTTGGTATTAGAAGCATTGTGATATCACATATGCTATAGGAAGGGTCTCAGGATTGGAATGGGAAGGAGTTGGATATCACATCTCATGCTAAAGGAAGGATCTCAGGTTTGGAATGGGAAGGAGTTGGATATCACATCTCATGTTATAGGAAAGATCTCAGGTTTGGTATTAGAAGCATTGAGATATCACATCTCATGCTATAGGAAGGGTCTCAGGATTGGAATGGGAAGGAGTTGTATAACACATCTCATGCCATAGGAAGGGTCTCAGGTTTGGTATAAGCATTGAGATATCACATCTCTTCTATCGGAAGAATCTCAGGATAGGAATGGGAAGGACTTAGATATCACATCTCATGCTATAGGGAGGGTCTCAGTTTTGATATTAGAAGCATTGAGATATTACATATGCTATTGGAAGGGTCTCAGTATTGGAATTGGAAGGAGTTGGATACCACATCTCATGCTATAGGGAGGTTCTCAGGTTTGATATTAGAAGCATTGAGATATCACATATGCTATTGGAAGGGTCTCAGTATTGGAATTGGAAGGAGTTGGATATCACATCTCATGCTATCGGAAGGGTCTCAGGATTGGAATGGGAAGGAGTTGGATATCACATATGCTAAAGGAAAGGTCTCAGGTTTGGAAGGGGAAGGATTTGGATCTCACATCTCATGTTTTAGGACGGGTCTCAGGTTTGGTATTAGAAGCATTGAGATATGACATCTCATGCCATAGGAAGGGTCTCAGAATTGGAATGGGAAGGAGTTGGATATCACATCTCAAGCTATCTCAGGATTGGAATGGGAAGGAGTTTGATATCACATCTCATGCTATAGGAAGGGTCTCAAGATTGGAATCGGAAGGAGTTGGATACCACATCTCATGCTAAAGGGAGGGTCTCAGGTTTGGAAGGGGAAGGATTTGGATATCACATCTCATGTTATAGGAAGGGTCTCAGGTTTGGTATTAGAAGCATTGAGATATCATATCTCATGCTATCGGAAGGATCTCAGGTTTGGTATTATAGGCATTGAGATATCACATCTCATGCTATCAGAAGGGTCTCAGGATTGGAATGGGAAGCAGTCGGATATCACATCTCATGCTAAAGGGAGGGTCTCAGGTTTGGTATTAGAAGCATTGAGATATCACATCTCATGGTATAGGAAGGGTCTCAGGATTGGAATGGGAAGGAGTTGGATATCACATCTCATCCAATAGGAAGGATCTCAGGATTGGAATGGGAAGGATTTGGATGTCACATCTCTTGCTATAGGAAGGGTCTCAGGTTTTTTATTAGAAACATTGAGATATCACATCTCATGCTATAGGAAGGGTTTCAGGATTGGAATGGGAAGGAGTTGGATATCCCTTCTCATGCTATAGGAAGGGTCTGAGGTTGGAATGGGAAGGAGTTGGATATCATATCTCATGTTATAGGAAGGGTCTCAGGTTTTTTATTAGAAACATTGAGATATCACATCTCATGCTATAGGAAGGGTTTCAGGATTGGAATGGGAAGGATTTGGATATCACATCTCATGCTAAAGGAAGGGTCTCAGGTTTGGAAGGGGAAGGAATTGGATATCATATCTCATGTTATAGGACGGGTCCCAGGTTTGGTATTAGAAGCTTTGAGATGTCACATCTCATGCTATAGGAAGGGTCTCAGGATTGGAATGGGAAGGAGTTGGATATCACATCTCATGCCATAGGAAGGGTCTCAGGTTTGGTATAAGCATTGAGATATCACATCTCTTCTATCGGAAGGGTCTCAGGATAGGAATGAGAAGGACTTAGATATCACATCTCATGCTATAGGGAGGGTCTCAGTTTTGATATTAGAAGCATTGAGATATCACATTTCATGCTATCGGAAGGGTCTCAGGATTGGAATGGGACGGAGTTGGATATCACATCTCAAGCTATCAGGATTGGAATGGGAAGGAGTTTGATATCACATCTCAAGCTATAGGAAGGGTCTCAGGTTTGGAAGGGGAAGGATTTGGATCTCACATCTCATGTTTTAGGACGGGTCTCAGGTTTGGTATTAGAAGCATTGAGATATCACATCTCATGGTATAGGAAGGGTCTCAGGATTGGAATGGGAAGGAGTTGGATATCACATCTCAAGCTATCACAGGATTGGAATGGGAAGGAGTTTGATATCACATCTCAAGCTATAGGAAGGGTCTCAGGTTTGGAAAGGGAAGGATTTGGATTTCACATCTCATGTTATAAGATGGTTCTCATGTTTGGTTTTAGAAGCATTGAGATATCACATCTCATGCTATCGGAAGGGTCTCAGGTTTGGAAAGGGAAGGATTTAGATTTCACATATGTTATTGGATGGTTCTCAGGTTTGGTTTTAGAAGCATTAAGATATCACATCTCATGCTATAGGAAGGGTCTCAGGTTTGGAATGGGAAGGAGTTGGATACACATCTCATGTTATAGGAAGGATCTCAGGTTTGGTATTAGAAGCATTGTGATATCACATATGCTATAGGAAGGGTCTCAGGATTGGAATGGGAAGGAGTTGGATATCACATCTCATGCTAAAGGAAGGATCTCAGGTTTGGAATGGGAAGGAGTTGGATATCACATCTCATGTTATAGGAAAGATCTCAGGTTTGGTATTAGAAGCATTGAGATATCACATCTCATGCTATAGGAAGGGTCTCAGGATTGGAATGGGAAGGAGTTGTATAACACATCTCATGCCATAGGAAGGGTCTCAGGTTTGGTATAAGCATTGAGATATCACATCTCTTCTATCGGAAGAATCTCAGGATAGGAATGGGAAGGACTTAGATATCACATCTCATGCTATAGGGAGGGTCTCAGTTTTGATATTAGAAGCATTGAGATATTACATATGCTATTGGAAGGGTCTCAGTATTGGAATTGGAAGGAGTTGGATACCACATCTCATGCTATAGGGAGGTTCTCAGGTTTGATATTAGAAGCATTGAGATATCACATATGCTATTGGAAGGGTCTCAGTATTGGAATTGGAAGGAGTTGGATATCACATCTCATGCTATCGGAAGGGTCTCAGGATTGGAATGGGAAGGAGTTGGATATCACATATGCTAAAGGAAAGGTCTCAGGTTTGGAAGGGGAAGGATTTGGATCTCACATCTCATGTTTTAGGACGGGTCTCAGGTTTGGTATTAGAAGCATTGAGATATGACATCTCATGCCATAGGAAGGGTCTCAGAATTGGAATGGGAAGGAGTTGGATATCACATCTCAAGCTATCTCAGGATTGGAATGGGAAGGAGTTTGATATCACATCTCATGCTATAGGAAGGGTCTCAAGATTGGAATCGGAAGGAGTTGGATACCACATCTCATGCTAAAGGGAGGGTCTCAGGTTTGGAAGGGGAAGGATTTGGATATCACATCTCATGTTATAGGAAGGGTCTCAGGTTTGGTATTAGAAGCATTGAGATATCATATCTCATGCTATCGGAAGGATCTCAGGTTTGGTATTATAGGCATTGAGATATCACATCTCATGCTATCAGAAGGGTCTCAGGATTGGAATGGGAAGCAGTCGGATATCACATCTCATGCTAAAGGGAGGGTCTCAGGTTTGGTATTAGAAGCATTGAGATATCACATCTCATGTTATAGGAAGAATCTCAGGTTTGGTATTAGAGGCATTGAGATATCACATCTCATGCTATCAGAAGGGTCTCAGGATTGGAATGGGAAGCAGTCGGATATCACATCTCATGCTAAAGGGAGGGTCTCAGGTTTGGTATTAGAAGCATTGAGATATCACATCTCATGGTATAGGAAGGGTCTCAGGATTGGAATGGGAAGGAGTTGGATATCACATCTCATCCAATAGGAATGATCTCAGGATTGGAATGGGAAGGATTTGGATGTCACATCTCTTGCTATAGGAAGGGTCTCAGGTTTTTTATTAGAAACATTGAGATATCACATCTCATGCTATAGGAAGGGTTTCAGGATTGGAATGGGAAGGAGTTGGATATCCCTTCTCATGCTATAGGAAGGGTCTGAGGTTGGAATGGGAAGGAGTTGGATATCATATCTCATGTTATAGGAAGGGTCTCAGGTTTTTTATTAGAAACATTGAGATATCACATCTCATGCTATAGGAAGGGTTTCAGGATTGGAATGGGAAGGATTTGGATATCACATCTCATGCTAAAGGAAGGGTCTCAGGTTTGGAAGGGGAAGGAATTGGATATCATATCTCATGTTATAGGACGGGTCCCAGGTTTGGTATTAGAAGCTTTGAGATGTCACATCTCATGCTATAGGAAGGGTCTCAGGATTGGAATGGGAAGGAGTTGGATATCACATCTCATGCCATAGGAAGGGTCTCAGGTTTGGTATAAGCATTGAGATATCACATCTCTTCTATCGGAAGGGTCTCAGGATAGGAATGAGAAGGACTTAGATATCACATCTCATGCTATAGGGAGGGTCTCAGTTTTGATATTAGAAGCATTGAGATATCACATTTCATGCTATCGGAAGGGTCTCAGGATTGGAATGGGACGGAGTTGGATATCACATCTCAAGCTATCAGGATTGGAATGGGAAGGAGTTTGATATCACATCTCAAGCTATAGGAAGGGTCTCAGGTTTGGAAGGGGAAGGATTTGGATCTCACATCTCATGTTTTAGGACGGGTCTCAGGTTTGGTATTAGAAGCATTGAGATATCACATCTCATGGTATAGGAAGGGTCTCAGGATTGGAATGGGAAGGAGTTGGATATCACATCTCAAGCTATCACAGGATTGGAATGGGAAGGAGTTTGATATCACATCTCAAGCTATAGGAAGGGTCTCAGGTTTGGAAAGGGAAGGATTTGGATTTCACATCTCATGTTATAAGATGGTTCTCATGTTTGGTTTTAGAAGCATTGAGATATCACATCTCATGCTATCGGAAGGGTCTCAGGTTTGGAAAGGGAAGGATTTAGATTTCACATATGTTATTGGATGGTTCTCAGGTTTGGTTTTAGAAGCATTAAGATATCACATCTCATGCTATAGGAAGGGTCTCAGGTTTGGAATGGGAAGGAGTTGGATACACATCTCATGTTATAGGAAGGATCTCAGGTTTGGTATTAGAAGCATTGTGATATCACATATGCTATAGGAAGGGTCTCAGGATTGGAATGGGAAGGAGTTGGATATCACATCTCATGCTAAAGGAAGGATCTCAGGTTTGGAATGGGAAGGAGTTGGATATCACATCTCATGTTATAGGAAAGATCTCAGGTTTGGTATTAGAAGCATTGAGATATCACATCTCATGCTATAGGAAGGGTCTCAGGATTGGAATGGGAAGGAGTTGGATAACACATCTCATGCCATAGGAAGGGTCTCAGGTTTGGTATAAGCATTGAGATATCACATCTCTTCTATCGGAAGAATCTCAGGATAGGAATGGGAAGGACTTAGATATCACATCTCATGCTATAGGGAGGGTCTCAGTTTTGATATTAGAAGCATTGAGATATCACATATGCTATTGGAAGGGTCTCAGTATTGGAATTGGAAGGAGTTGGATACCACATCTCATGCTATAGGGAGGTTCTCAGGTTTGATATTAGAAGCATTGAGATATCACATATGCTATTGGAAGGGTCTCAGTATTGGAATTGGAAGGAGTTGGATATCACATCTCATGCTATCGGAAGGGTCTCAGGATTGGAATGGGAAGTAGTTGGATATCACATATGCTAAAGGAAAGGTCTCAGGTTTGGAAGGGGAAGGATTTGGATCTCACATCTCATGTTTTAGGACGGGTCTCAGGTTTGGTATTAGAAGCATTGAGATATGACATCTCATGCCATAGGAAGGGTCTCAGAATTGGAATGGGAAGGAGTTGGATATCACATCTCAAGCTATCTCAGGATTGGAATGGGAAGGAGTTTGATATCACATCTCATGCTATCGGAAGGGTCTCAGGTTTGGAATGGGAAGGAGTTGGATATCACATCTCATGTTATAGGAAGGATCTCAGGTTTGGTATTAGAAGCATTGAGATATCACATCTCATGCTATAGGAAGGGTCTCAAGATTGGAATCGGAAGGAGTTGGATACCACATCTCATGCTAAAGGGAGGGTCTCAGGTTTGGAAGGGGAAGGATTTGGATATCACATCTCATGTTATAGGAAGGGTCTCAGGTTTGGTATTAGAAGCATTGAGATATCATATCTCATGCTATCGGAAGGATCTCAGGTTTGGTATTATAGGCATTGAGATATCACATCTCATGCTATCAGAAGGGTCTCAGGATTGGAATGGGAAGCAGTCGGATATCACATCTCATGCTAGAGGGAGGGTCTCAGGTTTGGTATTAGAAGCATTGAGATATCACATCTCATGTTATAGGAAGAATCTCAGGTTTGGTATTAGAGGCATTGAGATATCACATCTCATGCTATCAGAAGGGTCTCAGGATTGGAATGGGAAGGAGTCGGATATCACATCTCATGCTAAAGGGAGGGTCTCAGGTTTGGTATTAGAAGCATTGAGATATCACATCTCATGTTATAGGAAGAATCTCAGGTTTGGTATTAGAGGCATTGAGATATCACATCTCATGCTATCAGAAGGGTCTCAGGATTGGAATGGGAAGGAGTCGGATATCACATCTCATGCAAAAGGAAGGGTCTCAGTTTTGGTAGAAGCATTGAGATATCACATCTCATGGTATAGGAAGGGTCTCAGGATTGGAATGGGAAGGAGTTGGATATCACATCTCATCCATTAGGAAGGATCTCAGGATTGGAATGGGAAGGATTTGGATGTCACATCTCTTGCTATAGGAAGGGTCTCAGGTTTTTTATTAGAAACATTGAGATATCACATCTCATGCTATAGGAAGGGTTTCAGGATTGGAATGGGAAGGAGTTGGATATCCCTTCTCATGCTATAGGAAGGTTCTGAGGTTGGAATGGGAAGGAGTTGGATATCATATCTCATGTTATAGGAAGGGTCTCAGGATTGGAATGGGAAGGATTTGGATATCACATCTCTTGCTATAGGAAGGGTCTCAGGTTTTTTATTAGAAACATTGAGATATCACATCTCATGCTATAGGAAGGGTTTCAGGATTGGAATGGGAAGGATTTGGATATCACATCTCATGCTAAAGGAAGGGTCTCAGGTTTGGAAGGGGAAGGAATTGGATATCATATCTCATGTTATAGGAAGGGTCTCAGGATTGGAATGGGAAGGATTTGGATATCACATCTCTTGCTATAGGAAGGGTCTCAGGTTTTTTATTAGAAACATTGAGATATCACATCTCATGCTATAGGAAGGGTCTCAGGATTGGAATGGGAAGGAGTTGGATATCACAACTCATGCCATAGGAAGGGTCTCAGGTTTGGTATAAGCATTGAAATATCACATCTCTTCTATCGGAAGGGTCTCAGGATAGGAATGGGAAGGACTTAGATATCACATCTCATGCTATAGGGAGGGTCTCAGTTTTGATATTAGAAGCATTGAGATATCACATTTCATGCTATCGGAAGGGTCTCAGGAATGGAATGGGACGGAGTTGGATATCACATCTCAAGCTATCAGGATTGGAATGGGAAGGAGTTTGATATCACATCTCAACCTATAGGAAGGGTCTCAGGTTTGGAAGGGGAAGGATTTGGATCTCACATCTCATGTTTTAGGACGGGTCTCAGGTTTGGTATTAGAAGCATTGAGATATCACATCTCATGGTATAGGAAGGGTCTCAGGATTGGAATGGGAAGGAGTTGGATATCACATCTCAAGCTATCACAGGATTGGAATGGGAAGGAGTTTGATATCACATCTCAAGCTATAGGAAGGGTCTCAGGTTTGGAAAGGGAAGGATTTGGATTTCACATCTCATGTTATAGGATGGTTCTCATGTTTGGTTTTAGAAGCATTGAGATATCACATCTCATGCTATCGGAAGGTGTCAGGTTTGGAAAGGGAAGGATTTGGATTTCACATATGTTATTGGATGGTTCTCAGGTTTGGTTTTAGAAGCATTAAGATATCACATCTCATGCTATAGGAAGGGTCTCAGGTTTGGAATGGGAAGGAGTTGGATACACATCTCATGTTATAGGAAGGATCTCAGGTTTGGTATTAGAAGCATTGTGATATCACATATGCTATAGGAAGGGTCTCAGGATTGGAATGGGAAGGAGTTGGATATCACATCTCATGCTAAAGGAAGGATCTCAGGTATGGAATGGGAAGGAGTTGGATATCACATCTCATGTTATAGGAAAGATCTCAGGTTTGGTATAAGAAGCATTGAGACATCACATCTCATGTTATAGGAAGGGTCTCAGGATTGGAATGGGAAGAAGTTGGATATCACATCTCATGCTATAGGAAGGGTCTCAGGTTTGGTATAAGCATTGAGATATCACATCTCATGCTATAGGAAGGGTCTCAGGATTGGAATGGGAAGGAGTTGTATGTGACATCTCATGCCATAGGAAGGGTCTCAGGTTTGGTATAAGCATTGAGATATCATATCACATGCTATAGGAAGGGTCTCAGGATTGGAATGGGAAGGACTTGGATATCACATCTCATGCTATAGGCAGGGTCTCAGGTTTGGAAAGGGAAGGAGATGGATATCACATTTCATGTTAGAGGTAGGATCTCAGGTTTGGTATTAGAGTCATTGATATATCACATCTCATGCTATCAGAAGGGTCTCAGGATTGGAATGGGAAGGAGTTGGATATCACATTTCATGCTAAAGGGAGGGTCTCAGGTTTGGAAGGGGAAGGATTTGGAAATCACATCTCATGTTATAGGAATGATCTCAGGTTTGGTATTAGAAGCATTGAGATATCACATCTCATGCTATCGGAAGGATCTCAGGTTTGGTATTAGAGGCATTGAGATATCACATCTCATGCTATCATAAGGGTCTCAGGATTGGAATAGGAAGGAGTTGGATATCACATCTCATGTTATAGGAAGGATCTCAGGTTTGGTATTAGAAGCATTGAGACATCACATCTCATGCTATAGGAAGGGTCTCAGGTTTGGAATTGGAAGGAGTTGGATATCACATCTCATGCTATAGGAAGGGTCTCAGATTTGGTATAAGCATTGAGATATCACATCTCATGCTATAGGAAGGGTCTCGGGATTGGAATGGGAAGGAGTTGTATATGACATCTCAGGCCATAGGAAGGGTCTCAGGTTTGGTATAAGCATTGAGATATCAAATCTCTGCTATCGGAAGCGTCTCAGGATTGGAATGGGAAGGAGTTGGATATCCCATCTCATGTTATAGGAAGGGTCTCAGGTTTGGTATTAGGAGCATTGAGATATCACATCTCATGCTATAGGAAGGGTCTCAGGATTGGAATGGGGAGGACTTGGATGTCACATCTCATGCTATAGGGAGGGTCTCAAGTTTGATATTAGAAGCATTGAGATAACAAATCTCATGATATCGGAAGGGTCTCAGGATTGGAATGGGAAGGAGTTGGATATCACATCTCATGATAAGGGAAGGGTCTAAGGTTTGGAAGGTGAAGGATTTGGATATCACATCTCATGTTATAGGACGGGTCTCAGGTTTGGTATTAGAAACATTGAGATATCAAGTCTCATGGTATAGGAAGGGTCTCAGAATTGGAATGGGAAGGAGTTGGATATCACATCTCAAGCTATAGGAAGGGTCTCAGGATTGGAATGGGAAGTAGTTGGATATCACATCTCATGCTATAGAAAGGTTCTCAGGTTTTTAATGGGGAGGAATTGGATATCACATCTCATGTCATAGGAAGGATCTCAGGTTTGGTATTAGAAGCATTGAGATACCACATCTCTGCTATCGGAAGTGGCTCAGGATTGGAATGGGAAGGAGTTGGATATTACATTCTTGCTATAGGAAGGGTCTCATGTTTGGAATGGGAAGGAGTTGGATATCACATATGCTATAGGAAGGGTCCCAGGCTTGGAACGGGAAGGAGTTGGATATCACATCTCATGCTATAGGAAGGGTCTCAGGTTTGGTATAAGCATTGAGATATCACATCTCATGCTATAGGACGGGTCTCAGGATTGGAATGGAAGGAGTTGGATATCACATCTCATGTTATAGGAAGGATCTCAGGTTTGGTATTAGAAGGATTGAGACATCACATCTCATGCTATAGGAAGGGTCTCAGGATCGGAATGGGAAGGAGTTGGATATCACATCTCATGCTATAGGAAGGGTCTCAGGTTTGGTGTAAGCATTGAGATATCACATCTCATGCTATAGGAAGGGTCTCAGGATTGGAATGGGAAGTAGTTGTATATGACATCTCATGCTGTAGGAAGGGTCTCAGGTTTGGTATAAGCATTGAGATATCACTTCTCATGCATTAGGAAGTGTCTCAGGATTGGAATGGGAAGGAGTTGGATATCACATCTCATGTTATAGGAAGGATCTCAGGTTTGGTATTAGAAGCATTGAGACATCACATCTCATGCTATAGGAAGGGTCTCAGGATTGGAATGGGAAGGAGTTGGATATCACATCTCATGCTAAAGGGAGGGTCTCAGGTTTGGAAGGGGAAGGATTTCGATATTACATCTCGTGTTATAGGAATGATCTCAGGTTTGGTATTAGAAGCATTGAGATATCACATCTCTTGCTATCGGAAGGATCTCAGGTTTGGTGTTAGAAGCATTGAGATATCAAATCTCATGCTATAGGAAGGGTCTCAGGATTGGAATGGGAAGGAGTTGGATATCACATCTCATGCTATAGGAAGGGTCTCAGGATTGGAATGGGAAGGAGTTGTATATGGCATCTCATGCTACAGGAAGGGTCTCAGGTTTGGTATAAGCATTGAGATATCACATCTCTGCTATCGGAAGGGTCTCAGGATTGGAATGGGAAGGAGTTGGATATCCCATCTTATGTTATAGGAAGGGTCTCAGGTTTGGTATTAGAAGCATTGAGATATCACATCTCATGCTATAGGAAGGGTCTCAGGATTGGAATGGGAAGGAGTTGGATATCACATCTCATGCTAAAGGGAGGGTCTCAGGTTTGGAAGGGGAAGGATTTGGATATCACATCTCATGTTATAGGAAGGATCTCAGGTTTGGTATCAGAAGCATTGAGATATGACATTCATGCTATTGGAAGGATCTCAGGTTTGGTATTAGAGGCATTGAGATATCACATTTCATGCTAAAGGGAGGGTCTCAGGTTTGGAAGGGGAAGGATTTGGATATCACATCTCTTATTATAGGAAGGATCACAGGTTTGGTATTAGAAGCATTGAGATATCACATCTCATGCTATCGGAAGGGTCTCATGATTGGAATGGGAAGGAGTTGGATATCACATCTCATGCTATAGGAAGGGTCTCAGGTTTGGAACGGGAAGGAGTTGGATATCACATCTCATGTTATAGGAAGAGTCTCAGGTTTGGTATAAGCATTGAGATATCACATCTCTGCTATCGGAGGTGTCTCAGGATTGGGATGGGAAGGAATTGGATGTCACATCTCATGCTATAGGAAGGGTCTCAGGTTTGGAACGGGAAGGAGTTGGATATCCCATCTCATGTTATAGGACGGGTCTCAGGTTCGATATTAGAAGCATTGAGATATCACATTGCATGCTGTAGGAAGGGTCTCAGGTTTGGAATGGGAAGGATTTGGATATCACATTTCATGTCATAGGAAGGATCTCAGGTTTGGTATTAGAAGCATTGATATATCACATCTCATGCTATGGGAATGGTCTCAGGATTGGAATGGGTAGGAGTTGGATATTACATTCTTGCTATAGGAAGGATCTCATGTTTGGAATGGGAATGAGTTGGATATCACATATGGTATAGGAAGTGTCTCAGGTTTGGAACGGGAATGAGTTGGATATCACATCTCATGTTATAGGAAGGGTCTCAGGTTTGGTATAAGCATTGAGATATCACATCTCTGCTATCGGAAGTGGCTCAGGATTGGAATGGAAGGAGTTGGATATCCCATCTCATGTTATAGGACGGGTCTCTGGTTTGGTATAAGCATTGAGATATCACATCTCATGCTATAGGAAGGGTCTCAGGATTGGAATGGGAAGGATTTGGATATCACATCTCATGCTATAGGAAGGGTCTCAGGTTTGGTATACGCATGGAGATATCACTTCTCATGCTATAGGAAGGGTCTCAGGATTGGAATGGGAAGGAGTTGTATATCACATCTCATGCTATAGGAAGGGTCTCAGGTTTGGTATAAGCATGGAGATATCACTTCTTATGCTATAGGAAGTGTCTCAGGATTGGAATGGGAAGGAGTTGGATATCACATCTCATGTTATAGGAAGGATCTCAGGTTTGGTATTAGAAGCATTGAGACATCACATCTCATGCTATGGGAAGGGTCTCAGGATTGGAATGGGAAGGAGTTGGATATCACATCTCATGCTATAGGAAGGGTCTCAGGTTTGGTATAAGCATTGAGATATCACATCTCATGCTATAGGAAGGGTCTCAGGATTGGAATGGGAAGGAGTTGTATATGACATCTCAGGCCATAGCAAGGGTCTAAGGTTTGGTATTAGCTTTGAGATATCACATCTCTGCTATCGGAAGGGTCTCAGGATTGGAATGGGAAGGAGTTGGATATCCTATCTCATGTTATAGGAAGGGTCTCAGGTTTGGTATTAGAAGCATTGAGATATCACATCTCATGCTATAGGAAGGGTCTCAGGATTGGAATGGGAAGGACTTGGATGTCAGATCTCATGCTATAGGGAGGGTCTCAAGTTTGATATTAGAAGCATTGAGATAACAAATCTCATGATATCGGAAGGGTGTCAGGATTGGAATGGGAAGGAGTTGGATATCACATCTCATGATAAAGGAAGGGTCTAAGGTTTGGAAGGGGAAGGATTTGGATATCACATCTCATGTCATAGGACGGGTCTCAGGTTTGGTATTAGAAGCATTGAGATATAAAGTCTCATGGTATAGGAAGGGTCTCAGAATTGGAATGGGAAGGAGTTGGATATCACATCTCAAGCTATAGGAAGGGTCTCAGGATTGGAATGGGAAGGAGTTTGATATCACATCTCATGCCATAGTATGGGTCTCAGGTTTGGTAGAAGCATTGGGATATCACATCTCATGCTATCGGAAGGGTATCAGGATTGGATTTGGAAGGAGTTGGATATCCCATCTCATGCTATAGGAAGGGTCTCAGGTTGGAATGGGAAGGAGTTGGATATCAAATCTCATGTTATAGGAAGGGTCTCAGGATTGGAATGGGAAGGACTTGGATATCATATCTCATGCTATGGGAAGGGTCTCAGGATTGGAATGGGAAGGAGTTGGATATCACATTTCATGTTAGAGGAAGGATCTCAGGTTTGGTATTAGAGGCATTGAGATATCACATCTCATGCTATAGGAAGGTTCTCAGGATTGGAATGGGAAGGAGTTGGATATCACATCTCAAGCTATAGGAAGGGTCCCAGGTTTGGTATAAGCATTGAGATATCACATCTCACGCTATAGGAAGGGTCTCAGGATTGGAATGGGAAGGAGTTTGATATCACATCTCATGTTATAGGAAAGATATCAGGTTTGGTATTAGAAACATTGAGACATCACATCTCATGTTATAGGAAGGGTCTCAGGATTGGAATGGGAAGAAGTTGGATATCAGATCTCATGTTATAGGACGGGTCTCAGGTTTGGTATTAGAAGCATTGAGATATCACATCGCATGCTGTAGGAAGGGTCTCAGGATTGGAATGGGAAGGAGTTGGATATTACATTCTTGCTATAGGAAGGGTCTCATGTTTGGAATGGGAAGGAGTTGGATATCACATATGCTATAGGAAGGGTCTCAGGTTTGGAACGGGAAGGAGTTGGATATCACATCTCATGCTATAGGAAGGGTCTCAGGACTGGAATGGGAAGGAGTTCCCATTCCAATCCTGAGACCCTTCCTATAGCTTGAGATGTGATATCCAACTCCTTCCCATTCCAATTCTGAGACCCTTCCTATACCATGAGACTTTATATCTCAATGCTTCTAATACCAAACCTGAGACCCGTCCTATGACATGAGATGTGATATCCAAATCCTTCCCCTTCCAAACCTTAGACCCTTCCTTTATCATGAGATGTGATATCCAACTCCTTCCCATTCCAATCCTGACACCCTTCCGATATCATGAGATTTGTTATCTCAATGCTTCTAATATCAAACTTGAGACCCTCCCTATAGCATGAGATCTGACATCCAAGTCCTTCCCATTCCAATCCTGAGACCCTTCCTATAGCATGAGATGTGATATCTCAATGCTTCTAATACCAAACCTGAGACCCTTCCTATAACATGAGATAGGATATCCAACTCCTTCCCATTCCAATCCTGAGACCCTTCCGATAGCAGAGATGTGATATCTCAATGCTAATACCAAACCTTAGACCCTTGCTATGGCCTGAGATGTCATATACAACTCCTTCCCATTCCAAACCTTAGACCCTTCCTTTATCATGAGATGTGATATCCAACTCCTTCCCATTCCAATCCTGACACCCTTCCGATATCATGAGATTTGTTATCTCAATGCTTCTAATATCAAACTTGAGACCCTCCCTATAGCATGAGATCTGACATCCAAGTCCTTCCCATTCCAATCCTGAGACCCTTCCTATAGCATGAGATGTGATATCTCAATGCTTATACCAAACCTGAGACCCTTCCTATAGCATGAGATGTGATATCCAACTCCTTCCCATTCCAATCCTGAGACCCTTCCCATAGCATGAGATGTGATGTCTCAATGCTTCTAATACCAAACCTGAGATCCTTCCTATAACATGAGATGTGATATCCAACTCCTTCCCATTCCAATCCTGAGACACTTCCTATAGCATAAGAAGTGATATCTCAATGCTTATACCAAACCTGAGACCCTTCCTATAGCATGAGATGTGATATACAACTCCTTCCCATTCCAATCCTGAGACCCTTCCTATAGCATGAGAAGTGATATCTCCATGCGTATACCAAACCTGAGACCCTTCCTATAGCATGAGATGTGATATCCAAATCCTTCCCATTCCAATCCTGAGACCCTTCCTATAGCATGAGATGTGATATCTCAATGCTTATACCAAACCAGAGACCCGTCCTATAACATGAGATGGGATATCCAACTCCTTCCATTCCAATCCTGAGCCACTTCCGATAGCAGAGATGTGATATCTCAATGCTTATACCAAACCTGAGACCCTTCCTATAACATGAGATGTGATATCCAACTCATTCCCGTTCCAAACCTGAGACACTTCCTATACCATATGTGATATCCAACTCATTCCCATTCCAAACATGAGATCCTTCCTATAGCAAGAATGTAATATCCAACTCCTACTCATTCCAATCCTGAGACCATTCCCATAGCATGAGATGTGATATATCAATGCTTCTAATACCAAACCTGAGATCCTTCCTATGACATGAAATGTGATATCCAAATCCTTCCCATTCCAAACCTGAGACCCTTCCTACAGCATGCAATGTGATATCTCAATGCTTCTAATATCGAACCTGAGACCCGTCCTATAACATGAGATGGGATATCCAACTCCTTCCCGTTCCAAACCTGAGACCCTTCCTATAGCATGAGATGTGACATCCAATTCCTTCCCATCCCAATCCTGAGACACCTCCGATAGCAGAGATGTGATATCTCAATGCTTATACCAAACCTGAGACTCTTCCTATAACATGAGATGTGATATCCAACTCCTTCCCGTTCCAAACCTGAGACCCTTCCTATAGCATGAGATGTGACATCCAACTCCTTCCCATTCCAATCATGAGACCCTTCCGATAGCATGAGATGTGATATCTCAATGCTTCTAATACCAAACCTGTGATCCTTCCTATAATAAGAGATGTGATATCCAAATCCTTCCCCTTCCAAACCTGAGACCCTCCCTTTAGCATGAAATGTGATATCTCAATGCCTCTAATACCAAACCTGAGATCCTTCCAATAGCATGAGATGTCATATCTCAATGCTTCTGATACCAAACCTGAGATCCTTCCTATAACATGAGATGTGATATCCAAATCCTTCCCCTTCCAAACCTGAGACCCTCCCTTTAGCATGAGATGTGATATCCAACTCCTTCCCATTCCAATCCTGAGACCCTTCTGATAGCATGAGATGTGATATCTCAATGCCTCTAATACCAAACCTGAGATCCTACCTCTAACATGAAATGTGATATCCAACTCCTTCCCTTTCCAAACGTGAGACCCTCCCTATAGCATGAGATGTGATATCCAAGTCCTTCCCATTCCAATCCTGAGACCCTTCCTATAGCATGAGATGTGATATCTCAATGCTTCTAATACCAAACCTGAGACCCTTCCTATAACATAAGATGGGATATCCAACTCCTTCCCATTCCAATCCTGAGACCCTTCCGATAGCAGAGATGTGATATCTCAATGCTTATACCAAACCTGAGACCCTTCCTGTAGCATGAGATGCCATATACAACTCCTTCCCATTCCAATCCTGAGACCCTTCCTATAGCATGAGATGTGATATCCAACTCCTTCCCATTCCAATCCTGAGACCCTTCCTATAGCATGAGATTTGATATCTCAATGCTTCTAACACCAAACCTGAGATCCTTCCGATAGCATGAGATGTGATATCTCAATGCTTCTAATACCAAACCTGAGATCATTCCTATAACACGAGATGTAATATCGAAATCCTTCCCCTTCCAAACCTGAGACCCTCCCTTTAGCATGAGATGTGATATCCAACTCCTTCCCATTCCAATCCTGAGACCCTTCCTATAGCATGAGATGTGATGTCTCAATGCTTCTAATACCAAACCTGAGATCCTTCCTATAACATGAGATGTGATATCCAACTCCTTCCCATTCCAATCCTGAGACACTTCCTATAGCATGAGAAGTGATATCTCAATGCTTATACCAAACCTGAGACCCTTCCTACGGCATGAGATGTCATATACAACTACTTCCCATTCCAATCCTGAGACCCTTCCTATAGCATGAGATGTGATATCTCAATGCTTATACCAAACCTGAGACCCTTCCTATAGCATGAGATGTGATATCCAACTCCTTCCCATTCCGATCCTGAGACCCTTCCTATAGCATGAGATGTGATGTCTCAATCCTTCTAATACCAAACCTGAGATCCTTCCTATAACATGAGATGTGATATCCAACTCCTTCCATTCCAATCCTGAGACCCGTCCTATAGCATGAGATGTGATATCTCAATGCTTATACCAAACCTGAGACCCTTCCTATAGCATGAGATGTGATATCCAACTCCTTCCCGTTCCAAGCCTGGGACCCTTCCTATAGCATATGTGATATCCAACTCCTTCCCATTCCAAACATGAGACCCTTCCTATAGCAAGAATGTAATATCCAACTCCTTCCCATTCCAATCCTGAGCCACTTCCGATAGCAGAGATGTGGTATCTCAATGCTTCTAATACCAAACCTGAGATCCTTCCTATGACATGAGATGTGATATCCAATTCCTCCCCATTAAAAACCTGAGAACCTTTCTATAGCATGAGATGTGATATCCAACTACTTCCCATTCCAATCCTGAGACCCTTCCTATAGCTTGAGATGTGATATCCAACTCCTTCCCATTCCAATTCTGAGACCCTTCCTATACCATGAGACTTGATATCTCAATGTTTCTAATACCAAACCTAAGACCCGTCCTATAACATGAGATGTGATATCCAAATCCTTCACCTTCCAAACCTTAGACCCTTCCTTTTTCATGAGATGTGATATCCAACTCCTTCCCATTCCAATCCTGAGACCCTTCCGATATCATGAGATTTGTTATCTCAATGCTTCTAATATCAAACTTGAGACCCTCCCTATAGCATGAGATGTGACATCCAAGTCCTCCCCATTCCAATCCTGAGACCCTTCCTATAGCATGAGATGTGATATCTCAATGCTCCTAATACCAAACCTGAGACCCTTCCTATAACATGAGATGGGATATCCAACTCCTTCCCATTCCAATCCTGAGACGCTTCCGATAGCAGAGATTTGATATCTCAATGCTTATACCAAACCTGAGACCCTTCCTATGGCCTGAGATGTCATATACAACTCCTTCCCATTCCAATCCCGAGACCCTTCCTATAGCATGAGATGTGATATCTCAATGCTTATACCAAATCTGAGACCCTTCCTATAGCATGAGATGTGATATCCAACTCCTTCCAATTCCAAACCTGAGACCCTTCCTATAGCATGAGATGTGATGTCTCAATGCTTCTAATACCAAACCTGAGATCCTTCCTATAACATGAGATGTGATATCCAACTCCTTCCTATTCCAATCCTGAGACCCTTATGATAGCATGAGATGTGATATCTCAATGCCTCTAATACCAAACCTGAGATCCTTCCGATAGCATGAGATGTGATATCTCAATGCTTCTAATACCAAACCTGAGATCATTCCTATAACATGAGATGTGATTTCCAAATCCTTCCCCTTCCAAACCTGAGACCCTCCCTTTAGCATGAAATGTGATATCCAACTCCTTCCCATTCCAATCCTGAGACCCTTCTGATAGCATGAGATGTGATATATCAATGACTCTAATACCAAACCTGAGATCCTACCTCTAACATGAAATGTGATATCCATCTCCTTCCCTTTCCAAACCTGAGACCCTGCCTATAGCATGAGATGTGATATCCAAGTCCTTCCCATTCCAATCCTGAGACCCTTCCTATAGCATGTGATATGATATCTCAATGCTTATACCAAACCTGAGACCCTTCCTATGGCATGAGATGTCACATACAACTCCTTCCCATTCCAATCCTGAGACCCTTCCTATAGCATGAGATGTGATATCTCAATGCTTATACCAAACCTGAGACCCTTCCTATAGCATGAGATGTGATATCCAACTTCTTCCCATTCCAATCCTGAGACCCTTCCTATAACATGAGATGTGATGTCTCAATGCTTCTTATACCAAACCTGAGATCTTTCCTATAACATGAGATGTGATATCCAACTCCTTCCCATTCCATACCTGAGATCCTTCCTTTAGCATGAGATGTGATATCCAACTCCTTCCCATTCCAATCCTGAGACCCTTCCTATAGCATATGTGATATCACAATGCTTCTAATACCAAACCTGAGATCCTTCCTATAACATGAGATGTGTATCCAACTCCTTCCCATTCCAAACCTGAGACCCTTCCTATAGCATGAGATGTGATATCTTAATGCTTCTAAAACCAAACCTGAGAACCATCCAATAACATATGTGAAATCGAAATCCTTCCCTTTCCAAACCTGACACCCTTCCGATAGCATGAGATGTGATATCTCAATGCTTCTAAAACCAAACATGAGAACCATCCTATAACATGAGATGTGAAATCCAAATCCTTCCCTTTCCAAACCTGAGACCCTTCCTATAGCTTGAGATGTGATATCAAACTCCTTCCCATTCCAATCCTGTGATAGCTTGAGATGTGATATCCAACTCCTTCCCATTCCAATCCTGAGACCCTTCCTATACCATGAGATGTGATATCTCAATGCTTCTAATACCAAACCTGAGACCCGTCCTAAAACATGAGATGTGAGATCCAAATCCTTCCCCTTCCAAACCTGAGACCCTTCCTATAGGTTGAGATGTGATATCAAACTCCTTCCCATTCCAATCCTGATAGCTTGAGATGTGATATCCAACTCCGTCCCATTCCATTCCTGAGACCCTTCCGATAGCATGAAATGTGATATCTCAATGCTTCTAATATCAAAACTGAGACCCTCCCTATAGCATGAGATGTGATATCTAAGTCCTTCCCATTCCTATCCTGAGACCCTTCCGATAGAAGAGATGTGATATCTCAATGCTTATACCAAACCTGAGACCCTTCCTATGGCATGAGATGTGATATCCAACTCCTTCCCATTCCAATCCTGAGACCCTTCCTATAGCATGAGATGTGATATCTCAATGTTTCTAATAAAAAACCTGAGACCCTTCCTATAGCAAGAGATGTGATATCAAAATCCTTCCCATTCCAATCCTGAGACCCTTCCTATAACATGAGATATGATATCCAATTCCTTCCCCTTCCAAACCTGAGACCCTTCCTTTAGCATGAGATGTGATATCCAAATCCTTCCCATTCCAATCCTGAAACCCTTCCTATAGCATGAGATGTGATATCTCAATGTTTCTAATAAAAAACCTGAGACCCTTCCTATAGCAAGAGATGTGATATCCAAATCCTTCCCATTCCAATCCTGAGACCCTTCCTATAACATGAGATATGATATCCAACTCCTTCCCATTCCAACCTCAGAACCTTCCTATAGCATGAGAAGGGATATCCAACTCCTTCCCATTCCAATCCTGAAACCCTTCCTATAGCATGAGATGTGATATCTCAATGTTTCTAATAAAAAACCTGAGACCCTTCCTATAGCAAGAGATGTGACATCCAAATCCTTCCCATTCCAATCCTGAGATCCTTCCTAATGGATGAGATGTGATATCCAACTCCTTCCCATTCCAATCCTGAGACCCTTCCTATACCATGAGATGTGATATCTCAATGCTTCTACCAAAACTGAGACCCTTCCTTTTGCATGAGATGTGATATCCGACTCCTTCCCATTCCAATCCTGAGACCCTTCTGATAGCATGAGATGTGATATCTCAATGCCTCTAATACCAAACCTGAGATTCTTCCTATAACATGAGATGTGATATCTCAATGCTTCTAATACCAAACCTGAGACCCTCCCTTTAGCATGAGATGTGATATCCGACTCCTTCCCATTCCAATCCTGAGACCCTTCTGATAGCATGAGATGTGATATCTCAATGCCTCTAATACCAAACCTGAGATTCTTCCTATAACATGAGATGTGATATCTCAATGCTTCTAATACCAAACCTGAGACCCTCCCTCTAGCATGAGATGTGATATCCGACTGCTTCCCATTCCAATCCTGAGACCCTTCTGATAGCATGAGATGTGATATCTCAATGCCTATAATACCAAACCTGAGATCCTTCCGATAGCATGAGATATGATATCTCAATGCTTCTAATACCAAACCTGAGACCCTTCCTATAACATGAGATGTGATATCCAAATCCTTCCCCTTCCAAACCTGAGACCCTCCCTTTAGCATGAGATGTGGTATCCAACTCCTTCCGATTCCAATCTTGAGACCCTTCCTATAGCATGAGATGTGATATCTCAATGCTTCTAATACCAAACCTGAGATCCTTCCTATAACATGAGATGTGATATCCAACTCCTTCCCATTCCAAACCTGAGACCCTTCCGATAGCATGAGATGTGATATCAAACTCCTTCCCATTCCAATCCTGAGATAGCTTGAGATGTGATATCCAACTCCTTCCCATTCCAATTCTGAGACCCTTCCTATGGCATGAGATGTCATATCTCAATGCTTCTAATACCAAACCTGAGACCCGTCCTAAAACATGAGATGTGAGATCCAAATCCTTCCCCTTCCAAACCTGAGACCTTTCCTTTAGCATATGTGATATCCAACTACTTCCCATTCCAATCCTGAGACCCTTCCGATAGCATGAGATGTGATATCCAACTCCTTCCAATTCCAATACTGAGACCCTTCCAATAGCATATGTGATATCTCAATGCTTCTAATATCAAACCTGAGAACCTCCCTATAGCATGAGATGTGGTATCCAACTCCTTCCAATACCAATACTGAGACCCTTCCAATAGCATATGTGATATCTCAATGCTTCTAATATCAAAACTGAGACCCTCCCTATAGCATGAGATGTGATATCTAAGTCCTTCCCATTCCTATCCTGAGATTCTTCCGATAGAAGAGATGTGATATCTCAATGCTTATACCAAACCTGAGACCCTTCCTATGGCATGAGATGTGTTATCCAACTCCTTCCCATTCCAATCCTGAGACCCTTCCTATAGCATGAGATGTGATATCTCAATGCTTCTAATACCAAACCTGAGATCTTTCCTATAACATGAGATGTGATATCCAACTCCTTCCCATTCCAAACCTGAGATCCTTCCTTTAGCATGAGATGTGATATCCAACTCCTTCCCATTCCAATCCTGAGACCCTTCCTATAGCATATGTGATATCACAATGCTTCTAATACCAAACCTTAGATCCTTCCTATAACATGAGATGTGTATCCAACTCCTTCCCATTGCAAACCTGAGACCCTTCCTATAGCATGAGATGTGATATCTTAATGCTTCTAAAACCAAACCTGAGAACCATCCAATAACATATGTGAAATCTAAATCCTTCCCTTTCCAAACCTGAGACCCTTCCGATAGCATGAGATGTGATATCTCAATGCTTCTAAAACCAAACATGAGAACCATCTTATAACATGAGATGTGAAATCCAAATCCTTCCCTTTCCAAACCTGAGACCCTTCCTATAGCTTGAGATGTGATATCAAACTCCTTCCCATTCCAATCCTGTGATAGCTTGAGATGTGATATCCAACTCCTTCCCATTCCAATCCTGAGACCCTTCCTATACCATGAGATGTGATATCTCAATGCTTCTAATACCAAACCTGAGACCCGTCCTAAAACATGAGATGTGAGATCCAAATCCTTCCCCTTCCAAACCTGAGACCCTTCCTATAGCTTGAGATGTGATATCAAACTCCTTCCCATTCCAATCCTGATAGCTTGAGATGTGATATCCAACTCCGTCCCATTCCAATCCTGAGACCCTTCCGATAGCATGAAATGTGATATCTCAATGCTTCTAATATCAAAACTGAGACCCTCCCTATAGCATGAGATGTGATATCTAAGTCCTTCTCATTCCTATCCTGAGACCCTTCCGATAGAAGAGATGTGATATCTCAATGCTTATACCAAACCTGAGACCCTTCCTATGGCATGAGATGTGATATCCAACTCCTTCCCATTCCAATCCTGAGACCCTTCCTATAGCATGAGATGTGACATCTCAAAGCTTCTAATACCAAACCTGGGACCCGTCCTATAACATGAGATATGATATCCAATTCCTTCCCCTTCCAAACCTGAGACCCTTCCTTTAGCATGAGATGTGATATCCAAATCCTTCCCATTCCAATCCTGAAACCCTTCCTATAGCATGAGATGTGATATCTCAATGTTTCTAATAAAAAACCTGAGACCCTTCCTATAGCAAGAGATGTGATATCCAAATCCTTCCCATTCCAATCCTGAGACCCTTCCTATAACATGAGATATGATATCCAACTCCTTCCCATTCCAACCTCAGACCCTTCCTATGGCATGAGAAGGGATATCCAACTCCTTCCCATTCCAATCCTGAAACCCTTCCTATAGCATGAGATGTGATATCTCAATGTTTCTAATAAAAAACCTGAGACCCTTCCTATAGCAAGAGATGTGACATCCAAATCCTTCCCATTCCAATCCTGAGATCCTTCCTATTGGATGAGATGTGATATCCAACTCCTTCCCATTCCAATCCTGAGACCCTTCCTATACCATGAGATGTGATATCTCAATGCTTCTAATACCAAACCTGAGACCCTCCCTTTAGCATGAGATGTGATATCCGACTGCTTCCCATTCCAATCCTGAGACCCTTCTGATAGCATGAGATGTGATATCTCAATGCCTCTAATACCAAACCTGAGATTCTTCCTATAACATGAGATGTGATATCTCAATGCTTCTAATACCAAACCTGAGACCCTCCCTTTAGCATGAGATGTGATATCCGACTGCTTCCCATTCCAATCCTGAGACCCTTCTGATAGCATGAGATGTGATATCTCAATGCCTATAATACCAAACCTGAGATCCTTCCGATAGCATGAGATATGATATCTCAATGCTTCTAATACCAAACCTGAGACCCTTCCTATAACATGAGATGTGATATCCAAATCCTTCCCCTTCCAAACCTGAGACCCTCCCTTTAGCATGAGATGTGGTATCCAACTCCTTCCGATTCCAATCTTGAGACCCTTCCTATAGCATGAGATGTGATATCAAACTCCTTCCCATTCCAATCCTGAGATAGCTTGAGATGTGATATCCAACTCCTTCCCATTCCAATTCTGAGACCCTTCCTATGGCATGAGATGTCATATCTCAATGCTTCTAATACCAAACCTGAGACCCGTCCTAAAACATGAGATGTGAGATCCAAATCCTTCCCCTTCCAAACCTGAGACCTTTCCTTTAGCATATGTGATATCCAACTCCTTCCCATTCCAATCCTGAGACCCTTCCGATAGCATGAGATGTGATATCCAACTCCTTCCAATTCCAATACTGAGACCCTTCCAATAGCATATGTGATATCTCAATGCTTCTAATATCAAACCTGAGAACCTCCCTATAGCATGAGATGTGGTATCCAACTCCTTCCAATTCCAATACTGAGACCCTTCCAATAGCATATGTAATATCTCAATGCTTCTAATATCAAAACTGAGACCCTCCCTATAGCATGAGATGTGATATCTAAGTCCTTCCCATTCCTATCCTGAGATTCTTCCGATAGAAGAGATGTGATATCTCAATGCTTATACCAAACCTGAGACCCTTCCTATGGCATGAGATGTGTTATACAACTCCTTCCCATTCCAATCCTGAGACCCTTCCTATAGCATGAGATGTGATATCTCAATGCTTCTAATACCAAACCTGAGATCTTTCCTATAACATGAGATGTGATATCCAACTCCTTCCCATTCCAAACCTGAGATCCTTCCTTTAGCATGAGATGTGATATCCAACTCCTTCCCATTCCAATCCTGAGACCCTTCCTATAGCATATGTGATATCACAATGCTTCTAATACCAAACCTGAGATCCTTCCTATAACATGAGATGTGTATCCAACTCCTTCCCATTCCAAACCTGAGACCCTTCCTATAGCATGAGTTGTGATATCTTAATGCTTCTAAAACCAAACCTGAGAACCATCCAATAACATATGTGAAATCTAAATCCTTCCCTTTCCAAACCTGAGACCCTTCCGATAGCATGAGATGTGATATCTCAATGCTTCTAAAACCAAACATGAGAACCATCCTATAACATGAGATGTGAAATCCAAATCCTTCCCTTTCCAAACCTGAGACCCTTCCTATAGCTTGAGATGTGATATCAAACTCCTTCCCATTCCAATCCTGTGATAGCTTGAGATGTGATATCCAACTCCTTCCCATTCCAATCCTGAGACCCTTCCTATACCATGAGATGTGATATCTCAATGCTTCTAATACCAAACCTGAGACCCGTCCTAAAACATGAGATGTGAGATCCAAATCCTTCCCCTTCCAAACCTGAGACCCTTCCTATAGCTTGAGATGTGATATCAAACTCCTTCCCATTCCAATCCTGATAGCTTGAGATGTGATATCCAACTCCGTCCCATTCCAATCCTGAGACCCTTCCGATAGCATGAAATGTGATATCTCAATGCTTCTAATATCAAAACTGAGACCCTCCCTATAGCATGAGATGTGATATCTAAGTCCTTCTCATTCCTATCCAGAGAACCTTCCGATAGAAGAGATGTGATATCTCAATGCTTATACCAAACCTGAGACCCTTCCTATGGCATGAGATGTGATATCCAACTCCTTCCCATTCCAATCCTGAGACCCTTCCTATAGCATGAGATGTGACATCTCAAAGCTTCTAATACCAAACCTGGGACCCGTCCTATAACATGAGATATGATATCCGATTCCTTCCCCTTCCAAACCTGAGACCCTTCCTTTAGCATGAGATGTGTTATCCAAATCCTTCCCATTCCAATCCTGAAACCCTTCCTATAGCATGAGATGTGATATCTCAATGTTTCTAATAAAAAACCTGAGACCCTTCCTATAGCAAGAGATGTGATATCCAAATCCTTCCCATTCCAATCCTGAGACCCTTCCTATAACATGAGATATGATATCCAACTCCTTCCCATTCCAACCTCAGACCCTTCCTATAGCATGAGAAGGGATATCCAACTCCTTCCCATTCCAATCCTGAAACCCTTCCTATAGCATGAGATGTGATATCTCAATGTTTCTAATAAAAAACCTGAGACCCTTCCTATAGCAAGAGATGTGACATCCAAATCCTTCCCATTCCAATCCTGAGATCCTTCCTGTTGGATGAGATGTGATATCCAACTCCTTCCCATTCCAATCCTGAGACCCTTCCTATACCATGAGATGTGATATCTCAATGCTTCTAATACCAAACCTGAGATCCTCCCTTTAGCATGAGATGTGATATCCGACTGCTTCCCATTCCAATCCTGAGACCCTTCTGATAGCATGAGATGTGATATCTCAATGCCTCTAATACCAAACCTGAGATTCTTCCTATAACATGAGATGTGATATCTCAATGCTTCTAATACCAAACCTGAGACCCTCCCTTTAGCATGAGATGTGATATCCGACTGCTTCCCATTCCAATCCTGAGACCCTTCTGATAGCATGAGATGTGATATCTCAATGCCTATAATACCAAACCTGAGATCCTTCCGATAGCATGAGATATGATATCTCAATGCTTCTAATACCAAACCTGAGACCCTTCCTATAACATGAGATGTGATATCCAAATCCTTCCCCTTCCAAACCTGAGACCCTCCCTTTAGCATGAGATGTGGTATCCAACTCCTTCCGATTCCAATCTTGAGACCCTTCCTATAGCATGAGATGTGATATCAAACTCCTTCCCATTCCAATCCTGAGATAGCTTGAGATGTGATATCCAACTCCTTCCCATTCCAATTCTGAGACCCTTCCTATGGCATGAGATGTCATATCTCAATGCTTCTAATACCAAACCTGAGACCCGTCCTAAAACATGAGATGTGAGATCCAAATCCTTCCCCTTCCAAACCTGAGACCTTTCCTTTAGCATATGTGATATCCAACTCCTTCCCATTCCAATCCTGAGACCCTTCCGATAGCATGAGATGTGATATCCAACTCCTTCCAATTCCAATACTGAGACCCTTCCAATAGCATATGTGATATCTCAATGCTTCTAATATCAAACCTGAGAACCTCCCTATAGCATGAGATGTGGTATCCAACTCCTTCCAATTCCAATACTGAGACCCTTCCGATAGCATGAAATGTGATATCTCAATGCTTCTAATATCAAAACTGAGACCCTCCCTATAGCATGAGATGTGATATCTAAGTCCTTCCCATTCCTATCCTGAGACCCTTCTGATAGAAGAGATGTGATATCTCAATGCTTATACCAAACCTGAGACCCTTCCTATGGCATGAGATGTGATATCCAACTCCTTCCCATTCCAATCCTGAGACCCTTCCTATAGCATGAGATGTGACATCTCAAAGCTTCTAATACCAAACCTGGGACCCGTCCTATAACATGAGATATGATATCCAATTCCTTCCCCTTCCAAACCTGAGACCCTTCCTTTAGCATGAGATGTGATATCCAAATCCTTCCCATTCCAATCCTGAAACCCTTCCTATAGCATGAGATGTGATATCTCAATGTTTCTAATAAAAAACCTGAGACCCTTCCTATAGCAAGAGATGTGATATCCAAATCCTTCCCATTCCAATCCTGAGACCCTTCCTATAACATGAGATGTGATATCCAACTCCTTCCCATTCCAACCTGAGACCCTTCCTATAGCATGAGAAGGGATATCCAACTCCTTCCCATTCCAATCCTGAAACCCTTCCTATAGCATGAGATGTGATATCTCAATGTTTCTAATAAAAAACCTGAGACCCTTCCTATAGCAAGAGATGTGACATCCAAATCTTTCCCATTCCAATCCTGAGATCCTTCCTATTGGATGAGATGTGATATCCAACTCCTTCCCATTCCAATCCTGAGACCCTTCCTATAGCTTGAGATGTGATATCAAACTCCTTCCCATTCCAACCTGAGACCCTTCCTATAGCATGAGATGGGATATCCAACTCCTTCCAAATCCAATCCTGATACCCTTCCGATAGCATGAGTTGTGATATCCCAATGCTTCTACAAAACCTGAGACCCATACCATGGCATGAAATGTGATATCAAACTCCTTCCCATTCCAATCCTGAGACCCTTCCTATAGCTTGAGATCTGATATCCAACTCCTTCCCATTCCAATTCTGAGACCCTTCCTATAGCATGAGATGTGATATCTCAATGCTTCTAATACCAAACCTGAGACTGGTCCTATAACATGAGATGTGATATCCAAATCCTTCGCCTTCCAAACCTTAGACCCTTCCTTTATCATGAGATGTGATATCCAAGTCCTTCCCATTCCAATCCTGAGACCCTTCCTATAGCATGAGATGTGATATCTCAATGCTTCTAATACCAAACCTGAGACCCTTGCTATAACATGAGATGTGATATTCAAGTCCTTCCCATTCCAATCCTGAGACCCTTCCTATAGCATGAGATGTGATATATCAATGCTTCTAATACCAAACCTGAGACCCTTCCTATAACGAGATGGGATATCCAACTCCTTCCCATTCCAATCCTGAGACCCTTCCGATAGCAGAGATGTGATATCTCAATGCTTATCCCAAACCTGAGACCCTTCCTATGGCATGAGATGTCAAATACAACTCCTTCCGATTCCAATGCTGAGACCCTTCCTATAGCATGAGATGGGATATCTCAATGCTTATACCAAACCTGAGACCCTTCCTATAGCATGAGATGTGATATCCAACTCCTTCCCATTCCAATGCTGAGACCCTTCCTATAGCATGAGATGTGATGTCTCAATGCTTCTAATACCAAACCTGAGATCCTTCCTATAACATGAGATGTGATATCCAACTCCTTCCCATTCCAAACCTGAGACCCTTCCGATAGCATGAGATGTGATATCAAACTCCTTCCCATTCCATTCCTGAGATAGCTTGAGATGTGATATCCAACTCCTTCCCATTCCAATCCTGAGACCCTTCCTATACCATGAGATGTGATATCTCAATGATATGTGATATCTCAATGCTTCTAATACCAATCCTGAGACCCTTCATATACCATGAAATGTGATATCTCAATGCTTCTAATACCAAACCTGAGACCCGTCCTAAAACATGAGATGTGAGATCCGTCCTAAAACATGAGATGTGAGATCCAAATCCTTCCCGTTCCAAACCTGAGATCTTTCCTTTAGCATGAGATGTGATATCCAACTCCGTCCCATTCCAATCCTGAGACCCTTCCTATAGCATGATATGTGATATCACAATGCTTCTAATACCAAACCTGAGATCCTTCCTATAACATGAGATGTGTATCCAACTCCTTCCCATTCCAAACCTGAGACCCTTCCTATAGCATGAGATGTGATATCTTAATGCTTCTAAAACCAAACCTGAGAACCATCCAATAACATATGTGAAATCCAAATCCTTCCCTTTCCAAACCTGAGACCCTTCAGATAGCATGTGGTGTGATATCTCAATGCTTCTAAAACCAAACATGAGAACCATCCTATAACATGAGATGTGAAATCCAAATCCTTCCCTTTCCAAACCTGAGACCTTCCTATAGCTTGAGATGTGCTATTAAACTCCTTCCCATTCCAATCCTGAGACCCTTCCTATAGCATGAGATGTGATATCTCAATGCTTATACCAAACCAGAGACCCGTCCTATAACATGAGATGGGATATCCAATTCCTTCCCATTCCAATCCTGAGCCACTTCCGATAGCAGAGATGTGATATCTCAATGCTTATACCAAACCTGAGACCCTTCCTATAACATGAGATGTGATATCCAACTCATTCCCGTTCCAAACCTGAGACACTTCCTATAGCATATGTGATATCCAACTCCTTCCCATAATGCTTCTAATATCAAACCTGAGACCCGTCCTATAACATGAGATGGGATATCCAACTCCTTCCCGTTCCAAACCTGAGACCCTTCCAATAGCATGAGATGTGATATCCAATTTCTTCCCATCCCAATCCTGAGACACCTCCGATAGCAGAGATGTGATATCTCAATGCTTATACCAAACCTGAGACTCTTCCTATAACATGAGATGTGATATCCAACTCCTTCCCGTTCCAAACCTGAGACCCTTCCTATAGCATGAGATGTGATATCCAACTCCTTCCCATTCCAATCCTGAGACCCTTCCGATAGCATGAGATGTGATATCTCAATGCTTCTAATACCAAACCTGTGATCCTTCCTATAATAAGAGATGTGATATCCAAATCCTTCCCCTTCCAAACCTGGGCCCCTCCCTTTAGCATGAGATGTGATATCTCAATGCCTCTAATACCAAACCTGAGATCCTTCCAATAGCATGAGATGTCATATCTCAATGCTTCTAATACCAAACCTGAGACACTTCCTATAACATAAGATGGGATATCCAACTCCTTCCCATTCCAATCCTGAGACCCTTCCGACAGCAGAGATGTGATATCTCAATGCTTATACCAAACCTGAGACCCTTCCTGTGGCATGAGATGTCATATACAACGCCTTCCCATTCCAATCCTGAGACCCTTCCTATAGCATGAGATGTGATATCCAACTCCTTCCCATTCCAATCCTGAGACCCTTCCTATAGCATGAGATTTGATATCTCAATGCTTCTAACACCAAACCTGAGATCCTTCCGATAGCATGAGATGTGATATCTCAATGCTTCTAATACCAAACCTGAGATCATTCCTATAACACGAGATGTTATATCCAAATCCTTCCCCTTCCAAACCTGAGACCCTCCCTTTAGCATGAGATGTGATATCCAACTCCTTCCCATTCCAATCCTGAGACCCTTCCTATAGCATGAGATGTGATTTCTCAATGCTTCTAATACCAAACCTGAGATCCTTCCTATAACATGACATGTGATATCCAACTCCTTCCCATTCCAATCCTGAGACACTTCCTATAGCATGAGAAGTGATATCTCAATGCTTATACCAAACCTGAGACCCTTCCTACGGCATGAGATGTCATATACAACTCCTTCCCATTCCAATCCTGAGACCCTTCCTATAGCATGAGATGTGATATCTCAATGCTTATACCAAACCTGAGACCCTTCCTATAGCATGAGATGTGATATCCAACTACTTCCCATTCCAATCCTGAGACCCTTCCTATAGCATGAGATGTGATATCCAACTCCTTCCCTTTCCAAACCTGAGAGCCTATCTATAGCATGAGATGTGATATCCAATTCCTTCCCATTCCAATCCTGAGACCCTTCCTATAGCATGAGATGTGATATCTCAATGCTTCTAATACCAAACCTGAGACTCTTCCTATAGCATGAGATGTGATATCCAACTACTTCCCATTCCAATCCTGAGACCCTTCTTATAGCATGAGATGTGATATCCAACTCCTTCCATTCCAATCCTGAGACCCATCCTATAGCATGAGATGTGATATCTCAATGCTTATACCAAACCTGAGACCCTTCCTATAGCATGAGATGTGATATCCAACTACTTCCCATTCCAATCCTGAGAAATTTCCTATAGCATGAGATGTGATATCCAACTCCTTCCCTTTCCAAACCTGAGAGCATATCTATAGCATGAGATGGGATATCCAACTCCTTCCCATTCCAATCCTGAGACACTTCCGATAGCAGAGATGTGATATCTCAATGCTTATACCAAACCTGAGACCCTTCCTATAACATGAGATGTGATATCCAACTCCTTCCCGTTCCAAACCTGAGACCCTTCCTTTAGCATGAGATGTGATATCCAGCTCCTTCCCATTCCAATCCTGAGACACTTCCGATAGCATAAGATGTGATATCTCAATGCTTCTAATATCAAAACTGAGACCCTCCCTATAGCATGATATGTGATATCTAAGTCCTTCCCATTCCAATCCTAAGACCCTTCCTATAGCAAGAGATGTGATATCTCAATGCTTCTACCAAACCTGAGACCCTTCCTTTAGCATGAGATGTGATATCCAACTCCTTCCCATTCCAGTCCTGAGACCCTTCCTATAGCATGAGATATGATATCTCAATACTTCTAATACCAAACCTGAGATCCTTCTGATAACATGAGATGTGATATCCAAATCCTTCCCCTTCCAAACCTGAGACCCTCCCTTTAGCATGAGATGTGATATCCAACTCCTTCCCATTCCAATCCTGAGACCCTTCTGATAGCATGAGATGTGATATCTCAATGCTTCTAATACCACACCTGAGATCCTTCCTATAACATGAGATGTGATATCCAACTCCTTCCTTTTCCAATCCTGAGACCCTTCCTATAGCATGAGAAGTGATATCTCCATGCGTATACCAAACCTGAGACCCTTCCTATAGCATGAGATGTGATATCCAAATCCTTCCCATTCCAATCCTGAGACCCTTCCTATAGCATGAGATGTGATATCTCAATGCTTTTACCAAACCAGAGACCCGTCCTATAACATGAGATGGGATATCCAACTCCTTCCCATTCCAATCCTGAGCCACTTCCGATAGCAGAGATGTGATATCTCAATGCTTATACCAAACCTGAGACCCTTCCTATAACATAAGATGTGATATCCAACTCATTCCCATTCCAAACCTGAGACACTTCCTATAGCATATGTGATATCCAACTCCTTCCCATTCCAAACATGAGACCCTTCCGATAGCATGAGATGTGATATCCAACTCCTTCCAATTCAAATACTGAGACCCTTCCAATAGCATATGTGATATCTCAATGCTTCTAATATCAAACCTGAGAACCTCCCTATAGCATGAGATGTGATATCCAACTCCTTCCCATCCCAATCCTGAGACACTTCCGATTTCAGAGATGTGATATCTCAATGTTTATACCAAACCTGAGACTCTTCCTATAACATGAGATGTGATATCCAACTCCTTCCCGTTCCAAACCTGAGACCCTTCCTATAGCATGAGATGTGATATCCAGCTCCTTCCCATTCCAATCCTGAGACCCTTCCGATAGCATGAGATGTGTTATCTCAATGCTTCTAATACCAAACCTGAGATCCTTCTTATAACATGTCATGTGATATCCAAATCCTTCCCCTTCCAAACCTGAGACCCTCCCTTTAGCATGAGATGTGATATCCAACTCCTTCCCATTCCAATCCTGAGACCCTTATGATAGCATGAGATGTGATATCTCAATGCTTCTAATACCAAACCTGAGATCCTTCCTATAACATGAGATGTGATATCCAAATCCTTCCCCTTCCAAACCTGAGACCCTCCCTTTAGCATGAGATGTGATATCCAACTCCTTCCCATTCCAATCCTGAGACCCTTCTGATAGCATGAGATGTGATATCTCAATGCCTCTAATACCAAACCTGAGATCCTACCTCTAACATGAAATGTGATATCCAACTCCTTCCCTTTCCAAACCTGAGACCCTGCCTATAGCATGAGATGTGATATCCAAGTCCTTCCCATTCCAATCCTGAGACCCTTCCTATAGCATGAGATGTGATATCTCAATGCTTATACCAAACCTGGGACCCTTCCTATGGCATGAGATGTCATATACAACTCCTTCCCATTCCAATCCTGAGACCCTTCCTATAGCATGAGATGTGATATCTCAATGCTTATACCAAACCTGAGACCCTTCCTATAGCATGGATGTGATATCCAACTTCTTCCCATTCCAATCCTGAGACCCTTCCTATAACATGAGATGTGATGTCTCAATGCTTCTAATACCAAACCTGAGATCTTTCCTATAACATGAGATGTGATATCCAACTCCTTCCCATTCCAATTCTGAGACCCTTCCTATAGCACGAGATGTGATATCTCAATGCCTCTTTACCAAACCTGATATCCTACCTCTAACATGAAATGTGATATCCAACTCCTTCCCCTTCCAAACCTGAGAGCCTTCCTATAGCATGAGATGTGATATCCAAGTCCTTCCCATTCCAATCCTGAGACCCTTCCTATAACATCAGATGTGATATCCAACTCCTTCCCATTCCAACCTGAGACCCTTCCTATAGCATGAGATGGGATATCCAACTCCTTCCAAATCCAATCCTGATACCCTTCCGATAGCATGAGATGTGATATCCCAATGCTTCTACAAAACCTGAGACCCATACATGGCATGAGATGTGATATCAAACTCCTTCCCATTCCAATCCTGAGACCCTTCCGAAAGCAGAGATGTGATATCTCAATGCTTATACCAAACCTGAGACCCTTCCTATGGCATGAGATGTCATATACAACTCCTTCCCATTCCAATCCTGAGACCCTTCCTATAGCATGAGATGTGATATCTCAATGCTTATACCAAACCTGAGACCCTTCCTATAGCATGAGATGTGATATCCAACTCCTTCCCATTCCAATCCTGAGACCCTTCCTATAGCATGAGATGTGATATCTCAATGCTTATACCAAACCTGAATCCCTTCCTATAGCATGAGATGTGATATCCAACTCCTTCCCATTCCAATCCTGAGACCCTTCCTATAGCATTAGATGTGATATCTCAATGCCTCTAATACCAAACCTGAGATCCTTCCTCTAACATGAAATGTGATATCCAACTCCTTCCCTTTCCAAACCTGAGAGCCTACCTATAGCATGAGATGTGATATCCAAGTCCTTCCCATTCCAATCCTTAGACCCTTCCTACAGCATGCAATATGATATCTCAATGATTCTAATAACAAACCTGAGACCCGTCCTATAACATGAGATGGGATATCCAACTCCTTCCCATTCCAATCCTGAGACACTTCCGATAGCAGAGATGTGATATCTCAATGCTTATACCAAACCTGAGACCCTTCCTATAGCATGAGATGTGATATCCAATTCTTTCCCGTTCCAAACCTGAGACCCTTCCTATAGCATATGTGATATCCAACTCCTTCCCATTCCAAACATGAGACCCTTCCTATAGCAAGAATGTAATATCCAACTCCTTCCCATTCCAATCCTGAGACCCTTCCTACAGCATGCGATGTGATATCTCAATGCTTCTAATACCAAACCTGAGACCCGTCCTATAACATGAGATGGGATATCCAACTCCTTCCAGTTCCAAACCTGAGACCCTTCCTATAGCATGAGATGTGATATCAAACTCCTTCCCATTCCAATCCTGAGACCCTTCCGATAGCATGAGATGTGTTATCTCAATGCCTCTTTACCAAACCTGAGATCCTACCTCTAATATGAAATGTGATATCCAACTCCTTCCCCTTCCAAACCTGAGAGCCTTCCTATAGCATGAGATGTGATATCCAAGTCCTTCCCATTCCAATCCTGAGAACCTTCCTATAACATGAGATGTGATGTCTCAATGCTTCTAATACCAAACCTGAGATCTTTCCTATAACATGAGATGTGATATCCAACTCCTTCCCATTCCAATCCTGAGACCCTTCCTATAGCATGAGATGTGATATCTCAATGCCTCTTTACCAAACCTGAGATCCTACCTCTAACATGAAATGTGATATCCAACTCCTTCCCCTTCCAAACCTGAGAGCCTTCCTATAGCATGAGATGTGATATCCAAGTCCTTCCCATTCCAATCCTGAGACCCTTCCTATAACATCAGATGTGATATCCAACTCCTTCCCATTCCAACCTGAGACCCTTCCTATAGCATGAGATGGGATATTCAACTCCTTCCAAATCCAATCCTGATACCCTTCCGATAGCATGAGATGTGATATCTCAATGCTTCTAATACCAAACCTGTGACTCTTCCTATAACATGAGATGGGATATCCAACTCCTTCCCATTCCAATCCTGAGACCCTTCCGATAGCAGAGATGTGATATCTCAATGCTTATACCAAACCTGAGACCCTTCCTATGGCATGAGATGTCACATACAACTCCTTCCCATTCCAATCCTGAGACCCTTTCTATAGTATTAGATGTGATATCTCAATGCTTATACCAAACCTGAGACCCTTCCTATAGCATGAGATGTGATATCCAACTCCTTCCCATTCCAATCCTGAGACCCTTCCCATAGCATGAGATGTGATGTCTCAATGCTTCTAATACCAAACCTGAGATCCTTCCTATAACATCAAATGTGATATCCAACTCCTTCCCATTCCAATCCTGAGACCCTTCCTATAGCATGAGATGTGATATCTCAATGCTTATACCAAACCTGAGACCCTTCCTATAGCATGAGATGTGATATCTCAATGCCTCTAATACCAAACCTGAGATCCTTCCCCTAACATGAAATGTGATATCCAACTCCTTCCCTTTCCAAACCTGAGAGCCTAACTATAGCATGGGATGTGATATCCAAGTCCTTCCCATTCCAATCCTTAGACCCTTCCTACAGCATGCAATATGATATCTCAATGATTCTAATAACAAACCTGAGACCCGTCCTATAACATGAGATGGGATATCCAACTCCTTTCAATTCCAATCCTGAGACACTTCCTATAGCATGAGATGTGATATCTCAATGCTTATACCAAACCTGAGACCCTTCCTATAGCATGAGATGTGATATCCAACTTCTTCCCATTCCAATCCTGAGACCCTTCCTATAACATGAGATGTGATGTCTCAATGCTTCTAATACCAAACCTGATATCTTTCCTATAACATGAGATGTGATATCCAACTCCTTCCCATTCCAATCCTGAGACCCTTCCTATAGCATGAGATGTGATATCTCAATGCTTCTAATACCAAACCTGATATCTTTCCTATAACATGAGATGTGATATCCAACTCCTTCCCATTCCAATCCTGAGACCCTTCCTATAGCATGAGATGTGATATCTCATTGCTTATACCAAACCTGAGACCCTTCCTATAGCTTGAGATGTGATATCCAACTCCTTCCCATTCCAATCCTGAGAACCTTCCTATAGCATGAGATGTGATATCTCAATGCCTCTAATACCAAACCTGAGATCCTTCCTCTAACATGAAATGTGATATCCAACTCCTTCCCCTTCCAAACCTGAGAGCCTTCCTATAGCATGAGATATGATATCCAAGTCCTTCCCATTCCAATCCTGAGACCCTTCCTATAACATGAGATGTGATATCCAACTCCTTCCCATTCCAACCTGAGACCCTTCCTATAGCATGAGATGGCATATCCAACTCCTTCCAAATCCAATCCTGATACCCTTCCGATAGCATGAGATGTGATATCCCAATGCTTCTACCAAACCTGAGACCCATACTATGGCATGAGATGTGATATCAAACTCCTTCCCATTCCAATCCTGAGACCCTTCCTATAGCTTGAGATGTGATATCCAACTCCTTCCCATTCCAATTCTGAGTCCCTTCCTATACCATGAGACTTGATATCTCAATGCTTCTAATATCAAACTTGAGACCCTCCCTATAGCATGAGATCTGACATCTAAGTCCTTCCCATTCCAATCCTGAGACCCTTCCTATAGCATGAGATGTGATATCTCAATGCTTCTAATACCAAACCTGAGACCCTTCCTATAACATGAGATGGGATATCCAAGTCCTTCCCATTCTAATCCTGAGACCCTTCCCATAGCATGAGATGTGATGTCTCAATGCTTCTAATACCAAACCTGAGATCCTTCCTATAACATGAGATGTGATATCCAACTCCTTCCCATTCCAATCCTGAGACCCTTCCTATAGCATGAGAAGTGATATCTCCATGCTTATACCAAACCCGAGACCCTTCCTATAGCATGAGATGTGATATCCAAATCCTTCCCATTCCAATCCTGAGACCCTTCCTATAGCATGAGATGTGATATCTCAATGCTTATACCAAACCAGAGACCCGTCCTATAACATGAGATGGGATATCCAACTCCTTCCCATTCCAATCCTGAGACCCTTCCTATAACATGAGATGTGATATCCAACTCCTTCCCATTCCAACCTGAGACCCTTCCTATAGCATGAGATGGGATATCCAACTCCTTCCAAATCCAATCCTAATACCCTTCCGATAGCATGAGATGTGATATCCCAATGCTTCTACCAAACCTGAGACCCATACTATGGCATGAGATGTGATATCAAACTCCTTCCCATTCCAATCCTGAGACCCTTCCTATAGCTTGAGATGTGATATCCAACTCCTTCCCATTCCAATTCTGAGACCCTTCCTATACCATGAGACTTGATATCTCAATGCTTCTAATACCAAACCTGAGACCCGTCCTATAACATGAGATGTGATATCCAAATCCTTCCCCTTCCAAACCCTAGACCCTACCTTTATCTTGAGATGTGATATCCAACTCCTTCCCATTCCAATCCTGACACCCTTCCGATATCATGAGATTTGTTATCTCAATGCTTCTAATATCAAACTTGAGACCCTCCCTATAGCATGAGATCTGACATCCAAGTCCTTCCCATTCCAATCCTGAGACCCTTCCTATAGCATGAGATGTGATATCTCAATGCTTCTAATACCAAACCTGAGACCCTTCCTATAACATGAGATGGGATATCCAACTCCTTCATATTCCAATCCTGAGACCCTTCCGATAGCAGATATCACTTCTCATGCTATAGGAAGGGTCTCAGGATTGGAATGGGAAGGACTTGGATATCACATCTCATGTTATAGGAAGGATCTCAGGTTTGGTATTAGAAGCATTGAGACATCACATCTCATGCTATGGGAAGGGTCTCAGGATTAGAATGGGAAGGACTTGGATATCCCATCTCATGTTATAGGAAGGGTCTCAGGTTTGGTATTAGAAGCATTGAGATATCACATCTCATGCTATAGGAAGGGTCTCAGGATTGGAATGGGAAGGACTTGGATGTCAGATCTCATGCTATAGGGAGGGTCTCAAGTTTGATATTAGAAGCATTGAGATATCAAGTCTCATGGTATAGGAAGGGTCTCAGAATTGGAATGGGAAGGAGTTGGATATCACATCTCAAGCTATAGGAAGGGTTTCAGGATTGGAATGGGAAGGAGTTTGATATCACATCTCATGCCATAGTATGGGTCTCAGGTTTGGTAGAAGCATTGGGATATCACATCTCATGCTATCGGAAGGGTATCAGGATTGGATTTGGAAGGAGTTGGATATCCCATCTCATGCTATAGGAAGGGTCTCAGGTTGGAATGGGAAGGAGTTGGATATCACATCTCATGTTATAGGAAGGGTCTCAGGATTGGAATGGGAAGGACTTGGATATCATATCTCATGCTATAGGAAGGCTCTCAGGTTTGGAAGGGGAAGGAGTTGGATATCACATTTCATGATAGAGGAAGGATCTCAGGTTTGGTATTAGAGGCATTGAGATATCACATCTCATGCTATAGGAAGGTTCTCAGGATTGGAATGGGAAGGAGTTGGATATCACATCTCAAGCTATAGGAAGGGTCTCAGGTTTGGTATAAGCATTGAGATATCACATCTCATGCTATAGGAAGGGTCTCAGGATTGGAATGGGAAGGAGTTGGATATCACATCTCATGTTATAGGAAAGATATCAGGTTTGGTATTAGAAGCATTGAGACATCACATCTCATGTTATAGGAAGGGTCTCAGGATTGGAATGGGAAGAAGTTGGATATCACATCTCATGCTATAGGAAGGGTCTCAGGTTTGGTATAAGCATTGAGATATCACATCTCATGCTATAGGAAGGGTCTCAGGATTGGAATGGGAAGGAGTTGTATATGACATCTCATGCCATAGGAAGGGTCTCAGGTTTGGTATAAGCATTGAGATATCACATCTCATGCTATAGGAAGTGTCTCAGGATTGGAATTGAAAGGAGTTGGATATCCCATCTCATGTTATAGGACGGGTCTCAGGTTTGTTATTAGAATCATTGAGATATCATATTGCATGCTGTAGGAAGGGTCTAAGGATTGGAATGGGAAGGACTTGGATATCACATCTCATGCTATAGTTAGGCTCTCAGGTTTGGAAAGGGAAGGAGTTGGATATCACATTTCATGTTAGGGGAAGGATCTCAGGTTTGGTATTAGAGGCATTGAGATATCACATCTCATGCTATAGGAAGGGTCTCAGGATTGGAATGGGAAGGAGTTGGATGTCACATCTCATGCTACAGGAAGGGTCTCAGGTTTGGTATAAGCATTGAGATATCACATCTCATGCTATAGGAAGGGTCTCAGGATTGGAATGGGAAGGAGTTGGATATCACATTTGATGTTATAGGAAGGATCTCAGGTTTGGTATTAGAAGCATTGAGACATCACATCTCATGCTATGGGAAGGGTCTCAGGATTGGAATGGGAAGGAGTTGGATATCACATCTCATGCTATAGGAAGGGTCTCAGGTTTGGTATAAGCATTGAGATATCACATCTCATACTATAGGAAGGGTCTCAGGATTGGAATGGGAAGGAGTTGTATGAGACATCTCATGCCATAGGAAGGGTCTCAGGTTTCGTATAAGCATTGAGATATCACATCTCTGCTATCGGAAGGGTCTCGGGATTGGAATGGGAAGGAGTTGGATATCCCATCTCATGTTATAGGAAGAGTCACAGGTTTGGTATTAGAAGCATTGAGATATCACATCTCATGCTATCGGAAGGGTATCAGGATTGGATTTGGAAGGAGTTGAATATCCCATCTCATGCTATAGGAAGGGTCTCAGGTTGGAATGGGAAGGAGTTGGATATCACATCTGATGTTATAGGAAGGGTCTCAGGATTGGAATGGGAAGGACTTGGATATCACATCTCATGCTATAGGAAGGCTCTCAGGTTTGGAAGGGGAAGGAGTTGGATATCACATTTCATGTTAGAGGTAGGATCTCAGGTTTGGTAAAGAGGCATTGAGATATCACATCTCATGCTATAGGAAGGGTCTCAGGATTGGAATGGGAAGGAGTTGGATATCACATCTCATGTTATAGGAAAGATCTCAGGTTTGGTATTAGAAGCATTGAGACATCACATCTCATGTTATAGGAAGGGTCTCAGGATTGGAATGGGAAGGACTTGGATATCACATCTCATGCTATAGGAAGGCTCTCAGGTTTGGAAGGGGAAGGAGTTGGATATCACATTTCATATTAGAGGTAGGATCTCAGGTTTGGTAAAGAGGCATTGAGATAACACATCTCATGCTATCGGAAGGGTCTCAGGATTGGAATGGGAAGGAGTTTGATATCACATCTCATGCTATAGGAAGGGTCTCAGGTTTGGAACTGGAAGGAGTTGGATATCCCATCTCATGTTATAGGACGGGTCTCAGGTTTGGTATTAGAAGCATTGAGATATCACATCGCATGCTGTAGGAAGGGTCTCAGGATTGGAATGGGAAGGAGTTGGATATTACATTCTTGCTATAGGAAGGGTCTCATGTTTGGAATGGGAAGGAGTTGGATATCACATATGCTATAGGAAGGGTCTCAGGTTTGGAACGGGAAAGAATTGGATATCACATCTCATGCTATAGGAAGGGTCTCAGGTTTGGTATAAGCATTGAGATATCATATCTCTGCTATCGGAAGTGTCTCAGGATTGGAATGGGAAGGAGTTGGATATCCCATCTCATGTTATAGGACGGGTCTCAGGTTTGTTATTAGAATCATTGAGATATCATATTGCATGCTGTAGGAAGGGTCTAAGGATTGGAATGGGAAGGACTTGGATATCACATCTCATGCTATAGGTAGGCTCTCAGGTTTGGAAAGGGAAGGAGTTGGATATCACATTTCATGTTAGAGGAAGGATCTCAGGTTTGGTATAAGCATTGAGATATCACATCTCATGCTATAGGAAGGGTCTCAGGATTGGAATGGGAAGGAGTTGGATATCACATCTCATGCTATAGGAAGGGTCTCAGGTTTGGTATAAGCATTGAGATATCACATCTCATGCTATAGGAAGGGTCTCAGGATTGGAATGGGAAGGAGTTATATATGACATCTCATGCCATAGGAAGGGTCTCAGGTTTGGTATAAGCATTGAGATATCACATCTCTGCTATCGGAAGGGTCTCAGGATTGGAATGGGAAGGAGTTTGATATCACATCTCATGCCATGTATGGGTCTCAGGTTTTGTAGAAGCATTGGGATATCACATCTCATGCTATCGGAAGGGTATCAGGATTGGATTTGGAAGGAGTTGGATATCCCATCTCATGCTATAGGAAGGGTCTCAGGTTGGAATGGGAAGGAGTTGGATATCACATCTGATGTTATAGGAAGGGTCTCAGGATTGGAATGGGAAGGACTTGGATATCACATCTCATGCTATAGGAAGGCTCTCAGGTTTGGAAGGGGAAGGAGTTGGATATCACATTTCATGTTAGAGGTAGGATATCAGGTTTGGTAAAGAGGCATTGAGATATCACATCTCGTGCTATAGGAAGGGTCTCAGAATTGGAATGGGAAGGAGTTGGATATCACATCTCATGTTATAGGAAAGATCTCAGGTTTGGTATTAGAAGCATTGAGACATCACATCTCATGTTATAAGAAGGGTCTCAGGATTGGAATGGGAAGAAGTTGGATATCACATCTCATGCTATAGGAAGGGTCTCAGGTTTGGTATAAGCATTGAGATATTACATCTCATGCTATAGGAAGGGTCTCAGGATTGGAATGGGAAGGAGTTGTATATGACATCTCATGCCATAGGAAGGGTCCCAGGTTTGGTATAAGCATTGAGATATCACATCTCATGCTATAGGAAGGGTCTCAGGATTGGAATGGGAAGGACTTGGATATCACATATCATGCTATAGGCAGGGTCTCAGGTTTGGAAAGGGAAGGAGTTGGATATCACACTTCATGTTAGAGGTAGGATCTCAGGTTTGGTATTAGAGGCATTGAGATATCACATCTCATGCTATCAGAAGGGTCTCAGGATTGGAATGGGAATGAGTTGGATATCACATCTCATGCTAAAGGGAGGGTCTCAGGTTTGGAAGGGGAAGGATTTGGATATCACATCTCATGTTATAGGAAGGATCTCAGGTTTGGTATTAGAAGCATTGAGATATCACATCTCATGCTATCATAAGGGTCTCAGGATTGGAATGGGAAGGAGTTGGATATCACATCTCATGCTAAAGGGAGGGTCTCAGGTTTGGAAGGGGAAGGATTTGGATATCACATCACATGTTATAAGAAGGATCTCAGGTTTGGTATTAGAAGCATTGAGATAACACATCTCATGCTATCGGAAGGGTCTCAGGATTGGAATGGGAAGGAGCTGGATATCACATCTCATGCTATAGGAAGGGTCTCAGGTTTGGAACGGGAAGGAGTTGGATATCACATCTCATGTTATAGGAAGAGTCTCAGGTTTGGTATAAACATTGAGATATCACATCTCTGAAATCGGAAGTGTCTCAGGATTGGGATGGGAAGGAGTTGGATATCACATCTCATGCTATAGGGAGGTTCTCAGGTTTGATATTAGAAGCATTGAGATATCACATATGCTATTGGAAGGGTCTCAGTATTTGAATTGGAAGGAGTTGGATATCACATCTCATGCTATCGGAACGGTCTCATGTTTGGAATGGGAAGGAGTTGGATATCACATATGCTATAGGAAGTGTCTCAGGTTTGGAATGGGAATGAGTTGGATATCACATCTTATGTTATAGGAAGGGTCTCAGGTTTGGTATAAGCATTGAGATATCACATCTCTGCTATCGGAAGTGGCTCAGGATTGGAATGGGAAGGAGTTGGATATCCCATCTCATGTTATAGGACGGGTCTCTGGTTTGGTAAAAGCATTGAGATATCACATCTCATGCTATAGGAAGGGTCTCAGGATTGGAATGGGAAGGATTTGGATATCACATCTCATGCTATAGGAAGGGTCTCAGGTTTGGTATACGCATGGAGATATCACTTCTCATGCTATAGGAAGGGTCTCAGGATTGGAAAAGGAAGGAGTTGGATATCACATCTCATGTTATAGGAAGGATCTCAGGTTTGGTATTAGAAGCATTGAGATATCACATCTCATGCTATCAGAAGGGTCTCAGGATTGGAATGGGAAGGAGTTGGATATCACATCTCATGCTAAAGGGAGGGTCTCAGGTTTGGAAGGGGAAGGATTTGGATATCACATCTCATGTTATCAGAAGGATCTCAGGTTTGGTATTAGAAGTATTGAGATATCATATCTCATGCTATAGGAAGGGTCTCAGGACTGGAATGGGAAGGAGTTGGATATCACATCTCATGCTAAAGGAAGGGTCTCAGGTTTGGTAGAAGCATTGAGATATCACATCTCCTGCTATAGGAAGGGTCTTAGGATTGGAATGGGAAGGACTTAGATATCACATATCATGCTATAGGGAGGGTCTCAGTTTTGATATTAGAAGCATTGAGATATCACATCTTATGCTATCGGAAGTGTCTCAGGATTGGAATGGGAAGGAGCTGGATATCACATCTCATGCTAAAGGAAGGGTCTCAGGTTTGGAACGGGAAGGAGTTGGATATCACATCTCATGTTATAGGAAGGGTCTCAGGTTTGGTATAAGCATTGAGATATCACATCTCTGCTATCGGAGGAAGTGTCTCAGGATTGGAATGGGAAGGAGTTGGATATCCCATCTCATGCTATAGATATGCTCTCAGGTTTGGAAAGGGAAGGAGTTGGATATCACATCTCATGCTATAGGAAATTTCTCAGGATTGGAATGGGAAGTAGTTGGATATCACATCTCATGCTATAGGAAGGGTCTCAGGTTTGGTATAAGCATTGAGATATCACATCTCATGCTATAGGATGGGTCTCAGGATTGGAATGGAAGGAGTTGGATATCACATCTCATGCTATAGGAAGGGTCTCAGGATTGGAATGGGAAGTAGTTGGATATCACATCTCATGCTATAGGAAGGGTCTCAGGTTTGGTATAAGCATTGAGATATCACATCTCATGCTATAGGAAGGGTCTCAGGATTCGAATGGGAAGGAGTTGTATATGACATCTCATGCCGTAGGAAGGGTCTCAGGTTTGGTATAAGCATTGAGATATCACTTCTCATGCTATAGGAAGTGTCACAGGATTGGAATGGGAAGGAGTTGGATATCACATCTCATGTTATAGGAAGGATCTCAGGTTTGGTATTAGAAGCATTGAGAAATCACATCTCATGCTATAGGAAGGGTCTCAGGATTGGAATGGGAAGGAGTTGGATATCACATCTCATGCTAAAGGGAGGGTCTCAGGTTTGGAAGGGGAAGGATTTGGATATAACATCTCGTGTTATAGGAATGATCTCAGGTTTGGTATTAGAAGCATTGAGATATCACATCTCATGCTATCGGAAGGATCTCAGGTTTGGTGTTAGAAGCATTGAGATATCAAATCTCATGCTATAGGAAGGGTCTCAGGATTGGAATGGGAAGGAGTTGGATATCACATCTCATGCTAAAGGGAGGGTCTCAGGTTTGGAAGGGGAAGGATTTGGATATCACATCTCATGTTATCAGAAGGATCTCAGGTTTGGTATTAGAAGTATTGAGATATCATATCTCATGCTATAGGAAGGGTCTCAGGACTGGAATGGGAAGGAGTTGGATATCACATCTCATGCTAAAGGAAGGGTCTCAGGTTTGGTAGAAGCATTGAGATATCACATCTCCTGCTATAGGAAGGGTCTTAGGATTGGAATGGGAAGGACTTAGATATCACATATCATGCTATAGGGAGGGTCTCAGTTTTGATATTAGAAGCATTGAGATATCACATCTTATGCTATCGGAAGTGTCTCAGGATTGGAATGGGAAGGAGCTGGATATCACATCTCATGCTAAAGGAAGGGTCTCAGGTTTGGAACGGGAAGGAGTTGGATATCACATCTCATGTTATAGGAAGGGTCTCAGGTTTGGTATAAGCATTGAGATATCACATCTCTGCTATCGGAGGAAGTGTCTCAGGATTGGAATGGGAAGGAGTTGGATATCCCATCTCATGCTATAGATATGCTCTCAGGTTTGGAAAGGGAAGGAGTTGGATATCACATCTCATGCTATAGGAAATTTCTCAGGATTGGAATGGGAAGTAGTTGGATATCACATCTCATGCTATAGGAAGGGTCTCAGGTTTGGTATAAGCATTGAGATATCACATCTCATGCTATAGGATGGGTCTCAGGATTGGAATGGAAGGAGTTGGATATCACATCTCATGCTATAGGAAGGGTCTCAGGATTGGAATGGGAAGTAGTTGGATATCACATCTCATGCTATAGGAAGGGTCTCAGGTTTGGTATAAGCATTGAGATATCACATCTCATGCTATAGGAAGGGTCTCAGGATTCGAATGGGAAGGAGTTGTATATGACATCTCATGCCGTAGGAAGGGTCTCAGGTTTGGTATAAGCATTGAGATATCACTTCTCATGCTATAGGAAGTGTCACAGGATTGGAATGGGAAGGAGTTGGATATCACATCTCATGTTATAGGAAGGATCTCAGGTTTGGTATTAGAAGCATTGAGAAATCACATCTCATGCTATAGGAAGGGTCTCAGGATTGGAATGGGAAGGAGTTGGATATCACATCTCATGCTAAAGGGAGGGTCTCAGGTTTGGAAGGGGAAGGATTTGGATATAACATCTCGTGTTATAGGAATGATCTCAGGTTTGGTATTAGAAGCATTGAGATATCGCATCTCATGCTATCGGAAGGATCTCAGGTTTGGTGTTAGAAGCATTGAGATATCAAATCTCATGCTATAGGAAGGGTCTCAGGATTGGAATGGGAAGGAGTTGGATATCACATCTCATGCTATAGGAAGGGTCTCAGGATTGGAATGGGAAGGCGTTGTATATGACATCTCATGCCACAGGAAGGGTCTCAGGTTTGGTATAAGCATTGAGATATCACATCTCTGCTATCGGAAGGGTCTCAGGATTGGAATGGGAAGGAGTTGGATATCCCATCTTATGTTATAGGAAGTGTCTCAGGTTTGGTATTAGAAGCATTGAGATATCACATCTCATGCTATAGGAAGGGTCTCAGGATTGGAATGGGAAGGACTTGGATATCACATCTCATGCTATAGGGAGGGTCTCACGTTTGGAAAGGGAAGGGGTTGGATATCACATTTCATGTTAGAGGTAGGAATCAGGTTTGGTATTAGAGGCATTGAGATATCACATCTCATGCTATCAGAAGGGTCTCAGGATTGGAATGGGAAGGAGTTGGATATCACATCTCATGCTAAAGGGAGGGTCTCAGATTTGGAAGGGGAAGGATTTGGATATCACATCTCATGTTATAGGAAGGATCTCAGGTTTGGTATCAGAAGCATTGAGATATGACATCTCATGCTATCGGAAGGGTCTCAGGATTGGAATGGGAAGGAGTTGGATATCACATCTCATGCTATAGGAAGGGTCTCAGGTTTGGAACGGGAAGGAGTTGGATATCACATCTCATGTTATAGGAAGAGTCTCAGGTTTGGTATAAGCATTGAGATATCACATCTCTGCTATCGGAGGTGTCTCAGGATTGGGATGGGAAGGAATTGGATATCACATCTCATGCTATAGGAAGGGTCTCAGGTTTGGAACGGGAAGGAGTTGGATATCCCATCTCATGTTATAGGACGGGTCTCAGGTTTGATATTAGAAGCATTATGGGAAGGAGTTGGATATCACATATGCTATAGGAAGTGTCTCAGGTTTGGAACGGGAATGAGTTGGATATCACATCTCATGTTATAGGAAGGGTCTCAGGTTTGGTATAAGCATTGAGATATCACATCTCTGCTATCGGAAGTGGCTCAGGATTGGAATGGGAAGGAGTTGGATATCCCATCTCATGTTATAGGACGGGTCTCTGGTTTGGTATAAGCATTGAGATATCACATCTCATGCTATAGGAAGGGTCTCAGGATTGGAATGGGAAGGATTTGGATATCACATCTCATGCTATAGGAAGGGTCTCAGGTTTGGTATACGCATGGAGATATCACTTCTCATGCTATAGGAAGGGTCTCAGGATTGGAATGGGAAGGAGTTGGATATTACATCTCATGCTATAGGAAGGGTCTCAGGTTTGCTATAAGCATGGAGATATCACTTCTCATGCTATAGGAAGGGTCTCAGGATTGGAATGGGAAGGAGTTGGATATCACATCTCATGTTATAGGAAGGATCTCAGGTTTGGTATTAGAAGCATTGAGACATCACATCTCATGCTATGGGAAGGGTCTCAGGATTGGAATGGGAAGGAGTTGGATATCACATCTCATGCTATAGGAAGGGTCTCAGGTTTGGTATAAGCATTGAGATATCACATCTCATGCTATAGGAAGGGTCTCAGGATTGGAATGGGAAGGAGTTGTATATGACATCTCAGGCCATAGCAAGGGTCTCAGGTTTGGTATAAGCATTGAGATATCACATCTCTGCTATCGGAAGGGTCTCAGGATTGGAATGGGAAGGAGTTGGATATCCCATCTCATGTTATAGGAAGGGTCTCAGGTTTGGTATTAGAAGCATTGAGATATCACATCTCATGCTATAGGAAGGGTCTCAGGATTGGAATGGGAAGGACTTGGATGTCAGATCTCATGCTATAGGGAGGGTCTCAAGTTTGATATTACAAGCATTGAGATAACAAATCTCATGATATCGGAAGGGTGTCAGGATTGGAATGGGAAGGAGTTGGAAATCACATCTCATGATAAAGGAAGGGTCTAAGGTTTGGAAGGGGAAGGATTTGGATATCACATCTCACGTTATAGGACGGGTCTCAGGTTTGGTATTAGAAGCATTGAGATATCAAGTCTCATGGTATAGGAAGGGTCTCAGAATTGGAATGGGAAGGAGTTGGATATCACATCTCAAGCTATAGGAAGGGTCTCAGGATTGGAATGGGAAGGAGTTTGATATCACATCTCATGCCATAGTATGGGTCTCAGGTTTGGTAGAAGCATTGGGATATCACATCTCATGCTATCGGAAGGGTATCAGGATTGGATTTGGAAGGAGTTGGATATCCCATCTCATGCTATAGGAAGGGTCTCAGGTTGGAATGGGAAGGAGTTGGATATCACATCTCATGTTATAGGAAGGGTCTCAGGATTGGAATGGGAAGGAGTTGGATATCCCATCTCATGTTATAGGACGGGTCTCTGGTTTGGTATAAGCATTGAGATATCACATCTCATGCTATAGGAAGGGTCTCAGGATTGGAATGGGAAGGATTTGGATATCACATCTCATGCTATAGGAAGGGTCTCAGGTTTGGTATACGCATGGAGATATCACTTCTCATGCTATAGGAAGGGTCTCAGGATTGGAATGGGAAGGAGTTGGATATCACATCTCATGCTATAGGAAGGGTCTCAGGTTTGGAACGGGAAGGAGTTGGATATCACATCTCATGTTATAGGAAGAGTCTCAGGTTTGGTATAAACATTGAGATATCACATCTCTGAAATCGGAAGTGTCTCAGGATTGGGATGGGAAGGAGTTGGATATCACATCTCATGCTATAGGGAGGTTCTCAGGTTTGATATTAGAAGCATTGAGATATCACATATGCTATTGGAAGGGTCTCAGTATTGGAATTGGAAGGAGTTGGATATCACATCTCATGCTATCGGAAGGGTCTCATGTTTGGAATGGGAAGGAGTTGGATATCACATATGCTATAGGAAGTGTCTCAGGTTTGGAATGGGAATGAGTTGGATATCACATCTTATGTTATAGGAAGGGTCTCAGGTTTGGTATAAGCATTGAGATATCACATCTCTGCTATCGGAAGTGGCTCAGGATTGGAATGGGAAGGAGTTGGATATCCCATCTCATGTTATAGGACGGGTCTCTGGTTTGGTAAAAGCATTGAGATATCACATCTCATGCTATAGGAAGGGTCTCAGGATTGGAATGGGAAGGATTTGGATATCACATCTCATGCTATAGGAAGGGTCTCAGGTTTGGTATACGCATGGAGATATAACTTCTCATGCTATAGGAAGGGTCTCAGGATTGGAAAAGGAAGGAGTTGGATATCACATCTCATGTTATAGGAAGGATCTCAGGTTTGGTATTAGAAGCATTGAGATATCACATCTCATGCTATCAGAAGGGTCTCAGGATTGGAATGGGAAGGAGTTGGATATCACATCTCATGCTAAAGGGAGGGTCTCAAGTTTGGAAGGGGAAGGATTTGGATATCACATCTCATGTTATCAGAAGGATCTCAGGTTTGGTATTAGAAGTATTGAGATATCATATCTCATGCTATAGGAAGGGTCTCAGGACTGGAATGGGAAGGAGTTGGATATCACATCTCATGCTAAAGGAAGGGTCTCAGGTTTGGTAGAAGCATTGAGATATCACATCTCCTGCTATAGGAAGGGTCTTAGGATTGGAATGGGAAGGACTTAGATATCACATATCATGCTATAGGGAGGATCTCAGTTTTGATATTAGAAGCATTGAGATATCACATCTTATGCTATCGGAAGTGTCTCAGGATTGGAATGGGAGGAGCTGGATATCACATCTCATGCTAAAGGAAGGGTCTCAGGTTTGGAACGGGAAGGAGTTGGATATCACATCTCATGTTATAGGAAGGGTCTCAGGTTTGGTATAAGCATTGAGATATCACATCTCTGCTATCGGAAGTGTCTCAGGATTGGAATGGGAAGGAGTTGGATATCCCATCTCATGCTATAGATATGCTCTCAGGTTTGGAAAGGGAAGGAGTTGGATATCACATCTCATGCTATAGGAAATTTCTCAGGATTGGAATGGGAAGTAGTTGGATATCACATCTCATGCTATAGGAAGGGTCTCAGGTTTGGTATAAGCATTGAGACATCACATCTCATGCTATAGGATGGGTCTCAGGATTGGAATGGAAGGAGTTGGATATCACATCTCATGCTATAAGAAGGGTCTCAGGATTGGAATGGGAAGTAGTTGGATATCACATCTCATGCTATAGGAAGGGTCTCAGGTTTGGTATTAGAAGCATTGAGATATCACATCTCATGCTATAGGAAGGGTCTCAGGATTGGAATGGGAAGGAATTGGATATCACATCTCATGCTATAGATAGGCTCTCAGGTTTGGAAAGGGAAGGAGTTGGATATCACATCTCATGCTATAGGAAGGGTCTCAGGATTGGAATGAGAAGTAGTTGGATATCACATCTCATGCTATAGGAAGGGTCTCAGGTTTGGTATAAGCATTGAGATATCACATCTCATGCTATAGGAAGGGTCTCAGGATTGGAATGGGAAGGAGTTGTATATGACATCTCATGCCGTAGGAAGGGTCTCAGGTTTGGTATAAGCATTGAGATATCACTTCTCATGCTATAGGAAGTGTCGCAGGATTTGTAGGGTATTTTGTGGAGATTTGGGGCCTGACGGTATTTTATTACCGCCGAAAAATAACTTAGCAATAATCACTCTTTGTATTCAGATTTGGCCATGTGCAACAATAATACAATGGACATGCATTATTTCAGCACCCAGACCTGCATATTTGGTATACGTGGTTGGTGGTATTTTGGTGAGCATAATTCCCTTGTTTTATTTGTGGCCCCAATGTCCAGAATCCCTTATCTTTGCTTAGATTTTTCGTGTGATCACTAGAGAGACCTCAGACATGCATTCTAGGAATACCACATTTTCCAGTGATAGTGTTGGTGTGCCACCATGGGCGAACTCACTGACTTATTTACGACAGAGAGCTATATGTGGTAGTCTTGTGGTAATTTCCACTACCTTATATACGGTAGGGAGCTATGTTTAGAGAGTCTCTCTTCCCGTTGGCTCATGTACCTCCAACAAGCTATGCTACAGTCACTCACAATTATTCATACTGATTTTGATATGCACACATCTGTCTTAAAATGACCATTGCACTGTTTAAAAATCTCCCCACATCATCAGCATTGTAATGGTAAACAATAAACATCACCCGTCTGTTTTCAAATATTTTTCTGTATTATAAAAGTTGTATTTAAAAACGATCTCATTCTTTACAGAAATAAAATGGTACAGTCAAAGCATTGTCTGTGACACACTGCAAAGAGAGTGGCGGAGAACAGAACTCAAATTGCAACATTAGCACATGATTAAGACACGCACAGGAATCCTACACTGACTGCATATTACCGTACACACTCAGCTCCCACACTTCTCATTACCTTATCTTTTTAGTTGTTCTCTTTGTGAATGTGGCTCTCTTGGATTAACTCCAGCAAAAAGGAACGCTTGCCTTCTCAAACCGGGGTCATTGCCTGGAATTCTCAGCTTTTGCAGATAGGAATGCCTCAGCCAGTGGAAAGGTCCTTCTTTCAGCTCTCCCCAATCTCGACTGCAGCATGACACAGGAATCTGCATTCAGTCAGGAGCCCCACAGCCAGGTCTTCTCCCCAATAGTGCAGAAAGATGTCTGCCTGTCTTTTTTCCCGTTACTGCCCACTAAAACTTTCCTCTCAGCCCTCTGTATGACGTGTCCCAATGAAATCCATCATCTCTCATCCTCCTACTCTTCAACAATAGCTTCGCTTATACATTTGCAATTGTTGCAAATCTGACTTCCTTCTTCCTGCAGTTACTGTGCACAAAAACACGGAGAATCAGGCAGAGAAGAGAAGAAAAAAAAAATCTGCACACGCATTTAAATGGTTTTCAGAGTATGCCTAATTCTGCAGTGGAGAACACATTTTATTAGTGGGTTATGTTAAATAAGGTTTTATTAGTCAGGTTAATTGTTAATAGGTTAGCTGTTAATTTTCAAATGTGTCTCTAGCAATATAGGCATTTCAGGTGAAAAATAGTGTGCATTTTTAAATGAGCACGTGTGCTTTTAACTGTAAAAATAGATTTGCATCTTATATGTTAAAATCGTTTTTGACTGAATAGCCTGTCTTTCCTTGTTAATCTGGTAACCCATATAGCAATGCACCACACCCTTGTGGTGGTGCTGCAAAAAAATGTGCTACTTGTGCAGTATTACTGTACTCTGTACTGTAACACGCCAAATATCCTTACATATACCCTCCTTTTGTTTTTAGAACTTGGCTATAATCCAAGCCAATTCCTAAAAACAACTTGTTCTATTTTTTTTTACAATATAGCAATCCAACAAAATGAATATTCATGTGCATCAATGAAAATTTGCAATCAACATTTCATCTGAGTCCATCAGTCCATAAAATGTTCCACATTTGCCTTCTCAGTGGAAGTGGCATTACTTTAAGTTTAAATTTTCCAAGTCAATTAAAAACAATGAAATAAAACAACTAACTAAAACAAATAAGTAATATAACAAGTTAAAATAAATAATTAAAATAATAAATACGTGGAACTTCATATGCCGGAACTTTTGTTTTGTCTCTTTTGGTATGTCCCGACCAGCGATGTTATTCGGTTCATTCGAGTACTCTTTCATCTTGGCAATCTTGAATCCACAGTAGTCATCTCTTTTGGCATTCCGGTTATTTTGTCTTCACCTCCACCTGGAGGCAGGCATCTTTTGGTCTTCATCCAGGGGACTCCAGGACTCCATCGTCTCCCGTGGCCTCTGATCCCGGAACCTCCGACCAAATAATGTTAATTGTCTAAATCAAAATAGAAAATAAACAGATTAAGTACATAGCACAATACTAACTTCCACCTTTTGCCAAAAATAAAACATGCTTGGTAAAAATATTTCGTTTATATTTTTTTCTGTTTTTTTTTTTCTGAAATCAAATACAAGTTAAAAGAAAACAAGCATATATAAAACAGCATTCAATATTTAATACACTTTCTCTCTGCACACCAACCATGAGCTTCCATTATATGTGCATTTATTTATTTATTTATTTATATTTATTTTATATTATATTTTACATATACTACAGTGTTTATGTGCCATCATAACAATCAACTTTTTAACTTCTTTGTCACTGCCTCCTGATTGTACCCATTTATTTTCTCTTTTTGTGTTCAAGTGATTTTATCTGTTTCTACATGCTCAAGCCGCCTGATCTCATGTCTGGGATGGCATGGTTTGATTTGATTTACATGGACAAACTGCTCTATTGCTGTTTCACCTTCATTTTTCAAAATTTTATACACTACAGGAGAAACCTTATCTATAATTCGAAATGGCCCCTGCCAGGCTGCTGGAAATTTAGAATTTTTCTGTTTACTTTTTCCAAAATGAAACTTGTACACCTGATCCCCTACATTGTATTCCTTTACTGACGTCTTTTTGTCATAATATGACTTAGCACTGTCAGCAGCCCTTTCCAGATTTCTCTGCACAAAAGCAAATGCATGTTGCAAATGCCTCCTCAGTTCATCAATATATTCATGAACCGTGGATGCACTCACTAGAGTTTGCTCATGTGTTCTGTATAGTAGGTGTTGTGGTAACACCATTTTCCTACCTGTCAAGACCTCATGGGGGCTAACACCTGTTGCTTTGGCAGGAGTCGACCTGATTGCCATCAGAACCAACGGTAAACGTAAATCCCAGCTGGAACCTGCTTCTGCCACAAATTTCTTTAAAATATCCACAACAGACCTATTGCTTCTTTCAACTGTACCTGAAGACGCCGCCCGATATGCGATATGTAGTTTCCTTTTCACACCTAGTATTTTCCATACCTTACTCATTAGAGTACTTGTGAAATGACTTCCTCTGTCTGACTCAATTCTTTGTGGCAACCCAAACCTTGAGAACACATGGTTCACCAGTAATGTGGCTGCTGTTTGCGCACTACAATCTGGTGCAGGAATGCACTCAATCCACTTCGACATCAAACATACCACACTCAAAATATAACGGTGTCCCCTGCTCGACCTTTTTAAAGGACCTACATAGTCTATTTGCAAATCTGACCATGGGAGAGTTAGGCCTCTTTTCATCAATGGTGCTCTATGCATTGGTGAAGCAGGTTTAAATTGGGCGCATACTAGACATCCTCTAGTATATAATTCCACATCTTGGGACATATGAGGCCAGTAAGCATAATCTTTTAGTATTTCTAATGTTTTTTGTGAACCTCTATGGCCTGCAGTTATGGCATCATGTGCATGGTGTAGCATTAGTCCTCTGAATGAAAGGGGTACTACCCACTGTATTTGTCCTGTTATGGACTCTCTAATCATGAGTCCATCCTGTAATCTGATTCGTGTTTTGTTCTTTAATAACACCCTCAACTCTTCTTTTCCCATGCAATCTTTTTCTGTTAAAGGATTTTGTTCAGGATCTATCAAATGATTATAATAGATTCCCAAAATTTGATCATTCTTTTGTGCCTCAATCAAATCTTGGTCTGGCGTGTCATGACTCCACTGCACCACCGGTTGATCTACCTCCTTTGGTGCTTTAGAACGTGTGACTGCATCAATTTGTATTTCACCCATTAAATAATCAATAGGTAGCAATTCTCCCATCACAGCCCCAATCTTAGCCAGATGGTCTGCCTTATCATTTCCCTCCTTATCCTCTCCTGGTGTTTTTAAATGCCCACAAATTTTTCTCCAGTATATTGTTAAATTATTTTCTGACACCAATTTGTCTATGGCTTGTATCATTTTTCCATGTTTAAGTGGTTTTTTGTTTTAAGATAATCATTTATACCAACGTGAACCCATGGTTGCTCATCTTCCATGTGTATTTCTGCCAGAGTGGTAATGTGTTTTTCTGAATCTGTTTTAGGAACAATATTCTGTTTGCATGTTTTCTCTTTTAAATAGAAACGTAATGTGTGCTCATCTATGGCAGTCTGCCAATCTTTCCTTGGGTCCAAGTATATTTGTACAGGTAGTTTTTCATTGTCGCTCTGATCTTTGTCTTGACACATTAATATAACAGTGACACTAGGTATGCAGCTATTCTGGAGATATACCTCCACAGCATCATTTGTTTTGGCAACGGTGTGACATTCTTTTATATTGCTGTTTTGTGATTTTAGTTTCTTAGGCCTCAATGGTTTTTTTGTTAAGGACCACAGCACTCCATTCACCCCATCTATGAGAGGAGACAATCTTTTCAGGCAATCTGTCCCCATCAGAAATGGAATTTCACAAATAGATGTGATCAATACCTCTTGTTTCATTCTGTGCTTTCCTATTTTTATGTCAACCTCAGTTACACCTATGATGGGCACCTCCTCCCCATTAAAGTTATGCACTGGGCCTTGATTTTCCTTCACTGTGATCTGACTCTGTGGAGGCCTCCCTTCATTGATACTCTTTGCCAGCTCCTTGGACATAATTGTGGCCTGTGCGCCAGTGTCAATCATAGCAAAGGTGTGGCATTTTTCTTCTACAGTGATGGGTGCATAATATCTGTCCTCAACTTCCTCTAATACACATAAGAAATGTGAATTCTTACTGATTTCAGGGCTCACCTTTCTCAGGTCTTTTTCACTTTTGGCTAAGCACATTGGTAAATGAAAAGACATTTTTCCCTCCTTTTTACCCATTTCTGTGCGAGATATTTTATTCATTTCTCCATGTTCAGAGGTTTTTTGGAGTGTGGCCACTGTTCGCCCATCCATCTGGGTAACATCAGAGACCCCATTACAACCTTCCAACTGAACATGTGTAACAACATCATTCAGCAATTTGTCATTTTTTAATTCTGTGCATTTGTGATCATTTAGTGTAATACCAGCTCTTGCAGCCTCGTCAAGAATATGTGGCTCAAAGAATTTTTCAGGTGATTGACTTGTACCCTCCTTGTGAGTATTTCCTTTTTCTGTCCGTGTTTGGTCATTGTTTTGCTTGCCCAGGGAAGGAGCTATGGCATCCCCACTTACTCCCTGTTCACTGGTATTCCCCATGCATGAGTCATTTTTCTTAAATCTGTTCCTTTGTTCTTTTGGAATTCCTAATGTTTCTTTTTCATTTGTGCAAATCTTTACTGTTTTATTTAGCTCTAAGTTAAACCGTACCTCTTTTTTAGAAGTATTTGCACTTTCTATCACAATTTCATTTACTGGTACTTTCATATTTAATCCATTAGGCATCTCAGAGTCGTTATGCAAAATTATATCAGAGCAATCTGTCATTTTGGCACTGCGATTATCATGAGTACTTAGTCACTTTTCGGAAGCCCCCCGGTCATTGCTATGGCCATCAGCCCCCTCTTTGGAAGGTTGTTTTTGCGCTGTATAGAGCTTTCCTATTTGCTCAGCTAACATTTTCACTTGGGCCTCAAGGCACTGGAACCTTTCCATCTCTCTAGGATCCTCTTTCTGTGGCCTAGGTCGATATTGGTTGTTTCCCCCCTGATTGGATCTATTCTGATACCTCTCAGGTGATTGATACCGGTTGGGATGGTTTCTGAACTCTTGATTCATTTGTGGAGGGGAGCGGGTTGCACCCATCCTTTGATTATAGTCCCTTGGTGGGGAATCATTGTACTGGCGTGGACTGTAGTTCACGTTTTGCCTCATGTCCTGTCTCTCAGATTGTGGGTACTGGCCCCTATGTTGATTTCCATTATCAGTAAATCGATCCACATATCGGGGCCTATCCTGATTACCATATATCATGGTGTTGGGATCAAACCTACTCCGTGTCCCCAATGACTGGTAGGGACCATCATTTCTTTGATCTTGATTTTGTCTCTGGTTATTGTTCATACCTGCCATATCAGACCGGTATCTTACCCGGGGTCTATCCCCTAAGTACCTAGGGCTGATGTAGCTCTCTCTATTACTAGGATCATGTGTTTGGAATATTGGTACAGGAAATGGCGATCTTTGTTGATTACCCCTTTGTTCAGGTGTCACATTATTTTTACCTTGACTTTGAGCAGACTCAAGGGACATTTGGGCTGACCTGATTTCCATTACTGTGGCTGAGGGTTCTTTAGATTTATGCCTGGTATCTTTCATTTTATCACTTTCTCTACCCTGACAATAGAGTACCTCATATAGCTTTGTGCTTTGATGTACAATCCATTCAAGGGACTTGTCACGGTCAAATTCACGGACCAATTGGGATATGATGTCTTTCTGTAGCCCATAGAAGTATGCAGTTTTAAACTCATTGGAATTTGAGTCAAAAGATACATCAAAGCGAGAGAATGCTCTTTTTAAGTCTTGTAAAAATTGGCGAGGGGATGTATTAGGTCCAGCAGTAATTGTGTACGCGACTTTCTTTGCCTCCTGCAATGACTGAAAAGGAGAAAAATGACGCCTAATTTCTTTTTCAAACTCCAGCCATGTCATATTCTGCTGTTCATTTAATCCCCTTATGATGCTGGCCGTCGGGGCATCTAAAGTTAAATGAAAATATTGTCTGTACTGTTCCTTAGGTATCTGGAGTGCTTTAAAAATGTCATGCACCGCTTCTAAGTGATCCTCAATGCAGCATTCACCTCCCTTTTTAAATGGTTTGATCAGGGCTTTAATGGATTTCATTATTTTTATGGGGCTACTTGTTGCAATACATGGAATTGCACTATTTTGTGAGTCAATCCTGTTTTCAGGTGTATGAGATTGGTGACTGCCCCCAATGGGAGTATCAAATCCCCCAAGGGCGCTGCAACCAAGTTCAGTCACCGGCCCAGTCACTGGGGCACTAGCTCTTTGGGCAGAGCTAGAATTCACCTCCACTCCATTGAATGTGGTACCCTGCCGCCTCTCTTGGGACCTGGGAATGCACATTTGCTGTTCTAAGTCCTTACACTTTTTAAGGAGTCTGGTTGCTTCATTCTGCAAATAATTATTTTCATCGCTCATTTTATTAATCGCCTCCTGCATGTCGCACATTTGCATTTGGCATTCATTGAACTCTTTATTTCTTTTGTCTCTTTCTTGAATCATTTTAATCATTTCTTGTTCTGCACTCTGGAGATCACCTTCTTTTTCACAATGCTCTTTTTGTAAAATCTGCATTTCTGAAACAACCTCATCTTTATCCTGCCTAATGTGATCCACTAAGGCTTTTAAGTGTGCCAATTCTTGCTCACTATCTTCAAATTGTTTCTTGCTTTTGGATAACTGAGTATCAAAGTCTCTGCATTTTAATTGCATGTCTTTTTGGCATACATCCAATTCTGCTCTCAACATTTCCTGATTTTTACTTGCCCCCTCTAATTCAGTCTTTAACCTGTTAATTAGCTGAGTATCATTCTCTTGCATTCGCAGGGACTTGTTTAAAATAAACCATATTTTGCCGCATAGCCGTATTAAACAGTCTTTCTCTGCATTTTTATCGGCTGCATTCAATAATCTTGTAAGGCAGACCTGAATTATGCTGCCTTCTGCAAAGATATTGTCTAGTTTTTCTTTCTGCACCTCACCCTGAATGCGGTTACTCCATTCTAACGTGCTATTCGAAGACCAATTCCCATGTGCAAATAACTTTGCCTCTAAATATTGCACTAGATCTGAGAATGTGGTTTCCCTTTGTGACATTCTGAAATTCGTTTTTAGTGGCACTCTGCTATTATAAAATGGGTTCCCTTTAATGTGCAAATGGCAGTGTGAGACACGCTTGCCACGCCCAGTAGGTACTCTATGATCACTTTCCCGGCCTGCAACGCACCATAAATATGTAGGGTATTTTGTGGAGATTTGGGGCCTGACGGTATTTTATTACCGCCGAAAAATAACTTAGCAATAATCACTCTTTGTATTCAGATTTGGCCATGTGCAACAATAATACAATGGACATGCATTATTTCAGCACCCAGACCTGCATATTTGGTATACGTGGTTGGTGGTATTTTGGTGAGCATAATTCCCTTGTTTTATTTGTGGCCCCAATGTCCAGAATCCCTTATCTTTGCTTAGATTTTTCGTGTGATCACTAGAGAGACCTCAGAACTGCATTCTAGGAATACCACATTTTCCAGTGATAGTGTTGGTGTGCCACCATGGGCGAACTCACTGACTTATTTACGACAGAGAGCTATATGTGGTAGTCTTGTGGTAATTTCCACTACCTTATATACGGTAGGGAGCTATGTTCAGAGAGTCTCTCTTCCCGTTGGCTCATGTACCTCCAACAAGCTATGCTACAGTCACTCACAATTATTCATACTGATTTTGACATGCACACATCTGTCTTAAAATGACCATTGCACTGTTTAAAAATCTCCCCACATCATCAGCATTGTAATGGTAAACAATAAACATCACCCGTCTGTTTTCAAATATTTTTCTGTATTATAAAAGTTGTATTTAAAAACGATCTCATTCTTTACAGAAATAAAATGGTACAGTCAAAGCATTGTCTGTGACACACTGCAAAGAGAGTGGCGGAGAACAGAACTCAAATTGCAACATTAGCACTTGATTAAGACACGCACAGGAATCCTACACTGACTGCATATTACCGTACACACTCAGCTCCCACACTTCTCATTACCTTATCTTTTTAGTTGTTCTCTTTGTGAATGTGTCTCTCTTGGATTAACTCCAGCAAAAAGGAACGCTTGCCTTCTCAAACCGGGGTCATTGCCTGGAATTCTCAGCTTTTGCAGATAGGAATGCCTCAGCCAGTGGAAAGGTCCTTCTTTCAGCTCTCCCCAATCTCGACTGCAGCATGACACAGGAATCTGCATTCAGTCAGGAGCCCCACAGCCAGGTCTTCTCCCCAATAGTGCAGAAAGATGTCTGCCTGTCTTTTTTCCCGTTACTGCCCACTAAAACTTTCCTCTCAGCCCTCTGTATGACGTGTCCCAATGAAATCCATCATCTCTCATCCTCCTACTCTTCAACAATAGCTTCGCTTATACATTTGCAATTGTTGCAAATCTGACTTCCTTCTTCCTGCAGTTACTGTGCACAAAAACACGGAGAATCAGGCAGAGAAGAGAAGAAAAAAAAAATCTGCACACGCATTTAAATGGTTTTCAGAGTATGCCTAATTCTGCAGTGGAGTACACATTTTATTAGTGGGTTATGTTAAATAAGGTTTTATTAGTCAGGTTAATTGTTAATAGGTTAGCTGTTAATTTTCAAATGTGTCTCTAGCAATATAGGCATTTCAGGTGAAAAATAGTGTGCATTTTTAAATGAGCACGTGTGCTTTTAACTGTAAAAATAGATTTGCATCTTATATGTTAAAATCGTTTTTGACTGAATAGCCTGTCTTTCCTTGTTAATCTGGTAACCCATATAGCAATGCACCGCACCCTTGTGGTGGTGCTGCAAAAAAATGTGCTACTTGTGCAGTATTACTGTACTCTGTACTGTAACACGCCAAATATCCTTACAGATTGGAATGGGAAGGAGTTGGATATCACATCTCATGTTATAGGAAGGATCTCAGGTTTGGTATTAGAAGCATTGAGAAATCACATCTCATGCTATAGGAAGGGTCTCAGGATTGGAATGGGAAGGAGTTGGATATCACATCTCATGCTAAAGGGAGGTCTCAGGTTTGGAAGGGGAAGGATTTGGATATAACATCTCGTGTTATAGGAATGATCTCAGGTTTGGTATTAGAAGCATTGAGATATCACATCTCAAGCTATCGGAAGGATCTCAGGTTTGGTGTTAGAAGCATTGAGATATCAAATCTCATGCTATAGGAAGGGTCTCAGGATTGGAATGGGAAGGAGTTGGATATCACATCTCATGCTATAGGAAGGGTCTCAGGATTGGAATGGGAAGGAGTTGTATATGACATCTCATGCCACAGGAAGGGTCTCAGGTTTGGTATAAGCATTGAGATATCACATCTCTGCTATCGGAAGGGTCTCAGGATTGGAATGGGAAGGAGTTGGATATCCCATCTTATGTTATAGGAAGTGTCTCAGGTTTGGTATTAGAAGCATTGAGATATCACATCTCATGCTATAGGAAGGGTCTCAGGATTGGAATGGGAAGGACTTGGATATCACATCTCATGCTATAGGGAGGGTCTCACGTTTGGAAAGGGAAGGGGTTGGATATCACATTTCATGTTAGAGGTAGGAATCAGGTTTGGTATTAGAGGCATTGAGATATCACATCTCATGCTATCAGAAGGGTCTCAGGATTGGAATGGGAAGGAGTTGGATATCACATCTCATGCTAAAGGGAGGGTCTCAGATTTGGAAGGGGAAGGATTTGGATATCACATCTCATGTTATAGGAAGGATCTCAGGTTTGGTATCAGAAGCATTGAGATATGACATCTCATGCTATTGGAAGGATCTCAGGTTTGGTATTAGAGGCATTGAGATATCACATCTCATGCTAAAGGGAGGGGCCCAGGTTTGGAAGGGGAAGGATTTGGATATCACATCTCTTATTATAGGAAGGATCACAGGTTTGGTGTTAGAAGCATTGAGTTATCACATCTCATGCTATCGGAAGGGTCTCAGGATTGGAATGGGAAGGAGTTGGATATCACATCTCATGCTATAGGAAGGGTCTCAGGTTTGGAACGGGAAGGAGTTGGATATCACATCTCATGTTATAGGAAGAGTCTCAGGTTTGGTATAAGCATTGAGATATCACATCTCTGCTATCGGAGGTGTCTCAGGATTGGGATGGGAAGGAATTGGATATCACATCTCATGCTATAGGAAGGGTCTCAGGTTTGGAACGGGAAGGAGTTGGATATCCCATCTCATGTTATAGGACGGGTCTCAGGTTTGATATTAGAAGCATTGAGATATCACATCGCATGCTGTAGGAAGGGTCTCAGGTTTGGAATGGGAAGGATTTGGATATCACATTTCATGTCATAGGAAGGATCTCAGGTTTGGTATTAGAAGCATTGATACATCACATCTCATGCTATAGGAATGGTCTCAGGATTGGAATGGGTAGGAGTTGGATATTACATTCTTGCTGTAGGAAGGGTCTCATGTTTGGAATGGGAAGGAGTTGGATATCACATCTCATGTTATAGGAAGGGTCTCAGGTTTGGTATAAGCATTGAGATATCACATCTCATGCTATAGGAAGGGTCTCAGGATTGGAATGGGAAGGAATTGGATATCACATCTCATGCTATAGATAGGCTCTCAGGTTTGGAAAGGGAAGGAGTTGGATATCACATCTCATGCTATAGGAAGGGTCTCAGGATTGGAATGGGAAGTAGTTGGATATCACATCTCATGCTATAGGAAGGGTCTCAGGTTTGGTATAAGCATTGAGATATCACATCTCATGCTATAGGAAGGGTCTCAGGATTGGAATGGGAAGGAGTTGTATATGACATCTCATGCCGTAGGAAGGGTCTCAGGTTTGGTATAAGCATTGAGATATCACTTCTCATGCTATAGGAAGTGTCTCAGGATTGGAATGGGAAGGAGTTGGATATCACATCTCATGTTATAGGAAGGAGCTCAGGTTTGGTATTAGAAGCATTGAGAAATCACATCTCATGCTATAGGAAGGGTCTCAGGATTGGAATGGGAAGGAGTTGGATATCACATCTCATGCTAAAGGGAGGGTCTCAGGTTTGGAAGGGGAAGGATTTGGATATAACATCTCGTGTTATAGGAATGATCTCAGGTTTGGTATTAGAAGCATTGAGATATCACATCTCATGCTATCGGAAGGATCTCAGGTTTGGTGTTAGAAGCATTGAGATATCAAATCTCATGCTATAGGAAGGGTCTCAGGATTGGAATGGGAAGGAGTTGGATATCACATCTCATGCTATAGGAAGGGTCTCAGGATTGGAATGGGAAGGAGTTGTATATGACATCTCATGCCACAGGAAGGGTCTCAGGTTTGGTATAAGCATTGAGATATCACATCTCTGCTATCGGAAGGGTCTCAGGATTGGAATGGGAAGGAGTTGGATATCCCATCTTATGTTATAGGAAGTGTCTCAGGTTTGGTATTAGAAGCATTGAGATATCACATCTCATGCAATAGGAAGGGTCTCAGGATTGGAATGGGAAGGACTTGGATATCACATCTCATGCTATAGGGAGGGTCTCACGTTTGGAAAGGGAAGGCGTTGGATATCACATTTCATGTTAGAGGTAGGAATCAGGTTTGGTATTAGAGGCATTGAGATATCACATCTCATGCTATCAGAAGGGTCTCAGGATTGGAATGGGAAGGAGTTGGATATCACATCTCATGCTAAAGGGAGGGTCTCAGATTTGGAAGGGGAAGGATTTGGATATCACATCTCATGTTATAGGAAGGATCTCAGGTTTGGTATCAGAAGCATTGAGATATGACATCTCATGCTATTGGAAGGATCTCAGGTTTGGTATTAGAGGCATTGAGATATCACATCTCATGCTAAAGGGAGGGGCCCAGGTTTGGAAGGGGAAGGATTTGGATATCACATCTCTTATTATAGGAAGGATCACAGGTTTGGTATAAGAAGCATTGAGTTATCACATCTCATGCTATCGGAAGGGTCTCAGGATTGGAATGGGAAGGAGTTGGATATCACATCTCATGCTATAGGAAGGGTCTCAGGTTTGGAACGGGAAGGAGTTGGATATCACATCTCATGTTATAGGAAGAGTCTCAGGTTTGGTATAAGCATTGAGATATCACATCTCTGCTATCGGAGGTGTCTCAGGATTGGGATGGGAAGGAATTGGATATCACATCTCATGCTATAGGAAGGGTCTCAGGTTTGGAACGGGAAGGAGTTGGATATCCCATCTCATGTTATAGGACGGGTCTCAGGTTTGATATTAGAAGCATTGAGATATCACATCGCATGCTGTAGGAAGGGTCTCAGGTTTGGAATGGGAAGGATTTGGATATCACATTTCATGTCATAGGAAGGATCTCAGGTTTGGTATTAGAAGCATTGATATATCACATCTCATGCTATAGGAATGGTCTCAGGATTGGAATGGGTAGGAGTTGGATATTACATTCTTGCTGTAGGAAGGGTCTCATGTTTGGAATGGGAAGGAGTTGGATATCACATATGCTATAGGAAGTGTCTCAGGTTTGGAACGGGAATGAGTTGGATATCACATCTCATGTTATAGGAAGGGTCTCAGGTTTGGTATAAGCATTGAGATATCACATCTCTGCTATCGGAAGTGGCTCAGGATTGGAATGGGAAGGAGTTGGATATCCCATCTCATGGTATAGGACGGGTCTCTGGTTTGGTATAAGCATTGAGATATCACATCTCATGCTATAGGAAGGGTCTCAGGATTGGAATGGGAAGGATTTGGATATCACATCTCATGCTATAGGAAGGGTCTCAGGTTTGGTATACGCATGGAGATATCACTTCTCATGCTATAGGAAGGGTCTCAGGATTGGAATGGGAAGGAGTTGGATATTACATCTCATGCTATAGGAAGGGTCTCAGGTTTGCTATAAGCATGGAGATATCACTTCTCATGCTATAGGAAGGGTCTCAGGATTGGAATGGGAAGGAGTTGGATATCACATCTCATGTTATAGGAAGGATCTCAGGTTTGGTATTAGAAGCATTGAGACATCACATCTCATGCTATGGGAAGGGTCTCAGGATTGGAATGGGAAGGAGTTGGATATCACATCTCATGCTATAGGAAGGGTCTCAGGTTTGGTATAAGCATTGAGATATCACATCTCATGCTATAGGAAGGGTCTCAGGATTGGAATGGGAAGGAGTTGTATATGACATCTCAGGCCATAGCAAGGGTCTCAGGTTTGGTATAAGCATTGAGATATCACATCTCTGCTATCGGAAGGGTCTCAGGATTGGAATGGGAAGGAGTTGGATATCCCATCTCATGTTATAGGAAGGGTCTCAGGTTTGGTATTAGAAGTATTGAGATATCACATCTCATGCTATAGGAAGGGTCTCAGGATTGGAATGGGAAGGACTTGGATGTCAGATCTCATGCTATAGGGAGGGTCTCAAGTTTGATATTAGAAGCATTGAGATAACAAATCTCATGATATCGGAAGGGTGTCAGGATTGGAATGGGAAGGAGTTGGAAATCACATCTCATGATAAAGGAAGGGTCTAAGGTTTGGAAGGGGAAGGATTTGGATATCACATCTCACGTTATAGGACGGTTCTCAGGTTTGGTATTAGAAGCATTGAGATATCAAGTCTCATGGTATAGGAAGGGTCTCAGAATTGGAATGGGAAGGAGTTGGATATCACATCTCAAGCTATAGGAAGGGTCTCAGGATTTGAATGGGAAGGAGTTTGATATCACATCTCATGCTATAGTATGGGTCTCAGGTTTGGTAGAAGCATTGGGATATCACATCTCATGCTATCGGAAGGGTATCAGGATTGGATTTGGAAGGAGTTGGATATCCCATCTCATGCTATAGGAAGGGTCTCAGGTTGGAATGGGAAGGAGTTGGATATCACATCTCATGTTATAGGAAGGGTCTCAGGATTGGAATGGGAAGGAGTTGGATATCCCATCTCATGTTATAGGACGGGTCTCTGGTTTGGTATAAGCATTGAGATATCACATCTCATGCTATAGGAAGGGTCTCAGGATTGGAATGGGAAGGATTTGGATATCACATCTCATGCTATAGGAAGGGTCTCAGGTTTGGTATACGCATGGAGATATCACTTCTCATGCTATAGGAAGGGTCTCAGGATTGGAATGGGAAGGAGTTGGATATCACATCTCATGCTATAGGAAGGGTCTCGGGTTTGGTATAAGCATGGAGATATCACTTCTCATGCTATAGGAAGGGTCTCAGGATTGGAATGGGAAGGAGTTGGATATCACATCTCATGTTATAGGAAGGATCTCAGGTTTGGTATTAGAAGCATTGAGACATCACATCTCATGCTAGGGGAAGGGTCTCAGGATTAGAATGGGAAGGACTTGGATATCCCATCTCATGTTATAGGAAGGGTCTCAGGTTTGGTATTAGAAGCATTGAGATATCACATCTCATGCTATAGGAAGGGTCTCAGGATTGGAATGGGAAGGACTTGGATGTCAGATCTCATGCTATAGGGAGGGTCTCAAGTTTGATATTAGAAACATTGAGATAACAAATCTCATGATATCGGAAGGGTGTCAGGATTGGAATGGGAAGGAGTTGGATATCACATATCATGATAAAGGAAGGGTCTAAGGTTTGGAAGGGGAAGGATTTGGATATCACATCTCATGTTATAGGACGGGTCTCAGGTTTGGTATTAGAAGCATTGAGATATCAAGTCTCATGGTATAGGAAGGGTCTCAGAATTGGAATGGGAAGGAGTTGGATATCACATCTCAAGCTATAGGAAGGGTCTCAGGATTGGAATGGGAAGGAGTTTGATATCACATCTCATGCCATAGTATGGGTCTCAGGTTTGGTAGAAGCATTGGGATATCACATCTCATGCTATCGGAAGGTTATCAGGATTGGATTTGGAAGGAGTTGGATATCCCATCTCATGCTATAGGAAGGGTCTCAGGTTGGAATGGGAAGGAGTTGGATATCCCATCTCATGTTATAGGACGGGTCTCTGGTTTGGTATAAGCATTGAGATATCACATCTCATGCTATAGGAAGGGTCTCAGGATTGGAATGGGAAGGATTTGGATATCACATCTCATGCTATAGGAAGGGTCTCAGGTTTGGTATACGCATGGAGATATCACTTCTCATGCTATAGGAAGGGTCTCAGGATTGGAATGGGAAGGAGTTGGATATCACATCTCATGTTATAGGAAGGGTCTCAGGATTGGAATGGGAAGGACTTGGATATCATATCTCATGCTATAGGAAGGCTCTCAGGTTTGGAAGGGGAAGGAGTTGGATATCACATTTCATGTTAGAGGAAGGATCTCAGGTTTGGTATTAGAGGCATTGAGATATCACATCTCATGCTATAGGAAGGTTCTCAGGATTGGAATGGGAAGGAGTTGGATATCACATCTCAAGCTAGAGGAAGGGTCTCAGGTTTGGTATAAGCATTGAGATATCACATCTCATGCTATAGGAAGGGTCTCAGGATTGGAATGGGAAGGAGTTGGATATCACATCTCATGTTATAGGAAAGATATCAGGTTTGGTATTAGAAGCATTGAGACATCACATCTCATGTTATAGGAAGGGTCTCAGGATTGGAATGGGAAGAAGTTGGATATCACATCTCATGCTATAGGAAGGATCTCAGGTTTGGTATTAGAGGCATTGAGATATCACATCTCATGCTATAGGAAGGGTCTCAGGATTGGAATGGGAAGGAGTTGGATATCACATCTCATGCTATAGGAAGGGTCTCAGGTTTGGTATAAGCATTGAGATATCACATCTCATGCTATAGGACGTTTCTCAGGATTGGAATGGAAGGAGTTGGATATCACATCTCATGTTATAGGAAGGATCTCAGGTTTGGTATTAGAAGCATTGAGACATCACATCTCATGCTATAGGAAGGGTCTCAGGATTGGAATGGGAAGGAGTTGGATATCACATCTCATGCTATAGGAAGGGTCTCAGGTTGGGTATAAGCATTGAGATATCACATCTCATGCTATAGGAAGGGTCTCAGGATTGGAATGGGAAGGAGTTGGATATCACATTTGATGTTATAGGAAGGATCTCATGTTTGGTATTAGAAGCATTGAGACATCACATCTCATGCTATGGGAAGGGTCTCAGGATTGGAATGCGAACCTGAGACACTTCCTATAACATGAGATGTGATGTCTCAATGCTTCTAATACCAAACCTGAGATCTATCCTATAACATGAGATGTGATATCCAACTCCTTCCCATTCCAATCCTGAGACCCTTCCTATAGCATGAGATGTGATATCTCAATGCCTCTTTACCAAACCTGAGATCCTACCTCTAACATGAAATGTGATATCCAACTCCTTCCCCTTCCAAACCTGAGAGCCTTCCTATAGCATGAGATGTGATATCCAAGTCCTTCCCATTCCAATCCTGAGACCCTTCCTATAACATCAGATGTGATATCCAACTCCTTCCCATTCCAACCTGAGACCCTTCCTATAGCATGAGATGGGATATCCAACTCCTTCCAAATCCATTCCTGATACCCTTCCGATAGCATGAGATGTGATATCCCAATGCTTCTACAAAACCTGAGACCCATACATGGCATGAGATGTGATATCAAACTCCTTCCCATTCCAATCCTGAGACACTTCCTATAGCATGAGATGTGATATCTCAATGCTTCTAATACCAAACCTGAGACTCTTCCTATAACATGAGATGGGATATCCAACTCCTTCCCATTCCAATCCTGAGACCCTTCCGATAGCAGGGATGTGATATCTCAATGCTTCTGATACCAAACCTGAGATCCTTCCTATAACATCAAATGTGATCTCCAACTCCTTCCCATTCCAATCCTGAGACTCTTCCTATAGCATGAGATGTGATATCTCAATGCTTATACCAAACCTGAGACCCTTCCTATAGCATGAGATGTGATATCCAACTCCTTCCCATTCCAATCCTGAGACCCTTCCTATAGCATGAGATGTGATATCTCAATGCCTCTAATACCAAACCTGAGATCCTTCCTCTAACATGAAATGTGATATCCAACTCCTTCCCTTTCCAAACCTGAGAGCCTACCTATAGCATGAGATGTGATATCCAAGTCCTTCCCATTCCAATCCTTAGACCCTTCCTACAGCATGCAATATGATATCTCAATGATTCTAATAACAAACCTGAGACCCGTCCTATAACATGAGATGGGATATCCAACTCCTTCCCATTCCAATCCTGAGACACTTCCGATAGCAGAGATGTGATATCTCAATGCTTATACCAAACCTGAGACCCTTCCTATAGCATGAGATGTGATATCCAACTCCTTCCCGTTCCAAACCTGAGACCCTTCCTATAGCATATGTGATATCCAACTGCTTCCCATTCCAAACATGAGACCCTTCCTATAGCAAGAATGTAATATCCAACTCCTTCCCATTCCAATCCTGAGACCCTTCCTACAGCATGCAATGTGATATCTCAATGCTTCTAATACCAAACCTGAGACCCGTCCTATAACATGAGATGGGATATCCAACTCCTTCCCGTTCCAAACCTGAGACCCTTCCTATAGCATGAGATGTGATATCCAACTCCATCCCATCCCAATCCTAAGACCCTTCCTACAGCATGCAATGTGATATCTCAATGCTTATACCAAACCTGAGACTCTTCCTATAAAATGAGATGGGATATCCAACTCCTTCCCGTTCCAAACCTGAGACCCTTCCTATAGCATGAGATGTGATATCCAACTCCTTCCCATTCCAATCCTGAGACCCTTCCTATAGCATGAGATGTGATATCTCAATGCTTATACCAAACCTGATACCCTTCCTATAGCATGAGATGTGATATCCAACTCCTTCCCATTCCAATCCTGAGACCCTTCCTATAGCATGAGATGTGATATCTCAATGCTTATACCAAACCTGAGACCCTTCCTATAACATGAGATGTGATATCCAACTCCTTCCCGTTTCAAACCTGAGACCCTTCCTTTAGCATGAGATGTGATATCCAGCTCCTTCGAATTCCAATCCTGAGACACTTCCGATAGCATGAGATGTGATATCTCAATGCTTCTAATATCAAAACTGAGACCCTCTCTATAGCATGATATGTGATATCTAAGTCCTTCCCATTCCAATCCTGAGACCCTTCCTATAGCATGAGATGTGATATCTCAATGCTTCTACCAAACCTGAGACCCTTCCTTTAGCATGAGATGTGATATCCAACTCCTTCCCATTCCAGTCCTGAGACCCTTCCTATAGCATGAGATATGATATCTCAATACTTCTAATACCAAACCTGAGATCCTTCCGATAACATGAGATGTGATATCCAAATCCTTCCCCTTCCAAACCTGAGACTCTCCCTTTAGCATGAGATGTGATATCCAACTCCTTCCCATTCCAATCCTGAGACCCTTCTGATAGCATGAGATGTGATATCTCAATGTTTCTAATACCAAACCTGAGATCCTTCCTATAACATGAGATGTGATATCTCAATGCTTCCAATACCAAACCTGAGACCCTCCCTTTAGCATGAGATGTGATATCCGACTCCTTCCCATTCCAATCCTGAGACCCTTCTGATAGCATGAGATGTGATATCTCAATGCCTCTAATACCAAACCTGAGATCCTCCCAATAGCATGAGATGTGATATCTCAATGCTTCTAATACCAAACCTGAGATCCTTCCCATAACATGAGATGTAATACCCAAATCCTTCCCCTTCCAAACCTGAGACCCTCCCTTTAGTATGAGATGTGATATCCAACTCCTTCCAATTCCAATCCTGAGATCCTTCTGATAGCATGAGGTGTGATATCTCAATGCCTCTAATACCAAACCTGAGATCCTACCTCTAACATGAAATGTGATATCCAACTCCTTCCCCTTCCAAACCTGAGAGCCTTCCTAGAGCATGAGATGTGATATCCAAGTCCTTCCCATTCCAATCCTGAGACCCTTCCTAAAACATGAGAAGTGATATCCAACTCCTTCCCATTCCAACCTGAGACCCTTCCTATAGCATGAGATGGGATATCCAACTCCTTCCAAATCCAATCCTGATACCCTTCCGATAGCATGAGATGTGATATCCCAATGCTTCTACAAAACCTGAGACCCATACATGGCATGAGATGTGATATCAAACTCCTTCCCATTCCAATTCTGAGACCCTTCCTATAGCTTGAGATGTGATATCCAACTCCTTCCCATTCCAATTCTGAGACCCTTCCTATAGCATGAGATGTGATATCTCAATGCTTCTAATACCAAACCTGAGACCCTTCCTATAACATGAGATGTGATATCCAAGTCCTTCCCATTCCAATCCTGAGACCCTTCCTATAGCATGAGATGTGATATCTCAATGCTTCTAATACCAAACCTGAGACCCTTCCTATAACATGAGATGTGATATCCAAGTCCTTCCCATTTCAATCCTGAGACCCTTCCTATAGCTTGAGATGTGATATCCAACTCCTTCCCATTCCAATTCTGAGACCCGTCCTATACCATGAGATGTGATATCTCAATGCTTCTAATGCCAAACCTGAGACCCCTCCTATAACGAGAATGGGTATCCAACTCCTTCCCATTCCAATCCTGAGACCCTTCCGATAGCAGAGATGTGATATCTCAATGCTTATACCAATCCTGAGACCCTTCCTATAGCATGAGATGTGATGTCTCAATGCTTCTAATACCAAACCTGAGTTCCTTCCTATAACATGAGATGTGATATCTAACTCCTTCCCATTCCAAATCCTGAGACACTTCCTATAGCATGAGAAGTGATATCTCCATGCTTATACCAAACCTGAGACCCTTCCTATAGCATGAGATGTGATATCCAAATCCTTCCCATTCCAATCCTGAGACCCTTCCTATAGCATGAGATGTGATATCTCAATGCTTATACCAAACCTGAGAGCCTACCTATAGCATGAGATGTGATATCCAAGTCCATCCCATTCCAATCCTTAGACGCTTCCTACAGCATGCGATGTGATATCTCAATGATTCTAATACCAAACCAGAGACCCGTCCTATAACATGAGATGGGATATCCAACTCCTTCCCGTTCCAAACCTGAGACCCTTCCTATAGCATATGTGATATCCAACTCCTTCCCATTCCAAACATGAGACCCTTCCTATAGCAAGAATGTAATATCCAACTCCTACCTATTCCAATCCTGAGACCATTCCTATAGCATGAGATGTGATATCTCAATGCTTCTAATACCAAACCTGAGATACTTCCTATGACATGAGATGTGATATCCAATTCCTTCCCATTCCAAACCTGAGATCCTTCCTACAGCATGCGATGTGATATCTCAATGCTTCTAATACCAAACCTGAGACCTGTCCTATAACATGAGATGGGATATCCAACTCCTTCCCGTTCCAAACCTGAGACCCTTCCTATAGCATGAGATGTGATATCCAACTCCTTCCCATTCCAATCCTGAGACCCTTCCGATAGCATGAGATGTGATATCTCAATGCTTCTAATACCAAACCTGTGATCCTTCCTATAACATGAGATGTGATATCCAAATCATACCCCTTCCAAACCTGAGACCCTCCCTTTAGCATGAGATGTGATATCCAAGTCCTTCCCATTCCAATCCTGAGACCCTTCCTATAGCATGAGATGTGATATCTCAATGCTTCTAATACCAAACCTGAGACCCTTCCTATAACATGAGATGTGATATCCAAGTCCTTCCCATTCCAATCCTGAGACCCTTCCTATAGCATGAGATGTGATATCTCAATGCTTCTAATATCAAAACTGAGACCCTCCCTATAGCATGATATGTGATATCTAAGTCCTTCCCATTCCAATCCTGAGACCCTTCCTATAGCATGAGATGTGATATCTCAATGCTTCTACCAAACCTGAGATCCTTCCGATAACATGAGATGTGATATCCAACTCCTTCCCGTTCCAAACCTGAGACCCTTCCTTTAGCATGAGATGTGATATCCAGCTCCTTCCCATTCCAATCCTGAGACACTTCCGATAGCATGAGATGTGATATCTCAATGCTTCTAATACCAAACCTGAGATACTTCCTATGACATGAGATGTGATATCCAATTCCTTCCCATTCCAAACCTGAGATCCTTCCTACAGCATGCGATGTGATATCTCAATGCTTATACCAAACCTGAGACCCTTCCTATAGCATGAGATGTGATATCCAACTCCTTCCCATTCCAATCCTGAGACCCTTCCTATAGCATGAGATGTGATGTCTCAATGCTTCTAATACCAAACCTGAGATCCTTCCTATAACATGAGATGTGATATCCAACTCCTTCCATTCCAATCCTGAGAAACGTCCTATAGCATGAGATGTGATATCTCAATGCTTATACCAAACCTGAGACCCTTCCTATAGCATGAGATGTGATATCCAACTACTTCCCTTTCCAATCCTGAGACCCTTCCTATACCATGAGATGTGATATCCAACTCCTTCCCTTTCCAAACCTGAGAGCCTATCTATAGCATGAGATGTGATATCCAAGTCCTTCCCATTCCAACCCTGAGACCCTTCCTATAGCATGAGATGTGATATCTCAATGCTTCTAATACCAAACCTGAGATCCTTCCTCTAACATGAAATGTGATATCCAACTCCTTCCCGTTCCAAACCTGAGAGCCTATCTATAGCATGAGATGTGATATCCAAGTCCTTCCCATTCCAATCCTTAGACCCTTCCTACAGCATGCAATATGATATCTCAATGATTCTAATAACAAACCTGAGACCCGTCCTATAACATGAGATGGGATATCCAACTCCTTCCCATTCCACTCCTGAGACACTTCCGATAGCAGAGATGTCATATCTCAATGCTTATACCAAACCTGAGACCCGTCCTATAACATGAGATGTGATATCCAACTCCTTCCCGTTCCAAACCTGAGACCCTTCCTTTAGCATGAGATGTGATATCCAGCTCCTTCCCATTCCAATCCTGAGACACTTCCGATAGCATGAGATGTGATATCTCAATGCTTCTAATATCAAAACTGAGACCCTCCCTATAGCATGATATGTGATATCTAAGTCCTTCCCATTCCAATCCTGAGACCCTTCCTATAGCATGAGATGTGATATCTCAATGCTTCTACCAAACCTGAGATCCTTCCGATAACATGAGATGTGATATCCAACTCCTTCCCGTTCCAAACCTGAGACCCTTCCTTTAGCATGAGATGTGATATCCAGCTCCTTCCCATTCCAACCCTGAGACACTTCCGATAGCATGAGATGTGATATCTCAATGCTTCTAATACCAAACCTGAGATACTTCCTATGACATGAGATGTGATATCCAATTCCTTCCCATTCCAAACCTGAGATCCTTCCTACAGCATGCGATGTGATATCTCAATGCTTCTAATACCAAACCTGAGACCTGTCCTATAACATGAGATGGGATATCCAACTCCTTCCCGTTCCAAACCTGAGACCCTTCCTATAGCATGAGATGTGATATCCAACTCCTTCCCATTCCAATCCTGAGACCCTTCCGATAGCATGAGATGTGATATCTCAATGCTTCTAATACCAAACCTGTGATCCTTCCTATAACATGAGATGTGATATCCAAATCATACCCCTTCCAAACCTGAGACCCTCCCTTTAGCATGAGATGTGATATCCAACTCCTTCCCATTCCAATCCTGAGACCCTTCCTATAGCATGAGATGTGATATCTCAATGCTTATACCAAACCTGAGACCCTTCCTATAGCATGAGATGTGATATCCAACTCCTTCCCATTCCAATCCTGAGACCCTTCCTATAGCATGAGATGTGATGTCTCAATGCTTCTAATACCAAACCTGAGATCCTTCCTATAACATGAGATGTGATATCCAACTCCTTCCATTCCAATCCTGAGAAACGTCCTATAGCATGAGATGTGATATCTCAATGCTTATACCAAACCTGAGACCCTTCCTATAGCATGAGATGTGATATCCAACTACTTCCCTTTCCAATCCTGAGACCCTTCCTATACCATGAGATGTGATATCCAACTCCTTCCCTTTCCAAACCTGAGAGCCTATCTATAGCATGAGATGTGATATCCAAGTCCTTCCCATTCCAACCCTGAGACCCTTCCTATAGCATGAGATGTGATATCTCAATGCTTCTAATACCAAACCTGAGATCCTTCCTCTAACATGAAATGTGATATCCAACTCCTTCCCGTTCCAAACCTGAGAGCCTATCTATAGCATGAGATGTGATATCCAAGTCCTTCCCATTCCAATCCTTAGACCCTTCCTACAGCATGCAATATGATATCTCAATGATTCTAATAACAAACCTGAGACCCGTCCTATAACATGAGATGGGATATCCAACTCCTTCCCATTCCACTCCTGAGACACTTCCGATAGCAGAGATGTCATATCTCAATGCTTATACCAAACCTGAGACCCTTCCTATAACATGAGATGTGATATCCAACTCCTTCCCGTTCCAAACCTGAGACCCTTCCTTTAGCATGAGATGTGATATCCAGCTCCTTCCCATTCCAATCCTGAGACACTTCCGATAGCATGAGATGTGATATCTCAATGCTTCTAATATCAAAACTGAGACCCTCCCTATAGCATGATATGTGATATCTAAGTCCTTCCCATTCCAATCCTGAGACCCTTCCTATAGCATGAGATGTGATATCTCAATGCTTCTACCAAACCTGAGACCCTTCCTTTAGCATGAGATGTGATATCCAACTCCTTCCCATTCCAGTCCTGAGACCCTTCCTATAGCATGAGATATGATATCTCAATGCTTCTAATACCAAACCTGAGACCCTTCCTATAACATGAGATGTGATATCCAAGTCCTTCCCATTCCAATCCTGAGACCCTTCCTATAGCATGAGATGTGATATCTCAATGCTTCTAATACCAAACCTGAGACCCTTCCTATAACATGAGATGTGATATCCAAGTCCTTCCCATTTCAATCCTGAGACCCTTCCTATAGCTTGAGATGTGATATCCAACTCCTTCCCATTCCAATTCTGAGACCCGTCCTATACCATGAGATGTGATATCTCAATGCTTCTAATGCCAAACCTGAGACCCCTCCTATAACGAGATGGGGTATCCAACTCCTTCCCATTCCAATCCTGAGACCCTTCCGATAGCAGAGATGTGATATCTCAATGCTTATACCAATCCTGAGACCCTTCCTATAGCATGAGATGTGATGTCTCAATGCTTCTAATACCAAACCTGAGTTCCTTCCTATAACATGAGATGTGGTATCCAACTCCTTCCCATTCCAAATCCTGAGACACTTCCTATAGCATGAGAAGTGATATCTCCATGCTTATACCAAACCTGAGACCCTTCCTATAGCATGAGATGTGATATCCAAATCCTTCCCATTCCAATCCTGAGACCCTTCCTATAGCATGAGATGTGATATCTCAATGCTTATACCAAACCTGAGAGCCTACCTATAGCATGAGATGTGATATCCAAGTCCATCCCATTCCAATCCTTAGACGCTTCCTACAGCATGCGATGTGATATCTCAATGATTCTAATACCAAACCAGAGACCCGTCCTATAACATGAGATGGGATATCCAACTCCTTCCCGTTCCAAACCTGAGACCCTTCCTATAGCATATGTGATATCCAACTCCTTCCCATTCCAAACATGAGACCCTTCCTATAGCAAGAATGTAATATCCAACTCCTACCCATTCCAATCCTGAGACCATTCCTATAGCATGAGATGTGATATCTCAATGCTTCTAATACCAAACCTGAGATACTTCCTATGACATGAGATGTGATATCCAATCCCTTCCCATTCCAAACCTGAGATCCTTCCTACAGCATGCGATGTGATATCTCAATGCTTCTAATACCAAACCTGAGACCTGTCCTATAACATGAGATGGGATATCCAACTCCTTCCCGTTCCAAACCTGAGACCCTTCCTATAGCATGAGATGTGATATCCAACTCCTTCCCATTCCAATCCTGAGACCCTTCCGATAGCATGAGATGTGATATCTCAATGCTTCTAATACCAAACCTGTGATCCTTCCTATAACATGAGATGTGATATCCAAATCCTACCCCTTCCAAACCTGAGACCCTCCCTTTAGCATGAGATGTGATATCCAACTCCTTCCCATTCCAATCCTGAGACCCTTCCTATAGCATGAGATGTGATATCTCAATGCTTATACCAAACCTGAGACCCTTCCTATAGCATGAGATGTGATATCCAACTCCTTCCCATTCCAATCCTGAGACCCTTCCTATAGCATGAGATGTGATGTCTCAATGCTTCTAATACCAAACCTGAGATCCTTCCTATAACATGAGATGTGATATCCAACTCCTTCCATTCCAATCCTGAGAAACGTCCTATAGCATGAGATGTGATATCTCAATGCTTATACCAAACCTGAGACCCTTCCTATAGCATGAGATGTGATATCCAACTACTTCCCTTTCCAATCCTGAGACCCTTCCTATACCATGAGATGTGATATCCAACTCCTTCCCTTTCCAAACCTGAGAGCCTATCTATAGCATGAGATGTGATATCCAAGTCCTTCCCATTCCAACCCTGAGACCCTTCCTATAGCATGAGATGTGATATCTCAATGCTTCTAATACCAAACCTGAGATCCTTCCTCTAACATGAAATGTGATATCCAACTCCTTCCCGTTCCAAACCTGAGAGCCTATCTATAGCATGAGATGTGATATCCAAGTCCTTCCCATTCCAATCCTTAGACCCTTCCTACAGCATGCAATATGATATCTCAATGATTCTAATAACAAACCTGAGACCCGTCCTATAACATGAGATGGGATATCCAACTCCTTCCCATTCCACTCCTGAGACACTTCCGATAGCAGAGATGTCATATCTCAATGCTTATACCAAACCTGAGACCCGTCCTATAACATGAGATGTGATATCCAACTCCTTCCCGTTCCAAACCTGAGACCCTTCCTTTAGCATGAGATGTGATATCCAGCTCCTTCCCATTCCAATCCTGAGACACTTCCGATAGCATGAGATGTGATATCTCAATGCTTCTAATATCAAAACGGAGACCCTCCCTATAGCATGATATGTGATATCTAAGTCCTTCCCATTCCAATCCTGAGACCCTTCCTATAGCATGAGATGTGATATCTCAATGCTTCTACCAAACCTGAGATCCTTCCGATAACATGAGATGTGATATCCAAATGCTTCCCCTTCCAAACCTGAGACTCTCCCTTTAGCATGAGATGTGATATCCAACTCCTTCCCATTCCAATCCTGAGACCCTTCTGATAGCATGAGATGTGATATCTCAATGTTTCTAATACCAAACCTGAGATCCTTCCTATAACATGAGATGTGATATCCAACTCCTTCCCATTCCAATCCTGAGACCCTTCCTATAGCATGAGAAGTGATATCTCCATGCTTATACCAAACCTGAGACCCTTCCTATAGCATGAGATGTGATATTCAACTCCTTCCCATTCCAATCCTGAGACCCTTCCTATAGCATGAGAAGTGATAACTCCATGCGTATACCAAACCTGAGACCCTTCCTATAGCATGAGATGTGATATCCAAATCCTTCCCATTCCAATCCTGAGCCACTTCCGATAGCAGAGATGTGCTATCTCAATGCTTATACCAAACCTGAGACCCTTCCTATAACATGAGATGTGATATCCAACTCATTCCCGTTCCAAACCTGAGACACTTCCTATAGCATATGTGATATCCAACTCCTTCCCATTCCAAACATGAGACCCTTCCTATAGCAAGAATGTAATATCCAACTCCTACCCATTCCAATCCTGAGACCATTCCTATAGCATGAGATGTGATATCTCAATGCTTATACCAAACCTGAGACCCTTCCTGTGGCATGAGATGTCATATACAACTCATTCCCATTCCAATCCTGAGACCCTTCCTATAGCATGAGATGTGATATCCAACTCCTTCCCATTCCAATCCTGAGACCCTTCCTATAGCATGAGATATGATATCTCAATGCTTCTAACACCAAACCTGAGATCCTTCCGATAGCATGAGATGTGATATCTCAATGCTTCTAATACCAAACCTGAGATCATTCCTATAACACGAGATGTAATATCCAAATCCTTCCCCTTCCAAACCTGAGACCCTCCCTTTAGCATGAGATGTGATATCCAACTCCTTCCCATTCCAATCCTGTGACCCTTCCTATAGCATGAGATGTGATGTCTCAATGCTTCTAATACCAAACCTGAGATCCTTCCTATAACATGAGATGTGATATCCAACTCCTTCCCATTCCAATCCTGAGACACTTCCTATAGCATGAGATGTGATATCTCAATGCTTATACCAAACCTGACACCCTTCCTATAGCATGAGATGTGATATCCAACTACTTCCCATTCCAATCCTGAGACCCTTCCTATAGTATGAGATGTGATATCCAACTCCTTCCCTTTCCAAACCTGAGAGCCTATCTATAGCATGAGATGTGATATCCAAGTCCTTCCCATTCCAATCCTGAGACCCTTCCTATAGCATGAGATGTGATATCTCAATGCTTCTAATTCCAATCCTGAGACCCTTCCTATAGCATGAGATGTGATATCCAACTCCTTCCATTCCAATCCTGAGACCTGTCCTATAGCATGAGATGTGATATCTCAATGCTTATACCAAACCTGAGACCCTTCCTATAGCATGAGATGTGATATCCAACTACTTCCCATTCCAATCCTGAGACCCTTCCTATAGCATGAGATGTGATATCCAACTCCTTCCCTTTCCAAACCTGAGAGCCTATCTATAGCATGAGATGGGATATCCAACTCCTTCCCATTCCAATCCTGAGACACTTCCGATAGCAGAGATGTGATATCTGAATGCTTATACCACACCTGAGACCCTTCCTATAACATGAGATGTGATATCCAACTCCTTCCCGTTCCAAACCTGAGAGCCTTCCTATAGCATGAGATGTGATATCTCAATGCCTCTAATACCAAACCTGAGATCCTTCCTCTAACATGAAATGTGATATCCAACTCCTTCCCTTTCCAAACCTGAGAGCCTACCTATAGCATGAGATGTGATATCCAAGTCCTTCCCATTCCAATCCTTAGACCCTTCCTACAGCATGCAATATGATATCTCAATGATTCTAATAACAAACCTGAGACCCGTCCTATAACATGAGATGGGATATCCAACTCCTTCCCATTCCAATCCTGAGACACTTCCGATAGCAGAGATGTGATATCTCAATGCTTATACCAAACCTGAGACCCTTCCTATAGCATGAGATGTGATATCCAACTCCTTCCCGTTCCAAACCTGAGACCCTTCCTATAGCATATGTGATATCCAACTCCTTCCCATTCCAAACATGAGACCCTTCCTATAGCAAGAATGTAATATCCAACTCCTTCCCATTCCAATCCTGAGACCCTTCCTACAGCATGCAATGTGATATCTCAATGCTTCTAATACCAAACCTGAGACCCGTCCTATAACATGAGATGGGATATCCAACTCCTTCCCGTTCCAAACCTGAGACCCTTCCTATAGCATGAAATGTGATATCCAACTCCTTCCCATCCCAATCCTGAGACCCTTCCTACAGCATGCAATGTGATATCTCAATGCTTATACCAAACCTGAGACTCTTCCTATAAAATGAGATGGGATATCCAACTCCTTCCCGTTCCAAACCGGAGACCCTTCCTATAGCATGAGATGTGATATCTAAGTCCTTCCCATTCCAATCCTGAGACCCTTCCTATAGCATGAGATGTGATATCTCAATGCTTCTACCAAACCTGAGACCCTTCCTTTAGCATGAGATGTGATATCCAACTCCTTCCCATTCCAGTCCTGAGACCCTTCCTATAGCATGAGATATGATATCTCAATACTTCTAATACCAAACCTGAGATCCTTCCGATAACATGAGATGTGATATCCAAATCCTTCCCCTTCCAAACCTGAGAGCCTTCCTATAGCATGAGATGTGATATCTCAATGCCTCTAATACCAAACCTGAGATCCTTCCTCTAACATGAAATGTGATATCCAACTCCTTCCCTTTCCAAACCTGAGAGCCTACCTATAGCATGAGATGTGATATCCAAGTCCTTCCCATTCCAATCCTTAGACCCTTCCTACAGCATGCAATATGATATCTCAATGATTCTAATAACAAACCTGAGACCCGTCCTATAACATGAGATGGGATATCCAACTCCTTCCCATTCCAATCCTGAGACACTTCCGATAGCAGAGATGTGATATCTCAATGCTTATACCAAACCTGAGACCCTTCCTATAGCATGAGATGTGATATCCAACTCCTTCCCGTTCCAAACCTGAGACCCTTCCTATAGCATATGTGATATCCAACTCCTTCCCATTCCAAACATGAGACCCTTCCTATAGCAAGAATGTAATATCCAACTCCTTCCCATTCCAATCCTGAGACCCTTCCTACAGCATGCAATGTGATATCTCAATGCTTCTAATACCAAACCTGAGACCCGTCCTATAACATGAGATGGGATATCCAACTCCTTCCCGTTCCAAACCTGAGACCCTTCCTATAGCATGAAATGTGATATCCAACTCCTTCCCATCCCAATCCTGAGACCCTTCCTACAGCATGCAATGTGATATCTCAATGCTTATACCAAACCTGAGACTCTTCCTATAAAATGAGATGGGATATCCAACTCCTTCCCGTTCCAAACCGGAGACCCTTCCTATAGCATGAGATGTGATATCTAAGTCCTTCCCATTCCAATCCTGAGACCCTTCCTATAGCATGAGATGTGATATCTCAATGCTTCTACCAAACCTGAGACCCTTCCTTTAGCATGAGATGTGATATCCAACTCCTTCCCATTCCAGTCCTGAGACCCTTCCTATAGCATGAGATATGATATCTCAATACTTCTAATACCAAACCTGAGATCCTTCCGATAACATGAGATGTGATATCCAAATCCTTCCCCTTCCAAACCTGAGACTCTCCCTTTAGCATGAGATGTGATATCCAACTCCTTCCCATTCCAATCCTGAGACCCTTCTGATAGCATGAGATGTGATATCTCAATGTTTCTAATACCAAACCTGAGATCCTTCCTATAACATGAGATGTGATATCTCAATGCTTCTAATACCAAACCTGAGACCCTCCCTTTAGCATGAGATGTGATATCCGACTCCTTCCCATTCCAATCCTGAGACCCTTTTGATAGCATGAGATGTGATATCTCAATGCCTCTAATACCAAACCTGAGATCCTCCCAATAGCATGAGATGTGATATCTCAATGCTTCTAATACCAAACCTGAGATCCTTCCCATAACATGAGATGTAATATCCAAATCCTTCCCCTTCCAAACCTGAGACCCTCCCTTTAGTATGAGATGTGATATCCAACTCCTTCCCATTCCAATCCTGAGATCCTTCTGATAGCATGAGATGTGATATCTCAATGCCTCTAATACCAAACCTGAGATCCTACTTCTAACATGAAATGTGATATCCAACTCCTTCCCCTTCCAAACCTGAGAGCCTTCCTATAGCATGAGATGTGATATCCAAGTCCTTCCCATTCCAATCCTGAGACCCTTCCTAAAACATGAGAAGTGATATCCAACTCCTTCCCATTCCAACCTGAGACCCTTCCTATAGCATGAGATGGGATATCCAACTCCTTGCAAATCCAATCCTGATACCCTTCCGATAGCATGAGATGTGATATCCCAATGCTTCTACAAAACCTGAGACCCATACATGGCATGAGATGTGATATCAAACTCCTTCCCATTCCAATCCTGAGACCCTTCCTATAGCTTGAGATGTGATATCCAACTCCTTCCCATTCCAATTCTGACACCCTTCCTATAGCATGAGATGTGATATCTCAATGCTTCTAATACCAAACCTGAGACCCTTCCTATAACATAAGATGTGAAATCCAAGTCCTTCCCATTCCAATCCTGAGACCCTTCCTATAGAATGAGATGTGATATCTCAATGCTTCTAATACCAAACCTGAGACCCTTCCTATAACATGAGATGTGATATCCAAGTCCTTCCCATTTCAATCCTGAGACCCTTCCTATAGCTTGAGATGTGATATCCAACTCCTTCCCATTCCAATTCTGAGACCCGTCCTATACCATGAGATGTGATATCTCAATGCTTCTAATGCCAAACCTGAGACCCCTCCTATAACGAGATGGGATATCCAACTCCTTCCCATTCCAATCCTGAGACCCTTCCGATAGCAGAGATGTGATATCTCAATCCTTATACCAATCCTGAGACCCTTCCTATAGCATGAGATGTGATGTCTCAATGCTTCTAATACCAAACCTGAGATCCTTCCTATAACATGAGATGTGATATCCAACTCCTTCCCATTCCAATCCTGAGACACTTCCTATAGCATGAGAAGTGATATCTCCATGCTTATACCAAACCTGAGACCCTTCCTGTAGCATGAGATGTGATATCCAAATCCTTCCCATTCCAATCCTGAGACCCTTCCTATAGCATGAGATGTGATATCTCAATGCTTATACCAAACCTGAGAGCCTACCTATAGCATGAGATGTGATATCCAAGTCCATCCCATTCCAATCCTTAGACGCTTCCTAAAGCATGCGATGTGATATCTCAATGATTCTAATACCAAACCAGAGACCCGTCCTATAACATGAGATGGGATATCCAACTCCTTCCCGTTCCAAACCTGAGACCCTTCCTATAGCATATGTGATATCCAACTCCTTCCCATTCCAAACATGAGACCCTTCCTATAGCAAGAATGGAATATCCAACTCCTACCCATTCCAATCCTGAGACCATTCCTATAGCATGAGATGTGATATCTCAATGCTTCTAATACCAAACCTGAGATACTTCCTATGACATGAGATGTGATATCCAATTCCTTCCCATTCCAAACCTGAGATCCTTCCTACAGCATGCGATGTGATATCTCAATGCTTCTAATACCAAACCTGAGACCCGTCCTATAACATGAGATGGGATATCCAACTCCTTCCCGTTCCAAACCTGAGACCCTTCCTATAGCATGAGATGTGATATCCAACTCCTTCCCATTCCAGTCCTGAGACCCTTCCGATAGCATGAGATGTGATATCTCAATGCTTCTAATACCAAACCTGTGATCCTTCCTATAACATGAGATGTGATATCCAAATCCTACCCCTTCCAAACCTGAGACCCTCCCTTTAGCATGAGATGTGATATCCAACTCCTTCCCATTCCAATCCTGAGACCCTTCCTATAGCATGAGATGTGATGTCTCAATGCTTCTAATACCAAACCTGAGATCCTTCCTATAACATGAGATGTGATATCCAACTCCTTCCATTCCAATCCTGAGAAACGTCCTATAGCATGAGATGTGATATCTCAATGCTTATACCAAACCTGAGACCCTTCCTATAGCATGAGATGTGATATCCAACTACTTCCCATTCCAATCCTGAGACCCTTCCTATACCATGAGATGTGATATCCAACTCCTTCCCTTTCCAAACCTGAGAGCCTATCTATGGCATGAGATGTGATATCCAAGTCCTTCCCATTCCAATCCTGAGACCCTTCCTATAGCATGAGATGTGATATCTCAATGCTTCTAATACCAAACCTGAGATCCTTCCTCTAACATGAAATGTGATATCCAACTCCTTCCCGTTCCAAACCTGAGAGCCTATCTCTAGCATGAGATGTGATATCCAAGTCCTTCCCATTCCAATCCTTAGACCCTTCCTACAGCATGCAATATGATATCTCAATGATTCTAATAACAAACCTGAGACCCGTCCTATAACATGAGATGGGATATCCAACTCCTTCCCATTCCACTCCTGAGACACTTCCGATAGCAGAGATGTCATATCTCAATGCTTATACCAAACCTGAGACCCTTCCTATAACATGAGATGTGATATCCAACTCCTTCCCGTTCCAAACCTGAGACCCTTCCTTTAGCATGAGATGTGATATCCAGCTCCTTCCCATTCCAATCCTGAGACACTTCCGATAGCATGAGATGTGATATCTCAATGCTTCTAATACCAAACCTGAGATACTTCCTATGACATGAGATGTGATATCCAATCCCTTCCCATTCCAAACCTGAGATCCTTCCTACAGCATGCGATGTGATATCTCAATGCTTCTAATACCAAACCTGAGACCTGTCCTATAACATGAGATGGGATATCCAACTCCTTCCCGTTCCAAACCTGAGACCCTTCCTATAGCATGAGATGTGATATCCAACTCCTTCCCATTCCAATCCTGAGACCCTTCCGATAGCATGAGATGTGATATCTCAATGCTTCTAATACCAAACCTGTGATCCTTCCTATAACATGAGATGTGATATCCAAATCCTACCCCTTCCAAACCTGAGACCCTCCCTTTAGCATGAGATGTGATATCCAACTCCTTCCCATTCCAATCCTGAGACCCTTCCTATAGCATGAGATGTGATATCTCAATGCTTATACCAAACCTGAGACCCTTCCTATAGCATGAGATGTGATATCCAACTCCTTCCCATTCCAATCCTGAGACCCTTCCTATAGCATGAGATGTGATGTCTCAATGCTTCTAATACCAAACCTGAGATCCTTCCTATAACATGAGATGTGATATCCAACTCCTTCCATTCCAATCCTGAGAAACGTCCTATAGCATGAGATGTGATATCTCAATGCTTATACCAAACCTGAGACCCTTCCTATAGCATGAGATGTGATATCCAACTACTTCCCTTTCCAATCCTGAGACCCTTCCTATACCATGAGATGTGATATCCAACTCCTTCCCTTTCCAAACCTGAGAGCCTATCTATAGCATGAGATGTGATATCCAAGTCCTTCCCATTCCAACCCTGAGACCCTTCCTATAGCATGAGATGTGATATCTCAATGCTTCTAATACCAAACCTGAGATCCTTCCTCTAACATGAAATGTGATATCCAACTCCTTCCCGTTCCAAACCTGAGAGCCTATCTATAGCATGAGATGTGATATCCAAGTCCTTCCCATTCCAATCCTTAGACCCTTCCTACAGCATGCAATATGATATCTCAATGATTCTAATAACAAACCTGAGACCCGTCCTATAACATGAGATGGGATATCCAACTCCTTCCCATTCCACTCCTGAGACACTTCCGATAGCAGAGATGTCATATCTCAATGCTTATACCAAACCTGAGACCCGTCCTATAACATGAGATGTGATATCCAACTCCTTCCCGTTCCAAACCTGAGACCCTTCCTTTAGCATGAGATGTGATATCCAGCTCCTTCCCATTCCAATCCTGAGACACTTCCGATAGCATGAGATGTGATATCTCAATGCTTCTAATATCAAAACTGAGACCCTCCCTATAGCATGATATGTGATATCTAAGTCCTTCCCATTCCAATCCTGAGACCCTTCCTATAGCATGAGATGTGATATCTCAATGCTTCTACCAAACCTGAGATCCTTCCGATAACATGAGATGTGATATCCAAATGCTTCCCCTTCCAAACCTGAGACTCTCCCTTTAGCATGAGATGTGATATCCAACTCCTTCCCATTCCAATCCTGAGACCCTTCTGATAGCATGAGATGTGATATCTCAATGTTTCTAATACCAAACCTGAGATCCTTCCTATAACATGAGATGTGATATCCAACTCCTTCCCATTCCAATCCTGAGACCCTTCCTATAGCATGAGAAGTGATATCTCCATGCTTATACCAAACCTGAGACCCTTCCTATAGCATGAGATGTGATATTCAACTCCTTCCCATTCCAATCCTGAGACCCTTCCTATAGCATGAGAAGTGATAACTCCATGCGTATACCAAACCTGAGACCCTTCCTATAGCATGAGATGTGATATCCAAATCCTTCCCATTCCAATCCTGAGCCACTTCCGATAGCAGAGATGTGCTATCTCAATGCTTATACCAAACCTGAGACCCTTCCTATAACATGAGATGTGATATCCAACTCATTCCCGTTCCAAACCTGAGACACTTCCTATAGCATATGTGATATCCAACTCCTTCCCATTCCAAACATGAGACCCTTCCTATAGCAAGAATGTAATATCCAACTCCTACCCATTCCAATCCTGAGACCATTCCTATAGCATGAGATGTGATATCTCAATGCTTATACCAAACCTGAGACCCTTCCTGTGGCATGAGATGTCATATACAACTCCTTCCCATTCCAATCCTGAGACCCTTCCTATAGCATGAGATGTGATATCCAACTCCTTCCCATTCCAATCCTGAGACCCTTCCTATAGCATGAGATATGATATCTCAATGCTTCTAACACCAAACCTGAGATCCTTCCGATAGCATGAGATGTGATATCTCAATGCTTCTAATACCAAACCTGAGATCATTCCTATAACACGAGATGTAATATCCAAATCCTTCCCCTTCCAAACCTGAGACCCTCCCTTTAGCATGAGATGTGATATCCAACTCCTTCCCATTCCAATCCTGTGACCCTTCCTATAGCATGAGATGTGATGTCTCAATGCTTCTAATACCAAACCTGAGATCCTTCCTATAACATGAGATGTGATATCCAACTCCTTCCCATTCCAATCCTGAGACACTTCCTATAGCATGAGATGTGATATCTCAATGCTTATACCAAACCTGACACCCTTCCTATAGCATGAGATGTGATATCCAACTACTTCCCATTCCAATCCTGAGACCCTTCCTATAGTATGAGATGTGATATCCAACTCCTTCCCTTTCCAAACCTGAGAGCCTATCTATAGCATGAGATGTGATATCCAAGTCCTTCCCATTCCAATCCTGAGACCCTTCCTATAGCATGAGATGTGATATCTCAATGCTTCTAATTCCAATCCTGAGACCCTTCCTATAGCATGAGATGTGATATCCAACTCCTTCCATTCCAATCCTGAGACCTGTCCTATAGCATGAGATGTGATATCTCAATGCTTATACCAAACCTGAGACCCTTCCTATAGCATGAGATGTGATATCCAACTACTTCCCATTCCAATCCTGAGACCCTTCCTATAGCATGAGATGTGATATCCAACTCCTTCCCTTTCCAAACCTGAGAGCCTATCTATAGCATGAGATGGGATATCCAACTCCTTCCCATTCCAATCCTGAGACACTTCCGATAGCAGAGATGTGATATCTGAATGCTTATACCACACCTGAGACCCTTCCTATAACATGAGATGTGATATCCAACTCCTTCCCGTTCCAAACCTGAGAGCCTTCCTATAGCATGAGATGTGATATCTCAATGCCTCTAATACCAAACCTGAGATCCTTCCTCTAACATGAAATGTGATATCCAACTCCTTCCCTTTCCAAACCTGAGAGCCTACCTATAGCATGAGATGTGATATCCAAGTCCTTCCCATTCCAATCCTTAGACCCTTCCTACAGCATGCAATATGATATCTCAATGATTCTAATAACAAACCTGAGACCCGTCCTATAACATGAGATGGGATATCCAACTCCTTCCCATTCCAATCCTGAGACACTTCCGATAGCAGAGATGTGATATCTCAATGCTTATACCAAACCTGAGACCCTTCCTATAGCATGAGATGTGATATCCAACTCCTTCCCGTTCCAAACCTGAGACCCTTCCTATAGCATATGTGATATCCAACTCCTTCCCATTCCAAACATGAGACCCTTCCTATAGCAAGAATGTAATATCCAACTCCTTCCCATTCCAATCCTGAGACCCTTCCTACAGCATGCAATGTGATATCTCAATGCTTCTAATACCAAACCTGAGACCCGTCCTATAACATGAGATGGGATATCCAACTCCTTCCCGTTCCAAACCTGAGACCCTTCCTATAGCATGAAATGTGATATCCAACTCCTTCCCATCCCAATCCTGAGACCCTTCCTACAGCATGCAATGTGATATCTCAATGCTTATACCAAACCTGAGACTCTTCCTATAAAATGAGATGGGATATCCAACTCCTTCCCGTTCCAAACCGGAGACCCTTCCTATAGCATGAGATGTGATATCTAAGTCCTTCCCATTCCAATCCTGAGACCCTTCCTATAGCATGAGATGTGATATCTCAATGCTTCTACCAAACCTGAGACCCTTCCTTTAGCATGAGATGTGATATCCAACTCCTTCCCATTCCAGTCCTGAGACCCTTCCTATAGCATGAGATATGATATCTCAATACTTCTAATACCAAACCTGAGATCCTTCCGATAACATGAGATGTGATATCCAAATCCTTCCCCTTCCAAACCTGAGAGCCTTCCTATAGCATGAGATGTGATATCTCAATGCCTCTAATACCAAACCTGAGATCCTTCCTCTAACATGAAATGTGATATCCAACTCCTTCCCTTTCCAAACCTGAGAGCCTACCTATAGCATGAGATGTGATATCCAAGTCCTTCCCATTCCAATCCTTAGACCCTTCCTACAGCATGCAATATGATATCTCAATGATTCTAATAACAAACCTGAGACCCGTCCTATAACATGAGATGGGATATCCAACTCCTTCCCATTCCAATCCTGAGACACTTCCGATAGCAGAGATGTGATATCTCAATGCTTATACCAAACCTGAGACCCTTCCTATAGCATGAGATGTGATATCCAACTCCTTCCCGTTCCAAACCTGAGACCCTTCCTATAGCATATGTGATATCCAACTCCTTCCCATTCCAAACATGAGACCCTTCCTATAGCAAGAATGTAATATCCAACTCCTTCCCATTCCAATCCTGAGACCCTTCCTACAGCATGCAATGTGATATCTCAATGCTTCTAATACCAAACCTGAGACCCGTCCTATAACATGAGATGGGATATCCAACTCCTTCCCGTTCCAAACCTGAGACCCTTCCTATAGCATGAAATGTGATATCCAACTCCTTCCCATCCCAATCCTGAGACCCTTCCTACAGCATGCAATGTGATATCTCAATGCTTATACCAAACCTGAGACTCTTCCTATAAAATGAGATGGGATATCCAACTCCTTCCCGTTCCAAACCGGAGACCCTTCCTATAGCATGAGATGTGATATCTAAGTCCTTCCCATTCCAATCCTGAGACCCTTCCTATAGCATGAGATGTGATATCTCAATGCTTCTACCAAACCTGAGACCCTTCCTTTAGCATGAGATGTGATATCCAACTCCTTCCCATTCCAGTCCTGAGACCCTTCCTATAGCATGAGATATGATATCTCAATACTTCTAATACCAAACCTGAGATCCTTCCGATAACATGAGATGTGATATCCAAATCCTTCCCCTTCCAAACCTGAGACTCTCCCTTTAGCATGAGATGTGATATCCAACTCCTTCCCATTCCAATCCTGAGACCCTTCTGATAGCATGAGATGTGATATCTCAATGTTTCTAATACCAAACCTGAGATCCTTCCTATAACATGAGATGTGATATCTCAATGCTTCTAATACCAAACCTGAGACCCTCCCTTTAGCATGAGATGTGATATCCGACTCCTTCCCATTCCAATCCTGAGACCCTTTTGATAGCATGAGATGTGATATCTCAATGCCTCTAATACCAAACCTGAGATCCTCCCAATAGCATGAGATGTGATATCTCAATGCTTCTAATACCAAACCTGAGATCCTTCCCATAACATGAGATGTAATATCCAAATCCTTCCCCTTCCAAACCTGAGACCCTCCCTTTAGTATGAGATGTGATATCCAACTCCTTCCCATTCCAATCCTGAGATCCTTCTGATAGCATGAGATGTGATATCTCAATGCCTCTAATACCAAACCTGAGATCCTACTTCTAACATGAAATGTGATATCCAACTCCTTCCCCTTCCAAACCTGAGAGCCTTCCTATAGCATGAGATGTGATATCCAAGTCCTTCCCATTCCAATCCTGAGACCCTTCCTAAAACATGAGAAGTGATATCCAACTCCTTCCCATTCCAACCTGAGACCCTTCCTATAGCATGAGATGGGATATCCAACTCCTTGCAAATCCAATCCTGATACCCTTCCGATAGCATGAGATGTGATATCCCAATGCTTCTACAAAACCTGAGACCCATACATGGCATGAGATGTGATATCAAACTCCTTCCCATTCCAATCCTGAGACCCTTCCTATAGCTTGAGATGTGATATCCAACTCCTTCCCATTCCAATTCTGACACCCTTCCTATAGCATGAGATGTGATATCTCAATGCTTCTAATACCAAACCTGAGACCCTTCCTATAACATAAGATGTGAAATCCAAGTCCTTCCCATTCCAATCCTGAGACCCTTCCTATAGAATGAGATGTGATATCTCAATGCTTCTAATACCAAACCTGAGACCCTTCCTATAACATGAGATGTGATATCCAAGTCCTTCCCATTTCAATCCTGAGACCCTTCCTATAGCTTGAGATGTGATATCCAACTCCTTCCCATTCCAATTCTGAGACCCGTCCTATACCATGAGATGTGATATCTCAATGCTTCTAATGCCAAACCTGAGACCCCTCCTATAACGAGATGGGATATCCAACTCCTTCCCATTCCAATCCTGAGACCCTTCCGATAGCAGAGATGTGATATCTCAATGCTTATACCAATCCTGAGACCCTTCCTATAGCATGAGATGTGATGTCTCAATGCTTCTAATACCAAACCTGAGATCCTTCCTATAACATGAGATGTGATATCCAACTCCTTCCCATTCCAATCCTGAGACACTTCCTATAGCATGAGAAGTGATATCTCCATGCTTATACCAAACCTGAGACCCTTCCTGTAGCATGAGATGTGATATCCAAATCCTTCCCATTCCAATCCTGAGACCCTTCCTATAGCATGAGATGTGATATCTCAATGCTTATACCAAACCTGAGAGCCTACCTATAGCATGAGATGTGATATCCAAGTCCATCCCATTCCAATCCTTAGACGCTTCCTAAAGCATGCGATGTGATATCTCAATGATTCTAATACCAAACCAGAGACCCGTCCTATAACATGAGATGGGATATCCAACTCCTTCCCGTTCCAAACCTGAGACCCTTCCTATAGCATATGTGATATCCAACTCCTTCCCATTCCAAACATGAGACCCTTCCTATAGCAAGAATGTAATATCCAACTCCTACCCATTCCAATCCTGAGACCATTCCTATAGCATGAGATGTGATATCTCAATGCTTCTAATACCAAACCTGAGATACTTCCTATGACATGAGATGTGATATCCAATTCCTTCCCATTCCAAACCTGAGATCCTTCCTACAGCATGCGATGTGATATCTCAATGCTTCTAATACCAAACCTGAGACCCGTCCTATAACATGAGATGGGATATCCAACTCCTTCCCGTTCCAAACCTGAGACCCTTCCTATAGCATGAGATGTGATATCCAACTCCTTCCCATTCCAGTCCTGAGACCCTTCCGATAGCATGAGATGTGATATCTCAATGCTTCTAATACCAAACCTGTGATCCTTCCTATAACATGAGATGTGATATCCAAATCCTACCCCTTCCAAACCTGAGACCCTCCCTTTAGCATGAGATGTGATATCCAACTCCTTCCCATTCCAATCCTGAGACCCTTCCTATAGCATGAGATGTGATGTCTCAATGCTTCTAATACCAAACCTGAGATCCTTCCTATAACATGAGATGTGATATCCAACTCCTTCCATTCCAATCCTGAGAAACGTCCTATAGCATGAGATGTGATATCTCAATGCTTATACCAAACCTGAGACCCTTCCTATAGCATGAGATGTGATATCCAACTACTTCCCATTCCAATCCTGAGACCCTTCCTATACCATGAGATGTGATATCCAACTCCTTCCCTTTCCAAACCTGAGAGCCTATCTATGGCATGAGATGTGATATCCAAGTCCTTCCCATTCCAATCCTGAGACCCTTCCTATAGCATGAGATGTGATATCTCAATGCTTCTAATACCAAACCTGAGATCCTTCCTCTAACATGAAATGTGATATCCAACTCCTTCCCGTTCCAAACCTGAGAGCCTATCTCTAGCATGAGATGTGATATCCAAGTCCTTCCCATTCCAATCCTTAGACCCTTCCTACAGCATGCAATATGATATCTCAATGATTCTAATAACAAACCTGAGACCCGTCCTATAACATGAGATGGGATATCCAACTCCTTCCCATTCCACTCCTGAGACACTTCCGATAGCAGAGATGTCATATCTCAATGCTTATACCAAACCTGAGACCCTTCCTATAACATGAGATGTGATATCCAACTCCTTCCCGTTCCAAACCTGAGACCCTTCCTTTAGCATGAGATGTGATATCCAGCTCCTTCCCATTCCAATCCTGAGACACTTCCGATAGCATGAGATGTGATATCTCAATGCTTCTAATATCAAAACTGAGACCCTCCCTATAGCATGATATGTGATATCTAAGTCCTTCCCATTCCAATCCTGAGACCCTTCCTATAGCATGAGATGTGATATCTCAATGCTTCTACCAAACCTGAGACCCTTCCTTTAGCATGAGATGTGATATCCAACTCCTTCCCATTCCAGTCCTGAGACCCTTCCTATAGCATGAGATATGATATCTCAATACATCTAATACCAAACCTGAGATCCTTCCGATAACATGAGATGTGATATCCAAATGCTTCCCCTTCCAAACCTTAGACCCTTCCTACAGCATGCAATATGATATCTCAATGATTCTAATAACAAACCTGAGACCCGTCCTATAACATGAGATGGGATATCCAACTCCTTCCCATTCCACTCCTGAGACACTTCCGATAGCAGAGATGTCATATCTCAATGCTTATACCAAACCTGAGACCCTTCCTATAACATGAGATGTGATATCCAACTCCTTCCCGTTCCAAACCTGAGACCCTTCCTTTAGCATGAGATGTGATATCCAGCTCCTTCCCATTCCAATCCTGAGACACTTCTGATAGCATGAGATGTGATATCTCAATGTTTCTAATACCAAACCTGAGATCCTTCCTATAACATGAGATGTGATATCTCAATGCTTCTAATACCAAACCTGAGACCCTCCCTTTAGCATGAGATGTGATATCCGACTCCTTCCCATTCCAATCCTGAGACCCTTCTGATAGCATGAGATGTGATATCTCAATGCCTCTAATACCAAACCTGAGATCCTCCCAATAGCATGAGATGTGATATCTCAATGCTTCTAATACCAAACCTGAGATCCTTCCCATAACATGAGTTGTAATATCCAAATCCTTCCCCTTCCAAACCTGAGACCCTCCCTTTAGTATGAGATGTGATATCCAACTCCTTGCCATTCCAATCCTGAGATCCTTCTGATAGCATGAGATGTGATATCTCAATGCCTCTAATACCAAACCTGAGATCCTACCTCTAACATGAAATGTGATATCCAACTCCTTCCCCTTCCAAACCTGAGAGCCTTCCTATAGCATGAGATGTGATATCCAAGTCCTTCCCATTCCAGTCCTGAGACCCTTCCTATAGCATGAGATATGATATCTCAATACTTCTAATACCAAACCTGAGATCCTTCCGATAACATGAGATGTGATATCCAAATCCTTCCCCTTCCAAACCTGAGACTCTCCCTTTAGCATGAGATGTGATATCCAACTCCTTCCCATTCCAATCCTGAGACCCTTCTGATAGCATGAGATGTGATATCTCAATGTTTCTAATACCAAACCTGAGATCCTTCCTATAACTTGAGATGTGATATCTCAATGCTTCTAATACCAAACCTGAGACCCTCCCTTTAGCATGAGATGTGATATCCGACTCCTTCCCATTCCAATCCTGAGACCCTTTTGATAGCATGAGATGTGATATCTCAATGCCTCTAATACCAAACCTGAGATCCTCCCAATAGCATGAGATGTGATATCTCAATGCTTCTAATACCAAACCTGAGATCCTTCCCATAACATGAGATGTAATATCCAAATCCTTCCCCTTCCAAACCTGAGACCCTCCCTTTAGTATGAGATGTGATATCCAACTCCTTCCCATTCCAATCCTGAGATCCTTCTGATAGCATGAGATGTGATATCTCAATGCCTCTAATACCAAACCTGAGATCCTACCTCTAACATGAAATGTGATATCCAACTCCTTCCCCTTCCAAACCTGAGAGCCTTCCTATAGCATGAGATGTGATATCCAAGTCCTTCCCATTCCAATCCTGAGACCCTTCCTAAAACATGAGAAGTGATATCCAACTCCTTCCCATTCCAACCTGAGACCCTTCCTATAGCATGAGATGGGATATCCAACTCCTTGCAAATCCAATCCTGATACCCTTCCGATAGCATGAGATGTGATATCCCAATGCTTCTACAAAACCTGAGACCCATACATGGCATGAGATGTGATATCAAACTCCTTCCCATTCCAATCCTGAGACCCTTCCTATAGCTTGAGATGTGATATCCAACTCCTTCCCATTCCAATTCTGACACCCTTCCTATAGCATGAGATGTGATATCTCAATGCTTCTAATACCAAACCTGAGACCCTTCCTATAACATAAGATGTGAAATCCAAGTCCTTCCCATTCCAATCCTGAGACCCTTCCTATAGAATGAGATGTGATATCTCAATGCTTCTAATACCAAACCTGAGACCCTTCCTATAACATGAGATGTGATATCCAAGTCCTTCCCATTTCAATCCTGAGACCCTTCCTATAGCTTGAGATGTGATATCCAACTCCTTCCCATTCCAATTCTGAGACCCGTCCTATACCATGAGATGTGATATCTCAATGCTTCTAATGCCAAACCTGAGACCCCTCCTATAACGAGATGGGATATCCAACTCCTTCCCATTCCAATCCTGAGACCCTTCCGATAGCAGAGATGTGATATCTCAATGCTTATACCAATCCTGAGACCCTTCCTATAGCATGAGATGTGATGTCTCAATGCTTCTAATACCAAACCTGAGATCCTTCCTATAACATGAGATGTGATATCCAACTCCTTCCCATTCCAATCCTGAGACACTTCCTATAGCATGAGAAGTGATATCTCCATGCTTATACCAAACCTGAGACCCTTCCTGTAGCATGAGATGTGATATCCAAATCCTTCCCATTCCAATCCTGAGACCCTTCCAATAGCATGAGATGTGATATCTCAATGCTTATACCAAACCTGAGAGCCTACCTATAGCATGAGATGTGATATCCAAGTCCATCCCATTCCAATCCTTATACGCTTCCTAAAGCATGCGATGTGATATCTCAATGATTCTAATACCAAACCAGAGACCCGTCCTATAACATGAGATGGGATATCCAACTCCTTCCCGTTCCAAACCTGAGACCCTTCCTATAGCATATGTGATATCCAACTCCTTCCCATTCCAAACATGAGACCCTTCCTATAGCAAGAATGTAATATCCAACTCCTACCCATTCCAATCCTGAGACCAATCCTATAGCATGAGATGTGATATCTCAATGCTTCTAATACCAAACCTGAGATACTTCCTATGACATGAGATGTGATATCCAATTCCTTCCCATTCCAAACCTGAGATCCTTCCTACAGCATGCGATGTGATATCTCAATGCTTCTAATACCAAACCTGAGACCCGTCCTATAACATGAGATGGGATATCCAACTCCTTCCCGTTCCAAACCTGAGACCCTTCCTATAGCATGAGATGTGATATCCAACTCCTTCCCATTCCAGTCCTGAGACCCTTCCGATAGCATGAGATGTGATATCTCAATGCTTCTAATACCAAACCTGTGATCCTTCCTATAACATGAGATGTGATATCCAAATCCTACCCCTTCCAAACCTGAGACCCTCCCTTTAGCATGAGATGTGATATCCAACTCCTTCCCATTCCAATCCTGAGACCCTTCCTATAGCATGAGATGTGATGTCTCAATGCTTCTAATACCAAACCTGAGATCCTTCCTATAACATGAGATGTGATATCCAACTCCTTCCATTCCAATCCTGAGAAACGTCCTATAGCATGAGATGTGATATCTCAATGCTTATACCAAACCTGAGACCCTTCCTATAGCATGAGATGTGATATCCAACTACTTCCCATTCCAATCCTGAGACCCTTCCTATACCATGAGATGTGATATCCAACTCCTTCCCTTTCCAAACCTGAGAGCCTATCTATGGCATGAGATGTGATATCCAAGTCCTTCCCATTCCAATCCTGAGACCCTTCCTATAGCATGAGATGTGATATCTCAATGCTTCTAATACCAAACCTGAGATCCTTCCTCTAACATGAAATGTGATATCCAACTCCTTCCCGTTCCAAACCTGAGAGCCTATCTCTAGCATGAGATGTGATATCCAAGTCCTTCCCATTCCAATCCTTAGACCCTTCCTACAGCATGCAATATGATATCTCAATGATTCTAATAACAAACCTGAGACCCGTCCTATAACATGAGATGGGATATCCAACTCCTTCCCATTCCACTCCTGAGACACTTCCGATAGCAGAGATGTCATATCTCAATGCTTATACCAAACCTGAGACCCTTCCTATAACATGAGATGTGATATCCAACTCCTTCCCGTTCCAAACCTGAGACCCTTCCTTTAGCATGAGATGTGATATCCAGCTCCTTCCCATTCCAATCCTGAGACACTTCCGATAGCATGAGATGTGATATCTCAATGCTTCTAATATCAAAACTGAGACCCTCCCTATAGCATGATATGTGATATCTAAGTCCTTCCCATTCCAATCCTGAGACCCTTCCTATAGCATGAGATGTGATATCTCAATGCTTCTACCAAACCTGAGACCCTTCCTTTAGCATGAGATGTGATATCCAACTCCTTCCCATTCCAGTCCTGAGACCCTTCCTATAGCATGAGATATGATATCTCAATACATCTAATACCAAACCTGAGATCCTTCCGATAACATGAGATGTGATATCCAAATGCTTCCCCTTCCAAACCTTAGACCCTTCCTACAGCATGCAATATGATATCTCAATGATTCTAATAACAAACCTGAGACCCGTCCTATAACATGAGATGGGATATCCAACTCCTTCCCATTCCACTCCTGAGACACTTCCGATAGCAGAGATGTCATATCTCAATGCTTATACCAAACCTGAGACCCTTCCTATAACATGAGATGTGATATCCAACTCCTTCCCGTTCCAAACCTGAGACCCTTCCTTTAGCATGAGATGTGATATCCAGCTCCTTCCCATTCCAATCCTGAGACACTTCTGATAGCATGAGATGTGATATCTCAATGTTTCTAATACCAAACCTGAGATCCTTCCTATAACATGAGATGTGATATCTCAATGCTTCTAATACCAAACCTGAGACCCTCCCTTTAGCATGAGATGTGATATCCGACTCCTTCCCATTCCAATCCTGAGACCCTTCTGATAGCATGAGATGTGATATCTCAATGCCTCTAATACCAAACCTGAGATCCTCCCAATAGCATGAGATGTGATATCTCAATGCTTCTAATACCAAACCTGAGATCCTTCCCATAACATGAGTTGTAATATCCAAATCCTTCCCCTTCCAAACCTGAGACCCTCCCTTTAGTATGAGATGTGATATCCAACTCCTTGCCATTCCAATCCTGAGATCCTTCTGATAGCATGAGATGTGATATCTCAATGCCTCTAATACCAAACCTGAGATCCTACCTCTAACATGAAATGTGATATCCAACTCCTTCCCCTTCCAAACCTGAGAGCCTTCCTATAGCATGAGATGTGATATCCAAGTCCTTCCCATTCCAATCCTGAGACCCTTCCTAAAACATGAGAAGTGATATCCAACTCCTTACCATTCCAACCTGAGACCCTTCCTATAGCATGAGATGGGATATCCAACTCCTTCCAAATCCAATCCTGATACCCTTCCGATAGCATGAGATGTGATATCCCAATGCTTCTACAAAACCTGAGACCCATACATGGCATGAGATGTGATATCAAACTCCTTCCCATTCCAATCCTGAGACCCTTCCTATAGCTTGAGATGTGATATCCAACTCCTTCCCATTCCAATTCTGAGACCCGTCCTATACCATGAGATGTGATATCTCAATGCTTCTAATGCCAAACCTGAGACCCCTCCTATAACGAGCTGGGATATCCAACTCCTTCCCATTCCAATCCTGAGACCCTTCCGATAGCAGAGATGTGATATCTCAATGCTTATACCAATCCTGAGACCCTTCCTATAGCATGAGATGTGATGTCTCAATGCTTCTAATACCAAACCTGAGATCCTTCCTATAACATGAGATGTGATATCCAACTCCTTCCCATTCCAATCCTGAGACACTTCCTATAGCATGAGAAGTGATATCTCCATGCTTATACCAAACCTGAGACCCTTCCTATAGCATGAGATGTGATATTCAAATCCTTCCCATTCCAATCCTGAGACCCTTCCTATAGCATGAGATGTGATATCTCAATGCTTATACCAAACCTGAGAGCCTACCTATAGCATGAGATGTGATATCCAAGTCCATCCCATTCCAATCCTTAGACGCTTCCTACAGCATGCGATGTGATATCTCAATGATTCTAATACCAAACCAGAGACCCGTCCTATAACATGAGATGGGATATCCAACTCCTTCCCGTTCCAAACCTGAGACCCTTCCTATAGCATATGTGATATCCAACTCCTTCCCATTCCAAACATGAGACCCTTCCTATAGCAAGAATGTAATATCCAACTCCTACCCATTCCAATCCTGAGACCATTCCTATAGCATGAGATGTGATATCTCAATGCTTCTAATACCAAACCTGAGATACTTCCTATGACATGAGATGTGATATCCAATTCCTTCCCATTGCAAACCTGAGATCCTTCCTACAGCATGCGATGTGATATCTCAATGCTTCTAATACCAAACCTGAGACCCGTCCTATAACATGAGATGGGATATCCAACTCCTTCCCGTTCCAAACCTGAGACCCTTCCTATAGCATGAGATGTGATATCCAACTCCTTCCCATTCCAATCCTGAGACCCTTCCGATAGCATGAGATGTGATATCTCAATGCTTCTAATACCAAACCTGTGATCCTTCCTATAACATGAGATGTGATATCCAAATCCTACCCCTTCCAAACCTGAGACCCTCCCTTTAGCATGAGATGTGATATCCAACTCCTTCCCATTCCAATCCTGAGACCCTTCCTATAGCATGAGATGTGATATCTCAATGCTTATACCAAACCTGAGACCCTTCCTATAGCATGATATGTGATATCCAACTCCTTCCCATTCCAATCCTGAGACCCTTCCTATAGCATGAGATGTGATGTCTCAATGCTTCTAATACCAAACCTGAGATCCTTCCTATAACATGAGATGTGATATCCAACTCCTTCCATTCCAATCCTGAGAAACGTCCTATAGCATGAGATGTGAAATCTCAATGCTTATACCAAACCTGAGACCCTTCCTATAGCATGAGATGTGATATCCAACTACTTCCCATTCCAATCCTGAGACCCTTCCTATACCATGAGATGTGATATCCAACTCCTTCCCTTTCCAAACCTGAGAGCCTATCTATAGCATGAGATGTGATATCCAAGTCCTTCCCATTCCAATCCTGAGACCCTTCCTATAGCATGAGATGTGATATCTCAATGCTTCTAATACCAAACCTGAGATCCTTCCTCTAACATGAAATGTGATATCCAACTCCTTCCCGTTCCAAACCTGAGAGCCTATCTATAGCATGAGATGTGATATCCAAGTCCTTCCCATTCCAATCCTTAGACCCTTCCTACAGCATGCAATATGATATCTCAATGATTCTAATAACAAACCTGAGACCCGTCCTATAACATGAGATGGGATATCCAACTCCTTTCCATTCCACTCCTGAGACACTTCCGATAGCAGAGATGTCATATCTCAATGCTTATACCAAACCTGAGACCCTTCCTATAACATGAGATGTGATATCCAAATCCTTCCCGTTCCAAACCTGAGACCCTTCCTTTAGCATGAGATGTGATATCCAGCTCCTTCCCATTCCAATTCTGAGACACTTCCGATAGCATGAGATGTGATATCTCAATGCTTCTAATATCAAAACTGAGACCCTCCCTATAGCATGATATGTGATATCTAAGTCCTTCCCATTCCAATCCTGAGACCCTTCCTATAGCATGAGATGTGATATCTCAATGCTTCTACCAGACCTGAGACCCTTCCTTTAGCATGAGATGTTATATCCAACTCCTTCCCATTCCAGTCCTGAGACCCTTCCTATAGCATGAGATATGATATCTCAATACATCTAATACCAAACCTGAGATCCTTCCGATAACATGAGATGTGATATCCAAATGCTTCCCCTTCCAAACCTTAGACCCTTCCTACAGCATGCAATATGATATCTCAATGATTCTAATAACAAACCTGAGACCCGTCCTATAACATGAGATGGGATATCCAACTCCTTCCCATTCCACTCCTGAGACACTTCCGATAGCAGAGATGTCATATCTCAATGCTTATACCAAACCTGAGACCCTTCCTATAACATGAGATGTGATATCCAACTCCTTCCCGTTCCAAACCTGAGACCCTTCCTTTAGCATGAGATGTGATATCCAGCTCCTTCCCATTCCAATCCTGAGACACTTCCGATAGCATGAGATGTGATATCTCAATGCTTCTAATATCAAAACTGAGACCCTCCCTATAGCATGATATGTGATATCTAAGTCCTTCCCATTCCAATCCTGAGACCCTTCCTATAACATCAGATGTGATATCCAACTCCTTCCCATTCCAACCTGAGACCCTTCCTATAGCATGAGATGGGATATCCAACTCCTTCCAAATCCAATCCTGATACCCTTCCGATAGCATGAGATGTGATATCCCAATGATTCTACAAAACCTGAGACCCATACATGGCATGAGATGTGATATCAAACTCCTTCCCATTCCAATCCTGAGACACTTCCTATAGCATGAGATGTGATATCTCAATGCTTCTAATACCAAACCTGAGACTCTTCCTATAACATGAGATGGGATATCCAACTCCTTCCCATTCCAATCCTGAGACCCTTCCGATAGCAGGGATGTGATATCTCAATGCTTCTAATACCAAACCTGAGATCCTTCCTATAACATCAGATGTGATCTCCAACTCCTTCCCATTCCAATCCTGAGACTCTTCCTATAGCATGAGATGTGATATCTCAATGCTTATACCAAACCTGAGACCCTTCCTATAGCATGAGATGTGATATCCAACTCCTTCCCATTCCAATCCTGAGACTCTTCCTATAGCATGAGATGTGATATCTCAATGCCTCTAATACCAAACCTGAGATCCTTCCTCTAACATGAAATGTGATATCCAATTCCTTCCCTTTCCAAACCTGAGAGCCTACCTATAGCATGAGATGTGATATCCAAGTCCTTCCCATTCCAATCCTTAGACCCTTCCTACAGCATGCAATATGATATCTCAATGATTCTAATAACAAACCTGAGACCCGTCCTATAACATGAGATGGGATATCCAACTCCTTCCCATTCCAATCCTGAGACACTTCCGATAGCAGAGATGTGATATCTCAATGCTTATACCAAACCTGATACCCTTCCTATAGCATGAGATGTGATATCCAACTCCTTCCCGTTCCAAACCTGAGACCCTTCCTATAGCATATGTGATATCCAACTCCTTCCCATTCCAAACATGAGACCCTTCCTATGGCAAGAATGTAATATCCAACTCCTTCCCATTCCAATCCTGAGACCCTTCCTACAGCATGCAATGTGATATCTCAATGCTTCTAATACCAAACCTGAGACCCATCCTATAACATGAGATGGGATATCCAACTCCTTCCCGTTCCAAACCTGAGACCCTTCCTATAGCATGAGATGTGATATCCAACTCCTTCCCATCCCAATCCTGAGACCCTTCCTACAGCATGCAATGTGATATCTCAATGCTTATACCAAACCTGAGACTCTTCCTATAAAATGAGATGGGATATCCAACTCCTTCCCGTTCCAAACCTGAGACCCTTCGTATAGCATGAGATGTGATATCCAAATCCTTCCCATTCCAATCCTGAGACCCTTCCTATAGCATGAGATGTGATATCTCAATGCTTATACCAAACCTGATACCCTTCCTATAGCATGAGATGTGATATCCAACTCCTTCCCATTCCAATCCTGAGACCCTTCCTATAGCATGAGATGTGATATCTCAATGCTTATACCAAACCTGAGACCCTTCCTATAACATGAGATGTGATATCCAACTCCTTCCCGTTTCAAACCTGAGACCCTTCCTTTAGCATGAGATGTGATATCCAGCTCCTTCCCATTCCAATCCTGAGACACTTCCGATAGCATGAGATGTGATATCTCAATGCTTCTAATATCAAAACTGAGACCCTCTCTATAGCATGATATGTGATATCTAAGTCCTTCCCATTCCAATCCTGAGACCCTTCCTATAGCATGAGATGTGATATCTCAATGCTTCTACCAAACCTGAGACCCTTCCTTTAGCATGAGATGTGATATCCAACTCCTTCCCATTCCAGTCCTGAGACCCTTCCTATAGCATGAGATATGATATCTCAATACTTCTAATACCAAACCTGAGATCCTTCCGATAACATGAGATGTGATATCCAAATCCTTCCCCTTCCAAACCTGAGACTCTCCCTTTAGCATGAGATGTGATATCCAACTCTTCCCATTCCAATCCTGAGACCCTTCTGATAGCATGAGATGTGATATCTCAATGTTTCTAATACCAAACCTGAGATCCTTCCTATAACATGAGATGTGATATCTCAATGCTTCTAATACCAAACCTGAGACCCTCCCTTTAGCATGAGATGTGATATCCGACTCCTTCCCATTCCAATCCTGAGAGCCTTCTGATAGCATGAGATGTGATATCTCAATGCCTCTAATACCAAACCTGAGATCCTCCCAACAGCATGAGATGTGATATCTCAATGCCTCTAATACCAAACCTGAGATCCTACCTCTAACATGAAATGTGATATCCAACTCCTTCCCCTTCCAAACCTGAGAGCTTTCCTATAGCATGAGATGTGATATCCAAGTCCTTCCCATTCCAAACCTGAGACCCTTCCTAAAACATGAGAAGTGATATCCAACTCCTTCCCATTCCAACCTGAGACCCTTCCTATAGCATGAGATGGGATATCCAACTCCTTCCAAATCCAATCCTGATACCCTTCCGATAGCATGAGATGTGATATCCCAATGCTTCTACAAAACCTGAGACCCATACATGGCATGAGATGTGATATCAAACTCCTTCCCATTCCAATCCTGAGACCCTTCCTATAGCTTGAGATGTGATATCCAACTCCTTCCCATTCCAATTCTGAGACCCTTCCTATAGCATGAGATGTGATATCTCAATGCTTCTAATGCCAAACCTGAGACCCTTCCTATAACATGAGATGTGATATCCAAGTCCTTCCCATTTCAATCCTGAGACCCTTCCTATAGCATGAGATGTGATATCTCAATGCTTCTAATACCAAACCTGAGACCCTTCCTATAACATGAGATGTGATATCCAAGTCCTTCCCATTTCAATCCTGAGACCCTTCCTATAGCTTGAGATGTGATATCCAACTCCTTCCCATTCCAATTCTGAGACCCGTCCTATACCATGAGATGTGATATCTCAATGCTTCTAATGCCAAACCTGAGACCCCTCCTATAACGAGATGGGATATCCAACTCCTTCCCATTCCAATCCTGAGACCCTTCCGATAGCAGAGATGTGATATCTCAATGCTTATACCAATCCTGAGACCCTTCCTATAGCATGAGATGTGATGTCTCAATGCTTCTAATACCAAACCTGAGATCCTTCCTATAACATGAGATGTGATATCCAACTCCTTCCCATTCCAATCCTGAGACACTTCCTATAGCATGAGAAGTGATATCTCCATGCTTATACCAAACCTGAGACCCTTCCTATAGCATGAGATGTGATATCCAAATCCTTCCCATTCCAATCCTGAGACCCTTCCTATAGCATGAGATGTGATATCTCAATGCTTATACCAAACCTGAGAGCCTACCTATAGCATGAGATGTGATATCCAAGTCCATCCCATTCCAATCCTTAGACGCTTCCTACAGCATGCGATGTGATATCTCAATGATTCTAATACCAAACCAGAGACCCGTCCTATAACATGAGATGGGATATCCAACTCCTTCCCGTTCCAAACCTGAGACCCTTCCTATAGCATATGTGATATCCAACTCCTTCCCATTCCAAACATGAGACCCTTCCTATAGCAAGAATGTAATATCCAACTCCTACCCATTCCAATCCTGAGACCATTCCTATAGCATGAGATGTGATATCTCAATGCTTCTAATACCAAACCTGAGATACTTCCTATGACATGAAATGTGATATCCAATTCCTTCCCATTCCAAACCTGAGATCCTTCCTACAGCATGCGATGTGATATCTCAATGCTTCTAATACCAAACCTGAGACCCGTCCTATAAAATGAGATGGGATATCCAACTCCTTCCCGTTCCAAACCTGAGACCCTTCCTATAGCATGAGATGTGATATCCAACTCCTTCCCATTCCAATCCTGAGACCCTTCCGATAGCATGAGATGTGATATCTCAATGCTTCTAATACCAAACCTGTGATCCTTCCTATAACATGAGATGTGATATCCAAATCCTACCCCTTCCAAACCTGAGACCCTCCCTTTAGCATGAGATGTGATATCCAACTCCTTCCCATTCCAATCCTGAGACCCTTCCTATAGCATGAGATGTGATATCTCAATGCTTATACCAAACCTGAGACCCTTCCTATAGCATGAGATGTGATATCCAACTCCTTCCCATTCCAATCCTGAGACCCCTCCTATAGCATGAGATGTGATGTCTCAATGCTTCTAATACCAAACCTGAGATCCTTCCTATAACATGAGATGTGATATCCAACTCCTTCCATTCTAATCCTGAGAAACGTCCTATAGCATGAGATGTGATATCTCAATGCTTATACCAAACCTGAGACCCTTCCTATAGCATGAGATGTGATATCCAACTACTTCCCATTCCAATCCTGAGACCCTTCCTATACCATGAGATGTGATATCCAACTCCTTCCCTTTCCAAACCTGAGAGCCTATCTATAGCATGAGATGTGATATCCAAGTCCTTCCCATTCCAATCCTGAGACCCTTCCTATAGCATGAGATGTGATATCTCAATGCTTCTAATACCAAACCTGAGATTCTTCCTCTAACATGAAATGTGATATCCAACTCCTTCCCGTTCCAAACCTGAGAGCCTATCTATAGCATGAGATGTGATATCCAAGTCCTTCCCATTCCAATCCTTAGACCCTTCCTACAGCATGCAATATGATATCTCAATGATTCTAATAACAAACCTGAGACCCGTCCTATAACATGAGATGGGATATCCAACTCCTTCCCATTCCACTCCTGAGACACTTCCGATAGCAGAGATGTCATATCTCAATGCTTATACCAAACCTGAGACCCTTCCTATAACATGAGATGTGATATCCAACTCCTTCCCGTTCCAAACCTGAGACCCTTCCTTTAGCATGAGATGGGATATCCAGCTCCTTCCCATTCCAATCCTGAGACACTTCCGATAGCATGAGATGTGATATCTCAATGCTTCTAATATCAAAACTGAGACCCTCCCTATAGCATGATATGTGATATCTAAGTCCTTCCCATTCCAATCCTGAGACCCTTCCTATAGCATGAGATGTGATATCTCAATGCTTCTACCAAACCTGAGACCCTTCCTTTAGCATGAGATGTGATATCCAACTCCTTCCCATTCCAGTCCTGAGACCCTTCCTATAGCATGAGATATGATATCTCAATACATCTAATACCAAACCTGAGATCCTTCCGATAACATGAGATGTGATATCCAACTCCTTCCCATTCCAATCCTGAGACCCTTCTGATAGCATGAGATGTGATATCTCAATGTTTCTAATACCAAACCTGAGATCCTTCCTATAACATGAGATGTGATATCCAACTCCTTCCCATTCCAATCCTGAGACCCTTCCTATAGCATGAGAAGTGATATCTCCATGCTTATACCAAACCTGAGACCCTTCCTATAGCATGAGATGTGATATTCAACTCCTTCCCATTCCAATCCTGAGACGCTTCCTATAGCATGAGAAGTGATAACTCCATGCGTATACCAAACCTGAGACCCTTCCTATAGCATGAGATGTGATATCCAAATCCTTCCCATTCCAATCCTGAGCCACTTCCGATAGCAGAGATGTGCTATCTCAATGCTTATACCAAACCTGAGACCCTTCCTATAACATGAGATGTGATATCCAACTCATTCCCGTTCCAAACCTGAGACACTTCCTATAGCATATGTGATATCCAACTCCTTCCCATTCCAAACATGAGACCCTTCCTATAGCAAGAATGTAATATCCAACTCCTACCCATTCCAATCCTGAGACCATTCCTATAGCATGAGATGTGATATCTCAATGCTTATACCAAACCTGAGACCCTTCCTGTGGCATGAGATGTCATATACAACTCCTTCCCATTCCAATCCTGAGACCCTTCCTATAGCATGAGATGTGATATCCAACTCCTTCCCATTCCAATCCTGAGACCCTTCCTATAGCATGAGATATGATATCTCAATGCTTCTAACACCAAACCTGAGATCCTTCCGACAGCATGAGATGTGATATCTCAATGCTTCTAATACCAAACCTGAGATCATTCCTATAACACGAGATGTAATATCCAAATCCTTCCCCTTCCAAACCTGAGACCCTCCCTTTAGCATGAGATGTGATATCCAACTCCTTCCCATTCCAATCCTGAGACCCTTCCTATAGCATGAGATGTGATGTCTCAATGCTTCTAATACCAAACCTGAGATCCTTCCTATAACATGAGATGTGATATCCAACTCCTTCCCATTCCAATCCTGAGACACTTCCTATAGCATGAGAAGTGATATCTCAATGCTTATACCAAACCTGAGACCCTTCCTACGGCATGAGATGTCATATACAACTCCTTCCCATTCCAATCCTGAGACCCGTCCTATAGCATGAGATGTGATATCTCAATGTTATACCAATCCTGACACCCTTCCTATAGCATGAGATGTGATATCCAACTACTTCCCATTCCAATCCTGAGACCCTTCCTATAGTATGAGATGTGATATCCAACTCCTTCCCTTTCCAAACCTGAGAGCCTATCTATAGCATGAGATGTGATATCCAAGTCCTTCCCATTCCAATCCTGAGACCCTTCCTATAGCATGAGATGTGATATCTCAATGCTTCTAATTCCAATCCTGAGACCCTTCCTATAGCATGAGATTTGATATCCAACTCCTTCCATTCCAATCCTGAGACCTGTCCTATAGCATGAGATGTGATATCTCAATGCTTATACCAAACCTGAGACCCTTCCTATAGCATGAGATGTGATATCCAACTACTTCCCATTCCAATCCTGAGACCCTTCCTATAGCATGAGATGTGATATCCCTTTCCAAACCTGAGAGCCTATCTATAGCATGAGATGGGATATACAACTCCTTCCCATTCCAATCCTGAGACACTTCCGATAGCAGAGATGTGATATCTGAATGCTTATACCACACCTGAGACCCTTCCTATAACATGAGATGTGATATCCAACTCCTTCCCATTCCAAACCTGAGAGCCTTCCTATAGCATGAGATGTGATATCTCAATGCCTCTAATACCAAACCTGAGATCCTTCCTCTAACATGAAATGTGATATCCAACTCCTTCCCTTTCCAAACCTGAGAGCCTACCTATAGCATGAGATGTGATATCCAAGTCCTTCCCATTCCAATCCTTAGACCCTTCCTACAGCATGCAATATGATATCTCAATGATTCTAATAACAAATCTGAGACCCGTCCTATAACATGAGATGGGATATCCAACTCCTTCCCATTCCAATCCTGAGACACTTCCGATAGCAGAGATGTGATATCTCAATGCTTATACCAAACCTGAGACCCTTCCTATAGCATGAGATGTGATATCCAACTCCTTCCCGTTCCAAACCTGAGACCCTTCCTATAGCATATGTGATATCCAACTCCTTCCCATTCCAAACATGAGACCCTTCCTATAGCAAGAATGTAATATCCAACTCCTTCCCATTCCAATCCTGAGACCCTTCCTACAGCATGCAATGTGATATCTCAATGCTTCTAATACCAAACCTGAGACCCGTCCTATAACATGAGATGGGATATCCAACTCCTTCCCGTTCCAAACCTGAGACCCTTCCTATAGCATGAGATGTGATATCCAACTCCTTCCCATCCCAATCCTGAGACCCTTCCTACAGCATGCAATGTGATATCTCAATGCTTATACCAAACCTGAGACTCTTCCTATAAAATGAGATGGGATATCCAACTCCTTCCCGTTCCAAACCTGAGACCCTTCCTATAGCATGAGATGTGATATCCAACTCCTTCCCATTCCAATCCTGAGACCCTTCCTATAGCATGAGATGTGATATCTCAATGCTTATACCAAACCTGATACCCTTCCTACAGCATGAGATGTGATATCCAACTCGTTCCCATTCCAATCCTGAGACCCTTCCTATAGCATGAGATGTGATATCTCAATGCTTATACAAAACCTGAGACCCTTCCTATAACATGAGATGTGACATCCAACTCCTTCCCGTTTCAAACCTGAGACCCTTCCTTTAGCATGAGATGTGATATCCAGCTCCTTCCCATTCCAATCCTGAGACACTTCCGATAGCATGAGATGTGATATCTCAATGCTTCTACCAAACCTGAGACCCTTCCTTTAGCATGAGATGTGATATCCAACTCCTTCCCATTCCAGTCCTGAGACCCTTCCTATAGCATGAGATATCTCAATACTTCTAATACCAAACCTGAGATCCTTCCGATAACATGAGATGTGATATCCAAATCCTTCCCCTTCCAAACCTGAGACTCTCCCTTTAGCATGAGATGTGATATCCAACTCCTTCCCATTCCAATCCTGAGACCCTTCTGATAGCATGAGATGTGATATCTCAATGTTTCGAATACCAAACCTGAGATCCTTCCTATAACATGAGATGTGATATCTCAATGCTTCTAATACCAAACCTGAGACCCTCCCTTTAGCATGAGATGTGATATCCGACTCCTTCCCATTCCAATCCTGAGACCCTTCTGATAGCATGAGATGTGATATCTCAATGCCTCTAATACCAAACCTGAGATCCTCCCAATAGCATGAGATGTGATATCTCAATGCTTCTAATACCAAACCTGAGATCCTTCCCATAACATGAGATGTAATATCCAAATCCTTCCCCTTCCAAACCTGAGACCCTCCCTTTAGTATGAGATGTGATATCCAACTCCTTCCCATTCCAATCCTGAGATCCTTCTGATAGCATGAGATGTGATATCTCAATGCCTCTAATACCAAACCTGAGATCCTACCTCTAACATGAAATGTGATATCCAACTCCTTCCCCTTCCAAACCTGAGAGCCTTCCTATAGCATGAGATGTGATATCCAAGTCCTTCCCATTCCAATCCTGAGACCCTTCCTAAAACATGAGAAGTGATATCCAACTCCTTCCCATTCCAACCTGAGACCCTTCCTATAGCATGAGATGGGATATCCAACTCCTTCCAAATCCAATCCTGATACCCTTCCGATAGCATGAGATGTGATATCCCAATGCTTCTACAAAACCTGAGACCCATACATGGCATGAGATGTGATATCAAACTCCTTCGCATTCCAATCCTGAGACCCTTCCTATAGCTTGAGATGTGATATCCAACTCCTTCCCATTCCAATTCTGAGACCCTTCCTATAGCATGAGATGTGATATCTCAATGCTTCTAATACCAAACCTGAGACCCTTCCTATAACATGAGATGTGATATCCAAGTCCTTCCCATTCCAATCCTGAGACCCTTCCTATAGCATGAGATGTGATATCTCAATGCTTCTAATACCAAACCTGAGACCCTTCCTATAACATGAGATGTGATATCCAAGTCCTTAACATTTCAATCCTGAGACCCTTCCTATAGCTTGAGATGTGATATCCAACTCCTTCCCATTCCAATTCTGAGACCCGTCCTATACCATGAGATGTGATATCTCAATGCTTCTAATGCCAAACCTGAGACCCCTCCTATAACGAGATGGGATATCCAACTCCTTCCCATTCCAATCCTGAGACCCTTCCGATAGCAGAGATGTGATATCTCAATGCTTATACCAATCCTGAGACCCTTCCTATAGCATGAGATGTGATGTCTCAATGCTTCTAATACCAAACCTGAGATCCTTCCTATAACATGAGATGTGATATCCAACTCCTTCCCATTCCAATCCTGAGACACTTCCTATAGCATGAGAAGTGATATCTCCATGCTTATACCAAACCTGAGACCCTTCCTATAGCATGAGATGTGATATCCAAATCCTTCCCATTCCAATCCTGAGACCCTTCCTATAGCATGAGATGTGATATCTCAATGCTTATACCAAACCTGAGAGCCTACCAATAGCATGAGATGTGATATCCAAGTCCATCCCATTCCAATCCTTAGACGCTTCCTACAGCATGCGATGTGATATCTCAATGCTTCTAATACCAAACCTGAGACCCGTCCTATAACATGAGATGGGATATCCAACTCCTTCCCGTTCCAAACCTGAGACCCTTCCTATAGAATGAGATGTGATATCCAACTCCTTCCCATTCCAATCCTGAGACCCTTCCGATAGCATGAGATGTGATATCTCAATGCTTCTAATACCAAACCTGTGATCCTTCCTATAACATGAGATGTGATATCCAAATCCTACCCCTTCCAAACCTGAGACCCTCCCTTTAGCATGAGATGTGATATCCAACTCCTTCCCATTCCAATCCTGAGACCCTTCCTACAGCATGAGATGTGATATCTCAATGCTTATACCAAACCTGAGACCCTTCCTATAGCATGAGATGTGATATCCAACTCCTTCCCATTCCAATCCTGAGACCCTTCCTATAGCATGAGATGTGATGTCTCAATGCTTCTAATACCAAACCTGAGATCCTTCCTATAACATGAGATGTGATATCCAACTCCTTCCATTCCAATCCTGAGAAACGTCCTATAGCATGAGATGTGATATCTCAATGCTTATACCAAACCTGAGACCCTTCCTATAGCATGAGATGTGATATCCAACTACTTCCCATTCCAATCCTGAGACCCTTCCTATACCATGAGATGTGATATCCAACTCCTTCCCTTTCCAAACCTGAGAGCCTATCTATAGCATGAGATGTGATATCCAAGTCCTTCCCATTCCAATCCTGAGACCCTTCCTATAGCATGAGATGTGATATCTCAATGCTTCTAATACCAAACCTGAGATCCTTCCTCTAACATGAAATGTGATATCCAACTCCTTCCCGTTCCAAACCTGAGAGCCTATCTATAGCATGAGATGTGATATCCAAGTCCTTCCCATTCCAATCCTTAGACCCTTCCTACAGCATGCAATATGATATCTCAATGATTCTAATAACAAACCTGAGACCGGTCCTATAACATGAGATGGGATATCCAACTCCTTCCCATTCCACTCCTGAGACACTTCCGATAGCAGAGATGTCATATCTCAATGCTTATACCAAACCTGAGACCCTTCCTATAACATGAGATGTGATATCCAACTCCTTCCCGTTCCAAACCTGAGACCCTTCCTTTGGCATGAGATGTGATATCCAGCTCCTTCCCATTCCAATCCTGAGACACTTCCGATAGCATGAGATGTGATATCTCAATGCTTATACCAAACCTGAGACCCTTCCTATAACATGAGATGTGATATCCAACTCCTTCCCGTTCCAAACCTGAGACCCTTCCTTTAGCATGAGATGTGATATCCAGCTCCTTCCCATTCCAATCCTGAGACACTTCCGATAGCATGAGATGTGATATCTCAATGCTTCTACCAAACCTGAGACCCTTCCTTTAGCATGAGATGTGATATCCAACTCCTTCCCATTCCAGTCCTGAGACCCTTCCTATAGCATGAGATATGATATCTCAATACATCTAATACCAAACCTGAGATCCTTCCGATAACATGAGATGTGATATCCAAATGCTTCCCCTTCCAAACCTTAGACCCTTCCTACAGCATGCAATATGATATCTCAATGATTCTAATAACAAACCTGAGACCCGTCCTATAACATGAGATGGGATATCCAACTCCTTCCCATTCCACTCCTGAGACACCTCCGATAGCAGAGATGTCATATCTCAATGCTTATACCAAACCTGAGACCCTTCCTATAACATGAGATGTGATATCCAACTCCTTCCCGTTCCAAACCGAAGACCCTTCCTTTAGCATGAGATGTGATATCCAGCTCCTTCCCATTCCAATCCTGAGACACTTCCGATAGCATGAGATGTGATATCTCAATGCTTCTAATATCAAAACTGAGACCCTCCCTATAGCATGATATGTGATATCTAAGTCCTTCCCATTCCAATCCTGAGACCCTTCCTATAACATCAGATGTGATATCCAACTCCTCCCCATTCCAACCTGAGACCCTTCCTATAGCATGAGATGGGATATCCAACTCCTTCCAAATCCAATCCTGATACCCTTCCGATAGCATGAGATGTGATATCCCAATGCTTCTACAAAACCTGAGACCCATACATGGCATGAGATGTGATATCAAACTCCTTCCCATTCCAATCCTGAGACACTTCCTATAGCATGAGATGTGATATCTCAATGCTTCTAATACCAAACCTGAGACTCTTCCTATAACATGAGATGGGATATCCAACTCCTTCCCATTCCAATCCTGAGACCCTTCCGATAGCAGGGATGTGATATCTCAATGCTTCTAATACCAAACCTGAGATCCTTCCTATAACATCAGATGTGATCTCCAACTCCTTCCCATTCCAATCCTGAGACTCTTCCTATAGCATGAGATGTGATATCTCAATGCTTATACCAAACCTGAGACCCTTCCTATAGCATGAGATGTGATATCCAACCCCTTCCCATTCCAATCCTGAGACCCTTCCTATAGCATGAGATGTGATATCTCAATGCCTCTAATACCAAACCTGAGATCCTTCCTCTAACATGAAATGTGATATCCAACTCCTTCCCTTTCCAAACCTGAGAGCCTACCTATAGCATGAGATGTGGTATCCAAGTCCTTCCCATTCCAATCCTTAGACCCTTCCTACAGCATGCAATATGATATCTCAATGATTCTAATAACAAACCTGAGACCCGTCCTATAACATGAGATGGGATATCCAACTCCTTCCCATTCCAATCCTGAGACACTTCCGATAGCAGAGATGTGATATCTCAATGCTTATACCAAACCTGAGACCCTTCCTATAGCATGAGATGTGATATCCAACTCCTTCCCGTTCCAAACCTGAGACCCTTCCTATAGCATATGTGATATCCAACTCCTTCCCATTCCAAACATGAGACCCTTCCTATAGCAAGAATGTAATATCCAACTCCTTCCCATTCCAATCCTGAGACCCTTCCTACAGCATGCAATGTGATATCTCAATGCTTCTAATACCAAACCTGAGACCCGTTCTATAACATGAGATGGGATATCCAACTCCTTCCCGTTCCAAACCTGAGACCCTTCCTATAGCATGAGATGTGATATCCAACTCCTTCCCATCCCAATCCTGAGACCCTTCCTACAGCATGCAATGTGATATCTCAATGCTTATGCCAAACCTGAGACTCTTCCTATAAAATGAGATGGGATATCCAACTCCTTCCCGTTCCAAACCTGAGACCCTTCCTATAGCATGAGATGTGATATCCAACTCCTTCCCATTCCAATCCTGAGACCCTTCCTATATCATGAGATGTGATATCTCAATGCTTATACCAAACCTGATACCCTTCCTATAGCATGAGATGTGATATCCAACTCCTTCCCATTCCAATCCTGAGACCCTTCCTATAGCATGAGATGTGATATCTCAATGCTTATACCAAACCTGAGACCCTTCCTATAACATGAGATGTGATATCCAACTCCTTCCCGTTTCAAACCTGAGACCCTTCCTTTAGCATGAGATGTGATATCCAGCTCCTTCCCATTCCAATCCTGAGACACTTCCGATAGCATGAGATGTGATATCTCAATGCTTCTAATATCAAAACTGAGACCCTCTCTATAGCATGATATGTGATATCCAACTCCTTCCCATTCCAGTCCTGAGACCCTTCCTATAGCATGAGATATGATATCTCAATACTTCTAATACCAAACCTGAGATCCTTCCGATAACATGAGATGTGATATCCAAATCCTTCCCCTTCCAAACCTGAGACTCTCCCTTTAGCATGAGATGTGATATCCAACTCCTTCCCATTCCAATCCTGAGACCCTTCTGATAGCATGAGATGTGATATCTCAATGCCTCTAATACCAAACCTGAGATCCTCCCAATAGCATGAGATGTGATATCTCAATGCTTCTAATACCAAACCTGAGATCCTTCCCATAACATGAGATGTAATACCCAAATCCTTCCCCTTCCAAACCTGAGACCCTCCCTTTAGTATGAGATGTGATATCCAACTCCTTCCCATTCCAATCCTGAGATCCTTCTGATAGCATGAGATGTGATATCTCAATGCCTCTAATACCAAACCTGAGATCCTACCTCTAACATGAAATGTGATATCCAACTCCTTCCCCTTCCAAACCTGAGAGCCTTCCTATAGCATGAGATGTGATATCCAAGTCCTTCCCATTCCAATCCTGAGACCCTTCCTATAGCATGAGATGTGATATCTCAATGCTTATACCAAACCTGAGAGCCTACCTATAGCATGAGATGTGATATCCAAGTCCATCCCATTCCAATCCTTAGACGCTTCCTACAGCATGCGATGTGATATCTCAATGCTTCTAATACCAAACCTGAGACCCGTCCTATAACATGAGATGGGATATCCAACTCCTTCCCGTTCCAAACCTGAGACCCTTCCTATAGCATGAGATGTGATATCCAACTCCTTCCCATTCCAATCCTGAGACCCTTCCGATAGCATGAGATGTGATATCTCAATGCTTCTAATACCAAACCTGTGATCCTTCCTATAACATGAGATGTGATATCCAAATCCTACCCCTTCCAAACCTGAGACCCTCCCTTTAGCATGAGATGTGATATCCAACTCCTTCCCATTCCAATCCTGAGACCCTTCCTACAGCATGAGATGTGATATCTCAATGCTTATACCAAACCTGAGACCCTTCCTATAGCATGAGATGTGATATCCAACTCCTTCCCATTCCAATCCTGAGACCCTTCCTATAGCATGAGATGTGATGTCTCAATGCTTCTAATACCAAACCTGAGATCCTTCCTATAACATGAGATGTGATATCCAACTCCTTCCATTCCAATCCTGAGAAACGTCCTATAGCATGAGATGTGATATCTCAATGCTTATACCAAACCTGAGACCCTTCCTATAGCATGAGATGTGATATCCAACTACTTCCCATTCCAATCCTGAGACCCTTCCTATACCATGAGATGTGATATCCAACTCCTTCCCTTTCCAAACCTGAGAGCCTATCTATAGCATGAGATGTGATATCCAAGTCCTTCCCATTCCAATCCTGAGACCCTTCCTATAGCATGAGATGTGATATCTCAATGCTTCTAATACCAAACCTGAGATCCTTCCTCTAACATGAAATGTGATATCCAACTCCTTCCCGTTCCAAACCTGAGAGCCTATCTATAGCATGAGATGTGATATCCAAGTCCTTCCCATTCCAATCCTTAGACCCTTCCTACAGCATGCAATATGATATCTCAATGATTCTAATAACAAACCTGAGACCGGTCCTATAACATGAGATGGGATATCCAACTCCTTCCCATTCCACTCCTGAGACACTTCCGATAGCAGAGATGTCATATCTCAATGCTTATACCAAACCTGAGACCCTTCCTATAACATGAGATGTGATATCCAACTCCTTCCCGTTCCAAACCTGAGACCCTTCCTTTGGCATGAGATGTGATATCCAGCTCCTTCCCATTCCAATCCTGAGACACTTCCGATAGCATGAGATGTGATATCTCAATGCTTATACCAAACCTGAGACCCTTCCTATAACATGAGATGTGATATCCAACTCCTTCCCGTTCCAAACCTGAGACCCTTCCTTTAGCATGAGATGTGATATCCAGCTCCTTCCCATTCCAATCCTGAGACACTTCCGATAGCATGAGATGTGATATCTCAATGCTTCTACCAAACCTGAGACCCTTCCTTTAGCATGAGATGTGATATCCAACTCCTTCCCATTCCAGTCCTGAGACCCTTCCTATAGCATGAGATATGATATCTCAATACATCTAATACCAAACCTGAGATCCTTCCGATAACATGAGATGTGATATCCAAATGCTTCCCCTTCCAAACCTTAGACCCTTCCTACAGCATGCAATATGATATCTCAATGATTCTAATAACAAACCTGAGACCCGTCCTATAACATGAGATGGGATATCCAACTCCTTCCCATTCCACTCCTGAGACACCTCCGATAGCAGAGATGTCATATCTCAATGCTTATACCAAACCTGAGACCCTTCCTATAACATGAGATGTGATATCCAACTCCTTCCCGTTCCAAACCGAAGACCCTTCCTTTAGCATGAGATGTGATATCCAGCTCCTTCCCATTCCAATCCTGAGACACTTCCGATAGCATGAGATGTGATATCTCAATGCTTCTAATATCAAAACTGAGACCCTCCCTATAGCATGATATGTGATATCTAAGTCCTTCCCATTCCAATCCTGAGACCCTTCCTATAACATCAGATGTGATATCCAACTCCTCCCCATTCCAACCTGAGACCCTTCCTATAGCATGAGATGGGATATCCAACTCCTTCCAAATCCAATCCTGATACCCTTCCGATAGCATGAGATGTGATATCCCAATGCTTCTACAAAACCTGAGACCCATACATGGCATGAGATGTGATATCAAACTCCTTCCCATTCCAATCCTGAGACACTTCCTATAGCATGAGATGTGATATCTCAATGCTTCTAATACCAAACCTGAGACTCTTCCTATAACATGAGATGGGATATCCAACTCCTTCCCATTCCAATCCTGAGACCCTTCCGATAGCAGGGATGTGATATCTCAATGCTTCTAATACCAAACCTGAGATCCTTCCTATAACATCAGATGTGATCTCCAACTCCTTCCCATTCCAATCCTGAGACTCTTCCTATAGCATGAGATGTGATATCTCAATGCTTATACCAAACCTGAGACCCTTCCTATAGCATGAGATGTGATATCCAACCCCTTCCCATTCCAATCCTGAGACCCTTCCTATAGCATGAGATGTGATATCTCAATGCCTCTAATACCAAACCTGAGATCCTTCCTCTAACATGAAATGTGATATCCAACTCCTTCCCTTTCCAAACCTGAGAGCCTACCTATAGCATGAGATGTGATATCCAAGTCCTTCCCATTCCAATCCTTAGACCCTTCCTACAGCATGCAATATGATATCTCAATGATTCTAATAACAAACCTGAGACCCGTCCTATAACATGAGATGGGATATCCAACTCCTTCCCATTCCAATCCTGAGACACTTCCGATAGCAGAGATGTGATATCTCAATGCTTATACCAAACCTGAGACCCTTCCTATAGCATGAGATGTGATATCCAACTCCTTCCCGTTCCAAACCTGAGACCCTTCCTATAGCATATGTGATATCCAACTCCTTCCCATTCCAAACATGAGACCCTTCCTATAGCAAGAATGTAATATCCAACTCCTTCCCATTCCAATCCTGAGACCCTTCCTACAGCATGCAATGTGATATCTCAATGCTTCTAATACCAAACCTGAGACCCGTCCTATAACATGAGATGGGATATCCAACTCCTTCCCGTTCCAAACCTGAGACCCTTCCTATAGCATGAGATGTGATATCCAACTCCTTCCCATCCCAATCCTGAGACCCTTCCTACAGCATGCAATGTGATATCTCAATGCTTATGCCAAACCTGAGACTCTTCCTATAAAATGAGATGGGATATCCAACTCCTTCCCGTTCCAAACCTGAGACCCTTCCTATAGCATGAGATGTGATATCCAACTCCTTCCCATTCCAATCCTGAGACCCTTCCTATATCATGAGATGTGATATCTCAATGCTTATACCAAACCTGATACCCTTCCTATAGCATGAGATGTGATATCCAACTCCTTCCCATTCCAATCCTGAGACCCTTCCTATAGCATGAGATGTGATATCTCAATGCTTATACCAAACCTGAGACCCTTCCTATAACATGAGATGTGATATCCAACTCCTTCCCGTTTCAAACCTGAGACCCTTCCTTTAGCATGAGATGTGATATCCAGCTCCTTCCCATTCCAATCCTGAGACACTTCCGATAGCATGAGATGTGATATCTCAATGCTTCTAATATCAAAACTGAGACCCTCTCTATAGCATGATATGTGATATCCAACTCCTTCCCATTCCAGTCCTGAGACCCTTCCTATAGCATGAGATATGATATCTCAATACTTCTAATACCAAACCTGAGATCCTTCCGATAACATGAGATGTGATATCCAAATCCTTCCCCTTCCAAACCTGAGACTCTCCCTTTAGCATGAGATGTGATATCCAACTCCTTCCCATTCCAATCCTGAGACCCTTCTGATAGCATGAGATGTGATATCTCAATGCCTCTAATACCAAACCTGAGATCCTCCCAATAGCATGAGATGTGATATCTCAATGCTTCTAATACCAAACCTGAGATCCTTCCCATAACATGAGATGTAATACCCAAATCCTTCCCCTTCCAAACCTGAGACCCTCCCTTTAGTATGAGATGTGATATCCAACTCCTTCCCATTCCAATCCTGAGATCCTTCTGATAGCATGAGATGTGATATCTCAATGCCTCTAATACCAAACCTGAGATCCTACCTCTAACATGAAATGTGATATCCAACTCCTTCCCCTTCCAAACCTGAGAGCCTTCCTATAGCATGAGATGTGATATCCAAGTCCTTCCCATTCCAATCCTGAGACCCTTCCTAAAACATGAGAAGTGATATCCAACTCCTTCCCATTCCAACCTGAGACCCTTCCTATAGCATGAGATGGGATATCCAACTCCTTCCAAATCCAATCCTGATACCCTTCCGATAGCATGAGATGTGATATCCCAATGCTTCTACAAAACCTGAGACCCATACATGGCATGAGATGTGATATCAAACTCCTTCCCATTCCAATCCTGAGACCCTTCCTATAGCTTGAGATGTGATATCCAACTCCTTCCCATTCCAATTCTGAGACCCTTCCTATAGCATGAGATGTGATATCTCAATGCTTCTAATACCAAACCTGAGACCCTTCCTATAACATGAGATGTGATATCCAAGTCCTTCCCATTCCAATCCTGAGACCCTTCCTATAGCATGAGATGTGATATCTCAATGCTTCTAATACCAAACCTGAGACCCTTCCTATAACATGAGATGTGATATCCAAGTCCTTCCCATTTCAATCCTGAGACCCTTCCTATAGCTTGAGATGTGATATCCAACTCCTTCCCATTCCAATTCTGAGACCCGTCCTATACCATGAGATGTGATATCTCAATGCTTCTAATGCCAAACCTGAGACCCCTCCTATAACGAGATGGGATATCCAACTCCTTCCCATTTCAATCCTGAGACCCTTCCGATAGCAGAGATGTGATATCTCAATGCTTATACCAATCCTGAGACCCTTCCTATAGCATGAGATGTGATGTCTCAATGCTTCTAATACCAAACCTGAGATCCTTCCTATAACATGAGATGTGATATCCAACTCCTTCCCATTCCAATCCTGAGACACTTCCTATAGCATGAGAAGTGATATCTCCATGCTTATACCAAACCTGAGACCCTTCCTATAGCATGAGATGTGATATCCAAATCCTTCCCATTCCAATCCTGAGACCCTTCCTATAGCATGAGATGTGATATCTCAATGCTTATACCAAACCTGAGAGCCTACCTATAGCATGAGATGTGATATCCAAGTCCATCCCATTCCAATCCTTAGACGCTTCCTACAGCATGCGATGTGATATCTCAATGATTCTAATACCAAACCAGAGACCCGTCCTATAACATGAGATGGGATATCCAACTCCTTCCCGTTCCAAACCTGAGACCATTCCTATAGCATATGTGATATCCAACTCCTTCCCATTCCAAACATGAGACCCTTCCTATAGCAAGAATGTAATATCCAACTCCTACCCATTCCAATCCTGAGACCATTCCTATAGCATGAGATGTGATATCTCAATGCTTCTAATACCAAACCTGAGATACTTCCTATGACATGAGATGTGATATCCAATTCCTTCCCATTCCAAACCTGAGATCCTTCCTACAGCATGCGATGTGATATCTCAATGCTTCTAATACCAAACCTGAGACCCGTCCTATAACATGAGATGGGATATCCAACTCCTTCCCGTTCCAAACCTGAGACCCTTCCTATAGCATGAGATGTGATATCCAACTCCTTCCCATTCCAATCCTGAGACCCTTCCGATAGCATGAGATGTGATATCTCAATGCTTCTAATACCAAACCTGTGATCCTTCCTATAACATGAGATGTGATATCCAAATCCTACCCCTTCCAAACCTGAGACCCTCCCTTTAGCATGAGATGTGATATCCAACTCCTTCCCATTCCAATCCTGAGACCCTTCCTATAGCATGAGATGTGATATCTCAATGCTTATACCAAACCTGAGACCCTTCCTATAGCATGAGATGTGATATCCAACTCCTTCCCATTCCAATCCTGAGACCCTTCCTATAGCATGAGATGTGATGTCTCAATGCTTCTAATACCAAACCTGAGATCCTTCCTATAACATGAGATGTGATATCCAACTCCTTCCATTCTAATCCTGAGAAACGTCCTATAGCATGAGATGTGATATCTCAATGCTTATACCAAACCTGAGACCCTTCCTATAGCATGAGATGTGATATCCAACTACTTCCCATTCCAATCCTGAGACCCTTCCTATACCATGAGATGTGATATCCAACTCCTTCCCTTTCCAAACCTGAGAGCCTATCTATAGCATGAGATGTGATATCCAAGTCCTTCCCATTCCAATCCTGAGACCCTTCCTATAGCATGAGATGTGATATCTCAATGCTTCTAATACCAAACCTGAGATCCTTCCTCTAACATGAAATGTGATATCCAACTCCTTCCCGTTCCAAACCTGAGAGCCTATCTATAGCATGAGATGTGATATCCAAGTCCTTCCCATTCCAATCCTTAGACCCTTCCTACAGCATGCAATATGATATCTCAATGATTCTAATAACAAACCTGAGACCCGTCCTATAACATGAGATGGGATATCCAACTCCTTCCCATTCCACTCCTGAGACATTTCCGATAGCAGAGATGTCATATCTCAATGCTTATACCAAACCTGAGACCCTTCCTATAACATGAGATGTGATATCCAACTCCTTCCCGTTCCAAACCTGAGACCCTTCCTTTAGCATGAGATGTGATATCCAGCTCCTTCCCATTCCAATCCTGAGACACTTCCGATAGCATGAGATGTGATATCTCAATGCTTCTAATATCAAAACTGAGACCCTCCCTATAGCATGATATGTGATATCTAAGTCCTTCCCATTCCAATCCTGAGACCCTTCCTATAGCATGAGATGTGATATCTCAATGCTTCTACCAAACCTGAGACCCTTCCTTTAGCATGAGATGTGATATCCAACTCCTTCCCATTCCAGTCCTGAGACCCTTCCTATAGCATGAGATATGATATCTCAATACATCTAATACCAAACCTGAGATCCTTCCGATAACATGAGATGTGATATCCAAATGCTTCCCCTTCCAAACCTGAGACTCTCCCTTTAGCATGAGATGTGATATCCAACTCCTTCCCATTCCAATCCTGAGACCCTTCTGATAGCATGAGATGTGATATCTCAATGTTTCTAATACCAAACCTGAGATCCTTCCTATAACATGAGATGTGATATCCAACTCCTTCCCATTCCAATCCTGAGACCCTTCCTATAGCATGAGAAGTGATATCTCCATGCTTATACCAAACCTGAGACCCTTCCTATAGCATGAGATGTGATATTCAACTCCTTCCCATTCCAATCCTGAGACCCTTCCTATAGCATGAGAAGTGATAACTCCATGCGTATACCAAACCTGAGACCCTTCCTATAGCATGAGATGTGATATCCAAATCCTTCCCATTCCAATCCTGAGCCACTTCCGATAGCAGAGATGTGCTATCTCAATGCTTATACCAAACCTGAGACCCTTCCTATAACATGAGATGTGATATCCAACTCATTCCCGTTCCAAACCTGAGACACTTCCTATAGCATATGTGATATCCAACTCCTTCCCATTCCAAACATGAGACCCTTCCTATAGCAAGAATGTAATATCCAACTCCTACCCATTCCAATCCTGAGACCATTCCTATAGCATGAGATGTGATATCTCAATGCTTATACCAAACCTGAGACCCTTCCTGTGGCATGAGATGTCATATACAACTCCTTCCCATTCCAATCCTGAGACCCTTCCTATAGCATGAGATGTGATATCCAACTCCTTCCCATTCCAATCCTGAGACCCTTCCTATAGCATGAGATATGATATCTCAATGCTTCTAACACCAAACCTGAGATCCTTCCGATAGCATGAGATGTGATATCTCAATGCTTCTAATACCAAACCTGAGATCATTCCTATAACACGAGATGTAATATCCAAATCCTTCCCCTTCCAAACCTGAGACCCTCCCTTTAGCATGAGATGTGATATCCAACTCCTTCCCATTCCAATCCTGAGACCCTTCCTATAGCATGAGATGTGATGTCTCAATGCTTCTAATACCAAACCTGAGATCCTTCCTATAACATGAGATGTGATATCCAACTCCTTCCCATACCAATCCTGAGACACTTCCTATAGCATGAGAAGTGATATCTCAATGCTTATACCAAACCTGAGACCCTTCCTACGGCATGAGATGTCATATACAACTCCTTCCCATTCCAATCCTGAGACCCGTCCTATAGCATGAGATGTGATATCTCAATGCTTATACCAAACCTGACACCCTTCCTATAGCATGAGATGTGATATCCAACTACTTCCCATTCCAATCCTGAGACCCTTCCTATAGTATGAGATGTGATATCCAACTCCTTCCCTTTCCAAACCTGAGAGCCTATCTATAGCATGAGATGTGATATCCAAGTCCTTCCCATTCCAATCCTGAGACCCTTCCTATAGCATGAGATGTGATATCTCAATGCTTCTAATTCCAATCCTGAGACCCTTCCTATAGCATGAGATGTGATATCCAACTCCTTCCATTCCAATCCTGAGACCTGTCCTATAGCATGAGATGTGATATCTCAATGCTTATACCAAACCTGAGACCCTTCCTATAGCATGAGATGTGATATCCAACTACTTCCCATTCCAATCCTGAGACCCTTCCTATAGCATGAGATGTGATATCCAACTCCTTCCCTTTCCAAACCTGAGAGCCTATCTATAGCATGAGATGGGATATCCAACTCCTTCCCATTCCAATCCTGAGACACTTCCGATAGCAGAGATGTGATATCTGAATGCTTATACCACACCTGAGACCCTTCCTATAACATGAGATGTGATATCCAACTCCTTCCCGTTCCAAACCTGAGAGCCTTCCTATAGCATGAGATGTGATATCTCAATGCCTCTAATACCAAACCTGAGATCCTTCCTCTAACATGAAATGTGATATCCAACTCCTTCCCTTTCCAAACCTGAGAGCCTACCTATAGCATGAGATGTGATATCCAAGTCCTTCCCATTCCAATCCTTAGACCCTTCCTACAGCATGCAATATGATATCTCAATGATTCTAATAACAAACCTGAGACCCGTCCTATAACATGAGATGGGATATCCAACTCCTTCCCATTCCAATCCTGAGACACTTCCGATAGCACAGATGTGATATCTCAATGCTTATACCAAACCTGAGACCCTTCCTATAGCATGAGATGTGATATCCAACTCCTTCCCGTTCCAAACCTGAGACCCTTCCTATAGCATATGTGATATCCAACTCCTTCCCATTCCAAACATGAGACCTTTCCTATAGCAAGAATGTAATATCCAACTCCTTCCCATTCCAATCCTGAGACTCTTCCTACAGCATGCAATGTGATATCTCAATGCTTCTAATACCAAACCTGAGACCCGTCCTATAACATGAGATGGGATATCCAACTCCTTCCCGTTCCAAACCTGAGACCCTTCCTATAGCATGAGATGTGATATCCAACTCCTTCCCATCCCAATCCTGAGACCCTTCCTACAGCATGCAATGTGATATCTCAATGCTTATACCAAACCTGAGACTCTTCCTATAAAATGAGATGGGATATCCAACTCCTTCCCATTCCAAACCTGAGACCCTTCCTATAGCATGAGATGTGATATCCAACTCCTTCCCATTCCAATCCTGAGACCCTTCCTATAGCATGAGATGTGATATCTCAATGCTTATACCAAACCTGATACCCTTCCTATAGCATGAGATGTGATATCCAACTCCTTCCCATTCCAATCCTGAGACCCTTCCTATAGCATGAGATGTGATATCTCAATGCTTATACCAAACCTGAGACCCTTCCTGTGGCATGAGATGTCATATACAACTCCTTCCCATTCCAATCCTGAGACCCTTCCTATAGCATGAGATGTGATATCCAACTCCTTCCCATTCCAATCCTGAGACCCTTCCTATAGCATGAGATATGATATCTCAATGCTTCTAACACCAAACCTGAGATCCTTCCGATAGCATGAGATGTGATATCTCAATGCTTCTAATACCAAACCTGAGATCATTCCTATAACACGAGATGTAATATCCAAATCCTTCCCCTTCCAAACCTGAGACCCTCCCTTTAGCATGAGATGTGATATCCAACTCCTTCCCATTCCAATCCTGAGACCCTTCCTATAGCATGAGATGTGATGTCTCAATGCTTCTAATACCAAACCTGAGATCCTTCCTATAACATGAGATGTGATATCCAACTCCTTCCCATTCCAATCCTGAGACACTTCCTATAGCATGAGAAGTGATATCTCAATGCTTATACCAAACCTGAGACCCTTCCTACGGCATGAGATGTCATATACAACTCCTTCCCATTCCAATCCTGAGACCCGTCCTATAGCATGAGATGTGATATCTCAATGCTTATACCAAACCTGACACCCTTCCTATAGCATGAGATGTGATATCCAACTACTTCCCATTCCAATCCCGAGACCCTTCCTATAGTATGAGATGTGATATCCAACTCCTTCCCTTTCCAAACCTGAGAGCCTATCTATAGCATGAGATGTGATATCCAAGTCCTTCCCATTCCAATCCTGAGACCCTTCCTATAGCATGAGATGTGATATCTCAATGCTTCTAATTCCAATCCTGAGACCCTTCCTATAGCATGATATGTGATATCCAACTCCTTCCATTCCAATCCTGAGACCTGTCCTATAGCATGAGATGTGATATCTCAATGCTTATACCAAACCTGAGACCCTTCCTATAGCATGAGATGTGATATCCAACTACTTCCCATTCCAATCCTGAGACCCTTCCTATAGCATGAGATGTGATATCCAACTCCTTCCCTTTCCAATCCTGAGAGCCTATCTATAGCATGAGATGGGATATCCAACTCCTTCCCATTCCAATCCTTAGACCCTTCCTACAGCATGCAATATGATATCTCAATGATTCTAATAACAAACCTGAGACCCGTCCTATAACATGAGATGGGATATCCAACTCCTTCCCATTCCAATCCTGAGACACTTCCGATAGCAGAGATGTGATATCTCAATGCTTATACCAAACCTGAGACCCTTCCTATAGCATGAGATGTGATATCCAACTCCTTCCCGTTCCAAACCTGAGACCCTTCCTATAGCATATGTGATATCCAACTCCTTCCCATTCCAAACATGAGACCTTTCCTATAGCAAGAATGTAATATCCAACTCCTTCCCATTCCAATCCTGAGACCCTTCCTACAGCATGCAATGTGATATCTCAATGCTTCTAATACCAAACCTGAGACCCGTCCTATAACATGAGATGGGATATCCAACTCCTTCCCGTTCCAAACCTGAGACCCTTCCTATAGCATGAGATGTGATATCCAACTCCTTCCCATCCCAATCCTGAGACCCTTCCTACAGCATGCAATGTGATATCTCAATGCTTATACCAAACCTGAGACTCTTCCTATAAAATGAGATGGGATATCCAACTCCTTCCCGTTCCAAACCTGAGACCCTTCCTATAGCATGAGTTGTGATATCCAACTCCTTCCCATTCCAATCCTGAGACCCTTCCTATAGCATGAGATGTGATATCTCAATGCTTATACCAAACCTGATACCCTTCCTATAGCATGAGATGTGATATCCAACTCCTTCCCATTCCAATCCTGAGACCCTTCCTATAGCATGAGATGTGATATCTCAATGCTTATACCAAACCTGATACCCTTCCTATAGCATGAGATGTGATATCCAACTCCTTCCCGTTTCAAACCTGAGACCCTTCCTTTAGCATGAGATGTGATATCCAGCTCCTTCCCATTCCAATCCTGAGACACTTCCGATAGCATGAGATGTGATATCTCAATGCTTCTAATATCAAAACTGAGACCCTCTCTATAGCATGATATGTGATATCTAAGTCCTTCCCATTCCAATCCTGAGACCCTTCCTATAGCATGAGATGTGATATCTCAATGCTTCTACCAAACCTGAGACCCTTCCTTTAGCATGAGATGTGATATCCAACTCCTTCCCATTCCAGTCCTGAGACCCTTCCTATAGCATGAGATATGATATCTCAATACTTCTAATACCAAACCTGAGATCCTTCCGATAACATGAGATGTGATATCCAAATCCTTCCCCTTCCAAACCTGAGACTCTCCCTTTAGCATGAGATGTGATATCCAACTCCTTCCCATTCCAATCCTGAGACCCTTCTGATAGCATGAGATGTGATATCTCAATGTTTCGAATACCAAACCTGAGATCCTTCCTATAACATGAGATGTGATATCTCAATGCTTCTAATACCAAACCTGAGACCCTCCCTTTAGCATGAGATGTGATATCCAACTCCTTCCCATTCCAATCCTGAGACCCTTCTGATAGCATGAGATGTGATATCTCAATGCCTCTAATACCAAACCTGAGATCCTCCCAATAGCATGAGATGTGATATCTCAAAGCTTCTAATACCAAACCTGAGATCCTTCCCATAACATGAGATGTAATATCCAAATCATTCCCCTTCCAAACCTGAGACCCTCCCTTTAGTATGAGATGTGATATCCAACTCCTTCCCATTCCAATCCTGAGATCCTTCTGATAGCATGAGATGTGATATCTCAATGCCTCTAATACCAAACCTGAGATCCTACCTCTAACATGAAATGTGATATCCAACTCCTTCCCCTTCCAAACCTGAGAGCCTTCCTATAGCATGAGATGTGATATCCAAGTCCTTCCCATTCCAATCCTGAGACCCTTCCTAAAACATGAGAAGTGATATCCAACTCCTTCCCATTCCAACCTGAGACCCTTCCTATAGCATGAGATGGGATATCCAACTCCTTCCAAATCCAATCCTGATACCCTTCCGATAGCATGAGATGTGATATCCCAATGCTTCTACAAAACCTGAGACCCATACATGGCATGAGATGTGATATCAAACTCCTTCCCATTCCAATCCTGAGACCCTTCCTATAGCTTGAGATGTGATATCCAACTCCTTCCCATTCCAATTCTGAGACCCTTCCTATAGCATGAGATGTGATATCTCAATGCTTCTAATACCAAACCTGAGACCCTTCCTATAACATGAGATGTGATATCCAAGTCCTTCCCATTCCAATCCTGAGACCCTTCCTATAGCATGAGATGTGATATCTCAATGCTTCTAATACCAAACCTGAGACCCTTCCTATAACATGAGATGTGATATCCAAGTCCTTCCCATTTCAATCCTGAGACCCTTCCTATAGCTTGAGATGTGATATCCAACTCCTTCCCATTCCAATTCTGAGACCCGTCCTATACCATGAGATGTGATATCTCAATGCTTCTAATGCCAAACCTGAGACCCCTCCTATAACGAGATGGGATATCCAACTCCTTCCCATTCCAATCCTGAGACCCTTCCGATAGCAGAGATGTGATATCTCAATGCTTATACCAATCCTGAGACCCTTCCTATAGCATGAGATGTGATGTCTCAATGCTTCTAATACCAAACCTGAGATCCTTCCTATAACATGAGATGTGATATCCAACTCCTTCCCATTCCAATCCTGAGACACTTCCTATAGCATGAGAAGTGATATCTCCATGCTTATACCAAACCTGAGACCCTTCCTATAGCATGAGATGTGATATCCAAATCCTTCCCATTCCAATCCTGAGACCCTTCCTATAGCATGAGATGTGATATCTCAATGCTTATACCAAACCTGAGAGCCTACCTATAGCATGAGATGTGATATCCAAGTCCATCCCATTCCAATCCTTAGACGCTTCCTACAGCATGCGATGTGATATCTCAATGATTCTAATACCAAACCAGAGACCCGTCCTATAACATGAGATGGGATATCCAACTCCTTCCCGTTCAAAACCTGAGACCCTTCCTATAGCATATGTGATATCCAACTCCTTCCCATTCCAAACATGAGACCCTTCCTATAGCAAGAATGTAATATCCAACTCCTACCCATTCCAATCCTGAGACCATTCCTATAGCATGAGATGTGATATCTCAATGCTTCTAATACCAAACCTGAGATACTTCCTATGACATGAGATGTGATATCCAATTCCTTCCCATTCCAAACCTGAGATCCTTCCTACAGCATGCGATGTGATATCTCAATGCTTCTAATACCAAACCTGAGACCCGTCCTATAACATGAGATGGGATATCCAACTCCTTCCCGTTCCAAACCTGAGACCCTTCCTATAGCATGAGATGTGATATCCAACTCCTTCCCATTCCAATCCTGAGACCCTTCCGATAGCATGAGAAGTGATATCTCAATGCTTCTAATACCAAACCAGTGATCCTTCCTATAACATGAGATGTGATATCCAAATCCTACCCCTTCCAAACCTGAGACCCTCCCTTTAGCATGAGATGTGATATCCAACTCCTTCCCATTCCAATCCTGAGACCCTTCCTATAGCATGAGATGTGATATCTCAATGCTTATACCAAACCTGAGACCCTTCCTATAGCATGAGATGTGATATCCAACTCCTTCCCATTCCAATCCTGAGACCCTTCCTATAGCATGAGATGTGATGTCTCAATGCTTCTAATACCAAACCTGAGATCCTTCCTATAACATGAGATGTGATATCCAACTCCTTCCATTCCAATCCTGAGAAACGTCCTATAGCATGAGATGTGATATCTCAATGCTTATACCAAACCTGAGACCCTTCCTATAGCATGAGATGTGATATCCAACTACTTCCCATTCCAATCCTGAGACCCTTCCTATACCATGAGATGTGATATCCAACTCCTTCCCTTTCCAAACCTGAGAGCCTATCTATAGCATGAGATGTGATATCCAAGTCCTTCCCATTCCAATCCTTAGACCCTTCCTACAGCATGCAATATGATATCTCAATGATTCTAATAACAAACCTGAGACGTGTCCTATAACATGAGATGGGATATCCAACTCCTTCCCATTCCACTCCTGAGACACTTCCGATAGCAGAGATGTCATATCTCAATGCTTATACCAAACCTGAGACCCTTCCTATAACATGAGATGTGATATTCAACTCCTTCCCGTTCCAAACCTGAGACCCTTCCTTTAGCACAAGATGTGATATCCAGCTCCTTCCCATTCCAATCCTGAGACACTTCCGATAGCATGAGATGTGATATCTCAATGCTTCTAATATCAAAACGGAGACCCTCCCTATAGCATGATATGTGATATCTAAGTCCTTCCCATTCCAATCCTGAGACCCTTCCTATAGCATGAGATGTGATATCTCAATGCTTCTACCAAACCTGAGACCCTTCCTTTAGCATGAGATGTGATATCCGACTCCTTCCCATTCCAGTCCTGACACCCTTCCTATAGCATGAGATATGATATCTCAATACATCTAATACCAAACCTGAGATCCTTCCGATAACATGAGATGTGATATCCAAATGCTTCCCCTTCCAAACCTGAGACTCTCCCTTTAGCATGAGATGTGATATCCAACTCCTTCCCATTCCGATCCTGAGACCCTTCTGATAGCATGAGATGTGATATCTCAATGTTTCTAATACCAAACCTGAGATCCTTCCTATAACATGAGATGTGATATCCAACTCCTTCCCATTCCAATCCTGAGACCCTTCCTATAGCATGAGAAGTGATATCTCCATGCTTATACCAAACCTGAGACCCTTCCTAGAGCATGAGATGTGATATTCAACTCCTTCCCATTCCAATCCTGAGACCCTTCCTATAGCATGAGATGTGATATCTCAGTGCTTATACCAAACCTGATACCCTTCCTATAGCATGAGATGTGATATCCAACTCCTTCCCATTCCAATCCTGAGACCCTTCCTATAGCATGAGATGTGATATCTCAATGCTTATACCAAACCTGAGACCCTTCCTATAACATGAGATGTGATATCCAACTCCTTCCCGTTTCAAACCTGAGACCCTTCCTTTAGCATGAGATGTGATATCCAGCTCCTTCCCATTCCAATCCTGAGACACTTCCGATAGCATGAGATGTGATATCTCAATGCTTCTAATATCAAAACGGAGACCCTCTCTATAGCATGATATGTGATATCTAAGTCCTTTCCATTCCAATCCTGAGACCCTTCCTATAGCATGAGATGTGATATCTCAATGCTTCTACCAAACCTGAGACCCTTCCTTTAGCATGAGATGTGATATCCAACTCCTTCCCATTCCAGTCCTGAGACCCTTCCTATAGCATGAGATATGATATCTCAATACTTCTAATACCAAACCTGAGATCCTTCCGATAACATGAGATGTGATATCCAAATCCTTCCCCTTCCAAACCTGAGACTCTCCCTTTAGCATGAGATGTGATATCCAACTCCTTCCCATTCCAATCCTGAGACCCTTCTGATAGCATGAGATGTGATATCTCAATGTTTCGAATACCAAACCTGAGATCCTTCCTATAACATGAGATGTGATATCTCAATGCTTCTAATACCAAACCTGAGACCCTCCCTTTAGCATGAGATGTGATATCCAACTCCTTCCCATTCCAATCCTGAGACCCTTCTGATAGCATGAGATGTGATATCTCAATGCCTCTAATACCAAACCTGGGATCCTCCCAATAGCATGAGATGTGATATCTCAAAGCTTCTAATACCAAACCTGAGATCCTTCCCATAACATGAGATGTAATATCCAAATCCTTCCCCTTCCAAACCTGAGACCCTCCCTTTAGTATGAGATGTGATATCCAACTCCTTCCCATTCCAATCCTGAGATCCTTCTGATAGCATGAGATGTGATATCTCAATGCCTCTAATACCAAACCTGAGATCCTACCTCTAACATGAAATGTGATATCCAACTCCTTCCCCTTCCAAACCTGAGAGCCTTCCTATAGCATGAGATGTGATATCCAAGTCCTTCCCATTCCAATCCTGAGACCCTTCCTAAAACATGAGAAGTGATATCCAACTCCTTCCCATTCCAACCTGAGACCCTTCCTATAGCATGAGATGGGATATCCAACTCCTTCCAAATCCAATCCTGATACCCTTCCGATAGCATGAGATGTGATATCCCTATGCTTCTACAAAACCTGAGACCCATACATGGCATGAGATGTGATATCAAACTCCTTCCCATTCCAATCCTGAGACCCTTCCTATAGCTTGAGATGTGATATCCAACTCCTTCCCATTCCAATTCTGAGACCCTTCCTATAGCATGAGATGTGATATCTCAATGCTTCTAATACCAAACCTGAGACCCTTCCTATAACATGAGATGTGATATCCAAGTCCTTCCCATTCCAATCCTGAGACCCTTCCTATAGCATGAGATGTGATATCTCAATGCTTCTAATACCAAACCTGAGACCCTTCCTATAACATGAGATGTGATATCCAAGTCCTTCCCATTTCAATCCTGAGACCCTTCCTATAGCATGAGATGGGATATCCAACTCCTTCCAAATCCAATCCTGATACCCTTCCGATAGCATGAGATGTGATATCCCTATGCTTCTACAAAACCTGAGACCCATACATGGCATGAGATGTGATATCAAACTCCTTCCCATTCCAATCCTGAGACCCTTCCTATAGCTTGAGATGTGATATCCAACTCCTTCCCATTCCAATTCTGAGACCCTTCCTATAGCATGAGATGTGATATCTCAATGCTTCTAATACCAAACCTGAGACCCTTCCTATAACATGAGATGTGATATCCAAGTCCTTCCCATTCCAATCCTGAGACCCTTCCTATAGCATGAGATGTGATATCTCAATGCTTCTAATACCAAACCTGAGACCCTTCCTATAACATGAGATGTGATATCCAAGTCCTTCCCATTTCAATCCTGAGACCCTTCCTATAGCTTGAGATGTGATATCCAACTCCTTCCCATTCCAATTCTGAGACCCGTCCTATACCATGAGATGTGATATCTCAATGCTTCTAATGCCAAACCTGAGACCCCTCCTATAACGAGATGGGATATCCAACTCCTTCCCATTCCAATCCTGAGACCCTTCCGATAGCAGAGATGTGATATCTCAATGCTTATACCAATCCTGAGACCCTTCCTATAGCATGAGATGTGATGTCTCAATGCTTCTAATACCAAACCTGAGATCCTTCCTATAACATGAGATGTGATATCCAACTCCTTCCCATTCCAATCCTGAGACACTTCCTATAGCATGAGAAGTGATATCTCCATGCTTATACCAAACCTGAGACCCTTCCTATAGCATGAGATGTGATATCCAAATCCTTCCCATTCCAATCCTGAGACCCTTCCTATAGCATGAGATGTGATATCTCAATGCTTATACCAAACCTGAGAGCCTACCTATAGCATGAGATGTGATATCCAAGTCCATCCCATTCCAATCCTTAGACGCTTCCTACAGCATGCGATGTGATATCTCAATGATTCTAATACCAAACCAGAGACCCGTCCTATAACATGAGATGGGATATCCAACTCCTTCCCGTTCAAAACCTGAGACCCTTCCTATAGCATATGTGATATCCAACTCCTTCCCATTCCAAACATGAGACCCTTCCTATAGCAAGAATGTAATATCCAACTCCTACCCATTCCAATCCTGAGACCATTCCTATAGCATGAGATGTGATATCTCAATGCTTCTAATACCAAACCTGAGATACTTCCTATGACATGAGATGTGATATCCAATTCCTTCCCATTCCAAACCTGAGATCCTTCCTACAGCATGCGATGTGATATCTCAATGCTTCTAATACCAAACCTGAGACCCGTCCTATAACATGAGATGGGATATCCAACTCCTTCCCGTTCCAAACCTGAGACCCTTCCTATAGCATGAGATGTGATATCCAACTCCTTCCCATTCCAATCCTGAGACCCTTCCGATAGCATGAGAAGTGATATCTCAATGCTTCTAATACCAAACCAGTGATCCTTCCTATAACATGAAATGTGATATCCAACTCCTTCCCTTTCCAAACCTGAGACCCTGCCTATAGCATGAGATGTGATATCCAAGTCCTTCCCATTCCAATCCTGAGACCCTGCCTATAGCATGAGATGTGATATCCAAGTCCTTCCCATTCCAATCCTGAGACCCTTCCTATAACATGAGATGTGATATCCAACTCCTTCCCATTCCAACCTGAGACCCTTCCTATAGCATGAGATGGGATATCCAACTCCTTCCAAATCCAATCCTGATACCCTTCCGATAGCATGAGATGTGATATCCCAATGCTTCTACCAAACCTGAGACCCATACTATGGCATGAGATGTGATATCAAACTCCTTCCCATTCCAATCCTGAGACCCTTCCTATAGCTTGAGATATGATATCCAACTCCTTCCCATTCCAATTCTGAGACCCTTCCTATACCATGAGACTTGATATCTCAATGCTTCTAATACCAAACCTGAGACCCGTCCTATAACATGAGATGTGATATCCAACTCCTTCCCCTTCAAAACCTGAGAGCCTTCCTATAGCATGAGATGTGATATCCAAGTCCTTCCCATTCCAATCCTGAGACCCTTCCTATAACATCAGATGTGATATCCAACTCCTTCCCATTCCAACCTGAGACCCTTCCTATAGCATGAGATGGGATATCCAACTCCTTCCAAATCCAATCCTGATACCCTTCCGATAGCATGAGATGTGATATCCCAATGCTTCTACAAAACCTGAGACCTATTCATGGCATGAGATGTGATATCAAACTCCTTCCCATTCCAATCCTGAGACACTTCCTATAGCATGAGATGTGATATCCAACTCCTTCCCGTTCCAAACCTGAGACCCTTCCTATAGCATGAGATGTGATATCCAGCTCCTTCCCATTCCAATCCTGAGACCCTTATGATAGCATGAGATGTGATATCTCAATGCCTCTAATACCAAACCTGAGATACTTCCGATAGCATGAAATGTGATATCCAACTCCTTCCCCTTCCAAACCTGGGAGCCTTCCTATAGCATGAGATGTGATATCCAAGTCCTTCCCATTCCAATCCTGAGACCCTTCCTATAACATCAGATGTGATATCCAACTCCTTCCCATTCCAACCTGAGACCCTTCCTATAGCATGAGATGGGATATCCAACTCCTTCAAAATCCAATCCTGATACCCTTCCGATAGCATGAGATGTGATATCCCAATGCTTCTACAAAACCTGAGACCCATACATGGCATGAGATGTGATATCAAACTCCTTCCCATTCCAATCCTGAGACCCTTCCGATAGCAGAGATGTGATATCTCAATGCTTATACCAAACCCGAGACCCTTCCTATGGCATGAGATGTCATATACAACTCCTTCCCATTCCAATCCTGAGACCCTTCCTATAGCATGAGAAGTGATATCTCAATGCTTATACCAAACCTGAGACCCTTCCTATAGCATGAGATGTGATATCCAACTCCTTCCCATTCCAATCCTGAGACCCTTCCTATAGCATGAGATGTGATATCTCAATGCTTATACCAAACCTGAATCCCTTCCTATAGCATGAGATGTGATATCCAACTCCTTCCCCAAATGCTTCCCCTTCCAGACCTGAGACTCTCCCTTTAGCATGAGATGTGATATCCAACTCCTTCACATTCCAATCCTGAGACCCTTCTGATAGCATGAGATGTGATATCTCAATGTTTCTAATACCAAACCTGAGATCCTTCCTATAACATGAGATGTGATATCCAACTCCTTCCCATTCCAATCCTGAGACCCTTCCTATAGCATGAGAAGTGATATCTCCATGCTTATACCAAACCTGAGACCCTTACTATAGCATGAGATGTGATATTCAACTCCTTCCCATTCCAATCCTGAGACCCTTCCTATAGCATGAGAAGTGATAACTCCATGCGTATACCAAACCTGAGACCCTTCCTATAGCATGAGATGTGATATCCAAATCCTTCCCATTCCAATCCTGAGCCACTTCCGATAGCAGAGATGTGCTATCTCAATGCTTATACCAAACCTGAGACCCTTCCTATAACATGAGATGTGATATCCAACTCATTCCCGTTCCAAACCTGAGACATTTCCTATAGCATATGTGATATCCAACTCCTTCCCATTCCAAACATGAGACCCTTCCTATAGCAAGAATGTAATATCCAACTCCTACCCATTCCAATCCTGAGACCATTCCTATAGCATGAGATGTGATATCTCAATGCTTATACCAAACCTGAGACTCTTCCTATAACATGAGATGTGATATCCAACTCCTTCCCGTTCCAAACCTGAGACCCTTCCTATAGCATGAGATGTGATATCCAACTCCTTCCCATTCCAATCCTGAGACCCTTCCGATAGCATGAGATGTGATATCTCAATGCTTCTAATAGCAAACTTGTGATCCTTCCTATAATAAGAGATGTGATATCCAAATCCTTCCCCTTCCAAACCTGAGACCCTCCCTTTAGCATGAGATGTGATATCTCAATGCCTCTAATACCAAACCTGAGATCCTTCCAATAGCATGAGATGTCATATCTCAATGCTTCTAATACCAAACCTGAGATCCTTCCTATAACATGAGATGTGATATCCAAATCCTTCCAAACCTGAGACCCCCCCTTTAGCATGAGATGTGATATCCAACTCCTTCCCATTCCAATCCTGAGACCCTTCTGACAGCATGAGATGTGATATCTCAATGCCTCTAATACCAAAACTGAGATCCTACCTCTAACATGAAATGTGATATCCAACTCCTTCCCTTTCCAAACGTGAGACCCTCCCTATAGCATGAGATGTGATATCCAAGTCCTTCCCATTCCAATCCTGAGACCCTTCCTATAGCATGAGATGTGATATCTCAATGCTTCTAATACCAAACCTGAGACCCTTCCTATAACATAAGATGGGATATCCAACTCCTTCCCATTCCAATCCTGAGACCCTTCCGATAGCAGAGATGTGATATCTCAATGCTTATACCAAACCTGAGACCCTTCCTGTGGCATGAGATGTCATATACAACTCCTTCCCATTCCAATCCTGAGACCCTTCCTATAGCATGAGATGGGATATCCAACTCCTTCCCATTCCAATCCTGAGACCCTTCCTATAGCATGAGATGTGATGTCGCAATGCTTCTAATACCAAACCTGAGATCCTTCCTATAACATGAGATGTGATATCCAACTCCTTCCCATTCCAATCCTGAGACACTTCCTATAGCATGAGAAGTGATATCTCAATGCTTATACCAAACCTGAGACCCTTCCTACGGCATGAGATGTCATATACAACTCCTTCCCATTCCAATCCTGAAACCCGTCCTATAGCATGAGATGTGATATCTCAATGCTTATACCAAACCTGAGACCCTTCCTATAGCATGAGATGTGATATCCAACTACTTCCCATTCCAATCCTGAGACCCTTCCTATAGCATGAGATGTGATATCCAACTCCTTCCCTTTCCAAACCTGAGAGCCTATCTAGAGCATGAGATGTGATATCCAAGTCCTTCCCATTCCAATCCTGAGACCCTTCCTATAGCATGAGATGTGATATCCAACTCCTTCCATTCCAATCCTGAGACCTGTCCTATAGCATGAGATGTGATATCTCAATGCTTATACCAAACCTGAGACCCTTCCTATAGCATGAGATGTGATATCCAACTACTTCCCATTCCAATCCTGAGACCCTTGCTATAGCATGAGATGTGATATCCAACTCCTTCCCTTTCCAAACCTGAGAGCCTATCTATAGCATGAGATGGGATATCCAACTCCTTCCCATTCCAATCCTGAGACACTTCCGATAGCAGAGATGTGATATCTGAATGCTTATACCACACCTGAGACCCTTCCTATAACATGAGATGTGATATCCAACTCCTTCCCGTTCCAAACCTGAGACCCTTCCTTTAGCATGAGATGTGATATACAGCTCCTTCCCATTCCAATCCTGAGACACTTCCGATAGCATGAGATGTGATATCTCAAAGCTTCTAATATCAAAACTGAGACCCTCCCTATAGCATGATATGTGATATCTAAGTCCTTCCCATTCCAATCCTGAGACCCTTCCTGTAGCATGAGATGTGATATCTCAATGCTTCTACCAAACCTGAGACCCTTCCTTTAGCATGAGATGTGATATCCAACTCCTTCCCATTCCAGTCCTGAGACCCTTCCTATAGCATGAGATATGATATCTCAATGCCTCTAATACCAAAACTGAGATCCTACCTCTAACATGAAATGTGATATCCAACTCCTTCCCTTTCCAAACGTGAGACCCTCCCTATAGCATGAGATGTGATATCCAAGTCCTTCCCATTCCAATCCTGAGACCCTTCCTATAGCATGAGATGTGATATCTCAATGCTTCTAATACCAAACCTGAGACCCTTCCTATAACATAAGATGGGATATCCAACTCCTTCCCATTCCAATCCTGAGACCCTTCCGATAGCAGAGATGTGATATCTCAATGCTTATACCAAACCTGAGACCCTTCCTGTGGCATGAGATGTCATATACAACTCCTTCCCATTCCAATCCTGAGACCCTTCCTATAGCATGAGATGTGATATCCAACTCCTTCCCATTCCAATCCTGAGACCCTTCCTATAGCATGAGATGTGATGTCTCAATGCTTCTAATACCAAACCTGAGATCCTTCCTATAACATGAGATGTGATATCCAACTCCTTCCCATTCCAATCCTGAGACACTTCCTATAGCATGAGAAGTGATATCTCAATGCTTATACCAAACCTGAGACCCTTCCTACGGCATGAGATGTCATATACAACTCCTTCCCATTCCAATCCTGAGACCCGTCCTATAGCATGAGATGTGATATCTCAATGCTTATACCAAACCTGAGACCCTTCCTATAGCATGAGATGTGATATCCAACTACTTCCCATTCCAATCCTGAGACCCTTCCTATAGCATGAGATGTGATATCCAACTCCTTCCCTTTCCAAACCTGAGAGCCTATCTATAGCATGAGATGTGATATCCAAGTCCTTCCCATTCCAATCCTGAGACCCTTCCTATAGCATGAGATGTGATATCCAACTCCTTCCATTCCAATCCTGAGACCTGTCCTATAGCATGAGATGTGATATCTCAATGCTTATACCAAACCTGAGACCCTTCCTATAGCATGAGATGTGATATCCAACTACTTCCCATTCCAATCCTGAGACCCTTCCTATAGCATGAGATGTGATATCCAACTCCTTCCCTTTCCAAACCTGAGAGCCTATCTATAGCATGAGATGGGATATCCAACTCCTTCCCATTCCAATCCTGAGACACTTCCGATAGCAGAGATGTGATATCTGAATGCTTATACCACACCTGAGACCCTTCCTATAACATGAGATGTGATATCCAACTCCTTCCCGTTCCAAACCTGAGACCCTTCCTTTAGCATGAGATGTGATATACAGCTCCTTCCCATTCCAGTCCTGAGACACTTCCGATAGCATGAGATGTGATATCTCAAAGCTTCTAATATCAAAACTGAGACCCTCCCTATAGCATGATATTTGATATCCAACTCCTTCCAATTCCAGTCCTGAGACCCTTCCTATAGCATGAGATATGATATCTCAATACTTCTAATACCAAACCTGAGATCCTTCCAATAACATGAGTTGTGATATCCAAATCCTTCGCCTTCCAAACCTGAGACCCTCCCTTTAGCATGAGATGTGATATCCAAGTCCTTCCCATTCCAATCCTGAGACCCTTCCTATAGCATGAGATGTGATATCTCAATGCTTCTAATACCAAACCTGAGACCCTTCCTATAACATAAGATGGGATATCCAACTCCTTTCCATTCCAATCCTGAGACCCTTCCGATAGCAGAGATGTGATATCTCAATGCTTATACCAAACCTGAGACCCTTCCTGTGGCATGAGATGTCATATACAACTCCTTCCCATTCCAATCCTGAGACCCTTCCTATAGCATGAGATGTGATATCCAACTTCTTCCCATTCCAATCCTGAGACCCTTCCTATAGCATGAGATATGATATCTCAATGCTTCTAACACCAAACCTGAGATCCTTCAGATAGCATGAGATGTGATATCTCAATGCTTCTAATGCCAAACCTGAGATCATTCCTTTAACACGAGATGTAATATCCAAATCCTTCCCCTTCCAAACCTGAGACCCTCCCTTTAGCATGAGATGTGATATCCAACTCCTTCCCATTCCAATCCTGAGACCCTTCCTATAGCATGAGATGTGATGTCTCAATGCTTCTAATACCAAACCTGAGATCCTTCCTATAACATGAGATGTGATATCCAACTCCTTCCCATTCCAATCCTGAGACACTTCCTATAGCATGAGAAGTGATATCTCAATGCTTATACCAAACCTGAGACCCTTCCTACGGCATGAGATGCCATATACAACTCCTTCCCATTCCAATCCTGAGACCCGTCCTATAGCATGAGATGTGATATCTCAATGCTTATACCAAACCTGACACCCTTCCTATAGCATGAGATGTGATATCCAACTACTTCCCATTCCAATCCTGAGACCCTTCCTATAGTATGAGATGTGATATCCAACTCCTTCCCTTTCCAAACCTGAGAGCCTATCTATAGCATGAGATGTGATATCCAAGTCCTTCCCATTCCAATCCTGAGACCCTTCCTATAGCATGAGATGTGATATCTCAATGCTTCTAATACCAAACCTGAGACCCTTCCCATAGCATGAGATGTGATATCCAACTACTTCCCATTCCAATCCTGAGACCCTTCCTATAGCATGAGATGTGATATCCAACTCCTTCCATTCCAATCCTGAGACCTGTCCTATAGCATGAGATGTGATATCTCAATGCTTATACCAAACCTGAGACCCTTCCTATAGCATGAGATGTGATATCCAACTACTTCCCATTCCAATCCTGAGACCCTTCCTATAGCATGAGATGTGATATCCAACTCCTTCCCTTTCCAAACCTGAGAGCCTATCTATAGCATGAGATGGGATATCCAACTCCTTCCCATTCCAATCCTGAGACACTTCCGATAGCAGAGATGTGATATCTGAATGATTATACCACACCTGAGACCCTTCCTATAACATGAGATGTGATATCCAACTCCTTCCCGTTCCAAACCTGAGACCCTTCCTTTAGCATGAGATGTGATATCCAGCTCCTTCCCATTCCAATACTGAGACCCTTCTGATAGCATGAGATGTGATATCTCAATGCTTCTAATACCAAACCTGAGATCCTTCCTATAACATGAGATGTGATATCCAACTCCTTCCCATTCCAATCCTGAGACCCTTCCTATAGCATGAGAAGTGATATCTCCATGCGTATACCAAACCTGAGACCCTTCCTATAGCATGAGATGTGATATCCAAATCCTTCCCATTCCAATCCTGAGACTCTTCCTATAGCATGAGATGTGATATCTCAATGCTTATACCAAACCAGAGACCCGACCTATAAAATGAGATGGGATATCCAACTCCTTCCCATTCCAATCCTGAGCCACTTCCGATAGCAGAGATGTGATATCTCAATGCTTATACCAAACCTGAGACCCTTCCTATAACATGAGATGTGATATCCAACTCATTCCCATTCCAAACCTGACACACTTCCTATAGCATATGTGATATCCAACTCCTTCCCATTCCAAACATGAGACCCTTCCTATAGCAAGAATGTAATATCCAACTCCTACCCATTCCAATCCTGAGACCATTCCTATAGCATGAGATGTGATATAACAATGCTTCTAATACCAAACCTGAGATCCTTCCTATGACATGAAATGTGATATCCAAATCCTTCCCATTCCAAACCTGAGACCCTTCCTACAGCATGCGATGTGATATCTCAATGCTTCTAATATCAAACCTGAGACCCGTCCTATAACATGAGATGGGATATCCAACTCCTTCCCGTTCCAAACCTGATACTCTTCCTATAGCATGAGATGTGATATCCAATTCCTTCCCATCCTAATCCTGAGACACCTCCGATAGCAGAGATGTGATATCTCAATGCTTATACCAAACCTGAGACTCTTCCTATAACATGAGATGTGATATCCAACTCCTTCCCGTTCCAAACCTGAGACCCTTCCTATAGCATGAGATGAGATATCCAACTCCTTCCCATTCCAATCCTGAGACCCTTCCGATAGCATGAGATGTGATATCTCAATGCTTCTAATACCAAACCTGATATCCTTCCTATAACATGAGATGTGATATCCAACTCCTTCCCATTCCAATCCTGAGACCCTTCCTATAGCATGAGATGTGATATCCAACTCCTTCCCATTCCAATCCTGAGACCCTTCCTATAGCATGAGATATGATATCTCAATGCTTCTAACACCAAACCTGAGATCCTTCAGATAGCATGAGATGTGATATCTCAATGCTTCTAATACCAAACCTGAGATCATTCCTTTAACACGAGATGTAATATCCAAATCCTTCCCCTTCCAAACCTGAGACCCTCCCTTTAGCATGAGATGTGATATCCAACTCCTTCCCATTCCAATCCTGAGACCCTTCCTATAGCATGAGATGTGATGTCTCAATGCTTCTAATACCAAACCTGAGATCCTTCCTATAACATGAGATGTGATATCCAACTCCTTCCCATTCCAATCCTGAGACACTTCCTATAGCATGAGAAGTGATATCTCAATGCTTATACCAAACCTGAGACCCTTCCTACGGCATGAGATGCCATATACAACTCCTTCCCATTCCAATCCTGAGACCCTTCCTATAGCATGAGATGTGATATCTCAATGCTTATACCAAACCTGAGATCCTTCCTATAACATGAGATGTGATATCCAACTCCTTCCCATTCCAATCCTGAGACACTTCCTATAGCATGAGAAGTGATATCTCAATGCTTATACCAAACCTGAGACCCTTCCTACGGCATGAGATGTCATATACAACTCCTTCCCATTCCAATCCTGAGACCCGTCCTATAGCATGAGATGTGATATCTCAATGCTTATACCAAACCTGAGACCCTTCCTATAGCATGAGATGTGATATCCAACTACTTCCCATTCCAATCCTGAGACCCTTCCTATAGCATGAGATGTGATATCCAACTCCTTCCCTTTCCAAACCTGAGAGCCTATCTATAGCATGAGATGTGATATCCAAGTCCTTCCCATTCCAATCCTGAGACCCTTCCTATAGCATGAGATGTGATATCCAACTCCTTCCATTCCAATCCTGAGACCTGTCCTATAGCATGAGATGTGATATCTCAATGCTTATACCAAACCTGAGACCCTTCCTATAGCATGAGATGTGATATCCAACTCCTTCCCATTCCAATCCTGAGACCCTTCCTATAGCATGAGATGTGATATCTCACTGCTTATACCAAACCTGAGACCCTTCCTATAGCATGAGATGTGATATCCAAATCCTTCCCATTCCAATCCTGAGACCCTTCCTATAGCATGAGATGTGATATCTCAATGCTTATACCAAACCAGAGACCCGTCCTATAACATGAGATGGGATATCCAACTCCTTCCCATTCCAATCCTGAGCCACTTCCTATAGCATGAGATGTGATATCTCAATGCTTATACCAAACCTGAGACCCTTCCTATAACATGAGATGTGATATCCAACTCATTATCGTTCCAAACCTGAGACACTTCCTATAGCATATGTGATATCCAACTCCTTCCCATTCCAAACATGAGATCCTTCCTATAGCAAGAATGTAATATCCAACTCCTACCCATTCCAATCCTGAGACCATTCCTATAGCATGAGATGTGATATATCAATGCTTCTAATACCAAACCTGAGATCCTTCCTATGACATGAAATGTGATATTCAAATCCTTCCCATTCCAAACCTGATACCCTTCCTACAGCATGCGATGTGATATCTCAATGCTTCTAATATCAAACCTGAGACCCGTCCTATAACATGAGATGGGATATCCAACTCCTTCCCGTTCCAAACCTGATACCCTTCCTATAGCATGAGATGTGATATCCAATTCCTTCCCATCCCAATCCTGAGACACCTCCGATAGCATGAGATGTGATATCTCAATGCTTCTAATACCAAACCTGAGATCCTTCCTATAACATGAGATGTGATATCCAACTCCTTCCCATTCCAATCCTGAGACCCTTCCTATAGCATGAGAAGTGATATATCCATGCTTATACCAAACCTGAGACCCTTCCTATAGCATGAGATGTGATATCCAACTCCTTCCCATTCCAATCCTGAGACCCTTCCTATAGCATGAGAAGTGATATCTCCATGTGTATACCAAACCTGAGACCCTTCCTATAGCATGAGATGTGATATCCAAATCCTTCCCATTCCAATCCTGAGACCCTTCCTATAGCATGAGATGTGATATCTCAATGCTTATACCAAACCAATCCTGAGACACTTCCTATAGCATGAGATGTGATATCTCAATGCTTCTAATACCAAACCTGAGACTCTTCCTATAACATGAGATGGGATATCCAACTCCTTCCCATTCCAAGCCTGAGACCCTTCCGATAGCAGAGATGTGATATCTCAAAGCTTATACCAAACCTGAGACCCTTCCTACGGCATGAAATGTCATATACAACTCCTTCCCATTCCAATCCTGAGACCCTTCCTATAGCATGAGATGTGATATCTCAATGCTTATACCAAACCTGAGATCCTTCCTATAGCATGAGATGTGATATCCAACTCCTTCCCATCCCAATCCTGAGACACTTCCGATTGCAGAGATGTGATATCTCAATGCTTATACCAAACCTGAGACTCTTCCTATAACATGAGATGGGATATCCAACTCCTTCCCGTTCCAAACCTGAGACCCTTCGTATAGCATGAGATGTGATATCCAAGTCCTTCCCATTCCAATCCTGAGACCCTTCCTATAACATGAGATGTGATGTCTCAATGCTTCTAATACCAAACCTGAGATCTATCCAATAACATGAGATGTGATATCCAACTCCTTCCCATTCCAATACTGAGACCCTTCCTATAGCATGAGATGTGACATCTCAATGCCTCTTTACCAAACCTGGGATCCTACCTCTAACATGAAATGTGATATCCAACTCCTTCCCCTTCCAAACCTGAGAGACTTCCTATAGCATGAGATGTGATATCCAAGTCCTTCCCATTCCAATCCTGAGACCCTTCCTATAACATCAGATGTGATATCCAACTCCTTCCCATTCCAACCTGAGACCCTTCCTATAGCATGAGATGGGATATCCAACTCCTTCCAAATCCAATCCTGATACCCTTCCGATAGCATGAGATGTGATATCCCAATGCTTCTACAAAACCTGAGACCCATACATGGCATGAGATGTGATATCAAACTCCTTCCCATTCCAATCCTGAGACACTTCCTATAGCATGAGATGTGATATCTCAATGCTTCTAATACCAAACCTGAGACTCTTCCTATAACATAAGATGGGATATCCAACTCCTTCCCATTCCAATCCTGAGACCCTTCCGATAGCAGAGATGTTATATCTCAATGCTTCTAATACATAACCTGAGATCCTTCCTATAACATCAGATGTGATCTCCAACTCCTTCCCATTCCAATCCTGAGACTCTTCCTATAGCATGAGATGTGATATCTCAATGCTTATACCAAACCTGAGACCCTTCCTATAGCATGAGATGTGATATCCAACTCCTTCCCATTCCAATCCTGAGACCCTTCCTATAGCATGAGATGTGATATCTCATTGCCTCTAATACCAAACCTGAGATCCTTCCTCTAACATGAAATGTGATATCGAACTCCTTCCCTTTCCAAACCTGAGAGCCTACCTATAGCATGAGATGTGATATCCAAGTCCTTGCCATTCCAATCCTTAGACCCTTCCTACAGCATGCAATATGATATCTCAATGATTCTAATAACAAACCTGAGACCCGTCCTATAACATGAGATGGGATATCCAACTCCTTCCCATTCCAATCCTGAGACACTTCCGATAGCAGAGATGTGATATCTCAATGCTTATACCAAACCTGAGACCCTTCCTATAGCATGAGATGTGATATCCAACTCCTTCCCGTTCCAAACCTGAGATCCTTCCTCTAACATGAAATGTGATATCGAACTCCTTCCCTTTCCAATCCTGAGACACTTCCGATAGCATGAGATGTGATATCTCAAAGCTTCTAATATCAAAACTGAGACCCTCCCTATAGCATGATATGTGATATCTAAGTCCTTCCCATTCCAAACCTGAGACCCTTCCTGTAGCATGAGATGTGATATCCAACTCCTTCCCATTCCAGTCCTGAGACCCTTCCGATAGCATGAGAAATGATATCTCAATACTTCTAATACCAAACCTGAGATCCTTCCGATAACATGAGATGTGATATCCAAATCCTTCCCCTTCCAAACCTGAGACCCTCCCTTTAGCATGAGATGTGATATCCAACTCCTTCCCATTCCAATCCTGAGACCCTTCTGATAGCATGAGATGTGATATCTCAATGCTTCTAATACCAAACCTGAGATCCTTCCTATAACATGAGATGTGATATCCAACTCCTTCCCATTCCAATCCTGAGACCCTTCCTATAGCATGAGAAGTGATATCCAAATCTTTCCCATTCCAATCCTGAGACTCTTCCTATAGCATGAGATGTGATATCTCCATGCTTATACCAAACCTGAGACCCTTCCTATAGCATGAGATGTGATATCCAATTTCCTCCCATTCCAATCCTGAGACCCTTCCTATAGCATGAGAAGTGATATCTCCATGCGTATACCAAACCTTAGACCCTTCCTATAGCATGAGATGTGATATCCAAACCTTTCCCATTCCAATCCTGAGACTCTTCCTATAGCATGAGATGTGATATCTCAATGCTTATACCAAACCAGAGACCCGTCCTATAACATGAGATGGGATATCCAACTCCATCCCATTCCAATCCTGAGCCACTTCCGATAGCAGAGATGTGATATCTCAATGCTTATACCAAACCTGAGACCCTTCCTATAACATGAGATGTGATATCCAACTCATTCCCATTCCAAACCTGACACACTTCCTATAGCATATGTGATATCCAACTCCTTCCCATTCCAAACATGAGAGCCTTCCTATAGCAAGAATGCAATATCCAACTCCTACCCATTCCAATACTGAGACCATTCCTATAGCATGAGATGTGATATATCAATGCCTCTAATACCAAACCTGAGATCCTTCCTATGACATGAAATGTGATATCCAAATCCTTCCCATTCCAAACCTGAGACCCTTCCTACAGCATGAGATGTGATATCTCAATGCTTCTAATATCAAACCTGAGACCCGTCCTATAACATGAGATGGGATATCCAACTCCTTCCCGTTCCAAACCTGATACTTTTCCTATAGAATGAGATGTGATATCCAATTCCTTCCCATCCCAATCCTGAGACACCTCCGATAGCAGAGATGTGATATCTCAATGCTTATACCAAACCTGAGACTCTTCCTATAACATGAGATGTGATATCCAACTCCTTCCCGTTCCAAACCTGAGACCCTTCCTATAGCATGAGATGTGATATCCAACTCCTTCCCATTCCAATCCTGAGACCCTTCCGATAGCAGAGATGTGATATCTCAATGCTTATACCAAACCTGAGATCCTTCCTATAACATGAGATGTGATATCCAACTCCTTCCCATTCCAATCCTGAGACCCTTCCTATAGCATGAGATGTGATATCTCACTGCTTATACCAAACCTGAGACCCTTCCTATAGCATGAGATGTGATATCCAACTCCTTCCCATTCCAATCCTGAGACCCTTCCTATAGCATGAGATGTGATATCTCAATGCTTCTAATATCAAACTTGAGACCCTCCCTATAGCATGAGATGTGATATCCAAGTCCTTCCCATTCCAATCCTGAGACACTTCCTATAGCATGAGATGTGATATCTCAATGCTTCTAATACCAAACCTGAGACTCTTCCTATAACATGAGATGGGATATCCAACTCCTTCCCATTCCAAGCCTGAGACCCTTCCGATAGCAGAGATGTGATATCTCAAAGCTTATACCAAACCTGAGACCCTTCCTACGGCATGAAATGTCATATACAACTCCTTCCCATTCCAATCCTGAGACCCTTCCTATAGCATGAGATGTGATATCTCAATGCTTATACCAAACCTGAGATCCTTCCTATAGCATGAGATGTGATATCCAACTCCTTCCCATCCCAATCCTGAGACACTTCCGATTGCAGAGATGTGATATCTCAATGCTTATACCAAACCTGAGACTCTTCCTATAACATGAGATGGGATATCCAACTCCTTCCCGTTCCAAACCTGAGACCCTTCGTATAGCATGAGATGTGATATCCAAGTCCTTCCCATTCCAATCCTGAGACCCTTCCTATAACATGAGATGTGATGTCTCAATGCTTCTAATACCAAACCTGAGATCTATCCAATAACATGAGATGTGATATCCAACTCCTTCCCATTCCAATACTGAGACCCTTCCTATAGCATGAGATGTGACATCTCAATGCCTCTTTACCAAACCTGGGATCCTACCTCTAACATGAAATGTGATATCCAACTCCTTCCCCTTCCAAACCTGAGAGACTTCCTATAGCATGAGATGTGATATCCAAGTCCTTCCCATTCCAATCCTGAGACCCTTCCTATAACATCAGATGTGATATCCAACTCCTTCCCATTCCAACCTGAGACCCTTCCTATAGCATGAGATGGGATATCCAACTCCTTCCAAATCCAATCCTGATACCCTTCCGATAGCATGAGATGTGATATCCCAATGCTTCTACAAAACCTGAGACCCATACATGGCATGAGATGTGATATCAAACTCCTTCCCATTCCAATCCTGAGACACTTCCTATAGCATGAGATGTGATATTACATCTCATTCCTTTAGCATGAGATGTAATATCCAGCTCCTTCCCATTCCAATCCTGAGACACTTCCGATAGCATGAAATGTGATATCTCAAAGCTTCTAATATCAAAACTGAGACCCTCCCTATAGCATGAGATGTGATATCTCAATGCTTATACCAAACCTGAGACCCTTCCTATAGCATGAGATGTGATATCCAACTCCTTCCCATTCCAATCCTGAGACCCTTCCCATAGCATGAGATGTGATGTCTCAATGCTTCTAATACCAAACCTGAGACCCTTCCTATAACATGAGATGTGATATCCAACTCCTTCCCATTCCAATCCTGAGACCCTTCCTATAGCATGAGAAGTGATATCTCCATGCTTATACCAAACCTGAGACCCTTCCTATAGCATGAGATGTAATATCCAACTCCTTCCCATTCCAATCCTGAGACCCTTCCTATAGCATGAGAAGTATCTCCATGCGTATACCATGCGTGTATCTCCATTCCTATAGCATGAGATGTGATATCCAAATCCTTCCCATTCCAATCCTGAGCCACTTCCGATAGCAGAGATGTGATATCTCAATGCTTATACCAAACCTGAGACCCTTCCTATAACATGAGATGTGATATCCAACTCATTCCCGTTCCAAACCTGAGACACTTCCTATAGCATATGTGATATCCAAGTCCTTCCCATTTCAAACATGAGACCCTTCCTATAGCAAGAATGTAATATCCAACTCCTACCCATTCCAATCCTGAGACCATTCCTATAGCATGAGATGTGATATTTCAATGCTTCTAATACCAAACCTGAGATCCTTCCTATGACATGAAATGTGATATCCAAATCCTTCAAATTCCAAACCTGAGACCCTTCCTACAGCATGCGATGTGATATCTCAATGCTTCTAATATCAAACCTGAGACCCGTCCTATAACATGAGATGGGATATCCAACTCCTTCCCGTTCCAAACCTGAGACCCTTCCTATAGCATGAGATGTGATATCCAATTCCTTCCCATCCCAATCCTGAGACACCTCTGATAGCAGAGATGTGATATCTCAATGCTTATACCAAACCTGAGACTCTTCCTATAACATGAGATGTGATATCCAACTCCTTCCCGTTCCAAACCTGAGACCCTTCCTATAGCATGAGATGTGATATCCAACTCCTTCCCATTCCAATCCTGAGACCCTTCCGATAGCAGAGATGTGATATCTCAATGCTTATACCAAACCTGAGACTCTTCCTATAACATGAGATGTGATATCCAACTCCTTCCCTTTCCAAACCTGAGACCCTGCCTATAGCATGAGATGTGATATCCAAGTCCTTCCCATTCCAATCCTGAGACCCTTCCTATAGCATGAGATGTGATATCTCAATGCTTATACCAAACCTGAGACCCTTCCTATGGCATGAGATGTCATATACAACTCCTTCCCATTCCAATCCCGAGACCCTTCCTATAGCATGAGATGTGATATCTCAAAGCTTATACCAAACCTGAAACCCTTCCTATAGCATGAGATGTGATATCCAACTTCTTCCCATTCCAATCCTGAGACCCTTCCTATAACATGAGATGTGATGTCTCAATGCTTCTAATACCAAACCTGAGATCTTTCCTATAACATGAGATGTGGTATCCAACTCCTTCCCATTCCAATTCTGAGACCCTTCCTATAGCAAGAGATGTGATATCTCAATGCCTCTTTACCAAACCTGATATCCTACCTGTAACATGAAATGTGATATCCAACTCCTTCCCCTTCCAAACCTGAGAGCCTTCCTATAGCATGAGATGTGATATCCAAGTCCTTCCCATTCCAATCCTGAGACCCTTCCTATAACATCAGATGTGATATCCAACTCCTTCCCATTCCAACCTGAGACCCTTCCTATAGCATGAGATGGGATATCCAACTCCTTCCAAATCCAATCCTGATACCCTTCCGATAGCATGAGATGTGATATCCCAATGCTTCTACAAAACCTGAGACCCATACATGGCATGAGATGTGATATCAAACTCCTTCCCATTCCAATCCTGAGACCCTTCCGATAGCAGAGATGTGATATCTCAATGCTTATACCAAACCTGAGACCCTTCCTATGGCATGAGATGTCATATATAACTCCTTCCCATTCCAAGCCTGAGACCCTTCCTATAGCATGAGATGTGATATCTCAATGTTTATACCAAACCTGAGACCCTTCCTATAGCATGAGATGTGATATCCAACTCCTTCCCATTCCAATCCTGAGACCCTTCCTATAGCATGAGATGTGATATCTCAATGCTTATACAAAACCTGAATCCCTTCCTATAGCATGAAATGTGATATCCAACTCCTTCCCTTTCCAAACCTGAGAGCCTACCTATAGCATGAGATGTGATATCCAAGTCCTTCCCATTCCAATCCTTAGACCCTTCCTACAGCATGCAATATGATATCTCAATGATTCTAATAACAAACCTGAGACCCGTCCTATAACATGAGATGGGATATCCAACTCCTTCCCATTCCAATCCTGAGACACTTCCGATAGCAGAGATGTGATATCTCAATGCTTATACCAAACCTGAGACCCTTCCTATAGCATGAGATGTGATATCCAATTCTTTCCCGTTCCAAACCTGAGACCCTTCCTATAGCATATGTGATATCCAACTCCTTCCCATTCCAAACATGAGACCCTTCCTATAGCAAGAATGTAATATCCAACTCCTTCCCATTCCAATCCTGAGACCCTTCCTTCAGCATGCGATGTGATATCTCAATGCTTCTAATACCAAACCTGAGACCCGTCCTATAACATGAGATGGGATATCCAACTCCTTCCAGTTCCAAACCTGAGAGCCTTCCTATAGCATGAGATGTGATATCCAAGTCCTTCCCATTCCAATCCTGAGACCCTTCCTATAACATGAGATGTGATATCTCAATGCTTATACCAAACCTGAATCCCTTCCTATAGCATGAGATGTGATATCCAACTCCTTCCCATTCCAATCCTGAGACCCTTCCTATAGCATTAGATGTGATATCTCAATGCCTCTAATACCAAACCTGAGATCCTTCCTCTAACATGAAATGTGATATCCAACTCCTTCCCTTTCCAAACCTGAGAGCCTACCTATAGCATGAGATGTGATATCCAAGTCCTTCCCATTCCAATCCTTAGACCCTTCCTACAGCATGCAATATGATATCTCAATGATTCTAATACCAAACCTGAGATCTTTCCTATAACATGAGATGTGATATCCAACTCCTTCCCATTCCAATCCTGAGACCCTTCCTATAGCATGAGATGTGATATCTCAATGCTTCTAATACCAAACCTGAGACCCTTCCTATAACATAAAATGGGATATCCAACTCCTTCCCATTCCAATCCTGAGACCCTTCCGATAGCAGAGATGTGATATCTCAATGCTTATACCAAACCTGAGACCCTTCCTGTGGCATGAGATGTCATATACAACTCCTTCCCATTCCAATCCTGAGACCCTTCCTATAGCATGAGATGTGATATCCAACTCCTTCCCATTCCAATCCTGAGACCCTTCCTATAGCATGAGATGTGATGTCTCAATGCTTCTAATACCAAACCTGAGATCCTTCCTATAACATGAGATGTGATATCCAACTCCTTCCCATTCCAATCCTGAGACACTTCCTATAGCATGAGAAGTGATATCTCAATGCTTATACCAAACCTGAGACCCTTCCTACGGCATGAGATGTCATATACAACTCCTTCCCATTCCAATCCTGAGACCCGTCCTATAGCATGAGATGTGATATCTCAATGCTTATACCAAACCTGAGACCCTTCCTATAGCATGAGATGTGATATCCAACTACTTCCCATTCCAATCCTGAGACCCTTCCTATAGCATGAGATGTGATATCCAACTCCTTCCCTTTCCAAACCTGAGAGCCTATCTATAGCATGAGATGTGATATCCAAGTCCTTCCCATTCCAATCCTGAGACCCTTCCTATAGCATGAGATGTGATATCCAACTCCTTCCATTCCAATCCTGAGACCTGTCCTATAGCATGAGATGTGATATCTCAATGCTTATACCAAACCTGAGACCCTTCCTATAGCATGAGAATGTGATATCCAACTACTTCCCATTCCAATCCTGAGACCCTTCCTATAGCATGAGATGTGATATCCAACTCCTTCCCTTTCCAAACCTGAGAGCCTATCTATAGCATGAGATGGGATATCCAACTCCTTCCCATTCCAATCCTGAGACACTTCCGATAGCAGAGATGTGATATCTGAATGCTTATACCACACCTGAGACCCTTCCTATAACATGAGATGTGATATCCAACTCCTTCCCGTTCCAAACCTGAGACCCTTCCTTTAGCATGAGATGTGATATACAGCTCCTTCCCATTCCAGTCCTGAGACACTTCCGATAGCATGAGATGTGATATCTCAAAGCTTCTAATATCAAAACTGAGACCCTCCCTATAGCATGATATTTGATATCCAACTCCTTCCAATTCCAGTCCTGAGACCCTTCCTATAGCATGAGATATGATATCTCAATACTTCTAATACCAAACCTGAGATCCTTCCAATAACATGAGATGTGATATCCAAATCCTTCCCCTTCCAAACCTGAGACCCTCCCTTTAGCATAAGATGTGATATCCAAGTCCTTCCCATTCCAATCCTGAGACCCTTCCTATAGCATGAGATGTGATATCTCAATGCTTCTAATACCAAACCTGAGACCCTTCCTATAACATAAGATGGGATATCCAACTCCTTTCCATTCCAATCCTGAGACCCTTCCGATAGCAGAGATGTGATATCTCAATGCTTATACCAAACCTGAGACCCTTCCTGTGGCATGAGATGTCATATACAACTCCTTCCCATTCCAATCCTGAGACCCTTCCTATAGCATGAGATGTGATATCCAACTTCTTCCCATTCCAATCCTGAGACCCTTCCTATAGCATGAGATATGATATCTCAATGCTTCTAACACCAAACCTGAGATCCTTCAGATAGCATGAGATGTGATATCTCAATGCTTCTAATGCCAAACCTGAGATCATTCCTTTAACACGAGATGTAATATCCAAATCCTTCCCCTTCCAAACCTGAGACCCTCCCTTTAGCATGAGATGTGATATCCAACTCCTTCCCATTCCAATCCTGAGACCCTTCCTATAGCATGAGATGTGATGTCTCAATGCTTCTAATACCAAACCTGAGATCCTTCCTATAACATGAGATGTGATATCCAACTCCTTCCCATTCCAATCCTGAGACACTTCCTATAGCATGAGAAGTGATATCTCAATGCTTATACCAAACCTGAGACCCTTCCTACGGCATGAGATGCCATATACAACTCCTTCCCATTCCAATCCTGAGACCCGTCCTATAGCATGAGATGTGATATCTCAATGCTTATACCAAACCTGACACCCTTCCTATAGCATGAGATGTGATATCCAACTACTTCCCATTCCAATCCTGAGACCCTTCCTATAGTATGAGATGTGATATCCAACTCCTTCCCTTTCCAAACCTGAGAGCCTATCTATAGCATGAGATGTGATATCCAAGTCCTTCCCATTCCAATCCTGAGACTCTTCCTATAGCATGAGATGTGATATCTCAATGCTTCTAATACCAAACCTGAGACCCTTCCTATAGCATGAGATGTGATATCCAACTACTTCCCATTCCAATCCTGAGACCCTTCCTATAGCATGAGATGTGATATCCAACTCCTTCCATTCCAATCCTGAGACCTGTCCTATAGCATGAGATGTGATATCTCAATGCTTATACCAAACCTGAGACCCTTCCTATAGCATGAGATGTGATATCCAACTACTTCCCATTCCAATCCTGAGACCCTTCCTATAGCATGAGATGTGATATCCAACTCCTTCCCTTTCCAAACCTGAGAGCCTATCTATAGCATGAGATGGGATATCCAACTCCTTCCCATTCCAATCCTGAGACACTTCCGATAGCAGAGATGTGATATCTGAATGCTTATACCACACCTGAGACCCTTCCTATAACATGAGATGTGATATCCAACTCCTTCCCGTTCCAAACCTGAGACCCTTCCTTTAGCATGAGATGTGATATCCAGCTCCTTCCCATTCCAATACTGAGACCCTTCTGATAGCATGAGATGTGATATCTCAATGCTACTAATACCAAACCTGAGATCCTTCCTATAACATGAGATGTGATATCCAACTCCTTCCCATTCCAATCCTGAGACCCTTCCTATAGCATGAGAAGTGATATCTCCATGCGTATACCAAACCTGAGACCCTTCCTATAGCATGAGATGTGATATCCAAATCCTTCCCATTCCAATCCTGAGACTCTTCCTATAGCATGAGATGTGATATCTCAATGCTTATACCAAACCAGAGACCCGACCTATAACATGAGATGGGATATCCAACTCCTTCCCATTCCAATCCTGAGCCACTTCCGATAGCAGAGATGTGATATCTCAATGCTTATACCAAACCTGAGACCCTTCTTATAACATGAGATGTGATATCCAACTCATTCCCATTCCAAACCTGACACACTTCCTATAGCATATGTGATATCCAACTCCTTCCCATTCCAAACATGAGATCCTTCCTATAACAAGAATGTAATATCCAACTCCTACCCATTCCAATCCTGAGACCATTCCTATAGCATGAGATGTGATATAACAATGCTTCTAATACCAAACCTGAGATTCTTCCTATGACATGAAATGTGATATCCAAATCCTTCCCATTCCAAACCTGAGACCCTTCCTACAGCATGCGATGTGATATCTCAATGCTTCTAATATCAAACCTGAGACCCGTCCTATAACATGAGATGGGATATCCAACTCCTTCCCGTTCCAAACCTGATACTCTTCCTATAGCATGAGATGTGATATCCAATTCCTTCCCATCCTAATCCTGAGACACCTCCGATAGCAGAGATGTGATATCTCAATGCTTATACCAAACCTGAGACTCTTCCTATAACATGAGATGTGATATCCAACTCCTTCCCGTTCCAAACCTGAGACCCTTCCTATAGCATGAGATGAGATATCCAACTCCTTCCCATTCCAATCCTGAGACCCTTCCGATAGCATGAGATATGATATCTCAATGCTTCTAACACCAAACCTGAGATCCTTCAGATAGCATGAGATGTGATATCTCAATGCTTCTAATGCCAAACCTGAGATCATTCCTTTAACACGAGATGTAATATCCAAATCCTTCCCCTTCCAAACCTGAGACCCTCCCTTTAGCATGAGATGTGATATCCAACTCCTTCCCATTCCAATCCTGAGACCCTTCCTATAGCATGAGATGTGATGTCTCAATGCTTCTAATACCAAACCTGAGATCCTTCCTATAACATGAGATGTGATATCCAACTCCTTCCCATTCCAATCCTGAGACACTTCCTATAGCATGAGAAGTGATATCTCAATGCTTATACCAAACCTGAGACCCTTCCTACGGCATGAGATGCCATATACAACTCCTTCCCATTCCAATCCTGAGACCCGTCCTATAGCATGAGATGTGATATCTCAATGCTTATACCAAACCTGACACCCTTCCTATAGCATGAGATGTGATATCCAACTACTTCCCATTCCAATCCTGAGACCCTTCCTATAGTATGAGATGTGATATCCAACTCCTTCCCTTTCCAAACCTGAGAGCCTATCTATAGCATGAGATGTGATATCCAAGTCCTTCCCATTCCAATCCTGAGACCCTTCCTATAGCATGAGATGTGATATCTCAATGCTTCTAATACCAAACCTGAGACCCTTCCTATAGCATGAGATGTGATATCCAACTACTTCCCATTCCAATCCTGAGACCCTTCCTATAGCATGAGATGTGATATCCAACTCCTTCCATTCCAATCCTGAGACCTGTCCTATAGCATGAGATGTGATATCTCAATGCTTATACCAAACCTGAGACCCTTCCTATAGCATGAGATGTGATATCCAACTACTTCCCATTCCAATCCTGAGACCCTTCCTATAGCATGAGATGTGATATCCAACTCCTTCCCTTTCCAAACCTGAGAGCCTATCTATAGCATGAGATGGGATATCCAACTCCTTCCCATTCCAATCCTGAGACACTTCCGATAGCAGAGATGTGATATCTGAATGCTTATACCACACCTGAGACCCATCCTATAACATGAGATGTGATATCCAACTCCTTCCCGTTCCAAACCTGAGACCCTTCCTTTAGCATGAGATGTGATATCCAGCTCCTTCCCATTCCAATACTGAGACCCTTCTGATAGCATGAGATGTGATATCTCAATGCTTCTAATACCAAACCTGAGATCCTTCCTATAACATGAGATGTGATATCCAACTCCTTCCCATTCCAATCCTGAGACCCTTCCTATAGCATGAGAAGTGATATCTCCATGCGTATACCAAACCTGAGACCCTTCCTATAGCATGAGATGTGATATCCAAATCCTTCCCATTCCAATCCTGAGACTCTTCCTATAGCATGAGATGTGATATCTCAATGCTTATACCAAACCAGAGACCCGACCTATAACATGAGATGGGATATCCAACTCCTTTCCATTCCAATCCTGAGCCACTTCCGATAGCAGAGATGTGATATCTCAATGCTTATACCAAACCTGAGACCCTTCCTATAACATGAGATGTGATATCCAACTCATTCCCATTCCAAACCTGACACACTTCCTATAGCATATGTGATATCCAACTCCTTCCCATTCCAAACATGAGACCCTTCCTATAGCAAGAATGTAATATCCAACTCCTACCCATTCCAATCCTGAGACCATTCCTATAGCATGAGATGTGATATAACAATGCTTCTAATACCAAACCTGAGATCCTTCCTATGACATGAAATGTGATATCCAAATCCTTCCCATTCCAAACCTGAGACCCTTCCTACAGCATGCGATGTGATATCTCAATGCTTCTAATATCAAACCTGAGACCCGTCCTATAACATGAGATGGGATATCCAACTCCTTCCCGTTCCAAACCTGATACTCTTCCTATAGCATGAGATGTGATATCCAATTCCTTCCCATCTTAATCCTGAGACACCTCCGATAGCAGAGATGTGATATCTCAATGCTTATACCAAACCTGAGACTCTTCCTATAACATGAGATGTGATATCCAACTCCTTCCCGTTCCAAACCTGAGACCCTTCCTATAGCATGAGATGAGATATCCAACTCCTTCCCATTCCAATCCTGAGACCCTTCCGATAGCATGAGATGTGATATCTCAATGCTTCTAATACCAAACCTGATATCCTTCCTATAACATGAGATGTGATATCCAACTCCTTCCCATTCCAATCCTGAGACCCTTCCTATAGCATGAGATGTGATATCCAACTCCTTCCCATTCCAATCCTGAGACCCTTCCTATAGCATGAGATATGATATCTCAATGCTTCTAACACCAAACCTGAGATCCTTCAGATAGCATGAGATGTGATATCTCAATGCTTCTAATACCAAACCTGAGATCATTCCTTTAACACGAGATGTAATATCCAAATCCTTCCCCTTCCAAACCTGAGACCCTCCCTTTAGCATGAGATGTGATATCCAACTCCTTCCCATTCCAATCCTGAGACCCTTCCTATAGCATGAGATGTGATGTCTCAATGCTTCTAATACCAAACCTGAGATCACATGAGATGTGATATCCAACTCCTTCCCATTCCAATCCTGAGACACTTCCTATAGCATGAGAAGTGATATCTCAATGCTTATACCAAACCTGAGACCCTTCCTACGGCATGAGATGCCATATACAACTCCTTCCCATTCCAATCCTGAGACCCGTCCTATAGCATGAGATGTGATATCTCAATGCTTATACCAAACCTGACACCCTTCCTATAGCATGAGATGTGATATCCAACTACTTCCCATTCCAATCCTGAGACCCTTCCTATAGTATGAGATGTGATATCCAACTCCTTCCCTTTCCAAACCTGAGAGCCTATCTATAGCATGAGATGTGATATCCAAGTCCTTCCCATTCCAATCCTGAGACCCTTCCTATAGCATGAGATGTGATATCTCAATGCTTCTAATACCAAACCTGAGACCCTTCCTATAGCATGAGATGTGATATCCAACTACTTCCCATTCCAATCCTGAGACCCTTCCTATAGCATGAGATGTGATATCCAACTCCTTCCATTCCAATCCTGAGACCTGTCCTATAGCATGAGATGTGATATCTCAATGCTTATACCAAACCTGAGACCCTTCCTATAGCATGAGATGTGATATCCAACTACTTCCCATTCCAATCCTGAGACCCTTCCTATAGCATGAGATGTGATATCCAACTCCTTCCCTTTCCAAACCTGAGAGCCTATCTATAGCATGAGATGGGATATCCAACTCCTTCCCATTCCAATCCTGAGACACTTCCGATAGCAGAGATGTGATATCTGAATGCTTATACCACACCTGAGACCCATCCTATAACATGAGATGTGATATCCAACTCCTTCCCGTTCCAAACCTGAGACCCTTCCTTTAGCATGAGATGTGATATCCAGCTCCTTCCCATTCCAATACTGAGACCCTTCTGATAGCATGAGATGTGATATCTCAATGCTTCTAATACCAAACCTGAGATCCTTCCTATAACATGAGATGTGATATCCAACTCCTTCCCATTCCAATCCTGAGACCCTTCCTATAGCATGAGAAGTGATATCTCCATGCGTATACCAAACCTGAGACCCTTCCTATAGCATGAGATGTGATATCCAAATCCTTCCCATTCCAATCCTGAGACTCTTCCTATAGCATGAGATGTGATATCTCAATGCTTATACCAAACCAGAGACCCGACCTATAACATGAGATGGGATATCCAACTCCTTTCCATTCCAATCCTGAGCCACTTCCGATAGCAGAGATGTGATATCTCAATGCTTATACCAAACCTGAGACCCTTCCTATAACATGAGATGTGATATCCAACTCATTCCCATTCCAAACCTGACACACTTCCTATAGCATATGTGATATCCAACTCCTTCCCATTCCAAACATGAGACCCTTCCTATAGCAAGAATGTAATATCCAACTCCTACCCATTCCAATCCTGAGACCATTCCTATAGCATGAGATGTGATATAACAATGCTTCTAATACCAAACCTGAGATCCTTCCTATGACATGAAATGTGATATCCAAATCCTTCCCATTCCAAACCTGAGACCCTTCCTACAGCATGCGATGTGATATCTCAATGCTTCTAATATCAAACCTGAGACCCGTCCTATAACATGAGATGGGATATCCAACTCCTTCCCGTTCCAAACCTGATACTCTTCCTATAGCATGAGATGTGATATCCAATTCCTTCCCATCTTAATCCTGAGACACCTCCGATAGCAGAGATGTGATATCTCAATGCTTATACCAAACCTGAGACTCTTCCTATAACATGAGATGTGATATCCAACTCCTTCCCGTTCCAAACCTGAGACCCTTCCTATAGCATGAGATGAGATATCCAACTCCTTCCCATTCCAATCCTGAGACCCTTCCGATAGCATGAGATGTGATATCTCAATGCTTCTAATACCAAACCTGATATCCTTCCTATAACATGAGATGTGATATCCAACTCCTTCCCATTCCAATCCTGAGACCCTTCCTATAGCATGAGATGTGATATCCAACTCCTTCCCATTCCAATCCTGAGACCCTTCCTATAGCATGAGATATGATATCTCAATGCTTCTAACACCAAACCTGAGATCCTTCAGATAGCATGAGATGTGATATCTCAATGCTTCTAATACCAAACCTGAGATCATTCCTTTAACACGAGATGTAATATCCAAATCCTTCCCCTTCCAAACCTGAGACCCTCCCTTTAGCATGAGATGTGATATCCAACTCCTTCCCATTCCAATCCTGAGACCCTTCCTATAGCATGAGATGTGATGTCTCAATGCTTCTAATACCAAACCTGAGATCCTTCCTATAACATGAGATGTGATATCCAACTCCTTCCCATTCCAATCCTGAGACACTTCCTATAGCATGAGAAGTGATATCTCAATGCTTATACCAAACCTGAGACCCTTCCTACGGCATGAGATGCCATATACAACTCCTTCCCATTCCAATCCTGAGACCCGTCCTATAGCATGAGATGTGATATCTCAATGCTTATACCAAACCTGACACCCTTCCTATAGCATGAGATGTGATATCCAACTACTTCCCATTCCAATCCTGAGACCCTTCCTATAGTATGAGATGTGATATCCAACTCCTTCCCTTTCCAAACCTGAGAGCCTATCTATAGCATGAGATGTGATATCCAAGTCCTTCCCATTCCAATCCTGAGACCCTTCCTATAGCATGAGATGTGATATCTCAATGCTTCTAATACCAAACCTGAGACCCTTCCTATAGCATGAGATGTGATATCCAACTACTTCCCATTCCAATCCTGAGACCCTTCCTATAGCATGAGATGTGATATCCAACTCCTTCCATTCCAATCCTGAGACCTGTCCTATAGCATGAGATGTGATATCTCAATGCTTATACCAAACCTGAGACCCTTCCTATAGCATGAGATGTGATATCCAACTACTTCCCATTCCAATCCTGAGACCCTTCCTATAGCATGAGATGTGATATCCAACTACTTCCCATTCCAATCCTGAGACCCTTCCTATAGTATGAGATGTGATATCCAACTCCTTCCCTTTCCAAACCTGAGAGCCTATCTATAGCATGAGATGTGATATCCAAGTCCTTCCCATTCCAATCCTGAGACCCTTCCTATAGCATGAGATGTGATATCTCAATGCTTCTAATACCAAACCTGAGACCCTTCCTATAGCATGAGATGTGATATCCAACTACTTCCCATTCCAATCCTGAGACCCTTCCTATAGCATGAGATGTGATATCCAACTCCTTCCATTCCAATCCTGAGACCTGTCCTATAGCAGGAGATGTGATATCTCAATGCTTATACCAAACCTGAGACCCTTCCTATAGCATGAGATGTGATATCCAACTACTTCCCATTCCAATCCTGAGACCCTTCCTATAGCATGAGATGTGATATCCAACTCCTTCCATTCCAATCCTGAGACCCTTCCTATAGCATGAGAAGTGATATCTCCATGCTTATACCAAACCTGAGACCCTTCCTATAGCATGAGATGTGATATCCAAATCCTTCCCATTCCAATCCTGAGACTCTTCCTATAGCATGAGATGTGATATCTCAATGCTTATACCAAACCAGAGACCCGTCCTATAACATGAGATGGGATATCCAACTCCTTCACATTCCAATCCTGAGCCACTTCCGATAGCAGAGATGTGATATCTCAATGCTTATACCAAACATGAGACCCTTCCTATAACATGAGATGTGATATCCAACTCATTCCCGTTCCAAACCTGAGACCCTTCCTATAGCATGAGATGAGATATCCAACTCCTTCCCATTCCAATCCTGAGACCCTTCCGATAGCATGAGATGTGATATCTCAATGCTTCTAATACCAAACCTGAGATCCTTCCTATAACATGAGATGTGATATCCAACTCCTTCCCATTCCAATCCTGAGACCCTTCCTATAGCATGAGAAGTGATATCTCCATGCTTATACCAAACCTGAGACCCTTCCTATAGCATGAGATGTGATATCCAATTTCTTCCCATTCCAATCCTTAGGCCCTTCCTATAGCATGAGAAGTGATATCTCCATGTGTATACCAAACCTGAGACCCTTCCTATAGCATGAGATGTGATATCCAAATCCTTCCCATTCCAATCCTGAGACCCTTCCTATAGCATGAGATGTGATATCTCAATGCTTATACCAAACCAGAGACCCGTCCTATAACATGGGATGGGATATCCAACTCCTTCCCATTCCAATCCTGAGCCACTTCCAATAGCAGAGATGTGATATCTCAATGCTTATACCAAACCTGAGACCCTTTCTATAACATGAGATGTGATATCCAACTCATTCCCGTTCCAAACCTGAGACACTTCCTATAGCATATGTGATATCCAACTCCTTCCCATTCCAAACATGAGACTCTTCTTATAGCAAGAATGTAATATCCAACTCCTACCCATTCCAATCCTGAGACCATTCCTATAGCATGAGATGTGATATATCAATGCTTCTAATACCAAACCTGAGATCCTTCCTATGACATGAAATGTGATATCCAAATCCTTCCCATTCCAAACCTGAGACCCTTCCTACAGCATGCGATGTGATATCTCAATGCTTCTAATATCAAACCTGAGACCCGTCCTATAACATGAGATGGGATATCCAACTCCTTCCCGTTTCAAACCTGATACCCTTCCTATAGCATGAGATGTGATATCCAATTCCTTCCCATCCCAATCCTGAGACACCTCCGATAGCAGAGATGTGATATCTCAATTCTTATACCAAACCTGAGACTCTTCCTATAACATGAGATGTGATATCCAAATCCTTCCCGTTCCAAACCTGAGACCCTTCCTATAGCATGAGATGTGATATCCAACTCCTTCCCATTCCAATCCTGAGACCCTTCCTATAACATTAGATGGGAATATCCAACTCCTTCCCATTCCAATCCTGAGACCCTTCCGATAGCAGAGATGTGATATCTCAATGCTTATACCAAACCTGAGATCCTTCCTATAACATGAGATGTGATATCCAACTCCTTCCCATTCCAATCCTGAGACCCTTCCTATAGCATGAGATGTGATATCTCACTGCTTATACCAAACCTGAGACCCTTCCTATAGCATGAGATGTGATATCCAACTCCTTCCCATTCCAATCCTGAGACCCTTCCTATAGCATGAGATGTGATATCTCAATGCTTCTAATATCAAACTTGAGACCCTCCCTATAGCATGAGATGTGATATCCAAGTCCTTCCCATTCCAATCCTGAGACACTTCCTATAGCATGAGATGTGATATCTCAATGCTTCTAATACCAAACCTGAGACTCTTCCTATAACATGAGATGGGATATCCAACTCCTTCCCATTCCAAGCATGAGACCCTTCCGATAGCAGAGATGTGATATCTCAAAGCTTATACCAAACCTGAGACCCTTCCTATGGCATGAAATGTCATATACAACTCCTTCCCATTCCAATCCTGAGACCCTTCCTATAGCATGAGATGTGATATCTCAATGCTTATACCAAACCTGAGACCCTTCCTATAGCATGAGATGTGATATCCAACTCCTTCCCATCCCAATCCTGAGACACTTCCGATTGCAGAGATGTGATATCTCAATGCTTATACCAAACCTGAGACTCTTCCTATAACATGAGATGGGATATCCTACTCCTTCCCGTTCCAAACCTGAGACCCTTCCTATAGCATGAGATGTGATATCCAAGTCCTTCCCATTCCAATCCTGAGACACTTCCTATAACATGAGATGTGATGTCTCAATGCTTCTAATACCAAACCTGAGATCTATCCTATAACATGAGATGTGATATCCAACTCCTTCCCATTCCAATAATGAGACCCTTCCTATAGCATGAGATGTGATATCTCAATGCCTCTTTACCAAACCTGAGATCCTACCTCTAACATGAAATGTGATATCCAACTCCTGCCCCTTCCAAACCTGAGAGCCTTCCTATAGCATGAGATGTGATATCCAAGTCCTTCCCATTCCAATCCTGAGACCCTTCCTATAACATCAGATGTGATATCCAACTCCTTCCCATTCCAACCTGAGACCCTTCCTATAGCATGAGATGGGATATCCAACTCCTTCCAAATCCAATCCTGATACCCTTCCGATAGCATGAGATGTGATATCCCAATGCTTCTACAAAACCTGAGACCCATACATGGCATGAGATGTGATATCAAACTCCTTCCCATTCCAATCCTGAGACACTTCCTATAGCATGAGATGTGATATCTCAATGCTTCTAATACCAAACCTGAGACTCTTCCTATAACATGAGATGGGATATCCAACTCCTTCCCATTCCAATCCTGAGACCCTTCCGATAGCAGGGATGTGATATCTCAATGCTTCTAATACCAAACCTGAGATCCTTCCTATAACATCAGATGTGATCTCCAACTCCTTCCCATTCCAATCCTGAGACTCTTCCTATAGCATGAGATGTGATATCTCAATGCTTATACCAAACCTGAGACCCTTCCTATAGCATGAGATGTGATATCCAATTCCTTCCCATTCCAATCCTGAGACCCTACCTATAGCATGAGATGTGATATCTCAATGCCTCTAATACCAAACCTGAGGTCCTTCCTCTAACATGAAATGTGATATCCAACTCCTTCCCTTTCCAAACCTGAGAGCCTACCTATAGCATGAGATGTGATCCTTAGACCCTTCCTACAGCATGCAATATGATATCTCAATGATTCTAATAACAAACCTGAGACCCGTCCTATAACATGAGATGGGATATCTAACTCCTTCCCATTCCAATCCTGAGACACTTCCGATAGCAGAGATGTGATATTTCAATGCTTATACCAAACCTGAGACCCTTCCTATAGCATGAGATGTGATATCCAACTCCTTCCCGTTCCAAACCTGAGACCCTTCCTATAGCATATGTGATATCCAACTCCTTCCCATTCCAAACATGAGACCCTTCCTATAGCAAGAATGTAATATCCAACTCCTTCCCATTCCAATCCTGAGACCCTTCCTACAGCATGCGATGTGATATCTCAATGCTTCTAATACCAAACCTGAGACCCGTCCTATAACATGAGATGGGATATCCAACTCCTTCCCGTTCCAAACCTGAGACCCTTCCTATAGCATGAGATGTGATATCCAACTCCTTCCCATCCCAATCCTGAGACACTTCCGATTGCAGAGATGTGATATCTCAATGCTTATACCAAACCTGAGACTCTTCCTATAAAATGAGATGGGATATCCAACTCCTTCCCGTTCCAAACCTGAGACCCTTCCTATAGCATGAGATGTGATATCCAACTCCTTCCCATTCCAATCCTGAGACCCTTCCGATAGCATGAGATGTGATATCTCAATGCCTCTAATACCAAACCTGAGATACTTCCGATAGCATGAGATGTGATATCTCAATGCTTCTAATACCAAACCTGAGATCCTTCCTATAACATGAGATGTGATATCCAAGTCCTTCCCCTTCCAAACCTGAAACCCTCCCTTTAGCATGAGATGTGATATCCAACTCCTTCCCATTCCAATCCTGAGACCCTTCTGATAGCATGAGATGTGATATCTCAATGCCTCTAATACCAAACCTGAGATCCTACCTCTAACATGAAATGTGATATCCAACTCCTTCCCTTTCCAAACCTGAGACCCTGCATATAGCATGAGATGTTATATCCAAGTCCTTCCCATTCCAATCCTGAGACCCTTCCTATAGCATGAGATGTGATATCTCAATGCTTATACCAAACCTGAGACCCTTCCTATGGCATGAGATGTCATATACAACTCCTTCCCATTCCAATCCTGAGACCCTTCCTATAGCATGAGATGTGATGTCTCAATGCTTCTAATACCAAACCTGAGATCCTTCCTATAACATGAGATGTGATATCCAACTCCTTCCATTCCAATCCTGAGACCCGTCCTATAGCATGAGATGTGATATCTCAATGCTTATACCAAACCTGAGACCCTTCCTATAGCATGAGATGTGATATCCAACTACTTCCCATTCCAATCTTGAGACCCTTCCTATAGCATGAGATGTGATATCCAACTCCTTCCCTTTCCAAACCTGAGAGCCTATCTATAGCATGAGATGTGATATCCAAGTCCTTCCCATTCCAATCCTGAGACCCTTCCTATAGCATGAGATGTGATATCTCAATGCTTCTAATACCAAACCTGAGACCCTTCCTATAGCATGAGATGTGATATCCAACTACTTCCCATTCCAATCCTGAGACCCTTCCTATAGCATGAGATGTGATATCCAACTCCTTCCATTCCAATCCTGAGACCCGTCCTATAGCATGAGATGTGATATCTCAATGCTTATACCAAACCTGAGACCCTTCCTATAGCATGAGATGTGATATCCAACTACTTCCCATTCCAATCCTGAGACCCTTCCTATAGCATGAGATGTGATATCCAACTCCTTCCCTTTCCAAATCTGAGAGCCTATCTATAGCATGAGATGGGATATCCAACTCCTTCCCATTCCAATCCTGAGACACTTCCTATAGCATGAGATGTGATATCTCAATGCTTATACCAAACCTGAGATCCTTCCTATAACATGAGATGTGATATCCAACTCCTTCCCATTCCAATCCTGAGACCCTTCCTATAGCATGAGATGTGATATCTCACTGCTTATACCAAACCTGAGACCCTTCCTATAGCATGAGATGTGATATCCAACTCCTTCCCATTCCAATCCTGAGACCCTTCCTATAGCATGAGATGTGATATCTCAATGCTTCTAATATCAAACTTGAGACCCTCCCTATAGCATAAGATGTGATATCCAAGTCCTTCCCATTCCAATCCTGAGACACTTCCTATAGCATGAGATGTGATATCTCAATGCTTCTAATGCCAAACCTGAGACTCTTCCTATAACATGAGATGGGATATCCAACTCCTTCCCATTCCAAGCATGAGACCCTTCCGATAGCAGAGATGTGATATCTCAAAGCTTATACCAAACCTGAGACCCTTCCTACGGCATGAAATGTCATATACAACTCCTTCCCATTCCAATCCTGAGACCCTTCCTATAGCATGAGATGTGATATCCAACTCCTTCCATTCCAATCCTGAGACCCGTCCTATAGCATGAGATGTGATATCTCAATGCTTATACCAAACCTGAGACCCTTCCTATAGCATGAGAAGTGATATCCAACTACTTCCCATTCCAATCCTGAGACCCTTCCTATAGCATGAGATGGGATATCCAACTCCTTCCCATTCCAATCCTGAGACCCTTCCTATAGCATGAGATGTGATATCCAACTCCTTCCCTTTCCAAACCTGAGAGCCTATCTATAGCATGAGATGGGATATCCAACTCCTTCCCATTCCAATCCTGAGACACTTCATATAGCATGAGATGTGATATCTCAATGCTTATACCAAACCTGAGATCCTTCCTATAACATGAGATGTGATATCCAACTCCTTCCCATTCCAATCCTGAGACCCTTCCTATAGCATGAGATGTGATATCTCACTGCTTATAGCAAACCTGAGACCCTTCCTATAGCATGAGATGTGATATCCAACTCCTTCCCATTCCAATCCTGAGACCCTTCCTATAGCATGAGATGTGATATCTCAATGCTTCTAATATCAAACTTGAGACCCTCCCTATAGCATGAGATGTGATATCCAAGTCCTTCCCATTCCAATCCTGAGACACTTCCTATAGCATGAGATGTGATATCTCAATGCTTCTAATGCCAAACCTGAGACTCTTCCTATAACATGAAATGGGATATCCAACTCCTTCCCATTCCAAGCATGAGACCCTTCCGATAGCAGAGATGTGATATCTCAAAGCTTATACCAAACCTGAGACCCTTCCTACGGCATGAAATGTCATATACAACTCCTTCCCATTCCAATCCTGAGACCCTTCCTATAGCATGAGATGTGATATCCAACTCCTTCCTATCCCAATCCTGAGACACTTCCGATTGCAGAGATGTGATATCTCAATGCTTATACCAAACCTGAGACTCTTCCTATAACATGAGATGGGATATCCTACTCCTTCCCGTTCCAAACCTGAGACCCTTCCTATAGCATGAGATGTGATATCCAAGTCCTTCCCATTCCAATCCTGAGACCCTTCCTATAACATGATATGTGATGTCTCAATGCTTCTAATACCAAACCTGAGATCTATCCTATAACATGAGATGTGATATCCAACTCCTTCCCATTCCAATCCTGAGACCCTTCCTATAGCATGAGATGTGATATCTCAATGCCTCTTTACCAAACCTGAGATCCTACCTCTAACATGAAATGTGATATCCAACTCCTTCCCCTTCCAAACCTGAGAGCCTTCCTATAGCATGAGATGTGATATCCAAGTCCTTCCCATTCCAATCCTGAGACCCTTCCAATAACATCAGATGTGATATCCAACTCCTTCCCATTCCAACCTGAGACCCTTCCTATAGCATGAGATGGGATATCCAACTCCTTCCAAATCCAATCCTGTTACCCTTCCGATAGCATGAGATGTGATATCCCAATGCTTCTACAAAACCTGAGACCCATACATGGCATGAGAAGTGAAATCAAACTCCTTCCCATTCCAATCCTGAGACACTTCCTATAGCATGAGATGTGATATCTCAATGCTTCTAATACCAAACCTGAGACTCTTCCTATAACATGAGATGGGATATCCAACTCCTTCCCATTCCAATCCTGAGACCCTTCCGATAGCAGGGATGTGATATCTCAATGCTTGTAATACCAAACCTGAGATCCTTCCTATAACATCAGATGTGATCTCCAACTCCTTCCCATTCCAATCCTGAGACTCTTCCTATAGCATGAGATGTGATATCTCAATGCTTATACCAAACCCGAGACCCTTCCTATAGCATGAGATGTGATATCCAACTCCTTCCCATTCCAATCCTGAGACCCTTCCTATAGCATTAGATGTGATATCTCAATGCCTCTAATACCAAACCTGAGATCCTTCCTATAACATCAGATGTGATCTCCAACTCCTTCCCATTCCAATCCTGAGACTCTTCCTATAGCATGAGATGTGATATCTCAATGCTTATACCAAACCCGAGACCCTTCCTATAGCATGAGATGTGATATCAAACTCCTTCCCATTCCAATCCTGAGACACTTCCTATAGCATGAGATGTGATATCTCAATGCTTCTAATACCAAACCTGAGACTCTTCCTATAACATGAGATGGGATATCCAACTCCTTCCCATTCCAATCCTGAGACCCTTCCGATAGCAGGGATGTGATATCTCAATGCTTGTAATACCAAACCTGAGATCCTTCCTATAACATCAGATGTGATCTCCAACTCCTTCCCATTCCAATCCTGAGACTCTTCCTATAGCATGAGATGTGATATCTCAATGCTTATACCAAACCCGAGACCCTTCCTATAGCATGAGATGTGATATCCAACTCCTTCCCATTCCAATCCTGAGACCCTTCCTATAGCATTAGATGTGATATCTCAATGCCTCTAATACCAAACCTGAGATCCTTCCTCTAACATGAAATGTGATATCCAACTCCTTCCCTTTCCAAACCTGAGAGCCTACCTATAGCATGAGATGTGATATCCAAGTCCTTCCCATTCCAATCCTTAGACCCTTCCTACAGCATGCAATATGATATCTCAATGATTCTAATAACAAACCTGAGACCCGTCCTATAACATGAGATGGGATATACAACTCCTTCCCATTCCAATCCTGAGACACTTCCGATAGCAGAGATGTGATATCTCAATGCTTATACCAAACCTGAGACCCTTCCTATAGCATGAGATGTGATATCCAACTCCTTCCCGTTCCAAACCTGAGACCCTTCCTATAGCATATGTGATATCCAACTCCTTCCCATTCCAAACATGAGACCCTTCCTATAGCAAGAATGTAATATCCAATTCCTTCCCATTCCAATCCTGAGACCCTTCCTACAGCATGCGATGTGATATCTCAATGCTTCTAATACCAAACCTGAGACCCGTCCTATAGCATGAGATGGGATATCCAACTCCTTCCGTTCCAAACCTGAGACCCTTCCTATAGCATGAGATGTGATATCCAACTCCTTCCCATTCCAATCCTGAGACCCTTCCGATAGCATGAGATGTGATATCTCAATGCCTCTAATACCAAACCTGAGACACTTCCGATTGCAGAGATGTGATATCTCAATGCTTATACCAAACCCGAGACTCTTCCTATAAAATGAGATGGGATATCCAACTCCTTCCCGTTCCAAACCTGAGACCCTTCCTATAGCATGAGATGTGATATCCAACTCCTTCCCATTCCAATCCTGAGACCCTTCCGATAGCATGAGATGTGATATCTCAATGCCTCTAATACCAAACCTGAGATACTTCCGATAGCATGAGATGTGATATCTCAATGCTTCTAATACCAAACCTGAGATCCTTCCTATAACATGAGATGTGATATCCAAGTCCTTCCCCTTCCAAACCTGAGACCCTCCCTTTAGCATGAGATGTGATATCCAACTCCTTCCCATTCCAATCCTGAGACCCTTCCTATAGCATGAGATGTGATATCTCAATGCCTCTAATACCAAACCTGAGATCCTACCTCTAACATGAAATGTGATATCCAACTCCTTCCCTTTCCAAACCTGAGACCCTGCATATAGCATGAGATGTTATATCCAAGTCCTTCCCATTCCAATCCTGAGACCCTTCCTATAGCATGAGATGTGATATCTCAATGCTTATACCAAACCTGAGACCCTTCCTATGGCATGAGATGTCATATACAACTCATTCCCATTCCAATCCTGAGACCCTTCCTATAGCATGAGATGTGATGTCTCAATGCTTCTAATACCAAACCTGAGATCCTTCCTATAACATGAGATGTGATATCCAACTCCTTCCATTCCAATCCTGAGACCCGTCCTATAGCATGAGATGTGATATCTCAATGCTTATACCAAACCTGAGACCCTTCCTATAGCATGAGATGTGATATCCAACTACTTCCCATTCCAATCCTGAGACCCTTCCTATAGCATGAGATGTGATATCCAACTCCTTCCCTTTCCAAACTTGAGAGCCTATCTATAGCATGAGATGTGATATCCAAGTCCTTCCCATTCCAATCCTGAGACCCTTCCGATAGCATGAGATGTGATATATATCAATGCTTCTAATACCAAACCTGAGACCCTTCCTATAGCATGAGATGTGATATCCAACTACTTCCCATTCCAATCCTGAGACCCTTCCTATAGAATGAGATGTGATATCCAACTCCTTCCATTCCAATCCTGAGACCCGTCCTATAGCATGAGATGTGATATCTCAATGCTTATACCAAACCTGAGACCCTTCCTATAGCATGAAATGTGATATCCAACTACTTCCCATTCCAATCCTGAGACCCTTCCTATAGCATGAGATGTGATATCCAACTCCTTCCCTTTCCAAACCTGAGAGCCTATCTATAGCATGAGATGGGATATCCAACTCCTTCCCATTCCAATCCTGAGACACTTCCGATAGCAGAGTTGTGATATCTGAATGCTTATACCACACCTGAGACCCTTCCTATAACATGAGATGTGATATCCAACTCCTTCCCGTTCCAAACCTGAGACCCTTCCTTTAGCATGAGATGTGATATCCAGCTCCTTCCCATTCCAATCCTGAGACACTTCCTATAGCATGAGATGTGATATCTCAATGCTTCTAATACCAAACCTGAGACTCTTCCTATAACATGAGATGGGATATCCAACTCCTTCCCATTCCAATCCTGAGACCCTTCCGATAGCAGGGATGTGATATCTCAATGCTTGTAATACCAAACCTGAGATCCTTCCTATAACATCAGATGTGATCTCCAACTCCTTCCCATTCCAATCCTGAGACTCTTCCTATAGCATGAGATGTGATATCTCAATGCTTATACCAAACCCGAGACCCTTCCTATAGCATGAGATGTGATATCCAACTCCTTCCCATTCCAATCCTGAGACCCTTCCTATAGCATTAGATGTGATATCTCAATGCCTCTAATACCAAACCTGAGATCCTTCCTCTAACATGAAATGTGATATCCAACTCCTTCCCTTTCCAAACCTGAGAGCCTACCTATAGCATGAGATGTGATATCCAAGTCCTTCCCATTCCAATCCTTAGACCCTTCCTACAGCATGCAATATGATATCTCAATGATTCTAATAACAAACCTGAGACCCGTCCTATAACATGAGATGGGATATACAACTCCTTCCCATTCCAATCCTGAGACACTTCCGATAGCAGAGATGTGATATCTCAATGCTTATACCAAACCTGAGACCCTTCCTATAGCATGAGATGTGATATCCAACTCCTTCCCGTTCCAAACCTGAGACCCTTCCTATAGCATATGTGATATCCAACTCCTTCCCATTCCAAACATGAGACCCTTCCTATAGCAAGAATGTAATATCCAATTCCTTCCCATTCCAATCCTGAGACCCTTCCTACAGCATGCGATGTGATATCTCAATGCTTCTAATACCAAACCTGAGACCCGTCCTATAGCATGAGATGGGATATCCAACTCCTTCCGTTCCAAACCTGAGACCCTTCCTATAGCATGAGATGTGATATCCAACTCCTTCCCATCCCAATCCTGAGACCCTTCCGATAGCATGAGATGTGATATCTCAATGCCTCTAATACCAAACCTGAGACACTTCCGATTGCAGAGATGTGATATCTCAATGCTTATACCAAACCCGAGACTCTTCCTATAAAATGAGATGGGATATCCAACTCCTTCCCGTTCCAAACCTGAGACCCTTCCTATAGCATGAGATGTGATATCCAACTCCTTCCCATTCCAATCCTGAGACCCTTCCGATAGCATGAGATGTGATATCTCAATGCCTCTAATACCAAACCTGAGATACTTCCGATAGCATGAGATGTGATATCTCAATGCTTCTAATACCAAACCTGAGATCCTTCCTATAACATGAGATGTGATATCCAAGTCCTTCCCCTTCCAAACCTGAGACCCTCCCTTTAGCATGAGATGTGATATCCAACTCCTTCCCATTCCAATCCTGAGACCCTTCCTATAGCATGAGATGTGATATCTCAATGCCTCTAATACCAAACCTGAGATCCTACCTCTAACATGAAATGTGATATCCAACTCCTTCCCTTTCCAAACCTGAGACCCTGCATATAGCATGAGATGTTATATCCAAGTCCTTCCCATTCCAATCCTGAGACCCTTCCTATAGCATGAGATGTGATATCTCAATGCTTATACCAAACCTGAGACCCTTCCTATGGCATGAGATGTCATATACAACTCATTCCCATTCCAATCCTGAGACCCTTCCTATAGCATGAGATGTGATGTCTCAATGCTTCTAATACCAAACCTGAGATCCTTCCTATAACATGAGATGTGATATCCAACTCCTTCCATTCCAATCCTGAGACCCGTCCTATAGCATGAGATGTGATATCTCAATGCTTATACCAAACCTGAGACCCTTCCTATAGCATGAGATGTGATATCCAACTACTTCCCATTCCAATCCTGAGACCCTTCCTATAGCATGAGATGTGATATCCAACTCCTTCCCTTTCCAAACTTGAGAGCCTATCTATAGCATGAGATGTGATATCCAAGTCCTTCCCATTCCAATCCTGAGACCCTTCCGATAGCATGAGATGTGATATATATCAATGCTTCTAATACCAAACCTGAGACCCTTCCTATAGCATGAGATGTGATATCCAACTACTTCCCATTCCAATCCTGAGACCCTTCCTATAGAATGAGATGTGATATCCAACTCCTTCCATTCCAATCCTGAGACCCGTCCTATAGCATGAGATGTGATATCTCAATGCTTATACCAAACCTGAGACCCTTCCTATAGCATGAAATGTGATATCCAACTACTTCCCATTCCAATCCTGAGACCCTTCCTATAGCATGAGATGTGATATCCAACTCCTTCCCTTTCCAAACCTGAGAGCCTATCTATAGCATGAGATGGGATATCCAACTCCTTCCCATTCCAATCCTGAGACACTTCCGATAGCAGAGTTGTGATATCTGAATGCTTATACCACACCTGAGACCCTTCCTATAACATGAGATGTGATATCCAACTCCTTCCCGTTCCAAACCTGAGACCCTTCCTTTAGCATGAGATGTGATATCCAGCTCCTTCCCGTTCCAATCCTGAGACACTTCCGATAGCATGAGATGTGATATCTCAAAGCTTCTAATATCAAAACTGAGACCCTCCCTATAGCATATGTGATATCTAAGTCCTTCCCATTCCAATCCTGAGACCCTTCCTGTAGCATGAGATGTGATATCTCAATGCTTCTACCAAACCTGAGACCCTTCCTTTAGCATGAGATGTGATATCCAACTCCTTCCCATTCCAGTCCTGAGACCCTTCCTATAGCATGAGATATGATATCTCAATACTTCTAATACCAAACCTGAGATCCTTCCGATAACATGAGATGTGATATACAAATCCTTCCCCTTCCAAACCTGATACCCTCCCTTTAGCATGAGATGTGATATCCAACTCCTTCCCATTCCAATCCTGAGACCCTTCTGATAGCATGAGATGTGATATCTCAATGCTTCTAATACCAAACCTGAGATCCTTCCTATAATATAAGATGTGATATCCAACTCCTTCCCATTCCAATCCTGAGACCCTTCCTATAGCATGAGAAGTGATATCTCCATGCGTATACCAAACCTGAGACCCTTCCTATAGCATGAGATGTGATATCCAAATCCTTCCCATTCCAATCCTGAGACTCTTCCTATAGCATGAGATCTGAAATCTCAATGCTTATACCAAACCAGAGACCCGTCCTATAACATGAGATGGGATATCCAACTCCATCCCATTCCAATCCTGGGCCACTTCCGATAGCAGAGATGTGATATCTCAATGCTTATACCAAACCTGAGACCCTTCCTATAACATGAGATGTGATATCCAACTCATTCCCATTCCAAACCTGACACACTTCCTATAGCATTTGTGATATCCAACTCCTTCCCTTTCCAAACATGAGACCCTTCCTATAGCAAGAATGTAATATCCAACTCCTACCCATTCCAATCCTGAGACCATTCCTATAGCATGAGATGTGATATATCAATGCTTCTAATACCAAACCTGAGATCCTTCCTATGACATGAAATGTGATATCCAAATCCTTCCCATTCCAAACCTGAGACCCTTCCTACAGCATGCGATGTGATATCTCAATGCTTCTAATATCAAACCTGAGACCCGTCCTATAACATGAGATGGGATATCCAAATCCTTCCCGTTCCAAACCTGATACTCTTCCTATAGCATGAGATGTGATATCCAATTCCTTCCCATCCCAATCCTGAGACACCTCCGATAGCAGAGATGTGATATCTCAATGCTTATACCAAACCTGAGACTCTTCCTATAACATGAGATGTGATATCCAACTCCTTCCCGTTCCAAACCTGAGACCCTTCCTGTAGCATGAGATGTGATATCCAACCCCTTCCCATTCCAATCCTGAGACCCTTCCGATAGCATGAGATGTGATATCTCAATGCTTCTAATACCAAACCTGAGATCCTTCCTATAACATGAGATGTGATATCCAACTCCTTCCCATTCCAATCCTGAGACCCTTCCTATAGCATGAGAAGTGATATCTCAATGCTTATACCAAACCAGAGACCCGTCCTATAACATGAGATGGGATATCCAACTCCTTCCCATTCCAATCCTGAGCCACTTCCAATAGCAGAGATGTGATATCTCAATGCTTATACCAAACCTGAGACCCTTCCTATAACATGAGATGTGATATCCAACTCATTCCCGTTCCAAACCTGAGACACTTCCTATAGCATATGTGATATCCAACTCCTTCCCATTCCAAACATGAGACCCTTCTTATAGCAAGAATGTAATATCCAACTCCTACCCATTCCAATCCTGAGACCATTCCTATAGCATGAGATGTGATATATCAATGCTTCTAATACCAAACCTGAGATCCTTCCTATGACATGAAATGTGATATCCAACTCCTTCCCATTCCAATCCTGAGACCCTTCCGATAGCATGAGATATGATATCTCAATGCCTCTAATACCAAACCTGAGATACTTCCGATAGCATGAGATGTGATATCTCAATGCTTCTAATACCAAACCTGAGATCCTTCCTATAACATGAGATGTGATATCCAAGTCCTTCCCCTTCCAAACCTGAGACCCTCCCTTTAGCATGAGATGTGATATCCAACTCCTTCCCCTTCCAATCCTGAGACCCTTCTGATAGCATGAGATGTGATATCTCAATGCCTCTAATACCAAACCTGAGATCCTACCTCTAACATGAAATGTGATATCCAACTCCTTCCCTTTCCAAACCTGAGACCCTGCCTATAGCATGAGATGTGATATCCAAGTCCTTCCCATTCCAATCCTGAGACCCTTCCTATAGCATGAGATGTGATATCTCAATGCTTATACCAAACCTGAGACCCTTCCTATGGCATGAGATGTCATATACAACTCCTTCCCATTCCAATCCTGAGACCCTTCCTATAGCATGAGATGTGGTGTCTCAATGTTTCTAATACCAAACCTGAGATCCTTCCTATAACATGAGATGTGATATCCAACTCCTTCCATTCCAATCCTGAGAAACGTCCTATAGCATGAGATGTGATATCTCAATGCTTATACCCAACCTGAGACCCTTCCTATGGCATGAGATGTGATATCCAACTACTTCCCATTCCAATCCTGAGACCCTTCCTATAGCATGAGATGTGATATCCAACTCCTTCCCTTTCCAAACCTGAGAGCCTATCTATAGCATGAGATGTGATATCCAAGTCCTTCCCATTCCAATCCTGAGACCCTTCCTATAGCATGAGATGTGATATCTCAATGCTTCTAATACCAAACCTGAGACCCTTCCTATAGCATGAGATGTGATATCCAACTACTTCCCATTCCAATCCTGAGACCCTTCCTATAGCATGAGATGTGATATCCAACTCCTTCCATTCCAATCCTGAGACCCGTCCTATAGCATGAGATGTGATATCCAACTCCTTCCCTTTCCAAACCTGAGAGCCTATCTGTAGCATGAGATGGGATATCCAACTCCTTCCCATTCCAATCCTGAGACACTTCCGATAGCAGAGATGTGATATCTGAATGCTTATACCACACCTGAGACCCTTCCTATAACATGAGATGTGATATCCAACTCCTTCCCGTTCCAAACCTGAGACCCTTCCTTTAGCATGAGATGTGATATCCAGCTCCTTCCCATTCCAATCCTGAGACACTTCCGATAGCATGAGATGTGATATCTCAAAGCTTCTAATATCAAAACTGAGACCCTCCCTATAGCATGATATGTGATATCTAAGTCCTTCCCATTCCAAACTTGAGACCCTTCCTGTAGCATGAGATGTGATATCCAACTCCTTCCCATTCCAGTCCTGAGACCCTTCCTATAGCATGAGATATGATATCTCAATACTTCTAATACCAAACCTGAGATCCTTCCGATAACATGAGATGTGATATCCAAATCCTTCCCCTTCCAAACCTGAGACCCTCCCTTTAGCATGAGATGTGATATCCAACTCCTTCCCATTCCAATCCTGAGACCCTTCTGATAGCATGAGATGTGATATCTCAATGCTTCTAATACCAAACCTGAGATCCTTCCTATAACATGAGATGTGATATCCAACTCCTTCCCATTCCAATCCTGAGACCCTTCCTATAGCATGAGAAGTGATATCCAAATCTTTCCCATTCCAATCCTGAGACTCTTCCTATAGCATGAGATGTGATATCTCCATGCTTATACCAAACCTGAGACCCTTCCTATAGCATGAGATGTGATATCCAATTTCTTCCCATTCCAATCCTGAGACCCTTCCTATAGCATGAGAAGTGATATCTCCATGCGTATACCAAACCTGAGACCCTTCCTATAGCATGAGATGTGATATCCAAATCTTTCCCATTCCAATCCTGAGACTCTTCCTATAGCATGAGATGTGATATCTCAATGCTTATGCCAAACCAGAGACCCGTCCTATAACATGAGATGGGATATCCAACTCCATCCCATTCCAATCCTGAGCCACTTCCGATAGCAGAGATGTGATATCTCAATGCTTATACCAAACCTGAGACCCTTCCTATAACATGAGATGTGATATCCAACTCATTCCCATTCCAAACCTGACACACTTCCTATAGCATATGTGATATCCAACTCCTTCCATTCCAAACATGAGACCCTTCCTATAGCAAGAATGTAATATCCAACTCCTACCCATTCCAATACTGAGACCATTCCTATAGCATGAGATGTGATATATCAATGCCTCTAATACCAAACCCGAGATCCTTCCTATGACATGAAATGTGATATCCAAATCCTTCCCATTCCAAACCTGAGACCCTTCCTACAGCATGAGATGTGATATCTCAATGCTTCTAATATCAAACCTGAGACCCGTCCTATAACATGAGATGGGATATCCAACTCCTTCCCGTTCCAAACCTGATACTCTTCCTATAGCATGAGATGTGATATCCAATTCCTTCCCATCCCAATCCTGAGACACCTCCGATAGCAGAGATGTGATATCTCAATGCTTATACCAAACCTGAGACTCTTCCTATAACATGAGATGTGATATCCAACTCCTTCCCGTTCCAAACCTGAGACCCTTCCTATAGCATGAGATGTGATATCCAACTCCTTCCCATTCCAATCCTGAGACCCTTCCGATAGCATGAGATGTGATATCTCAATGCTTCTAATACCAAACCTGAGATCCTTCCTATAACATGAGATGTGATATCCAACTCCTTCCCATTCCAATCCTGAGACCCTTCATATAGCATGAGAAGTGATATCTCCATGCTTATACCAAACCTGAGACCCTTCCTATAGCATGAGATGTGATATCCAACTCCTTCCCATTCCAATCCTGAGACCCTTCCTATAGCATGAGAAGTGATATCTCCATGCGTATACCAAACCTGAGACCCTTCCTATAGCATGAGATGTGATATCCAAATCCTTCCCATTCCAATCCTGAGACCCTTCCTATAGCATGAGATGTGATATCTCAATGCTTATACCAAACCAGAGACCCGTCCTATAACATGAGATGGGATATCCAACTCCTTCCCATTCCAATCCTGAGCCACTTCCAATAGCAGAGATGTGATATCTCAATGCTTATACCAAACCTGAGACCCTTCCTACAACATGAGATGTGATATCCAACTCATTCCCGTTCCAAACCTTAGACACTTCCTATAGCATATGTGATATCCAACTCCTTCCCATTCCAAACATGAGACCCTTCTTATAGCAAGAATGTAATATCCAACTCCTACTCATTCCAATCCTGAGACCATTCTTATAGCATGAGATGTGATATATCAATGCTTCTAATACCAAACCTGAGATCCTTCCTATGACATGAAATGTGATATCCAAATCCTTCCCATTCCAAACCTGAGACCCTTCCTACAGCATGCAATGTGATATCTCAATGCTTCTAATATCAAACCTGAGACCCGTCCTATAACATGAGATGGGATATCCAACTCCTTCCCGTTCCAAACCTGATACCCTTCCTATAGCATGAGATGTGATATCCAATTCCTTCCCATCCCAATCCTGAGACACCTCCGATAGCAGAGATGTGATATCTCAATGCTTACACCAAACCTGAGACTCTTCCTATAACATGAGATGTGATATCCAACTCCTTCCCGTTCCAAACCTGAGACCCTTCCTATAGCATGAGATGTGATATCCAACTCCTTCCCATTCCAATCCTGAGACCCTTCCTATAACATGAGATGGGAATATCCAACTCCTTCCCATTCCAATCCTGAGACCCTTCCGATAGCAGAGATGTGATATCTCAATGCTTATACCAAACCTGAGATCCTTCCTATAACATGAGATGTGATATCCAACTCCTTCCCATTCCAATCCTGAGACCCTTCCTATAGCATGAGATGTGATATCTCACTGCTTATACCAAACCTGAGACCCTTCCTATAGCATGAGATGTGATATCCAACTCCTTCCCATTCCAATCCTGAGACCCTTCCTATAGCATGAGATGTGATATCTCACTGCTTATACCAATCCTGAGACCCTTCCTATAGCATGAGATGTTATATCTCAATGCTTCTAATACCAAACCTGAGACTCTTCCTATAACATGAGATGGGATATCCAACTCCTTCCCATTCCAAGCCTGAGAATCTTCCGATAGCAGAGATGTGATATCTCAAAGCTTATACCAAACCTGAGACCCTTCCTACGGCATGAGATGTCATATACAACACCTTCCCATTCCAATCCTGAGACCCTTCCTATAGCATGAGATGTGATATCTCACTGCTTATAACAAACCTTAGACCCTTCCTATAGCATGAGATGTGATATCCAACTCCTTCCCATCCCAATCCTGAGACACTTCCGATTGCAGAGATGTGATATCTCAATGCTTATACCAAACCTGAGACTCTTCCTATAACATGAGATGGGATATCCAACTCCTTCCCGTTCCAAACCTGAGACCCTTCCTATAGCATGAGATGTGATATCCAAGTCCTTCTCATTCCAATCCTGAGACCCTTCCTATAACATGAGATGTGATGTCTCAATGCTTCTAATACCAAACCTGAGTTCTATCCAATAACATGAGATGTGATATCCAACTCCTTCCCATTCCAATCCTGAGACCCTTCCTATAGCATGAGATGTGATATCTCAATGCCTCTTTTCCAAACCTGAGATCCTACCTCTAACATGAAATGTGATATCCAACTCCTTCCCCTTCCAAACCTGAGAGCCTTCCTATAGCATGAGATGTGATATCCAAGTCCTTCCCATTCCAATCCCGAGACCCTTCCTATAACATCAGATGTGATATCCAACTCCTTCCCATTCCAACCTGAGACCCTTCCTATAGCATGAGATGGGATATCCAACTCCTTCCCAATCCAATCCTGATACCCTTCCGATAGCATGAGATGTGATATCCCAATGCTTCTACAAAACCTGAGACCCATACATGGCATGAGATGTGATATCAAACTCCTTCCCATTCCAATCCTGAGACACTTCCTATATCATGAGATGTGATATCTCAATGCTTCTAATACCAAACCTGAGACTCTTCCTATAACATGAGATGGGATATCCAACTCCTTCCCATTCCAATCCTGAGACCCTTCCGATAGCAGAGATGTGATATCTCAATGCTTCTAATACCAAACCTGAGATCCTTCCTATAACATTAGATGTGATCTCCAAATCCTTCCCATTCCAATCCTGAGACCCTTCCTATAGCATGAGATGTGATATCTCAATGCCTCTAATACCAAACCTGAGATCCTTCCTCTAACATGAAATGTGATATCCAACTCCTTCCCTTTCCAAACCTGAGAGCCTACCTATAGCATGAGATGTGATATCCAAGTCCTTCCCATTCCAATCCTTAGACCCTTCCTACAGCATGCAATATGATATGTCAATGATTCTAATAACAAACCTGAGACCCGTCCTATAACATGAGATGGGATATCCAACTCCTTCCCATTCCAATCCTGAGACACTTCCGATAGCAGAGATGTGATATCTCAATGCTTATACCAAACCTGAGACCCTTCCTATAGCATGAGATGTGATATCCAACTCCTTCCCAGTCCAAACCTGAGACCCTTCCTATAGCATATGTGATATCCAACTCCTTCCCATTCCAAACATGAGACCCTTCCTACAGCATGCGATGTGATATCTCAATGCTTCTAATACCAAACCTGAGACCCGTCCTATAACATGACATGGGATATCCAACTCCTTCCCGTTCCAGACCTGAGACCCTTCCTATAGCATGAGATGTGATATCCAACTCCTTCCCATCCCAATCCTGAGACACTTCCGATTGCAGAGATGTGATATCTCAATGCTTATACCAAACCTCAGACTCTTCCTATAAAATGAGATGGGATATCCAACTCCTTCCTGTTCCAAACCTGAGACCCTTCCTATAGCATGAGATGTGATATCCAACTCCTTCCCATTCCAATCCTGAGGCCCTTCCGATAGCATGAGATGTGATATCTCAATGCCTCTAATACCAAACCTGAGATACTTCCGATAGCATGAGATGTGATATCTCAATGCTTCTAATACCAAACCTGAGATCCTTCCTATAACATGAGATTTGATATCCAAGTCCTTCCCCTTCCAAACCTGAGACCCTCCCTTTAGCATGAGATGTGATATCCAACTCCTTCCCATTCCAATCCTGAGACCCTTCTGATAGCATGAGATGTGATATCTCAATGCCTCTAATACCAAAACTGAGATCCTACCTCTAACATGAAATGTGATATCCAACTCCTTCCCTTTCCAAACCTGAGACCCTGCCTATAGCATGAGATGTGATATCCAAGTCCTTCCCATTCCAATCCTGAGACCCTTCCTATAGCATGAGATGTGATATCTCAATGCTTATACCAAACCTGAGACCCTTCCTATGGCATGAGATGTCATATACAACTCCTTCCCATTCCAATCCTGAGACCCTTCCTATAGCATGAGATGTGATATCTCAATGCTTATACCAAATCTGAGACCCTTCCTATAGCATGAGATGTGATATCCAACTTCTTCCCATTCCAATCCTGAGACCCTTCCTATAATATGAGATGTGATGTCTCAATGCTTCTAATACCAAACCTGAGATCTTTCCTATAACATGAGATGTGATATCCAACTCCTTCCCATTCCAATCCTGAGACCCTTCCTATAGTATGAGATGTGATATCCCAATGCTTATACCAAACCTGAGACCCTTCCTATAGCTTGAGATGTGATATCCAACTCCTTCCCATTCCAATCCTGAGACCCTTCCTATAGCATGAGATGTGATATCTCAATGCCTCTAATACCAAACCTGAGATCCTTCCTCTAACATGAAATGTGATATCCAACTCCGTCTCCTTCCAAACCTGAGAGCCTTCCTATAGCATGAGATATGATATCCAAGTCCTTCCCATTCCAATCCTGAGACCCTTCCTATAGCATGAGATGGGATATCCAACTCCTTCCAAATCCAATCCTGATACCCTTCTGATAGCATGAGATGTGATATCCCAATGCTTCTACCAAACCTGAGACCCATACTATGGCATGAGATGTGATATCAAACTCCTTCCCATTCCAATCCTGAGACCCTTCCTATAGCTTGAGATGTGATATCCAACTCCTTCCCATTCCAATTCTGAGACCCTTCCTATACCATGAGACTTGATATCTCAATGCTTCTAATACCAAACCTGAGACTCGTCCTATAACATGAGATGTGATATCCAAAACCTTCCCCTTCCAAACCTTAGACCCTTCCTTTATCATGAGATGTGATATCCAACTCCTTCCCATTCCAATCCTGAGACCCTTCCAATATCATGTGATTTGTTTTCTCAATGCTTCTAACATCAAACTTGAGACCCTCCCTATAGCATGAGATGTGACATCCAAGTCCTTCCCATTCCAATCCTGAGACCCTTCCTATAGCATGAGATGTGATATCTCAATGCTTCTAATACCAAACCTGAGACCCTTCCTATAACATGAGATGGGATATCCAACTCCTTCCCATTCCAATCCTGAGACCCTTCCGATAGCAGAGATGTGTATCAAAACTGAGACCCTCCCTATAGTATGAGATGTGATATCTAAGTCCTTCCCATTCCTATCCTGAGACCCTTCCGATAATATGAGATGTGATGTCTCAATGCTTCTAATACCAAACCTGAGATCTTTCCTATAACATGAGATGTGATATCCAACTCCTTCCCATTCCAATCCTGAGACCCTTCCTATAGTATGAGATGTGATATCCCAATGCTTATACCAAAACTGAGATCCTACCTCTAACATGAAATGTGATATCCAACTCCTTCCCTTTCCAAACCTGAGACCCTGCCTATAGCATGAGATGTGATATCCAAGTCCTTCCCATTCCAATCCTGAGACCCTTCCTATAGCATGAGATGTGATATCTCAATGCTTATACCAAACCTGAGACCCTTCCTATGGCATGAGATGTCATATACAACTCCTTCCCATTCCAATCCTGAGACCCTTCCTATAGCATGAGATGTGATATCTCAATGCTTATACCAAATCTGAGACCCTTCCTATAGCATGAGATGTGATATCCAACTTCTTCCCATTCCAATCCTGAGACCCTTCCTATAATATGAGATGTGATGTCTCAATGCTTCTAATACCAAACCTGAGATCTTTCCTATAACATGAGATGTGATATCCAACTCCTTCCCATTCCAATCCTGAGACCCTTCCTATAGTATGAGATGTGATATCCCAATGCTTATACCAAACCTGAGACCCTTCCTATAGCTTGAGATGTGATATCCAACTCCTTCCCATTCCAATCCTGAGACCCTTCCTATAGCATGAGATGTGATATCTCAATGCCTCTAATACCAAACCTGAGATCCTTCCTCTAACATGAAATGTGATATCCAACTCTGTCTCCTTCCAAACCTGAGAGCCTTCCTATAGCATGAGATATGATATCCAAGTCCTTCCCATTCCAATCCTGAGACCCTACCTATAACATGAGATGTGATATCCAACTCCTTCCCATTCCAACCTGAGACCCTTCCTATAGCATGAGATGGGATATCCAACTCCTTCCAAATCCAATCCTGATACCCTTCTGATAGCATGAGATGTGATATCCCAATGCTTCTACCAAACCTGAGACCCATACTATGGCATGAGATGTGATATCAAACTCCTTCCCATTCCAATCCTGAGACCCTTCCTATAGCTTGAGATGTGATATCCAACTCCTTCCCATTCCAATTCTGAGACCCTTCCTATACCATGAGACTTGATATCTCAATGCTTCTAATACCAAACCTGAGACTCGTCCTATAACATGAGATGTGATATCCAAAACCTTCCCCTTCCAAACCTTAGACCCTTCCTTTATCATGAGATGTGATATCCAACTCCTTCCCATTCCAATCCTGAGACCCTTCCAATATCATGTGATTTGTTTTCTCAATGCTTCTAATATCAAACTTGAGACCCTCCCTATAGCATGAGATGTGACATCCAAGTCCTTCCCATTCCAATCCTGAGACCCTTCCTATAGCATGAGATGTGATATCTCAATGCTTCTAATACCAAACCTGAGACCCTTCCTATAACATGAGATGGGATATCCAACTCCTTCCCATTCCAATCCTGAGACCCTTCCGATAGCAGAGATGTGTATCAAAACTGAGACCCTCCCTATAGTATGAGATGTGATATCTAAGTCCTTCCCATTCCTATCCTGAGACCCTTCCGATAGCAGAGATGTGATATCTCAATGCTTATACCAAACCTGATAACCCTTCCTATGGCATGAGATGTGATATCCAACTCCTTGCCATTCCAATCCTGAGTTCCTTCCTATAGCATGAGATGTGATATCTCAATGCTTCTATCAAACCTGAGACCCTTCCTTTAGCATGAGATGTGATATCCAACTCCTTGCCATTCCAATCCTGAGACCCTTCCTATAACATGAGACGTGATATCCAACTCCTTCCCATTCCAATCCTGAGTTCCTTCCTATAGCATGAGATGTGATATCTCAATGCTTCTATCAAAACTGAGACCCTTCCTTTAGCATGAGATGTGATATCCAACTCCTTGCCATTCCAATCCTGAGACCCTTCCTATAGCATGAGATGTGATATCTCAATGCTTCTAATACCAAACCTGAGATCCTTCCTATAACATGACATGTGATATCCAACTCCTTCCCATTCCAAACCTGAGACCCTTCCGATAGCATGAGATGTGATATCTCAATGCTTCAAAAACCAAACATGAGAACCATCCTATAAAATGAGATGTGAAATCCAAATTCTTCCCTTCCCAAACCTGAGACTCTTCCTATAGCATGAGATGTGATATCTCAATGCTTCTACCAAACCTGAAACCCTTCCTATAGCATGAGATGTGATATCCAACTCCTTCCCATTCCAATCCTGAGACACTTCCTATAGCATGAGATGTGATATCACAATGCTTCTAATACCAAACCTGAGACCCCTCCTATAACATGAGATGTGATATCCAAATCCTTCCCCTTCCAACCCTGAGACCCTTCCTTTAGCATGAGATGTGATATCCAGCTCCTCCCATTCCAATCCTGAGACCCTTCCGATAGCATGAGATGTGATATCTCAATGCTTCTGATATCAAAACTGAGACCCTCCCTATAGCATGAGATGTGATATCTAAGTCCTTCCCATTCCAATCCTGAGACCCTTCCGATAGCAGAGATGTGATATTTCAATGCTTATACCAAACCTGAGACCCTTCCTATAGCATGAGATATGATATCCAATTCCTTCCGATTCCAATCCTGAGACCCTTCCTATAGCATGAGATGTGATATCGCAATGCTTCTACCAAAACTGAGACCCTTCCTTTAGCATGAGATGTGATATCCAACTCCTTCCCATTCCAATCATGGGACCCTTCCTATAGCATGAGATGTGATATCTCAATGCTTCTAATACCAAACCTGAGATCCTTCCTATAACATGAGATGTGATATCCAACTCCTTCCCATTCCAATCATGAGACCCTTCCTATAGCATGAGATGTGATATCTCAAAGCTTCTAATACCAAACCTGAGATCCTTCCGATAGCATGAGATGTGATATCTCAATGCTTCTAATACCAAACCTGAGATCCTTCCTATAACATGAGATGTGATATCCAAATCCTTCCCCTTCCAAACCTGAGACCCACCCTTTAGCATGAGATGTGATATCCAACTCCTTCCCATTCCAATCCTGATACCCTTCTGATAGCATTAGATGTGATATCGCAATGCCTCTAATACCAAACCTGAGATCCTACCTCTAACATGAAATGTGATATCCAACTCCTTCCCTTTCCAAACCTGAGAGCCTTCCTACAACATGAGATGTGATATCCAAGTCCTTCCCATTCCAATCCTGAGACCCTTCCTATAGCATGAGATGGGATATCCAACTCCTTCCAAATCTAATCCTGATACCCTTCCGATAGCATGAGATGTGATATCCCAATGCTTCTACAAAACCTGAGACCCATACCATGGCATGAGATGTGATATCAAACTCCCGTCCTATACCATGAGACTTGATATCTCAATGCTTCTAATACCAAACCTGAGACCGTCCAATAACATGAGATGTGATATCCAAATCCTTCCCCTTCCAAACCTTCGACCCTTCCTGTATCATGAGATGTGATATCTCAATGCTTCTAATACCATACCTGAGACCCTTCCTATAACGAGATGGGACATCCAACTCCTTCCCATTCCAATCCTGAGACCCTTCCGATAGCAGAGATGTGATATCTCAATGCTTATACCAAACCTGAGACCCTTCCGATAGCATGAGATGTGATATCTCAATGCTTCTAATACCAAACCTGAGATCCTTCCTATAACATGAGATGTAATGTCCAAATCCTTCCCCTTCCAAACCTTAGACCCTCCCTTTAGCATGAGATGTGATATCTAACTCCTTCCCATTCCAATCCTGAGACCCTTCTGATGGCAAGAGATGTGATATCTCAATGCCTCTAATACCAAACCTGAGATCCTACCTCTAACATGAAATGTGATATCCAACTCCTTCCCCTTCCAACCCTGAGAGCCTTCCTATAGAATGAGATGTGATATCCAAGTCCTTCCCATTCCAATCCTGAGACCCTTCCTATAACATGAGATGTGATATCCAACTCCTTCCCATTCCAACCTTAGACCCTGCCTATAGCATGTGATGTGATATCCCAATGCTTCTACAAAACCTGAGACCCATACCATGGCATGAGATGTGATATCAAACTCCTTCCCATTCCAATCCTGAGACCCTTTCTATAGCTTGAGGTGTGATATCCAACTCCTTCCCATTCCAATTCTGAGACCCGTCCTATACCATGAGACTTGATATCTCTATGCTTCTAATACCAAACCTGAGACCGGTCCTATAACATGAGATGTGATACCCAAATCCTTCCCCTTTCCAAACCTGAGACCCTTCCGATAGCAGAGATGTGATATCTCAATGCTCATACCAAACCTGATGAACCATCCTATGGCATGAGATGTGATATCCAACTCCTTCCCATTGCAATCCTGAGTTCCTTCCTATAGCATGAGATGTGATATCTCAATGCTTCTATCAAACCTGAGACCCTTCCTTTAGCATGAGATGTGATATCCAACTCCTTGCCATTCCAATCCTGAGACCCTTCCTATAACATGAGACATGATATCCAACTCTGTCCCATTCCAATCCTGAGACTCCTCCTATAGCATGAGATGTGATATCTCAATGCTTCTAATACCAAACATGGGACCCGTCCTATAACATGAGATATGATATCCAAATCCTTCCCCTTCCAAACCTGAGACCCTTCCTTTAGCATGAGATGTGATATCCAAATCCTTCCCATTCCAATCCTGAAACCCTTCCTATAGCATGAGATGTGATAGCTCAATGTTTCTAATAAAAAACCTGAGGCCCTTCCTATAGCAAGAGATGTGATATCCAAATCCTTCCCATTCCAATCCTGAGACCCTTCCTATAACGAGATGTGATATCCAACGCCTTCCCATTCCAACCTGAGACACTTCCTATAGCATGAGAAGGGATATCCAAATCCTTCCCATTCCAATCCTGAGATCCTTCCTAAAACATGATGTGATATCCAATTCCTTCCCATTCCAAACCTGAGACCCTTCCTATTGGATGAGATGTGATATCCAACTCCTTCCCATTCCAATCCTGAGACCCTTCCTATATACCATGAGATGTGATATCTCAATGCTTCTAATACCAAACCTGGGACCCGCCCTATAACATGAGATATGATATCCAAATCCTTCCCCTTCCAAACCTGAGACCCTTCTTTTAGCATGAGATGTGATATCTAAATCCTTCCCATTCCAATCCTGAAACCCTTCCTATAGCATGAGATGTGATATCTCAATGTTTCTAATAAAAAACCTGAGACCCTTCCTATAGCAAGAGATGTGATATCCAAATCCTTCCCATTTCAATCTTGAGACCCTTCCTATAACCAGATGTGATATCCAACTCCTTCCCATTCCAACCTGAGACACTTCCTATAGCATGAGAAGGGATATCCAAATCCTTCCCATTCCAATCCTGAGATCCTTCCTATAACATGATGTGATATCCAATTCCTTCCCATTCCAAACCTGAGACCCTTCCTATTGGATGAGATGTGATATCCAACTCCTTCCCATTCCAATCCTGAGACCCTTCCTATAACATGAGATGTGATGTCTCAATGCTTCTAATACCAAACCTGAGATCCTTCCTATGGCATGAGATGTCATATAAAGCTCCTTCCCATTCCATTCCTGAGACCCTTCCTATAGCATGAGATGTGATATCCAACTCCTTCCCATTCCAATCCTGAGACCCTTCCTATAGCATGAGATGTGATATCTCAATGCTTCTAATACCAAACCCGAGATCCTTCCTATAACATGAGATGTGATATCCAAATCCTTCCCATTCCAACCTGAGACCCTTCCGATAGCATGAGATTTGATATCCCAATGCTTCTACCAAACCTGAGACCCATACTATGGCATGAGATGTGATATCAAACTCCTTCCCATTCCAATCCTGAGACCCTTCCTATAGCTTGAGATGTGATATCCATCTCCTTCCCATTCCAATTCTGAGACCCTTCCTATACCATGAGACTTGATATCGCAATGCTTCTAATACCAAACCTGAGACCCGTCCTATAACATGAGATGTGATATCCAAATCCTTCCCCTTCCAAACCTTAGACCCTTCCTTTATCATGAGATGTGATATCAAACTCCTTCACATTCCAATCCTGAGACCCTTCCGATATCATGAGATTTTTTATCTCAAATCTTCTGATATCAAACTTGAGACCCTCCCTATATCATGAGATGTGACATCCAAGTCCTTCCCATTCCAATCCTGAGACGCTTCCTATAGCATGAGATTTGATATCTCAATGCTTCTAATACCAAACCTGAGACCCTTCCTATAACATGAGATGGGATATCCAACTCCTTCCCATTCCAATCCTGAAACTCTTCCGATAGCAGAGATGTGATATCTCAATGCTTATACAAAACCTGAGATCCTTCCTATGGCATGAGATGTCATATAAAACTCCTTCCCATTCCATTCCTGAGACCCTTCCTATAGCATGAGATGTGATATCCAACTCCTTTCCATTCCAATCCTGAGACCCTTCCTATAGCATGAGATGTGATATCTCAATGCTTCTAATACCAAACCTGAGATCCTTCCTATAACATGAGATGTGATATCCAAATCCTTCCCATTCCAACCTGAGACCCTTCCGATAGCATGAGATGTGATATCCCAATGCTTCTACCAAACCTGAGACCCTTCCTATAGCTTGAGATGTGATATCCAACTCCTTCCCATTCCAATTCTGAGACCCTCCTATACCATGAGACTTGATATCGCAATGCTTCTAATACCAAACCTGAGACCCGTCCTATAACATGAGATGTGATATCCAAATCCTTCCCCTTCCAAACCTTAGACCCTTCTTTTATCATGAGATGTGATATCCAACTCCTTCACATTCCAATCCTGAGACCCTTCCGATATCATGAGATTTGTTATCTCAAAGCTTCTGATATCAAACTTGAGACCCTCCCTATAGCATGAGATGTGACATCCAAATCCTTCCCATTCCAATCCTGAGACGCTTCCTATAGCATGAGATGTGATATCTCAATGCTTCTAATACCAAACCTGAGATCCTTCCTATAACATGAGATGTGATATCCAACTCCTTCCCATTCCAAACCTGAGACCCTTCCGATATCATGAGATGTGATATCTCAATGCTTCAAAAACCAAACATGAGAACCATCCTATAACATAAGATGTGAGATCCAAATCCTTCCCTTCCCAAACCTGAGACTCTTCCTATAGCATGAGATGTGATATCTCAATGCTTCTACCAAACCTGAAACCCTTCCTATAGCATGAGATGTGATATCAAACTCCTTCCCATTCAATGTGATATCCAACTCTGTCCCATTCCAATCCTGAGACCCTTCCTATACCATGAGATGTGATATTTCAATGCTTCTAATACCAAACCTGAGACCGGTCCTAAAACATGAGACGTGAGATCCAAATCCTTCCCCTTCCAAACCTGAGACCCTTCCTATAGCATGAGATGTTATATATTAATGCTTCTAAAACCAAACCTGAGAACCATCCTATAACATGTGAAATCCAAATCCTTCCCTTTCCAAACCTGAGACCCTTCCGATAGCATGAGATGTGATATCTCAATGCTACTAAAACCAAACATGAGAACCATCCTATAACATGAGATGTGAAATCCAAATCCTTCCCTTTCCAAACCTGAGACCCTTCCTATAGCTTGAGATGTGATATCAAACTCCTTCCCATTCCAATCCTGAGATAGCTTGAGATGTGATAGCCAACTCCTTCCCATTCCAATCCTGAGACCCTTCCTATACCATGAGATGTGATATCTCAATGCTTCTAATACCAAACCTGAGACCCGTCCTAAAACATGAGATGTGAGATCCAAATCCTTCCCCTTCCAAACCTGAGACCCTTCCTATAGCTTGAGATGTGATATCAAACTCCTTCCCATTCCAATCCCGAGATAGCTTGAGATGTGATATCCAACTCCATCCCATTCCAATCCTGAGACCCTTCCGATAGCATGAGATGTGATAGCTCAATGCTTTTAATATCAAAACTGAGACCCTCCCTATAGTATGAGATGTGATATCTAAGTCCTTCCAATTCCTATCCTGAGACCCTTCCGATAGCAGAGATGTGATATCTCAATGCTTATACCAAACCTGATGACCCATCCTATGGTATGAGATGTGATATCCAACTCCTTCCCATTGCAATCCTGAGTTCCTTCCTATAGCATGAGATGTGATATCTCAATGCTTCTATCAAACCTGAGACCCTTCCTTTAGCATGAGATGTGATATCCAACTCTTTGCCATTCCAATCCTGAGACCCTTCCTATAACATGAGACGTGATATCCAACTCCTTCCCATTCCAATCCTGAGACTCCTCCTATAGCATGAGATGTGATATCTCAATGCTTCTAATACCAAACATGGGACCCGCCCTATAACATGAGATATGATATCCAAATCCTTCCCCTTCCAAACCTGAGACCCTTCCTTTAGCATGAGATGTGATATCCAAATCCTCCCATTACAATCCTGAAACCCTTCCTATAGCATGAGATGTGATAGCTCAATGTTTCTAATAAAAAACCTGAGACCCTTCCTATAGCAAGAGATGTGATATCCAAATCCTTCCCATTCCAATCCTGAGACCCTTCCTATAACGAGATGTGATATCCAACTCCTTCCCATTCCAACCTGGGACACTTCCTATAGCATGAGAAGGGATATCCAAATCCTTCCCATTCCAATCCTGAGATCCTTCCTATGACATGATGTGATATCCAATTCCTTCCCATTCCAAACCTGAGACCCTTCCTATTGGATGAGATGTGATATCCAACTCCTTCCCATTCCAATCCGGAGACCCTTCCTATACCATGAGATGTGATATCTCAATGCTTCTAATACCAAACCTGGGACCCGCCCTATAACATGAGATATGATATCCAAATCCTTCCCCTTCCAAACCTTAGACCCTTCCTTTAGCATGAGATGTGATATCCAAATCCTTCCCATTCCAATCCTGAAACCCTTCCTATAGCATGAGATGTGATATCTCAATGTTTCTAATAAAAAACCTGAGACCCTTCCTATAGAAAGAGATGTGATATCCAAATCCTTCCCATTTCAATCTTGAGACCCTTCCTATAGCATGAGATGTGATATCCAACTCCTTCCCATTCCAACCTGACACCCTTCCTATAGCATGAGAAGGGATATCCAACTCCTTCCCAATCCAATCCTGAGACCCTTCCGATAGCAGAGATGTGATATCTCAATGCTTATACCAAACCTGAGACCCTACCTTTAGTATGATGTGATATCCAAATCCTTCACATTCCAATCCTGAGACCCTTCCTATAGCATGAGATGTGATATCTCAATGCTTCTAATACCAAACCTGAGATCCTTCCTATAGCATGAGATTTGATATCTCAATGCTTCTAAAAACAAACATGAGAACCATCCTATAACGAGATGTGAAATCCCAATCCTTCCCTTCCCAAACCTGAGACCCTTCCTATAGCTCGAGATGTGATATCAAACTCCTTCCCATTCCAATCCTGAGATAGCTTGAGATGTGATATCCAACTCCTTCCCATTCCAATCCTGAGACCCTTATTATACCATGAGATGTGATATCTCAAGGCTTCTAATACCAAACCTGAGACCCGTCCTAAAACATGAGATGTGAGATCCAAATTATTCCCCTTCCAAACCTGAGACCTTTCCTTTAGCATATGTGATATCCAACTCCTTCCGATTCCAATCCTGAGACCCTTCCGATAGCATGAGATGTGATATCTCAATGCTTCTAATATCAAACCTGAGACCCTCCCTATAGCATGAGATGTGATATCCAACTCCTTGCCATTCCAATCCTGAGACCCTTCCTATAACATGAGATGTGATATCCAACTCCTTCCCATTCCAATCCTGAGACTCCTCCTATAGCATGAGATGTGATATCTCAATGCTTCTAATACCAAACCTGGGACCCGTCCTATAACATGAGATGTGATATCCAAATCCTTCCCCTTCCAAACCTGAGACCCTTCCTTTAGCATGAGATGTGATATCCAAATCCTTCCCATTCCAATTCTGAAACCCTTCCTATAGCATGAGATGTGATAGCTCAATGTTTCTAATAAAAAACCTGAGACCCTTCCTATAGCAAGAGATGTGATATCCAAATCCTTCCCATTCCAATCCTGAGACCCTTCCTATAACGAGATGTGATATCCAACTCCTTCCCATTCCAACCTGAGACACTTCCTATAGCATGAGAAGGGATATTCAAATCCTTCCCATTCCAATCCTGAGATCCTTCCTATAACATGATGTGATATCCAATTCCTTCCTATTCCAAACCTGAGACCCTTCCTATTGGATGAGATGTGATATCCAACTCCTTCCCATTCCAATCCTGAGACCCTTCCTATACCATGAGATGTGATATCTCAATGCTTCTAATACCAAACCTGGGACCCGCCCTATAACATGAGATATGATATCCAAATCCTTCCCCTTCCAAACCTGAGACCCTTCCTTTAGCATGAGATGTGATATCCAAATCCTTCCCATTCCAATCCTGAAACCCTTCCTATAGCATGAGATGTGATAGCTCAATGTTTCTAATAAACAACCTGAGACCCTTCCTATAGCAAGAGATGTGATATCCAAATCCTTCCCATTCCAATCCTGAGACCCTTCCTATAACGAGATGTGATATCCAACACCTTCCCATTCCAACCTGAGACACTTCCTATAGCATGAGAAGGGATATCCAAATCCTTCCCATTCCAATCCTGAGATCCTTCCTATTACATGATGTGATATCCAATCCCTTCCCATTCCAAACCTGAGACCCTTCCTATTGGATGAGATGTGATATCCAACTCCTTCCCATTCCAATCCTGAGACCCTTCCTATACCATGAGATGTGATATCTCAATGCTTCTAATACCAAACCTGGGACCCGCCCTATAACATGAGATATGATATCCAAATCCTTCCCCTTCCAAACCTGAGACCCTTCCTTTAGTATGAGATGTGATATCCAAATCCTTCCCATTCCAATCCTGAAACCCTTCCTATAGCATGAGATGTGATATCTCAATGTTTCTAATAAAAAACCTGAGACCCTTCCTATAGCAAGAGATGTGATATCCAAATCCTTCCCATTTCAATCTTGAGACCCTTCCTATAGCATGAGATGTGATATCCAACTCCTTCCCATTCCAACCTGAGACCCTTCCTATAGCATGAGAAGGGATATCCAACTCCTTCCCAATCCAATCCTGAGACCCTTCCGATAGCAGAGATTTGATATGTCAATGCTTATACCAAACCTGAGACCCTACCTTTAGTATGATGTGATATCCAAATCCTTCATATTCCAATCCTGAGACCCTTCCTATAGCATGAGATGTGATATCTCAATGCTTCTAATACCAAACCTGAGATCCTTCCTATAAAATGAGATGTGATATCCAACTCCTTCCCATTCCAGACCTGAGACCCTTCCAATAGTATGAGATTTGATATCTCAATGCTTCTAAAAACAAACATGAGAACCATCCTATAACGAGATGTGAAATCCTAATCCTTCCCTTCCCAAACCTGAGACCCTTCCTATAGCTCGAGATGTGATATCAAACTCCTTCCCATTCCAATCCTGAGATAGCTTGAGATGTGATATCCAACTCCTTCCAATTCCAATCCTGAGACCCTTATTATACCATGAGATGTGATATCTCAAGGCTTCTAATACCAAACCTGAGACCCGTCCTAAAACATGAGATGTGAGATCCAAATCCTTCCCCTTCCAAACCTGAGACCTTTCCTTTAGCATATGTGATATCCAACTCCTTCCCATTCCAATCCTGAGACCCTTCCGATAGCATGAGATGTGATATCTCAATGCTTCTAATATCAAACCTGAGACCCTCCCTATAGCATGAGATGTGATATCCAACTCCTTGCCATTCCAATCCTGAGACCCTTCCTATAACATGAGACGTGATATCCAACTCCTTCCCATTCCAATCCTGAGACTCCTCCTATAGCATGAGATGTGATATCTCAATGCTTCTAATACCAAACCTGGGACCCGTCCTATACCATGAGATGTGATATCCAAATCCTTCCCCTTACAAACCTGAGACCCTTCCTTTAGCATGAGATGTGATATCCAAATCCTTCCCATTCCAATCCTGAAACCCTTCCTATAGCATGAGATGTGACAGCTCAATGTTTTTAATAAAAAACCTGAGACCCTTCCTATAGCAAGAGATGTGATATCCAAATCGTTCCCATTCCAATCCTGAGACCCTTCCTATACCGAGATGTGATATCCAACTCCTTCCCATTCCAACCTGAGATCCTTCCTATAACATGATGTGATATCCAATTCCTTCCCATTCCAAACCTGAGACCCTTCCTATTGGATGAGATGTGATATCCAACTCCTTCCCATTCCAATCCTGAGACCCTTCCTATAACATGAGATGTGATGTCTCAATGCTTCTAATACCAAACCTGAGATCCTTCCTATGGCATGAGATGTCATATAAAGCTCCTTCCCATTCCATTCCTGAGACCCTTCCTATAGCATGAGATGTGATATCCAATTCCTTCCCATTCCAATCCTGAGACCCTTCCTATAGCATGAGATGTGATATCTCAATGCTTCTAATACCAAACCCGAGATCCTTCCTATAACATGAGATGTGATATCCAAATCCTTCCCATTCCAACCTGAGACCCTTCCGATAGCATGAGATGTGATATCCCAATGCTTCTACCAAACCTGAGACCCATACTATGGCATGAGATGTGATATCAAACTCCTTCCCATTCCAATCCTGAGACCCTTCCTATAGCTTGAGATGTGATATCCAACTCCTTCCCATTCCAATTCTGAGACCCTTCCTATACCATGAGACTTGATATCGCAATGCTTCTAATACCAAACCTGAGACCCGTCCTATAACATGAGATGTGATATCCAAATCCTTCCCCTTCCAAACCTTAGACCCTTCCTTTATCATGATATGTGATATCAAACTCCTTCACATTCCAATCCTGAGACCCTTCCGATATCATGAGATTTTTTATCCCAAAGCTTCTGATATCAAACTTGAGACCCTCCCTATAGCATGAGATGTGACATCCAAGTCCTTCCCATTCCAATCCTGAGACGCTTCCTATAGCATGAGATGTGATATCTCAATGCTTCTAATACCAAACCTGAGATCCTTCCTATAACATGAGATGGGATATCCAACTCCTTCCCATTTCAATACTGAGACTCTTCCGATAGCAGAGATGTGATATCTCAATGCTTATACCAAACCTGAGATCCTTCCTATGGCATGAGATGTCATATAAAACTCCTTCCCATTCCATTCCTGAGACCCTTCCTATAGCATGAGATGTGATATCTCAATGCTTCTAATACCAAACCTGAGATCCTTCCTATTACATGAGATGTGATATCCAAATCCTTCCCATTCCAACCTGAGACCCTTCCGATAGCATGAGATGTGATATCCCAATGCTTCTACCAAACCTGAGACCCTTCCTATAGCTTGAGATGTGATATCCAACTCCTTCCCATTCCAATTCTGAGACCCTCCTATACCATGAAACTTGATATCGCAATGCTTCTAATACCAAACCTGAGACCCGTCCTATAACATGAGATGTGATATCCAAATCCTTCCCCTTCCAAACCTTAGACCCTTCCTTTATCATGAGATGTGATATCCAACTCCTTCACATTCCAATCCTGAGTCCCTTCCGATATCATGAGATTTGTTATCTGAAAGCTTCTGATATCAAACTTGAGACCCTCCCTATGGCATGAGATTTGACATCCAAGTCCTTCCCATTCCAATCCTGAGACACTTCCTATAGCATGAGATGTGATATCTCAATGCTTCTAATACCAAACCTGAGATCCTTCCTATAACATGAGATGTGATATCCAAATCCTTCCCCTTCCAAACCTTAGACCCTTCCTTTATCATGAGATGTGATATCCAACTCCTTCATATTCCAATCCTGAGACCCTTCCGATATCATGAGATTTGTTATCTCAAAGCTTCTGATATCAAACTTGAGACCCTCCCTATAGCATGCGATGTGACATCCAAGTCCTTCCCATTCCAATCCTGAGACCCTTCCTATAGCATGAGATGTGATATCTCAATGCTTCTAATACCAAACATGAGACCCTTCCTATAACATGAGATGGGATATCCAACTCCTTCCCATTCCAATCCTGAGACCCTTCCGATAGCAGAGATGTGATATCTCAATGCTTATACCAAACCTGAGACCCTTCCTATGGCATGAGATGTCATATACAACTCCTTCCGATTCCAATCCTGAGACCCTTCCTATAGCATGAGATGTGATATCTCAATGCTTCTAATACCAAACCTGAGATCCTTCCTATAACATGAGATGTGATATCAAACTCCTTCCCATTCCAAACCTGAGACCCTTCCGATAGCATGAGATGTGATATCTCAATGCTTCAAAAACCAAACATGAGAACCATCCTATAACATGAGATGTGAAATCCAAATCCTTCCCTTCCCAAACCTGAGACTCTTCCTATAGCATGATATGTGATATCTCAATGCTTCTACCAAACCTGAAACCCTTCCTATAGCATGAGATGTGATATCAAACTCCTTCCCATTCAATGTGATATCCAACTCTGTCCCATTCCAATCCTGAGACCCTTCCTATACCATGAGATGTGATATTTCAATGCTTCTAATACCAAACCTGAGACCGGTCCTAAAACATGAGATGTGAGATCCAAATCCTTCCCCTTCCAAACCTGAGACCCTTCCTATAGCATGAGATGTTATATCTTAATGCTTCTAAAACCAAACCTGAGAACCATCCTATAACATGTGAAATCCAAATCCTTCCCTTTCCAAACCTGAGACCCTTCCGATAGCATGAGATGTGATATCTCAATGCTACTAAAACCAAACATGAGAACCATCCTATAACATGAGATGTGAAATCCAAATCCTTCCCTTTCCAAACCTGAGACCCTTCCTATAGCTTGAGATGTGATATCAAACTCCTTCCCATTCCAATCCTGAGATAGCTTGAGATGTGATAGCCAACTCCTTCCCATTCCAATCCTGAGACCCTTCCTATACCATGAGATGTGATATCTCAATGCTTCTAATACCAAACCTGAGACCCGTCCTAAAACATGAGATGTGAGATCCAAATCCTTCCCCCTCCAAACCTGAGACCCTTCCTATAGCTTGAGATGTGATATCAAACTCCTTCCCATTCCAATCCTGAGATAGCTTGAGATGTGATATCCAACTCCATCCCATTCCAATCCTGAGACCCTTCCGATAGCATGAGATGTGATAGCTCAATGCTTCTAATATCAAAACTGAGACCCTCCCTATAGTATGAGATGTGATATCTAAGTCCTTCCCATTCCTATCCTGAGACCCTTCCGATAGCAGAGATGTGATATCTCAATGCTTATACCAAACCTGATAACCCTTCCTATGGCATGAGATGTGATATCCAACTCCTTCCCATTCCAATCCTGAGTTCCTTCCTATAGCATGAGATGTGATATCTCAATGCTTCTATCAAACCTGAGACCCTTCCTTTAGCATGAGATGTGATATCCAACTCCTTGCCATTCCAATCCTGAGACGCTTCCTATAGCATGAGATGTGATATCTCAATGCTTCTAATACCAAACCTGAGATCCTTCCTATAACATGAGATGGGATATCCAACTCCTTCCCATTTCAATCCTGAGACTCTTCCGATAGCAGAGATGTGATATCTCAATGCTTATACCAAACCTGAGATCCTTCCTATGGCATGAGATGTCATATAAAACTCCTTCCCATTCCATTCCTGAGACCCTTCCTATAGCATGAGATGTGATATCTCAATGCTTCTAATACCAAACCTGAGATCCTTCCTATTACATGAGATGTGATATCCAAATCCTTCCCATTCCAACCTGAGACCCTTCCGATAGCATGAGATGTGATATCCCAATGCTTCTACCAAACCTGAGACCCTTCCTATAGCTTGAGATGTGATATCCAACTCCTTCCCATTCCAATTCTGAGACCCTCCTATACCATGAGACTTGATATCGCAATGCTTCTAATACCAAACCTGAGACCCGTCCTATAACATGAGATGTGATATCCAAATCCTTCCCCTTCCAAACCTTAGACCCTTCCTTTATCATGAGATGTGATATCCAACTCCTTCACATTCCAATCCTGAGTCCCTTCCGATATCATGAGATTTGTTATCTGAAAGCTTCTGATATCAAACTTGAGACCCTCCCTATAGCATGAGATTTGACATCCAAGTCCTTCCCATTCCAATCCTGAGACGCGTCCTATAGCATGAGATGTGATATCTCAATGCTTCTAATACCAAACCTGAGATCCTTCCTATAACATGAGATGTGATATCCAAATCCTTCCCCTTCCAAACCTTAGACCCTTCCTTTATCATGAGATGTGATATCCAACTCCTTCATATTCCAATCCTGAGACCCTTCCGATATCATGAGATTTGTTATCTCAAAGCTTCTGATATCAAACTTGAGACCCTCCCTATAGCATGAGATGTGACATCCAAGTCCTTCCCATTCCAATCCTGAGACCCTTCCTATAGCATGAGATGTGATATCTCAATGCTTCTAATACCAAACATGAGACCCTTCCTATAACATGAGATGGGATATCCAACTCCTTCCCATTCCAATCCTGAGACCCTTCCGATAGCAGAGATGTGATATCTCAATGCTTATACCAAACCTGAGACCCTTCCTATGGCATGAGATGTCATATACAACTCCTTCCGATTCCAATCCTGAGACCCTTCCTATAGCATGAGATGTGATATCTCAATGCTTCTAATACCAAACCTGAGATCCTTCCTATAACATGAGATGTGATATCAAACTCCTTCCCATTCCAAACCTGAGACCCTTCCGATAGCATGAGATGTGATATCTCAATGCTTCAAAAACCAAACATGAGAACCATCCTATAACATGAGATGTGAAATCCAAATCCTTCCCTTCCCAAACCTGAGACTCTTCCTATAGCATGAGATGTGATATCTCAATGCTTCTACCAAACCTGAAACCCTTCCTATAGCATGAGATGTGATATCAAACTCCTTCCCATTCAATGTGATATCCAACTCTGTCCCATTCCAATCCTGAGACCCTTCCTATACCATGAGATGTGATATTTCAATGCTTCTAATACCAAACCTGAGACTGGTCCTAAAACATGAGATGTGAGATCCAAATCCTTCCCCTTCCAAACCTGAGACCCTTCCTATAGCATGAGATGTTATATCTTAATGCTTCTAAAACCAAACCTGAGAACCATCCTATAACATGTGAAATCCAAATCCTTCCCTTTCCAAACCTGAGACCCTTCCGATAGCATGAGATGTGATATCTCAATGCTACTAAAACCAAACATGAGAACCATCCTATAACATTAGATGTGAAATCCAAATCCTTCCCTTTCCAAACCTGAGACCCTTCCTATAGCTTGAGATGTGATATCAAACTCCTTCCCATTCCAATCCTGAGATAGCTTGAGATGTGATAGCCAACTCCTTCCCATTCCAATCCTGAGACCCTTCCTATACCATGAGATGTGATATCTCAATGCTTCTAATACCAAACCTGAGACCCGTCCTAAAACATGAGATGTGAGATCCAAATCCTTCCCCCTCCAAACCTGAGACCCTATCTTTAGCTTGAGATGTGATATCAAACTCCTTCCCATTCCAATCCTGAGATAGCTTGAGATGTGATATCCAACTCCATCCCATTCCAATCCTGAGACCCTTCCGATAGCATGAGATGTGATAGCTCAATGCTTCTAATATCAAAACTGAGACCCTCCCTATAATATGAGATGTGATATCTAAGTCCTTCCCATTCCTATCCTGAGATAGCTTGAGATGTGATATCCAACTCCATCCCATTCCAATCCTGAGACCCTTCCGATAGCAGAGATGTGATATCTCAATGCTTATACCAAACCTGATAACCCTTCCTATGGCATGAGATGTGATATCCAACTCCTTCCCATTCCAATCCTGAGTTCCTTCCTATAGCATGAGATGTGATATCTCAATGCTTCTATCAAACCTGAGACCCTTCCTTTAGCATGAGATGTGATATCCAACTCCTTGCCATTCCAATCCTGAGACCCTTCCTATAACATGAGACGTGATATCCAACTCCTTCCCATTCCAATCCTGAGTTCCTTCCTATAGCATGAGATGTGATATCTCAATGCTTCTATCAAAACTGAGACCCTTCCTTTAGCATGAGATGTGATATCCAACTCCTTGCCATTCCAATCCTGAGACCCTTCCTATAACATGAGATGTGATATCCAAATCCTTCACATTCCAATCCGGAGACCCTTCCTATAGCATGAGATGTGATATCTCAATGCTTCTAATACCAAACCTGAGATCCTTCCTATAACATGAGATGTGATATCCAACTCCTTCCCATTCCAAACCTGAGACCCTTCCGATAGCAGAGATGTGATATCTCAATGCTTATACCAAACCTGAGACCCTTCCGATAGCATGAGATGTGATATCTCAATGCTTCTAATACCAAACCTGAGATCCTTCCTATAACATGAGATGTGATGTCCAAATCCTTCCCCTTCCAAACCTTAGACCCTCCCTTTAGCATGAGATGTGATATCTAACTCCTTCCCATTCCAATCCTGAGACCCTTCTGATGGCATGAGATGTGATATCTCAATGCCTCTAATACCAAACCTGAGATCCTACCTCTAACATGAGATGTGATATCCAACTCCTTCCCCTTCCAACCCTGAGAGCCTTCCTATAGAATGAGATATGATATCCAAGTCCTGTGAATCTCACATCTCATGTTTTAGGACGGGTCTCAGGTTTGGTATTAGAAGCATTGAAATATCACATCTCATGGTATAAGAAGGGTCTCAGGATTGGAATGGGAAGGAGTTGGATATCACATTGAATGGGAAGGAGTTTGATATCACATCTCAAGCTATAGGAAGGGTCTCAGGTTTGGAAAGGGAATGATTTGGATTTCACATCTCATGTTATAGGATGGTTCTCATGTTTGGTTTTAGAAGCATTGAGATATCACATCTCATGCTATCGGAAGGGTCTCAGGTTTGGAATGGGAAGGAGTTTGATATCACATCTCATGTTATAGGAAGGATCTCAGGTTTGGTATTAGAAGCATTGAGATATCACATCTCATGCTATAGAAGGGTCTCAGGATTGGAATCGGAAGGAGTTGTATATGACATCTCATGCCATAGGAAGGGTCTCAGGTTTGGTATAAGCAGTGAGATATCACATCTCTGCTATCGGAAGGGTCTCAGGATTGGAATGGGAAGGAGTTGGATATCCCATCTCGTTATAGGAAGGGTCTCAGGTTTGATATTAGAAGCATTGAGATATCACATCTCATGCTATAGGAAGGGTCTCAGGTTTGGAAAGGGGAAGGATTTGGGTATCACATCTCATGTTATAGGACCGGTCTCAGGTTTGATATTAGAAGCATTGAGATATCAAGTCTCATGGTATAGGACGGGTCTCAGAATTGGAATGGGAAGGAGTTGGATATCACATATCAAGCTATAGAAAGGGTCTCAGGATTGGAATGGGAAGGAGTTCGATATCACATCTCATGCCATGGTATGGGTCTCAGGTTTTGTAGAAGCATTGGGATATCACATCACATGCTATAGGCAGGGTCTAAGGTTGGAATGGGAAGGATTTGGATATCACATTGAATGGGAAGGAGTTTGATATCACATTTCATGTTATAGAAAGGGTCTCAGGTTTGGTATTAGAAGCATTGAGATATCACATCTCATGCTATAGGAAGGATCTCAGGTTTGGTATTAGAAGCTTTGAGATATCACATCTCATGCTATAGGAAGGGTCTCATGATTGGAATGGGAAGGAGTTGGATATCACTTCTCATGTTATAGGAAGGATCTCAGGTTTGGTATTAGAAGCATTGAGATATCACATCTCATGCTATAGGAAGGGTCTCATGATTGGAATGGGAAGGAGTTGGATATCACATCTCATGCTAAAGGAAGGGTCTCAGTTTTGGTAGAAGCATTGCGATATCACATCTCATGCTATAGGAAGGGTCTCAGGATTGGAATCGGAAGGAGTTGGATATCACATCTCATGCTATAGGAAGGGTCTCAGGTTTGGTATAAGCATTGAAATATCACATCTCTGCTATCGGAAGGGTCTCAGGATTGGAATGGGAAGGACTTAGATATCACATCTCATGCTATAGGGAGGGTCTCAGTTTTGATATCAGAAGCATTGAGATATCACATCTCATGCTATCGGAAGGGTCTCAGGATTGGAATGGGAGGAGCTGGATATCCCATCTCAGCTAAAGGAAGGGTCTCAGGTTTGGAAGGGGAAGGATTTGGATATCACATCTCATGTTATAGGAGGGGTCTCAGGTTTGGTATTAGAAGCATTGTGATATCACATCTCATGCTATAGGAAGTGTCTCAGGATTGGAATGGGAAGGAGTTGGATATCACATCTTATGCAATAGGAAGGGTTTCAGGTTTGGTAGAAGCATTGAGATATCACATCTCATGCTATAGAAAGAGTCTCAGGTTTGGGAAGGGAAGGATTTGGATTTCACATCTCATGTTATAGGATGGTTCTCATGTTTGGTTTTTGAAGCATTGAGATATCACATCTCATGCTATCGGAAGGGTCTCAGGTTTGGAATGGGAAGGAGTTGGATATCACATCTCATGTTATAGGAAGGATCTCAGGTTTGGTATTAGAAGCATTGAGATATCACATCTCATGCTATAGGAAGGAACTCAGGATTGGAATGGGAAGGAGTTGGATATCACGTCTCATGTTATAGGAAGGGTCTCAGGATTGGAATGGCAAGGAGTTGGATATCACATCTCATGCTAAAGGAAGGGCCTCAGGTTTGATAGAAGCATTGAGATATCACATCTCATGCTATAGGAAGGAACTCAGGATTGGAATGGGAAGGAGTTGGATATCACATCTCATGCCATAGGAAGGGTTATCAGGTTTGGTATAAGCATTGAGATATCACATCTCTGCTATCGGAAGGGTCTCAGGATAGGAATGGGAAGGACTTAGATATCACATCTCATACTATAGGGAGGGTCTCAGTTTTGATATTAGAAGCATTGAGCTATCACATCTCATGCTATCGGAAGGGTCTCAGGATTGGAATGGGATGGAGTTGGATATCACATCTCAAGCTATCTCAGGATTGGAATGGGAAGGAGTTTGATATCACATCTCAAGCTATAGGAAGGGTCTTAGGTTTGGAAGGGGAAGGATTTGGATCTCACATCTCATGTTTTAGGACGGGTCTCAGGTTTGGTATTAGAAGCATTGAGATATCACATCTCATGGTATAGGAAGGGTCTCAGGATTGGAATGGGAAGGAGTTGGCTATCACATCTCAAGCTATCTCAGGATTGGAATGGGAAGGAGTTTGATATCACATCTCAAGCTATAGGAAGGGTCTCAGGTTTGGAAAGGGAATGATTTGGATTTCACATCTCATGTTATAGGATGGTTCTCATGTTTGGTTTTAGTAGCATTGAGATATCACATATCATGCTATCGGAAGAGTCTCAGGTTTGGAAAGGGAAGGATTTGGATTTCACATGTTATAGGATGGTTCTCAGGTTTGGTTTTAGAAGCATTAAGATATAACATCTCATGCTATAGGAAGGGTCTCAGGTTTGGAAGGGGAAGGATTTGGATCTCACATCTCATGTTTTAGGACCGGTCTCAGGTTTGGTATTAGAAGCATTGAAATATCACATCTCATGGTATAGGAAGGGTCTCAGGATTGGAATGGGACAGAGTTGGATATCACATTGAATGGGAAGGAGTTTGATATCACATCTCATGCTATAGGAAGGGTTTCAGGTTTGGTAGAAGCATTGAGATATCACATCTCATGCTATAAGAAGAGTCTCAGGTTTGGGAAGGGAAGGATTTGGATTTAACATCTCATGTTATAGGATGGTTCTCATGTTTGGTTTTTGAAGCATTGAGATATCACATCTCATGCTATCGGAAGGGTCTCAGGTTTGGAATGGGAAGGAGTTGGATATCACATCTCATGTTATAGGAAGGATCTCAGGTTTGGTATTAGAAGCATTGAGATATCACATCTCATGCTATAGGAAGCGTCTCAGGATTGGAATGGGAAGGACTTGGATGTCACATCTCATGCTATAGGGAGGGTCTCAAGTTTGATATCAGAAGCTTTGAGATAACAAATCTCATGATATCGGAAGTGTCTCAGGATTGGAATGTGAAGGAGTTGGATATCACATCTCATGATAAAGGAAGGGTCTAAGGTTTGGAAGGGGAAGGATTTGGATATCATATCTCATGTTATAGGACAAGTGTCAGGTTTGGTATTAGAAGCATTGCGATATCAAGTCTCATGGTATAGGAGGGTCTCAGAATTGGAATGGGAAGGAGTTGGATATCACATCTCAAGCTATAGGAAGGGTCTCAGGTTTGGTAGAAGCATTGGGATATCACATCTCATGCTATCGGAAGGGTCTCAGGTTGGAATGGGAAGGATTTGGATATCACATCTCATGTTATAGGAAGGATCTCAGGTTTGGTATTAGAAGCATTGAGATATCACATCTCATGCTATAGGAAGGGTCTCAGGATTGGAATGGGAAGGAGTTGGATATCACATCTCATGCTATAGGAAGGGTCTCAGGAATGGAATGGGAAGGTATTTTATATGACATCTCATGCCATAGGAAGGATCTCAGGTTTGGTATAAGCATTGAGATATCACATCTCTGCTATCGGAAGAGTCTCAGGATTGGAATGGGAAGGAGTTGGATATCCCATCTCATGTTATAGGAAGGGTCTCAGGCTTGGTATTAGAAGCATTGAGATATCACATCTCATGCTATAGGAAGCATCTCAGGATTGGAATGGGAAGGACTTGGATGTCACATCTCATGCTATAGGGAGGGTCTCAAGTTTGATATCAGAAGCTTTGAGATAAAAAATCTCATGATATCGGAAGGGTCTCAGGATTGGAATGTGAAGGAGTTTGATATCACATACCGTGATAAAGGAAGGGTCTAAGGTTTGGAAGGGGAAGGATTTGGATATCACATCTCATGCTAAAGGAAGGGTCTCAGTTTTGGTAGAAGCATTGCGATATCACATCTCATGCTATAGGAAGGGTCTCAGGATTGGAATCGGAAGGAGTTGGATATCACATCTCATGCTATAGGAAGGGTCTCAGGTTTGGTATAAGCATTGAAATATCACATCTCTGCTATCGGAAGGGTCTCAGGATTGGAATGGGAAGGACTTAGATATCACATCTCATGCTATAGGGAGGGTCTCAGTTTTGATATCAGAAGCATTGAGATATCACATCTCATGCTATCGGAAGGGTCTCAGGATTGGAATGGGAGGAGCTGGATATCACATCTCAGCTAAAGGAAGGGTCTCAGGTTTGGAAGGGGAAGGATTTGGATATCACATCTCATGTTATAGGAGGGGTCTCAGGTTTGGTATTAGAAGCATTGTGATATCACATCTCATGCTATAGGAAGTGTCTCAGGATTGGAATGGGAAGGAGCTGGATATCACATCTCATGCAATAGGAAGGGTTTCAGGTTTGGTAGAAGCATTGAGATATCACATCTCATGCTATAGGAAGAGTCTCAGGTTTGGGAAGGGAAGGATTTGGATTTCACATCTCATGTTATAGGATGGTTCTCATGTTTGGTTTTTGAAGCATTGAGATATCACATCTCATGCTATCGGAAGGGTCTCAGGTTTGGAATGGGAAGGAGTTGGATATCACATCTCATGTTATAGGAAGGATCTCAGGTTTGGTATTAGAAGCATTGAGATATCACATCTCATGCTATAGGAAGGAACTCAGGATTGGAATGGGAAGGATTTGGATATCACGTCTCATGTTATAGGAAGGGTCTCAGGATTGGAATGGCAAGGAGTTGGATATCACATCTCATGCTAAAGGAAGGGCCTCAGGTTTGATAGAAGCATTGAGATATCACATCTCATGCTATAGGAAGGAACTCAGGATTGGAATGGGAAGGAGTTGGATATCACATCTCATGCCATAGGAAGGGTTATCAGGTTTGGTATAAGCATTGAGATATCACATCTCTGCTATCGGAAGGGTCTCAGGATAGGAATGGGAAGGACTTAGATATCACATCTCATACTATAGGGAGGGTCTCAGTTTTGATATTAGAAGCATTGAGCTATCACATCTCATGCTATCGGAAGGGTCTCAGGATTGGAATGGGATGGAGTTGGATATCACATCTCAAGCTATCTCAGGATTGGAATGGGAAGGAGTTTGATATCACATCTCAAGCTATAGGAAGGGTCTTAGGTTTGGAAGGGGAAGGATTTGGATCTCACATCTCATGTTTTAGGACGGGTCTCGGGTTTGGTATTAGAAGCATTGAGATATCACATCTCATGGTATAGGAAGGGTCTCAGGATTGGAATGGGAAGGAGTTGGCTATCACATCTCAAGCTATCTCAGGATTGGAATGGGAAGGAGTTTGATATCACATCTCAAGCTATAGGAAGGGTCTCAGGTTTGGAAAGGGAATGATTTGGATTTCACATCTCATGTTATAGGATGGTTCTCATGTTTGGTTTTAGTAGCATTGAGATATCACATATCATGCTATCGGAAGAGTCTCAGGTTTGGAAAGGGAAGGATTTGGATTTCACATGTTATAGGATGGTTCTCAGGTTTGGTTTTAGAAGCATTAAGATATAACATCTCATGCTATAGGAAGGGTCTCAGGTTTGGAAGGGGAAGGATTTGGATCTCACATCTCATGTTTTAGGACCGGTCTCAGGTTTGGTATTAGAAGCATTGAAATATCACATCTCATGGTATAGGAAGGGTCTCAGGATTGGAATGGGACAGAGTTGGATATCACATTGAATGGGAAGGAGTTTGATATCACATCTCATGCTATAGGAAGGGTTTCAGGTTTGGTAGAAGCATTGAGATATCACATCTCATGCTATAAGAAGAGTCTCAGGTTTGGGAAGGGAAGGATTTGGATTTAACATCTCATGTTATAGGATGGTTCTCATGTTTGGTTTTTGAAGCATTGAGATATCACATCTCATGCTATCGGAAGGGTCTCAGGTTTGGAATGGGAAGGAGTTGGATATCACATCTCATGTTATAGGAAGGATCTCAGGTTTGGTATTAGAAGCATTGAGATATCACATCTCATGCTATAGGAAGCGTCTCAGGATTGGAATGGGAAGGACTTGGATGTCACATCTCATGCTATAGGGAGGGTCTCAAGTTTGATATCAGAAGCTTTGAGATAACAAATCTCATGATATCGGAAGTGTCTCAGGATTGGAATGTGAAGGAGTTGGATATCACATCTCATGATAAAGGAAGGGTCTAAGGTTTGGAAGGGGAAGGATTTGGATATCATATCTCATGTTATAGGACAAGTGTCAGGTTTGGTATTAGAAGCATTGCGATATCAAGTCTCATGGTATAGGAGGGTCTCAGAATTGGAATGGGAAGGAGTTGGATATCACATCTCAAGCTATAGGAAGGGTCTCAGGTTTGGTAGAAGCATTGGGATATCACATCTCATGCTATCGGAAGGGTCTCAGGTTGGAATGGGAAGGATTTGGATATCACATCTCATGTTATAGGAAGGATCTCAGGTTTGGTATTAGAAGCATTGAGATATCACATCTCATGCTATAGGAAGGGTCTCAGGATTGGAATGGGAAGGAGTTGGATATCACATCTCATGCTATAGGAAGGGTCTCAGGAATGGAATGGGAAGGTATTTTATATGACATCTCATGCCATAGGAAGGATCTCAGGTTTGGTATAAGCATTGAGATATCACATCTCTGCTATCGGAAGAGTCTCAGGATTGGAATGGGAAGGAGTTGGATATCCCATCTCATGTTATAGGAAGGGTCTCAGGCTTGGTATTAGAAGCATTGAGATATCACATCTCATGCTATAGGAAGCATCTCAGGATTGGAATGGGAAGGACTTGGATGTCACATCTCATGCTATAGGGAGGGTCTCAAGTTTGATATCAGAAGCTTTGAGATAAAAAATCTCATGATATCGGAAGGGTCTCAGGATTGGAATGTGAAGGAGTTTGATATCACATACCGTGATAAAGGAAGGGTCTAAGGTTTGGAAGGGGAAGGATTTGGATATCACATCTCATGCTAAAGGAAGGGTCTCAGTTTTGGTAGAAGCATTGCGATATCACATCTCATGCTATAGGAAGGGTCTCAGGATTGGAATCGGAAGGAGTTGGATATCACATCTCATGCTATAGGAAGGGTCTCAGGTTTGGTATAAGCATTGAAATATCACATCTCTGCTATCGGAAGGGTCTCAGGATTGGAATGGGAAGGACTTAGATATCACATCTCATGCTATAGGGAGGGTCTCAGTTTTGATATCAGAAGCATTGAGATATCACATCTCATGCTATCGGAAGGGTCTCAGGATTGGAATGGGAGGAGCTGGATATCACATCTCAGCTAAAGGAAGGGTCTCAGGTTTGGAAGGGGAAGGATTTGGATATCACATCTCATGTTATAGGAGGGGTCTCAGGTTTGGTATTAGAAGCATTGTGATATCACATCTCATGCTATAGGAAGTGTCTCAGGATTGGAATGGGAAGGAGTTGGATATCACATCTCATGCAATAGGAAGGGTTTCAGGTTTGGTATTAGAAGCATTGAGATATCACATCTCATGCTATAGGAAGCGTCTCAGGATTGGAATGGGAAGGACTTGGATGTCACATCTCATGCTATAGGGAGGGTCTCAAGTTTGATATCAGAAGCTTTGAGATAACAAATCTCATGATATCGGAAGGGTCTCAGGATTGGAATTTGAAGGAGTTGGATATCACATCTCATGATAAAGGAAGGGTCTAAGGTTTGGAAGGGGAAGGATTTGAACATCACATCTCATGTTATAGGAAGGATCTCAGGTTTGGTATTAGAAGCATTGAGATATCACATCTCATGCTATCGGAAGGGTCTCAGGTTTGGTATAAGCATTGAGATATCACATCTCATGATAAAGGAAGGGTCTAAGGTTTGGAAGGGGAAGGATTTGGATATCATATCTCATGTTATAGGACGAGTGTCAGGTTTGGTATTAGAAGCATTGCGATATCAAGTCTCATGGTATAGGAGGGTCTCAGAATTGGAATGGGAAGGAGTTGGATATCACATCTCAAGCTATAGGAAGGGTCTCAGGTTTGGTAGAAGCATTGGGATATCACATCTCATGCTATCGGAAGGGTCTCAGGTTGGAATGGGAAGGATTTGGATATCACATCTCATGTTATAGGAAGGATCTCAGGTTTGGTATTAGAAGCATTGAGATATCACATCTCATGCTATAGGAAGGGTCTCAGGATTGGAATGGGAAGGAGTTGGATATCACATCTCATGCTATAGGAAGGGTCTCAGGAATGGAATGGGAAGGTATTTTATATGACATCTCATGCCATAGGAAGGATCTCAGGTTTGGTATAAGCATTGAGATATCACATCTCTGCTATCGGAAGAGTCTCAGGATTGGAATGGGAAGGAGTTGGATATCCCATCTCATGTTATAGGAAGGGTCTCAGGCTTGGTATTAGAAGCATTGAGATATCACATCTCATGCTATAGGAAGCGTCTCAAGATTGGAAAGGGAAGGACTTGGATGTCCATCTCATGCTATAGGGAGGGTCTCAAGTTTGATATCAGAAGCTTTGAGATAAAAAATCTCATGATATCGGAAGGGTCTCAGGATTGGAATGTGAAGGAGTTTGATATCACATACCGTGATAAAGGAAGGGTCTAAGGTTTGGAAGGGGAAGGATTTGGATATCACATCTCATGTTATAGGACGGGTCTCAGGTTTGGTATTAGAAGCATTGCGATATCAAGTCTCATGGTATAGGAAGGGTCTCAGAATTGGAATGGGAAGGAGTTGGATATCCCATCTCAAGCTATAGGAAGGGTCTCAGGATTGGAATGGGAAGGAGTTTGATATCACATCTCATGCCATAGTATGGGTCTCAGGTTTGGTAGAAGCATTGGGATATCACATCTCATGCTATCGGAAGGGTCTCAGGTTGGAATGGGAAGGATTTGGATATCACATCTCATGTTATAGGAAGGATCTCAGGTTTGGTATTAGAAGCATTGAGATATCACATCTCATGCTATAGGAAGGGTCTCAGGATTGGAATGGGAAGGAGTTGGATATCACATCTCATGCTATAGGAAGGGTCTCAGGAATGGAATGGGAAGGAGCTTTATATGACATCTCATGCCATAGGAAGGATCTCAGGTTTGGTATTAGAAGCATTGAGACATCACATCATATGTTATAGGAAGGGTCTCAGGATTGGAATGGGAAGGAGTTGGATATTACATCTAATCCAATAGGAAGGGTCTCAGGTTTGGAATGGGAAGGAATTGGATATCACATCATGTTATAGGAAGGATCTCAGGATTGGAATGGGAAGGATTTGGATATCCCTTCTCATGCTATAGGAAGTGTCTCAGGTTGGAATGGGAAGGAGTTGGATATCACATCTCGTTATAGGAAGGGTCTCAGGATTGGAATGGGAAGGATTTGGATATCACATCTCTTGCTATAGGAAGGGTCTCAGGTTTTTTATTAGAAACATTGAGCTATCACATCTCATGCTATAGGAAGGGTTTCAGGATTGGAATGGGAAGGATTTGGATATCACATCTCATGCTAAAGGAAGGGTCTCAGGTTTGGAAGGGGAAGGATTTGGATATCACATCTCATGTTATAGGACGGGTCCCAGGTTTGGTATTAGAAGCATTGAGATATCACATCTCATGCTATAGGAAGAGTCTCAGGATTGGAATGGGAAGGAGTTGGATATCACATCTCATGCTAAAGGGAGGGTCTCAGGTTTGATATTAGAAGCATTGAGATATCACATCTCATGCTATCGGAAGGGTCTCAGGATTGGAATGGGAAGGAGTTGGATATCACATATGCTAAAGGAAAGGTCTCAGGTTTGGAAGGGGAAGGATTTGGATCTCACATCTCATGTTTTAGGACGGGTCTCAGGTTTGGTAGTAGAAGCCTTGAGATATCACATCTCATGGTATAATAAGGGTCTCAGGATTGGAATGGGAAGGAGTTGGATATCACATCTCAAGCTATCTCAGGATTGGAATGGGAAGGAATTTGATATCACATCTCGAGCTATAGGAAGGGTCTCAGGTTTGGGAAGGGAAGGATTGGGATTTCACATCTCGTTATAGGATGGTTCTCATGTTTGTTTTTAGAAGCATTGAGATATCAAATCTCATGCTATTGGAAGGGTCTCAGGTTTGGAATGGGAAGGAGGTGGATATCACATCTCATGTTATAGGAAGGATCTCAGGTTTGGTATTAGAAGCATTGAGATATCACATCTCATGCTATAGGAAGGGTCTCAGGATTGGAATGTGAAGGATTTGGATATCACATCATACTAAAGGTAGGGTCTCAGGTTTGGTATAAGCATTGAGATATCACATCTCTGCTATTGGAAGGGTCTCAGGATTGGATTGGGAAGGAGTTGGATATCCCTTCTCATGCTATAGGAAGGGTCTCAGGTTGGAATGGGAAGGAGTTGGATATCACATCTCATGCTATAGGAAGGGTCTCAAGATTGAAATGGGAAGGATTTGGATATCACATCTCTTGCTATAGGAAGGGTCTCAGGTTTTTTATTAGAAACATTGAGATATCACATCTCATGCTATAGGAAGGGTTTCAGGATTGGAATGGGAAGGATTTGGATATCACATTTCATGCTAAAGGAAGGGTCTCAGGTTTGGAAGGGGAAGGATTTGGATATCATATCTCATGTTATAGGGCGGGTCCCAGATTTGGTATTAGAAGCATTGAGATATCACATCTCATGGTATAGGAAGGGTCTCAGGATTGGAATGGGAAGGAGTTGGATATCACATCTCATCCAATAGGAAGGGTCTCAGGTTTGGAATGGGAAGGAATTGGATATCACATCATGGTATAGGAAGGATCTCAGGATTGGAATGGGAAGGATTTGGATATCCCTTCTCATGCTATAGGAAGTGTCTCAGGTTGGAATGGGAAGGCGTTGGATATCACATCTCGTTATAGGAAGGGTCTCAGGATTGGAATGGGAAGGATTTGGATATCACATCTCTTGCTATAGGAAGGGTCTCAGGTTGTTTATTAGAAACATTGAGCTATCACATCTCATGCTATAGGAAGGGTTTCAGGATTGGAATGGGAAGGATTTGGATATCACATCTCATGCTAAAGGAAGGGTCTCAGGTTTGGAAGGGGAAGGATTTGGATATCATATCTCATGTTATAGGGCGGGTCCCAGGTTTGGTATTAGAAGCATTGAGATATCACATCTCATGGTATAGGAAGGGTCTCAGGATTGGAATGGGAAGGAGTTGGATATCACAGCTCATCCAATAGGAAGGGTCTCAGGTTTGAAATGGGAAGGAATTGGATATCACATCATGTTATAGGAAGGATCTCAGGATTGGAATGGGAAGGATTTGGATATCCCTTCTCATGCTATAGGAAGTGTCTCAGGTTGGAATGGGAAGGAGTTGGATATCACATCTCGTTATAGGAAGGGTCTCAGGATTGGAATGGGAAGGATTTGGATATCACATCTCTTGCTATAGGAAGGGTCTCAGGTTTTTTATTAGAAACATTGAGCTATCACATCTCATGCTATAGGAAGGGTTTCGGGATTGGAATGGGAAGGATTTGGATATCACATCTCATGCTAAAGGAAGGGTCTCAGGTTTGGAAGGGGAAGGATTTGGATATCACATCTCATGTTATAGGACGGGTCCCAGGTTTGGTATTAGAAGCATTGAGATATCACATCTCATGCTATAGGAGGAGTCTCAGGATTGGAATGGGAAGGAGTTGGATATCACGTCTCATGTTATAGGAAGGGTCTCAGGATTGGAATGGCAAGGAGTTGGATATCACATCTCATGCTATAGGGAGGGTCTCAGGTTTGATATTAGAAGCATTGAGATATCACATCTCATGGTATCGGAAGGGTCTCAGGATTGGAATGGGAAGGAGTTGGATATCACATATGCTAAAGGAAAGGTCTCAGGTTTGGAAGGGGAAGGATTTGGATCTCACATCTCATGTTTTAGGACGGGTCTCAGGTTTGGTATTAGAAGCCTTGAGATATCACATCTCATGGTATAATAAGGGTCTCAGGATTGGAATGGGAAGGAGTTGGATATCACATCTCAAGCTATCTCAGGATTGGAATGGGAAGGAGTTTGATATCACATCTCGAGCTATAGGAAGGGTCTCAGGTTTGGGAAGGGAAGGATTGGGATTTCACATCTCGTTATAGGATGGTTCTCATGTATGTTTTTAGAAGCATTGAGATATCAAATCTCATGCTATTGGAAGGGTCTCAGGTTTGGAATGGGAAGGAGTTGGATATCACATCTCATGTTATAGGAAGGATCTCAGGTTTGGTATTAGAAGCATTGAGATATCACATCTCATGCTATAGGAAGGGTCTCAGGATTGGAATGTGAAGGATTTGGATATCACATCATACTAAAGGTAGGGTCTCAGGTTTGGTATAAGCATTGAGATATCACATCTCTGCTATCAGAAGGGTCTCAGGATTGGATTGGGAAGGAGTTGGATATCCCTACTCATGCTATAGGAAGGGTCTCAGGTTGGAATGGGAAGGAGTTGGATATCACATCTCATGCTTTCGGAAGGGTCTCAAGATTGAAATGGGAAGGATTTGGATATCACATCTCTTTCTATAGGAAGGGTCTCAGGTTTTTTATTAGAAACATTGAGATATCACATCTCATGCTATAGGAAGGGTTTCAGGATTGGAATGGGAAGGATTTGGATATCACATCTCATGCTAAAGGAAGGGTCTCAGGTTTGGAAGGGGAAGAATTTGGATATCATATCTCATGTTATAGGGCGGGTCCCAGGTTTGGTATTAGAAGCATTGAGATATCACATCTCATGGTATAGGAAGGGTCTCAGGATTGGAATGGGAAGGAGTTGGATATCACATCTCATCCAATAGGAAGGGTCTCAGGTTTGGAATGGGAAGGAATTGGATATCACATCATGTTATAGGAAGGATCTCAGGATTGGAATGGGAAGGATTTGGATATCCCTTCTCATGCTGTAGGAAGTGTCTCAGGTTGGAATGGGAAGGAGTTGGATATCACATCTCGTTATAGGAAGGGTCTCAGGATTGGAATGGGAAGGATTTGGATATCACATCTCTTGCTATAGGAAGGGTCTCAGGTTTTTTGTTAGAAACATTGAGCTATCACATCTCATGCTATAGGAAGGGTTTCAGGATTGTAATGGGAAGGATTTGGATATCACATCTCATGCTAAAGGAAGGGTCTCAGGTTTGGAAGGGGAAGGATTTGGATATCATATCTCATGTTATAGGGCGGGTCCCATGTTTGGTATTAGAAGCATTGAGATATCACATCTCATGCTATAGGAGGAGTCTCAGGATTGGAATGGGAAGGAGTTGGATATCACGTCTCATGTTATAGGAAGGGTCTCAGGATTGGAATGTCAAGGAGTTGGATATCACATCTCATGCTAAAGGAAGGGTCTCAGGTTTGATAGAAGCATTGAGATATCACATCTCATGCTATAGGAAGGAACTCAGGATTGCAATGGGAAGGAGTTGGATATCACATCTAATGCCATAGGATGGGTCATCAGGTTTGGTATAAGCATTGAGATATCACATCTCTGCTATCGGAAGGGTCTCAGGATAGGAATGGGAAGGACTTAGATATCACATCTCATACTATAGGGAGGGTCTCAGTTTTGATATTAGAAGCATTGAGCTATCACATCTCATGCTATCGGAAGGGTCTCAGGATTGGAATGGGATGGAGTTGGATATCACATCTCAAGCTATCTCGGGATTGGAATGGGAAGGAGTTTGATATCACATCTCAAGCTATAGGAAGGGTCTCAGGTTTGGAAGGGGAAGGATTTGGATCTCACATCTCATGTTTTAGGACGGGTCTCAGGTTTGGTATTAGAAGCATTGAGATATCACATCTCATGGTATAGGAAGGGTCTCAGGATTGGAATGGGAAGGAGTTGGCTATCACATCTCAAGCTATCTCAGGATTGGAATGGGAAGGAGTTTGATATCACATCTCAAGCTATAGGAAGGGTCTCAGGTTTGGAAAGGGAAGGATTTGGATTTCACATCTCATGTTATAGGATGGTTCTCATGTTTGGTTTTAGTAGCATTGAGATATCACATCTCATGCTATCGGAAGGGTCTCAGGTTTGGAAAGGGAAGGATTTGGAGTTCACATGTTATAGGATGGTTCTCAGGTTTGGTTTTAGAAGCATTAAGATATCACATCTCATGCTAAAGGAAAGGTCTCAGGTGTGGAAGGGGAAGGATTTGGATCTCACATCTCATGTTTTAGGACGGGTCTCAGGTTTGGTATTAGAAGCATTGAAATATATACCACATCTCATGGTATAGGAAGGGTCTCAGGATTGGAATGGGAAGAAGTTGGATATCACATTGAATGGGAAGGAGTTTGATATCACATCTCAAGCTATAGGAAGGGTCTCAGGTTTGGAAAGGGAATGATTTGGATTTCACATCTCATGTTATAGGATGGTTCTCATGTTTGGTTTTAGAAGCATTGAGATATCACATCTCATGCTATCGGAAGGGTCTCAGGTTTGGAATGGGAAGGAGTTTGATATCACATCTCATGTTATAGGAAGGATCTCAGGTTTGGTATTAGAAGCATTGAGATATCACATCTCATGCTATAGGAAGGGTCTCAGGATTGGAATCGGAAGGAGTTGTATATGACATCTCATGCCATAGGAAGGGTCTCAGGTTTGGTATAAGCATTGAGATATCACATCTCTGCTATCGGAAGGGTCTCAGGATTGGAATGGGAAGGAGTTGGATGTCCCATCTCGTTATAGGAAGGGTCTCAGGTATGGTATTAGAAGCATTGAGATATCACATCTCATGCTATAGGAAGGGTCTAAGGTTTGGAAAGGGGAAGGATTTGGGTATCACATCTCATGTTATAGGACCGGTCTCAGGTTTGGTATTAGAAGCATTGAGATATCAAGTCTCATGGTATAGGACGGGTCTCAGAATTGGAATGGGAAGGAGTTGGATATCACATCTCAAGCTATAGAAAGGGCCTCAGGATTGGAATGGGAAGGAGTTTGATATCACATCTCATGCCATGGTATGGGTCTCAGGTTTTGTAGAAGCATTGGGATATCACATCACATGCTATAGGCAGGGTCTAAGGTTGGAATGGGAAGGAGTTGGATATCACATCTCATGTTATAGGAAGGCTCTCAGGGTTGGAAGGGGAAGGAGTTGGATATCACATTTCATGTTAGAGGTAGGATCTCAGGTTTGGTATTAGAGGCATTGAGATATCACATCTCATGCCATCAGAAGGGTCTCAGGATTGGAATGGGAAGGAGTTGGATATCACATCTCATGCTAAAGGGAGGGTCTAAGGTTTGGAAGGGGAAGGATTTGAACATCACATCTCATGTTATAGGAAGGATCTCAGGTTTGGTATTAGAAGCATTGAGATATCACATCTCATGCTATCGGAAGGGTCTCAGGTTTGGTATAAGCATTGAGATATCACATCTCTGTTATGGGAAGGGTCTCAGGATTGGAATGGGAAGGACTTGGATATCACAATTCATGTTATAGGAAGGGTCTCAGGTTTGGTATTAGAAGCATTGAGATATCACATCTCATGCTATAGGAAAGGTCTCAGGAATGGAATGGAAAGGACTTGGATAGCACATCTCATGATACAGGAAGGGTCTAAGGTTTGGAAGGGGAAGGATTTGGATATCACATCTCATGCTAAAGGAAGGGTCTCAGGTTTGGAAGGGGAAGGATTTGGATATCATATCTCATGTTATAGGGCGGGTCCCATGTTTGGTATTAGAAGCATTGAGATATCACATCTCATGCTATAGGAGGAGTCTCAGGATTGGAATGGGAAGGAGTTGGATATCACGTCTCATGTTATAGGAAGGGTCTCATGATTGGAATGTCAAGGAGTTGGATATCACATCTCATGCTAAAGGAAGGGTCTCAGGTTTGATAGAAGCATTGAGATATCACATCTCATGCTATAGGAAGGAACTCAGGATTGCAATGGGAAGGAGTTGGATATCACATCTAATGCCATAGGATGGGTCATCAGGTTTGGTATAAGCATTGAGATATCACATCTCTGCTATCGGAAGGGTCTCAGGATAGGAATAGGAAGGACTTAGATATCACATCTCATACTATAGGGAGGGTCTCAGTTTTGATATTAGAAGCATTGAGCTATCACATCTCATGCTATCGGAAGGGTCTCAGGATTGGAATGGGATGGAGTTGGATATCACATCTCAAGCTATCTCGGGATTGGAATGGGAAGGAGTTTGATATCACATCTCAAGCTATAGGAAGGGTCTCAGGTTTGGAAGGGGAAGGATTTGGATCTCACATCTCATGTTTTAGGACGGGTCTCAGGTTTGGTATTAGAAGCATTGAGATATCACATCTCATGGTATAGGAAGGGTCTCAGGATTGGAATGGGAAGGAGTTGGCTATCACATCTCAAGCTATCTCAGGATTGGAATGGGAAGGAGTTTGATAAAACATCTCAAGCTATAGGAAGGGTCTCAGGTTTGGAAAGGGAAGGATTTGGATTTCACATCTCATGTTATAGGATGGTTCTCATGTTTGGTTTTAGTAGCATTGAGATATCACATCTCATGCTATCGGAAGGGTCTCAGGTTTGGAAAGGGAAGGATTTGGAGTTCACATGTTATAGGATGGTTCTCAGGTTTGGTTTTAGAAGCATTAAGATATCACATCTCATGCTAAAGGAAAGGTCTCAGGTTTGGAAAGGGAAGGATTTGGATCTCACATCTCATGTTTTAGGACGGGTCTCAGGTTTGGTATTAGAAGCATTGAAATATATACCACATCTCATGGTATAGGAAGGGTCTCAGGATTGGAATGGGAAGAAGTTGGATATCACATTGAATGGGAAGGAGTTTGATATCACATCTCAAGCTATAGGAAGGGTCTCAGGTTTGGAAAGGGAATGATTTGGATTTCACATCTCATGTTATAGGATGGTTCTCATGTTTGGTTTTAGAAGCATTGAGATATCACATCTCATGCTATCGGAAGGGTCTCAGGTTTGGAATGAGAAGGAGTTTGATATCACATCTCATGTTATAGGAAGGATCTCAGGTTTGGTATTAGAAGCATTGAGATATCACATCTCATGCTATAGGAAGGGTCTCAGGATTGGAATCGGAAGGAGTTGTATATGACATCTCATGCCATAGGAAGGGTCTCAGGTTTGGTATAAGCATTGAGATATCACATCTCTGCTATCGGAAGGGTCTCAGGATTGGAATGGGAAGGAGTTGGATGTCCCATCTCGTTATAGGAAGGGTCTCAGGTATGGTATTAGAAGCATTGAGATATCACATCTCATGCTATAGGAAGGGTCTAAGGTTTGGAAAGGGGAAGGATTTGGGTATCACATCTCATGTTATAGGACCGGTCTCAGGTTTGGTATTAGAAGCATTGAGATATCAAGTCTCATGGTATAGGACGGGTCTCAGAATTGGAATGGGAAGGAGTTGGATATCACATCTCAAGCTATAGAAAGGGCCTCAGGATTGGAATGGGAAGGAGTTTGATATCACATCTCATGCCATGGTATGGGTCTCAGGTTTTGTAGAAGCATTGGGATATCACATCACATGCTATAGGCAGGGTCTAAGGTTGGAATGGGAAGGAGTTGGATATCACATCTCATGTTATAGGAAGGCTCTCAGGGTTGGAAGGGGAAGGAGTTGGATATCACATTTCATGTTAGAGGTAGGATCTCAGGTTTGGTATTAGAGGCATTGAGATATCACATCTCATGCCATCAGAAGGGTCTCAGGATTGGAATGGGAAGGAGTTGGATATCACATCTCATGCTAAAGGGAGGGTCTAAGGTTTGGAAGGGGAAGGATTTGAACATCACATCTCATGTTATAGGAAGGATCTCAGGTTTGGTATTAGAAGCATTGAGATATCACATCTCATGCTATCGGAAGGGTCTCAGGTTTGGTATAAGCATTGAGATATCACATCTCTGTTATCGGAAGGGTCTCAGGATTGGAATGGGAAGGACTTGGATATCACAATTCATGTTATAGGAAGGGTCTCAGGTTTGGTATTAGAAGCATTGAGATATCACATCTCATGCTATAGGAAAGGTCTCAGGAATGGAATGGAAAGGACTTGGATAGCACATCTCATGATACAGGAAGGGTCTAAGGTTTGGAAGGGGAAGGATTTGGATATCACATCTCATGTTATTGGACCGGTCTCAGGTTTGGTATTAGAAGCATTGGGATATCACATCTCATGCTATCGGAAGGGTATCAGGATTGGATTTGGAAGGAGTTGGATATCCCATCTCATCCTATAGGAAGGGTCTCAGGATTGGAATGGGAAGGACTTGGATATCACATCTCATGTTGTAGGAAGGCTCTCAGGTTTGGAAAGGGAAGGAGTTGGATATCACATTTCATGTTAGAGGTAGGATCTCAGGTTTGGTATTAGAGGCATTGAGATATCACATCTCATGCTATCAGAAGGGTATCAGGATTGGAATGGGAAGGAGTTGGATATCACATCTCATGCTAAAGGGAGGGTCTCAGGTTTAGAAGGGGAAGGATTTGGATACCACATCTCATGTTATCGGAAGGATCTCAGGTTTAGTATTAGAAGTATTGAGATATCATATCTCATGCTATAGGAAGGGTCTCAGGACTGGAATGGGAAGGAGTTGGATATCACATCTCATGCTAAAGGAAGGGTCTCAGGTTTGGTAGAAGCATTGAGATATCACATCTCATGCTATAGGAAGGGTCTCAGGATTGGAATGGGAAGGACTTAGATATCACATATCATGCTATAGGGAGGGTCTCAGTTTTGATATTAGAAGCATTGAGATATCACATCTCTGCAATCGGAAGTGTCTCAGGATTGGGATGGGAAGGAGTTGGATATCACATCTCATGCTATAGGAAGGGTCTCAGGTCTGGAACGGGAAGGAGTTGGATATCCCATCTCATGTTATAGGACGGGTCTCAGGTTTGGTATTAGAAGCATTGAGATATCACATTGCATGCTGTAGGAAGGGTCCCAGGTTTCGAATGGGAAGGATTTGGATATCACATTTCATGTCATAGGAAGGATCTCAGGTTTGGTATTAGAAGCATTGATATATCACATCTCATGCTATAGGAATGGTCTCAGGATTGGAATGGGTAGGAGTTGGATATTATATTCTTGCTATAGGAAGGGTCTCATGTTTGGAATGGGATTTAGTTGGATATCACATATGCTATAGGAAGTGTCTCAGGTTTGGAATGGGAATGAGTTGGATATCACATCTCATGTTATAGGAAGGGTCTCAGTTTTGGTATAAGCATTGAGATATCACATCTCTGCTATCAGAAGTGGCTCAGGATTGGAATGGGAAGGAGTTGGATATCCCATCTCATGTTATAGGACGGGTCTCTGGTTTGGTATAAGCATTGAGATATCACATCTCATGCTATAGGAAGGGTCTCAGGATTGGAATGGGAAGGATTTGGATATCACATCTCATGCTATAGGAAGGGTCTCAGGTTTGGTATACGCATGGAGATATCACTTCTCATGCTATAGGAAGGGTCTCAGGATTGGAATGGGAAGGAGTTGGATATCACATCTCATGTTATAGGAAGGATCTCAGGTTTGGTATTAGAAGCATTGAGATATCACATCTCATGCTATCAGAAGGGTCTCAGGATTGGAATGGGAAGGAGTTGGATATCACATCTCATGCTAAAGGGAGGGTCTCAGGTTTGGAAGGGGAAGGATTTGGATACCACATCTCATGTTATCGGAAGGATCTCAGGTTTAGTATTAGAAGTATTGAGATATCATATCTCATGCTATAGGAAGGGTCTCAGGACTGGAATGGGAAGGAGTTGGATATCACATCTCATGCTAAAGGAAGGGTCTCAGGTTTGGTAGAAGCATTGAGATATCACATCTCATGCTATAGGAAGGGTCTCAGGATTGGAATGGGAAGGAGTTGGATATCACATCTCATGCTATAGGAAGGGTCTCAGGTCTGGAACGGGAAGGAGTTGGATATCCCATCTCATGTTATAGGACGGGTCTCAGGTTTGGTATTAGAATCATTGAGATATCACATCGCATGCTGTAGGAAGGGTCTCAGGATTGGAATGGGAAGGAGTTGGATATCACATCTCATGCTATAGGAAGGGTGTCAGGATTGGAATGGGAAGGAGTTGTATATGACATCTCATGCCACAGGAAGGGTCTCAAGTTTGGTTTAAGCATTGAGATATCACATCTCTGCTATCGGAAGGGTCTCAGGATTGGAATGGGAAGGAGTTGGATATCCCATCTTATGTCATAGGAAGGATCTCAGGTTTGGTATTAGAAGCATTGATATATCACATCTCATGCTATAGGAATGGTCTCAGGATTGGAATGGGTAGGAGTTGGATATTACATTCTTGCTATAGGAAGGGTCTCATGTTTGGAATGGGAAGGAGTTGGATATCACATATGCTATAGGAAGTCTCTCAGGTTTGGAATGGGAATGAGTTGGATATCACATCTCATGTTATAGGAAGGGTCTCAGTTTTGGTATAAGCATTGAGATATCACATCTCTGCTATCGGAAGTGGCTCAGGATTGGAATGGGAAGGAGTTGGATATCCCATCTCATGTTATAGGACGGGTCTCTGGTTTGGTATAAGCATTGAGATATCACATCTCATGCTATAGGAAGGGTCTCAGGATTGGAATGGGAAGGATTTGGATATCACATCTCATGCTATAGGAAGGGTCTCAAGATTGAAATGGGAAGGATTTGGATATCACATCTCTTTCTATAGGAAGGGTCTCAGGTTTTTTATTAGAAACATTGAGATATCACATCTCATGCTATAGGAAGGGTTTCAGGATTGGAATGGGAAGGATTTGGATATCACATCTCATGCTAAAGGAAGGGTCTCAGGTTTGGAAGGGGAAGGATTTGGATATCATATCTCATGTTATAGGGCGGGTCCCATGTTTGGTATTAGAAGCATTGAGATATCACATCTCATGCTATAGGAGGAGTCTCAGGATTGGAATGGGAAGGAGTTGGATATCACGTCTCATGTTATAGGAAGGGTCTCAGGATTGGAATGGCAAGGAGTTGGATATCACATCTCATGCTAAAGGAAGGGTCTCAGGTTTGATAGAAGCATTGAGATATCACATCTCATGCTATAGGAAGGAACTCAGGATTGCAATGGGAAGGAGTTGGATATCACATCTAATGCCATAGGATGGGTCATCAGGTTTGGTATAAGCATTGAGATATCACATCTCTGCTATCGGAAGGGTCTTAGGATAGGAATGGGAAGGACTTAGATATCACATCTCATACTATAGGGAGGGTCTCAGTTTTGATATTAGAAGCATTGAGATATCACATCTCTGTAATCGGAAGTGTCTCAGGATTGGGATGGGAAGGAGTTGGATATCACATCTCATGCTATAGGAAGGGTCTCAGGATTGGAATGGGAAGGAGTTGTATATGACATCTCATGCCACAGGAAGGGTCTCAGGTTTGGTATAAGCATTGAGATATCACATCTCTGCCATCGAAAGGGTCTCAGGATTGGAATGGGAAGGAGTTGGATATCCCATCTTATGTCATAGGAAGGATCTCAGGTTTGGTATTAGAAGCATTGATATATCACATCTCATGCTATAGGAATGGTCTCAGGATTGGAATGGGTAGGAGTTGGATATTACATTCTTGCTATAGGAAGGGTCTCATGTTTGGAATGGGAAGGAGTTGGATATCACATATGCTATAGGAAGTCTCTCAGGTTTGGAATGGGAATGAGTTGGATATCACATCTCATGTTATAGGAAGGGTCTCAGTTTTGGTATAAGCATTGAGATATCACATCTCTGCTATCGGAAGTGGCTCAGGATTGGAATGGGAAAGAGTTGGATATCCCATCTCATGTTATAGGACGGGTCTCTGGTTTGGTATAAGCATTGAGATATCACATCTCATGCTATAGGAAGGGTCTCAGGATTGGAATGGGAAGGAGTTGTATATGACATCTCATGCCACAGGAAGGGTCTCAGGTTTGGTATAAGCATTGAGATATCACATCTCTGCTATCGGAAGGGTCTCAGGATTGGAATGGGAAGGAGTTGGATATCCCATCTTATGTCATAGGAAGGATCTCAGGTTTGGTATTAGAAGCATTGATATATCACATCTCATGCTATAGGAATGGTCTCAGGATTGGAATGGGTAGGAGTTGGTTTTACATTCTTGCTATAGGAAGGGTCTCATGTTTGGAATGGGAAGGAGTTGGATATCACATATGCTATAGGAAGTCTCTCAGGTTTGGAATGGGAATGAGTTGGATATCACATCTCGTGTTATAGGAAGGGTCTCAGTTTTGGTATAAGCATTGAGATATCACATCTCTGCTATCGGAAGTGGCTCAGGATTGGAATGGGAAAGAGTTGGATATCCCATCTCATGTTATAGGACGGGTCTCTGGTTTGGTATAAGCATTGAGATATCACATCTCATGCTATAGGAAGGGTCTCAGGATTGGAATGGGAAGGATTTGGATATCACATCTCATGCTATAGGAAGGGTCTCAGGTTTGGTATACGCATGGAGATATCACTTCTCATGCTATAGGAAGGGTCTCAGGATTGGAATGGGAAGGAGTTGGATATCACATCTCATGTTATAGGAAGGATCTCAGGTTTGGTATTAGAAGCATTGAGATTTCACATCTAATGCTATATGAAGGGTCTCAGGATTGGAATGGGAAGGATTTGGATATCACATCTCATGCTATAGGAAGGGTCTCAGGTTTGGTATACGCATGGAGATATCACTTCTCATGCTATAGGAAGGGTCTCAGGATTGGAATGGGAAGGATTTGGATATCACATCTCATGCTATAGGAAGGGTCTCAGGTTTGGTATACGCATGGAGATATCACTTCTCATGCTATCAGAAGGGTCTCAGGATTGGAATGGGAAGGAGTTGGATATCACATCTCATGCTAAAGGGAGGGTCTCAGGTTTGGAAGGGGGAGGATTTGGATATCACATCTCATGTTATCGGAAGGATCTCAGGTTTGGTATTAGAAGTATTTAGATATCATATCTCATGCTATAGGAAGGGTCTCAGGACTGGAATCGGAAGGAGTTGGATATCACATCTCATGCTAAAGGAAGGGTCTCAGGTTTGGTAGAAGCATTGAGATATCACATCTCATGCTATAGGAAGGGTCTCAGGATTGGAATGGGAAGGACTTAGATATCACATATCATGCTATAGGGAGGTTCTCAGTTTTGATAATAGAAGCATTGAGATATCACATCTCATGCTATCGGAAGTGTCTCAGGATTGGAATGGGAAGGAGCTGGATATCACATCTCATGCTAAAGGAAGGGTCTCAGGTTTGGAACGGGAAGGAGTTGGATATCACATCTCATGTTATAGGAAGGGTCTCAGGTGTGGTATAAGCATTGAGATATCACATCTCTGCTATCGGAAGTGTCTCAGGATTGGAATGGGAAGGAGTTGGATATCCCATCTCATGCTATAGATAGGCTCTCAGGATTGGAAAGGGAAGGAGTTGGATATCACATCTCATGCTATAGGAAGGGTCTCAGGATTGGAATGGGAAGTAGTTGGATATCACATCTCATGCTATAGGAAGGGTCTCAGGTTTGGTATAAGCATTGAGATATCACATCTCATGCTATAGGACGGGTCTCAGGATTGGAATGGAAGGAGTTGGATATCACATCTCATGCTATAGGAAGGGTCTCAGGATTGGAATGGGAAGTAGTTGGATATCACATCTCATGCTATAGGAAGGGTCTCAGGTTTGGTATTAGAAGCATTGAGATATCACATCTCATGCCATAGGAAGGGTCTCAGGATTGGAATGGGAAGGACTTGGATATCACATCTCATGCTATAGATAGGCTCTCAGGTTTGGAAAGGGAAGGAGTTGGATATCACATCTCATGCTATAGGAAGGGTCTCAGGATTGGAATGGGAAGTAGTTGGATATCACATCTCATGCTATAGGAAGGGTCTCAGGTTTGGTATAAGCATTAAGATATCACATCTCATGCTATAGGACGGGTCTCAGGATTGGAATGGAAGGAGTTGGATATCACATCTCATGTTATAGGAAGGATCTCAGGTTTGGTATTAGAAGCATTGAGACATCACATCTCATGCTATAGGAAGGGTCTCAGGATTGGAATGGGAAGGACTTAGATATCACATATCATGCTATAGGGAGGTTCTCAGTTTTGATAATAGAAGCATTGAGATATCACATCTCATGCTATCGGAAGTGTCTCAGGATTGGAATGGGAAGGAGCTGGATATCACATCTCATGCTAAAGGAAGGGTCTCAGGTTTGGAACGGGAAGGAGTTGGATATCACATCTCATGTTATAGGAAGGGTCTCAGGTGTGGTATAAGCATTGAGATATCACATCTCTGCTATCGGAAGTGTCTCAGGATTGGAATGGGAAGGAGTTGGATATCCCATCTCATGCTATAGATAGGCTCTCAGGTTTGGAAAGGGAAGGAGTTGGATATCACATCTCATGCTATAGGAAGGGTCTCAGGATTGGAATGGGAAGTAGTTGGATATCACATCTCATGCTATAGGAAGGGTCTCAGGTTTGGTATAAGCATTGAGATATCACATCTCATGCTATAGGACGGGTCTCAGGATTGGAATGGAAGGAGTTGGATATCACATCTCATGCTATAGGAAGGGTCTCAGGATTGGAATGGGAAGTAGTTGGATATCACATCTCATGCTATAGGAAGGGTCTCAGGTTTGGTATTAGAAGCATTGAGATATCACATCTCATGCTATAGGAAGGGTCTCAGGATTGGAATGGGAAGGACTTGGATATCACATCTCATGCTATAGATAGGCTCTCAGGTTTGGAAAGGGAAGGAGTTGGATATCACATCTCATGCTATAGGAAGGGTCTCAGGATTGGAATGGGAAGTAGTTGGATATCACATCTCATGCTATAGGAAGGGTCTCAGGTTTGGTATAAGCATTAAGATATCACATCTCATGCTATAGGACGGGTCTCAGGATTGGAATGGAAGGAGTTGGATATCACATCTCATGTTATAGGAAGGATCTCAGGTTTGGTATTAGAAGCATTGAGACATCACATCTCATGCTATAGGAAGGGTCTCAGGATTGGAATGGGAAGGAGTTGGATATCACATCTCATGCTATAGGAAGGGTCTCAGGGTTGGTATAAGCATTGAGATAGCACAACTCATGCTATAGGAAGGGTCTCAGGATTGGAATTGGAAGGAGTTGTATATGACATCTCATGCCGTAGGAAGGGTCTCAGGTTTGGTATAAGCATTGAGATATCACTTCTCATGCTATAGGAAGTGTCTCAGGATTGGAATTGGAAGGCGTTGGATATCACATCTCATGTTATAGGAAGGATCTCAGGTTTGGTATTAGAAGCATTGAGACATCACATCTCATGCTATAGGAAGGGTCTCAGGATTGGAATGGGAAGGAGTTGGATATCAAATCTCATGCTAAAGGGAGGGTCTCAGGTTTGGAAGGGGAAGGATTTGGATATTACATCTCGTGTTATAGGAATGATCTCAGGTTTGGTATTAGAAGCATTGAGATATCAAATCTCATGCTATAGGAAGGGTCTCAGGATTGGAATGGGAAGGAGTTGGATATCACATCTCATGCTATAGGAAGGGTCTCAGGATTGGAATGGGAAGGAGTTGTGTATGACATCTCATGCCACAGGAAGGGTCTCAGGTTTGGTATAAGCATTGAGATATCACATCTCTGCTATCGGAAAGGTCTCAGGATTGGAATGGGAAGGACTTGGATATCACAATTCATGTTATAGGAAGGGTCTCAGGTTTGGTATTAGAAGCATTGAGATATCACATCTCATGCTATAGGAAGGGTCTCAGGATTGGAATGGGAAGGACTTGGATATCAGATCTCATGCTATAGGGAGGGTCTCACGTTTGGAAAGGGAAGGAGTTGGATATCACATTTCATGTTAGAGGTAGGATCTCAGGTTTGGTATTAGAGGCATTGAGATATCACATCTCATGCTATCAGAAGGGTCTCAGGATTGGAATGGGAAGGAGTTGGATATCACATCTCATGCTAAAGGGAGGGTCTCAGGTTTGGAAGGGGAAGGATTTGGATATCACATCTCATGTTAGAGGAAGGATCTCAGGTTTGGTATTACAGGCATTGAGATATCACATCTCATGCTAAAGGGAGGGTCTCAGGTTTGGAAGGCGAAGGATTTGGATATCACATCTCTTATTATAGGAAGGATCACAAGTTTGGTATTAGAAGCATTGAGATATCACATCTCATGCTATCGGAAGGGTCTCAGGATTGGAATGGGAAGGAATTGGATATCACATCTCATGCTATAGGAAGGGTCTCAGGTTTGGAACGGGAAGGAGTTGGATATCACATCTCATGTTATAGGAAGAGTCTCAGGTTTGGTATAAGCATTGAGATATCACATCTCTGCTATCGGAGGTGTCTCAGGATTGGGATGGGAAGGAATTGGATATCACATCTCATGCTATAGGAAGGGTATCAGGTTTGGAACGGGAAGGAGTTGGATATCCCATCTCATGTTATAGGACGGGTCTCAGGTTTGATATTAGAAGCATTGAGATATCACATCGCATGCTGTAGGAAGGGTCTCAGGTTTGGAATGGGAAGGATTTGGATATCACATTTCATGTCATAGGAAGGATCTCAGGTTTGGTATTAGAAGCATTGATATATCACATCTGATGTTATAGGAATGGTCTCAGGATTGGAATGGGTAGGAGTTGGATATTACATTCTTGCTATAGGAAGGGTCTCATGTTTGGAATGGGAAGGAGTTGGATATCACATATGCTATAGGAAGTGTCTCAGGTTTGGAACTGGAATGAGTTGGATATCACATCTCATGTTATAGGAAGGGTCTCAGGTTTGGTTTAAGCATTGAGATATCACATCTCTGCTATCGGAAGTGGCTCAGGATTGGAATGGGAAGGAGTTGGATATCCCATCTCATGTTATAGGACGGGTCTCTGGTTTGGTATAAGCATTGAGATATCACATCTCATGCTATAGGAAGGGTCTCAGGATTGGAATGGGAAGGATTTGGATATCACATCTCATGCTATAGGAAGGGTCTCGGTTTGGTATACACATGGAGATATCACTTCTCATGCTATACGAAGGGTCTCAGGATTGGAATGGGAAGGAGTTGGATATCACATCTCATGCTATAGGAAGGGTCTCAGGTTTGGTATAAGCATGGAGATATCACTTCTCATGCTATAGGAAGGGTCTCAGGATTGGAATGGGAAGGAGTTGGATATCACATCTCATGTTATAGGAAGGATCTCAGGTTTGGTATTAGAAGCATTGAGATGTCACATCTCATGCTATCGGAGGTGTCCCAGGATTGGGATGGGAAGGAATTGGATATCACATCTCATGCTATAGGAAGGGTATCAGGTTTGGAACGGGAAGGAGTTGGATATCCCATCTCATGTTATAGGACGGGTCTCAGGTTTGATATTAGAAGCATTGAGATATCACATCGCATGCTGTAGGAAGGGTCTCAGGTTTGGAATGGGAAGGATTTGGATATCACATTTCATGTCATAGGAAGGATCTCAGGTTTGGTATTAGAAGCATTGATATATCACATCTCATGCTATAGGAATGGTCTCAGGATTGGAATGGGTAGGAGTTGGATATTACATTCTTGCTATAGGAAGGGTCTCATGTTTGGAATGGGAAGGAGTTGGATATCACATATGCTATAGGAAGTGTCTCAGGTTTGGAACGGGAATGAGTTGGATATCACATCTCATGTTATAGGAAGGGTCTCAGGTTTGGTATAAGCATTGAGATATCACATCTCTGCTATCGGAAGTGGCTCAGGATTGGAATGGGAAAGAGTTGGATATCCCATCTCATGTTATAGGACGGGTCTCTGGTTTGGTATAAGCATTGAGATATCACATCTCATGCTATAGGAAGGGTCTCAGGATTGGAATGGGAAGGAGTTGTATATGACATCTCATGCCACAGGAAGGGTCTCAGGTTTGGTATAAGCATTGAGATATCACATCTCTGCTATCGGAAGGGTCTCAGGATTGGAATGGGAAGGAGTTGGATATCCCATCTTATGTCATAGGAAGGATCTCAGGTTTGGTATTAGAAGCATTGATATATCACATCTCATGCTATAGGAATGGTCTCAGGATTGGAATGGGTAGGAGTTGGTTTTACATTCTTGCTATAGGAAGGGTCTCATGTTTGGAATGGGAAGGAGTTGGATATCACATATGCTATAGGAAGTCTCTCAGGTTTGGAATGGGAATGAGTTGGATATCACATCTCGTGTTATAGGAAGGGTCTCAGTTTTGGTATAAGCATTGAGATATCACATCTCTGCTATCGGAAGTGGCTCAGGATTGGAATGGGAAAGAGTTGGATATCCCATCTCATGTTATAGGACGGGTCTCTGGTTTGGTATAAGCATTGAGATATCACATCTCATGCTATAGGAAGGGTCTCAGGATTGGAATGGGAAGGATTTGGATATCACATCTCATGCTATAGGAAGGGTCTCAGGTTTGGTATACGCATGGAGATATCACTTCTCATGCTATAGGAAGGGTCTCAGGATTGGAATGGGAAGGAGTTGGATATCACATCTCATGTTATAGGAAGGATCTCAGGTTTGGTATTAGAAGCATTGAGATTTCACATCTAATGCTATATGAAGGGTCTCAGGATTGGAATGGGAAGGATTTGGATATCACATCTCATGCTATAGGAAGGGTCTCAGGTTTGGTATACGCATGGAGATATCACTTCTCATGCTATAGGAAGGGTCTCAGGATTGGAATGGGAAGGATTTGGATATCACATCTCATGCTATAGGAAGGGTCTCAGGTTTGGTATACGCATGGAGATATCACTTCTCATGCTATCAGAAGGGTCTCAGGATTGGAATGGGAAGGAGTTGGATATCACATCTCATGCTAAAGGGAGGGTCTCAGGTTTGGAAGGGGGAGGATTTGGATATCACATCTCATGTTATCGGAAGGATCTCAGGTTTGGTATTAGAAGTATTTAGATATCATATCTCATGCTATAGGAAGGGTCTCAGGACTGGAATCGGAAGGAGTTGGATATCACATCTCATGCTAAAGGAAGGGTCTCAGGTTTGGTAGAAGCATTGAGATATCACATCTCATGCTATAGGAAGGGTCTCAGGATTGGAATGGGAAGGACTTAGATATCACATATCATGCTATAGGGAGGTTCTCAGTTTTGATAATAGAAGCATTGAGATATCACATCTCATGCTATCGGAAGTGTCTCAGGATTGGAATGGGAAGGAGCTGGATATCACATCTCATGCTAAAGGAAGGGTCTCAGGTTTGGAACGGGAAGGAGTTGGATATCACATCTCATGTTATAGGAAGGGTCTCAGGTGTGGTATAAGCATTGAGATATCACATCTCTGCTATCGGAAGTGTCTCAGGATTGGAATGGGAAGGAGTTGGATATCCCATCTCATGCTATAGATAGGCTCTCAGGATTGGAAAGGGAAGGAGTTGGATATCACATCTCATGCTATAGGAAGGGTCTCAGGATTGGAATGGGAAGTAGTTGGATATCACATCTCATGCTATAGGAAGGGTCTCAGGTTTGGTATAAGCATTGAGATATCACATCTCATGCTATAGGACGGGTCTCAGGATTGGAATGGAAGGAGTTGGATATCACATCTCATGCTATAGGAAGGGTCTCAGGATTGGAATGGGAAGTAGTTGGATATCACATCTCATGCTATAGGAAGGGTCTCAGGTTTGGTATTAGAAGCATTGAGATATCACATCTCATGCCATAGGAAGGGTCTCAGGATTGGAATGGGAAGGACTTGGATATCACATCTCATGCTATAGATAGGCTCTCAGGTTTGGAAAGGGAAGGAGTTGGATATCACATCTCATGCTATAGGAAGGGTCTCAGGATTGGAATGGGAAGTAGTTGGATATCACATCTCATGCTATAGGAAGGGTCTCAGGTTTGGTATAAGCATTAAGATATCACATCTCATGCTATAGGACGGGTCTCAGGATTGGAATGGAAGGAGTTGGATATCACATCTCATGTTATAGGAAGGATCTCAGGTTTGGTATTAGAAGCATTGAGACATCACATCTCATGCTATAGGAAGGGTCTCAGGATTGGAATGGGAAGGACTTAGATATCACATATCATGCTATAGGGAGGTTCTCAGTTTTGATAATAGAAGCATTGAGATATCACATCTCATGCTATCGGAAGTGTCTCAGGATTGGAATGGGAAGGAGCTGGATATCACATCTCATGCTAAAGGAAGGGTCTCAGGTTTGGAACGGGAAGGAGTTGGATATCACATCTCATGTTATAGGAAGGGTCTCAGGTGTGGTATAAGCATTGAGATATCACATCTCTGCTATCGGAAGTGTCTCAGGATTGGAATGGGAAGGAGTTGGATATCCCATCTCATGCTATAGATAGGCTCTCAGGTTTGGAAAGGGAAGGAGTTGGATATCACATCTCATGCTATAGGAAGGGTCTCAGGATTGGAATGGGAAGTAGTTGGATATCACATCTCATGCTATAGGAAGGGTCTCAGGTTTGGTATAAGCATTGAGATATCACATCTCATGCTATAGGACGGGTCTCAGGATTGGAATGGAAGGAGTTGGATATCACATCTCATGCTATAGGAAGGGTCTCAGGATTGGAATGGGAAGTAGTTGGATATCACATCTCATGCTATAGGAAGGGTCTCAGGTTTGGTATTAGAAGCATTGAGATATCACATCTCATGCTATAGGAAGGGTCTCAGGATTGGAATGGGAAGGACTTGGATATCACATCTCATGCTATAGATAGGCTCTCAGGTTTGGAAAGGGAAGGAGTTGGATATCACATCTCATGCTATAGGAAGGGTCTCAGGATTGGAATGGGAAGTAGTTGGATATCACATCTCATGCTATAGGAAGGGTCTCAGGTTTGGTATAAGCATTAAGATATCACATCTCATGCTATAGGACGGGTCTCAGGATTGGAATGGAAGGAGTTGGATATCACATCTCATGTTATAGGAAGGATCTCAGGTTTGGTATTAGAAGCATTGAGACATCACATCTCATGCTATAGGAAGGGTCTCAGGATTGGAATGGGAAGGAGTTGGATATCACATCTCATGCTATAGGAAGGGTCTCAGGGTTGGTATAAGCATTGAGATAGCACAACTCATGCTATAGGAAGGGTCTCAGGATTGGAATTGGAAGGAGTTGTATATGACATCTCATGCCGTAGGAAGGGTCTCAGGTTTGGTATAAGCATTGAGATATCACTTCTCATGCTATAGGAAGTGTCTCAGGATTGGAATTGGAAGGCGTTGGATATCACATCTCATGTTATAGGAAGGATCTCAGGTTTGGTATTAGAAGCATTGAGACATCACATCTCATGCTATAGGAAGGGTCTCAGGATTGGAATGGGAAGGAGTTGGATATCAAATCTCATGCTAAAGGGAGGGTCTCAGGTTTGGAAGGGGAAGGATTTGGATATTACATCTCGTGTTATAGGAATGATCTCAGGTTTGGTATTAGAAGCATTGAGATATCAAATCTCATGCTATAGGAAGGGTCTCAGGATTGGAATGGGAAGGAGTTGGATATCACATCTCATGCTATAGGAAGGGTCTCAGGATTGGAATGGGAAGGAGTTGTGTATGACATCTCATGCCACAGGAAGGGTCTCAGGTTTGGTATAAGCATTGAGATATCACATCTCTGCTATCGGAAAGGTCTCAGGATTGGAATGGGAAGGACTTGGATATCACAATTCATGTTATAGGAAGGGTCTCAGGTTTGGTATTAGAAGCATTGAGATATCACATCTCATGCTATAGGAAGGGTCTCAGGATTGGAATGGGAAGGACTTGGATATCAGATCTCATGCTATAGGGAGGGTCTCACGTTTGGAAAGGGAAGGAGTTGGATATCACATTTCATGTTAGAGGTAGGATCTCAGGTTTGGTATTAGAGGCATTGAGATATCACATCTCATGCTATCAGAAGGGTCTCAGGATTGGAATGGGAAGGAGTTGGATATCACATCTCATGCTAAAGGGAGGGTCTCAGGTTTGGAAGGGGAAGGATTTGGATATCACATCTCATGTTAGAGGAAGGATCTCAGGTTTGGTATTACAGGCATTGAGATATCACATCTCATGCTAAAGGGAGGGTCTCAGGTTTGGAAGGCGAAGGATTTGGATATCACATCTCTTATTATAGGAAGGATCACAAGTTTGGTATTAGAAGCATTGAGATATCACATCTCATGCTATCGGAAGGGTCTCAGGATTGGAATGGGAAGGAATTGGATATCACATCTCATGCTATAGGAAGGGTCTCAGGTTTGGAACGGGAAGGAGTTGGATATCACATCTCATGTTATAGGAAGAGTCTCAGGTTTGGTATAAGCATTGAGATATCACATCTCTGCTATCGGAGGTGTCTCAGGATTGGGATGGGAAGGAATTGGATATCACATCTCATGCTATAGGAAGGGTATCAGGTTTGGAACGGGAAGGAGTTGGATATCCCATCTCATGTTATAGGACGGGTCTCAGGTTTGATATTAGAAGCATTGAGATATCACATCGCATGCTGTAGGAAGGGTCTCAGGTTTGGAATGGGAAGGATTTGGATATCACATTTCATGTCATAGGAAGGATCTCAGGTTTGGTATTAGAAGCATTGATATATCACATCTGATGTTATAGGAATGGTCTCAGGATTGGAATGGGTAGGAGTTGGATATTACATTCTTGCTATAGGAAGGGTCTCATGTTTGGAATGGGAAGGAGTTGGATATCACATATGCTATAGGAAGTGTCTCAGGTTTGGAACTGGAATGAGTTGGATATCACATCTCATGTTATAGGAAGGGTCTCAGGTTTGGTTTAAGCATTGAGATATCACATCTCTGCTATCGGAAGTGGCTCAGGATTGGAATGGGAAGGAGTTGGATATCCCATCTCATGTTATAGGACGGGTCTCTGGTTTGGTATAAGCATTGAGATATCACATCTCATGCTATAGGAAGGGTCTCAGGATTGGAATGGGAAGGATTTGGATATCACATCTCATGCTATAGGAAGGGTCTCGGTTTGGTATACACATGGAGATATCACTTCTCATGCTATACGAAGGGTCTCAGGATTGGAATGGGAAGGAGTTGGATATCACATCTCATGCTATAGGAAGGGTCTCAGGTTTGGTATAAGCATGGAGATATCACTTCTCATGCTATAGGAAGGGTCTCAGGATTGGAATGGGAAGGAGTTGGATATCACATCTCATGTTATAGGAAGGATCTCAGGTTTGGTATTAGAAGCATTGAGATGTCACATCTCATGCTATCGGAGGTGTCCCAGGATTGGGATGGGAAGGAATTGGATATCACATCTCATGCTATAGGAAGGGTATCAGGTTTGGAACGGGAAGGAGTTGGATATCCCATCTCATGTTATAGGACGGGTCTCAGGTTTGATATTAGAAGCATTGAGATATCACATCGCATGCTGTAGGAAGGGTCTCAGGTTTGGAATGGGAAGGATTTGGATATCACATTTCATGTCATAGGAAGGATCTCAGGTTTGGTATTAGAAGCATTGATATATCACATCTCATGCTATAGGAATGGTCTCAGGATTGGAATGGGTAGGAGTTGGATATTACATTCTTGCTATAGGAAGGGTCTCATGTTTGGAATGGGAAGGAGTTGGATATCACATATGCTATAGGAAGTGTCTCAGGTTTGGAACGGGAATGAGTTGGATATCACATCTCATGTTATAGGAAGGGTCTCAGGTTTGGTATAAGCATTGAGATATCACATATCTGCTATCGGAAGTGGCTCAGGATTGGAATGGGAAGGAGTTGGATATCCCATCTCATGTTATAGGACGGGTCTCTGGTTTGGTATAAGCATTGAGATATCACATCTCATGCTATAGGAAGGGTCTCAGGATTGGAATGGGAAGGATTTGGATATCACATCTCATGCTATAGGAAGGGTCTCAGGTTTGGTATACACATGGAGATATCACTTCTCATGCTATAGGAAGGGTCTCAGGATTGGAATTGGAAGGAGTTGTATATGACATCTCATGCCGTAGGAAGGGTCTCAGGTTTGGTATAAGCATTGAGATATCACTTCTCATGCTATAGGAAGTGTCTCAGGATTGGAATTGGAAGGCGTTGGATATCACATCTCATGTTATAGGAAGGATCTCAGGTTTGGTATTAGAAGCATTGAGACATCACATCTCATGCTATAGGAAGGGTCTCAGGATTGGAATGGGAAGGAGTTGGATATCAAATCTCATGCTAAAGGGAGGGTCTCAGGTTTGGAAGGGGAAGGATTTGGATATTACATCTCGTGTTATAGGAATGATCTCAGGTTTGGTATTAGAAGCATTGAGATATCAAATCTCATGCTATAGGAAGGGTCTCAGGATTGGAATGGGAAGGAGTTGGATATCACATCTCATGCTATAGGAAGGGTCTCAGGATTGGAATGGGAAGGAGTTGTGTATGACATCTCATGCCACAGGAAGGGTCTCAGGTTTGGTATAAGCATTGAGATATCACATCTCTGCTATCGGAAAGGTCTCAGGATTGGAATGGGAAGGACTTGGATATCACAATTCATGTTATAGGAAGGGTCTCAGGTTTGGTATTAGAAGCATTGAGATATCACATCTCATGCTATAGGAAGGGTCTCAGGATTGGAATGGGAAGGACTTGGATATCAGATCTCATGCTATAGGGAGGGTCTCACGTTTGGAAAGGGAAGGAGTTGGATATCACATTTCATGTTAGAGGTAGGATCTCAGGTTTGGTATTAGAGGCATTGAGATATCACATCTCATGCTATCAGAAGGGTCTCAGGATTGGAATGGGAAGGAGTTGGATATCACATCTCATGCTAAAGGGAGGGTCTCAGGTTTGGAAGGGGAAGGATTTGGATATCACATCTCATGTTAGAGGAAGGATCTCAGGTTTGGTATTACAGGCATTGAGATATCACATCTCATGCTAAAGGGAGGGTCTCAGGTTTGGAAGGCGAAGGATTTGGATATCACATCTCTTATTATAGGAAGGATCACAAGTTTGGTATTAGAAGCATTGAGATATCACATCTCATGCTATCGGAAGGGTCTCAGGATTGGAATGGGAAGGAATTGGATATCACATCTCATGCTATAGGAAGGGTCTCAGGTTTGGAACGGGAAGGAGTTGGATATCACATCTCATGTTATAGGAAGAGTCTCAGGTTTGGTATAAGCATTGAGATATCACATCTCTGCTATCGGAGGTGTCTCAGGATTGGGATGGGAAGGAATTGGATATCACATCTCATGCTATAGGAAGGGTATCAGGTTTGGAACGGGAAGGAGTTGGATATCCCATCTCATGTTATAGGACGGGTCTCAGGTTTGATATTAGAAGCATTGAGATATCACATCGCATGCTGTAGGAAGGGTCTCAGGTTTGGAATGGGAAGGATTTGGATATCACATTTCATGTCATAGGAAGGATCTCAGGTTTGGTATTAGAAGCATTGATATATCACATCTGATGTTATAGGAATGGTCTCAGGATTGGAATGGGTAGGAGTTGGATATTACATTCTTGCTATAGGAAGGGTCTCATGTTTGGAATGGGAAGGAGTTGGATATCACATATGCTATAGGAAGTGTCTCAGGTTTGGAACTGGAATGAGTTGGATATCAAATCTCATGTTATAGGAAGGGTCTCAGGTTTGGTTTAAGCATTGAGATATCACATCTCTGCTATCGGAAGTGGCTCAGGATTGGAATGGGAAGGAGTTGGATATCCCATCTCATGTTATAGGACGGGTCTCTGGTTTGGTATAAGCATTGAGATATCACATCTCATGCTATAGGAAGGGTCTCAGGATTGGAATGGGAAGGATTTGGATATCACATCTCATGCTATAGGAAGGGTCTCGGTTTGGTATACACATGGAGATATCACTTCTCATGCTATACGAAGGGTCTCAGGATTGGAATGGGAAGGAGTTGGATATCACATCTCATGCTATAGGAAGGGTCTCAGGTTTGGTATAAGCATGGAGATATCACTTCTCATGCTATAGGAAGGGTCTCAGGATTGGAATGGGAAGGAGTTGGATATCACATCTCATGTTATAGGAAGGATCTCAGGTTTGGTATTAGAAGCATTGAGATGTCACATCTCATGCTATCAGAGGTGTCCCAGGATTGGGATGGGAAGGAATTGGATATCACATCTCATGCTATAGGAAGGGTATCAGGTTTGGAACGGGAAGGAGTTGGATATCCCATCTCATGTTATAGGACGGGTCTCAGGTTTGATATTAGAAGCATTGAGATATCACATCGCATGCTGTAGGAAGGGTCTCAGGTTTGGAATGGGAAGGATTTGGATATCACATTTCATGTCATAGGAAGGATCTCAGGTTTGGTATTAGAAGCATTGATATATCACATCTCATGCTATAGGAATGGTCTCAGGATTGGAATGGGTAGGAGTTGGATATTACATTCTTGCTATAGGAAGGGTCTCATGTTTGGAATGGGAAGGAGTTGGATATCACATATGCTATAGGAAGTGTCTCAGGTTTGGAACGGGAATGAGTTGGATATCACATCTCATGTTATAGGAAGGGTCTCAGGTTTGGTATAAGCATTGAGATATCACATATCTGCTATCGGAAGTGGCTCAGGATTGGAATGGGAAGGAGTTGGATATCCCATCTCATGTTATAGGACGGGTCTCTGGTTTGGTATAAGCATTGAGATATCACATCTCATGCTATAGGAAGGGTCTCAGGATTGTAATGGGAAGGATTTGGATATCACATCTCATGCTATAGGAAGGGTCTCAGGTTTGGTATACACATGGAGATATCACTTCTCATGCTATAGGAAGGGTCTCAGGATTGGAATGGGAAGGAGTTGGATATAACATCTCATGCTATAGGAAGGGTCTCAGGTTTGGTATAAGCATGGAGATATCACTTCTCATGCTATAGGAAGGGTCTCAGGATTGGAATGGGAAGGAGTTGGATATCACATCTCATGTTATAGGAAGGATCTCAGGTTTGGTATTAGAAGCATTGAGATATCACATCTCATGCTATCGGAAGGTTCTCCGGATTGGAATGGGAAGGAGTTGGATATCACATCTCATGCTATAGGAAGGGTCTCAGGTTTGGAACGGGAAGGAGTCGGATATCACATCTCATGTTATAGGAAGAGTCTCAGGTTTGGTATAAGCATTGAGATATCACATCTCTGCTATCGGAGGTGTCTCAGGATTGGGATGGGAAGGAATTGGACATCACATCTCATGCTATAGGAAGGGTATCAGGTTTGGAATGGGAAGGAGTTGGATATCCCATCTCATGTTATAGGACGGGTCTCAGGTTTGATATTAGAAGCATTGAGATATCACATCGCATGCTGTAGGAAGGGTCTCAGGTTTGGAATGGGAAGGATTTGGATATCACATTTCATGTCATATGAAGGATCTCAGGTTTGGTATTAGAAGCATTGATATATCACATCTCATGCTATAGGAATGGTCTCAGGATTGGAATGGGTAGGAGTTGGATATTACATTCTTGCTATAGGAAGGGTCTCATGTTTGGAATGGGAAGGAGTTGGATATCACATATGCTATAGGAAGTGTCTCAGGTTTGGAACGGGAATGAGTTGGATATCACATCTCATGTTATAGGAAGGGTCTCAGGTTTGGTTTAAGCATTGAGATATCACATATCTGCTATCGGAAGTGGCTCAGGATTGGAATGGGAAGGAGTTGGATATCCCATCTCATGTTATAGGACGGGTCTCTGGTTTGGTATAAGCATTGAGATATCACATCTCATGCTATAGGAAGGGTCTCAGGATTGGAATGGGAAGGATTTGGATATCACATCTCATGATATAGGAAGGGTCTCAGGTTTGGTATACACATGGAGATATCACTTCTCATGCTATAGGAAGGGTCTCAGGATTGGAATGGGAAGGAGTTGGATATCACATCTCATGTTATAGGAAGGATCTCAGGTTTGGTATTAGAAGCATTGAGATATCACATCTCATGCTATCGGAGGTGTCTCAGGATTGGGATGGGAAGGAATTGGATATCACATCTCATGCTATAGGAAGGGTATCAGGTTTGGAACGGGAAGGAGTTGGATATCCCATCTCATGTTATAGGACGGGTCTCAGGTTTGATATTAGAAGCATTGAGATATCACATTGCATGCTGTAGGAAGGGTATCAGGTTTGGAATGGGAAGGATTTGAATATCACATTTCATGTCATAGGAAGGATCTCAGGTTTGGTATTAGAAGCATTGATATATCACATCTCATGCTATAGGAATGGTCTCAGGATTGGAATGGGTAGGAGTTGGATATTACATTCTTGCTATAGGAAGGATCTCATGTTTGGAATGGGAAGGAGTTGGATATCACATATGCTATAGGAAGTGTCTCAGGTTTGGAACGATAATGAGTTGGATATCACATCTCATGTTATAGGAAGGGTCTCAGGTTTGGTATAAGCATTGAGATTTCACATCTCTGCTATCGGAAGTGGCTCAGGATTGGAATGGGAAGGAGTTGGATATCCCATCTCATGTTATAGGACGGGTCTCTGGTTTGGTATAAGCATTGAGATATCACATCTCATGCTATAGGAAGGGTCTCAGGATTGGAATGGGAAGGATTTGGATATCACATCTCATGCTATAGGAAGGGTCTCAGGTTTGGTATACACATGGAGATATCACTTCTCATGCTATAGGAAGGGTCTCAGGATTGGAATGGGAAGGAGTTGGATATCACATCTCATGCTATCGGAAGGGTCTCAGGTTTGGTATTAGAAGCATTGAGATATCACATCTCATGCTATAGGACGGGTCTCAGGATTGGAATGGAAGGACTTGATATCACATCTCATGCTATAGATAGGCTCTCAGGTTTGGAAAGGGAAGGAGTTGTATATCACATCTCATGCTATAGGAAGGGTCTCAGGATTGGAATGGGAAGTAGTTGGATATCACATCTCATGCTATAGGAAGGGTCTCAGGTTTGGTATAAGCATTGAGATATCACATCTCATGCTATAGGACGGATCTCAGGTTTGGTATTAGAAGCATTGAGACATCACATATCATGCTATAAGAAGGGTCTCAGGATTGGAATGGGAAGGAGTTGGATATCACATCTCATGATAAAGGGAGGGTCTCAGGTTTGGAAGGGGAAGGATTTGGATATTACATCTCGTGTTATAGGAATGATCTCAGGTTTGGTATTAGAAGCATTGAGATATCACATCTCATGCTATCGGAAGGATCTCAGGTTTGGTGTTAGAAGCATTGAGATATCAAATCTCATGCTATAGGAAGGGTCTCAGGATTGGAATGGGAAGGAGTTGGATATCACATCTCATGCTATAGGAAGGGTCTCAGGATTGGAATGGGAAGGAGTTGTATATGACATCTCATGCCACAGGAAGGGTCTCAGGTTTGGTATAAGCATTGAGATATCACATCTCTGCTATCGGAAGGGTCTCAGGATTGGAATGGGAAGGAGTTGGATATCCCATCTTATGTTATAGGAAGGGTCTCAGGTTTGGTATTAGAAGCATTGAGATATCACATCTCATGCTATAGGAAGGGTCTCAGGATTGGAATGGGAAGGACTTGGATATCAGATCTCATGCTATAGGGAGGGTCTCACGTTTGGAAAGGGAAGGAGTTGGATATCACATTTCATGTTAGAGGTAGGATCTCAGGTTTGGTATTAGAGGCATTGAGATATCACATCTCATGCTATCAGAAGGGTCTCAGGATTGGAATGGGAAGGAGTTGGAAATCACATCTCATGCTAAAGGGAGGGTCTCAGGTTTGGAAGGGGAAGGATTTGGATATCACATCTCATGTTAGAGGAAGGATCTCAGGTTTGGTATTAGAGGCATTGAGATATCACATCTCATGCTAAAGGGAGGGTCTCAGGTTTGGAAGGCGAAGGATTTGGATATCACCTCTTATTATAGGAAGCATCACAAGTTTGGTATTAGAAGCATTGAGATATCACATCTCATGCTATCGGAAGTGTCTCAGGATTGGAATGGGAAGGAATTGGATATCACATCTCGTGCTATAGGATGGGTCTCAGGTTTGGAACGGGAAGGAGTTGGATATCACATCTCATGTTATAGGAAGAGTCTCAGGTTTGGTATAAGCATTGATATATCACATCTCTGCTATCGGAGGTGTCTCAGGATTGGGATGGGAAGGAATTGGATATCACATCTCATGCTATAGGAAGGGTATCAGGTTTGGAACGGGAAGGAGTTGGATATCCCATCTCATGTTATAGGACGGGTCTCAGGTTTGATAATAGAAGCATTGAGATATCACATCGCATGCTGTAGGAAGGGTCTCAGGTTTGGAATGGGAAGGATTTGGATATCACATTTCATGTCATAGGAAGGATCTCAGGTTTGGTATTAGAAGCATTGATATATCACATCTCATGCTATAGGAATGGTCTCAGGATTGGAATGGGTAGGAGTTGGATATTACATTCTTGCTATAGGAAGGGTCTCATGTTTGGAATGGGAAGGAGTTGGATATCACATTTGCTATAGGAAGTGTCTCAGGTTTGGAACGGGAATGAGTTGGATATCACATCTCATGTTATAGGAAAGGTCTCAGGTTTGGTATAAGCATTGAGATATCACATCTCTGCTATCGGAAGTGGCTCAGGATTGAAATGGGAAGGAGTTGGATATCCCATCTCATGTTATAGGACGGGTCTCTGGTTTGGTATAAGCATTGAGATATCACATCTCATGCTATAGGAAGGGTCTCAGGATTGGAATGGGAAGGATTTGGATATCACATCTCATGCTATAGGAAGGGTCTCAGGTTTGGTATACGCATGGCGATATCACTTCTCATGCTATAGGAAGGGTCTCAGGATTGGAATGGGAAGGAGTTGAATATCACATCTCATGCTATAGGAAGGGTCTCAGGTTTGGTATAAGCAAGGAGATATCACTTCTCATGCTATAGGAAGGGTCTTAGGATTGGAATGGGAAGGAGTTGGATATCACATCTCATGTTATAGGAAGGATCTCAGGTTTGGTATTAGAAGCATTGAGATATCACATCTCATGCTATCAGAAGGGTCCCAGGATTGGAATGGGAAGGAGTTGGATATCACGTCTCATGCTAAAGGGAGGGTCTCAGGTTTGGAAGCGGAAGGATTTGGATATCACATCTCATGTTATCGGAAGGATCTCAGGTTTGGTATTAGAAGTATTGAGATATCATATCTCATGCTATAGGAAGGGTCTCAGGACTGGAATGGGAAGGAGTTGGATATCACATCTCATGCTAAAGGAAGGGTCTCAGGTTTGGTAGAAGCATTGAGATATCACATCTCATGCTATAGGAAGGGTCTCAGGATTGGAATGGCAAGGACTTAGATATCACATATCATGCTATAGGGAGGGTCTCAGTTTTGATATTAGAAGCATTGAGATATCACATCTCATGCTATCGGAAGTGTCTCAGGATTGGAATGGGAAGGAGCTGGATATCACATCTCATGCTAAAGGAAGGGGCTCAGGTTTGGAACGGGAAGGAGTTGGATATCACATCTCATGTTATAGGAAGGGTCTCAGGTTTGGTATAAGCATTGAGATATCACATCTCTGCTATCGGAAGTGTCTCAGGATTGGAATGGGAAGGAGTTGGATATCCCATCTCATGTTATAGGACGGGTCTCAGGTTTGTTATTAGAATCATTGAGATATCATATTGCATGCTGTAGGAAGGGTCTAAGGATTGGAATGGGAAGGACTTGGATATCACATCTCATGCTATAGATAGGCTCTCCGGTTTGGAACGGGAAGGAGTTGGATATCACATTTCATGTTAGAGGAAGGATCTCAGGTTTGGTATTAGAAGCATTGAGATATCACATCTCATGCTATAGGAAGGGTCTCAGGATTGGAATGGGAAGGACTTGGATATCACATCTCATGCTATAGATAGGCTCTCAGGTTTGGAAAGGGAAGGAGTTGGATATCACATCTCATGCTATAGGAAGGGTCTCAGGATTGGAATGGGAAGTAGTTGGATATAACATCTCATGCTATAGGAAGGGTCTCAGGGTTGGAATGGGAAGGAGTTGGATATCACATCTCATGCTATAGGAAGATTCTCAGGTTTGGTATAAGCATTGAGATATCACATCTCATGCTATAGGAAGGGTCTCAGGATTGGATTGGGAAGGAGTTGGATATCACATCTCATGTTATAGGAAGGATCTCAGGTTTGGTATTAGAAGCACTGAGACATCACATCTCATGCTATAGGAAGGGTCTCAGGATTGGAATGGGAAGGAGTTGGATATCACATCTCATGCTATAGGAAGGGTCTCAGGTTTGGTATAAGCATTGAGATATCACATCTCATGCTATAGGAAGGGTCTCAGGATTGGAATGGGAAGGAGTTGTATAAGACATCTCATGCCATAGGAAGGGTCTCAGGTTTGGTATAAGCATTGAGATATCACATCTCTGCTATTGGAAGGGTCTCAGGATGGGAATGGGAAGGAGTTGGATATCCCATCTCATGTTATAGGAAGAGTCTCAGGTTTGGTATTAGAAGCATTGAGATATCACATCTCATGCTATAGGAAGTGTCTCAGGATTGGAATGGGAAGGACTTGGATATCACATCTCATGCTATAGGGAGGGTCTCAAGTTTGATATAAGAAGCATTGAGATATCACATCTCATGCTATAGAAAGGGTCTCAGGATTGGAATGGGAAGGAGTTGGATATCACATCTCATGCTATAGGAAGGGTCTCAGGTTTGGTATAAGCAGTGAGATATCACATCTCATGCTATAGGAAGTGTCTCAGGATTGGAATGGGAAGGAATTGGATATCACATCTCATGTTATAGGAAGGATCTCAGGTTTGGTATAAGCATTGAGATATCACATCTCTGCTATCGGAGAGGTCTCAGGATTGGAATGGGAAGGAGTTGGATATTCCCATCTCATGTTATAGTAAGGGTCTCATGTTTGGTATTAGAAGCATTGAGATATCACATCTCATGCTATAGGACGGGTCTCAGGATTGGAATGGAAGGACTTGGATATCACATCTCATGCTATAGATAGGCTCTCAGGTTTGGAAAGGGAAGGAGTTGTATATCACATCTCATGCTATAGGAAGGGTCTCAGGATTGGAATGGGAAGTAGTTGGATATCACATCTCATGCTATAGGAAGGGTCTCAGGTTTGGTATAAGCATTGAGATATCACATCTCATGCTATAGGACGGATCTCAGGTTTGGTATTAGAAGCATTGAGACATCACATATCATGCTATAAGAAGGGTCTCAGGATTGGAATGGGAAGGAGTTGGATATCACATCTCATGATAAAGGGAGGGTCTCAGGTTTGGAAGGGGAAGGATTTGGATATTACATCTCGTGTTATAGGAATGATCTCAGGTTTGGTATTAGAAGCATTGAGATATCACATCTCATGCTATCGGAAGGATCTCAGGTTTGGTGTTAGAAGCATTGAGATATCAAATCTCATGCTATAGGAAGGGTCTCAGGATTGGAATGGGAAGGAGTTGGATATCACATCTCATGCTATAGGAAGGGTCTCAGGATTGGAATGGGAAGGAGTTGTATATGACATCTCATGCCACAGGAAGGGTCTCAGGTTTGGTATAAGCATTGAGATATCACATCTCTGCTATCGGAAGGGTCTCAGGATTGGAATGGGAAGGAGTTGGATATCCCATCTTATGTTATAGGAAGGGTCTCAGGTTTGGTATTAGAAGCATTGAGATATCACATCTCATGCTATAGGAAGGGTCTCAGGATTGGAATGGGAAGGACTTGGATATCAGATCTCATGCTATAGGGAGGGTCTCACGTTTGGAAAGGGAAGGAGTTGGATATCACATTTCATGTTAGAGGTAGGATCTCAGGTTTGGTATTAGAGGCATTGAGATATCACATCTCATGCTATCAGAAGGGTCTCAGGATTGGAATGGGAAGGAGTTGGAAATCACATCTCATGCTAAAGGGAGGGTCTCAGGTTTGGAAGGGGAAGGATTTGGATATCACATCTCATGTTAGAGGAAGGATCTCAGGTTTGGTATTAGAGGCATTGAGATATCACATCTCATGCTAAAGGGAGGGTCTCAGGTTTGGAAGGCGAAGGATTTGGATATCACCTCTTATTATAGGAAGCATCACAAGTTTGGTATTAGAAGCATTGAGATATCACATCTCATGCTATCGGAAGTGTCTCAGGATTGGAATGGGAAGGAATTGGATATCACATCTCGTGCTATAGGATGGGTCTCAGGTTTGGAACGGGAAGGAGTTGGATATCACATCTCATGTTATAGGAAGAGTCTCAGGTTTGGTATAAGCATTGAGATATCACATCTCTGCTATCGGAGGTGTCTCAGGATTGGGATGGGAAGGAATTGGATATCACATCTCATGCTATAGGAAGGGTATCAGGTTTGGAACGGGAAGGAGTTGGATATCCCATCTCATGTTATAGGACGGGTCTCAGGTTTGATAATAGAAGCATTGAGATATCACATCGCATGCTGTAGGAAGGGTCTCAGGTTTGGAATGGGAAGGATTTGGATATCACATTTCATGTCATAGGAAGGATCTCAGGTTTGGTATTAGAAGCATTGACATATCACATCTCATGCTATAGGAATGGTCTCAGGATTGGAATGGGTAGGAGTTGGATATTACATTCTTGCTATAGGAAGGGTCTCATGTTTGGAATGGGAAGGAGTTGGATATCACATTTGCTATAGGAAGTGTCTCAGGTTTGGAACGGGAATGAGTTGGATATCACATCTCATGTTATAGGAAAGGTCTCAGGTTTGGTATAAGCATTGAGATATCACATCTCTGCTATCGGAAGTGGCTCAGGATTGAAATGGGAAGGAGTTGGATATCCCATCTCATGTTATAGGACGGGTCTCTGGTTTGGTATAAGCATTGAGATATCACATCTCATGCTATAGGAAGGGTCTCAGGATTGGAATGGGAAGGATTTGGATATCACATCTCATGCTATAGGAAGGGTCTCAGGTTTGGTATACGCATGGCGATATCACTTCTCATGCTATAGGAAGGGTCTCAGGATTGGAATGGGAAGGAGTTGAATATCACATCTCATGCTATAGGAAGGGTCTCAGGTTTGGTATAAGCAAGGAGATATCACTTCTCATGCTATAGGAAGGGTCTTAGGATTGGAATGGGAAGGAGTTGGATATCACATCTCATGTTATAGGAAGGATCTCAGGTTTGGTATTAGAAGCATTGAGATATCACATCTCATGCTATCAGAAGGGTCCCAGGATTGGAATGGGAAGGAGTTGGATATCACGTCTCATGCTAAAGGGAGGGTCTCAGGTTTGGAAGCGGAAGGATTTGGATATCACATCTCATGTTATCGGAAGGATCTCAGGTTTGGTATTAGAAGTATTGAGATATCATATCTCATGCTATAGGAAGGGTCTCAGGACTGGAATGGGAAGGAGTTGGATATCACATCTCATGCTAAAGGAAGGGTCTCAGGTTTGGTAGAAGCATTGAGATATCACATCTCATGCTATAGGAAGGGTCTCAGGATTGGAATGGCAAGGACTTAGATATCACATATCATGCTATAGGGAGGGTCTCAGTTTTGATATTAGAAGCATTGAGATATCACATCTCATGCTATCGGAAGTGTCTCAGGATTGGAATGGGAAGGAGCTGGATATCACATCTCATGCTAAAGGAAGGGGCTCAGGTTTGGAACGGGAAGGAGTTGGATATCACATCTCATGTTATAGGAAGGGTCTCAGGTTTGGTATAAGCATTGAGATATCACATCTCTGCTATCGGAAGTGTCTCAGGATTGGAATGGGAAGGAGTTGGATATCCCATCTCATGTTATAGGACGGGTCTCAGGTTTGTTATTAGAATCATTGAGATATCATATTGCATGCTGTAGGAAGGGTCTAAGGATTGGAATGGGAAGGACTTGGATATCACATCTCATGCTATAGATAGGCTCTCCGGTTTGGAACGGGAAGGAGTTGGATATCACATTTCATGTTAGAGGAAGGATCTCAGGTTTGGTATTAGAAGCATTGAGATATCACATCTCATGCTATAGGAAGGGTCTCAGGATTGGAATGGGAAGGACTTGGATATCACATCTCATGCTATAGATAGGCTCTCAGGTTTGGAAAGGGAAGGAGTTGGATATCACATCTCATGCTATAGGAAGGGTCTCAGGATTGGAATGGGAAGTAGTTGGATATAACATCTCATGCTATAGGAAGGGTCTCAGGGTTGGAATGGGAAGGAGTTGGATATCACATCTCATGCTATAGGAAGATTCTCAGGTTTGGTATAAGCATTGAGATATCACATCTCATGCTATAGGAAGGGTCTCAGGATTGGATTGGGAAGGAGTTGGATATCACATCTCATGTTATAGGAAGGATCTCAGGTTTGGTATTAGAAGCACTGAGACATCACATCTCATGCTATAGGAAGGGTCTCAGGATTGGAATGGGAAGGAGTTGGATATCACATCTCATGCTATAGGAAGGGTCTCAGGTTTGGTATAAGCATTGAGATATCACATCTCATGCTATAGGAAGGGTCTCAGGATTGGAATGGGAAGGAGTTGTATATGACATCTCATGCCATAGGAAGGGTCTCAGGTTTGGTATAAGCATTGAGATATCACATCTCTGCTATTGGAAGGGTCTCAGGATGGGAATGGGAAGGAGTTGGATATCCCATCTCATGTTATAGGAAGAGTCTCAGGTTTGGTATTAGAAGCATTGAGATATCACATCTCATGCTATAGGAAGTGTCTCAGGATTGGAATGGGAAGGACTTGGATATCACATCTCATGCTATAGGGAGGGTCTCAAGTTTGATATAAGAAGCATTGAGATATCACATCTCATGCTATAGAAAGGGTCTCAGGATTGGAATGGGAAGGAGTTGGATATCACATCTCATGCTATAGGAAGGGTCTCAGGTTTGGTATAAGCAGTGAGATATCACATCTCATGCTATAGGAAGTGTCTCAGGATTGGAATGGGAAGGAATTGGATATCACATCTCATGTTATAGGAAGGATCTCAGGTTTGGTATAAGCATTGAGATATCACATCTCTGCTATCGGAGAGGTCTCAGGATTGGAATGGGAAGGAGTTGGATATTCCCATCTCATGTTATAGTAAGGGTCTCATGTTTGGTATTAGAAGCATTGAGATATCACATCTCATGCTATAGGAAGGGTCTCAGGATTGGAATGGGAAGGACTTGGATATCACATCTCATTAATAGGGAGGGTCTCAAGTTTGATATTAGAACCATTGAGATATCACATCTCATGATATCGGAAGGGTCTCAGGATTGGAATGGAAGGAGTTGGATATCACATCTCATGATAAAGGAAGGGTCTAAGGTTTGGAAGGGGAAGGATTTGGATATCACATCTCATGTTATAGGACGGGTCTCAGGTTTGGTATTAGAACCTTTGAGATATCAAGTCTCATGGTATAGGAAGGGTCTCAGAATTGGAATGGGAAGGAGTTGGATATCACATCTCAAGCTATAGGAAGGGTCTCAGGATTGGAATGGGAAGGACTTGGATATCACATCTCATGCTATAGGAAGTCTTTCAGGTTTGGAAAGGGAAAGAGTTGGATATCACATTTCATGTTAGAGGTAGGATCTCAGGTTTGGTATTAGAGGCATTGAGATATCACATATCATGCTATCAGAAGGGTCTCAGGAATGGAATGGGAAGGAGTTGGATATCACATCTCATGCTAAAGGAAGGGTCTCAGGTTTGGAAGGGGAAGGATTTGGATATCACATCTCATGTTATAGGAAGGATCTCAGGTTTGGTATTAGAAGCATTGAGATGTCACATCTCATGCTATCGGAAGGATCTCAGGTTTGGTATTAGAAGCCTTGAGATATCACATCTCATGCTATCAGAAGGGTCTCAGGATTGGAATGGGAAGGAGTTGGATATCACATCTCATGCTAAAGGGAGGGTGTCAGGTTTGGAAGGGGAAGGATTTGGATATCACATCTCATGTTATCAGAAGGATCTCAGGTTTGGTATTAGAAGTATTGAGATATCATATCTCATGCTATAGGAAGGGTCTCAGGACTGGAATGGCAAGGAGTTGGATATCACATCTCATGCTAAAGGGAGGGTCTCAGTTTTGATATTAGAAGCATTGAGATATCACATCTCATGCTATCGGAAGTGTCTCAGGATTGGAATGGGAAGGAGCTGGATATCGCATCTCATGCTAAAGGAAGAGTCTCAGGTTTGGAACGGGAAGGAGTTGGATATCACATCTCATGTTATAAGAAGGGTCTCAGGTTTGGTATAAGCATTGAGATATCACATCTCTGCTATCGGAAGTGTCTCAGGATTGGAATGGGAAGGAGTTGGATATCCCATCTCATGTTATAGGACGGGTCTCAGGTTTGTTATTAGAATCATTGAGATATCATATTGCATGCTGTAGGAAGGGTCTAAGGATTGGAATGGGAAGGACTTGGATATCACATCTCATGCTACAGATAGGCTCTCAGGTTTGGAATGGGAAGGAGTTGGATATCACATTTCATGTTAGAGGAAGGATCTCAGGTTTGGTATTCGAAGCATTGAGATATCACATCTCATGCTATAGGAAGGGTCTCAGGATTGGAATGGGAAGGACTTAGATATCACATCTCATGCTATAGATAGGCTCTCAGGTTTGGAAAGGGAAGGAGTTGGATATCACATTTCATGCTATAGGAAGGGTCTCAGGATTGGAATGGGAAGTAGTTGGATATCACATCTCATGCTATAGGAAGGGTCTCAGGTTTGGTATAAGCATTGAGATATCACATCTCATGCTATAGGACGGGTCTCAGGATTGGAATGGAAGGAGTTGGATATCACATCTCATGTTATAGGAAGGATCTAAGGTTTGGTATTAGAAGCATTGAGACATCACATCTCATGCTATAGGAAGGGTCTCAGGATTGGAATGGGAAGGAATTGGATATCACATCTCATGCTAATGGATGGGTCTCAGGTTTGGTATAAGCATTGAGATATCACATTTCATGCTATAGGAAGGGTCTCAGGATTGGAATGGGAAGGAGTTGGATATCACATCTCATGCTAAAGGGAGGGTCTCAGGTTTGGAAGGGGAAGGATTTGGATATTACATCTCGTGTTATAGGAATGATCTCAGGTTTGGTATTAGAAGCATTGAGATATCACATCTCATGCTATCGGAAGGATCTCAGGTTTGGTGTTAGAAGCATTGAGATATCAAATCTCATGCTATAGGAAGGGTCTCAGGATTGGAATGGGAAGGAGTTGGATATCACATCTCATGCTATAGGAAGGGTCTCAGGATTGGAATGGGAAGGAGTTGTATATGACATCTCATGCCACAGGAAGGGTCTCAGGTTTGGTATAAGCATTGAGATATCACATCTCTGCTATCGGAAGGGTCTCAGGATTGGAATGGGAAGGAGTTGGATATCCCATCTTATGTTATAGGAAGGGTCTCAGGTTTGGTATTAGAAGCATTGAGATATCACATCTCATGCTATAGGAAGGGTCTCAGGATTGGAATGGGAAGGACTTGGATATCAGATCTCATGCTATAGGGAGGGTCTCACGTTTGGAAAGGGAAGGAGTTGGATATCACATTTCATGTTAGAGGTAGGATCTCAGGTTTGGTATTAGAGGCATTGAGATATCACATCTCATGCTAAAGGAAGTGTCTCAGGTTTGGAACGGGAATGAGTTGGATATCACATCTCATGTTATAGGAAGGGTCTCAGCTTTGGTATAAGCATTGAGATATCACATCTCTGCTATCGGAAGTGGCTCAGGATTGGAATGGGAAGGAGTTGGATATCCCATCTCGTTATAGGACGGGTCTCTGGTTTGGTATAAGCATTGAGATATCACATCTCATGCTATAGGAAGGGTCTCAGGATTGGAATGGGAAGGATTTGGATATCACATCTCATGCTATAGGAAGGGTCTCAGGTTTGGTATACGCATGGAGATATCACTTCTCATGCTATAGGAAGGGTCTCAGGATTGGAATGGGAAGGAGTTGAATATCACATCTCATGCTATAGGAAGGGTCTCAGGTTTGGTATAAGCATGGAGATATCACTTCTCATGCTATAGGAAGGGTCTCAGGATTGGAATGGGAAGGAGTTGGATATCACATCTCATGTTATAGGAAGGATCTCAGGTTTGGTATTAGAAGCATTGAGATATCACATCTCATGCTATCAGAAGGGTCCCAGGATTGGAATGGGAAGGAGTTGGATATCACATCTCATGCTAAAGGGAGGGTCTCAGGTTTGGAAGGGGAAGGATTTGGATATCACATCTCATGTTATCGGAAGGATCTCAGGTTTGGTATTAGAAGTATTGAGATATCATATCTCATGCTATATGAAGGGTCTCAGGACTGGAATGGGAAGGAGTTGGATATCACATCTCATGCTAAAGGAAGGGTCTCAGGTTTGGTAGAAGCATTGAGATATCACATCTCATGCTATAGGAAGGGTCTCAGGATTGGAATGGCAAGGACTTAGATATCACATATCATGCTATAGGGAGGGTCTCAGTTTTGATATTAGAAGCATTGAGATATCACATCTCATGCTATCGGAAGTGTCTCAGGATTGGAATGGGAAGGAGCTGGATATCACATCTCATGCTAAAGGAAGGGTCTCAGGTTTGGAAGGGGAAGGATTTGGATATCACATCTCATGTTAGAGGAAGGATGTCAGGTTTGGTATTAGAGGCATTGAGATATCACATCTCATGCTAAAGGGAGGGTCTCAGGTTTGGAAGGCGAAGGATTTGGATATCACATCTCTTATTATAGGAAGGATCACAAGTTTGGTATTAGAAGCATTGAGATATCACATCTCATGCTATCGGAAGGGTCTCAGGATTGGAATGGGAAGGAATTGGATATCACATCTCATGCTATAGGAAGGGTCTCAGGTTTGGAACGGGAAGGAGTTGGATATCACATCTCATGTTATAGGAAGAGTCTCAGGTTTGGTATAAGCATTGAGATATCACATCTCTGCTATCGGAAGGGTCTCAGGATTGGAATGGGAAGGAGTTGGATATCCCATCTTATGTTATAGGAAGGGTCTCAGGTTTGGTATTAGAAGCATTGAGATATCACATCTCATGCTATAGGAAGGGTGTCAGGATTGGAATGGGAAGGACTTGGATATCAGATCTCATGCTATAGGGAGGGTCTCACGTTTGGAAAGGGAAGGAGTTAGATATCACATTTCATGTTAGAGGTAGGATCTCAGGTTTGGTATTAGAGGCATTGAGATATCACATCTCATGCTATCAGAAGGGTCTCAGGATTGGAATGGGAAGGATTTGGATATCACATCTCATGCTAAAGGGAGGGTCTCAGGTTTGGAAGGGGAAGGATTTGGATATCACATCTCATGTTAGAGGAAGGATCTCAGGTTTGGTATTAGAGGCATTGAGATATCACATCTCATGCTAAAGGGAGGGTCTCAGGTTTGGAAGGCGAAGGATTTGGATATCACATCTCTTATTATAGGAAGGATCACAAGTTTGGTATTAGAAGCATTGAGATATCACATCTCATGCTATCGGAAGGGTCTCAGGATTGGAATGGGAAGGAATTGGATATCACATCTCATGCTATAGGAAGGGTCTCAGGTTTGGAACGGGAAGGAGTTGGATATCACATCTCATGTTATAGGAAGAGTCTCAGGTTTGGTATAAGCATTGAGATATCACATCTCTGCTATCGGAGGTGTCTCAGGATTGGGATGGGAAGGAATTGGATATCACATCTCATGCTATAGGAAGGGTATCAGGTTTGGAACGGGAAGGAGTTGGATATCCCATCTCATGTTATAGGACGGGTCTCAGGTTTGATATTAGAAGCATTGAGATATCACATCGCATGCTGTAGGAAGGGTCTCAGGTTTGGAATGGTAAGGATTTGGATATCACATTTCATGTCATAGGAAGGATCTCAGGTTTGGTATTAGAAGCATTGATATATCACATCTCATGCTATAGGAATGGTCTCAGGATTGGAATGGGTAGGAGTTGGATATTACATTCTTGCTATAGGAAGGGTCTCATGTTTGGAATGGGAAGGAGTTGGATATCACATATGCTATAGGAAGTGTCTCAGGTTTGGAACGGGAATGAGTTGGATATCACATCTCATGTTATAGGAAGGGTCTCAGGTTTGGTATAAGCATTGAGATATCACATCTCTGCTATCGGAAGTGGCTCAGGTTTGGAATGGGAAGGAGTTGGATATACCATCTCATGTTATAGGACGGGTCTCCGTTTGGTATAAGCATTGAGATATCACATCTCATGCTATAGGAAGGGTCTCAGGATTGGAATGGGAAGGATTTGGATATCACATCTCATGCTATAGGAAGGGTCTCAGGTTTGGTATACGCATGGAGATATCACTTCTCATGCTATAGGAAGGGTCTCAGGATTGGAATGGGAAGGAGTTGAATATCACATCTCATGCTATAGGAAGGGTCTCAGGTTTGGTATAAGCATGGAGATATCACTTCTCATGCTATAGGAAGGGTCTCAGGATTGGAATGGGAAGGAGTTGGATATCACATCTCATGTTATAGGAAGGATCTCAGGTTTGGTATTAGAAGCATTGAGATATCACATCTCATGCTATCAGAAGGGTCCCAGGATTGGAATGGGAAGGAGTTGGATATCACATCTCATGCTAAAGGGAGGGTCTCAGGTTTGGAAGGGGAAGGATTTGGATATCACATCTCATGTTATCGGAAGGATCTCAGGTTTGGTATTAGATATCAGGATTCCCATTCCAATCCTGAGACCCTTCAATGCTTCTAATACCAAACCTGATATCCTTCCTATAACATGAGATGTGATATCCAACTCCTTCCCATTCCAATCCTGAGACCCTTCCTATAGCATGAGATGTGATATCCAACTCCTTCCCATTCCAATCCTGAGACCCTTCCTATAGCATGAGATATGATATCTCAATGCTTCTAACACCAAACCTGAGATCCTTCAGATAGCATGAGATGTGATATCTCAATGCTTCTAATACCAAACCTGAGATCATTCCTTTAACACGAGATGTAATATCCAAATCCTTCCCCTTCCAAACCTGAGACCCTCCCTTTAGCATGAGATGTGATATCCAACTCCTTCCCATTCCAATCCTGAGACCCTTCCTATAGCATGAGATGTGATGTCTCAATGCTTCTAATACCAAACCTGAGATCCTTCCTATAACATGAGATGTGATATCCAACTCCTTCCCATTCCAATCCTGAGACACTTCCTATAGCATGAGAAGTGATATCTCAATGCTTATACCAAACCTGAGACCCTTCCTACGGCATGAGATGCCATATACAACTCCTTCCCATTCCAATCCTGAGACCCTTCCTATAGCATGAGATGTGATATCTCAATGCTTATACCAAACCTGAGACCCTTCCTATAGCATGAGATGTGATATCCAACTACTTCCCATTCCAATCCTGAGACCCTTGCTATAGCATGAGATGTGATATCCAACTCCTTCCCTTTCCAAACCTGAGAGCCTATCTAGAGCATGAGATGTGATATCCAAGTCCTTCCCATTCCAATCCTGAGACCCTTCCTATAGCATGAGATGTGATATCCAAGTCCTCTGAATGAAAGGGGTACTACCCACTGTATTTGCCCTGTTATGGACTCTCTAATCATGAGTCCATCCTGTAATCTAATTCGTGTTTTGTTCTTTAATAACACCCTCAACTCTTCTTTTCCCATACAATCATTTTCTGTTAAAGGATTTTGTTCAGGATCTATCAAATGATTATAATAGATTCCCAAAATTTGATCATTCTTTTGTGCCTCAATCAAATCTTGGTCTGGCGTGTCATGACTCCACTGCACCACCGGTTGATCTACCTCCTTTGGTGCTTTAGAACGTGTGACTGCATCAATTTGTATTTCACCCATTAAATAATCAATAGGTAGCAATTCTCCCATCACAGCCCCAATCTTAGCCAGATGGTCTGCCTTATCATTTCCCTCCTTATCCTCTCCTGGTGTTTTTAAATGCCCACGAATTTTTCTCCAGTATATTGTTAAATTATTTTCTGACACCAATTTGTCTATGGCTTGTATCATTTTTCCATGTTTAAGTGGTTTTTTGTTGTATGTAACCATGCCTCTTGCTTTCCAACCAGGCAAATACTCCACAAAGCTATTCCGTGCATAGTCAGAATCAGTCACCAGGACAATTTCACTGAACTTTTTATCAACTGCAGTAGCAATTGCTTTATAGATGGCTGCCAATTCCGCCACCTGACTGCTCCTATCTCCAATCCTCATCCCTATACTAGGAACGCCTTCACATTTCAACCAGACATTTCCTATTCCTGCCACTAATTGTTTATTACTGTCATTTTCAATGTGAAAAGCACAACCATCCACATATACAGTTGGCAAATCCTTGCATGTTTTTTCATCAAAAGCTTTGTGTGGTGATTGTTCAAATTCCTGTAAACTAGCTTCCACTTCCATTTCATTTGGTATTTGTTCAGCTGCACAGTCATGTAAGTCAGCTAACCCTTGAGCAATTGGGCTCTTTTTATTTTGTCCATATCTTACTTCTACGGGAAAACCTTGTAATGCCAGCGTCCATGAAGTGATTCTGGATTGCGCTAGATTGCCTGATCTAATTCTTTTACTCTCTAAAAATTGCAAAGGTTGATGATTTGTTTCAATAATCACCTTTTCTCCCTGAACAATGGGGCGAAAATGTTGTAGCGCCCACACAGTGGTTAATAGGGCCTTCTCACATTCATTAAATTTCATTTCAACTTGGGAAAATGCCTTACTTGCATATGCAATGGTTTTGTGATTCAAATCGTGTTTTTGTGATAACACTGCTGACATACAATGTTCAGAAAAGCCTATTTCTATAAAGAAATCCCTGTCCTTTATGGGGTATGCTAAACATGGTGCCTTTACAAGACATTCCTTCAATCTAGCCACTGCATCAGACTGCTCTCTTTCCCATCTCCAGGGAGTATTTAGTTTAAGCAGTTTAGTCAATGGTTGAGTGATTTCTGCATAATTCTCAATGAACTTTCTGTTATAGCCTGTCATCCCTAATAAACTTTTTACTCCTTTCACATTTTTAGGATCTTTTAATCTTTGTATGGCCTCTATTTTCTTCCTTTGTGGATTTAGCCCATGTTCAGTCACTTCATGCCCTAGAAAGTTCACTTTTTTCTTGCACCATTGTGCTTTTTGCAAAGATACTTTGGCGCCTGCTACATGTCTTATTTCATCAAAATGGCTTTTAAGGTTTTCATTTTTTATCAGGACATCATCCACATAAACTATTGTTCCTCTTTCCGCTGCATCCGGCATGGCCTTTCTCAAAAATATGCTAAATTCACTCCCACTATTGATGTACCCGAACGGAGCTCTAAGCCAGGCATATTGAGTCCTGTCAAATGTAAAGGAAAATAAGTGTTGTATCTCCTCTGCCAATGGCACACACCAATATCCAGAGGTGAGATCTAACGTGGTAAATACATTTGAACCATGTATCTGAGCTAGGCCCTGATCAATGAATGGTAGTGGCCATCTAGATACTGGTACTCTTTTATTTAACTCTCTTAAGTCTGCACACAGCCGCCATTGACCATTTGGCTTTAACACACCTAAAATAGGCGTATTGGATGTGCTATGAATGGGCCTAATTATTCCCCGTGATTCCAAATTTTTAATAATCTCTGCCAATGATTCTAAACATGCCAGCGGTAGTCTATACTGGCGTACAAACACTGGATTTCTGCTACAACCTTCTGGTAGTGTGGCCACATGTAAATCAGTTAAACCACAATCATAAGCATCTTTTGCAAATACATCCTTAAACTCCATAAATATTTCCCTCAGGTCGTTTCGATCCCCATCGCTGTCACATGCATCCGCTAAGGAGATCTGCTCTTATACCATTCTGGAAAATTCTGGAAACTCTTCTGGTAAAGGAATCTCAGCGCTTTCCTCTAACTGTGTGGCTGTGTCTTTTTGTAGAGCTGCCACTTTTAAATATTTTGGCATATCAGCTTCCACTTCAATGGGCTGATTTCCTGTTTCATTTTCATTTAAATTAAATATTATGCAATCCTCCTGATGGCAGCACACTGTCTCATTTGAATCATAAGGATACACAGAATGAATTTTAAATATTCCTTTGGGCTGAGAGTCCAGGTGTTCTGGCAACTCGCCCTTGGCATCTACATATTTTCAGGAATATTCCCAATCACCATGTTATTTAAATCTGCCGTATAATGTGATTTTTGTATGGCCATTCCTAATGGGGAGTTTTCCTCTAAATGAATATCCTGACAACCTTTATTATTTACCATGATTTTTACAGATCCCTCACCAATGTCTACCAATGGAATGTATTCATAATCCAGGCCTTGCTGTTTTATGGATTCATTCAGGCATACAAATGCATCAGAGCCTTTCATCTGCTGCCCATTTTTGCATTTCAGTGTTATTGCAAACTGTTTTGTAAATGCAGGAATAATAGTATCTTTCCTTATTTGTAATTCGATGGCATAAGGAACCAGTTGTGCACAATGATAAGCCCTTCTTTTGTCTTCAAATTCAGGTGCCGGCCCACCTAGGCGTGACCATATTTTTTGATTAAGGAAATCTAACACCATACACATTCTGTGCATGATGTCATTGCCCATGTAAAATTCATTTTGTGCTCCATTCACTATCCATACATTATGGTAAATTGTTTTCTGCCCAATGCTAATTTTAAGCATGCATCTGCCTGTAATTCGGTTTTCAAAGTCTGGACTGTCCAACCCAGAAACATATTGGTTTTTAATCCTAAATTTCGGGATTTCTTCCCTCTCCATAATTTTTTGCAACAATTTCTCATTAATGAAACTCCTTTCATGTTCAAGCGCTAAAGTGGCTTTTATTGTTTTAAGATAATCATTTATACCAACGTGAACCCATGATTGCTCATCTTCCATGTGTATTTCTGCCAGAGTGGTAATGTGTTTTTCTGAATCTGTTTTAGGAACAATATTCTGTTTGCATGTATTCTCTTTTAAATAGAAACGTAATGTGTGCTCATCTATAGCAGTCTGCCAATCTTTCCTTGGGTCCAAGTATATTTGTACAGGTAGTTTTTCATTGTCGCTCTGATCTTTGTCTTGACACATTAATATAACAGTGACACTAGGTATGCAGCTATTCTGGAGATATACCTCCACAGCATCATTTGTTTTGGCAACGGTGTGACATTCATTTATATTGCTGTTTTGTGATTTTAGTTTCTTAGGCCTCAATGGTTTTTTGGTTAAGGACCACAGCACTCCATTCACCCCATCTATGAGAGGAGACAATCTTTTCAGGCAATCTGTCCCCATCAGAAATGGAATTTCACAAATAGATGTGATCAATACCTCTTGTTTCATTCTGTGCTTTCCTATTTTTATGTCAACCTCAGTTACACCTATGATGGGCACCTCCTCCCCATTAAAGTTATGCACTGGGCCTTGATTTGCCTTCACTGTGATCTGACTCTGTGGAGGCCTCCCTTCATTGATACTCTTTACCAGCTCCTGGGACATAATTGTGGCCTGTGCGCCAGTGTCAATCATAGCGAAGGTGTGGCATTTTTCTTCTACAGTGATGGGTGCATAATATCTGTCCTCAACTTCCTCTAATACACATAAGAAATGTGAATTCTTACTGATTTCAGGGCTCACCTTTCTCAGGTCTTTTTCACTTTTGGCTAAGCACATTGGTAAATGAAAAGTCATTTTTCCCTCCTTTTTACCCATTTCTGTGCGAGATATTTTATTCATTTCTCCATGATCAGAAGTTTTTTGGAGTGTGGCCACTGTTCGCCCATCCATCTGGGTAACATCAGAGACCACATTACAACCTTCCAACTGAACATGTGTAACAACATCATTCAGCAATTTGTCATTTTTTAATTCTGTGCATTTGTGATCATTTAGTGTAATACCAGCCCTTTCAGCCTCTTCAAAAATATGTGGCTCAAAGAATTCTTCAGGTGATTGACTTGTACCCTCCTTGTGAGTATTTCCTTTTTCTGTCTGTGTTTGGTCATTGTTTTGATTGCCCAGGGAAGGAGCTATGGCATCCCCACTTACTCCCTGTTCACTGGTATTCCCCATGCATGAGTCATTTTTCTTAAATCTGTTCCTTTGTTCTTTTGGAATTCCTAATGTTTCTTTTTCATTTGTGCAAATCTTTACTGTTTTATTTAGCTCTAAGTTAAACCGTACCTCTTTTTTAGAAGTATTTGCACTTTCTGTCACAATTTCATTTACTGGTACTTTCATTTTTAATCCATTAGGCATCTCAGAGTCGTTATGCAAAATTATATCAGAGCAATCTGTCATTTTGGCACTGCAGTTATCATGAGTACTTAGTCACTTTTCGGAAGCCCCCGGTCATTGCTATGGCCATCAGCCCCCTCTTTGGAAGGTTGTTTTTGCGCTGTATAGAGCTTTCCTATTTGCTCAGCTAACATTTTCACTTGGGCCTCAAGGCACTGGAACCTTTCCATCTCTCTAGGATCGTCTTTCTGTGGCCTAGGTCGATATTGGTTGTTTTCCCCCTGATTGGATCTATTCTGATACCTCTCAGGTGATTGATACCGGTTGGGATGGTTTCTGAACTCTTGATTCATTTGTGGAGGGGAGCGGGTTGCACCCATCCTTTGATTATAGTCCCTTGGTGGGGAATCATCGTACTGGCGTGGACTGTAGTTCACGTTTTGCCTCATGTCCTGTCTCTCAGATTGTGGGTACTGGCCCCTATGTTGATTTCCATTATCAGTAAATCGATCCACATATCGGGGCCTATCCTGATTACCATATATCATGGTGTTGGGATCAAACCTACTCTGTGTCCCCAATGACTGGTAGGGACCATCATTTCTTTGATCTTGATTTTGTCTCTGGTTATTGTTCATACCTGCCATATCAGACCGGTATCTTACCCGGGGTCTATCCCCTAAGTATCTAGGGCTGATGTAGCTCTCTCTATTACTAGGATCATGTGTTTGGAACATTGGTACAGGCAATGGCGATCTTTGTTGATTACCCCTTTGTTCAGGTGTCACATTATTTTTACCTTGACTTTGAGCAGACTCAAGGGACATTTTGGCTGACCTGATTTCCATTACTGTGGCTGAGGGTTCTTTAGATTTATGCCTGGTATCTTTCATTTTATCACTTTCTCTACCCTGACAATAGAGTACCTCATATAGCTTTGTGCTTTGATGTACAATCCATTCAAGGGACTTGTCACGGTCAAATTCACGGACCAATTGGGATATGATGTCTTTCTGTAGCCCATAGAAGTATGCAGTTTTAAACTCATTGGAATTTGAGTCAAAAGATACATCAAAGCGAGAGAATGCTCTTTTTAAGTCTTGTAAAAATTGGCGAGGGGATGCATTAGGTCCAGCAGTAATTGTGTACGCGACTTTCTTTGCCTCCTGCAATGACTGAAAAGGAGAAAAATGACGCCTAATTTCTTTTTCAAACTCCAGCCATGTCATATTCTGCTGTTCATTTAATCCCCTTATGATGCTGGCCGTCGGGGCATCTAAAGTTAAATGAAAATATTGTCTGTACTGTTCCTTAGGTATCTGGAGTGCTTTAAAAATGTCATGCACCGCTTCTAAGTGATCCTCAATGCAGCATTCACCTCCCTTTTTAAATGGTTTGATCAGGGCTTTAATGGATTTCATTATTTTTATGGGGCTACTTGTTGCAATACATGGAATTGCACTATTTTGTGAGTCAATCCTGTTTTCAGGTGTATGAGATTGGTGACTGCCCCCAATGGGAGTATCAAATCCCCCAAGGGCGCTGCAACCAAGTTCAGTCACCGGCCCAGTCACTGGGGCACTAGCTCTTTGGGCAGAGCTAGAATTCACCTCCACTCCATTGAATGTGGTACCCTGCCGCCTCTCCTGGGACCTGGGAATGCACATTTGCTGTTCTAAGTCCTTACACTTTTTAAGGAGTCTAGTTGCTTCATTCTGCAAATAATTATTTTCATCGCTCATTTTATTAATCGCCTCCTGCATGTCGCACATTTGCATTTGGCATTCATTGAACTCTTTATTTCTTTTGTCTCTTTCTTGAATCATTTTAATCATTTCTTGTTCTGCACTCTGGAGATCACCTTCTTTTTCACAATGTTCTTTTTGTAAAATCTGCATTTCTGAAACAACCTCATCTTTATCCTGCCTAATGTGATCCACTAAGGCTTTTAAGTGTGTCAATTCTTGCTCACTATCTTCAAATTGTTTCTTGCTTTTGGATAACTGAGTATCAAAGTCTCTGCATTTTAATTGCATGTCTTTTTGGCATACATCCAATTCTGCTCTCAACATTTCCTGATTTTTACTTGCCCCATCTAATTCAGTCTTTAACGTGTTAATTAGCTGAGTATCATTCTCTTGCATTCGCAGGGACTTGTTCAAAATAAACCATATTTTGCCGCATAGCCGTATTAAACAGTCTTTCTCTGCACTTTTATCGGCTGCATTCAATAATCTTGTAAGGCAGACCTGAATTATGCTGCCTTCTGCAAAAATATTGTCTAGTTTTTCTTTCTGCACCTCACCCTGGATGCGGTTACTCCATTCTAACGTGCTCTTCGAAGACCAATTCCCATGTGCAAATAACTTTGCCTCTAAATATTGCACTAGATCTGAGAATGTGGTTTCCCTTTGTGACATTCTGAAATTCGTTTTTAGTGGCACTCTGCTATTATAAAATGGGTTCCCTTTAATGTGCAAATGGCAGTGTGAGACACGCTTGCCACGCCCAGTAGGTACTCTATGATCACTTTCCCGGCCTGCAACGCACCATAAATATGTAGGGTATTTTGTGGAGATTTGGGGCCTGACGGTATTTTATTACCGCCGAAAAATAACTTAGCAATAATCACTCTTTGTATTCAGATTTGGCCATGTGCAACAATAATACAATGGACATGCATTATTTCAGCACCCAGATCTGCATATTTGGTATACGTGGTTGGTGGTATTTTGGTGAGCATAATTCCCTTGTTTTATTTGTGGCCCCAATGTCCAGAATCCCTTATCTTTGCTTAGATTTTTCGTGTGATCACTAGAGAGACCTCAGACCTGCATTCTAGGAATACCACATTTTCCAGTGATAGTGTTGGTGTGCCACCATGGGCGAACTCACTGACTTATTTACGACAGAGAGCTATATGTGGTAGTCTTGTGGTAATTTCCACTACCTTATATACGGTAGGGAGCTATGTTCAGAGAGTCTCTCTTCCCGTTGGCTCATGTACCTCCAACAAGCTATGCTACAGTCACTCACAATTATTCATACTGATTTTGACATGCACACATCTGTCTTAAAATGACCATTGCACTGTTTAAAAATCTCCCCACATCATCAGCATTGTAATGGTAAACAATAAACATCACCCGTCTGTTTTCAAATATTTTTCTGTATTATAAAAGTTGTATTTAAACACGATCTTATTCTTTACAGAAATAAAATGGTACAGTCAGAGCATTGTCTGTGACACACTGCAGAGAGTGGCGGAGAACAGAACTCAAATTGCAACATTAGCACTTGATTAAGACACACACAGGAATCCTACACTGACTGCATATTACCGTACACACTCAGCTCCCACACTTCTCATTACCTTATCTTTTTAGTTGTTCTCTTTGTGAATGTGGCTCTCTTGGATTAACTCCAGCAAAAAGGAACGCTTGCCTTCTCAAACCGGGGCCATTGCCTGGAATTCTCAGCTTTTGCAGATAGGAATGCCTCAGCCAGTGGAAAGGTCCTTCTTTCAGCTCTCCCCAATCTCGACTGCAGCAGGACACAGGAATCTGCATTCAGTCAGGAGCCCCACAGCCAGGTCTTCTCCCCAATAGTGCAGAAAGATGTCTGCCTGTCTTTTTCCCTGATACTGCCCACTAAAACTCTCCTCTCAGCCCTCTGTATGACGTGTCCCAATGAAATCCATCATCTCTCATCCTCCTACTCTTCAACAATAGCTTCGCTTATACATTTGCAATTGTTGCAAATCTGACTTCCTTCTTCCTGCAGTTACTGTGCACAAAAACACGGAGAATCAGGCAGAGAAGAGAAGAAAAAATCTGCACACGCATTTAAATGGTTTTCAGAGTATGCCTAATTCTGCAGTGGAGAACACATTTTATTAGTGGGTTATGTTAAATAAGGTTTTATTAGTCAGGTTAATTGTTAATAGGTTAGCTGTTAATTTTCAAATGTGTCTCTAGCAATATAGGCATTTCAGGTGAAAAATAGTGTGCATTTTTAAATGAGCACGTGTGCTTTTAACTGTAAAAATAGATTTGCATCTTATATGTTAAAATCGTTTTTGACTGAATAGCCTGTCTTTCCTTGTTAATCTGGTAACCCATATAGCAATGCACCGCACCCTTGTGGTGGTGCTGCAAAAAAAAAAATGTGCTACTTGTGCAGTATTACTGTACTCTGTACTGTAACACGCCAAATATCCTTACACATCCCAATCCTGAGACACTTCCGATTGCAGAGATGTGATATCTCAATGCTTATACCAAACCTGAGACTCTTCCTATAACATGAGATGGGATATCCAACTCCTTCCCGTTCCAAACCTGAGACCCTTCCTATAGCATGAGATGTGATATCCAAGTCCTTCCCATTCCAATCCTGAGACCCTTCCTATAACATGAGATGTGATGTCTCAATGCTTCTAATACCAAACCTGAGATCTATCCTATAACATGAGATGTGATATCCAACTCCTTCCCATTCCAATCCTGAGACCCTTCCTATAGCATGAGATGTGATATCTCAATGCCTCTTTACCAAACCTGAGAACCTACCTCTAACATGAAATGTGATATCCAACTCCTTCCCCTTCCAAACCTGAGAGACTTCCTATAGCATGAGATGTGATATCCAAGTCCTTCCCATTCCAATCCTGAGACCCTTCCTATAACATCAGATGTGATATCCAACTCCTTCCCATTCCAACCTGAGACCCTTCCTATAGCATGAGATGGGATATCCAACTCCTTCCAAATCCAATCCTGATACCCTTCCGATAGCATGAGATGTGATATCCCAATGCTTCTACAAAACCTGAGACCCATACATGCCATGAGATGTGATATCAAACTCCTTCCCATTCCAATCCTGAGACCCTTCCGATAGCAGAGATGTGATATCTCAATGCTTCTAATACCAAACCTGAGATCCTTCCTATAACATCAGATGTGATCTCCAACTCCTTCCCATTCCAATCCTGAGACTCTTCCTATAGCATGAGATGTGATATCTCAATGCTTATACCAAACCTGAGACCCTTCCTATAGCATGAGATGTGATATCCAACTCCTTCCCATTCCAATCCTGAGACCCTTCCTATAGCATGAGATGTGATATCTCAATGCCTCTAATACCAAACCTGAGATCCTTCCTCTAACATGAAATGTGATATCGAACTCCTTCCCTTTCCAAACCTGAGAGCCTACCTATAGCATGAGATGTGATATCCAAGTCCTTGCCATTCCAATCCTTAGACCCTTCCTACAGCATGCAATATGATATCTCAATGATTCTAATAACAAACCTGAGACCCGTCCTATAACATGAGATGGGATATCCAACTCCTTCCCATTCCAATCCTGAGACACTTCCGATAGCAGAGATGTGATATCTCAATGCTTATACCAAACCTGAGACCCTTCCTATAGCATGAGATGTGATATCAAACTCCCGTTCCAAACCTGAGACCCTTCCTATAGCATATGTGATATACAACTCCTTCCCATTCCAAACATGAGACCCTTCCTATAGCAAGAATGTAATATCCAGCTCCTTCCCATTCCAATCCTGAGACCCTTCCTACAGCATGCGATGTGATATCTCAATGCTTCTAATACCAAACCTGAGACCCGCCCTATAACATGAGATGGGATATCCATCTCCTTCCCGTTCCAAACCTGAGACCCTTCCTATAGCATGAGATTTGATATCCAACTCCTTCCCATTCCAATCCTGAGACCCTTCCGATAGCATGAGATGTGATATCTCAATGCTTCTAATACCAAACCTGAGATCCTTCCTATAACATGAGATGTGATATCCAGGTCCTTCCCCTTCCAAACCTGAGACCCTCCCTTTAGCATGAGATGTGATATCCAACTCCTTCCCCTTCCAATCCTGAGACCCTTCTGATAGCATGAGATGTGATATCTCAATGCCTCTAATACCAAACCTGAGATCCTACCTCTAACATGAAATGTGATATCCAACTCCTTCCCTTTCCAAACCTGAGACCCTGCCTATAGCATGAGATGTGATATCCAAGTCCTTCCCATTCCAATCCTGAGACCCTTCCTATAGCATGAGATGTGATATCTCAATGCTTATACCAAACCTGAGACCCTTCCTATGGCATGAGATGTCATATACAACTCCTTCCCATTCCAATCCTGAGACCCTTCCTATAGCATGAGATGTGATGTCTCAATGCTTCTAATACCAAACCTGAGATCCTTCCTATAACATGAGATGTGATATCCAACTCCTTCCATTCCAATCCTGAGAAACGTCCTATAGCATGAGATGTGATATCTCAATGCTTATACCCAACCTGAGACCCTTCCTATAGCATGAGATGTGATATCCAACTACTTCCCATTCCAATCCTGAGACCCTTCCTATAGCATGAGATGTGATATCCAACTCCTTCCCTTTCCAAACCTGAGAGCCTATCTATAGCATGAGATGTGATATCCAAGTCCTTCCCATTCCAATCCTGAGACCCTTCCTATAGCATGAGATGTGATATCTCAATGCTTCTAATACCAAACCTGAGACCCTTCCTATAGCATGAGATGTGATATCCAACTACTTCCCATTCCAATCCTGAGACCCTTCCTATAGCATGAGATGTGATATCCAACTCCTTCCATTCCAATCCTGAGACCCGTCCTATAGCATGAGATGTGATATCTCAATGCTTATACCAAACCTGAGACCCTTCCTATAGCATGAGATGTGATATCCAACTACTTCCCATTCCAATCCTGAATCCCTTCCTATAGCATGAGATGTGATATCCAACTCCTTCCCTTTCCAAACCTGAGAGCCTATCTGTAGCATGAGATGGGATATCCAACTCCTTCCCATTCCAATCCTGAGACACTTCCGATAGCAGAGATGTGATATCTGAATGCTTATACCACACCTGAGACCCTTCCTATAACATGAGATGTGATATCCAACTCCTTCCCGTTCCAAACCTGAGACCCTTCCTTTAGCATGAGATGTGATATCCAGCTCCTTCCCATTCCAATCCTGAGACACTTCCGATAGCATGAGATGTGATATCTCAAAGCTTCTAATATCAAAACTGAGACCCTCCCTATAGCATGATATGTGATATCTAAGTCCTTCCCATTCCAAACTTGAGACCCTTCCTGTAGCATGAGATGTGATATCCAACTCCTTCCCATTCCAATCCTGAGACCCTTCCTATAGCATGAGAAGTGATATCCAAATCTTTCCCATTCCAATCCTGAGACTCTTCCTATAGCATGAGATGTGATATCTCCATGCTTATACCAAACCTGAGACCCTTCCTATAGCATGAGATGTGATATCCAATTTCTTCCCATTCCAATCCTGAGACCCTTCCTATAGCATGAGAAGTGATATCTCCATGCGTATACCAAACCTGAGACCCTTCCTATAGCATGAGATGTGATATCCAAATCTTTCCCATTCCAATCCTGAGACTCTTCCTATAGCATGAGATGTGATATCTCAATGCTTATGCCAAACCAGAGACCCGTCCTATAACATGAGATGGGATATCCAACTCCATCCCATTCCAATCCTGAGCCACTTCCGATAGCAGAGATGTGATATCTCAATGCTTATACCAAACCTGAGACCCTTCCTATAACATGAGATGTGATATCCAACTCATTCCCATTCCAAACCTGACACACTTCCTATAGCATATGTGATATCCAACTCCTTCCCATTCCAAACATGAGACCCTTCCTATAGCAAGAATGTAATATCCAACTCCTACCCATTCCAATACTGAGACCATTCCTATAGCATGAGATGTGATATATCAATGCCTCTAATACCAAACCTGAGATCCTTCCTATGACATGAAATGTGATATCCAAATCCTTCCCATTCCAAACCTGAGACCCTTCCTACAGCATGAGATGTGATATCTCAATGCTTCTAATATCAAACCTGAGACCCGTCCTATAACATGAGATGGGATATCCAACTCCTTCCCGTTCCAAACCTGATACTCTTCCTATAGCATGAGATGTGATATCCAATTCCTTCCCATCCCAATCCTGAGAAACCTCCGATAGCAGAGATGTGATATCTCAATGCTTATACCAAACCTGAGACTCTTCCTATGACATGAGATGTGATATCCAACTCCTTCCCGTTCCAAACCTGAGACCCTTCCTATAGCATGAGATGTGATATCCAACTCCTTCCCATTCCAATCCTGAGACCCTTCCGATAGCATGAGATGTGATATCTCAATGCTTCTAATACCAAACCTGAGATCCTTCCTATAACATGAGATGTGATATCCAACTCCTTCCCATTCCAATCCTGAGACCCTTCATATAGCATGAGAAGTGATATCTCCATGCTTATACCAAACCTGAGACCCTTCCTATAGCATGAGATGTGATATCCAACTCCTTCCCATTCCAATCCTGAGACCCTTCCTATAGCATGAGAAGTGATATCTCCATGCGTATACCAAACCTGAGACCCTTCCTATAGCATGAGATGTGATATCCAAATCCTTCCCATTCCAATCCTGAGACCCTTCCTATAGCATGAGATGTGATATCTCAATGCTTATACCAAACCAGAGACCCGTCCTATAACATGAGATGGGATATCCAACTCCTTCCCATTCCAATCCTGAGCCACTTCCAATAGCAGAGATGTGATATCTCAATGCTTCTACCAAACCTGAGACCCTTCCTACAACATGAGATGTGATATCCAACTCATTCCCGTTCCAAACCTTAGACACTTCCTATAGCATATGTGATATCCAACTCCTTCCCATTCCAAACATGAAACCCTTCTTATAGCAAGAATGTAATATCCAACTCCTACTCATTCCAATCCTGAGACCATTCCTATAGCATGAGATGTGATATATCAATGCTTCTAATACCAAACCTGAGATCCTTCCTATGACATGAAATGTGATATCCAAATCCTTCCCATTCCAAACCTGAGACCCTTCCTACAGCATGCGATGTGATATCTCAATGCTTCTAATATCAAACCTGAGACCCGTCCTATAACATGAGATGGGATATCCAACTCCTTCCCGTTCCAAACCTGATACCCTTCCTATAGCATGAGATGTGATATCCAATTCCTTCCCATCCCAATCCTGAGACACCTCCGATAGCAGAGATGTGATATCTCAATGCTTACACCAAACCTGAGACTCTTCCTATAACATGAGATGTGATATCCAACTCCTTCCCGTTCCAAACCTGAGACCCTTCCTATAGCATGAGATGTGATATCCAACTCCTTCCCATTCCAATCCTGAGACCCTTCCTATAACATGAGATGGGAATATCCAACTCCTTCCCATTCCAATCCTGAGACCCTTCCGATAGCAGAGATGTGATATCTCAATGCTTATACCAAACCTGAGATCCTTCCTATAACATGAGATGTGATATCCAACTCCTTCCCATTCCAATCCTGAGACCCTTCCTATAGCATGAGATGTGATATCTCACTGCTTATACCAAACCTGAGACCCTTCCTATAGCATGAGATGTGATATCCAACTCCTTCCCATTCCAATCCTGAGACCCTTCCTATAGCATGAGATGTTATATCTCAATGCTTCTAATACCAAACCTGAGACTCTTCCTATAACATGAGATGGGATATCCAACTCCTTCCCATTCCAAGCCTGAGAATCTTCCGATAGCAGAGATGTGATATCTCAAAGCTTATACCAAACCTGAGACCCTTCCTACGGCATGAGATGTCATATACAACACCTTCCCATTCCAATCCTGAGACCCTTCCTATAGCATGAGATGTGATATCTCACTGCTTATAACAAACCTTAGACCCTTCCTATAGCATGAGATGTGATATCCAACTCCTTCCCATCCCAATCCTGAGACACTTCCGATTGCAGAGATGTGATATCTCAATGCTTATACCAAACCTGAGACTCTTCCTATAACATGAGATGGGATATCCAACTCCTTCCCGTTCCAAACCTGAGACCCTTCCTATAGCATGAGATGTGATATCCAAGTCCTTCCCATTCCAATCCTGAGACCCTTCCTATAACATGAGATGTGATGTCTCAATGCTTCTAATACCAAACCTGAGATCTATCCTATAACATGAGATGTGATATCCAACTCCTTCCCATTCCAATCCTGAGACCCTTCCTATAGCATGAGATGTGATATCTCAATGCCTCTTTTCCAAACCTGAGATCCTACCTCTAACATGAAATGTGATATCCAACTCCTTCCCCTTCCAAACCTGAGAGCCTTCCTATAGCATGAGATGTGATATCCAAGTCCTTCCCATTCCAATCCCGAGACCCTTCCTATAACATCAGATGTGATATCCAACTCCTTCCCATTCCAACCTGAGACCCTTCCTATAGCTTGAGATGGGATATCCAACTCCTTCCCAATCCAATCCTGATACCCTTCCGATAGCATGAGATGTGATATCCCAATGTTTCTACAAAACCTGAGACCCATACATGGCATGAGATGTGATATCAAACTCCTTCCCATTCCAATCCTGAGACACTTCCTATATCATGAGATGTGATATCTCAATGCTTCTAATACCAAACCTGAGACTCTTCCTATAACATGAGATGGGATATCCAACTCCTTCCCATTCCAATCCTGAGACCCTTCCGATAGCAGAGATGTGATATCTCAATGCTTCTAATACCAAACCTGAGATCCTTCCTATAACATTAGATGTGATCTCCAAATCCTTCCCATTCCAATCCTGAGACCCTTCCTATAGCATGAGATGTGATATCTCAATGCCTCTAATACCAAACCTGAGATCCTTCCTCTAACATGAAATGTGATATCCAACTCCTTCCCTTTCCAAACCTGAGAGCCTACCTATAGCATGAGATGTGATATCCAAATCCTTCCCATTCCAATCCTTAGACCCTTCCTACAGCATGCAATATGATATGTCAATGATTCTAATAACAAACCTGAGACCCGTCCTATAACATGAGATGGGATATCCAACTCCTTCCCATTCCAATCCTGAGACACTTCCGATAGCAGAGATGTGATATCTCAATGCTTATACCAAACCTGAGACCCTTCCTATAGCATGAGATGTGATATCCAACTCCTTCCCAGTCCAAACCTGAGACCCTTCCTATAGCATATGTGATATCCAACTCCTTCCCATTCCAAACATGAGACCCTTCCTATAGCAAGAATGTAATATCCAACTCCTTCCCATTCCAATCCTGAGACCCTTCCTACAGCATGCGATGTGATATCTCAATGCTTCTAATACCAAACCTGAGACCCGTCCTATAACATGAGATGGGATATCCAACTCCTTCCCGTTCCAGACCTGAGACCCTTCCTATAGCATGAGATGTGATATCCAACTCCTTCCCATCCCAATCCTGAGACACTTCCGATTGCAGAGATGTGATATCTCAATGCTTATACCAAACCTCAGACTCTTCCTATAAAATGAGATGGGATATCCAACTCCTTCCTGTTCCAAACCCGAGACCCTTCCTATAGCATGAGATGTGATATCCAACTCCTTCCCATTCCAATCCTGAGGCCCTTCCGATAGCATGAGATGTGATATCTCAATGCCTCTAATACCAAACTTGAGATACTTCCGATAGCATGAGATGTGATATCTCAATGCTTCTAATACCAAACCTGAGATCCTTCCTATAACATGAGATGTGATATCCAAGTCCTTCCCCTTCCAAACCTGAGACCCTCCCTTTAGCGTGAGATGTGATATCCAACTCCTTCCCATTCCAATCCTGAGACCCTTCTGATAGCATGAGATGTGATATCTCAATGCCTCTAATACCAAAACTGAGATCCTACCTCTAACATGAAATGTGATATCCAACTCCTTCCCTTTCCAAACCTGAGACCCTGCCTATAGCATGAGATGTGATATCCAAGTCCTTCCCATTCCAATCCTGAGACCCTTCCTATAGCATGAGATGTGATATCTCAATGCTTATACCAAACCTGAGACCCTTCCTATGGCATGAGATGTCATATACAACTCCTTCCCATTCCAATCCTGAGACCCTTCCTATAGCATGAGATGTGATATCTCAATGCTTATACCAAATCTGAGACCCTTCCTATAGCATGAGATGTGATATCCAACTTCTTCCCATTCCAATCCTGAGACCCTTCCTATAATATGAGATGTGATGTCTCAATGCTTCTAATACCAAACCTGAGATCTTTCCTATAACATGAGATGTGATATCCAACTCCTTCCCAATCCAATCCTGAGACCCTTCCTATAGTATGAGATGTGATATCTCAATGCTTATACCAAACCTGAGACCCTTCCTATAGCTTGAGATGTGATATCCAACTCCTTCCCATTCCAATCCTGAGACCCTTCCTATAGCATGAGATGTGATATCTCAATGCCTCTAATACCAAACCTGAGATCCTTCCTCTAACATGAAATGTGATATCCAACTCCGTCTCCTTCCAAACCTGAGAGCCTTCCTATAGCATGAGATATGATATCCAAGTCCTTCCCATTCCAATCCTGAGACCCTTCCTATAACATGAGATGTGATATCCAACTCCTTCCCATTCCAACCTGAGACCCTTCCTATAGCATGAGATGGGATATCCAACTCCTTCCAAATCCAATCCTGATACCCTTCTGATAGCATGAGATGTGATATCCCAATGCTTCTACCAAACCTGAGACCCATACTATGGCATGAGATGTGATATCAAACTCCTTCCCATTCCAATCCTGAGACCCTTCCTATAGCTTGAGATGTGATATCCAACTCCTTCCCATTCCAATTCTGAGACCCTTCCTATACCATGAGACTTGATATCTCAATGCTTCTAATACCAAACCTGAGACTCGTCCTATAACATGAGATGTGATATCCAAAACCTTCCCCTTCCAAACCTTAGACCCTTCCTTTATCATGAGATGTGATATCCAACTCCTTCCCATTCCAATCCTGAGACCCTTCCAATATCATGTGATTTGTTTTCTCAATGCTTCTAATATCAAACTTGAGACCCTCCCTATGGCATGAGATGTGACATCCAAGTCCTTCCCATTCCAATCCTGAGACCCTTCCTATAGCATGAGATGTGATATCTCAATGCTTCTAATACCAAACCTGAGACCCTTCCTATAACATGAGATGGGATATCCAACTCCTTCCCATTCCAATCCTGAGACCCTTCCGATAGCAGAGATGTGTATCAAAACTGAGACCCTCCCTATAGTATGAGATGTGATATCTAAATCCTTCCCATTCCTATCCTGAGACCCTTCCGATAGCAGAGATGTGATATCTCAATGCTTATACCAAACCTGATAACCCTTCCTATGGCATGAGATGTGATATCCAACTCCTTGCCATTCCAATCCTGAGTTCCTTCCTATAGCATGAGATGTGATATCTCAATGCTTCTATCAAACCTGAGACCCTTCCTTTAGCATGAGATGTGATATCCAACTCCTTGCCATTCCAATCCTGAGACCCTTCCTATAACATGAGACGTGGTATCCAACTCCTTCCCATTCCAATCCTGAGTTCCTTCCTATAGCATGAGATGTGATATCTCAATGCTTCTATCAAAACTGAGACCCTTCCTATAGCATGAGATGTGATATCTCAATGCTTCTAATACCAAACCTGAGATCCTTCCTATAACATGACATGTGATATCCAACTCCTTCCCATTCCAAACCCGAGACCCTTCCGATAGCATGAGATGTGATATCTCAATGCTTCAAAAACCAAACAATAGAACCATCCTATAACATGAGATGTGAAATCCAAATTCTTCCCTTCCCAAACCTGAGACTCTTCCTATAGCATGAGATGTGATATCTCAATGCTTCTACCAAACCTGAAACCCTTCCTATAGCATGAGATGTGATATCCAACTCCTTCCCATTCCAATCCTGAGACACTTCCTATAGCATGAGATGTGATATCACAATGCTTCTAATACCAAACCTGAGACCCCTCCTATAACATGAGATGTGATATCCAAATCCTTCCCCTTCCAAACCTGAGACCCTTCCTTTAGCATGAGATGTGATATCCAGCTCCTCCCATTCCAATCCTGAGACCCTTCCGATAGCATGAGATGTGATATCTCAATGCTTCTGATATCAAAACTGAGACCCTCCCTATAGCATGAGATGTGATATCTAAGTCCTTCCCATTCCAATCCTGAGACCCTTCCGATAGCAGAGATGTGATATTTCAATGCTTATACCAAACCTGAGACCCTTCCTATAGCATGAGATATGATATCCAATTCCTTCCGATTCCAATCCTGAGACCCTTCCTATAGCATGAGATGTGATATCGCAATGCTTCTACCAAAACTGAGACCCTTCCTTTAGCATGAGATGTGATATCCAACTCCTTCCCATTCCAATCATGGGACCCTTCCTATAGCATGAGATGTGATATCTCAATGCTTCTAATACCAAACCTGAGATCCTTCCTATAACATGAGATGTGATATCCAACTCCTTCCCATTCCAATCATGAGACCCTTCCTATAGCATGAGATGTGATATCTCAAAGCTTCTAATACCAAACCTGAGATCCTTCCGATAGCATGAGATGTGATATCTCAATGCTTCTAATACCAAACCTGAGATCCTTCCTATAACATGAGATGTGATATCCAAATCCTTCCCCTTCCAAACCTGAGACCCACCCTTTAGCATGAGATGTGATATCCAACTCCTTCCCATTCCAATCCTGATACCCTTCTGATAGCATGAGATGTGATATCGCAATGCCTCTAATACCAAACCTGAGATCCTACCTCTAACATGAAATGTGATATCCAACTCCTTCCCTTTCCAAACCTGAGAGCCTTCCTACAACATGAGATGTGATATCCAAGTCCTTCCCATTCCAATCCTGAGACCCTTCCTATAGCATGAGATGGGATATCCAACTCCTTCCAAATCTAATCCTGATACCCTTCCGATAGCATGAGATGTGATATCCCAATGCTTCTACAAAACCTGAGACCCATACCATGGCATGAGATGTGATATCAAACTCCCGTCCTATACCATGAGACTTGATATCTCAATGCTTCTAATACCAAACCTGAGACCGGTCCAATAACATGAGATGTGATATCCAAATCCTTCCCCTTCCAAACCTTAGACCCTTCCTGTATCATGAGATGTGATATCCAAGTCCTTCCCATTCCATTCCTGAGACCCTTCCTATAGCATGAGATGTGATATCTCAATGCTTCTAATACCAAACCTGAGACCCTTCCTATAACATGAGATGTGATATCCAAGTCCTTCCCATTCCAATCCTGAGACCCTTCCGATAGCAGAGATGTGATATCTCAATGCTTATACCAAACCTGAGACCCTTCCGATAGCATGAGATGTGATATCTCAATGCTTCTAATACCAAACCTGAGATCCTTCCTATAACATGAGATGTAATGTCCAAATCCTTCCCCTTCCAAACCTTAGACCCTCCCTTTAGCATGAGATGTGATATCTAACTCCTTCCCATTCCAATCCTGAGACCCTTCTGATGGCAAGAGATGTGATATCTCAATGCCTCTAATACCAAACCTGAGATCCTACCTCTAACATGAAATGTGATATCCAACTCCTTCCCCTTCCAACCCTGAGAGCCTTCCTATAGAATGAGATGTGATATCCAAGTCCTTCCCATTCCAATCCTGAGACCCTTCCTATAACATGAGATGTGATATCCAACTCCTTCCCATTCCAACCTTAGACCCTGCCTATAGCATGTGATGTGATATCCCAATGCTTCTACAAAACCTGAGACCCATACCATGGCATGAGATGTGATATCAAACTCCTTCCCATTCCAATCCTGAGACCCTTTCTATAGCTTGAGATGTGATATCCAACTCCTTCCCATTCCAATTCTGAGACCCGTCCTATACCATGAGACTTGATATCTCTATGCTTCTAATACCAAACCTGAGACCGGTCCTATAACATGAGATGTGATACCCAAATCCTTCCCAGTCCAAACCTGAGACCCTTCCGATAGCAGAGATGTGATATCTCAATGCTCATACCAAACCTGATGACCCATCCTATGGCATGAGATGTGATATCCAACTCCTTCCCATTGCAATCCTGAGTTCCTTCCTATAGCATGAGATGTGATATCTCAATGCTTCTATCAAACCTGAGACCCTTCCTTTAGCATGAGATGTGATATCCAACTCCTTGCCATTCCAATCCTGAGACCCTTCCTATAACATGAGACATGATATCCAACTCTGTCCCATTCCAATCCTGAGACTCCTCCTATAGCATGAGATGTGATATCTCAATGCTTCTAATACCAAACATGGGACCCGTCCTATAACATGAGATATGATATCCAACTCCTTCCCATTGCAATCCTGAGTTCCTTCCTATAGCATGAGATGTGATATCTCAATGCTTCTATCAAACCTGAGACCCTTCCTTTAGCATGAGATGTGATATCCAACTCCTTGCCATTCCAATCCTGAGACCCTTCCTATAACATGAGACATGATATCCAACTCTGTCCCATTCCAATCCTGAGACTCCTCCTATAGCATGAGATGTGATATCTCAATGCTTCTAATACCAAACATGGGACCCGTCCTATAACATGAGATATGATATCCAAATCCTTCCCATTCCAATCCTGAAACCCTTCCTATAGCATGAGATGTGATAGCTCAATGTTTCTAATAAAAAACCTGAGGCCCTTCCTATAGCAAGAGATGTGATATCCAAATCCTTCCCATTCCAATCCTGAGACCCTTCCTATAACGAGATGTGATATCCAACGCCTTCCCATTCCAACCTGAGACACTTCCTATGGCATGAGAAGGGATATCCAAATCCTTCCCATTCCAATCCTGAGATCCTTCCTAAAACATGATGTGATATCCAATTCCTTCCCATTCCAAACCTGAGACCCTTCCTATTGGATGAGATGTGATATCCAACTCCTTCCCATTCCAATCCTGAGACCCTTCCTATACCATGAGATGTGATATCTCAATGCTTCTAATACCAAACCTGGGACCCGCCCTATAACATGAGATATGATATCCAAATCCTTCCCCTTCCAAACCTGAGACCCTTCTTTTAGCATGAGATGTGATATCTAAATCCTTCCCATTCCAATCCTGAAACCCTTCCTATAGCATGAGATGTGATATCTCAATGTTTCTAATAAAAAACCTGAGACCCTTCCTATAGCAAGAGATGTGATATCCAAATCCTTCCCATTTCAATCTTGAGACCCTTCCTATAACGAGATGTGATATCCAACTCCTTCCCATTCCAACCTGAGACACTTCCTATAGCATGAGAAGGGATATCCAAATCCTTCCCATTCCAATCCTGAGATCCTTCCTATAACATGATGTGATATCCAATTCCTTCCCATTCCAAACCTGAGACCCTTCCTATTGGATGAGATGTGATATCCAACTCCTTCCCATTCCAATCCTGAGACCCTTCCTATAACATGAGATGTGATGTCTCAATGCTTCTAATACCAAACCTGAGATCCTTCCTATGGCATGAGATGTCATATAAAGCTCCTTCCCATTCCATTCCTGAGACCCTTCCTATAGCATGAGATGTGATATCCAACTCCTTCCCATTCCAATCCTGAGACCCTTCCTATAGCATGAGATGTGATATCTCAATGCTTCTAATACCAAACCCGAGATCCTTCCTATAACATGAGATGTGATATCCAAATCCTTCCCATTCCAACCTGAGACCCTTCCGATAGCATGAGATTTGATATCCCAATGCTTCTACCAAACCTGAGACCCATACTATTGCATGAGATGTGATATCAAACTCCTTCCCATTCCAATCCTGAGACCCTTCCTATAGCTTGAGATGTGATATCCAACTCCTTCCCATTCCAATTCTGAGACCCTTCCTATACCATGAGACTTGATATCGCAATGCTTCTAATACCAAACCTGAGACCCGTCCTATAACATGAGATGTGATACCCAAATCCTTCCCCTTTCCAAACCTGAGACCCTTCCGATAGCAGAGATGTGATATCTCAATGCTCATACCAAACCTGATGACCCATCCTATGGCATGAGATGTGATATCCAACTCCTTCCCATTGCAATCCTGAGTTCCTTCCTATAGCATGAGATGTGATATCTCAATGCTTCTATCAAACCTGAGACCCTTCCTTTAGCATGAGATGTGATATCCAACTCCTTGCCATTCCAATCCTGAGACCCTTCCTATAACATGAGACATGATATCCAACTCTGTCCCATTCCAATCCTGAGACTCCTCCTATAGCATGAGATGTGATATCTCAATGCTTCTAATACCAAACATGGGACCCGTCCTATAACATGAGATATGATATCCAAATCCTTCCCCTTCCAAACCTGAGACCCTTCCTTTAGCATGAGATGTGATATCCAAATCCTTCCCATTCCAATCCTGAAACCCTTCCTATAGCATGAGATGTGATAGCTCAATGTTTCTAATAAAAAACCTGAGGCCCTTCCTATAGCAAGAGATGTGATATCCAAATCCTTCCCATTCCAATCCTGAGACCCTTCCTATAACGAGATGTGATATCCAACGCCTTCCCATTCCAACCTGAGACACTTCCTATAGCATGAGAAGGGATATCCAAATCCTTCCCATTCCAATCCTGAGATCCTTCCTAAAACATGATGTGATATCCAATTCCTTCCCATTCCAAACCTGAGACCCTTCCTATTGGATGAGATGTGATATCCAACTCCTTCCCATTCCAATCCTGAGACCCTTCCTATACCATGAGATGTGATATCTCAATGCTTCTAATACCAAACCTGGGACCCGCCCTATAACATGAGATATGATATCCAAATCCTTCCCCTTCCAAACCTGAGACCCTTCTTTTAGCATGAGATGTGATATCTAAATCCTTCCCATTCCAATCCTGAAACCCTTCCTATAGCATGAGATGTGATATCTCAATGTTTCTAATAAAAAACCTGAGACCCTTCCTATAGCAAGAGATGTGATATCCAAATCCTTCCCATTTCAATCTTGAGACCCTTCCTATAACGAGATGTGATATCCAACTCCTTCCCATTCCAACCTGAGACACTTCCTATAGCATGAGAAGGGATATCCAAATCCTTCCCATTCCAATCCTGAGATCCTTCCTATAACATGATGTGATATCCAATTCCTTCCCATTCCAAACCTGAGACCCTTCCTATTGGATGAGATGTGATATCCAACTCCTTCCCATTCCAATCCTGAGACCCTTCCTATAACATGAGATGTGATGTCTCAATGCTTCTAATACCAAACCTGAGATCCTTCCTATGGCATGAGATGTCATATAAAGCTCCTTCCCATTCCAATCCTGAGACCCTTCCTATAGCATGAGATGTGATATCCAACTCCTTCCCATTCCAATCCTGAGACCCTTCCTATAGCATGAGATGTAATATCTCAATGCTTCTAATACCAAACCCGAGATCCTTCCTATAACATGAGATGTGATATCCAAATCCTTCCCATTCCAACCTGAGACCCTTCCGATAGCATGAGATTTGATATCCCAATGCTTCTACCAAACCTGAGACCCATACTATGGCATGAGATGTGATATCAAACTCCTTCCCATTCCAATCCTGAGACCCTTCCTATAGCTTGAGATGTGATATCCAACTCCTTCCCATTCCAATTCTGAGACCCTTCCTATACCATGAGACTTGATATCGCAATGCTTCTAATACCAAACCTGAGACCCGTCCTATAACATGAGATGTGATATCCAAATCCTTCCCCTTCCAAACCTTAGACCCTTCCTTTATCATGAGATGTGATATCAAACTCCTTCACATTCCAATCCTGAGACCCTTCCGATATCATGAGATTTTTTATCTCAAAGCTTCTGATATCAAACTTGAGACCCTCCCTATATCATGAGATGTGACATCCAAGTCCTTCCCATTCCAATCCTGAGACGCTTCCTATAGCATGAGATTTGATATCTCAATGCTTCTAATACCAAACCTGAGACCCTTCCTATAACATGAGATGGGATATCCAACTCCTTCCCATTCCAATCCTGAAACTCTTCCGATAGCAGAGATGTGATATCTCAATGCTTATACAAAACCTGAGATCCTTCCTATGGCATGAGATGTCATATAAAACTCCTTCCCATTCCATTCCTGAGACCCTTCCTATAGCATGAGATGTGATATCCAACTCCTTTCCATTCCAATCCTGAGACCCTTCCTATAGCATGAGATGTGATATCTCAATGCTTCTAATACCAAACCTGAGATCCTTCCTATAACATGAGATGTGATATCCAAATCCTTCCCATTCCAACCTGAGACCCTTCCGATAGCATGAGATGTGATATCCCAATGCTTCTACCAAACCTGAGACCCTTCCTATAGCTTGAGATGTGATATCCAACTCCTTCCCATTCCAATTCTGAGACCCTCCTATACCATGAGACTTGATATCGCAATGCTTCTAATACCAAACCTGAGACCCGTCCTATAACATGAGATGTGATATCCAAATCCTTCCCCTTCCAAACCTTAGACCCTTCCTTTATCATGAGATGTGATATCCAACTCCTTCACATTCCAATCCTGAGACCCTTCCGATATCATGAGATTTGTTATCTCAAAGCTTCTGATATCAAACTTGAGACCCTCCCTATAGCATGAGATGTGACATCCAAATCCTTCCCATTCCAATCCTGAGACGCTTCCTATAGCATGAGATGTGATATCTCAATGCTTCTAATACCAAACCTGAGATCCTTCCTATAACATGAGATGTGATATCCAACTCCTTCCCATTCCAAACCTGAGACCCTTCCGATATCATGAGATGTGATATCTCAATGCTTCAAAAACCAAACATGAGAACCATCCTATAACATAAGATGTGAGATCCAAATCCTTCCCTTCCCAAACCTGAGACTCTTCCTATAGCATGAGATGTGATATCTCAATGCTTCTACCAAACCTGAAACCCTTCCTATAGCATGAGATGTGATATCAAACTCCTTCCCATTCAATGTGATATCCAACTCTGTCCCATTCCAATCCTGAGACCCTTCCTATACCATGAGATGTGATATTTCAATGCTTCTAATACCAAACCTGAGACCGGTCCTAAAACATGAGACGTGAGATCCAAATCCTTCCCCTTCCAAACCTGAGACCCTTCCTATAGCATGAGATGTAATATATTAATGCTTCTAAAACCAAACCTGAGAACCATCCTATAACATGTGAAATCCAAATCCTTCCCTTTCCAAACCTGAGACCCTTCCGATAGCATGAGATGTGATATCTCAATGCTACTAAAACCAAACATGAGAACCATCCTATAACATGAGATGTGAAATCCGAATCCTTCCCTTTCCAAACCTGAGACCCTTCCTATAGCTTGAGATGTGATATCAAACTCCTTCCCATTCCAATCCTGAGATAGCTTGAGATGTGATAGCCAACTCCTTCCCATTCCAATCCTGAGACCCTTCCTATACCATGAGATGTGATATCTCAATGCTTCTAATACCAAACCTGAGACCCGTCCTAAAACATGAGATGTGAGATCCAAATCCTTCCCCTTCCAAACCTGAGACCCTTCCTATAGCTTGAGATGTGATATCAAACTCCTTCCCATTCCAATCCCGAGATAGCTTGAGATGTGATATCCAACTCCATCCCATTCCAATCCTGAGACCCTTCCGATAGCATGAGATGTGATAGCTCAATGCTTTTAATATCAAAACTGAGACCCTCCCTATAGTATGAGATGTGATATCTAAGTCCTTCCAATTCCTATCCTGAGACCCTTCCGATAGCAGAGATGTGATATCTCAATGCTTATACCAAACCTGATGACCCATCCTATGGTATGAGATGTGATATCCAACTCCTTCCCATTGCAATCCTGAGTTCCTTCCTATAGCATGAGATGTGATATCTCAATGCTTCTATCAAACCTGAGCCCCTTCCTTTAGCATGAGATGTGATATCCAACTCTTTGCCATTCCAATCCTGAGACCCTTCCTATAACATGAGACGTGATATCCAACTCCTTCCCATTCCAATCCTGAGACTCCTCCTATAGCATGAGATGTGATATCTCAATGCTTCTAATACCAAACATGGGACCCACCCTATAACATGAGATATGATATCCAAATCCTTCCCCTTCCAAACCTGAGACCCTTCCTTTAGCATGAGATGTGATATCCAAATCCTCCCATTACAATCCTGAAACCCTTCCTATAGCATGAGATGTGATAGCTCAATGTTTCTAATAAAAAACCTGAGACCCTTCCTATAGCAAGAGATGTGATATCCAAATCCTTCCCATTCCAATCCTGAGACCCTTCCTATAACGAGATGTGATATCCAACTCCTTCCCATTCCAACCTGGGACACTTCCTATAGCATGAGAAGGGATATCCAAATCCTTCCCATTCCAATCCTGAGATCCTTCCTATAACATGATGTGATATCCAATTCCTTCCCATTCCAAACATGAGACCCTTCCTATTGGATGAGATGTGATATCCAACTCCTTCCCATTCCAATCCTGAGACCCTTCCTATACCATGAGATGTGATATCTCAATGCTTCTAATACCAAACCTGGGACCCGCCCTATAACATGAGATATGATATCCAAATCCTTCCCCTTCCAAACCTTAGACCCTTCCTTTAGCATGGTATGTGATATCCAAATCCTTCCCATTCCAATCCTGAAACCCTTCCTATAGCATGAGATGTGATATCTCAATGTTTCTAATAAAAAACCTGAGACCCTTCCTATAGAAAGAGATGTGATATCCAAATCCTTCCCATTTCAATCTTGAGACCCTTCCTATAGCATGAGATGTGATATCCAACTCCTTCCCAATCCAATCCTGAGACCCTTCCGATAGCATGAGAAGGGATATCCAACTCCTTCCCAATCCAATCCTGAGACCCTTCCGATAGCAGAGATGTGATATCTCAATGCTTATACCAAACCTGAGACCCTACCTTTAGTATGATGTGATATCCAAATCCTTCACATTCCAATCCTGAGACCCTTCCTATAGCATGAGATGTGATATCTCAATGCTTCTAATACCAAACCTGAGATCCTTCCTATAGCATGAGATTTGATATCTCAATGCTTCTAAAAACAAACATGAGAACCATCCTATAACGAGATGTGAAATCCCAATCCTTCCCTTCCCAAACCTGAGACCCTTCCTATAGCTCGAGATGTGATATCAAACTCCTTCCCATTCCAATCCTGAGAAAGCTTGAGATGTGATATCCAACTCCTTCCCATTCCAATCCTGAGACCCTTATTATACCATGAGATGTGATATCTCAAGGCTTCTAATACCAAACCTGAGACCCGTCCTAAAACATGAGATGTGAGATCCAAATTATTCCCCTTCCAAACCTGAGACCTTTCCTTTAGCATATGTGATATCCAACTCCTTCCCATTCCAATCCTGAGACCCTTCCGATAGCATGAGATGTGATATCTCAATGCTTCTAATATCAAACCTGAGACCCTCCCTATAGCATGAGATGTGATATCCAACTCCTTCATTATTCTCAACACGGCTCTAAGCCACAGGTGGGGATATGCAAACTTCTTACTCCGTGGAGCAATATCTGTTATCTACAAAAAGAAGTTACCAAAAAGTGCCAACCACACATGGGTATCCTGTCTAATAGTCAGAAATTACTATGATCCTCAAAAAAATACAATTTTTATTAGTTGAACCAAAGTTCATTAAAAAACATCATTAAAAATGATCATATCACATCACATAAAATAATCTGGTCTGAAACCCACACAAGTGAAAACAGCTTAAATCAAGTTCAAGATTCAATTCAGTGTCTAGTCAAACCCATGTGGGTTAGTCACACTAAGTTTCCTTAACTCATGATGTCATTCTGATTATTGCACATTTTGATTTATCAGATTCCCAACTTGTACAAGTTTCTGTCCCATTCACACAACAATGTAGGACATTCTTCAGGGGCAAGTAGTGTCTTGTGTCGATTCTGTTCAAGATGCAACCATATTATCAAATTTCCGTCTTCTTTGAAAAGACGATGTACCCTCTCTGACTCGAGGGTTCACTATACTGGAGTCCTTTCTAACCGTGAATGGTTAATTTGCTGGCAAAATTCCAATTTTTCAGAACTTGATGCCTTATCTCCTCTCTCTTCTGACTTATGTGTCTGAATTAGGGGAAGGACGATTTCTATCTCCAATGCGTCTTGCTCAAAGACTCGTAGTCCCTTCCCATCCGGACCCTCACTAAATGGGATATCTTCTTTACTTTAGTAGCTTTTGCTGAACATGACCAAACACCTAACGTATTCCTGTCTCGGTCCCCGGAAGTGCTGCCTTCTCCTCCTCCGCAGACTCGGGGCTCCTCCTCGCCGCTGCTGCTGCTGCTTCCCGCCTTCCCAGATCCAGGGGGTTCAGGGGGTTCAGGCTCGCAGAGGCGCTGCACATCCGCCCACTCTCCTTGCCATTCCAATCCTGAGACCCTTCCTATAACATGAGATGTGATATCCAACTCCTTCCCATTCCAATCCTGAGACTCCTCCTATAGCATGAGATGTGACATCTCAATGCTTCTAATACCAAACCTGGGACCCGTCCTATAACATGAGATGTGATATCCAAATCCTTCCCCTTCCAAAACCTGAGACCCTTCCTTTAGCATGAGATGTGATATCCAAATCCTTCCCATTCCAATCCTGAAACCCTTCCTATAGCATGAGATGTGATAGCTCAATGTTTCTAATAAAAAACCCGAGACCCTTCCTATAGCAAGAGATGTGATATCCAAATCCTTCCCATTCCAATCCTGAGACCCTTCCTATAACGAGATGTGATATCCAACTCCTTCCCATTCCAACCTGAGACACTTCCTATAGCATGAGAAGGGATATTCAAATCCTTCCCATTCCAATCCTGAGATCCTTCCTATAACATGATGTGATATCCAATTCCTTCCCATTCCAAACCTGAGACCCTTCCTATTGGATGAGATGTGATATCCAACTCCTTCCCATTCCAATCCTGAGACCCTTCCTATACCATGAGATGTGATATCTCAATGCTTCTAATACCAAACCTGGGACCCGCCCTATAACATGAGATATGATATCCAAATCCTTCCCCTTCCAAACCTGAGACCCTTCCTTTAGCATGAGATGTGATATCCAAATCCTTCCCATTCCAATCCTGAAACCCTTCCTATAGCATGAGATGTGATAGCTCAATGTTTCTAATAAACAACCTGAGACCCTTCCTATAGCAAGAGATGTGATATCCAAATCCTTCCCATTCCAATCCTGAGACCCTTCCTATAACGAGATGTGATATCCAACGCCTTCCCATTCCAACCTGAGACACTTCCTATAGCATGAGAAGGGATATCCAAATCCTTCCCATTCCAATCCTGAGATCCTTCCTATTACATGATGTGATATCCAATCCCTTCCCATTCCAAACCTGAGACCCTTCCTATTGGATGAGATGTGATATCCAACTCCTTCCCATTCCAATCCTGAGACCCTTCCTATACCATGAGATGTGATATCTCAATGCTTCTAATACCAAACCTGGGACCCGCCCTATAACATGAGATATGATATCCAAATCCTTCCCCTTCCAAACCTGAGACCCTTCCTTTAGTATGAGATGTGATATCCAAATCCTTCCCATTCCAATCCTGAAACCCTTCCTATAGCATGAGATGTGATATCTCAATGTTTCTAATAAAAAACCTGAGACCCTTCCTATAGCAAGAGATGTGATATCCAAATCCTTCCCATTTCAATCTTGAGACCCTTCCTATAGCATGAGATGTGATATCCAACTCCTTCCCATTCCAACCTGAGACCCTTCCTATAGCATGAGAAGGGATATCCAACTCCTTCCCAATCCAATCCTGAGACCCTTCCGATAGCAGAGATTTGATATGTCAATGCTTATACCAAACCTGAGACCCTACCTTTAGTATGATGTGATATCCAAATCCTTCATATTCCAATCCTGAGACCCTTCCTATAGCATGAGATGTGATATCTCAATGCTTCTAATACCAAACCTGAGATCCTTCCTATAAAATGAGATGTGATATCCAACTCCTTCCCATTCCAAACCTGAGACCCTTCCAATAGTATGAGATTTGATATCTCAATGCTTCTAAAAACAAACATGAGAACCATCCTATAACGAGATGTGAAATCCTAATCCTTCCCTTCCCAAACCTGAGACCCTTCCTATAGCTCGAGATGTGATATCAAACTCCTTCCCATTCCAATCCTGAGATAGCTTGAGATGTGATATCCAACTCCTTCCCATTCCAATCCTGAGACCCTTATTATACCATGAGATGTGATATCTCAAGGCTTCTAATACCAAACCTGAGACCCGTCCTAAAACATGAGATGTGAGATCCAAATCCTTCCCCTTCCAAACCTGAGACCTTTCCTTTAGCATATGTGATATCCAACTCCTTCCCATTCCAATCCTGAGACCCTTCCGATAGCATGAGATGTGATATCTCAATGCTTCTAATATCAAACCTGAGACCCTCCCTATAGCATGAGATGTGATATCCAACTCCTTGCCATTCCAATCCTGAGACCCTTCCTATAACATGAGACGTGATATCCAACTCCTTCCCATTCCAATCCTGAGACTCCTCCTATAGCATGAGATGTGATATCTCAATGCTTCTAATACCAAACCTGGGACCCGTCCTATACCATGAGATGTGATATCCAAATCCTTCCCCTTACAAACCTGAGACCCTTCCTTTAGCATGAGATGTGATATCCAAATCCTTCCCATTCCAATCCTGAAACCCTTCCTATAGCATGAGATGTGACAGCTCAATGTTTCTAATAAAAAACCTGAGACCCTTCCTATAGCAAGAGATGTGATATCCAAATCCTTCCCATTCCAATCCTGAGACCCTTCCTATAACGAGATGTGATATCCAACTCCTTCCCATTCCAACCTGAGATCCTTCCTATAACATGATGTGATATCCAATTCCTTCCCATTCCAAACCTGAGACCCTTCCTATTGGATGAGATGTGATATCCAACTCCTTCCCATTCCAATCCTGAGACCCTTCCTATAACATGAGATGTGATGTCTCAATGCTTCTAATACCAAACCTGAGATCCTTCCTATGGCATGAGATGTCATATAAAGCTCCTTCCCATTCCATTCCTGAGACCCTTCCTATAGCATGAGATGTGATATTCAACTCCTTCCCATTCCAATCCTGAGACCCTTCCTATAGCATGAGATGTGATATCTCAATGCTTCTAATACCAAACCCGAGATCCTTCCTATAACATGAGATGTGATATCCAAATCCTTCCCATTCCAACCTGAGACCCTTCCGATAGCATGAGATGTGATATCCCAATGCTTCTACCAAACCTGAGACCCATACTATGGCATGAGATGTGATATCAAACTCCTTCCCATTCCAATCCTGAGACCCTTCCTATAGCTTGAGATGTGATATCCAACTCCTTCCCATTCCAATTCTGAGACCCTTCCTATACCATGAGACTTGATATCGCAATGCTTCTAATACCAAACCTGAGACCCGTCCTATAACATGAGATGTGATATCCAAATCCTTCCCCTTCCAAACCTTAGACCCTTCCTTTATCATGATATGTGATATCAAACTCCTTCACATTCCAATCCTGAGACCCTTCCGATATCATGAGATTTTTTATCCCAAAGCTTCTGATATCAAACTTGAGACCCTCCCTATAGCATGAGATGTGACATCCAAGTCCTTCCCATTCCAATCCTGAGACGCTTCCTATAGCATGAGATGTGATATCTCAATGCTTATACCAAACCTGATAACCCTTCCTATGGCATGAGATGTGATATCCAACTCCTTCCCATTCCAATCCTGAGTTCCTTCCTATAGCATGAGATGTGATATCTCAATGCTTCTATCAAACCTGAGACCCTTCCTTTAGCATGAGATGTGATATCCAACTCCTTGCCATTCCAATCCTGAGATGCTTCCTATAGCATGAGATGTGATATCTCAATGCTTCTAATACCAAACCTGAGATCCTTCCTATAACATGAGATGGGATATCCAACTCCTTCCCATTTCAATCCTGAGACTCTTCCGATAGCAGAGATGTGATATCTCAATGCTTATACCAAACCTGAGATCCTTCCTATGGCATGAGATGTCATATAAAACTCCTTCCCATTCCATTCCTGAGACCCTTCCTATAGCATGAGATGTGATATCTCAATGCTTCTAATACCAAACCTGAGATCCTTCCTATTACATGAGATGTGATATCCAACTCCTTCCCATTCCAATTCTGAGACCCTCCTATACCATGAGACTTGATATCGCAATGCTTCTAATACCAAACCTGAGACCCGTCCTATAACATGAGATGTGATATCCAAATCCTTCCCCTTCCAAACCTTAGACCCTTCCTTTATCATGAGATGTGATATCCAACTCCTTCACATTCCAATCCTGAGTCCCTTCCGATATCATGAGATTTGTTATCTGAAAGCTTCTGATATCAAACTTGAGACCCTCCCTATAGCATGAGATTTGACATCCAAGTCCTTCCCATTCCAATCCTGAGACGCGTCCTATAGCATGAGATGTGATATCTCAATGCTTCTAATACCAAACCTGAGATCCTTCCTATAACATGAGATGTGATATCCAAATCCTTCCCCTTCCAAACCTTAGACCCTTCCTTTATCATGAGATGTGATATCCAACTCCTTCATATTCCAATCCTGAGACCCTTCCGATATCATGAGATTTGTTATCTCAAAGCTTCTGATATCAAACTTGAGACCCTCCCTATAGCATGAGATGTGACATCCAAGTCCTTCCCATTCCAATCCTGAGACCCTTCCTATAGCATGAGATGTGATATCTCAATGCTTCTAATACCAAACATGAGACCCTTCCTACAACATGAGATGGGATATCCAACTCCTTCCCATTCCAATCCTGAGACCCTTCCGATAGCAGAGATGTGATATCTCAATGCTTATACCAAACCTGAGACCCTTCCTATGGCATGAGATGTCATATACAACTCCTTCCGATTCCAATCCTGAGACCCTTCCTATAGCATGAGATGTGATATCTCAATGCTTCTAATACCAAACCTGAGATCCTTCCTATAACATGAGATGTGATATCAAACTCCTTCCCATTCCAAACCTGAGACCCTTCCGATAGCATGAGATGTGATATCTCAATGCTTCAAAAACCAAACATGAGAACCATCCTATAACATGAGATGTGAAATCCAAATCCTTCCCTTCCCAAACCTGAGACTCTTCCTTTGGCATGAGATGTGATATCTCAATGCTTCTACCAAACCTGAAACCCTTCCTATAGCATGAGATGTGATATCAAACTCCTTCCCATTCAATGTGATATCCAACTCTGTCCCATTCCAATCCTGAGACCCTTCCTATACCATGAGATGTGATATTTCAATGCTTCTAATACCAAACCTGAGACCGGTCCTAAAACATGAGATGTGAGATCCAAATCCTTCCCCTTCCAAACCTGAGACCCTTCCTATAGCATGAGATGTTATATCTTAATGCTTCTAAAACCAAACCTGAGAACCATCCTATAACATGTGAAATCCAAATCCTTCCCTTTCCAAACCTGAGACCCTTCCGATAGCATGAGATGTGATATCTCAATGCTACTAAAACCAAACATGAGAACCATCCTATAACATGAGATGTGAAATCCTAATCCTTCCCTTTCCAAACCTGAGACCCTTCCTATAGCTTGAGATGTGATATCAAACTCCTTCCCATTCCAATACTGAGATAGCTTGAGATGTGATAGCCAACTCCTTCCCATTCCAATCCTGAGACCCTTCCTATACCATGAGATGTGATATCTCAATGCTTCTAATACCAAACCTGAGACCCGTCCTAAAACATGAGATGTGAGATCCAAATCCTTCCCCCTCCAAACCTGAGACCCTTCGTATAGCTTGAGATGTGATATCAAACTCCTTCCCATTCCAATCCTGAGATAGCTTGAGATGTGATATCCAACTCCATCCCATTCCAATCCTGAGACCCTTCCGATAGCATGAGATGTGATAGCTCAATGCTTCTAATATCAAAACTGAGACCCTCCCTATAGTATGAGATGTGATATCTAAGTCCTTCCCATTCCTATCCTGAGACCCTTCCGATAGCAGAGATGTGATATCTCAATGCTTATACCAAACCTGATAACCCTTCCTATGGCATGAGATGTGATATCCAACTCCTTCCCATTCCAATCCTGAGTTCCTTCCTATAGCATGAGATGTGATATCTCAATGCTTCTATCAAACCTGAGACCCTTCCTTTAGCATGAGATGTGGTATCCAACTCCTTGCCATTCCAATCCTGAGACCCTTCCTATAACATGAGACGTGATATCCAACTCCTTCCCATTCCAATCCTGAGTTCCTTCCTATAGCATGAGATGTGATATCTCAATGCTTCTATCAAAACTGAGACCCTTCCTTTAGCATGAGATGTGATATCCAACTCCTTGCCATTCCAATCCTGAGACCCTTCCTATAACATGAGATGTGATATCCAAATCCTTCACATTCCAATCCGGAGACCCTTCCTATAGCATGAGATGTGATATCTCAATGCTTCTAATACCAAACCTGAGATCCTTCCTATAACATGAGATGTGATATCCAACTCCTTCCCATTCCAAACCTGAGACCCTTCCGATAGCAGAGATGTGATATCTCAATGCTTATACCAAACCTGAGACCCTTCCGATAGCATGAGATGTGATATCTCAATGCTTCTAATACCAAACCTGAGATCCTTCCTATAACATGAGATGTGATATCCAAATCCTTCCCCTTCCAAACCTTAGACCCTCCCTTTAGCATGAGATGTGATATCTAACTCCTTCCCATTCCAATCCTGAGACCCTTCTGATGGCATGATATGTGATATCTCAATGCCTCTAATACCAAACCTGAGATCCTACCTCTAACATGAAATGTGATATCCAACTCCTTCCCCTTCCAACCCTGAGAGCCTTCCTATAGAATGAGATATGATATCCAAGTCCTGTGAATCTCACATCTCATGTTTTAGGACGGGTCTCAGGTTTGGTATTAGAAGCATTGAAATATCACATCTCATGGTATAGGAAGGGTCTCAGGATTGGAATGGGAAGGAGTTGGATATCACATTGAATGGGAAGGAGTTTGATATCACATCTCAAGCTATAGGAAGGGTCTCAGGTTTGGAAAGGGAATGATTTGGATTTCACATCTCATGTTATAGGATGGTTCTCATGTTTGGTTTTAGAAGCATTGAGATATCACATCTCATGCTATCGGAAGGGTCTCAGGTTTGGAATGGGAAGGAGTTTGATATCACATCTCATGTTATAGGAAGGATCTCAGGTTTGGTATTAGAAGCATTGAGATATCACATCTCATGCTATAGAAGGGTCTCAGGATTGGAATCGGAAGGAGTTGTATATGACATCTCATGCCATAGGAAGGGTCTCAGGTTTGGTATAAGCAGTGAGATATCACATCTCTGCTATCGGAAGGGTCTCAGGATTGGAATGGGAAGGAGTTGGATATCCCATCTCGTTATAGGAAGGGTCTCAGGTTTGGTATTAGAAGCATTGAGATATCACATCTCATGCTATAGGAAGGGTCTCAGGTTTGGAAAGGGGAAGGATTTGGGTATCACATCTCATGTTATAGGACCGGTCTCAGGTTTGATATTAGAAGCATTGAGATATCAAGTCTCATGGTATAGGACGGGTCTCAGAATTGGAATGGGAAGGAGTTGGATATCACATATCAAGCTATAGAAAGGGTCTCAGGATTGGAATGGGAAGGAGTTCGATATCACATCTCATGCCATGGTATGGGTCTCAGGTTTTGTAGAAGCATTGGGATATCACATCACATGCTATAGGCAGGGTCTAAGGTTGGAATGGGAAGGAGTTGGATATCACATTTCATGTTATAGAAAGGGTCTCAGGTTTGGTATTAGAAGCATTGAGATATCACATCTCATGCTATAGGAAGGATCTCAGGTTTGGTATTAGAAGCTTTGAGATATCACATCTCATGCTATAGGAAGGGTCTCATGATTGGAATGGGAAGGAGTTGGATATCACTTCTCATGTTATAGGAAGGATCTCAGGTTTGGTATTAGAAGCATTGAGATATCACATCTCATGCTATAGGAAGGGTCTCATGATTGGAATGGGAAGGAGTTGAATATCACATCTCATGCTAAAGGAAGGGTCTCAGTTTTGGTAGAAGCATTGCGATATCACATCTCATGCTATAGGAAGGGTCTCAGGATTGGAATCGGAAGGAGTTGGATATCACATCTCATGCTATAGGAAGGGTCTCAGGTTTGGTATAAGCATTGAAATATCACATCTCTGCTATCGGAAGGGTCTCAGGATTGGAATGGGAAGGACTTAGATATCACATCTCATGCTATAGGGAGGGTCTCAGTTTTGATATCAGAAGCATTGAGATATCACATCTCATGCTATAGGAAGTGTCTCAGGATTGGAATGGGAAGGAGTTGGATATCACATCTCATGCAATAGGAAGGGTTTCAGGTTTGGTAGAAGCATTGAGATATCACATCTCATGCTATAGGAAGAGTCTCAGGTTTGGGAAGGGAAGGATTTGGATTTCACATCTCATGTTATAGGATGGTTCTCATGTTTGGTTTTTGAAGCATTGAGATATCACATCTCATGCTATCGGAAGGGTCTCAGGTTTGGAATGGGAAGGAGTTGGATATCACATCTCATGTTATAGGAAGGATCTCAGGTTTGGTATTAGAAGCATTGAGATATCACATCTCATGCTATAGGAAGGAACTCAGGATTGGAATGGGAAGGAGTTGGATATCACATCTCATGCCATAGGAAGGGTTATCAGGTTTGGTATAAGCATTGAGATATCACATCTCTGCTATCGGAAGGGTCTCAGGATAGGAATGGGAAGGACTTAGATATCACATCTCATACTATAGGGAGGGTCTCAGTTTTGATATTAGAAGCATTGAGCTATCACATCTCATGCTATCGGAAGGGTCTCAGGATTGGAATGGGATGGAGTTGGATATCACATCTCAAGCTATCTCAGGATTGGAATGGGAAGGAGTTTGATATCACATCTCAAGCTATAGGAAGGGTCTTAGGTTTGGAAGGGGAAGGATTTGGATCTCACATCTCATGTTTTAGGACGGGTCTCAGGTTTGGTATTAGAAGCATTGAGATATCACATCTCATGGTATAGGAAGGGTCTCAGGATTGGAATGGGAAGGAGTTGGCTATCACATCTCAAGCTATCTCAGGATTGGAATCGGAAGGAGTTTGATATCACATCTCAAGCTATAGGAAGGGTCTCAGGTTTGGAAAGGGAAGGATTTGGATTTCACATCTCATGTTATAGGATGGTTCTCATGTTTGGTTTTAGTAGCATTGAGATATCACATATCATGCTATCGGAAGGGTCTCAGGTTTGGAAAGGGAAGGATTTGGATTTCACATGTTATAGGATGGTTCTCAGGTTTGGTTTTAGAAGCATTAAGATATAACATCTCATGCTATAGGAAGGGTCTCAGGTTTGGAAGGGGAAGGATTTGGATCTCACATCTCATGTTTTAGGACCGGTCTCAGGTTTGGTATTAGAAGCATTGAAATATCACATCTCATGGTATAGGAAGGGTCTCAGGATTGGAATGGGACAGAGTTGGATATCACATTGAATGGGAAGGAGTTTGATATCACATCTCATGCTATAGGAAGGGTTTCAGGTTTGGTAGAAGCATTGAGATATCACATCTCATGCTATCGGAAGGGTCTCAGGTTTGGAATGGGAAGGAGTTGGATATCACATCTCATGTTATAGGAAGGATCTCAGGTTTGGTATTAGAAGCATTGAGATATCACATCTCATGCTATCGGAAGGGTCTCAGGTTTGGAATGGGAAGGAGTTGGATATCACATCTCATGTTATAGGAAGGATCTCAGGTTTGGTATTAGAAGCATTGAGATATCACATCTCATGCTATCGGAAGGGTCTCAGGTTTGGAATGGGAAGGAGTTGGATATCACATCTCATGTTATAGGAAGGATCTCAGGTTTGGTATTAGAAGCATTGAGATATCACATCTCATGCTATAGGAAGCGTCTCAGGATTGGAATGGGAAGGACTTGGATGTCACATCTCATGCTATAGGGAGGGTCTCAAGTTTGATATCAGAAGCTTTGAGATAACAAATCTCATGATATCGGAAGTGTCTCAGGATTGGAATGTGAAGGAGTTGGATATCACATCTCATGATAAAGGAAGGGTCTAAGGTTTGGAAGGGGAAGGATTTGGATATCATATCTCATGTTATAGGACAAGTGTCAGGTTTGGTATTAGAAGCATTGCGATATCAAGTCTCATGGTATAGGAGGGTCTCAGAATTGGAATGGGAAGGAGTTGGATATCACATCTCAAGCTATAGGAAGGGTCTCAGGTTTGGTAGAAGCATTGGGATATCACATCTCATGCTATCGGAAGGGTCTCAGGTTGGAATGGGAAGGATTTGGATATCACATCTCATGTTATAGGAAGGATCTCAGGTTTGGTATTAGAAGCATTGAGATATCACATCTCATGCTATAGGAAGGGTCTCAGGATTGGAATGGGAAGGAGTTGGATATCACATCTCATGCTATAGGAAGGGTCTCAGGAATGGAATGGGAAGGTATTTTATATGACATCTCATGCCATAGGAAGGATCTCAGGTTTGGTATAAGCATTGAGATATCACATCTCTGCTATCGGAAGAGTCTCAGGATTGGAATGGGAAGGAGTTGGATATCCCATCTCATGTTATAGGAAGGGTCTCAGGCTTGGTATTAGAAGCATTGAGATATCACATCTCATGCTATAGGAAGCGTCTCAGGATTGGATTGGGAAGGACTTGGATGTCACATCTCATGCTATAGGGAGGGTCTCAAGTTTGATATCAGAAGCTTTGAGATAAAAAATCTCATGATATCGGAAGGGTCTCAGGATTGGAATGTGAAGGAGTTTGATATCACATACCGTGATAAAGGAAGGGTCTAAGGTTTGGAAGGGGAAGGATTTGGATATCACATCTCATGCTAAAGGAAGGGTCTCAGTTTTGGTAGAAGCATTGCGATATCACATCTCATGCTATAGGAAGGGTCTCAGGATTGGAATCGGAAGGAGTTGGATATCACATCTCATGCTATAGGAAGGGTCTCAGGTTTGGTATAAGCATTGAAATATCACATCTCTGCTATCGGAAGGGTCTCAGGATTGGAATGGGAAGGACTTAGATATCACATCTCATGCTATAGGGAGGGTCTCAGTTTTGATATCAGAAGCATTGAGATATCACATCTCATGCTATCGGAAGGGTCTCAGGATTGGAATGGGAGGAGCTGGATATCACATCTCAGCTAAAGGAAGGGTCTCAGGTTTGGAAGGGGAAGGATTTGGATATCACATCTCATGTTATAGGAGGGGTCTCAGGTTTGGTATTAGAAGCATTGTGATATCACATCTCATGCTATAGGAAGTGTCTCAGGATTGGAATGGGAAGGAGTTGGATATCACATCTCATGCAATAGGAAGGGTTTCAGGTTTGGTAGAAGCATTGAGATATCACATCTCATGCTATAGGAAGAGTCTCAGGTTTGGGAAGGGAAGGATTTGGATTTCACATCTCATGTTATAGGATGGTTCTCATGTTTGGTTTTTGAAGCATTGAGATATCACATCTCATGCTATCGGAAGGGTCTCAGGTTTGGAATGGGAAGGAGTTGGATATCACATCTCATGTTATAGGAAGGATCTCAGGTTTGGTATTAGAAGCATTGAGATATCACATCTCATGCTATAGGAAGGAACTCAGGATTGGAATGGGAAGGATTTGGATATCACGTCTCATGTTATAGGAAGGGTCTCAGGATTGGAATGGCAAGGAGTTGGATATCACATCTCATGCTAAAGGAAGGGCCTAAGGTTTGATAGAAGCATTGAGATATCACATCTCATGCTATAGGAAGGAACTCAGGATTGGAATGGGAAGGAGTTGGATATCACATCTCATGCCATAGGAAGGGTTATCAGGTTTGGTATAAGCATTGAGATATCACATCTCTGCTATCGGAAGGGTCTCAGGATAGGAATGGGAAGGACTTAGATATCACATCTCATACTATAGGGAGGGTCTCAGTTTTGATATTAGAAGCATTGAGCTATCACATCTCATGCTATCGGAAGGGTCTCAGGATTGGAATGGGATGGAGTTGGATATCACATCTCAAGCTATCTCAGGATTGGAATGGGAAGGAGTTTGATATCACATCTCAAGCAATAGGAAGGGTCTTAGGTTTGGAAGGGGAAGGATTTGGATCTCACATCTCATGTTTTAGGACGGGTCTCAGGTTTGGTATTAGAAGCATTGAGATATTACATCTCATGGTATAGGAAGGGTCTCAGGATTGGAATGGGAAGGAGTTGGCTATCACATCTCAAGCTATCTCAGGATTGGAATGGGAAGGAGTTTGATATCACATCTCAAGCTATAGGAAGGGTCTCAGGTTTGGAAAGGGAAGGATTTGGATTTCACATCTCATGTTATAGGATGGTTCTCATGTTTGGTTTTAGTAGCATTGAGATATCACATATCATGCTATCGGAAGGGTCTCAGGTTTGGAAAGGGAAGGATTTGGATTTCACATGTTATAGGATGGTTCTCAGGTTTGGTTTTAGAAGCATTAAGATATAACATCTCATGCTATAGGAAGGGTCTCAGGTTTGGAAGGGGAAGGATTTGGATCTCACATCTCATGTTTTAGGACCGGTCTCAGGTTTGGTATTAGAAGCATTGAAATATCACATCTCATGGTATAGGAAGGGTCTCAGGATTGGAATGGGACAGAGTTGGATATCACATTGAATGGGAAGGAGTTTGATATCACATCTCATGCTATAGGAAGGGTTTCAGGTTTGGTAGAAGCATTGAGATATCACATCTCATGCTATAAGAAGAGTCTCATGTTTGGGAAGGGAAGGATTTGGATTTCACATCTCATGTTATAGGATGGTTCTCATGTTTGGTTTTTGAAGCATTGAGATATCACGCTATCGGAAGGGTCACAGGTTTGGAATGGGAAGGAGTTGGATATCACATCTCATGTTATAGGAAGGATCTCAGGTTTGGTATTAGAAGCATTGAGATATCACATCTCATGCTATAGGAAGCGTCTCAGGATTGGAATGGGAAGGACTTGGATGTCACATCTCATGCTATAGTGAGGGTCTCAAGTTTGATATCAGAAGCTTTGAGATAACAAATCTCATGATATCGGAAGGGTCTCAGGATTGGAATGTGAAGGAGTTGGATATCACATCTCATGATAAAGGAAGGGTCTAAGGTTTGGAAGGGGAAGGATTTGGATATCATATCTCATGTTATAGGACGAGTGTCAGGTTTGGTATTAGAAGCATTGCGATATCAAGTCTCATGGTATAGGAGGGTCTCAGAATTGGAATGGGAAGGAGTTGGATATCACATCTCAAGCTATAGGAAGGGTCTCAGGTTTGGTAGAAGCATTGGGATATCACATCTCATGCTATCGGAAGGGTCTCAGGTTGGAATGGGAAGGATTTGGATATCACATCTCATGTTATAGGAAGGATCTCAGGTTTGGTATTAGAAGCATTGAGATATCACATCTCATGCTATAGGAAGGGTCTCAGGATTGGAATGGGAAGGAGTTGGATATCACATCTCATGCTATAGGAAGGGTCTCAGGAATGGAATGGGAAGGTATTTTATATGACATCTCATGCCATAGGAAGGATCTCAGGTTTGGTATAAGCATTGAGATATCACATCTCTGCTATCGGAAGAGTCTCAGGATTGGAATGGGAAGGAGTTGGATATCCCTTCTCATGTTAAAGGAAGGGTCTCAGGCTTGGTATTAGAAGCATTGAGATATCACATCTCATGCTATAGGAAGCGTCTCAGGATTGGAATGGGAAGGACTTGGATGTCACATCTCATGCTATAGGGAGGGTCTCAAGTTTGATATCAGAAGCTTTGAGATAAAAAATCTCATGATATCGGAAGGGTCTCAGGATTGGAATGTGAAGGAGTTTGATATCACATACCATGATAAAGGAAGGGTCTAAGGTTTGGAAGGGGAAGGATTTGGATATCACATCTCATGTTATAGGACGGGTCTCAGGTTTAGTATTAGAAGCATTGCGATATCAAGTCTCATGGTATAGAAAGGGTCTCAGAATTGGAATGGGAAGGAGTTGGATATCCCATCTCAAGCTATAGGAAGGGTCTCAGGATTGGAATGGGAAGGAGTTTGATATCACATCTCATGCCATAGTATGGGTCTCAGGTTTGGTAGAAGCATTGGGATATCACATCTCATGCTATCGGAAGGGTCTCAGGTTGGAATGGGAAGGATTTGGATATCACATCTCATGTTATAGGAAGGATCTCAGGTTTGGTATTAGAAGCATTGAGATATCACATCTCATGCTATAGGAAGGGTCTCAGGATTGGAATGGGAAGGAGTTGGATATCACATCTCATGCTATAGGAAGGGTCTCAGGAATGGAATGGGAAGGAGCTTTATATGACATCTCATGCCATAGGAAGGATCTCAGGTTTGGTATTAGAAGCATTGAGACATCACATCATATGTTATAGGAAGGGTCTCAGGATTGGAATGGGAAGGAGTTGGATATTACATCTAATCCAATAGGAAGGGTCTCAGGTTTGGAATGTGAAGGAATTGGATATCACATCATGTTATAGGAAGGATCTCAGGATTGGAATGGGAAGGATTTGGATATCCCTTCTCATGCTATAGGAAGTGTCTCAGGTTGGAATGGGAAGGAGTTGGATATCACATCTCGTTATAGGAAGGGTCTCAGGATTGGAATGGGAAGGATTTGGATATCACATCTCTTGCTATAGGAAGGGTCTCAGGTTTTTTATTAGAAACATTGAGCTATCACATCTCATGCTATAGGAAGGGTTTCAGGATTGGAATGGGAAGGATTTGGATATCACATCTCATGCTAAAGGAAGGGTCTCAGGTTTGGAAGGGGAAGGATTTGGATATCACATCTCATGTTATAGGACGGGTCCCAGGTTTGGTATTAGAAGCATCGAGATATCACATCTCATGCTATAGGAAGAGTCTCAGGATTGGAATGGGAAGGAGTTGGATATCACATCTCATGCTATAGGGAGGGTCTCAGGTTTGATATTAGAAGCATTGAGATATCACATCTCATGCTATCGGAAGGGTCTCAGGATTGGAATGGGAAGGAGTTGGATATCACATATGCTAAAGGAAAGGTCTCAGGTTTGGAAGGGGAAGGATTTGGATCTCACATCTCATGTTTTAGGACGGGTCTCAGGTTTGGTATTAGAAGCCTTGAGATATCACATCTCATGGTATAATAAGGGTCTCAGGATTGGAATGGGAAGGAGTTGGATATCACATCTCAAGCTATCTCAGGATTGGAATGGGAAGGAGTTTGATATCACATCTCGAGCTATAGGAAGGGTCTCAGGTTTGGGAAGGGAAGGATTGGGATTTCACATCTCGTTATAGGATGGTTCTCATGTTTGTTTTTAGAAGCATTGAGATATCAAATCTCATGCTATTGGAAGGGTCTCAGGTTTGGAATGGGAAGGAGGTGGATATCACATCTCATGTTATAGGAAGGATCTCAGGTTTGGTATTAGAAGCATTGAGATATCACATCTCATGCTATAGGAAGGGTCTCAGGATTGGAATGTGAAGGATTTGGATATCACATCATACTAAAGGTAGGGTCTCAGGTTTGGTATAAGCATTGAGATATCACATCTCTGCTATCGGAAGGGTCTCAGGATTGGATTGGGAAGGAGTTGGATATCCCTTCTCATGCTATAGGAAGGGTCTCAGGTTGGAATGGGAAGGAGTTGGATATCACATCTCATGCTATAGGAAGGGTCTCAAGATTGAAATGGGAAGGATTTGGATATCACATCTCTTGCTATAGGAAGGGTCTCAGGTTTTTTATTAGAAACATTGAAATATCACATCTCATGCTATAGGAAGGGTTTCAGGATTGGAATGGGAAGGATTTGGATATCACATCTCATGCTAAAGGAAGGGTCTCAGGTTTGGAAGGGGAAGGATTTGGATATCATATCTCATGTTATAGGGCGGGTCCCAGATTTGGTATTAGAAGCATTGAGATATCACATCTCATGGTATAGGAAGGGTCTCAGGATTGGAATGGGAAGGAGTTGGATATCACATCTCATCCAATAGGAAGGGTCTCAGGTTTGGAATGGGAAGGAATTGGATATCACATCATGGTATAGGAAGGATCTCAGGATTGGAATGGGAAGGATTTGGATATCCATTCTCATGCTATAGGAAGTGTCTCAGGTTGGAATGGGAAGGCGTTGGATATCACATCTCGTTATAGGAAGGGTCTCAGGATTGGAATGGGAAGGATTTGGATATCACATCTCTTGCTATAGGAAGGGTCTCAGGTTGTTTATTAGAAACATTGAGCTATCACATCTCATGCTATAGGAAGGGTTTCAGGATTGGAATGGGAAGGATTTGGATATCACATCTCATGCTAAAGGAAGGGTCTCAGGTTTGGAAGGGGAAGGATTTGGATATCATATCTCATGTTATAGGGCGGGTCCCAGGTTTGGTATTAGAAGCATTGAGATATCACATCTCATGGTATAGGAAGGGTCTCAGGATTGGAATGGGAAGGAGTTGGATATCACAGCTCATCCAATAGGAAGGGTCTCAGGTTTGAAATGGGAAGGAATTGGATATCACATCATGTTATAGGAAGGATCTCAGGATTGGAATGGGAAGGATTTGGATATCCCTTCTCATGCTATAGGAAGTGTCTCAGGTTGGAATGGGAAGGAGTTGGATATCACATCTCGTTATAGGAAGGGTCTCAGGATTGGAATGGGAAGGATTTGGATATCACATCTCTTGCTATAGGAAGGGTCTCAGGTTTTTTATTAGAAACATTGAGCTATCACATCTCATGCTATAGGAAGGGTTTCGGGATTGGAATGGGAAGGATTTGGATATCACATCTCATGCTAAAGGAAGGGTCTCAGGTTTGGAAGGGGAAGAATTTGGATATCATATCTCATGTTATAGGGCGGGTCCCAGGTTTGGTATTAGAAGCATTGAGATATCACATCTCATGCTATAGGAGGAGTCTCAGGATTGGAATGGGAAGGAGTTGGATATCACATCTCATCCAATAGGAAGGGTCTCAGGTTTGGAATGGAAAGGAATTGGATATCACATCATGTTATAGGAAGGATCTCAGGATTGGAATGGGAAGGATTTGGATATCCCTTCTCATGCTATAGGAAGTGTCTCAGGTTGGAATGGGAAGGAGTTGGATATCACATCTCGTTATAGGAAGGGTCTCAGGATTGGAATGGGAAGGATTTGGATATCACATCTCTTGCTATAGGAAGGGTCTCAGGTTTTTTATTAGAAACATTGAGCTATCACATCTCATGCTATAGGAAGGGTTTCAGGATTGTAATGGGAAGGATTTGGATATCACATCTCATGCTAAAGGAAGGGTCTCAGGTTTGGAAGGGGAAGGATTTGGATATCATATCTCATGTTATAGGGCGGGTCCCATGTTTGGTATTAGAAGCATTGAGATATCACATCTCATGCTATAGGAGGAGTCTCAGGATTGGAATGGGAAGGAGTTGGATATCACGTCTCATGTTATAGGAAGGGTCTCAGGATTGGAATGGCAAGGAGTTGGATATCACATCTCATGCTAAAGGAAGGGTCTCAGGTTTGATAGAAGCATTGAGATATCACATCTCATGCTATAGGAAGGAACTCAGGATTGCAATGGGAAGGAGTTGGATATCACATCTAATGCCATAGGATGGGTCATCAGGTTTGGTATAAGCATTGAGATATCACATCTCTGCTATCGGAAGGGTCTCAGGATAGGAATGGGAAGGACTTAGATATCACATCTCATACTATAGGGAGGGTCTCAGTTTTGATATTAGAAGCATTGAGCTATCACATCTCATGCTATCGGAAGGGTCTCAGGATTGGAATGGGATGGAGTTGGATATCACATCTCAAGCTATCTCGGGATTGGAATGGGAAGGAGTTTGATATCACATCTCAAGCTATAGGAAGGGTCTCAGGTTTGGAAGGGGAAGGATTTGGATCTCACATCTCATGTTTTAGGACGGGTCTCAGGTTTGGTATTAGAAGCATTGAGATATCACATCTCATGGTATAGGAAGGGTCTCAGGATTGGAATGGGAAGGAGTTGGCTATCACATCTCAAGCTATCTCAGGATTGGAATGGGAAGGAGTTTGATATCACATCTCAAGCTATAGGAAGGGTCTCAGGTTTGGAAAGGGAAGGATTTGGATTTCACATCTCATGTTATAGGATGGTTCTCATGTTTGGTTTTAGTAGCATTGAGATATCACATCTCATGCTATCGGAAGGGTCTCAGGTTTGGAAAGGGAAGGATTTGGAGTTCACATGTTATAGGATGGTTCTCAGGTTTGGTTTTAGAAGCATTAAGATATCACATCTCATGCTAAAGGAAAGGTCTCAGGTTTGGAAGGGGAAGGATTTGGATCTCACATCTCATGTTTTAGGACGGGTCTCAGGTTTGGTATTAGAAGCATTGAAATATATACCACATCTCATGGTATAGGAAGGTTCTCAGGATTGGAATGGGAAGAAGTTGGATATCACATTGAATGGGAAGGAGTTTGATATCACATCTCAAGCTATAGGAAGGGTCTCAGGTTTGGAAAGGGAATGATTTGGATTTCACATCTCATGTTATAGGATGGTTCTCATGTTTGGTTTTAGAAGCATTGAGATATCACATCTCATGCTATCGGAAGGGTCTCAGGTTTGGAATGGGAAGGAGTTTGATATCACATCTCATGTTATAGGAAGGATCTCAGGTTTGGTATTAGAAGCATTGAGATATCACATCTCATGCTATAGGAAGGGTCTCAGGATTGGAATCGGAAGGAGTTGTATATGACATCTCATGCCATAGGAATGGTCTCAGGTTTGGTATAAGCATTGAGATATCACATCTCTGCTATCGGAAGGGTCTCAGGATTGGAATGGGAAGGAGTTGGATGTCCCATCTCGTTATAGGAAGGGTCTCAGGTATGGTATTAGAAGCATTGAGATATCACATCTCATGCTATAGGAAGGGTCTAAGGTTTGGAAAGGGGAAGGATTTGGGTATCACATCTCATGTTATAGGACCGGTCTCAGGTTTGGTATTTGAAGCATTGAGATATCAAGTCTCATGGTATAGGACGGGTCTCAGAATTGGAATGGGAAGGAGTTGGATATCACATCTCAATCTATAGAAAGGGCCTCAGGATTGGAATGGGAAGGAGTTTGATATCACATCTCATGCCATGGTATGGGTCTCAGGTTTTGTAGAAGCATTGGGATATCACATCACATGCTATAGGCAGGGTCTAAGGTTGGAATGGGAAGGAGTTGGATATCACATCTCATGTTATAGGAAGGGTCTCAGGATTGGAATGGGAAGGACTTGGATATCACATCTCATTCTATAGGAAGGCTCTCAGGGTTGGAAGGGGAAGGAGTTGGATATCACATTTCATGTTAGAGGTAGGATCTCAGGTTTGGTATTAGAGGCATTGAGATATCACATCTCATGCCATCAGAAGGGTCTCAGGATTGGAATGGGAAGGAGTTGGATATCACATCTCATGCTAAAGGGAGGGTCTAAGGTTTGGAAGGGGAAGGATTTGAACATCACATCTCATGTTATAGGAAGGATCTCAGGTTTGGTATTAGAAGCATTGAGATATCACATCTCATGCTATCGGAAGGGTCTCAGGTTTGGTATAAGCATTGAGATATCACATCTCTGTTATCGGAAGGGTCTCAGGATTGGAATGGGAAGGACTTGGATATCACAATTCATGTTATAGGAAGGGTCTCAGGTTTGGTATTAGAAGCATTGAGATATCACATCTCATGCTATAGGAATGGTCTCAGGAATGGAATGGAAAGGACTTGGATAGCACATCTCATGATACAGGAAGGGTCTAAGGTTTGGAAGGGGAAGGATTTGGATATCACATCTCATGTTATTGGACCGGTCTCAGGTTTGGTATTAGAAGCATTGAGATATCAAGTCTCATGGTATAGGACGGGTATCAGGATTGGATTTGGAAGGAGTTGGATATCCCATCTCATCCTATAGGAAGGGTCTCAGGATTGGAATGGGAAGGACTTGGATATCACATCTCATGTTGTAGGAAGGCTCTCAGGTTTGGAAAGGGAAGGAGTTGGATATCACATTTCATGTTAGAGGTAGGATCTCAGGTTTGGTATTAGAGGCATTGAGATATCACATCTCATGCTATCAGAAGGGTATCAGGATTGGAATGGGAAGGAGTTGGATATCACATCTCATGCTAAAGGGAGGGTCTCAGGTTTGGAAGGGGAAGGATTTGGATACCACATCTCATGTTATCGGAAGGATCTCAGGTTTAGTATTAGAAGTATTGAGATATCATATCTCATGCTATAGGAAGGGTCTCAGGACTGGAATGGGAAGGAGTTGGATATCACATCTCATGCTAAAGGAAGGGTCTCAGGTTTGGTAGAAGCATTGAGATATCACATCTCATGCTATAGGAAGGGTCTCAGGATTGGAATGGGAAGGACTTAGATATCACATATCATGCTATAGGGAGGGTCTCAGTTTTGATATTAGAAGCATTGAGATATCACATCTCTGCAATCGGAAGTGTCTCAGGATTGGGATGGGAAGGAGTTGGATATCACATCTCATGTTATAGGACGGGTCTCAGGTTTGGTATTAGAAGCATTGAGATATCACATCGCATGCTGTAGGAAGGGTCTCAGGTTTCGAATGGGAAGGATTTGGATATCACATTTCATGTCATAGGAAGGATCTCAGGTTTGGTATTAGAAGCATTGATATATCACATCTCATGCTATAGGAATGGTCTCAGGATTGGAATGGGTAGGAGTTGGATATTACATTCTTGCTATAGGAAGGGTCTCATGTTTGGAATGGGATTTAGTTGGATATCACATATGCTATAGGAAGTGTCTCAGGTTTGGAATGGGAATGAGTTGGATATCACATCTCATGTTATAGGAAGGGTCTCAGTTTTGGTATAAGCATTGAGATATCACATCTCTGCTATCAGAAGTGGCTCAGGATTGGAATGGGAAGGAGTTGGATATCCCATCTCATGTTATAGGACGGGTCTCTGGTTTGGTATAAGCATTGAGATATCACATCTCATGCTATAGGAAGGGTCTCAGGATTGGAATGGGAAGGATTTGGATATCACATCTCATGCTATAGGAAGGGTCTCAGGTTTGGTATACGCATGGAGATATCACTTCTCATGCTATAGGAAGGGTCTCAGGATTGGAATGGGAAGGAGTTGGATATCACATCTCATGTTATAGGAAGGATCTCAGGTTTGGTATTAGAAGCATTGAGATATCACATCTCATGCTATCAGAAGGGTCTCAGGATTGGAATGGGAAGGAGTTGGATATCACATCTCATGCTAAAGGGAGGGTCTCAGGTTTGGAAGGGGAAGGATTTGGATACCACATCTCATGTTATCGGAAGGATCTCAGGTTTAGTATTAGAAGTATTGAGATATCATATCTCATGCTATAGGAAGGGCCTCAGGACTGGAATGGGAAGGAGTTGGATATCACATCTCATGCTAAAGGAAGGGTCTCAGGTTTGGTAGAAGCATTGAGATATCACATCTCATGCTATAGGAAGGGTCTCAGGATTGGAATGGGAAGGACTTAGATATCACATATCATGCTATAGGGAGGGTCTCAGTTTTGATATTAGAAGCTTTGAGATATCACATCTCTGCAATCGGAAGTGTCTCAGGATTGGGATGGGAAGGAGTTGGATATCACATCTCATGCTATAGGAAGGGTCTCAGGTCTGGAACGGGAAGGAGTTGGATATCCCATCTCATGTTATAGGACGGGTCTCAGGTTTGGTATTAGAATCATTGAGATATCACATCGCATGCTGTAGGAAGGGTCTCAGGATTGGAATGGGAAGGAGTTGGATATCACATCTCATGCTATAGGAAGGGTGTCAGGATTGGAATGGGAAGGAGTTGTATATGACATCTCATGCCACAGGAAGGGTCTCAAGTTTGGTTTAAGCATTGAGATATCACATCTCTGCTATCGGAAGGGTCTCAGGATTGGAATGGGAAGGAGTTGGATATCCCATCTTATGTCATAGGAAGGATCTCAGGTTTGGTATTAGAAGCATTGATATATCACATCTCATGCTATAGGAATGGTCTCAGGATTGGAATGGGTAGGAGTTGGATATTACATTCTTGCTATAGGAAGGGTCTCATGTTTGGAATGGGAAGGAGTTGGATATCACATATGCTATAGGAAGTCTCTCAGGTTTGGAATGGGAATGAGTTGGATATCACATCTCATGTTATAGGAAGGGTCACAGTTTTGGTATAAGCATTGAGATATCACATCTCTGCTATCGGAAGTGGCTCAGGATTGGAATGGGAAGGAGTTGGATATCCCATCTCATGTTATAGGACGGGTCTCTGGTTTGGTATAAGCATTGAGATATCACATCTCATGCTATAGGAAGGGTCTCAGGATTGGAATGGGAAGGATTTGGATATCACATCTCATGCTATAGGAAGGGTCTCAAGATTGAAATGGGAAGGATTTGGATATCACATCTCTTTCTATAGGAAGGGTCTCAGGTTTTTTATTAGAAACATTGAGATATCACATCTCATGCTATAGGAAGGGTTTCAGGATTGGAATGGGAAGGATTTGGATATCACATCTCATGCTAAAGGAAGGGTCTCAGGTTTGGAAGGGGAAGGATTTGGATATCATATCTCATGTTATAGGGCGGGTCCCATGTTTGGTATTAGAAGCATTGAGATATCACATCTCATGCTATAGGAGGAGTCTCAGGATTGGAATGGGAAGGAGTTGGATATCACGTCTCATGTTATAGGAAGGGTCTCAGGATTGGAATGGCAAGGAGTTGGATATCACATCTCATGCTAAAGGAAGGGTCTCAGGTTTGATAGAAGCATTGAGATATCACATCTCATGCTATAGGAAGGAACTCAGGATTGCAATGGGAAGGAGTTGGATATCACATCTAATGCCATAGGATGGGTCATCAGGTTTGGTATAAGCATTGAGATATCACATCTCTGCTATCGGAAGGGTCTTAGGATAGGAATGGGAAGGACTTAGATATCACATCTCATACTATAGGGAGGGTCTCAGTTTTGATATTAGAAGCATTGAGCTATCACATCTCATGCTATCGGAAGGGTCTCAGGATTGGAATGGGATGGAGTTGGATATCACATCTCAAGCTATCTCGGGATTGGAATGGGAAGGAGTTTGATATCACATCTCAAGCTATAGGAAGGGTCTCAGGTTTGGAAGGGGAAGGATTTGGATCTCACATCTCATGTTTTAGGACGGGTCTCAGGTTTGGTATTAGAAGCATTGAGATATCACATCTCATGGTATAGGAAGGGTCTCAGGATTGGAATGGGAAGGAGTTGGCTATCACATCTCAAGCTATCTCAGGATTGGAATGGGAAGGAGTTTGATATCACATCTCAAGCTATAGGAAGGGTCTCAGGTTTGGAAAGGGAAGGATTTGGATTTCACATCTCATGTTATAGGATGGTTCTCATGTTTGGTTTTAGTAGCATTGAGATATCACATCTCATGCTATCGGAAGGGTCTCAGGTTTGGAAAGGGAAGGATTTGGAGTTCACATGTTATAGGATGGTTCTCAGGTTTGGTTTTAGAAGCATTAAGTTATAACATCTCATGCTATAGGAAGGGTCTCAGGTTTGGAATGGGAAGGAGTTGATATCACATCTCATGCTAAAGGAAAGGTCTCAGGTTTGGAAGGGGAAGGATTTGGATCTCACATCTCATGTTTTAGGACGGGGCTCAGGTTTGGTATTAGAAGCATTGAAATATATACCACATCTCATGGTATAGGAAGGGTCTCAGGATTGGAATGGGAAGAAGTTGGATATCACATTGAATGGGAAGGAGTTTGATATCACATCTCAAGCTATAGGAAGGGTCTCAGGTTTGGAAAGGGAATGATTTGGATTTCACATCTCATGTTATAGGATGGTTCTCATGTTTGGTTTTAGAAGCATTGAGATATCACATCTCATGCTATCGGAAGGGTCTCAGGTTTGGAATGGGAAGGAGTTTGATATCACATCTCATGTTATAGGAAGGATCTCAGGTTTGGTATTAAAAGCATTGAGATATCACATCTCATGCTATAGGAAGGGTCTCAGGATTGGAATCGGAAGGAGTTGTATATGACATCTCATGCCATAGGAAGGGTCTCAGGTTTGGTATAAGCATTGAGCTATCACATCTCTGCTATCGGAAGGGTCTCAGGATTGGAATGGGAAGGAGTTGGATGTCCCATCTCGTTATAGGAAGGGTCTCAGGTATGGTATTAGAAGCATTGAGATATCACATCTCATGCTATAGGAAGGGTCTAAGGTTTGGAAAGGGGAAGGATTTGGGTATCACATCTCATGTTATAGGACCGGTCTCAGGTTTGGTATTAGAAGCATTGAGATATCAAGTCTCATGGTATAGGACGGGTCTCAGAATTGGAATGGGAAGGAGTTGGATATCACATCTCAAGCTATAGAAAGGGCCTCAGGATTGGAATGGGAAGGAGTTTGATATCACATCTCATGCCATGGTATGGGTCTCAGGTTTTGTAGAAGCATTGGGATATCACATCACATGCTATAGGCAGGGTCTAAGGTTGGAATGGGAAGGAGTTGGATATCACATCTCATGTTATAGGAAGGGTATCAGGATTGGAATGGGAAGGACTTGGATATCACATCTCATTCTATAGGAAGGCTCTCAGGGTTGGAAGGGGAAGGAGTTGGATATCACATTTCATGTTAGAGGTAGGATCTCAGGTTTGGTATTAGAGGCATTGAGATATCACATCTCATGCCATCAGAAGGGTCTCAGGATTGGAATGGGAAGGAGTTGGATATCACATCTCATGCTAAAGGGAGGGTCTAAGGTTTGGAAGGGGAAGGATTTGAACATCACATCTCATGTTATAGGAAGGATCTCAGGTTTGGTATTAGAAGCATTGAGATATCACATCTCATGCTATCGGAAGGGTCTCAGGTTTGGTATAAGCATTGAGATATCACATCTCTGTTATCGGAAGGGTCTCAGGATTGGAATGGGAAGGACTTGGATATCACAATTCATGTTATAGGAAGGGTCTCAGGTTTGGTATTAGAAGCATTGAGATATCACATCTCATGCTATAGGAAGGGTCTCAGGAATGGAATGGAAAGGACTTGGATAGCACATCTCATGATACAGGAAGGGTCTAAGGTTTGGAAGGGGAAGGATTTGGATATCACATCTCATGTTATTGGACCGGTCTCAGGTTTGGTATTAGAAGCATTGAGATATCAAGTCTCATGGTATAGGACGGGAGTTTGATATCACATCTCATGCCATGGTATGGGTCTCAGGTTTTGTAGAAGCATTGGGATATCACATCTCATGCTATCGGAAGGGTATCAGGATTGGATTTGGAAGGAGTTGGATATCCCATCTCATCCTATAGGAAGGGTCTCAGGATTGGAATGGGAAGGACTTGGATATCACATCTCATGTTGTAGGAAGGCTCTCAGGTTTGGGAAGGGAAGGAGTTGGATATCACATTTCATGTTAGAGGTAGGATCTCAGGTTTGGTATTAGAGGCATTGAGATATCACATCTCATGCTATCAGAAGGGTATCAGGATTGGAATGGGAAGGAGTTGGATATCACATCTCATGCTAAAGGGAGGGTCTCAGGTTTGGAAGGGGAAGGATTTCGATACCACATCTCATGTTATCGGAAGGATCTCAGGTTTAGTATTAGAAGCATTGAGATATCATATCTCATGCTATAGGAAGGGTCTCAGGACTGGAATGGGAAGGAGTTGGATATCACATCTCTTGCTATAGGAAGGGTCTCAGGTTTTTTATTAGAAACATTGAGATATCACATCTCATGCTATAGGAAGGGTTTCAGGATTGGAATGGGAAGGATTTGGATATCACATCTCATGCTAAAGGAAGGGTCTCAGGTTTGGAAGGGGAAGGATTTGGATATCATATCTCATGTTATAGGGCGGGTCCCAGATTTGGTATTAGAAGCATTGAGATATCACATCTCATGGTATAGGAAGGGTCTCAGGATTGGAATGGGAAGGAGTTGGATATCACATCTCATCCAATAGGAAGGGTCTCAGGTTTGGAATGGGAAGGAATTGGATATCACATCATGGTATAGGAAGGATCTCAGGATTGGAATGGGAAGGATTTGGATATCCATTCTCATGCTATAGGAAGTGTCTCAGGTTGGAATGGGAAGGCGTTGGATATCACATCTCGTTATAGGAAGGGTCTCAGGATTGGAATGGGAAGGATTTGGATATCACATCTCTTGCTATAGGAAGGGTCTCAGGTTGTTTATTAGAAACATTGAGCTATCACATCTCATGCTATAGGAAGGGTTTCAGGATTGGAATGGGAAGGATTTGGATATCACATCTCATGCTAAAGGAAGGGTCTCAGGTTTGGAAGGGGAAGGATTTGGATATCATATCTCATGTTATAGGGCGGGTCCCAGGTTTGGTATTAGAAGCATTGAGATATCACATCTCATGGTATAGGAAGGGTCTCAGGATTGGAATGGGAAGGAGTTGGATATCACAGCTCATCCAATAGGAAGGGTCTCAGGTTTGAAATGGGAAGGAATTGGATATCACATCATGTTATAGGAAGGATCTCAGGATTGGAATGGGAAGGATTTGGATATCCCTTCTCATGCTATAGGAAGTGTCTCAGGTTGGAATGGGAAGGAGTTGGATATCACATCTCGTTATAGGAAGGGTCTCAGGATTGGAATGGGAAGGATTTGGATATCACATCTCTTGCTATAGGAAGGGTCTCAGGTTTTTTATTAGAAACATTGAGCTATCACATCTCATGCTATAGGAAGGGTTTCGGGATTGGAATGGGAAGGATTTGGATATCACATCTCATGCTAAAGGAAGGGTCTCAGGTTTGGAAGGGGAAGAATTTGGATATCATATCTCATGTTATAGGGCGGGTCCCAGGTTTGGTATTAGAAGCATTGAGATATCACATCTCATGCTATAGGAGGAGTCTCAGGATTGGAATGGGAAGGAGTTGGATATCACATCTCATCCAATAGGAAGGGTCTCAGGTTTGGAATGGGAAGGAATTGGATATCACATCATGTTATAGGAAGGATCTCAGGATTGGAATGGGAAGGATTTGGATATCCCTTCTCATGCTATAGGAAGTGTCTCAGGTTGGAATGGGAAGGAGTTGGATATCACATCTCGTTATAGGAAGGGTCTCAGGATTGGAATGGGAAGAATTTGGATATCACATCTCTTGCTATAGGAAGGGTCTCAGGTTTTTTATTAGAAACATTGAGCTATCACATCTCATGCTATAGGAAGGGTTTCAGGATTGTAATGGGAAGGATTTGGATATCACATCTCATGCTAAAGGAAGGGTCTCAGGTTTGGAAGGGGAAGGATTTGGATATCATATCTCATGTTATAGGGCGGGTCCCATGTTTGGTATTAGAAGCATTGAGATATCACATCTCATGCTATAGGAGGAGTCTCAGGATTGGAATGGGAAGGAGTTGGATATCACGTCTCATGTTATAGGAAGGGTCTCAGGATTGGAATGGCAAGGAGTTGGATATCACATCTCATGCTAAAGGAAGGGTCTCAGGTTTGATAGAAGCATTGAGATATCACATCTCATGCTATAGGAAGGAACTCAGGATTGCAATGGGAAGGAGTTGGATATCACATCTAATGCCATAGGATGGGTCATCAGGTTTGGTATAAGCATTGAGATATCACATCTCTGCTATCGGAAGGGTCTCAGGATAGGAATGGGAAGGACTTAGATATCACATCTCATACTATAGGGAGGGTCTCAGTTTTGATATTAGAAGCATTGAGCTATCACATCTCATGCTATCGGAAGGGTCTCAGGATTGGAATGGGATGGAGTTGGATATCACATCTCAAGCTATCTCGGGATTGGAATGGGAAGGAGTTTGATATCACATCTCAAGCTATAGGAAGGGTCTCAGGTTTGGAAGGGGAAGGATTTGGATCTCACATCTCATGTTTTAGGACGGGTCTCAGGTTTGGTATTAGAAGCATTGAGATATCACATCTCATGGTATAGGAAGGGTCTCAGGATTGGAATGGGAAGGAGTTGGCTATCACATCTCAAGCTATCTCAGGATTGGAATGGGAAGGAGTTTGATATCACATCTCAAGCTATAGGAAGGGTCTCAGGTTTGGAAAGGGAAGGATTTGGATTTCACATCTCATGTTATAGGATGGTTCTCATGTTTGGTTTTAGTAGCATTGAGATATCACATCTCATGCTATCGGAAGGGTCTCAGGTTTGGAAAGGGAAGGATTTGGAGTTCACATGTTATAGGATGGTTCTCAGGTTTGGTTTTAGAAGCATTAAGATATCACATCTCATGCTAAAGGAAAGGTCTCAGGTTTGGAAGGGGAAGGATTTGGATCTCACATCTCATGTTTTAGGACGGGTCTCAGGTTTGGTATTAGAAGCATTGAAATATATACCACATCTCATGGTATAGGAAGGGTCTCAGGATTGGAATGGGAAGAAGTTGGATATCACATTGAATGGGAAGGAGTTTGATATCACATCTCAAGCTATAGGAAGGGTCTCAGGTTTGGAAAGGGAATGATTTGGATTTCACATCTCATGTTATAGGATGGTTCTCATGTTTGGTTTTAGAAGCATTGAGATATCACATCTCATGCTATCGGAAGGGTCTCAGGTTTGGAATGGGAAGGAGTTTGATATCACATCTCATGTTATAGGAAGGATCTCAGGTTTGGTATTAGAAGCATTGAGATATCACATCTCATGCTATAGGAAGGGTCTCAGGATTGGAATCGGAAGGAGTTGTATATGACATCTCATGCCATAGGAAGGGTCTCAGGTTTGGTATAAGCATTGAGATATCACATCTCTGCTATCGGAAGGGTCTCAGGATTGGAATGGGAAGGAGTTGGATGTCCCATCTCGTTATAGGAAGGGTCTCAGGTATGGTATTAGAAGCATTGAGATATCACATCTCATGCTATAGGAAGGGTCTAAGGTTTGGAAAGGGGAAGGATTTGGGTATCACATCTCATGTTATAGGACCGGTCTCAGGTTTGGTATTTGAAGCATTGAGATATCAAGTCTCATGGTATAGGACGGGTCTCAGAATTGGAATGGGAAGGAGTTGGATATCACATCTCAATCTATAGAAAGGGCCTCAGGATTGGAATGGGAAGGAGTTTGATATCACATCTCATGCCATGGTATGGGTCTCAGGTTTTGTAGAAGCATTGGGATATCACATCACATGCTATAGGCAGGGTCTAAGGTTGGAATGGGAAGGAGTTGGATATCACATCTCATGTTATAGGAAGGGTCTCAGGATTGGAAGGCGAAGGACTTGGATATCACATCTCATTCTATAGGAAGGCTCTCAGGGTTGGAAGGGGAAGGAGTTGGATATCACATTTCATGTTAGAGGTAGGATCTCAGGTTTGGTATTAGAGGCATTGAGATATCACATCTCATGCCATCAGAAGGGTCTCAGGATTGGAATGGGAAGGAGTTGGATATCACATCTCATGCTAAAGGGAGGGTCTAAGGTTTGGAAGGGGAAGGATTTGAACATCACATCTCATGTTATAGGAAGGATCTCAGGTTTGGTATTAGAAGCATTGAGATATCACATCTCATGCTATCGGAAGGGTCTCAGGTTTGGTATAAGCATTGAGATATCACATCTCTGTTATCGGAAGGGTCTCAGGATTGGAATGGGAAGGACTTGGATATCACAATTCATGTTATAGGAAGGGTCTCAGGTTTGGTATTAGAAGCATTGAGATATCACATCTCATGCTATAGGAATGGTCTCAGGAATGGAATGGAAAGGACTTGGATAGCACATCTCATGATACAGGAAGGGTCTAAGGTTTGGAAGGGGAAGGATTTGGATATCACATCTCATGTTATTGGACTGGTCTCAGGTTTGGTATTAGAAGCATTGAGATATCAAGTCTCATGGTATAGGACGGGTATCAGGATTGGATTTGGAAGGAGTTGGATATCCCATCTCATCCTATAGGAAGGGTCTCAGGATTGGAATGGGAAGGACTTGGATATCACATCTCATGTTGTAGGAAGGCTCTCAGGTTTGGAAAGGGAAGGAGTTGGATATCACATTTCATGTTAGAGGTAGGATCTCAGGTTTGGTATTAGAGGCATTGAGATATCACATCTCATGCTATCAGAAGGGTATCAGGATTGGAATGGGAAGGAGTTGGATATCACATCTCATGCTAAAGGGAGGGTCTCAGGTTTGGAAGGGGAAGGATTTGGATACCACATCTCATGTTATCGGAAGGATCTCAGGTTTAGTATTAGAAGTATTGAGATATCATATCTCATGCTATAGGAAGGGTCTCAGGACTGGAATGGGAAGGAGTTGGATATCACATCTCATGCTAAAGGAAGGGTCTCAGGTTTGGTAGAAGCATTGAGATATCACATCTCATGCTATAGGAAGGGTCTCAGGATTGGAATGGGAAGGACTTAGATATCACATATCATGCTATAGGGAGGGTCTCAGTTTTGATATTAGAAGCATTGAGATATCACATCTCTGCAATCGGAAGTGTCTCAGGATTGGGATGGGAAGGAGTTGGATATCACATCTCATGTTATAGGACGGGTCTCAGGTTTGGTATTAGAAGCATTGAGATATCACATCGCATGCTGTAGGAAGGGTCTCAGGTTTCGAATGGGAAGGATTTGGATATCACATTTCATGTCATAGGAAGGATCTCAGGTTTGGTATTAGAAGCATTGATATATCACATCTCATGCTATAGGAATGGTCTCAGGATTGGAATGGGTAGGAGTTGGATATTACATTCTTGCTATAGGAAGGGTCTCATGTTTGGAATGGGATTTAGTTGGATATCACATATGCTATAGGAAGTGTCTCAGGTTTGGAATGGGAATGAGTTGGATATCACATCTCATGTTATAGGAAGGGTCTCAGTTTTGGTATAAGCATTGAGATATCACATCTCTGCTATCAGAAGTGGCTCAGGATTGGAATGGGAAGGAGTTGGATATCCCATCTCATGTTATAGGACGGGTCTCTGGTTTGGTATAAGCATTGAGATATCACATCTCATGCTATAGGAAGGGTCTCAGGATTGGAATGGGAAGGATTTGGATATCACATCTCATGCTATAGGAAGGGTCTCAGGTTTGGTATACGCATGGAGATATCACTTCTCATGCTATAGGAAGGGTCTCAGGATTGGAATGGGAAGGAGTTGGATATCACATCTCATGTTATAGGAAGGATCTCAGGTTTGGTATTAGAAGCATTGAGATATCACATCTCATGCTATCAGAAGGGTCTCAGGATTGGAATGGGAAGGAGTTGGATATCACATCTCATGCTAAAGGGAGGGTCTCAGGTTTGGAAGGGGAAGGATTTGGATACCACATCTCATGTTATCGGAAGGATCTCAGGTTTAGTATTAGAAGTATTGAGATATCATATCTCATGCTATAGGAAGGGCCTCAGGACTGGAATGGGAAGGAGTTGGATATCACATCTCATGCTAAAGGAAGGGTCTCAGGTTTGGTAGAAGCATTGAGATATCACATCTCATGCTATAGGAAGGGTCTCAGGATTGGAATGGGAAGGACTTAGATATCACATATCATGCTATAGGGAGGGTCTCAGTTTTGATATTAGAAGCATTGAGATATCACATCTCTGCAATCGGAAGTGTCTCAGGATTGGGATGGGAAGGAGTTGGATATCACATCTCATGCTATAGGAAGGGTCTCAGGTCTGGAACGGGAAGGAGTTGGATATCCCATCTCATGTTATAGGACGGGTCTCAGGTTTGGTATTAGAATCATTGAGATATCACATCGCATGCTGTAGGAAGGGTCTCAGGATTGGAATGGGAAGGAGTTGGATATCACATCTCATGCTATAGGAAGGGTGTCAGGATTGGAATGGGAAGGAGTTGTATTTGACATCTCATGCCACAGGAAGGGTCTCAAGTTTGGTTTAAGCATTGAGATATCACATCTCTGCTATCGGAAGGGTCTCAGGATTGGAATGGGAAGGAGTTGGATATCCCATCTTATGTCATAGGAAGGATCTCAGGTTTGGTATTAGAAGCATTGATATATCACATCTCATGCTATAGGAATGGTCTCAGGATTGGAATGGGTAGGAGTTGGATATTACATTCTTGCTATAGGAAGGGTCTCATGTTTGGAATGGGAAGGAGTTGGATATCACATATGCTATAGGAAGTCTCTCAGGTTTGGAATGGGAATGAGTTGGATATCACATCTCATGTTATAGGAAGGGTCTCAGTTTTGGTATAAGCATTGAGATATCACATCTCTGCTATCGGAAGTGGCTCAGGATTGGAATGGGAAGGAGTTGGATATCCCATCTCATGTTATAGGACGGGTCTCTGGTTTGGTATAAGCATTGAGATATCACATCTCATGCTATAGGAAGGGTCTCAGGATTGGAATGGGAAGGATTTGGATATCACATCTCATGCTATAGGAAGGGTCTCAAGATTGAAATGGGAAGGATTTGGATATCACATCTCTTTCTATAGGAAGGGTCTCAGGTTTTTTATTAGAAACATTGAGATATCACATCTCATGCTATAGGAAGGGTTTCAGGATTGGAATGGGAAGGATTTGGATATCACATCTCATGCTAAAGGAAGGGTCTCAGGTTTGGAAGGGGAAGGATTTGGATATCATATCTCATGTTATAGGGCGGGTCCCATGTTTGGTATTAGAAGCATTGAGATATCACATCTCATGCTATAGGAGGAGTCTCAGGATTGGAATGGGAAGGAGTTGGATATCACGTCTCATGTTATAGGAAGGGTCTCAGGATTGGAATGGCAAGGAGTTGGATATCACATCTCATGCTAAAGGAAGGGTCTCAGGTTTGATAGAAGCATTGAGATATCACATCTCATGCTATAGGAAGGAACTCAGGATTGCAATGGGAAGGAGTTGGATATCACATCTAATGCCATAGGATGGGTCATCAGGTTTGGTATAAGCATTGAGATATCACATCTCTGCTATCGGAAGGGTCTTAGGATAGGAATGGGAAGGACTTAGATATCACATCTCATACTATAGGGAGGGTCTCAGTTTTGATATTAGAAGCATTGAGCTATCACATCTCATGCTATCGGAAGGGTCTCAGGATTGGAATGGGATGGAGTTGGATATCACATCTCAAGCTATCTCGGGATTGGAATGGGAAGGAGTTTGATATCACATCTCAAGCTATAGGAATGGTCTCAGGTTTGGAAGGGGAAGGATTTGGATCTCACATCTCATGTTTTAGGACGGGTCTCAGGTTTGGTATTAGAAGCATTGAGATATCACATCTCATGGTATAGGAAGGGTCTCAGGATTGGAATGGGAAGGAGTTGGCTATCACATCTCAAGCTATCTCAGGATTGGAATGGGAAGGAGTTTGATATCACATCTCAAGCTATAGGAAGGGTCTCAGGTTTGGAAAGGGAAGGATTTGGATTTCACATCTCATGTTATAGGATGGTTCTCATGTTTGGTTTTAGTAGCATTGAGATATCACATCTCATGCTATCGGAAGGGTCTCAGGTTTGGAAAGGGAAGGATTTGGAGTTCACATGTTATAGGATGGTTCTCAGGTTTGGTTTTAGAAGCATTAAGTTATAACATCTCATGCTATAGGAAGGGTCTCAGGTTTGGAATGGGAAGGAGTTGATATCACATCTCATGCTAAAGGAAAGGTCTCAGGTTTGGAAGGGGAAGGATTTGGATCTCACATCTCATGTTTTAGGACGGGTCTCAGGTTTGGTATTAGAAGCATTGAAATATATACCACATCTCATGGTATAGGAAGGGTCTCAGGATTGGAATGGGAAGAAGTTGGATATCACATTGAATGGGAAGGAGTTTGATATCACATCTCAAGCTATAGGAAGGGTCTCAGGTTTGGAAAGGGAATGATTTGGATTTCACATCTCATGTTATAGGATGGTTCTCATGTTTGGTTTTAGAAGCATTGAGATATCACATCTCATGCTATCGGAAGGGTCTCAGGTTTGGAATGGGAAGGAGTTTGATATCACATCTCATGTTATAGGAAGGATCTCAGGTTTGGTATTAAAAGCATTGAGATATCACATCTCATGCTATATGAAGGGTCTCAGGATTGGAATCGGAAGGAGTTGTATATGACATCTCATGCCATAGGAAGGGTCTCAGGTTTGGTATAAGCATTGAGCTATCACATCTCTGCTATCGGAAGGGTCTCAGGATTGGAATGGGAAGGAGTTGGATGTCCCATCTCGTTATAGGAAGGGTCTCAGGTATGGTATTAGAAGCATTGAGATATCACATCTCATGCTATAGGAAGGGTCTAAGGTTTGGAAAGGGGAAGGATTTGGGTATCACATCTCATGTTATAGGACCGGTCTCAGGTTTGGTATTAGAAGCATTGAGATATCAAGTCTCATGGTATAGGACGGGTCTCAGAATTGGAATGGGAAGGAGTTGGATATCACATCTCAAGCTATAGAAAGGGCCTCAGGATTGGAATGGGAAGGAGTTTGATATCACATCTCATGCCATGGTATGGGTCTCAGGTTTTGTAGAAGCATTGGGATATCACATCACATGCTATAGGCAGGGTCTAAGGTTGGAATGGGAAGGAGTTGGATATCACATCTCATGTTATAGGAAGGGTATCAGGATTGGAATGGGAAGGACTTGGATATCACATCTCATTCTATAGGAAGGCTCTCAGGGTTGGAAGGGGAAGGAGTTGGATATCACATTTCATGTTAGAGGTAGGATCTCAGGTTTGGTATTAGAGGCATTGAGATATCACATCTCATGCCATCAGAAGGGTCTCAGGATTGGAATGGGAAGGAGTTGGATATCACATCTCATGCTAAAGAGAGGGTCTAAGGTTTGGAAGGGGAAGGATTTGAACATCACATCTCATGTTATAGGAAGGATCTCAGGTTTGGTATTAGAAGCATTGAGATATCACATCTCATGCTATCGGAAGGGTCTCAGGTTTGGTATAAGCATTGAGATATCACATCTCTGTTATCGGAAGGGTCTCAGGATTGGAATGGGAAGGACTTGGATATCACAATTCATGTTATAGGAAGGGTCTCAGGTTTGGTATTAGAAGCATTGAGATATCACATCTCATGCTATAGGAAGGGTCTCAGGAATGGAATGGAAAGGACTTGGATAGCACATCTCATGATACAGGAAGGGTCTAAGGTTTGGAAGGGGAAGGATTTGGATATCACATCTCATGTTATTGGACCGGTCTCAGGTTTGGTATTAGAAGCATTGAGATATCAAGTCTCATGGTATAGGACGGGAGTTTGATATCACATCTCATGCCATGGTATGGGTCTCAGGTTTTGTAGAAGCATTGGGATATCACATCTCATGCTATCGGAAGGGTATCAGGATTGGATTTGGAAGGAGTTGGATATCCCATCTCATCCTATAGGAAGGGTCTCAGGATTGGAATGGGAAGGACTTGGATATCACATCTCATGTTGTAGGAAGGCTCTCAGGTTTGGAAAGGGAAGGAGTTGGATATCACATTTCATGTTAGAGGTAGGATCTCAGGTTTGGTATTAGAGGCATTGAGATATCACATCTCATGCTATCAGAAGGGTATCAGGATTGGAATGGGAAGGAGTTGGATATCACATCTCATGCTAAAGGGAGGGTCTCAGGTTTGGAAGGGGAAGGATTTCGATACCACATCTCATGTTATCGGAAGGATCTCAGGTTTAGTATTAGAAGCATTGAGATATCATATCTCATGCTATAGGAAGGGTCTCAGGACTGGAATGGGAAGGAGTTGGATATCACATCTCATGCGAAAGGAAGGGTCTCAGGTTTAGTAGAAGCATTGAGATATCACATCTCATGCTATAGGAAGGGTCTCAGGATTGGAATGGGAAGGACTTAGATATCACATATCATGCTATAGGGAGGGTCTCAGTTTTGATATTAGAAGCATTGAGATATCACATCTCTGCAATCAGAAGTGTCTCAGGATTGGGATGGGACGGAGTTGGATATCACATCTCATGCTATAGGAAGGGTCTCAGGTCTGGAACGGGAAGGAGTTGGATATCCCATCTCATGTTATAGGACGGGTCTCAGGTTTGGTATTAGAAGCATTGAGATATCACATCGCATGCTGTAGGAAGGGTCTCAGGTTTCAAATGGGAAGGATTTGGATATCACATTTCATGTCATAGGAAGGATCTCAGGTTTGGTATTAGAAGCATTGATATATCACATCTCATGCTATAGGAATGGTCTCAGGATTGGAATGGGTAGGAGTTGGATATTACATTCTTGCTATAGGAAGGGTCTCATGTTTGGAATGGGATTTAGTTGGATATCACATATGCTATAGGAAGTGTCTCAGGTTTGGAATGGGAATGAGTTGGATATCACATCTCATGTTATAGGAAGGGTCTCAGTTTTGGTATAAGCATTGAGATATCACATCTCTGCTATCAGAAGTGGCTCAGGATTGGAATGGGAAGGAGTTGGATATCCCATCTCATGTTATAGGACGGGTCTCTGGTTTGGTATAAGCATTGAGATATCACATCTCATGCTATAGGAAGGGTCTCAGGATTGGAATGGGAAGGATTTGGATATCACATCTCATGCTATAGGAAGGGTCTCAGGTTTGGTATACGCATGGAGATATCACTTCTCATGCTATAGGAAGGGTCTCAGGATTGGAATGGGAAGGAGTTGGATATCACATCTCATGTTATAGGAAGGATCTCAGGTTTGGTATTAGAAGCATTGAGATATCACATCTCATGCTATCAGAAGGGTCTCAGGATTGGAATGGGAAGGAGTTGGATATCACATCTCATGCTAAAGGGAGGGTCTCAGGTTTGGAAGGGGAAGGATTTGGATACCACATCTCATGTTATCGGAAGGATCTCAGGTTTAGTATTAGAAGTATTGAGATATCATATCTCATGCTATAGGAAGGGTCTCAGGACTGGAATGGGAAGGAGTTGGATATCACATCTCATGCTAAAGGAAGGGTCTCAGGTTTGGTAGAAGCATTGAGATATCACATCTCATGCTATAGGAAGGGTCTCAGGATTGGAATGGGAAGGACTTAGATATAACATATCATGCTATAGGGAGGGTCTCAGTTTTGATTTTAGAAGCATTGAGATATCACATCTCTGCAATCGGAAGTGTCTCAGGATTGGGATGGGAAGGAGTTGGATATCACATCTCATGCTATAGGAAGGGTCTCAGGTCTGGAACGGGAAGGAGTTGGATATCCCATCTCATGTTATAGGACGGGTCTCAGGTTTGGTATTAGAATCATTGAGATATCACATTGCATGCTGTAGGAAGGGTCTCAGGATTGGAATGGGAAGGAGTTGGATATCACATCTCATGCTATAGGAAGGGTCTCAGGATTGGAATGGGAAGGAGTTGTATATGACATCTCATGCCACAGGAAGGGTCTCAGTTTTGGTATAAGCATTGAGATATCACATCTCTGCTATCGGAAGGGTCTCAGGATTGGAATGGGAAGGAGTTGGATATCCCATCTTATGTCATAGGAAGGATCTCAGGTTTGGTATTAGAAGCATTGATATATCACATCTCATGCTATAGGAATGGTCTCAGGATTGGAATGGGTAGGAGTTGGATATTACATTCTTGCTATAGGAAGGGTCTCATGTTTGGAATGGGAAGGAGTTGGATATCACATATGCTATAGGAAGTCTCTCAGGTTTGGAATGGGAATGAGTTGGATATCACATCTCATGTTATAGGAAGGGTCTCAGTTTTGGTATAAGCATTGAGATATCACATCTCTGCTATCGGAAGTGGCTCAGGATTGGAATGGGAAGGAGTTGGATATCCCATCTCATGTTATAGGACAGGTCTCTGGTTTGGTATAAGCATTGAGATATCACATCTCATGCTATAGGAAGGGTCTCAGGATTGGAATGGGAAGGATTTGGATATCACATCTCATGCTATAGGAAGGGTCTCAAGATTGAAATGGGAAGGATTTGGATATCACATCTCTTTCTATAGGAAGGGTCTCAGGTTTTTTATTATAAACATTGAGATATCACATCTCATGCTATAGGAAGGGTTTCAGGATTGGAATGGGAAGGATTTGGATATCACATCTCATGCTAAAGGAAGGGTCTCAGGTTTGGAAGGGGAAGGATTTGGATATCATATCTCATGTTATAGGGCGGGTCCCAGGTTTGGTATTAGAAGCATTGAGATATCACATCTCATGGTATAGGAAGGGTCTCAGGATTGGAATGGGAAGGAGTTGGATATCACATCTCATCCAATAGGAAGGGTCTCAGGTTTGGAATGGGAAGGAATTGGATATCACATAATGTTATAGGAAGGATCTCAGGATTGGAATGGGAAGGATTTGGATATCCCTTCTCATGCTATAGGAAGTGTCTCAGGTTGGAATGGGAAGGAGTTGGATATCACATCTCGTTATAGGAAGGGTCTCAGGATTGGAATGGCAAGGAGTTGGATATCACATCTCATGCTAAAGGAAGGGTCTCAGGTTTGATAGAAGCATTGAGATATCACATCTCATGCTATAGGAAGGGTCTCAGGATAGGAATGGGAAGGACCTAGATATCACATCTCATACTATAGGGAGGGTCTCAGTTTTGATATTAGAAGCATTGAGCTATCACATCTCATGCTATCGGAAGGGTCTCAGGATTGGAATGGGATGGAGTTGGATATCACATCTCAAGCTATCTCGGGATTGGAATGGGAAGGAGTTTGATATCACATCTCAAGCTATAGGAAGGGTCTCAGGTTTGGAAGGGGAAGGATTTGGATCTCACATCTCATGTTTTAGGACGGGTCTCAGGTTTGGTATTAGAAGCATTGAGATATCACATCTCATGGTATAGGAAGGGTCTCAGGATTGGAATGAGAAGGAGTTGGCTATCACATCTCAAGCTATCTCAGGATTGGAATGGGAAGGAGTTTGATATCACATCTCAAGCTATAGGAAGGGTCTCAGGTTTGGAAAGGGAAGGATTTGGATTTCACATCTCATGTTATAGGATGGTTCTCATGTTTGGTTTTAGTAGCATTGAGATATCACATCTCATGCTATCGGAAGGGTCTCAGGTTTGGAAAGGGAAGGATTTGGAGTTCACATGTTATAGGATGGTTCTCAGGTTTGGTTTTAGAAGCATTAAGATATAACATCTCATGCTATAGGAAGGGTCTCAGGTTTGGAATGGGAAGGAGTTGATATCACATCTCATGCTAAAGGAAAGGTCTCAGGTTTGGAAGGGGAAGGATTTGGATCTCACATCTCATGTTTTAGGACGGGTCTCAGGTTTGGTATTAGAAGCATTGAAATATATACCACATCTCATGGTATAGGAAGGGTCTCAGGATTGGAATGGGAAGAAGTTGGATATCACATTGAATGGGAAGGAGTTTGATATCACATCTCAAGCTATAGGAAGGGTCTCAGGTTTGGAAAGGGAATGATTTGGATTTCACATCTCATGTTATAGGATGGTTCTCATGTTTGGTTTTAGAAGCATTGAGATATCACATCTCATGCTATCGGAAGGGTCTCCGGTTTGGAATGGGAAGGAGTTTGATATCACATCTCATGTTATAGGAAGGATCTCAGGTTTGGTATTAGAAGCATTGAGATATCACATCTCATGCTATAGGAAGGGTCTCAGGATTGGAATCGGAAGGAGTTGTATATGACATCTCATGCCATAGGAAGGGTCTCAGGTTTGGTATAAGCATTGAGATATCACATCTCTGCTATCGGAAGGGTCTCAGGATTGGAATGGGAAGGAGTTGGATATCCCATCTCGTTATAGGAAGGGTCTCAGGTATGGTATTAGAAGCATTGAGATATCACATCTCATGCTATAGGAAGGGTCTAAGGTTTGGAAAGGGGAAGGATTTGGGTATCACATCTCATGTTATAGGACCGGTCTCAGGTTTGGTATTAGAAGCATTGAGATATCAAGTCTCATGGTATAGGACGGGTCTCAGGATTGGAATGGGATGGAGTTGGATATCACATCTCAAGCTATCTCGGGATTGGAATGGGAAGGAGTTTGATATCACATCTCAAGCTATAGGAAGGGTCTCAGGTTTGGAAGGGGAAGGATTTGGATCTCACATCTCATGTTTTAGGACGGGTCTCAGGTTTGGTATTAGAAGCATTGAGATATCACATCTCATGGTATAGGAAGGGTCTCAGGATTGGAATGAGAAGGAGTTGGCTATCACATCTCAAGCTATCTCAGGATTGGAATGGGAAGGAGTTTGATATCACATCTCAAGCTATAGGAAGGGTCTCAGGTTTGGAAAGGGAAGGATTTGGATTTCACATCTCATGTTATAGGATGGTTCTCATGTTTGGTTTTAGTAGCATTGAGATATCACATCTCATGCTATCGGAAGGGTCTCAGGTTTGGAAAGGGAAGGATTTGGAGTTCACATGTTATAGGATGGTTCTCAGGTTTGGTTTTAGAAGCATTAAGATATAACATCTCATGCTATAGGAAGGGTCTCAGGTTTGGAATGGGAAGGAGTTGATATCACATCTCATGCTAAAGGAAAGGTCTCAGGTTTGGAAGGGGAAGGATTTGGATCTCACATCTCATGTTTTAGGATGAGTCTCAGGTTTGGTATTAGAAGCATTGAAATATATACCACATCTCATGGTATAGGAAGGGTCTCAGGATTGGAATGGGAAGAAGTTGGATATCACATTGAATGGGAAGGAGTTTGATATCACATCTCAAGCTATAGGAAGGGTCTCAGGTTTGGAAAGGGAATGATTTGGATTTCACATCTCATATTATAGGATGGTTCTCATGTTTGGTTTTAGAAGCATTGAGATATCACATCTCATGCTATCGGAAGGGTCTCAGGTTTGGAATGGGAAGGAGTTTGATATCACATCTCATGTTATAGGAAGGATCTCAGGTTTGGTATTAGAAGCAATGAGATATCACATCTCATGCTATAGGAAGGGTCTCAGGATTGGAATCGGAAGGAGTTGTATATGACATCTCATGCCATAGGAAGGGTCTCAGGTTTGGTATAAGCATTGAGATATCACATCTCTGCTATCGGAAGGGTCTCAGGATTGGAATGGGAAGGAGTTGGATATCCCATCTCGTTATAGGAAGGGTCTCAGGTATGGTATTAGAAGCATTGAGATATCACATCTCATGCTATAGGAAGGGTCTAAGGTTTGGAAAGGGGAAGGATTTGGGTATCACATCTCATGTTATAGGACCGGTCTCAGGTTTGGTATTAGAAGCATTGAGATATCAAGTCTCATGGTATAGGACGGGTCTCAGAATTGGAATGGGAAGGAGTTGGATATCACATCTCAAGCTATAGAAAGGGCCTCAGGATTGGAATGGGAAGGAGTTTGATATCACATCTCATGCCATGGTATGGGTCTCAGGTTTTGTAGAAGCATTGTGATATCACATCACATGCTAGAGGCAGGGTCTAAGGTTGGAATGGGAAGGAGTTGGATATCACATCTCATGTTATAGGAAGGGTCTCAGGATTGGAATGGGAAGGACTTGGATATCACATCTCATTCTATAGGAAGGCTCTCAGGGTTGGAAGGGGAAGGAGTTGGATATCACATTTCATGTTAGAGGTAGGATCTCAGGTTTGGTATTAGAGGCATTGAGATATGACATCTCATGCCATCAGAAGGGTCTCAGGATTGGAATGGGAAGGAGTTGGATATCACATCTCATGCTAAAGGGAGGGTCTAAGGTTTGGAAGGGGAAGGATTTGAACATCACATCTCATGCTATCGGAAGGGTCTCAGGTTTGGTATAAGCATTGAGATATCACATCTCTGTTATCGGAAGGGTCTCAGGATTGGAATGGGAAGGACTTGGATATCACAATTCATGTTATAGGAAGGGTCTCAGGTTTGGTATTAGAAGCATTGAGATATCACATCTCATGCTATAGGAAGGGTCTCAGGATTGGAATGGGAAGGACTTGGATATCACATCTCATGTTATAGGAAGGGTCTCAGGTTTGGTATTAGAAGCATTGAGATATCACATCTCATGCTATAGTAAGGGTCTCAGGAATGGAATGGAAAGGACTTGGATATCACATCTCATGATACAGGAAGGGTCTAAGGTTTGGAAGGGGAAGGATTTGGATATCACATCTCATGTTATTGGACCGGTCTCAGGTTTGGTATTTGAAGCATTGAGATATCAAGTCTCATGGTATAGGACAGGAGTTTGATATCACATCTCATGCCATGGTATGGGTCTCAGGTTTTGTAGAAGCATTGGGATATCACATCTCATGCTATCGGAAGGGTATCAGGATTGGATTTGGAAGGAGTTGGATATCCCATCTCATCCTATAGGAAGGGTCTCAGGATTGGAATGGGAAGGACTTGGATATCACATCTCATGTTGTAGGAAGGCTCTCAGGTTTGGAAAGGGAAGGATTTGGATATCACATTTCATGTTAGAGGTAGGATCTCAGGTTTGGTATTAGAGGCATTGAGATATCACATCTCATGCTATCAGAAGGGTATCAGGATTGGAATGGGAAGGAGTTGGATATCACATCTCATGCTAAAGGGAGGGTCTCAGGTTTGGAAGGGGAAGGATTTGGATACCACATCTCATGTTATCGGAAGGATCTCAGGTTTAGTATAAGAAGTATTGAGATATCATATCTCATGCTATAGGAAGGGTCTCAGGACTGGAATGGGAAGGAGTTGGATATCACATCTCATGCTAAAGGAAGGGTCTCAGGTTTGGTAGAAGCATTGAGATATCACATCTCATGCTATAGGAAGGGTCTCAGGATTGGAATGGGAAGGACTTAGATATCACATATCATGCTATAGGGAGGGTCTCAGTTTTGATATTAGAAGCATTGAGATATCACATCTCTGCAATCGGAAGTGTCTCAGGATTGGGATGGGAAGGAGTTGGATATCACATCTCATGCTATAGGAAGGGTCTCAGGTCTGGAACGGGAAGGAGTTGGATATCCCATCTCATGTTATAGGACGGGTCTCAGGTTTGGTATTAGAAGCATTGAGATATCACATCGCATGCTGTAGGAAGGGTCTCAGGTTTCGAATGGGAAGGATTTGGATATCACATTTCATGTCATAGGAAGGATCTCAGGTTTGGTATTAGAAGCATTGATATATCACATCTCATGCTATAGGAATGGTCTCAGGATTGGAATGGGTAGGAGTTGGATATTACATTCTTGCTATAGGAAGGGTCTCATGTTTGGAATGGGATTTAGTTGGATATCACATATGCTATAGGAAGTGTCTCAGGTTTGGAATGGGAATGAGTTGGATATCACATCTCATGTTATAGGAAGGGTCTCAGTTTTGGTATAAGCATTGCGATATCACATCTCTGCTATCGGAAGTGGCTCAGGATTGGAATGGGAAGGAGTTGGATATCCCATCTCATGTTATAGGACGGGTCTCTGGTTTGGTATAAGCATTGAGATATCACATCTCATGCTATAGGAAGGGTCTCAGGATTGGAATCTGAAGGATTTGGATATCACATCTCATGCTATAGGAAGGGTCTCAGGTTTGGTATACGCATGGAGATATCACTTCTCATGCTATAGGAAGGGTCTCAGGATTGGAATGGGAAGGAGTTGGATATCACATCTCATGTTATAGGAAGGATCTCAGGTTTGGTATTAGAAGCATTGAGATATCACATCTCATGCTATCAGAAGGGTCTCAGGATTGGAATGGGAAGGAGTTGGATATCACATCTCATGCTAAAGGGAGGGTCTCAGGTTTGGAAGGGGAAGGATTTGGATACCACATCTCATGTTATCGGAAGGATCTCAGGTTTAGTATTAGAAGTATTGAGATATCATATCTCATGCTATAGGAAGGGTCTCAGGACTGGAATGGGAAGGAGTTGGATATCACATCTCATGCTAAAGGAAGGGTCTCAGGTTTGGTAGAAGCATTGAGATATCACATCTCATGCTATAGGAAGGGTCTCAGGATTGGAATGGGAAGGACTTAGATATCACATATCATGCTATAGGGAGGGTCTCAGTTTTGATATTAGAAGCATTGAGATATCACATCTCTGCAATCGGAAGTGTCTCAGGATTGGGATGGGAAGGAGTTGGATATCACATCTCATGCTATAGGAAGGGTCTCAGGATTGGAATGGGAAGGAGTTGTATATGACATCTCATGCCACAGGAAGGGTCTCAGGTTTGGTATAAGCATTGAGATATCACATCTCTGCTATCGGAAGGGTCTCAGGATTGGAATGGGAAGGAGTTGGATATCCCATCTTATGTCATAGGAAGGATCTCAGGTTTGGTATTAGAAGCATTGATATATCACATCTCATGCTATAGGAATGGTCTCAGGATTGGAATGGGTAGGAGTTGGATATTACATTCTTGCTATAGGAAGGGTCTCATGTTTGGAATGGGAAGGAGTTGGATATCACATATGCTATAGGAAGTCTCTCAGGTTTGGAATGGGAATGAGTTGGATATCACATCTCATGTTATAGGAAGGGTCTCAGTTTTGGTATAAGCATTGAGATATCACATCTCTGCTATCGGAAGTGGCTCAGGATTGGAATGGGAAAGAGTTGGATATCCCATCTCATGTTATAGGACGGGTCTCTGGTTTGGTATAAGCATTGAGATATCACATCTCATGCTATAGGAAGGGTCTCAGGATTGGAATGGGAAGGAGTTGTATATGACATCTCATGCCACAGGAAGGGTCTCAGGTTTGGTATAAGCATTGAGATATCACATCTCTGCTATCGGAAGGGTCTCAGGATTGGAATGGGAAGGAGTTGGATATCCCATCTTATGTCATAGGAAGGATCTCAGGTTTGGTATTAGAAGCATTGATATATCACATCTCATGCTATAGGAATGGTCTCAGGATTGGAATGGGTAGGAGTTGGATATTACATTCTTGCTATAGGAAGGGTCTCATGTTTGGAATGGGAAGGAGTTGGATATCACATATGCTACAGGAAGTCTCTCAGGTTTGGAATGGGAATGAGTTGGATATCACATCTCATGTTATCGGAAGGGTCTCAGTTTTGGTATAAGCATTGAGATATCACATCTCTGCTATCGGAAGTGGCTCAGGATTGGAATGGGAAAGAGTTGGATATCCCATCTCATGTTATAGGACGGGTCTCTGGTTTGGTATAAGCATTGAGATATCACATCTCATGCTATAGGAAGGGTCTCAGGATTGGAATGGGAAGGATTTGGATATCACATCTCATGCTATAGGAAGGGTCTCAGGTTTGGTATACGCATGGAGATATCACTTCTCATGCTATAGGAAGGGTCTCAGGATTGGAATGGGAAGGAGTTGGATATCACATCTCATGTTATAGGAAGGATCTCAGGTTTGGTATTAGAAGCATTGAGATATCACATCTCATGCTATAGGAAGGGTCTCAGGATTGGAATGGGAAGGATTTGGATATCACATCTCATGCTATAGGAAGGGTCTCAGGTTTGGTATACGCATGGAGATATCACTTCTCATGCTATAGGAAGGGTCTCAGGATTGGAATGGGAAGGATTTGGATATCACATCTCATGCTATAGGAAGGGTCTCAGGTTTGGTATACGCATGGAGATATCACTTCTCATGCTATCAGAAGGGTCTCAGGATTGGAATGGGAAGGAGTTGGATATCACATCTCATGCTAAAGGGAGGGTCTCAGGTTTGGAAGGGGGAGGATTTGGATATCACATCTCATGTTATCGGAAGGATCTCAGGTTTGGTATTAGAAGTATTTAGATATCATATCTCATGCTATAGGAAGGGTCTCAGGACTGGAATCGGAAGGAGTTGGATATCACATCTCATGCTAAAGGAAGGGTCTCAGGTTTGGTAGAAGCATTGAGATATCACATCTCATGCTATAGGAAGGGTCTCAGGATTGGAATGGGAAGGACTTAGATATCACATATCATGCTATAGGGAGGTTCTCAGTTTTGATAATAGAAGCATTGAGATATCACATCTCATGCTATCGGAAGTGTCTCAGGATTGGAATGGGAAGGAGCTGGATATCACATCTCATGCTAAAGGAAGGGTCTCAGGTTTGGAACGGGAAGGAGATGGATATCACATCTCATGTTATAGGAAGGGTCTCAGGATTGGAATGGGAAGTAGTTGGATATCACATCTCATGCTATAGGAAGGGTCTCAGGTTTGGTATTAGAAGCATTGAGATATCACATCTCATGCTATAGGAAGTGTCTCAGGATTGGAATGGGAAGGAGCTGGATATCACATCTCATGCTAAAGGAAGGGTCTCAGGTTTGGAACGGGAAGGAGATGGATATCACATCTCATGTTATAGGAAGGGTCTCAGGTGTGGTATAAGCATTGAGATATCACATCTCTGCTATCGGAAGTGTCTCAGGATTGGAATGGGAAGGAGTTGGATATCCCATCTCATGCTATAGATAGGCTCTCAGGTTTGGAAAGGGAAGGAGTTGGATATCACATCTCATGCTATAGGAAGGGTCTCAGGATTGGAATGGGAAGTAGTTGGATATCACATCTCATGCTATAGGAAGGGTCTCAGGTTTGGTATAAGCATTGAGATATCACATCTCATGCTATAGGACGGGTCTCAGGATTGGAATGGAAGGAGTTGGATATCACATCTCATGCTATAGGAAGGGTCTCAGGATTGGAATGGGAAGTAGTTGGATATCACATCTCATGCTATAGGAAGGGTCTCAGGTTTGGTATTAGAAGCATTGAGATATCACATCTCATGCTATAGGAAGGGTCTCAGAATTGGAATGGGAAGGACTTGGATATCACATCTCATGCTATAGATAGGCTCTCAGGTTTGGAAAGGGAAGGAGTTGGATATCACATCTCATGCTATAGGAAGGGTCTCAGGATTGGAATGGGAAGTAGTTGGATATCACATCTCATGCTATAGGAAGGGTCTCAGGTTTGGTATAAGCATTAAGATATCACATCTCATGCTATAGGACGGGTCTCAGGATTGGAATGGAAGGAGTTGGATATCACATCTCATGTTATAGGAAGGATCTCAGGTTTGGTATTAGAAGCATTGAGACATCACATCTCATGCTATAGGAAGGGTCTCAGGATTGGAATGGGAAGGAGTTGGATATCACATCTCATGCTATAGGAAGGGTCTCAGGGTTGGTATAAGCATTGAGATAGCACAACTCATGCTATAGGAAGGGTCTCAGGATTGGAATTGGAAGGAGTTGTATATGACATCTCATGCCGTAGGAAGGGTCTCAGGTTTGGTATAAGCATTGAGATATCACTTCTCATGCTATAGGAAGTGTCTCAGGATTGGAATTGGAAGGCGTTGGATATCACATCTCATGTTATAGGAAGGATCTCAGGTTTGGTATTAGAAGCATTGAGACATCACATCTCATGCTATAGGAAGGGTCTCAGGATTGGAATGGGAAGGAGTTGGATATCAAATCTCATGCTAAAGGGAGGGTCTCAGGTTTGGAAGGGGAAGGATTTGGATATTACATCTCGTGTTATAGGAATGATCTCAGGTTTGGTATTAGAAGCATTGAGATATCACATCTCATGCTATCGGAAGGATCTCAGGTTTGGTGTTAGAAGCATTGAGATATCAAATCTCATGCTATAGGAAGGGTCTCAGGATTGGAATGGGAAGGAGTTGGATATCACATCTCATGCTATAGGAAGGGTCTCAGGATTGGAATGGGAAGGAGTTGTGTATGACATCTCATGCCACAGGAAGGGTCTCAGGTTTGGTATAAGCATTGAGATATCACATCTCTGCTATCGGAAAGGTCTCAGGATTGGAATGGGAAGGACTTGGATATCACAATTCATGTTATAGGAAGGGTCTCAGGTTTGGTATTAGAAGCATTGAGATATCACATCTCATGCTATAGGAAGGGTCTCAGGATTGGAATGGGAAGGACTTGGATATCAGATCTCATGCTATAGGGAGGGTCTCACGTTTGGAAAGGGAAGGAGTTGGATATCACATTTCATGTTAGAGGTAGGATCTCAGGTTTGGTATTAGAGGCATTGAGATATCACATCTCATGCTATCAGAAGGGTCTCAGGATTGGAATGGGAAGGAGTTGGATATCACATCTCATGCTAAAGGGAGGGTCTCAGGTTTGGAAGGGGAAGGATTTGGATATCACATCTCATGTTAGAGGAAGGATCTCAGGTTTGGTATTACAGGCATTGAGATATCACATCTCATGCTAAAGGGAGGGTCTCAGGTTTGGAAGGCGAAGGATTTGGATATCACATCTCTTATTATAGGAAGGATCACAAGTTTGGTATTAGAAGCATTGAGATATCACATCTCATGCTATCGGAAGGGTCTCAGGATTGGAATGGGAAGGAATTGGATATCACATCTCATGCTATAGGAAGGGTCTCAGGTTTGGAACGGGAAGGAGTTGGATATCACATCTCATGTTATAGGAAGAGTCTCAGGTTTGGTATAAGCATTGAGATATCACATCTCTGCTATCGGAGGTGTCTCAGGATTGGGATGGGAAGGAATTGGATATCACATCTCATGCTATAGGAAGGGTATCAGGTTTGGAACGGGAAGGAGTTGGATATCCCATCTCATGTTATAGGACGGGTCTCAGGTTTGATATTAGAAGCATTGAGATATCACATCGCATGCTGTAGGAAGGGTCTCAGGTTTGGAATGGGAAGCATTTGGATATCACATTTCATGTCATAGGAAGCATCTCAGGTTTGGTATTAGAAGCATTGATATATCACATCTCATGTTATAGGAATGGTCTCAGGATTGGAATGGGTAGGAGTTGGATATTACATTCTTGCTATAGGAAGGGTCTCATGTTTGGAATGGGAAGGAGTTGGATATCACATATGCTATAGGAAGTGTCTCAGGTTTGGAACTGGAATGAGTTGGATATCACATCTCATGTTATAGGAAGGGTCTCAGGTTTGGTTTAAGCATTGAGATATCACATCTCTGCTATCGGAAGTGGCTCAGGATTGGAATGGGAAGGAGTTGGATATCCCATCTCATGTTATAGGACGGGTCTCTGGTTTGGTATAAGCATTGAGATATCACATCTCATGCTATAGGAAGGGTCTCAGGATTGGAATGGGAAGGATTTGGATATCACATCTCATGCTATAGGAAGGGTCTCGGTTTGGTATACACATGGAGATATCACTTCTCATGCTATACGAAGGGTCTCAGGATTGGAATGGGAAGGAGTTGGATATCACATCTCATGCTATAGGAAGGGTCTCAGGTTTGGTATAAGCATGGAGATATCACTTCTCATGCTATAGGAAGGGTCTCAGGATTGGAATGGGAAGGAGTTGGATATCACATCTCATGTTATAGGAAGGATCTCAGGTTTGGTATTAGAAGCATTGAGATGTCACATCTCATGCTATCGGAGGTGTCCCAGGATTGGGATGGGAAGGAATTGGATATCACATCTCATGCTATAGGAAGGGTATCAGGTTTGGAACGGGAAGGAGTTGGATATCCCATCTCATGTTATAGGACGGGTCTCAGGTTTGATATTAGAAGCATTGAGATATCACATCGCATGCTGTAGGAAGGGTCTCAGGTTTGGAATGGGAAGGATTTGGATATCACATTTCATGTCATAGGAAGGATCTCAGGTTTGGTATTAGAAGCATTGATATATCACATCTCATGCTATAGGAATGGTCTCAGGATTGGAATGGGTAGGAGTTGGATATTACATTCTTGCTATGGGAAGGGTCTCATGTTTGGAATGGGAAGGAGTTGGATATCACATATGCTATAGGAAGTGTCTCAGGTTTGGAACGGGAATGAGTTGGATATCACATCTCATGTTATAGGAAGGGTCTCAGGTTTGGTATAAGCATTGAGATATCACATATCTGCTATCGGAAGTGGCTCAGGATTGGAATGGGAAGGAGTTGGATATCCCATCTCATGTTATAGGACGGGTCTCTGGTTTGGTATACACATGGAGATATCACTTCTCATGCTATAGGAAGGGTCTCAGGATTGGAATGGGAAGGAGTTGGATATCACATCTCATGCTATAGGAAGGGTCTCAGGTTTGGTATAAGCATGGAGATATCACTTCTCATGCTATAGGAAGGGTCTCAGGATTGGAATGGGAAGGAGTTGGATATCACATCTCATGTTATAGGAAGGATCTCAGGTTTGGTATTAGAAGCATTGAGATATCACATCTCATGCTATCGGAAGGTTCTCCGGATTGGAATGGGAAGGAGTTGGATATCACATCTCATGCTATAGGAAGGGTCTCAGGTTTGGAACGGGAAGGAGTCGGATATCACATCTCATGTTATAGGAAGAGTCTCAGGTTTGGTATAAGCATTGAGATATCACATCTCTGCTATCGGAGGTGTCTCAGGATTGGGATGGGAAGGAATTGGATATCACATCTCATGCTATAGGAAGGGTATCAGGTTTGGAACGGGAAGGAGTTGGATATCCCATCTCATGTTATAGGACGGGTCTCAGGTTTGATATTAGAAGCATTGAGATATCACATCGCATGCTGTAGGAAGGGTCTCAGGTTTGGAATGGGAAGGATTTGGATATCACATTTCATGTCATATGAAGGATCTCAGGTTTGGTATTAGAAGCATTGATATATCACATCTCATGCTATAGGAATGGTCTCAGGATTGGAATGGGTAGGAGTTGGATATTACATTCTTGCTATAGGAAGGGTCTCATGTTTGGAATGGGAAGGAGTTGGATATCACATATGCTATAGGAAGTGGCTCAGGATTGGAATGGGAAGGAGTTGGATATCCCATCTCATGTTATAGGACGGGTCTCTGGTTTGGTATAAGCATTGAGATATCACATCTCATGCTATAGGAAGGGTCTCAGGATTGGAATGGGAAGGATTTGGATATCACATCTCATGCTATAGGAAGGGTCTCAGGTTTGGTATACACATGGAGATATCACTTCTCATGCTATAGGAAGGGTCTCAGGATTGGAATGGGAAGGAGTTGGATATCACATCTCATGCTATAGGAAGGGTCTCAGGTTTGGTATAAGCATGGATATATCACTTCTCATGCTATAGGAAGGGTCTCAGGATTGGAATGGGAAGGAGTTGGATATCACATCTCATGTTATAGGAAGGATCTCAGGTTTGGTATTAGAAGCATTGAGATATCACATCTCATGCTATCGGAGGTGTCTCAGGATTGGGATGGGAAGGAATTGGATATCACATCTCATGCTATAGGAAGGGTATCAGGTTTGGAACGGGAAGGAGTTGGATATCCCATCTCATGTTATAGGACAGGTCTCAGGTTTGATATTAGAAGCATTGAGATATCACATCGCATGCTGTAGGAAGGGTTTCAGGTTTGGAATGGGAAGGATTTGAATATCACATTTCATGTCATAGGAAGGATCTCAGGTTTGGTATTAGAAGCATTGATATATCACATCTCATGCTATAGGAATGGTCTCAGGATTGGAATGGGTAGGAGTTGGATATTACATTCTTGCTATAGGAAGGATCTCATGTTTGGAATGGGAAGGAGTTGGATATCACATATGCTATAGGAAGTGTCTCAGGTTTGGAACGATAATGAGTTGGATATCACATCTCATGTTATAGGAAGGGTCTCAGGTTTGGTATAAGCATTGAGATATCACATCTCTGCTATCGGAAGTGGCTCAGGATTGGAATGGGAAGGAGTTGGATATCCCATCTCATGTTATAGGACGGGTCTCTGGTTTGGTATAAGCATTGAGATATCACATCTCATGCTATAGGAAGGGTCTCAGGATTGGAATGGGAAGGATTTGGATATCACATCTCATGCTATAGGAAGGGTCTCAGGTTTGGTATACACATGGAGATATCACTTCTCATGCTATAGGAAGGGTCTCAGGATTGGAATGGGAAGGAGTTGGATATCACATCTCATGCTATAGGAAGGGTCTCAGGTTTGGTATAAGCATGGAGATATCACTTCTCATGCTATAGGAAGGGTCTCAGGATTGGAATGGGAAGGAGTTGGATATCACATCTCATGTTATAGGAAGGATCTCAGGTTTGGTATTAGAAGCATTGAGATATCACATCTCATGCTATCGGAAGGGTCTCAGGATTGGAATGGGAAGGAATTGGATATCACATCTCATGCTATAGGAAGGGTCTCAGGTTTGGAACGGGAAGGAGTCGGATATCACATCTCATGTTATAGGAAGAGTCTCAGGTTTGGTATAAGCATTGCGATATCACATCTCTGCTATCGGAGGTGTCTCAGGATTGGGATGGGAAGGAATTGGATATCACATCTCATGCTATAGGAAGGGTATCAGGTGTGGAACGGGAAGGAGTTGGATATCCCATCTCATGTTATAGGACGGGTCTCAGGTTTGATATTAGAAGCATTGAGATATCACATCGCATGCTGTAGGAAGGGTCTCAGGTTTGGAATGGGAAGGATTAGGATATCACATTTCATGTCATAGGAAGGATCTCAGGTTTGTTATTAGAAGCATTGATATATCACATCTCATGCTATAGGAATGGTCTCAGGATTGGAATGGTTAGGAGTTGGATATTACATTCTTGCTATAGGAAGGGTCTCATGTTTGGAATGGGAAGGAGTTGGATATCACATATGCTATAGGAAGTGTCTCAGGTTTGGAATGGGAATGAGTTGGATATCACATCTCATGTTATAGGAAGGGTCTCAGTTTTGGTATAAGCATTGAGATATCTCATCTCTGTTATCGGAAGTGGCTCAGGATTGGAATGGGAAGGAGTTGGATATCCCATCTCATGTTATAGGACGGGTCTCTGGTTTGGTATAAGCATTGAGATATCACATCTCATGCTATAGGAAGGGTCTCAGGATTCGAATGGGAAGGATTTGGATATCACATCTCATGCTATAGGAAGGGTCTCAGGTTTGGTATACGCATGGAGATATCACTTCTCATGCTATAGGAAGGGTCTCAGGATTGGAATGGGAAGGAGTTGGATATCACATCTCATGTTATAGGAAGGATCTCAGGTTTGGTATTAGAAGCATTGAGATATCACATCTCATGCTATCAGAAGGGTCTCAGGATTGGAATGGGAAGGAGTTGGATATCACATCTCATGCTAAAGGGAGGGTCTCAGGTTTGGAAGGGGAAGGATTTGGATATCACATCTCATGTTATCGGAAGGATCTCAGGTTTGGTATTAGAAGTATTGAGATGTCATATCTCATGCTATAGGAAGGGTCTCAGGACTGGAATGGGAAGGAGTTGGATATCACATCTCATGCTAAAGGAAGGGTCTCAGGTTTGGTAGAAGCATTGAGATATCACATCTCATGCTATAGGAAGGGTCTCAGGATTGGAATGGGAAGGACTTAGATATCACATATCATGCTATAGGGAGGGTCTCAGTTTTGATATTAGAAGCATTGAGATATCACATCTCATGCTATCGGAAGTGTCTCAGGATTGGAATGGGAAGGAGCTGGATATCACATCTCATGCAAAAGGAAGGGTCTCAGGTTTGGAACGGGAAGGAGTTGGATATCACATCTCATGTTATAGGAAGGGTCTCAGGTGTGGTATAAGCATTGAGATATCACATCTCTGCTATCGGAAGTGTCTCAGGATTGGAATGGGAAGGAGTTGGATATCCCATCTCATGCTATAGATAGGCTCTCAGGTTTGGAAAGGGAAGGAGTTGGATATCACATCTCATGCTATAGGAAGGGTCTCAGGATTGGAATGGGAAGTAGTTGGATATCACATCTCATGCTATACGAAGGGTCTTTGGTTTGGTATAAGCATTGAGATATCACATCTCATGCTATAGGACGGGTCTCAGGATTGGAATGGAAGGAGTTGGATATCACATCTCATGCTATAGGAAGGGTCTCAGGATTGGAATGGGAAGGAGTTGGATATCACATTTCATGCTATCGGAAGGGTCTCAGGTTTGGTATTAGAAGCATTGAGATATCACATCTCATGCTATAGGAAGGGTCTCAGGATTGGAATGGGAAGGACTTGGATATCACATCTCATGCTATAGATAGGCTCTCAGGTTTGGAAAGGGAAGGAGTTGTATATCACATCTCATGCTATAGGAAGGTTCTCAGGATTGGAATGGGAAGTAGTTGGATATCACATCTCATGCTATAGGAAGGGTCTCAGGTTTGGTATAAGCATTGAGATATCACATCTCATGCTATAGGACGGATCTCAGGATTGGAATGGAAGGAGTTGGATATCACATCTCATGTTATAGGAAGGATCTCAGGTTTGGTATTAGAAGCATTGAGACATCACATCTCATGCTATAGGAAGGGTCTCAGGATTGGAATGGGAAGGAGTTGGATATCACATCTCATGCTATAGGAAGGGTCTCAGGTTTGGTATAAGCATTGAGATATCACATCTCATGCTATAGAAAGGGTCTCAGGATTGGAATGGGAAGGAGTTGTATATGACATCTCATGCCGTAGGAAGGGTCTCAGGTTTGGTATAAGCATTGAGATATCACTTCTCATGCTATAGGAAGTGTCTCAGGATTGGAATTGGAAGGAGTTGGATATCACATCTCATGTTATAGGAAGGATCTCAGGTTTGGTATTAGAAGCATTGAGACATCACATATCATGCTATAGGAAGGGTCTCAGGATTGGAATGGGAAGGAGTTGGATATCACATCTCATGATAAAGGGAGGGTCTCAGGTTTGGAAGGGGAAGGATTTGGATATTACATCTCGTGTTATAGGAATGATCTCAGGTTTGGTATTAGAAGCATTGAGATATCACATCTCATGCTATCGGAAGGATCTCAGGTTTGGTGTTAGAAGCATTGAGATATCAAATCTCATGCTATAGGAAGGGTCTCAGGATTGGAATGGGAAGGAGTTGGATATCACATCTCATGCTATAGGAAGGGTCTCAGGATTGGAATGGGAAGGAGTTGTATATGACATCTCATGCCACAGGAAGGGTCTCAGGTTTGGTATAAGCATTGAGATATCACATCTCTGCTATCGGAAGGGTCTCAGGATTGGAATGGGAAGGAGTTGGATATCCCATCTTATGTTATAGGAAGGGTCTCAGGTTTGGTATTAGAAGCATTGAGATATCACATCTCATGCTATAGGAAGGGTCTCAGGATTGGAATGGGAAGGACTTGGATATCAGATCTCATGCTATAGGGAGGGTCTCACGTTTGGAAAGGGAAGGAGTTGGATATCACATATCATGTTAGAGGTAGGATCTCAGGTTTGGTATTAGAGGCATTGAGATATCACATCTCATGCTATCAGAAGGGTCTCAGGATTGGAATGGGAAGGAGTTGGAAATCACATCTCATGCTAAAGGGAGGGTCTCAGGTTTGGAAGGGGAAGGATTTGGATATCACATCTCATGTTAGAGGAAGGATCTCAGGTTTGGTATTAGAGGCATTGAGATATCACATCTCATGCTAAAGGGAAGGTCTCAGGTTTGGAAGGCGAAGGATTTGGATATCACCTCTTATTATAGGAAGGATCACAAGTTTGGTATTAGAAGCATTGAGATATCACATCTCATGCTATCGGAAGTGTCTCAGGATTGGAATGGGAAGGAATTGGATATCACATCTCGTGCTATAGGACGGGTCTCAGGTTTGGAACGGGAAGGAGTTGGATATCACATCTCATGTTATAGGAAGAGTCTCAGGTTTGGTATAAGCATTGAGATATCACATCTCTGCTATCGGAGGTGTCTCAGGATTGGGATGGGAAGGAATTGGATATCACATCTCATGCTATAGGAAGGGTATCAGGTTTGGAACGGGAAGGAGTTGGATATCCCATCTCATGTTATAGGACGGGTCTCAGGTTTGATATTAGAAGCATTGAGATATCACATCGCATGCTGTAGGAAGGGTCTCAGGTTTGGAATGGGAAGGATTTGGATATCACATTTCATGTCATAGGAAGGATCTCAGGTTTGGTATTAGAAGCATTGATATATCACATCTCATGCTATAGGAAGTGTCTCAGGATTGGAATGGGAAGGAGCTGGATATCACATCTCATGCTAAAGGAAGGGGCTCAGGTTTGGAACGGGAAGGAGTTGGATATCACATCTCATGTTATAGGAAGGGTCTCAGGTTTGGTATAAGCATTGAGATATCACATCTCTGCTATCGGAAGTGTCTCAGGATTGGAATGGGAAGGAGTTGGATATCCCATCTCATGTTATAGGACGGGTCTCAGGTTTGTTATTAGAATCATTGAGATATCATATTGCATGCTGTAGGAAGGGTCTAAGGATTGGAATGGGAAGGACTTGGATATCACATCTCATGCTATAGATAGGCTCTCAGGTTTGGAACGGGAAGGAGTTGGATATCACAGTTCATGTTAGAGGAAGGATCTCAGGTTTGGTATTAGAAGCATTGAGATATCACATCTCATGCTATAGGAAGGGTCTCAGGATTGGAATGGGAAGGACTTGGATATCACATCTCATGCTATAGATAGGCTCTCAGGTTTGGAAAGGGAAGGAGTTGGATATCACATCTCATGCTATAGGAAGGGTCTCAGGATTGGAATGGGAAGTAGTTGGATATAACATCTCATGCTATAGGAAGGGTCTCAGGGTTGGAATGGGAAGGAGTTGGATATCACATCTCATGCTATAGGAAGATTCTCAGGTTTGGTATAAGCATTGAGATATCACATCTCATGCTATAGGAAGGGTCTCAGGATTGGATTGGGAAGGAGTTGGATATCACATCTCATGTTATAGGAAGGATCTCAGGTTTGGTATTAGAAGCACTGAGACATCACATCTCATGCTATAGGAAGGGTCTCAGGATTGGAATGGGAAGGAGTTGGATATCACATCTCATGCTATAGGAAGGGTCTCAGGTTTGGTATAAGCATTGAGATATCACATCTCATGCTATAGGAAGTGTCTCAGGATTGGAATGGGAAGGAATTGGATATCACATCTCATGTTATAGGAAGGATCTCAGGTTTGGTATAAGCATTGAGATATCACATCTCTGCTATCGGAGAGGTCTCAGGATTGGAATGGGAAGGAGTTGGATATTCCCATCTCATGTTATAGTAAGTGTCTCATGTTTGGTATTAGAAGCATTGAGATATCACATCTCATGCTATAGGAAGGGTCTCAGGATTGGAATGGGAAGGACTTGGATATCACATCTCATTAATAGGGAGGGTCTCAAGTTTGATATTAGAAGCATTGAGATATCACATCTCATGATATCGGAAGGGTCTCAGGATTGGAATGGAAGGAGTTGGATATCACATCTCATGATAAACGAAGGGTCTAAGGTTTGGAAGGGGAAGGATTTGGATATCACATCTCATGTTATAGGACGGGTCTCAGGTTTGGTATTAGAACCTTTGAGATATCAAGTCTCATGGTATAGGAAGGGTCTCAGAATTGGAATGGGAAGGAGTTGGATATCACATCTCAAGCTATAGGAAGGGTCTCAGGATTGGAATGGGAAGGACTTGGATATCACATCTCATGCTATAGGAAGTCTCTCAGGTTTGGAAAGGGAAAGAGTTGGATATCACATTTCATGTTAGAGGTAGGATCTCAGGTTTGGTATTAGAGGCATTGCGATATCACATATCATGCTAACAGAAGGGTCTCAGGAATGGAATGGGAAGGAGTTGGATATCACATCTCATGCTAAAGGAAGGGTCTCAGGTTTGGAAGGGGAAGGATTTGGATATCACATCTCATGTTATAGGAAGGATCTCAGGTTTGGTATTAGAAGCATTGAGATGTCACATCTCATGCTATCGGAAGGATCTCAGGTTTGGTATTAGAAGCCTTGAGATATCACATCTCATGCTATCAGAAGGGTCTCAGGATTGGAATGGGAAGGAGTTGGATATTACATCTCATGCTAAAGGGAGGGTCTCAGGTTTGGAAGGGGAAGGATTTGGATATCACATCTCATGTTATCAGAAGGATCTCAGGTTTGGTATTAGAAGTATTGAGATATCATATCTCATGCTATAGGAAGGGTCTCAGGACTGGAATGGCAAGGAGTTGGATATCACATCTCATGCTAAAGGGAGGGTCTCAGTTTTGATATTAGAAGCATTGAGATATCACATCTCATGCTATCGGAAGTGTCTCAGGATTGGAATGGGAAGGAGCTGGATATCACATCTCATGCAAAAGGAAGGGTCTCAGGTTTGGAACGGGAAGGAGTTGGATATCACATCTCATGTTATAGGAAGGGTCTCAGGTGTGGTATAAGCATTGAGATATCACATCTCTGCTATCGGAAGTGTCTCAGGATTGGAATGGGAAGGAGTTGGATATCCCATCTCATGCTATAGATAGGCTCTCAGGTTTGGAAAGGGAAGGAGTTGGATATCACATCTCATGCTATAGGAAGGGTCTCAGGATTGGAATGGGAAGTAGTTGGATATCACATCTCATGCTATACGAAGGGTCTTTGGTTTGGTATAAGCATTGAGATATCACATCTCATGCTATAGGACGGGTCTCAGGATTGGAATGGAAGGAGTTGGATATCACATCTCATGCTATAGGAAGGGTCTCAGGATTGGAATGGGAAGGAGTTGGATATCACATTTCATGCTATCGGAAGGGTCTCAGGTTTGGTATTAGAAGCATTGAGATATCACATCTCATGCTATAGGAAGGGTCTCAGGATTGGAATGGGAAGGACTTGGATATCACATCTCATGCTATAGATAGGCTCTCAGGTTTGGAAAGGGAAGGAGTTGTATATCACATCTCATGCTATAGGAAGGTTCTCAGGATTGGAATGGGAAGTAGTTGGATATCACATCTCATGCTATAGGAAGGGTCTCAGGTTTGGTATAAGCATTGAGATATCACATCTCATGCTATAGGACGGATCTCAGGATTGGAATGGAAGGAGTTGGATATCACATCTCATGTTATAGGAAGGATCTCAGGTTTGGTATTAGAAGCATTGAGACATCACATCTCATGCTATAGGAAGGGTCTCAGGATTGGAATGGGAAGGAGTTGGATATCACATCTCATGCTATAGGAAGGGTCTCAGGTTTGGTATAAGCATTGAGATATCACATCTCATGCTATAGAAAGGGTCTCAGGATTGGAATGGGAAGGAGTTGTATATGACATCTCATGCCGTAGGAAGGGTCTCAGGTTTGGTATAAGCATTGAGATATCACTTCTCATGCTATAGGAAGTGTCTCAGGATTGGAATTGGAAGGAGTTGGATATCACATCTCATGTTATAGGAAGGATCTCAGGTTTGGTATTAGAAGCATTGAGACATCACATATCATGCTATAGGAAGGGTCTCAGGATTGGAATGGGAAGGAGTTGGATATCACATCTCATGATAAAGGGAGGGTCTCAGGTTTGGAAGGGGAAGGATTTGGATATTACATCTCGTGTTATAGGAATGATCTCAGGTTTGGTATTAGAAGCATTGAGATATCACATCTCATGCTATCGGAAGGATCTCAGGTTTGGTGTTAGAAGCATTGAGATATCAAATCTCATGCTATAGGAAGGGTCTCAGGATTGGAATGGGAAGGAGTTGGATATCACATCTCATGCTATAGGAAGGGTCTCAGGATTGGAATGGGAAGGAGTTGTATATGACATCTCATGCCACAGGAAGGGTCTCAGGTTTGGTATAAGCATTGAGATATCACATCTCTGCTATCGGAAGGGTCTCAGGATTGGAATGGGAAGGAGTTGGATATCCCATCTTATGTTATAGGAAGGGTCTCAGGTTTGGTATTAGAAGCATTGAGATATCACATCTCATGCTATAGGAAGGGTCTCAGGATTGGAATGGGAAGGACTTGGATATCAGATCTCATGCTATAGGGAGGGTCTCACGTTTGGAAAGGGAAGGAGTTGGATATCACATATCATGTTAGAGGTAGGATCTCAGGTTTGGTATTAGAGGCATTGAGATATCACATCTCATGCTATCAGAAGGGTCTCAGGATTGGAATGGGAAGGAGTTGGAAATCACATCTCATGCTAAAGGGAGGGTCTCAGGTTTGGAAGGGGAAGGATTTGGATATCACATCTCATGTTAGAGGAAGGATCTCAGGTTTGGTATTAGAGGCATTGAGATATCACATCTCATGCTAAAGGGAAGGTCTCAGGTTTGGAAGGCGAAGGATTTGGATATCACCTCTTATTATAGGAAGGATCACAAGTTTGGTATTAGAAGCATTGAGATATCACATCTCATGCTATCGGAAGTGTCTCAGGATTGGAATGGGAAGGAATTGGATATCACATCTCGTGCTATAGGACGGGTCTCAGGTTTGGAACGGGAAGGAGTTGGATATCACATCTCATGTTATAGGAAGAGTCTCAGGTTTGGTATAAGCATTGAGATATCACATCTCTGCTATCGGAGGTGTCTCAGGATTGGGATGGGAAGGAATTGGATATCACATCTCATGCTATAGGAAGGGTATCAGGTTTGGAACGGGAAGGAGTTGGATATCCCATCTCATGTTATAGGACGGGTCTCAGGTTTGATATTAGAAGCATTGAGATATCACATCGCATGCTGTAGGAAGGGTCTCAGGTTTGGAATGGGAAGGATTTGGATATCACATTTCATGTCATAGGAAGGATCTCAGGTTTGGTATTAGAAGCATTGATATATCACATCTCATGCTATAGGAAGTGTCTCAGGATTGGAATGGGAAGGAGCTGGATATCACATCTCATGCTAAAGGAAGGGGCTCAGGTTTGGAACGGGAAGGAGTTGGATATCACATCTCATGTTATAGGAAGGGTCTCAGGTTTGGTATAAGCATTGAGATATCACATCTCTGCTATCGGAAGTGTCTCAGGATTGGAATGGGAAGGAGTTGGATATCCCATCTCATGTTATAGGACGGGTCTCAGGTTTGTTATTAGAATCATTGAGATATCATATTGCATGCTGTAGGAAGGGTCTAAGGATTGGAATGGGAAGGACTTGGATATCACATCTCATGCTATAGATAGGCTCTCAGGTTTGGAACGGGAAGGAGTTGGATATCACAGTTCATGTTAGAGGAAGGATCTCAGGTTTGGTATTAGAAGCATTGAGATATCACATCTCATGCTATAGGAAGGGTCTCAGGATTGGAATGGGAAGGACTTGGATATCACATCTCATGCTATAGATAGGCTCTCAGGTTTGGAAAGGGAAGGAGTTGGATATCACATCTCATGCTATAGGAAGGGTCTCAGGATTGGAATGGGAAGTAGTTGGATATAACATCTCATGCTATAGGAAGGGTCTCAGGGTTGGAATGGGAAGGAGTTGGATATCACATCTCATGCTATAGGAAGATTCTCAGGTTTGGTATAAGCATTGAGATATCACATCTCATGCTATAGGAAGGGTCTCAGGATTGGATTGGGAAGGAGTTGGATATCACATCTCATGTTATAGGAAGGATCTCAGGTTTGGTATTAGAAGCACTGAGACATCACATCTCATGCTATAGGAAGGGTCTCAGGATTGGAATGGGAAGGAGTTGGATATCACATCTCATGCTATAGGAAGGGTCTCAGGTTTGGTATAAGCATTGAGATATCACATCTCATGCTATAGGAAGTGTCTCAGGATTGGAATGGGAAGGAATTGGATATCACATCTCATGTTATAGGAAGGATCTCAGGTTTGGTATAAGCATTGAGATATCACATCTCTGCTATCGGAGAGGTCTCAGGATTGGAATGGGAAGGAGTTGGATATTCCCATCTCATGTTATAGTAAGTGTCTCATGTTTGGTATTAGAAGCATTGAGATATCACATCTCATGCTATAGGAAGGGTCTCAGGATTGGAATGGGAAGGACTTGGATATCACATCTCATTAATAGGGAGGGTCTCAAGTTTGATATTAGAAGCATTGAGATATCACATCTCATGATATCGGAAGGGTCTCAGGATTGGAATGGAAGGAGTTGGATATCACATCTCATGATAAACGAAGGGTCTAAGGTTTGGAAGGGGAAGGATTTGGATATCACATCTCATGTTATAGGACGGGTCTCAGGTTTGGTATTAGAACCTTTGAGATATCAAGTCTCATGGTATAGGAAGGGTCTCAGAATTGGAATGGGAAGGAGTTGGATATCACATCTCAAGCTATAGGAAGGGTCTCAGGATTGGAATGGGAAGGACTTGGATATCACATCTCATGCTATAGGAAGTCTCTCAGGTTTGGAAAGGGAAAGAGTTGGATATCACATTTCATGTTAGAGGTAGGATCTCAGGTTTGGTATTAGAGGCATTGCGATATCACATATCATGCTAACAGAAGGGTCTCAGGAATGGAATGGGAAGGAGTTGGATATCACATCTCATGCTAAAGGAAGGGTCTCAGGTTTGGAAGGGGAAGGATTTGGATATCACATCTCATGTTATAGGAAGGATCTCAGGTTTGGTATTAGAAGCATTGAGATGTCACATCTCATGCTATCGGAAGGATCTCAGGTTTGGTATTAGAAGCCTTGAGATATCACATCTCATGCTATCAGAAGGGTCTCAGGATTGGAATGGGAAGGAGTTGGATATTACATCTCATGCTAAAGGGAGGGTCTCAGGTTTGGAAGGGGAAGGATTTGGATATCACATCTCATGTTATCAGAAGGATCTCAGGTTTGGTATTAGAAGTATTGAGATATCATATCTCATGCTATAGGAAGGGTCTCAGGACTGGAATGGCAAGGAGTTGGATATCACATCTCATGCTAAAGGGAGGGTCTCAGTTTTGATATTAGAAGCATTGAGATATCACATCTCATGCTATCGGAAGTGTCTCAGGATTGGAATGGGAAGGAGCTGGATATCGCATCTCATGCTAAAGGAAGAGTCTCAGGTTTGGAACGGGAAGGAGTTGGATATCACATCTCATGTTATAAGAAGGGTCTCAGGTTTGGTATAAGCATTGAGATATCACATCTCTGCTATCGGAAGTGTCTCAGGATTGGAATGGGAAGGAGTTGGATATCCCATCTCATGTTATAGGACGGGTCTCAGGTTTGTTATTAGAATCATTGAGATATCATATTGCATGCTGTAGGAAGGGTCTAAGGATTGGAATGGGAAGGACTTGGATATCACATCTCATGCTACAGATAGGCTCTCAGGTTTGGAATGGGAAGGAGTTGGATATCACATTTCATGTTAGAGGAAGGATCTACGGTTTGGTATTTGAAGCATTGAGATATCACATCTCATGCTATAGGAAGGGTCTCAGGATTGGAATGGGAAGGACTTAGATATCACATCTCATGCTATAGATAGGCTCTCAGGTTTGGAAAGGGAAGGAGTTGGATATCACATTTCATGCTATAGGAAGGGTCTCAGGATTGGAATGGGAAGTAGTTGGATATCACATCTCATGCTATAGGAAGGGTCTCAGGTTTGGTATAAGCATTGAGATATCACATCTCATGCTATAGGACGGGTCTCAGGATTGGAATGGAAGGAGTTGGATATCACATCTCATGTTATAGGAAGGATCTAAGGTTTGGTATTAGAAGCATTGAGACATCACATCTCATGCTATAGGAAGGGTCTCAGGATTGGAATGGGAAGGAGTTGGATATCACATCTCATGCTAATGGATGGGTCTCAGGTTTGGTATAAGCATTGAGATATCACATTTCATGCTATAGGAAGGGTCTCAGGATTGGAATGGGAAGGAGTTGGATATCACATCTCATGCTAAAGGGAGGGTCTCAGGTTTGGAAGGGGAAGGATTTGGATATTACATCTCGTGTTATAGGAATGATCTCAGGTTTGGTATTAGAAGCATTGAGATATCACATCTCATGCTATCGGAAGGATCTCAGGTTTGGTGTTAGAAGCATTGAGATATCAAATCTCATGCTATAGGAAGGGTCTCAGGATTGGAATGGGAAGGAGTTGGATATCACATCTCATGCTATAGGAAGGGTCTCAGGATTGGAATGGGAAGGAGTTGTATATGACATCTCATGCCACAGGAAGGGTCTCAGGTTTGGTATAAGCATTGAGATATCACATCTCTGCTATCGGAAGGGTCTCAGGATTGGAATGGGAAGGAGTTGGATATCCCATCTTATGTTATAGGAAGGGTCTCAGGTTTGGTATTAGAAGCATTGAGATATCACATCTCATGCTATAGGAAGGGTCTCAGGATTGGAATGGGAAGGACTTGGATATCAGATCTCATGCTATAGGGAGGGTCTCACGTTTGGAAAGGGAAGGAGTTGGATATCACATTTCATGTTAGAGGTAGGATCTCAGGTTTGGTATTAGAGGCATTGAGATATCACATCTCATGCTAAAGGAAGTGTCTCAGGTTTGGAACGGGAATGAGTTGGATATCACATCTCATGTTATAGGAAGGGTCTCAGCTTTGGTATAAGCATTGAGATATCACATCTCTGCTATCGGAAGTGGCTCAGGATTGGAATGGGAAGGAGTTGGATATCCCATCTCGTTATAGGACGGGTCTCTGGTTTGGTATAAGCATTGAGATATCACATCTCATGCTATAGGAAGGGTCTCAGGATTGGAATGGGAAGGATTTGGATATCACATCTCATGCTATAGGAAGGGTCTCAGGTTTGGCATACGCATGGAGATATCACTTCTCATGCTATAGGAAGGGTCTCAGGATTGGAATGGGAAGGAGTTGAATATCACATCTCATGCTATAGGAAGGGTCTCAGGTTTGGTATAAGCATGGAGATATCACTTCTCATGCTATAGGAAGGGTCTCAGGATTGGAATGGGAAGGAGTTGGATATCACATCTCATGTTATAGGAAGGATCTCAAGTTTGGTATTAGAAGCATTGAGATATCACATCTCATGCTATCAGAAGGGTCCCAGGATTGGAATGGGAAGGAGTTGGATATCACATCTCATGCTAAAGGGAGGGTCTCAGGTTTGGAAGGGGAAGGATTTGGATATCACATCTCATGTTATCGGAAGGATCTCAGGTTTGGTATTAGAAGTATTGAGATATCATATCTCATGCTATAGGAAGGGTCTCAGGACTGGAATGGGAAGGAGTTGGATATCACATCTCATGCTAAAGGAAGGGTCTCAGGTTTGGTAGAAGCATTGAGATATCACATCTCATGCTATAGGAAGGGTCTCAGGATTGGAATGGCAAGGACTTAGATATCACATATCATGCTATAGGGAGGGTCTCAGTTTTGATATTAGAAGCATTGAGATATCACATCTCATGCTATCGGAAGTGTCTCAGGATTGGAATGGGAAGGAGCTGGATATCACATCTCATGCTAAAGGAAGGGTCTCAGGTTTGGAAGGGGAAGGATTTGGATATCACATCTCATGTTAGAGGAAGGATCTCAGGTTTGGTATTAGAGGCATTGAGATATCACATCTCATGCTAAAGGGAGGGTCTCAGGTTTGGAAGGCGAAGGATTTGGATATCACATCTCTTATTATAGGAAGGATCACAAGTTTGGTATTAGAAGCATTGAGATATCACATCTCATGCTATCGGAAGGGTCTCAGGATTGGAATGGGAAGGAATTGGATATCACATCTCATGCTATAGGAAGGGTCTCAGGTTTGGAACGGGAAGGAGTTGTATATCACATCTCATGTTATAGGAAGAGTCTCAGGTTTGGTATAAGCATTGAGATATCACATCTCTGCTATCGGAAGGGTCTCAGGATTGGAATGGGAAGGAGTTGGATATCCCATCTTATGTTATAGGAAGGGTCTCAGGTTTGGTATTAGAAGCATTGAGATATCACATCTCATGCTATAGGAAGGGTGTCAGGATTGGAATGGGAAGGACTTGGATATCAGATCTCATGCTATAGGGAGGGTCTCACGTTTGGAAAGGGAAGGAGTTAGATATCACATTTCATGTTAGAGGTAGGATCTCAGGTTTGGTATTAGAGGCATTGAGATATCACATCTCATGCTATCAGAAGGGTCTCAGGATTGGAATGGGAAGGATTTGGATATCACATCTCATGCTAAAGGGAGGGTCTCAGGTTTGGAAGGGGAAGGATTTGGATATCACATCTCATGTTAGAGGAAGGATCTCAGGTTTGGTATTAGAGGCATTGAGATATCACATCTCATGCTAAAGGGATGGTCTCAGGTTTGGAAGGCGAAGGATTTGGATATCACATCTCTTATTATAGGAAGGATCACAAGTTTGGTATTAGAAGCATTGAGATATCACATCTCATGCTATCGGAAGGGTCTCAGGATTGGAATGGGAAGGAATTGGATATCACATCTCATGCTATAGGAAGGGTCTCAGGTTTGGAACGGGAAGGAGTTGGATATCACATCTCATGTTATAGGAAGAGTCTCAGGTTTGGTATAAGCATTGAGATATCACATCTCTGCTATCGGAGGTGTCTCAGGATTGGGATGGGAAGGAATTGGATATCACATCTCATGCTATAGGAAGGGTATCAGGTTTGGAACGGGAAGGAGTTGGATATCCCATCTCATGTTATAGGACAGGTCTCAGGTTTGATATTAGAAGCATTGAGATATCACATCGCATGCTGTAGGAAGGGTCTCAGGTTTGGAATGGTAAGGATTTGGATATCACATTTCATGTCATAGGAAGGATCTCAGGTTTGGTATTAGAAGCATTGATATATCACATCTCATGCTATAGGAATGGTCTCAGGATTGGAATGGGTAGGAGTTGGATATTACATTCTTGCTATAGGAAGGGTCTCATGTTTGGAATGGGAAGGAGTTGGATATCACATATGCTATAGGAAGTGTCTCAGGTTTGGAACGGGAATGAGTTGGATATCACATCTCATGTTATAGGAAGGGTCTCAGGTTTGGTATAAGCATTGAGATATCACATCTCTGCTATCGGAAGTGGCTCAGGTTTGGAATGGGAAGGAGTTGGATATCCCATCTCATGTTATAGGACGGGTCTCTGGTTTGGTATAAGCATTGAGATATCACATCTCATGCTATAGGAAGGGTCTCAGGATTGGAATGGGAAGGATTTGGATATCACATCTCATGCTATAGGAAGGGTCTCAGGTTTGGTATACGCATGGAGATATCACTTCTCATGCTATAGGAAGGGTCTCAGGATTGGAATGGGAAGGAGTTGAATATCACATCTCATGCTATAGGAAGGGTCTCAGGTTTGGTATAAGCATGGAGATATCACTTCTCATGCTATAGGAAGGGTCTCAGGATTGGAATGGGAAGGAGTTGGATATCACATCTCATGTTATAGGAAGGATCTCAGGTTTGGTATTAGAAGCATTGAGATATCACATCTCATGCTATCAGAAGGGTCCCAGGATTGGAATGGGAAGGAGTTGGATATCACATCTCATGCTAAAGGGAGGGTCTCAGGTTTGGAAGGGGAAGGATTTGGATATCACATCTCATGTTATCGGAAGGATCTCAGGTTTGGTATTAGAAGTATTGAGATATCATATCTCATGCTATAGGAAGGGTCTCAGGACTGGAATGGGAATGAGTTGGATATCACATCTCATGCTAAAGGAAGGGTCTCAGGTTTGGAAGAAGCATTGAGATATCACATCTCATGCTATAGGGAGGGTCCCACGTTTGGAAAGGGAAGGAGTTGGATATCACATTTCATGTTAGAGGTAGGATCTCAGGTTTGGTATTAGAGGCATTGAGATATCACATCTCATGCTATCAGAAGGGTCTCAGGATTGGAATGGGAAGGAGTTGAATATCACATCTCATGCTAAAGGGAGGGTCTCAGGTTTGGAAGGGGAAGGATTTGGATATCACATCTCATGTTAGAGGAAGGATCTCAGGTTTGGTATTAGAGGCATTGAGATATCACATTTCATGCTAAAGGGAGGGTCTCAGGTTTGGAAGGCGAAGGATTTGGATATCACATCTCTTATTATAGGAAGGATCACAAGTTTGGTATTAGAAGCATTGAGATATCACATCTCATGCTATCGGAAGGGTCTCAGGATTGGAATGGGAAGGAATTGGATATCACATCTCATGCTATAGGAAGGGTCTCAGGTTTAGAATGGGAAGGAGTTGGATATCACATCTCATGTTATAGGAAGAGTCTCAGGTTTGGTATAAGCATTGAGATATCACATCTCTGCTATCGGAGGTGTCTTAGTAATGGGATGGGAAGGAATTGGATATCACATCTCATGCTATAGGAAGGGTATCAGGTTTGGAACGGGAAGGAGTTGGATATCCCATCTCATGTTATAGGACGGGTCTCAGGTTTGATATTAGAAGCATTGAGATATCACATCGCATGCTGTAGGAAGGGTCTCAGGTTTGGAATGGGAAGGATTTGGATATCACATTTCATGTCATAGGAAGGATCTCAGGTTTGGTATTAGAAGCATTAATATATCACATCTCATGCTATAGGAATGGTCTCAGGATTGGAATGGGTAGGAGTTGGATATTACATTCTTGCTATAGGAAGGGTCTCATGTTTGGAATGGGAAGGAGTTGGATATCACATATGCTATAGGAAGTGTCTCAGGTTTGGAACGGGAATGAGTTGGATATCACATCTCATGTTATAGGAAGGGTCTCAGGTTTGGTATAAGCATTGAGATATCACATCTCTGCTATCGGAAGTGGCTCAGGATTGAAATGGGAAGGAGTTGGATATCCCATCTCATGTTATAGGACGGGTCCCTGGTTTGGTATAAGCATTGAGATATCACATCTCATGCTATAGGAAGGGTCTCAGGATTGGATTGGGAAGGATTTGGATATCACATCTCATGCTATAGGAAGGGCCTCAGGTTTGGTATACGCATGGAGATATCACTTCTCATGCTATAGGAAGTGTCTCAGGATTGGAATGGGAAGGAGTTGAATATCACATCTCATGCTATAGGAAGGGTCTCAGGTTTGGTATAAGCATGGAGATATCACTTCTCATGCTATAGGAAGGGTCTCAGGATTGGAATGGGAAGGAGTTGGATATCACATCTCATGTTATCGGAAGGATCTCAGGTTTGGTATTAGAAGTATTGAGATATCATATCTCATGCTATAGGAAGGGTCTCAGGACTGGAATGGGAAAGTGTTGGATATCACATCTCATGCTATAGGAAGGGTCTCAGGATTGGAATGGCAAGGACTTAGATATCACATATCATGCTATAGGGAGGGTCTCAGTTTTGATATTAGAAGCATTGAGATATCACATCTCATGCTATCGGAAGTGTCTCAGGATTGGAATGGGAAGGAGCTGGATATCACATCTCATGCTAAAGGAAGGGGCTCAGGTTTGGAACGGGAAGGAGTTGGATATCACATCTCATGTTATAGGAAGGGTCTCAGGTTTGGTATAAGCATTGATATATCACATCTCTGCTATCGGAAGTGTCTCAGGATTGGAATGGGAAGGAGTTGGATATCCCATCTCATGTTATAGGACGGGTCTCAGGTTTGTTATTAGAATCATTGAAATATCATATTGCATGCTGTAGGAAGGGTCTAAGGATTGGAATGGGAAGGACTTGGATATCACATCTCATGCTATAGATAGGCTCTCAGGTTTGGAACGGGAAGGAGTTGGATATCACATTTCATGTTAGAGGAAGAATCTCAGGTTTGGTATTAGAAGCATTGAGATATCACATCTCATGCTATAGGAAGTGTCTCAGGATTGGAATGGGAAGGACTTGGATATCACATCTCATGCTATAGATAGGCTCTCAGGTTTGGAAAGGGAAGGAGTTGGATATCACATCTCATGCTATAGGAAGGGTCTCAGGATTGGAATGGGAAGTAGTTGGATATAACATCTCATGCTATAGGAAGGGTCTCAGGATTGGAATGGGAAGGAGTTGGATATCACATCTCATGCTATAGGAAGGGTCTCAGGTTTGGTATAAGCATTGAGATATCACATCTCATGCTATAGGAAGGGTCTCAGGATTGGATTGGGAAGGAGTTGGATATCACATCTCATGTTATAGGAAGGATCTCAAGTTTGGTATTAGAAGCACTGAGACATCACATCTCATGCTATAGGAAGGGTCTCAGGATTGGAATGGGAAGGAGTTGGATATCACATCTCATGCTATATGAAGGGTCTCAGGTTTGGTATAAGCATTGAGATATCACATCTCATGCTATAGGAAGGGTCTCAGGATTGGAATGGGAAGGAGTTGTATATGACATCTCATGCCATAGGAAGGGTCTCAGGTTTGGTATAAGCATTGAGATATCACATCTCTGCTATCGGAAGGGTCTCAGGATTGGAATGGGAAGGAGTTGGATATCCCATCTCATGTTATAGGAAGAGTCTCAGGTTTGGTATTAGAAGCATTGAGATATCACATCTCATGCTATAGGAAGTGTCTCAGGATTGGAATGGGAAGGACTTGGATATCACATCTCATGCTATAGGGAGGGTCTCAAGTTTGATATAAGAAGCATTGAGATATCACATCTCATGCTATAGGAAGGGTCTCAGGATTGGAATGGGAAGGAGTTGGATATCACATCTCATGCTATAGGAAGGGTCTCAGGTTTGGTATAAGCAGTGAGATATCACATCTCATGCTATAGGAAGTGTCTCAGGATTGGAATGGGAAGGAATTGGATATCACATCTCATGTTATAGGAAGGATCTCAGGTTTGGTATAAGCATTGAGATATCACATCTCTGCTATCGGAGAGGTCTCAGGATTGGAATGGGAAGGAGTTGGATATTCCCATCTCATGTTATAGGAAGGGTCTCATGTTTGGTATTAGAAGCATTGAGATATCACATCTCATGCTATAACAAGGGTCTCAGGATTGGAATGGGAAGGACTTGGATATCACATCTCATTAATAGGGAGGGTCTCAAGTTTGATATTAGAAGCATTGAGATATCACATCTCATGATATCGGAAGGGTCTCAGGATTGGAATGGGAAGGAGTTGGATATCACATCTCATGATAAAGGAAGGGTCTAAGGTTTGGAAGGGGAAGGATTTGGATATCACATCTCATGTTATAGGACGGGTCTCAGGTTTGGTATTAGAACCATTGAGATATCAAGTCTCATGGTATAGGAAGGGTCTCAGAATTGGAATGGGAAGGAGTTGGATATCACATCTCAAGCTTTAGGAAGGGTCTCAGGATTGGAATGGGAAGGACTTGGATATCACATCTCATGATATAGGAAGTCTCTCAGGTTTGGAAAGGGAAAGAGTTGGATATCACATTTCATGTTAGAGGTAGGATCTCAGGTTTGGTATTAGAGGCATTGAGATATCACATATCATGCTATCAGAAGGGTCTCAGGAATGGAATGGGAAGGAGTTGGATATCACATCTCATGCTAAAGGAAGGGTCTCAGGTTTGGAAGGGGAAGGATTTGGATATCACATCTCATGTTATAGGAAGGATCTCAGGTTTGGTATTAGAAGCATTGAGATATCACATCTCATGCTATCGGAAGGATCTCAGGTTTGGTATTAGAAGCCTTGAGATATCACATCTCATGCTATCAGAAGGGTCTCAGGATTGGAATGGGAAGGAGTTGGATATCACATCTCATGCTAAAGGGAGGGTCTCAGGTTTGGAAGGTGAAGGATTTGGATATCACATCTCATGTTATCAGAAGGATCTCAGGTTTGGTATTAGAAGTATTGAGATATCATATCTCATGCTATAGGAAGGGTCTCAGGACTGGAATGGGAAGGAGTTGGATATCACATCTCATGCTAAAGGGAGGGTCTCAGTTTTGATATTAGAAGCATTGAGATATCACATCTCATGCTATCGGAAGTGTCTCAGGATTGGAATGGGAAGGAGCTGGATATCGCATCTCATGCTAAAGGAAGAGTCTCAGGTTTGGAACGGGAAGGAGTTGGATATCACATCTCATGTTATAGGAAGGGTCTCAGGTTTGGTATAAGCATTGAGATATCACATCTCTGCTATCGGAAGTGTCTCAGGATTGGAATGGGAAGGAGTTGGATATCACATCTCATGCTACAGATAGGCTCTCAGGTTTGGAATGGGAAGGAGTTGGATATCACATTTCATGTTAGAGGAAGGATCTCAGGTTTGGTATTAGAAGCATTGAGATATCACATCTCATGCTATAGGAAGGGTCTCAGGATTGGAATGGGAAGGACTTGGATATCACATCTCATGCTATAGATAGGCTCTCAGGTTTGGAAAGGGAAGGAGTTGGATATCACATCTCATGCTATAGGAAGGGTCTCAGGATTGGTATAAGCATTGAGATATCACATCTCTGCTATCGGAAGTGGCTCAGGATTGGAATGGGAAGGAGTTGGATATCCCATCTCGTTATAGGACGGGTCTCTGGTTTGGTATAAGCATTGAGATATCACATCTCATGCTATAGGAAGGGTCTCAGGATTGGAATGGGAAGGATTTGGATATCACATCTCATGCTATAGGAAGGGTCTCAGGTTTGGCATACGCATGGAGATATCACTTCTCATGCTATAGGAAGGGTCTCAGGATTGGAATGGGAAGGAGTTGAATATCACATCTCATGCTATAGGAAGGGTCTCAGGTTTGGTATAAGCATGGAGATATCACTTCTCATGCTATAGGAAGGGTCTCAGGATTGGAATGGGAAGGAGTTGGATATCACATCTCATGTTATAGGAAGGATCTCAAGTTTGGTATTAGAAGCATTGAGATATCACATCTCATGCTATCAGAAGGGTCCCAGGATTGGAATGGGAAGGAGTTGGATATCACATCTCATGCTAAAGGGAGGGTCTCAGGTTTGGAAGGGGAAGGATTTGGATATCACATCTCATGTTATCGGAAGGATCTCAGGTTTGGTATTAGAAGTATTGAGATATCATATCTCATGCTATAGGAAGGGTCTCAGGACTGGAATGGGAAGGAGTTGGATATCACATCTCATGCTAAAGGAAGGGTCTCAGGTTTGGTAGAAGCATTGAGATATCACATCTCATGCTATAGGAAGGGTCTCAGGATTGGAATGGCAAGGACTTAGATATCACATATCATGCTATAGGGAGGGTCTCAGTTTTGATATTAGAAGCATTGAGATATCACATCTCATGCTATCGGAAGTGTCTCAGGATTGGAATGGGAAGGAGCTGGATATCACATCTCATGCTAAAGGAAGGGTCTCAGGTTTGGAAGGGGAAGGATTTGGATATCACATCTCATGTTAGAGGAAGGATCTCAGGTTTGGTATTAGAGGCATTGAGATATCACATCTCATGCTAAAGGGAGGGTCTCAGGTTTGGAAGGCGAAGGATTTGGATATCACATCTCTTATTATAGGAAGGATCACAAGTTTGGTATTAGAAGCATTGAGATATCACATCTCATGCTATCGGAAGGGTCTCAGGATTGGAATGGGAAGGAATTGGATATCACATCTCATGCTATAGGAAGGGTCTCAGGTTTGGAACGGGAAGGAGTTGGATATCACATCTCATGTTATAGGAAGAGTCTCAGGTTTGGTATAAGCATTGAGATATCACATCTCTGCTATCGGAAGGGTCTCAGGATTGGAATGGGAAGGAGTTGGATATCCCATCTTATGTTATAGGAAGGGTCTCAGGTTTGGTATTAGAAGCATTGAGATATCACATCTCATGCTATAGGAAGGGTGTCAGGATTGGAATGGGAAGGACTTGGATATCAGATCTCATGCTATAGGGAGGGTCTCACGTTTGGAAAGGGAAGGAGTTAGATATCACATTTCATGTTAGAGGTAGGATCTCAGGTTTGGTATTAGAGGCATTGAGATATCACATCTCATGCTATCAGAAGGGTCTCAGGATTGGAATGGGAAGGATTTGGATATCACATCTCATGCTAAAGGGAGGGTCTCAGGTTTGGAAGGGGAAGGATTTGGATATCACATCTCATGTTAGAGGAAGGATCTCAGGTTTGGTATTAGAGGCATTGAGATATCACATCTCATGCTAAAGGGATGGTCTCAGGTTTGGAAGGCGAAGGATTTGGATATCACATCTCTTATTATAGGAAGGATCACAAGTTTGGTATTAGAAGCATTGAGATATCACATCTCATGCTATCGGAAGGGTCTCAGGATTGGAATGGGAAGGAATTGGATATCACATCTCATGCTATAGGAAGGGTCTCAGGTTTGAAACGGGAAGGAGTTGGATATCACATCTCATGTTATAGGAAGAGTCTCAGGTTTGGTATAAGCATTGAGATATCACATCTCTGCTATCGGAGGTGTCTCAGGATTGGGATGGGAAGGAATTGGATATCACATCTCATGCTATAGGAAGGGTATCAGGTTTGGAACGGGAAGGAGTTGGATATCCCATCTCATGTTATAGGACGGGTCTCAGGTTTGATATTAGAAGCATTGAGATATCACATCGCATGCTGTAGGAAGGGTCTCAGGTTTGGAATGGTAAGGATTTGGATATCACATTTCATGTCATAGGAAGGATCTCAGGTTTGGTATTAGAAGCATTGATATATCACATCTCATGCTATAGGAATGGTCTCAGGATTGGAATGGGTAGGAGTTGGATATTACATTCTTGCTATAGGAAGGGTCTCATGTTTGGAATGGGAAGGAGTTGGATATCACATATGCTATAGGAAGTGTCTCAGGTTTGGAACGGGAATGAGTTGGATATCACATCTCATGTTATAGGAAGGGTCTCAGGTTTGGTATAAGCATTGAGATATCACATCTCTGCTATCGGAAGTGGCTCAGGTTTGGAATGGGAAGGAGTTGGATATCCCATCTCATGTTATAGGACGGGTCTCTGGTTTGGTATAAGCATTGAGATATCACATCTCATGCTATAGGAAGGGTCTCAGGATTGGAATGGGAAGGATTTGGATATCACATCTCATGCTATAGGAAGGGTCTCAGGTTTGGTATACGCATGGAGATATCACTTCTCATGCTATAGGAAGGGTCTCAGGATTGGAATGGGAAGGAGTTGAATATCACATCTCATGCTATAGGAAGGGTCTCAGGTTTGGTATAAGCATGGAGATATCACTTCTCATGCTATAGGAAGGGTCTCAGGATTGGAATGGGAAGGAGTTGGATATCACATCTCATGTTATAGGAAGGATCTCAGGTTTGGTATTAGAAGCATTGAGATATCACATCTCATGCTATCAGAAGGGTCCCAGGATTGGAATGGGAAGGAGTTGGATATCACATCTCATGCTAAAGGGAGGGTCTCAGGTTTGGAAGGGGAAGGATTTGGATATCACATCTCATGTTATCGGAAGGATCTCAGGTTTGGTATTAGAAGTATTGAGATATCATATCTCATGCTATAGGAAGGGTCTCAGGACTGGAATGGGAATGAGTTGGATATCACATCTCATGCTAAAGGAAGGGTCTCAGGTTTGGAAGAAGCATTGAGATATCACATCTCATGCTATAGGGAGGGTCCCACGTTTGGAAAGGGAAGGAGTTGGATATCACATTTCATGTTAGAGGTAGGATCTCAGGTTTGGTATTAGAGGCATTGAGATATCACATCTCATGCTATCAGAAGGGTCTCAGGATTGGAATGGGAAGGAGTTGAATATCACATCTCATGCTAAAGGGAGGGTCTCAGGTTTGGAAGGGGAAGGATTTGGATATCACATCTCATGTTAGAGGAAGGATCTCAGGTTTGGTATTAGAGGCATTGAGATATCACATCTCATGCTAAAGGGAGGGTCTCAGGTTTGGAAGGCGAAGGATTTGGATATCACATCTCTTATTATAGGAAGGATCACAAGTTTGGTATTAGAAGCATTGAGATATCACATCTCATGCTATCGGAAGGGTCTCAGGATTGGAATGGGAAGGAATTGGATATCACATCTCATGCTATAGGAAGGGTCTCAGGTTTAGAATGGGAAGGAGTTGGATATCACATCTCATGTTATAGGAAGAGTCTCAGGTTTGGTATAAGCATTGAGATATCACATCTCTGCTATCGGAGGTGTCTTAGTAATGGGATGGGAAGGAATTGGATATCACATCTCATGCTATAGGAAGGGTATCAGGTTTGGAACGGGAAGGAGTTGGATATCCCATCTCATGTTATAGGACGGGTCTCAGGTTTGATATTAGAAGCATTGAGATATCACATCGCATGCTGTAGGAAGGGTCTCAGGTTTGGAATGGGAAGGATTTGGATATCACATTTCATGTCATAGGAAGGATCTCAGGTTTGGTATTAGAAGCATTAATATATCACATCTCATGCTATAGGAATGGTCTCAGGATTGTAATAGGTAGGAGTTGGATATTACATTCTTGCTATAGGAAGGGTCTCATGTTTGGAATGGGAAGGAGTTGGATATCACATATGCTATAGGAAGTGTCTCAGGTTTGGAACGGGAATGAGTTGGATATCACATCTCATGTTATAGGAAGGGTCTCAGGTTTGGTATAAGCATTGAGATATCACATCTCTGCTATCGGAAGTGGCTCAGGATTGAAATGGGAAGGAGTTGGATATCCCATCTCATGTTATAGGACGGGTCCCTGGTTTGGTATAAGCATTGAGATATCACATCTCATGCTATAGGAAGGGTCTCAGGATTGGATTGGGAAGGATTTGGATATCACATCTCATGCTATAGGAAGGGCCTCAGGTTTGGTATACGCATGGAGATATCACTTCTCATGCTATAGGAAGTGTCTCAGGATTGGAATGGGAAGGAGTTGAATATCACATCTCATGCTATAGGAAGGGTCTCAGGTTTGGTATAAGCATGGAGATATCACTTCTCATGCTATAGGAAGGGTCTCAGGATTGGAATGGGAAGGAGTTGGATATCACATCTCATGTTATCGGAAGGATCTCAGGTTTGGTATTAGAAGTATTGAGATATCATATCTCATGCTATAGGAAGGGTCTCAGGACTGGAATGGGAAAGTGTTGGATATCACATCTCATGCTAAAGGAAGGGTCTCAGGTTTGGTAGAAGCATTGAGATATCACATCTCATGCTATAGGAAGGGTCTCAGGATTGGAATGGCAAGGACTTAGATATCACATATCATGCTATAGGGAGGGCCTCAGTTTTGATATTAGAAGCATTGAGATATCACATCTCATGCTATCGGAAGTGTCTCAGGATTGGAATGGGAAGGAGCTGGATATCACATCTCATGCTAAAGGAAGGGGCTCAGGTTTGGAACGGGAAGGAGTTGGATATCACATCTCATGTTATAGGAAGGGTCTCAGGTTTGGTATAAGCATTGATATATCACATCTCTGCTATCGGAAGTGTCTCAGGATTGGAATGGGAAGGAGTTGGATATCCCATCTCATGTTATAGGACGGGTCTCAGGTTTGTTATTAGAATCATTGAAATATCATATTGCATGCTGTAGGAAGGGTCTAAGGATTGGAATGGGAAGGACTTGGATATCACATCTCATGCTATAGATAGGCTCTCAGGTTTGGAACGGGAAGGAGTTGGATATCACATTTCATGTTAGAGGAAGGATCTCAGGTTTGGTATTAGAAGCATTGAGATATCACATCTCATGCTATAGGAAGTGTCTCAGGATTGGAATGGGAAGGACTTGGATATCACATCTCATGCTATAGATAGGCTCTCAGGTTTGGAAAGGGAAGGAGTTGGATATCACATCTCATGCTATAGGAAGGGTCTCAGGATTGGAATGGGAAGTAGTTGGATATAACATCTCATGCTATAGGAAGGGTCTCAGGATTGGAATGGGAAGGAGTTGGATATCACATCTCATGCTATAGGAAGGGTCTCAGGTTTGGTATAAGCATTGAGATATCACATCTCATGCTATAGGAAGGGTCTCAGGATTGGATTGGGAAGGAGTTGGATATCACATCTCATGTTATAGGAAGGATCTCAAGTTTGGTATTAGAAGCACTGAGACATCACATCTCATGCTATAGGAAGGGTCTCAGGATTGGAATGGGAAGGAGTTGGATATCACATCTCATGCTATATGAAGGGTCTCAGGTTTGGTATAAGCATTGAGATATCACATCTCATGCTATAGGAAGGGTCTCAGGATTGGAATGGGAAGGAGTTGTATATGACATCTCATGCCATAGGAAGGGTCTCAGGTTTGGTATAAGCATTGAGATATCACATCTCTGCTATCGGAAGGGTCTCAGGATTGGAAAGGGAAGGAGTTGGATATCCCATCTCATGTTATAGGAAGAGTCTCAGGTTTGGTATTAGAAGCATTGAGATATCACATCTCATGCTATAGGAAGTGTCTCAGGATTGGAATGGGAAGGACTTGGATATCACATCTCATGCTATAGGGAGGGTCTCAAGTTTGATATAAGAAGCATTGAGATATCACATCTCATGCTATAGGAAGGGTCTCAGGATTGGAATGGGAAGGAGTTGGATATCACATCTCATGCTATAGGAAGGGTCTCAGGTTTGGTATAAGCAGTGAGATATCACATCTCATGCTATAGGAAGTGTCTCAGGATTGGAATGGGAAGGAATTGGATATCACATCTCATGTTATAGGAAGGATCTCAGGTTTGGTATAAGCATTGAGATATCACATCTCTGCTATCGGAGAGGTCTCAGGATTGGAATGGGAAGGAGTTGGATATTCCCATCTCATGTTATAGGAAGGGTCTCATGTTTGGTATTAGAAGCATTGAGATATCACATCTCATGCTATAACAAGGGTCTCAGGATTGGAATGGGAAGGACTTGGATATCACATCTCATTAATAGGGAGGGTCTCAAGTTTGATATTAGAAGCATTGAGATATCACATCTCATGATATCGGAAGGGTCTCAGGATTGGAATGGGAAGGAGTTGGATATCACATCTCATGATAAAGGAAGGGTCTAAGGTTTGGAAGGGGAAGGATTTGGATATCACATCTCATGTTATAGGACGGGTCTCAGGTTTGGTATTAGAACCATTGAGATATCAAGTCTCATGGTATAGGAAGGGTCTCAGAATTGGAATGGGAAGGAGTTGGATATCACATCTCAAGCTTTAGGAAGGGTCTCAGGATTGGAATGGGAAGGACTTGGATATCACATCTCATGATATAGGAAGTCTCTCAGGTTTGGAAAGGGAAAGAGTTGGATATCACATTTCATGTTAGAGGTAGGATCTCAGGTTTGGTATTAGAGGCATTGAGATATCACATATCATGCTATCAGAAGGGTCTCAGGAATGGAATGGGAAGGAGTTGGATATCACATCTCATGCTAAAGGAAGGGTCTCAGGTTTGGAAGGGGAAGGATTTGGATATCACATCTCATGTTATAGGAAGGATCTCAGGTTTGGTATTAGAAGCATTGAGATATCACATCTCATGCTATCGGAAGGATCTCAGGTTTGGTATTAGAAGCCTTGAGATATCACATCTCATGCTATCAGAAGGGTCTCAGGATTGGAATGGGAAGGAGTTGGATATCACATCTCATGCTAAAGGGAGGGTCTCAGGTTTGGAAGGTGAAGGATTTGGATATCACATCTCATGTTATCAGAAGGATCTCAGGTTTGGTATTAGAAGTATTGAGATATCATATCTCATGCTATAGGAAGGGTCTCAGGACTGGAATGGGAAGGAGTTGGATATCACATCTCATGCTAAAGGGAGGGTCTCAGTTTTGATATTAGAAGCATTGAGATATCACATCTCATGCTATCGGAAGTGTCTCAGGATTGGAATGGGAAGGAGCTGGATATCGCATCTCATGCTAAAGGAAGAGTCTCAGGTTTGGAACGGGAAGGAGTTGGATATCACATCTCATGTTATAGGAAGGGTCTCAGGTTTGGTATAAGCATTGAGATATCACATCTCTGCTATCGGAAGTGTCTCAGGATTGGAATGGGAAGGAGTTGGATATCACATCTCATGCTACAGATAGGCTCTCAGGTTTGGAATGGGAAGGAGTTGGATATCACATTTCATGTTAGAGGAAGGATCTCAGGTTTGGTATTAGAAGCATTGAGATATCACATCTCATGCTATAGGAAGGGTCTCAGGATTGGAATGGGAAGGACTTGGATATCACATCTCATGCTATAGATAGGCTCTCAGGTTTGGAAAGGGAAGGAGTTGGATATCACATCTCATGCTATAGGAAGGGTCTCAGGATTGGAATGGGAAGTAGTTGGATATCACATCTCATGCTATAGGAAGGGTCTCAGGTTTGGTATAAGCATTGAGATATCACATCTCATGCTATAGGACGGGTCTCAGGATTGGAATGGGAAGGAGTTGGATATCACATCTCATGCTAATGGATGGGTCTCAGGTTTGGTATAAGCATTGAGATATCACATTTCATGCTATAGGAAGGGTCTCAGGATTGGAATGGGAAGGAGTTGGATATCACATCTCATGCTAAAGGGAGGGTCTCAGGTTTGGAAGGGGAAGGATTTTGATATTACATCTCGTGTTATAGGAATGATCTCAGGTTTGGTATTAGAAGCATTGAGATATCACATCTCATGCTATCGGAAGGATCTCAGGTTTGGTGTTAGAAGCATTGAGATATCAAATCTCATGCTATAGGAAGGGTCTCAGGATTGGAATGGGAAGGAGTTGGATATCACATCTCATGCTATAGGAAGGGTCTAGGATTGGAATGGGAAGGAGTTGTATATGACATCTCATGCTACAGGAAGGGTCTCAGGTTTGGTATAAGCATTGAGATATCACATCTCTGCTATCGGAAGGGTCTCAGGATTGGAATGGGAAGGAGTTGGATATCCCATCTTATGTTATAGGAAGGGTCTCAGGTTTGGTATTAGAAGCATTGAGATATCACATCTCATGCTATAGGAAGGGTCTCAGGATTGGAATGGGAAGGACTTGGATATCAGATCTCATGCTATAGGGAGGGTCTCACGTTTGGAAAGGGAAGGAGTTGGATATCACATTTCATGTTAGAGGTAGGATCTCAGGTTTGGTATTAGAGGCATTGAGATATCACATCTCATGCTATCAGAAGGGTCTCAGGATTGGAATGGGAAGGATTTGGATATCACATCTCATGCTAAAGGGAGGGTCTCAGGTTTGGAAGGGGAAGGATTTGGATATCACATCTCATGTTAGAGGAAGGATCTCAGGTTTGGTATTAGAGGCATTGAGATATCACATCTTATGCTAAAGGGAGGGTCTCAGGTTTGGAAGGCGAAGGATTTGGATATCACATCTCTTATTATAGGAAGGATCACAAGTTTGGTATTAGAAGCATTGAGATATCACATCTCATGCTATCGGAAGGGTCTCAGGATTGGAATGGGAAGGATTTGGATATCACATCTCATGCTATAGGAAGGGTCTCAGGTTTGGAACGGGAAGGAGTTGGATATCACATCTCATGTTATAGGAAGAGTCTCAGGTTTGGTATAAGCATTGAAATATCACATCTCTGCTATCGGAGGTGTCTCAGGATTGGGATGGGAAGGAATTGGATATCACATCTCATGCTATAGGAAGGGTATCAGGTTTGGAAGGGGAAGGAGTTGGATATCCCATCTCATGTTATAGGACGGGTCTCAGGTTTGATATTAGAAGCATTGAGATATCACATCGCATGCTGTAGGAAGGGTCTCAGGTTTGGAATGGTAAGGATTTGGATATCACATTTCATGTCATAGGAAGGATCTCAGGTTTGGTATTAGAAGCATTGATATATCACATCTCATGCTTTAGGAATGGTCTCAGGATTGGAATGGGTAGGAGTTGGATATTACATTCTTGCTATAGGAAGGGTCTCATGTTTGGAATGGGAAGGAGTTGGATATCACATATGCTATAGGAAGTGTCTCAGGTTTGGAACGGGAATGAGTTGGATATCACATCTCATGTTATAGGAAGGGTCTCAGGTTTGGTATAAGCATTGAGATATCACATCTCTGCTATCGGAAGTGGCTCAGGATTGGAATGGGAAGGAGTTGGATATCCCATCTCATGTTATAGGACGGGTCTCTGGTTTGGTATAAGCATTGAGATATCACATCTCATGCTATAGGAAGGGTCTCAGGATTGGAATGGGAAGGATTTGGATATCACATCTCATGCTATAGGAAGGGTCTCAGGTTTGGTATACGCATGGAGATATCACTTCTCATGCTATAGGAAGGGTCTCAGGATTGGAATGGGAAGGAGTTGAATATCACATCTCATGCTATAGGAAGGGTCTCAGGTTTGGTATAAGCATGGAGATATCACTTCTCATGCCATAGGAAGGGTCTCAGGATTGGAATGGGAAGCAGTTGGATATCACATCTCATGTTATAGGAAGGATCTCAGGTTTGGTATTAGAAGCATTGAGATATCACATCTCATGTTATCAGAAGGGTCCCAGGATTGGAATGGGAAGGAGTTGGATATCACATCTCATGCTAAAGGGAGGGTCTCAGGTTTGGAAGGGGAAGGATTTGGATATCACATCTCATGTTATCGGAAGGATCTCAGGTTTGGTATTAGAAGTATTGAGATATCATATCTCATGCTATAGGAAGGGTCTCAGGACTGGAATGGGAAGGAGTTGGATATCACATCTCATGCTAAAGGAAGGGTCTCAGGTTTGGTAGAAGCATTGAGATATCACATCTCATGCTATAGGAAGGGTCTCAGGATTGGAATGGCAAGGACTTAGATATCACATATCATGCTATAGGGAGGGTCTCAGTTTTGATATTAGAAGCATTGAGATATCACATCTCATGCTATCGGAAGTGTCTCAGGATTGGAATGGGAAGGAGCTGGATATCACATCTCATGCTAAAGGAAGGGTCTCAGGTTTGGAACGGGAAGGAGTTGGATATCACATCTCATGTTATAGGACGGGTCTCAGGTTTGTTATTAGAATCATTGAGATATCATATTGCATGCTGTAGGAAGGGTCTAAGGATTGGAATGGGAAGGAGTTGGATATCACATCTCAAGCTTTAGGAAGGGTCTCAGGATTGGAATGGGAAGGACTTGGATATCACATCTCATGCTATAGATAGGCTCTCAGGTTTGGAAAGGGAAGGAGTTGGATATCACATCTCATGCTATAGGAAGGGTCTCAGGATTGGAATGGGAAGTCGTTGGATATCACATCTCATGCTATAGGAAGGGTCTCAGGATTGGAATGGGAAGGAGTTGGATATCACATCTCAATCTATAGGAAGGGTCTCAGGTTTGGTATAAGCATTGAGATATCACATCTCATGCTATAGGAAGGGTCTCAGGATTGGATTGGGAAGGAGTTGGATATCACATCTCATGTTATAGGAAGCATCTCAGGTTTGGTATTAGAAGCACTGAGACATCACATCTCATGCTATAGGAAGGGTCTCAGGATTGGAATGGGAAGGAGTTGGATATCACATCTCATGCTATTGGAAGGGTCTCAGGTTTGGTATAAGCATTGAGATATCACATCTCATGCTATAGGAAGGGTCTCAGGATTGGAATGGGAAGGAGTTGTATATGACATCTCATGCCATAGGAAGGGTCTCAGGTTTGGTTTAAGCATTGAGATATCACATCTCTGCTATCGGAAGGGTCTCAGGATTGGAATGGGAAGGAATTGGATATCACATCTCATGCTATAGGAAGGGTCTCATGTTTGGAACGGGAAGGAGTTGGATATCACATCTCATGTTATAGGAAGAGTCTCAGGTTTGGTATAAGCATTGAGATATCACATCTCTGCTATCGGAGGTGTCTCAGGATTGGGATGGGAAGGAATTGGATATCACATCTCATGCTATAGGAAGGGTATCAGGTTTGGAACGGGAAGGAGTTGGATATCCCATCTCATGTTATAGGACGGGTCTCAGGTTTGATATTAGAAGCATTGAGATATCACATCGCATGCTGTAGGAAGGGTCTCAGGTTTGGAATGGGAAGCATTTGGATATCATATTTCATGTCATAGGAAGGATCTCAGGTTTGGTATTAGAAGCATTGATATATCACATCTCATGTTATAGGAATGGTCTCAGGATTGGAATGGGTAGGAGTTGGATATTACATTCTTGCTATAGGAAGGGTCTCATGTTTGGAATGGGAAGGAGTTGGATATCACATCTCATGCTATAGATAGGCTCTCAGGTTTGGAACGGGAAGGAGTTGGATATCACATTTCATGTTAGAGGAAGGATCTCAGGTTTGGTATTAGAAGCATTGAGATATCACATCTCATGCTATAGGAAGGGTCTCAGGATTGGAATGGGAAGGACTTGGATATCACATCTCATGCTATAGATAGGCTCTCAGGTTTGGAAAGGGAAGGAGTTGGATATCACATCTCATGCTATAGGAAGGGTCTCAGGATTGGAATGGGAAGTAGTTGGATATCACATCTCATGCTATAGGAAGGGTCTCAGGATTGGAATGGGAAGGAGTTGGATATCACATCTCAATCTATAGGAAGGGTCTCAGGTTTGGTATAAGCATTGAGATATCACATCTCATGCTATAGGAAGGGTCTCAGGATTGGATTGGGAAGGAGTTGGATATCACATCTCATGTTATAGGAAGCATCTCAGGTTTGGTATTAGAAGCACTGAGACATCACATCTCATGCTATAGGAAGGGTCTCAGGATTGGAATGGGAAGGAGTTGGATATCACATCTCATGCTATTGGAAGGGTCTCAGGTTTGGTATAAGCATTGAGATATCACATCTCATGCTATAGGAAGGGTCTCAGGATTGGAATGGGAAGGAGTTGTATATGACATCTCATGCCATAGGAAGGGTCTCAGGTTTGGTTTAAGCATTGAGATATCACATCTCTGCTATCGGAAGGGTCTCAGGATTGGAATGGGAAGGAATTGGATATCACATCTCATGCTATAGGAAGGGTCTCAGGTTTGGAACGGGAAGGAGTTGGATATCACATCTCATGTTATAGGAAGAGTCTCAGGTTTGGTATAAGCATTGAGATATCACATCTCTGCTATCGGAGGTGTCTCAGGATTGGGATGGGAAGGAATTGGATATCACATCTCATGCTATAGGAAGGGTATCAGGTTTGGAACGGGAAGGAGTTGGATATCCCATCTCATGTTATAGGACGGGTCTCAGGTTTGATATTAGAAGCATTGAGATATCACATCGCATGCTGTAGGAAGGGTCTCAGGTTTGGAATGGGAAGCATTTGGATATCACATTTCATGTCATAGGAAGGATCTCAGGTTTGGTATTAGAAGCATTGATATATCACATCTCATGTTATAGGAATGGTCTCAGGATTGGAATGGGTAGGAGTTGGATATTACATTCTTGCTATAGGAAGGGTCTCATGTTTGGAATGGGAAGGAGTTGGATATCACATATGCTATAGGAAGTGTCTCAGATTTGGAACTGGAATGAGTTGGATATCACATCTCATGTTATAGGAAGGGTCTCAGGTTTGGTTTAAGCATTGAGATATCACATCTCTGCTATCGGAAGTGGCTCAGGATTGGAATGGGAAGGAGTTGGATATCCCATCTCATGTTATAGGACGGGTCTCTGGTTTGGTATAAGCATTGAGATATCACATCTCATGCTATAGGAAGGGTCTCAGGATTGGAATGGGAAGGATTTGGATATCACATCTCATGCTATAGGAAGGGTCTCGGTTTGGTATACACATGGAGATATCACTTCTCATGCTATACGAAGGGTCTCAGGATTGGAATGGGAAGGAGTTGGATATCACATCTCATGCTATAGGAAGGGTCTCAGGTTTGGTATAAGCATGGAGATATCACTTCTCATGCTATAGGAAGGGTCTCAGGATTGGAATGGGAAGGAGTTGGATATCACATCTTATGTTATAGGAAGGATCTCAGGTTTGGTATTAGAAGCATTGAGATGTCACATCTCATGCTATCGGAGGTGTCCCAGGATTGGGATGGGAAGGAATTGGATATCACATCTCATGCTATAGGAAGGGTATCAGGTTTGGAACGGGAAGGAGTTGGATATCCCATCTCATGTTATAGGACGGGTCTCAGGTTTGATATTAGAAGCATTGAGATATCACATCGCATGCTGTAGGAAGGGTCTCAGGTTTGGAATGGGAAGGATTTGGATATCACATTTCATGTCATAGGAAGGATCTCAGGTTTGGTATTAGAAGCATTGATATATCACATCTCATGCTATAGGAATGGTCTCAGGATTGGAATGGGTAGGAGTTGGATATTACATTCTTGCTATAGGAAGGGTCTCATGTTTGGAATGGGAAGGAGTTGGATATCACATATGCTATAGGAAGTGTCTCAGGTTTGGAACGGGAATGAGTTGGATATCACATCTCATGTTATAGGAAGGGTCTCAGGTTTGGTATAAGCATTGAGATATCACATATCTGCTATCGGAAGTGGCTCAGGATTGGAATGGGAAGGAGTTGGATATCCCATCTCATGTTATAGGACGGGTCTCTGGTTTGGTATAAGCATTGAGATATCACATCTCATGCTATAGGAAGGGTCTCAGGATTGGAATGGGAAGGATTTGGATATCACATCTCATGCTATAGGAAGGGTCTCAGGTTTGGTATACACATGGAGATATCACTTCTCATGCTATAGGAAGGGTCTCAGGATTGGAATGGGAAGGAGTTGGATATCACATCTCATGCTATAGGAAGGGTCTCAGGTTTGGTATAAGCATGGAGATATCACTTCTCATGCTATAGGAAGGGTCTCAGGATTGGAATGGGAAGGAGTTGGATATCACATCTCATGTTATAGGAAGGATCTCAGGTTTGGTATTAGAAGCATTGAGATATCACATCTCATGCTATCGGAAGGTTCTCCGGATTGGAATGGGAAGGAGTTGGATATCACATCTCATGCTATAGGAAGGGTCTCAGGTTTGGAACGGGAAGGAGTCGGATATCACATCTCATGTTATAGGAAGAGTCTCAGGTTTGGTATAAGCATTGAGATATCACATCTCTGCTATCGGAGGTGTCTCAGGATTGGGATGGGAAGGAATTGGATATCACATCTCATGCTATAGGAAGGGTATCAGGTTTGGAACGGGAAGGAGTTGGATATCCCATCTCATGTTATAGGACGGGTCTCAGGTTTGATATTAGAAGCATTGAGATATCACATCGCATGCTGTAGGAAGGGTCTCAGGTTTGGAATGGGAAGGATTTGGATATCACATTTCATGTCATATGAAGGATCTCAGGTTTGGTATTAGAAGCATTGATATATCACATCTCATGCTATAGGAATGGTCTCAGGATTGGAATGGGTAGGAGTTGGATATTACATTCTTGCTATAGGAAGGGTCTCATGTTTGGAATGGGAAGGAGTTGGATATCACATATGCTATAGGAAGTGTCTCAGGTTTGGAACGGGAATGAGTTGGATATCACATCTCATGTTATAGGAAGGGTCTCAGGTTTGGTATAAGCATTGAGATATCACATATCTGCTATCGGAAGTGGCTCAGGATTGGAATGGGAAGGAGTTGGATATCCCATCTCATGTTATAGGACGGGTCTCTGGTTTGGTATAAGCATTGAGATATCACATCTCATGCTATAGGAAGGGTCTCAGGATTGGAATGGGAAGGATTTGGATATCACATCTCATGCTATAGGAAGGGTCTCAGGTTTGGTATACACATGGAGATATCACTTCTCATGCTATAGGAAGGGTCTCAGGATTGGAATGGGAAGGAGTTGGATATCACATCTCATGCTATAGGAAGGGTCTCAGGTTTGGTATAAGCATGGATATATCACTTCTCATGCTATAGGAAGGGTCTCAGGATTGGAATGGGAAGGAGTTGGATATCACATCTCATGTTATAGGAAGGATCTCAGGTTTGGTATTAGAAGCATTGAGATATCACATCTCATGCTATCGGAGGTGTCTCAGGATTGGGATGGGAAGGAATTGGATATCACATCTCATGCTATAGGAAGGGTATCAGGTTTGGAACGGGAAGGAGTTGGATATCCCATCTCATGTTATAGGACGGGTCTCAGGTTTGATATTAGAAGCATTGAGATATCACATCGCATGCTGTAGGAAGGGTATCAGGTTTGGAATGGGAAGGATTTGAATATCACATTTCATGTCATAGGAAGGATCTCAGGTTTGGTATTAGAAGCATTGATATATCACATCTCATGCTATAGGAATGGTCTCAGGATTGGAATGGGTAGGAGTTGGATATTACATTCTTGCTATAGGAAGGATCTCATGTTTGGAATGGGAAGGAGTTGGATATCACATATGCTATAGGAAGTGTCTCAGGTTTGGAACGATAATGAGTTGGATATCACATCTCATGTTATAGGAAGGGTCTCAGGTTTGGTATAAGCATTGAGATATCACATCTCTGCTATCGGAAGTGGCTCAGGATTGGAATGGGAAGGAGTTGGATATCCCATCTCATGTTATAGGACGGGTCTCTGGTTTGGTATAAGCATTGAGATATCACATCTCATGCTATAGGAAGGGTCTCAGGATTGGAATGGGAAGGATTTGGATATCACATCTCATGCTATAGGAAGGGTCTCAGGTTTGGTATACACATGGAGATATCACTTCTCATGCTATAGGAAGGGTCTCAGGATTGGAATGGGAAGGAGTTGGATATCACATCTCATGCTATAGGAAGGGTCTCAGGTTTGGTATAAGCATGGAGATATCACTTCTCATGCTATAGGAAGGGTCTCAGGATTGGAATGGGAAGGAGTTGGATATCACATCTCATGTTATAGGAAGGATCTCAGGTTTGGTATTAGAAGCATTGAGATATCACATCTCATGCTATCGGAAGGGTTCTCATGCCGTAGGAAGGGTCTCAGGTTTGGTATAAGCATGAGATGTGATATCCAACTACTTCCCTTATTCCAATCCTGAGACCCTTCCGATAGCAGAGATGTGATATCTCAATGCTTATACCAAACCTGAGATCCTTCCTATAACATGAGATGTGATATCCAAGTCCTTCCCATTCCAATCCTGAGACCCTTCCTATTACTTCCGATAGCAGAGATGTTATATCTCAATGCTTCTAATACATAACCTGAGATCCTTCCTATAACATCAGATGTGATCTCCAACTCCTTCCCATTCCAATCCTGAGACTCTTCCTATAGCATGAGATGTGATATCTCAATGCTTATACCAAACCTGAGACCCTTCCTATAGCATGAGATGTGATATCCAACTCCTTCCCATTCCAATCCTGAGACCCTTCCTATAGCATGAGATGTGATATCTCAATGCCTCTAATACCAAACCTGAGATCCTTCCTCTAACATGAAATGTGATATCGAACTCCTTCCCTTTCCAAACCTGAGAGCCTACCTATAGCATGAGATGTGATATCCAAGTCCTTGCCATTCCAATCCTTAGACCCTTCCTACAGCATGCAATATGATATCTCAATGATTCTAATAACAAACCTGAGACCCGTCCTATAACATGAGATGGGATATCCAACTCCTTCCCATTCCAATCCTGAGACACTTCCGATAGCAGAGATGTGATATCTCAATGCTTATACCAAACCTGAGACCCTTCCTATAGCATGAGATGTGATATCCAACTCCTTCCCGTTCCAAACCTGAGACCCTTCCTATAGCATATGTGATATACAACTCCTTCCCATTCCAAACATGAGACCCTTCCTATAGCAAGAATGTAATATCCAGCTCCTTCCCATTCCAATCCTGAGACCCTTCCTACAGCATGCGATGTGATATCTCAATGCTTCTAATACCAAACCTGAGACCCGCCCTATAACATGAGATGGGATATCCATCTCCTTCCCGTTCCAAACCTGAGACCCTTCCTATAGCATGAGATTTGATATCCAACTCCTTCCCATTCCAATCCTGAGACCCTTCCGATAGCATGAGATGTGATATCTCAATGCTTCTAATACCAAACCTGAGATCCTTCCTATAACATGAGATGTGATATCCAAGTCCTTCCCCTTCCAAACCTGAGACCCTCCCTTTAGCATGAGATGTGATATCCAACTCCTTCCCCTTCCAATCCTGAGACCCTTCTGATAGCATGAGATGTGATATCTCAATGCCTCTAATACCAAACCTGAGATCCTACCTCTAACATGAAATGTGATATCCAACTCCTTCCCTTTCCAAACCTGAGACCCTGCCTATAGCATGAGATGTGATATCCAAGTCCTTCCCATTCCAATCCTGAGACCCTTCCTATAGCATGAGATGTGATATCTCAATGCTTATACCAAACCTGAGACCCTTCCTATGGCATGAGATGTCATATACAACTCCTTCCCATTCCAATCCTGAGACCCTTCCTATAGCATGAGATGTGATGTCTCAATGCTTCTAATACCAAACCTGAGATCCTTCCTATAACATGAGATGTGATATCCAACTCCTTCCATTCCAATCCTGAGAAACGTCCTATAGCATGAGATGTGATATCTCAATGCTTATACCCAACCTGAGACCCTTCCTATAGCATGAGATGTGATATCCAACTACTTCCCATTCCAATCCTGAGACCCTTCCTATAGCATGAGATGTGATATCCAACTCCTTCCCTTTCCAAACCTGAGAGCCTATCTATAGCATGAGATGTGATATCCAAGTCCTTCCCATTCCAATCCTGAGACCCTTCCTATAGCATGAGATGTGATATCTCAATGCTTCTAATACCAAACCTGAGACCCTTCCTATAGCATGAGATGTGATATCCCACTACTTCCCATTCCAATCCTGAGACCCTTCCTATAGCATGAGATGTGATATCCAACTCCTTCCATTCCAATCCTGAGACCCGTCCTATAGCATGAGATGTGATATCTCAATGCTTATACCAAACCTGAGACCCTTCCTATAGCATGAGATGTGATATCCAACTACTTCCCATTCCAATCCTGAATCCCTTCCTATAGCATGAGATGTGATATCCAACTCCTTCCCTTTCCAAACCTGAGAGCCTATCTGTAGCATGAGATGGGATATCCAACTCCTTCCCATTCCAATCCTGAGACACTTCCGATAGCAGAGATGTGATATCTGAATGCTTATACCACACCTGAGACCCTTCCTATAACATGAGATGTGATATCCAACTCCTTCCCTGAGAGCCTACCTATAGCATGAGATGTGATATCCAAGTCCTTCCCATTCCAATCCTTAGACCCTTCCTACAGCATGCAATATGATATCTCAATGATTCTAATAACAAACCTGAGACCCGTCCTATAACATGAGATGGGATATCCAACTCCTTCCCATTCCAATCCTGAGACACTTCCGATAGCAGAGATGTGATATCTCAATGCTTATACCAAACCTGAGACCCTTCCTATAGCATGAGATGTGATATCCAATTCTTTCCCGTTCCAAACCTGAGACCCTTCCTATAGCATATGTGATATCCAACTCCTTCCCATTCCAAACATGAGACCCTTCCTATAGCAAGAATGTAATATCCAACTCCTTCCCATTCCAATCCTGAGACCCTTCCTTCAGCATGCGATGTGATATCTCAATGCTTCTAATACCAAACCTGAGACCCGTCGTATAACATGAGATGGGATATCCAACTCCTTCCAGTTCCAAACCTGAGAGCCTTCCTATAGCATGAGATGTGATATCCAAGTCCTTCCCATTCCAATCCTGAGACCCTTCCTATAACATGAGATGTGATATCTCAATGCTTATACCAAACCTGAATCCCTTCCTATAGCATGAGATGTGATATCCAACTCCTTCCCATTCCAATCCTGAGACCCTTCCTATAGCATTAGATGTGATATCTCAATGCCTCTAATACCAAACCTGAGATCCTTCCTCTAACATGAAATGTGATATCCAACTCCTTCCCTTTCCAAACCTGAGAGCCTACCTATAGCATGAGATGTGATATCCAAGTCCTTCCCATTCCAATCCTTAGACCCTTCCTACAGCATGCAATATGATATCTCAATGATTCTAATACCAAACCTGAGATCTTTCCTATAACATGAGATGTGATATCCAACTCCTTCCCATTCCAATCCTGAGACCCTTCCTATAGCATGAGATGTGATATCTCAATGCCTCTTTACCAAACCTGAGATCCTACCTCTAACATGAAATGTGATATCCAACTCCTTCCCCTTCCAAACCTGAGAGCCTTCCTATAGTATGAGATGTGATATCCAAGTCCTTCCCATTCCAATCCTGAGACCCTTCCTATAACATCAGATGTGATATCCAACTCCTTCCCATTCCAACCTGAGACCCTTCCTATAGCATGAGATGGGATATTCAACTCCTTCCAAATCCAATCCTGATACCCTTCCGATAGCATGATATTTGATATCTCAATGCTTCTAATACCAAACCTGTGACTCTTCCTATAACATGAGATGGGATATCCAACTCCTTCCCATTCCAATCCTGAGACCCTTCCGATAGCAGAGATGTGATATCTCAATGCTTATACCAAACCTGAGACCCTTCCTATGGCATGAGATGTCACATACAACTCCTTCCCATTCCAATCCTGAGACCCTTCCTATAGTATGAGATGTGATATCTCAATGCTTATACCAAACCTGAGACCCTTCCTATAGCATGAGATGTGATATCCAACTCCTTCCCATTCCAATCCTGAGACCCTTCCCATAGCATGAGATGTGATGTCTCAATGCTTCTAATACCAAACCTGAGATCCTTCCTATAACATCAAATGTGATATCCAACTCCTTCCCATTCCAATCCTTAGACCCTTCCTATAGCATGAGATGTGATATCTCAATGCTTATACCAAAACTGAGACCCTTCCTATAGCATGAGATGTGATATCCAACTCCTTCCCATTCCAATCCTGAGACCCTTCCTATAGCATGAGATGTGATATCTCAATGCCTCTAATACCAAACCTGAGATCCTTCCTCTAACATGAAATGTGATATCCAACTCCGTCCCTTTCCAAACCTGAGAGCCTACCTATAGCATGAGATGTGATATCCAACTCCTTCCCATTCCAAACATGAGACCCTTCCTATAGCAAGAATGTAATATCCAACTCCTTCCCATTCCAATCCTGAGACCCTTCCTACAGCATGCGATGTGATATCTCAATGCTTCTAATACCAAACCTGAGATCTTTCCTATAACATGAGATGTGATATCCAACTCCTTCCCATTCAAATCCTGAGACCCTTCCTATAGCATGAGATGTGATATCTCAATGCCTCTTTACCAAACCTGAGATCCTACCTCTAACATGAAATGTGATATCCAACTCCTTCCCCTTCCAAACCTGAGAGCCTTCCTATAGTATGAGATGTGATATCCAAGTCCTTCCCATTCCAATCCTGAGACCCTTCCTATAACATCAGATGTGATATCCAACTCCTTCCCATTCCAACCTGAGACCTTTCCTATAGCATGAGATGGGATATTCAACTCCTTCCAAATCCAATCCTGATACCCTTCCGATAGCTTGAGATGTGATATCTCAATGCTTCTAATACCAAACCTGTGACTCTTCCTATAACATGAGATGGGATATCCAACTCCTTCCCATTCCAATCCTGAGACCCTTCCGATAGCAGAGATGTGATATCTCAATGCTTATACCAAACCTGAGACCCTTCCTATGGCAAGAGATGTCACATACAACTCCTTCCCATTCCAATCCTGAGACCCTTCCTATAGTATGAGATGTGATATCTCAATGCTTATACCAAACCTGAGACCCTTCCTATAGCATGAGATGTGATATCCAACTCCTTCCCATTCCAATCCTGAGACCCTTCCCATAGCATGAGATGTGATGTCTCAATGCTTCTAATACCAAACCTGAGATCCTTCCTATAACATCAAATGTGATATCCAACTCCTTCCCATTCCAATCCTGAGACCCTTCCTATAGCATGAGATGTGATATCTCAATGCTTATACCAAACCTGAGACCCTTCCTATAGCATGAGATGTGATATCCAACTCCTTCCCATTCCAATCCTGAGACCCTTCCTATAGCATGAGATGTGATATCTCAATGCCTCTAATACCAAACCTGAGATCCTTCCTCTAACATGAAATGTGATATCCAACTCCGTCCCTTTCCAAACCTGAGAGCCTACCTATAGCATGAGATGTGATATCCAAGTCCTTCCCATTCCAATCCTTAGACCCTTCCTACAGCATGCAATATGATATCTCAATGATTCTAATAACAAACCTGAGACCCGTCCTATAACATGAGATTGGATATCCAACTCCTTTCAATTCCAATCCTGGTACACTTCCTATAGCATGAGATGTGATATCTCAATGCTTATACCAAACCTGAGACCCTTCCTATGGCATGAGATGTCATATACAAGTCCTTCCCATTCCAATCCTGAGACCCTTCCTATAGCATGAGATGTGATATCTCAATGCTTCTAATACCAAACCCGAGACCCTTCCTATAACATGAGATGGGATATCCAACTCCTTCCCATTCCAATCCTGAGACCCTTCCGATAGCAGAGATGTGATATCTCAATGCTTATACCAAACCTGAGACCCTTGCTATGGCCTGAGATGTCATATACAACTCCTTCCCATTCCAATCCTGAGACCCTTCCTATAGCATGAGATGTGATATCTCAATGCTTATACCAAACCTGAGACCCTTCCTATAGCATGAGATGTGATATCCAACTCCTTCCCATTCCAATCCTGAGACCCTTCCCATAGCATGAGATGTGATGTCTCAATGCTTCTAATACCAAACCTGAGACCCTTCCTATAACATGAGATGTGATATCCAACTCCTTCCCATTCCAATCCTGAGACCCTTCCTATAGCATGAGAAGTGATATCTCCATGCTTATACCAAACCTGAGACCCTTCCTATAGCATGAGATGTAATATCCAACTCCTTCCCATTCCAATCCTGAGACCCTTCCTATAGCATGAGAAATATCTCCATGCGTATACCATGCGTGTATCTCCATTCCTATAGCATGAGATGTGATATCCAAATCCTTCCCATTCCAATCCTGAGCCACTTCCGATAGCAGAGATGTGATATCTCAATGCTTATACCAAACCTGAGACCCTTCCTATAACATGAGATGTGATATCCAACTCATTCCCGTTCCAAACCTGAGACACTTCCTATAGCATATGTGATATCCAAGTCCTTCCCATTTCAAACATGAGACCCTTCCTATAGCAAGAATGTAATATCCAACTCCTACCCATTCCAATCCTGAGACCATTCCTATAGCATGTGATGTGATATTTCAATGCTTCTAATACCAAACCTGAGATCCTTCCTATGACATGAAATGTGATATCCAAATCCTTCCCATTCCAAACCTGAGACCCTTCCTACAGCATGCGATGTGATATCTCAATGCTTCTAATATCAAACCTGAGACCCGTCCTATAACATGAGATGGGATATCCAACTCCTTCCCGTTCCAAACCTGAGACCCTTCCTATAGCATGAGATGTGATATCCAATTCCTTCCCATCCCAATCCTGAGACACCTCCGATAGCAGAGATGTGATATCTCAATGCTTATACCAAACCTGAGACTCTTCCTATAACATGAGATGTGATATCCAACTCCTTCCCGTTCCAAACCTGAGACCCTTCCTATAGCATGAGATGTGATATCCAACTCCTTCCCATTCCAATCCTGAGACCCTTCCGATAGCAGAGATGTGATATCTCAATGCTTATACCAAACCTGAGACTCTTCCTATAACATGAGATGTGATATCCAACTCCTTCCCTTTCCAAACCTGAGACCCTGCCTATAGCATGAGATGTGATATCCAAGTCGTTCCCATTCCAATCCTGAGACCCTTCCTATAGCATGAGATGTGATATCTCAATGCTTATACCAAACCTGAGACCCTTCCTATGGCATGAGATGTCATATACAACTCCTTCCCATTCCAATCCCGAGACCCTTCCTATAGCATGAGATGTGATATCTCAAAGCTTATACCAAACCTGAAACCCTTCCTATAGCATGAGATGTGATATCCAACTTCTTCCCATTCCAATCCTGAGACCCTTCCTATAACATGAGATGTGATGTCTCAATGCTTCTAATACCAAACCTGAGATCTTTCCTATAACATGAGATGTGGTATCCAACTCCTTCCCATTCCAATTCTGAGACCCTTCCTATAGCAAGAGATGTGATATCTCAATGCCTCTTTACCAAACCTGATATCCTACCTCTAACATGAAATGTGATATCCAACTCCTTCCCCTTCCAAACCTGAGAGCCTTCCTATAGCATGAGATGTGATATCCAAGTCCTTCCCATTCCAATCCTGAGACCCTTCCTATAACATCAGATGTGATATCCAACTCCTTCCCATTCCAACCTGAGACCCTTCCTATAGCATGAGATGGGATATCCAACTCCTTCCAAATCCAATCCTGATACCCTTCCGATAGCATGAGATGTGATATCCCAATGCTTCTACAAAACCTGAGACCCATACATGGCATGAGATGTGATATCAAACTCCTTCCCATTCCAATCCTGAGACCCTTCCGATAGCAGAGATGTGATATCTCAATGCTTATACCAAACCTGAGACCCTTCCTATGGCATGAGATGTCATATACAACTCCTTTCCATTCCAAGCCTGAGACCCTTCCTATAGCATGAGATGTGATATCTCAATGTTTATACCAAACCTGAGACCCTTCCTATAGCATGAGATGTGATATCCAACTCCTTCCCATTCCAATCCTGAGACCCTTCCTATAGCATGAGATGTGATATCTCAATGCTTATACAAAACCTGAATCCCTTCCTATAGCATGAAATGTGATATCCAACTCCTTCCCTTTCCAAACCTGAGAGCCTACCTATAGCATGAGATGTGATATCCAAGTCCTTCCCATTCCAATCCTTAGACCCTTCCTACAGCATGCAATATGATATCTCAATGATTCTAATAACAAACCTGAGACCCGTCCTATAACATGAGATGGGATATCCAACTCCTTCCCATTCCAATCCTGAGACACTTCCGATAGCAGAGATGTGATATCTCAATGCTTATACCAAACCTGAGACCCTTCCTATAGCATGAGATGTGATATCCAATTCTTTCCCGTTCCAAACCTGAGACCCTTCCTATAGCATATGTGATATCCAACTCCTTCCCATTCCAAACATGAGACCCTTCCTATAGCAAGAATGTAATATCCAACTCCTTCCCATTCCAATCCTGAGACCCTTCCTTCAGCATGCGATGTGATATCTCAATGCTTCTAATACCAAACCTGAGACCCGTCCTATAACATGAGATGGGATATCCAACTCCTTCCAGTTCCAAACCTGAGAGCCTTCCTATAGCATGAGATGTGATATCCAAGTCCTTCCCATTCCAATCCTGAGACCCTTCCTATAACATGAGATGTGATATCTCAATGCTTATACCAAACCTGAATCCCTTCCTATAGCATGAGATGTGATATCCAACTCCTTCCCATTCCAATCCTGAGACCCTTCCTATAGCATTAGATGTGATATCTCAATGCCTCTAATACCAAACCTGAGATCCTTCCTCTAACATGAAATGTGATATCCAACTCCTTCCCTTTCCAAACCTGAGAGCCTACCTATAGCATGAGATGTGATATCCAAGTCCTTCCCATTCCAATCCTTAGACCCTTCCTACAGCATGCAATATGATATCTCAATGATTCTAATACCAAACCTGAGATCTTTCCTATAACATGAGATGTGATATCCAACTCCTTCCCATTCCAATCCTGAGACCCTTCCTATAGCATGAGATGTGATATCTCAATGCCTCTTTACCAAACCTGAGATCCTACCTCTAACATGAAATGTGATATCCAACTCCTTCCCCTTCCAAACCTGAGAGCCTTCCTATAGTATGAGATGTGATATCCAAGTCCTTCCCATTCCAATCCTGAGACCCTTCCTATAACATCAGATGTGATATCCAACTCCTTCCCATTCCAACCTGAGACCCTTCCTATAGCATGAGATGGGATATTCAACTCCTTCCAAATCCAATCCTGATACCCTTCCGATAGCATGATATGTGATATCTCAATGCTTCTAATACCAAACCTGTGACTCTTCCTATAACATGAGATGGGATATCCAACTCCTTCCCATTCCAATCCTGAGACCCTTCCGATAGCAGAGATGTGATATCTCAATGCTTATACCAAACCTGAGACCCTTCCTATGGCATGAGATGTCACATACAACTCCTTCCCATTCCAATCCTGAGACCCTTCCTATAGTATGAGATGTGATATCTCAATGCTTATACCAAACCTGAGACCCTTCCTATAGCATGAGATGTGATATCCAACTCCTTCCCATTCCAATCCTGAGACCCTTCCCATAGCATGAGATGTGATGTCTCAATGCTTCTAATACCAAACCTGAGATCCTTCCTATAACATCAAATGTGATATCCAACTCCTTCCCATTCCAATCCTTAGACCCTTCCTATAGCATGAGATGTGATATCTCAATGCTTATACCAAAACTGAGACCCTTCCTATAGCATGAGATGTGATATCCAACTCCTTCCCATTCCAATCCTGAGACCCTTCCTATAGCATGAGATGTGATATCTCAATGCCTCTAATACCAAACCTGAGATCCTTCCTCTAACATGAAATGTGATATCCAACTCCGTCCCTTTCCAAACCTGAGAGCCTACCTATAGCATGAGATGTGATATCCAACTCCTTCCCATTCCAAACATGAGACCCTTCCTATAGCAAGAATGTAATATCCAACTCCTTCCCATTCCAATCCTGAGACCCTTCCTACAGCATGCGATGTGATATCTCAATGCTTCTAATACCAAACCTGAGATCTTTCCTATAACATGAGATGTGATATCCAACTCCTTCCCATTCAAATCCTGAGACCCTTCCTATAGCATGAGATGTGATATCTCAATGCCTCTTTACCAAACCTGAGATCCTACCTCTAACATGAAATGTGATATCCAACTCCTTCCCCTTCCAAACCTGAGAGCCTTCCTATAGTATGAGATGTGATATCTCAATGCTTATACCAAACCTGAGACCCTTCCTATAGCATGAGATGTGATATCCAACTCCTTCCCATTCCAATCCTGAGACCCTTCCCATAGCATGAGATGTGATGTCTCAATGCTTCTAATACCAAACCTGAGATCCTTCCTATAACATCAAATGTGATATCCAACTCCTTCCCATTCCAATCCTTAGACCCTTCCTATAGCATGAGATGTGATATCTCAATGCTTATACCAAAACTGAGACCCTTCCTATAGCATGAGATGTGATATCCAACTCCTTCCCATTCCAATCCTGAGACCCTTCCTATAGCATGAGATGTGATATCTCAATGCCTCTAATACCAAACCTGAGATCCTTCCTCTAACATGAAATGTGATATCCAACTCCGTCCCTTTCCAAACCTGAGAGCCTACCTATAGCATGAGATGTGATATCCAACTCCTTCCCATTCCAAACATGAGACCCTTCCTATAGCAAGAATGTAATATCCAACTCCTTCCCATTCCAATCCTGAGACCCTTCCTACAGCATGCGATGTGATATCTCAATGCTTCTAATACCAAACCTGAGATCTTTCCTATAACATGAGATGTGATATCCAACTCCTTCCCATTCAAATCCTGAGACCCTTCCTATAGCATGAGATGTGATATCTCAATGCCTCTTTACCAAACCTGAGATCCTACCTCTAACATGAAATGTGATATCCAACTCCTTCCCCTTCCAAACCTGAGAGCCTTCCTATAGTATGAGATGTGATATCCAAGTCCTTCCCATTCCAATCCTGAGACCCTTCCTATAACATCAGATGTGATATCCAACTCCTTCCCATTCCAACCTGAGACCTTTCCTATAGCATGAGATGGGATATTCAACTCCTTCCAAATCCAATCCTGATACCCTGAGATGTGATATCTCAATGCTTCTAATACCAAACCTGTGACTCTTCCTATAACATGAGATGGGATATCCAACTCCTTCCCATTCCAATCCTGAGACCCTTCCGATAGCAGAGATGTGATATCTCAATGCTTATACCAAACCTGAGACCCTTCCTATGGCATGAGATGTCACATACAACTCCTTCCCATTCCAATCCTGAGACCCTTCCTATAGTATGAGATGTGATATCTCAATGCTTATACCAAACCTGAGACCCTTCCTATAGCATGAGATGTGATATCCAACTCCTTCCCATTCCAATCCTGAGACCCTTCCCATAGCATGAGATGTGATGTCTCAATGCTTCTAATACCAAACCTGAGATCCTTCCTATAACATCAAATGTGATATCCAACTCCTTCCCATTCCAATCCTGAGACCCTTCCTATAGCATGAGATGTGATATCTCAATGCTTATACCAAACCTGAGACCCTTCCTATAGCATGAGATGTGATATCCAACTCCTTCCCATTCCAATCCTGAGACCCTTCCTATAGCATGAGATGTGATATCTCAATGCCTCTAATACCAAACCTGAGATCCTTCCTCTAACATGAAATGTGATATCCAACTCCGTCCCTTTCCAAACCTGAGAGCCTACCTATAGCATGAGATGTGATATCCAAGTCCTTCCCATTCCAATCCTTAGACCCTTCCTACAGCATGCAATATGATATCTCAATGATTCTAATAACAAACCTGAGACCCGTCCTATAACATGAGATTGGATATCCAACTCCTTTCAATTCCAATCCTGGTACACTTCCTATAGCATGAGATGTGATATCTCAATGCTTATACCAAACCTGAGACCCTTCCTATGGCATGAGATGTCATATACAAGTCCTTCCCATTCCAATCCTGAGACCCTTCCTATAGCATGAGATGTGATATCTCAATGCTTCTAATACCAAACCTGTGACTCTTCCTATAACATGAGATGGGATATCCAACTCCTTCCCATTCCAATCCTGAGACCCTTCCGATAGCAGAGATGTGATATCTCAATGCTTATACCAAACCTGAGACCCTTCCTATGGCATGAGATGTCACATACAACTCCTTCCCATTCCAATCCTGAGACCCTTCCTATAGTATGAGATGTGATATCTCAATGCTTATACCAAACCTGAGACCCTTCCTATAGCATGAGATGTGATATCCAACTCCTTCCCATTCCAATCCTGAGACCCTTCCCATAGCAAGAGATGTGATGTCTCAATGCTTCTAATACCAAACCTGAGATCCTTCCTATAACATCAAATGTGATATCCAACTCCTTCCCATTCCAATCCTTAGACCCTTCCTATAGCATGAGATGTGATATCTCAATGCTTATACCAAAACTGAGACCCTTCCTATAGCATGAGATGTGATATCCAACTCCTTCCCATTCCAATCCTGAGACCCTTCCTATAGCATGAGATGTGATATCTCAATGCCTCTAATACCAAACCTGAGATCCTTCCTCTAACATGAAATGTGATATCCAACTCCGTCCCTTTCCAAACCTGAGAGCCTACCTATAGCATGAGATGTGATATCCAACTCCTTCCCATTCCAAACATGAGACCCTTCCTATAGCAAGAATGTAATATCCAACTCCTTCCCATTCCAATCCTGAGACCCTTCCTACAGCATGCGATGTGATATCTCAATGCTTCTAATACCAAACCTGAGATCTTTCCTATAACATGAGATGTGATATCCAACTCCTTCCCATTCAAATCCTGAGACCCTTCCTATAGCATGAGATGTGATATCTCAATGCCTCTTTACCAAACCTGAGATCCTACCTCTAACATGAAATGTGATATCCAACTCCTTCCCCTTCCAAACCTGAGAGCCTTCCTATAGTATGAGATGTGATATCCAAGTCCTTCCCATTCCAATCCTGAGACCCTTCCTATAACATCAGATGTGATATCCAACTCCTTCCCATTCCAACCTGAGACCTTTCCTATAGCATGAGATGGGATATTCAACTCCTTCCAAATCCAATCCTGATACCCTTCCGATAGCTTGAGATGTGATATCTCAATGCTTCTAATACCAAACCTGTGACTCTTCCTATAACATGAGATGGGATATCCAACTCCTTCCCATTCCAATCCTGAGACCCTTCCGATAGCAGAGATGTGATATCTCAATGCTTATACCAAACCTGAGACCCTTCCTATGGCATGAGATGTCACATACAACTCCTTCCCATTCCAATCCTGAGACCATTCCTATAGTATGAGATGTGATATCTCAATGCTTATACCAAACCTGAGACCCTTCCTATAGCATGAGATGTGATATCCAACTCCTTCCCATTCCAATCCTGAGACCCTTCCCATAGCATGAGATGTGATGTCTCAATGCTTCTAATACCAAACCTGAGATCCTTCCTATAACATCAAATGTGATATCCAACTCCTTCCCATTCCAATCCTGAGACCCTTCCTATAGCATGAGATGTGATATCTCAATGCTTATACCAAACCTGAGACCCTTCCTATAGCATGAGATGTGATATCCAACTCCTTCCCATTCCAATCCTGAGACCCTTCCTATAGCATGAGATGTGATATCTCAATGCCTCCAATACCAAACCTGAGATCCTTCCTCTAACATGAAATGTGATATCCAACTCCTTCCCTTTCCAAACCTGAGAGCCTACCTATAGCATGAGATGTGATATCCAAGTCCTTCCCATTCCAATCCTTAGACCCTTCCTACAGCATGCAATATGATATCTCAATGATTCTAATAACAAACCTGAGACCCGTCCTATAACATGAGATTGGATATCCAACTCCTTTCAATTCCAATCCTGGTACACTTCCTATAGCATGAGATGTGATATCTCAATGCTTATACCAAACCTGAGACCCTTCCTATGGCATGAGATGTCATATACAAGTCCTTCCCATTCCAATCCTGAGACCCTTCCTATAGCATGAGATGTGATATCTCAATGCTTATACCAAACCTGAGACCCTTCCTATAGCATGAGATGTGATATCCAACTTCTTCCCATTCCAATCCTGAGACCCTTCCTATAACATGAGATGTGATGTCTCAATGCTTCTAATACCAAACCTGATATCTTTCCTATAACATGAGATGTGATATCCAACTCCTTCCCATTCCAATCCTGAGAACCTTCCTATAGCATGAGATGTGATATCTCAATGCCTCTAATACCAAACCTGAGATCCTTCCTCTAACATGAAATGTGATATCCAACTCCTTCCCCTTCCAAACCTGAGAGCCTTCCTATAGCATGAGATATGATATCCAAGTCCTTCCCATTCCAATCCTGAGACCCTTCCTATAACATGAGATGTGATATTCAACTCCTTCCCATTCCAACCTGAGACCCTTCCTATAGCATGAGATGTGATATCCAACTCCTTCCAAATCCAATCCTGATACCCTTCCGATAGCATGAGATGTGATATCCCAATGCTTCTACCAAACCTGAGACCCATACTATGGCATGAGATGTGATATCAAACTCCTTCCCATTCCAATCCTGAGACCCTTCCTATAGCTTGAGATGTGATATCCAACTCCTTCCCATTCCAATTCTGAGACCCTTCCTATACCATGAGACTTGATATCTCAATGCTTCTAATACCAAACCTGAGACCCGTCCTATAACATGAGATGTGATATCCAAATCCTTCCCCTTCCAAACCTTAGACCCTTCCTTTATCATGAGATGTGATATCCAACTCCTTCCCATTCCAATCCTGACACTCTTCCGATATCATGAGATTTGTTATCTCAATGCTTCTAATATCAAACTTGAGACCCTCCCTATAGCATGAGATCTGACATCCAAGTCATTCCCATTCCAATCCTGAGACCCTTCCTATAGCATGAGATGTGATATCTCAATGCTTCTAATACCAAACTGAGACCCTTCCTATAACATGAGATGGGATATCCAAGTCCTTCCCATTCTAATCCTGAGACCCTTCCCATAGCATGAGATGTGATGTCTCAATGCTTCTAATACCAAACCTGAGATCCTTCCTATAACATCAAATGTGATATCCAACTCCTTCCCATTCCAATCCTGAGACCCTTCCTATAGCATGAGATGTGATATCTCAATGCTTCTAATATCAAACTTGAGACCCTCCCTATAGCATGAGATCTGACATCCAAGTCATTCCCATTCCAATCCTGAGACCCTTCCTATAGCATGAGATGTGATATCTCAATGCTTCTATTACCAAACCTGAGATCCTTCCTATAACATCAAATGTGATATCCAACTCCTTCCCATTCCAATCCTGAGACCCTTCCTATAGCATGAGATGTGATATCTCAATGCTTATACCAAACCTGAGACCCTTCCTATAGCATGAGATGTGATATCCAACTCCTTCCCATTCCAATCCTGAGACCCTTCCCATAGCATGAGATGTGATGTCTCAATGCTTCTAATACCAAACCTGAGATCCTTCCTATAACATCAAATGTGATATCCAACTCCTTCCCATTCCAATCCTGAGACCCTTCCTATAGCATGAGATGTGATATCTCAATGCTTATACCAAACCTGAGACCCTTCCTATAGCATGAGATGTGATATCCAACTCCTTCCCATTCCAATCCTGAGACCCTTCCTATAGCATGAGATGTGATATCTCAATGCCTCTAATACCAAACCTGAGATCCTTCCTCTAACATGAAATGTGATATCCAACTCCGTCCCTTTCCAAACCTGAGAGCCTACCTATAGCATGAGATGTGATATCCAAGTCCTTCCCATTCCAATCCTTAGACCCTTCCTACAGCATGCAATATGATATCTCAATGATTCTAATAACAAACCTGAGACCCGTCCTATAACATGAGATGGGATATCCAACTCCTTTCAATTCCAATCCTGAGACACTTCCTATAGCATGAGATGTGATATCTCAATGCTTATACCAAACCTGAGACCCTTCCTATGGCATGAGATGTCATATACAACTCCTTCCCATTCCAATCCTGAGACCCTTCCTATAGCATGAGATGTGATATCTCAATGCTTATACCAAACCTGAGACCCTTCCTATAGCATGAGATGTGATATCCAACTTCTTCCCATTCCAATCCTGAGACCCTTCCTATAACATGAGATGTGATGTCTCAATGCTTCTAATACCAAACCTGATATCTTTCCTATAACATGAGATGTGATATCCAACTCCTTCCCATTCCAATCCTGAGACCCTTCCTATAGCATGAGATGTGATATCTCAATGCTTATACCAAACCTGAGACCCTTCCTATAGCATGAGATGTGATATCCAACTCCTTCCCATTCCAATCCTGAGACCCTTCCCATAGCATGAGATGTGATGTCTCAATGCTTCTAATACCAAACCTGAGATCCTTCCTATAACATCAAATGTGATATCCAACTCCTTCCCATTCCAATCCTGAGACCCTTCCTATAGCATGAGATGTGATATCTCAATGCTTATACCAAACCTGAGACCCTTCCTATAGCATGAGATGTGATATCCAACTCCTTCCCATTCCAATCCTGAGACCCTTCCTATAGCATGAGATGTGATATCTCAATGCCTCTAATACCAAACCTGAGATCCTTCCTCTAACATGAAATGTGATATCCAACTCCGTCCCTTTCCAAACCTGAGAGCCTACCTATAGCATGAGATGTGATATCCAACTCCTTCCCATTCCAAACATGAGACCCTTCCTATAGCAAGAATGTAATATCCAACTCCTTCCCATTCCAATCCTGAGACCCTTCCTACAGCATGCGATGTGATATCTCAATGCTTCTAATACCAAACCTGAGATCTTTCCTATAACATGAGATGTGATATCCAACTCCTTCCCATTCAAATCCTGAGACCCTTCCTATAGCATGAGATGTGATATCTCAATGCCTCTTTACCAAACCTGAGATCCTACCTCTAACATGAAATGTGATATCCAACTCCTTCCCCTTCCAAACCTGAGAGCCTTCCTATAGTATGAGATGTGATATCCAAGTCCTTCCCATTCCAATCCTGAGACCCTTCCTATAACATCAGATGTGATATCCAACTCCTTCCCATTCCAACCTGAGACCTTTCCTATAGCATGAGATGGGATATTCAACTCCTTCCAAATCCAATCCTGATACCCTTCCGATAGCTTGAGATGTGATATCTCAATGCTTCTAATACCAAACCTGTGACTCTTCCTATAACATGAGATGGGATATCCAACTCCTTCCCATTCCAATCCTGAGACCCTTCCGATAGCAGAGATGTGATATCTCAATGCTTATACCAAACCTGAGACCCTTCCTATGGCATGAGATGTCACATACAACTCCTTCCCATTCCAATCCTGAGACCCTTCCTATAGTATGAGATGTGATATCTCAATGCTTATACCAAACCTGAGACCCTTCCTATAGCATGAGATGTGATATCCAACTCCTTCCCATTCCAATCCTGAGACCCTTCCCATAGCATGAGATGTGATGTCTCAATGCTTCTAATACCAAACCTGAGATCCTTCCTATAACATCAAATGTGATATCCAACTCCTTCCCATTCCAATCCTGAGACCCTTCCTATAGCATGAGATGTGATATCTCAATGCTTATACCAAACCTGAGACCCTTCCTATAGCATGAGATGTGATATCCAACTCCTTCCCATTCCAATCCTGAGACCCTTCCTATAGCATGAGATGTGATATCTCAATGCCTCTAATACCAAACCTGAGATCCTTCCTCTAACATGAAATGTGATATCCAACTCCGTCCCTTTCCAAACCTGAGAGCCTACCTATAGCATGAGATGTGATATCCAAGTCCTTCCCATTCCAATCCTTAGACCCTTCCTACAGCATGCAATATGATATCTCAATGATTCTAATAACAAACCTGAGACCCGTCCTATAACATGAGATTGGATATCCAACTCCTTTCAATTCCAATCCTGGTACACTTCCTATAGCATGAGATGTGATATCTCAATGCTTATACCAAACCTGAGACCCTTCCTATGGCATGAGATGTCATATACAAGTCCTTCCCATTCCAATCCTGAGACCCTTCCTATAGCATGAGATGTGATATCTCAATGCTTCTAATACCAAACCTGAGACCCTTCCTATAACATGAGATGGGATATCCAACTCCTTCCCATTCCAATCCTGAGACCCTTCCGATAGCAGAGATGTGATATCTCAATGCTTATACCAAACCTGAGACCCTTGCTATGGCCTGAGATGTCATATACAACTCCTTCCCATTCCAATCCTGAGACCCTTCCTATAGCATGAGATGTGATATCTCAATGCTTATACCAAACCTGAGACCCTTCCTATAGCATGAGATGTGATATCCAACTCCTTCCCATTCCAATCCTGAGACCCTTCCCATAGCATGAGATGTGATGTCTCAATGCTTCTAATACCAAACCTGAGACCCTTCCTATAACATGAGATGTGATATCCAACTCCTTCCCATTCCAATCCTGAGACCCTTCCTATAGCATGAGAAGTGATATCTCCATGCTTATACCAAACCTGAGACCCTTCCTATAGCATGAGATGTAATATCCAACTCCTTCCCATTCCAATCCTGAGACCCTTCCTATAGCATGAGAAGTATCTCCATGCGTATACCATGCGTGTATCTCCATTCCTATAGCATGAGATGTGATATCCAAATCCTTCCCATTCCAATCCTGAGCCACTTCCGATAGCAGAGATGTGATATCTCAATGCTCATACCAAACCTGAGACCCTTCCTATAACATGAGATGTGATATCCAACTCATTCCCGTTCCAAACCTGAGACACTTCCTATAGCATATGTGATATCCAAGTCCTTCCCATTTCAAACATGAGACCCTTCCTATAGCAAGAATGTAATATCCAACTCCTACCCATTCCAATCCTGAGACCATTCCTATAGCATGAGATGTGATATTTCAATGCTTCTAATACCAAACCTGAGATCCTTCCTATGACATGAAATGTGATATCCAAATCCTTCCCATTCCAAACCTGAGACCCTTCCTACAGCATGCGATGTGATATCTCAATGCTTCTAATATCAAACCTGAGACCCGTCCTATAACATGAGATGCGATATCCAACTCCTTCCCGTTCCAAACCTGAGACCCTTCCTATAGCATGAGATGTGATATCCAATTCCTTCCCATCCCAATCCTGAGACACCTCCGATAGCAGAGATGTGATATCTCAATGCTTATACCAAACCTGAGACTCTTCCTATAACATGAGATGTGATATCCAACTCCTTCCCGTTCCAAACCTGAGACCCTTCCTATAGCATGAGATGTGATATCCAACTCCTTCCCATTCCAATCCTGAGACCCTTCCGATAGCAGAGATGTGATATCTCAATGCTTATACCAAACCTGAGACTCTTCCTATAACATGAGATGTGATATCCAACTCCTTCCCTTTCCAAACCTGAGACTCTGCCTATAGCATGAGATGTGATATCCAAGTCCTTCCCATTCCAATCCTGAGACCCTTCCTATAGCATGAGATGTGATATCTCAATGCTTATACCAAACCTGAGACCCTTCCTATGGCATGAGATGTCATATACAACTCCTTCCCATTCAAAACCGAGACCCTTCCTATAGCATGAGATGTGATATCTCAAAGCTTATACCAAACCTGAAACCCTTCCTATAGCATGAGATGTGATATCCAACTTCTTCCCATTCCAATCCTGAGACCCTTCCTATAACATGAGATGTGATGTCTCAATGCTTCTAATACCAAACCTGAGATCTTTCCTATAACATGAGATGTGGTATCCAACTCCTTCCCATTCCAATTCTGAGACCCTTCCTATAGCAAGAGATGTGATATCTCAATGCCTCTTTACCAAACCTGATATCCTACCTCTAACATGAAATGTGATATCCAACTCCTTCCCCTTCCAAACCTGAGAGCCTTCCTATAGCATGAGATGTGATATCCAAGTCCTTCCCATTCCAATCCTGAGACCCTTCCTATAACATCAGATGTGATATCCAACTCCTTCCCATTCCAACCTGAGACCCTTCCTATAGCATGAGATGGGATATCCAACTCCTTCCAAATCCAATCCTGATACCCTTCCGATAGCATGAGATGTGATATCCCAATGCTTCTACAAAACCTGAGACCCATACATGGCATGAGATGTGATATCAAACTCCTTCCTATTCCAATCCTGAGACCCTTCCGATAGCAGAGATGTGATATCTCAATGCTTATACCAAACCTGAGACCCTTCCTATGGCATGAGATGTCATATACAACTCCTTCCCATTCCAAGCCTGAGACCCTTCCTATAGCATGAGATGTGATATCTCAATGTTTATACCAAACCTGAGACCCTTCCTATAGCATGAGATGTGATATCCAACTCCTTCCCATTCCAATCCTGAGACCCTTCCTATAGCATGAGATGTGATATCTCAATGCTTATACAAAACCTGAATCCCTTCCTATAGCATGAAATGTGATATCCAACTCCTTCCCTTTCCAAACCTGAGAGCCTACCTATAGCATGAGATGTGATATCCAAGTCCTTCCCATTCCAATCCTTAGACCCTTCCTACAGCATGCAATATGATATCTCAATGATTCTAATAACAAACCTGAGACCCGTCCTATAACATGAGATGGGATATCCAACTCCTTCCCATTCCAATCCTGAGACACTTCCGATAGCAGAGATGTGATATCTCAATGCTTATACCAAACCTGAGACCCTTCCTATAGCATGAGATGTGATATCCAATTCTTTCCCGTTCCAAACCTGAGACCCTTCCTATAGCATATGTGATATCCAACTCCTTCCCATTCCAAACATGAGACCCTTCCTATAGCAAGAATGTAATATCCAACTCCTTCCCATTCCAATCCTGAGACCCTTCCTTCAGCATGCGATGTGATATCTCAATGCTTCTAATACCAAACCTGAGACCCGTCGTATAACATGAGATGGGATATCCAACTCCTTCCAGTTCCAAACCTGAGAGCCTTCCTATAGCATGAGATGTGATATCCAAGTCCTTCCCATTCCAATCCTGAGACCCTTCCTATAACATGAGATGTGATATCTCAATGCTTATACCAAACCTGAATCCCTTCCTATAGCATGAGATGTGATATCCAACTCCTTCCCATTCCAATCCTGAGACCCTTCCTATAGCATTAGATGTGATATCTCAATGCCTCTAATACCAAACCTGAGATCCTTCCTCTAACATGAAATGTGATATCCAACTCCTTCCCTTTCCAAACCTGAGAGCCTACCTATAGCATGAGATGTGATATCCAAGTCCTTCCCATTCCAATCCTTAGACCCTTCCTACAGCATGCAATATGATATCTCAATGATTCTAATACCAAACCTGAGATCTTTCCTATAACATGAGATGTGATATCCAACTCCTTCCCATTCCAATCCTGAGACCCTTCCTATAGCATGAGATGTGATATCTCAATGCCTCTTTACCAAACCTGAGATCCTACCTCTAACATGAAATGTGATATCCAACTCCTTCCCCTTCCAAACCTGAGAGCCTTCCTATAGTATGAGATGTGATATCCAAGTCCTTCCCATTCCAATCCTGAGACCCTTCCTATAACATCAGATGTGATATCCAACTCCTTCCCATTCCAACCTGAGACCCTTCCTATAGCATGAGATGGGATATTCAACTCCTTCCAAATCCAATCCTGATACCCTTCCGATAGCATGATATTTGATATCTCAATGCTTCTAATACCAAACCTGTGACTCTTCCTATAACATGAGATGGGATATCCAACTCCTTCCCATTCCAATCCTGAGACCCTTCCGATAGCAGAGATGTGATATCTCAATGCTTATACCAAACCTGAGACCCTTCCTATGGCATGAGATGTCACATACAACTCCTTCCCATTCCAATCCTGAGACCCTTCCTATAGTATGAGATGTGATATCTCAATGCTTATACCAAACCTGAGACCCTTCCTATAGCATGAGATGTGATATCCAACTCCTTCCCATTCCAATCCTGAGACCCTTCCCATAGCATGAGATGTGATGTCTCAATGCTTCTAATACCAAACCTGAGATCCTTCCTATAACATCAAATGTGATATCCAACTCCTTCCCATTCCAATCCTTAGACCCTTCCTATAGCATGAGATGTGATATCTCAATGCTTATACCAAAACTGAGACCCTTCCTATAGCATGAGATGTGATATCCAACTCCTTCCCATTCCAATCCTGAGACCCTTCCTATAGCATGAGATGTGATATCTCAATGCCTCTAATACCAAACCTGAGATCCTTCCTCTAACATGAAATGTGATATCCAACTCCGTCCCTTTCCAAACCTGAGAGCCTACCTATAGCATGAGATGTGATATCCAACTCCTTCCCATTCCAAACATGAGACCCTTCCTATAGCAAGAATGTAATATCCAACTCCTTCCCATTCCAATCCTGAGACCCTTCCTACAGCATGCGATGTGATATCTCAATGCTTCTAATACCAAACCTGAGATCTTTCCTATAACATGAGATGTGATATCCAACTCCTTCCCATTCAAATCCTGAGACCCTTCCTATAGCATGAGATGTGATATCTCAATGCCTCTTTACCAAACCTGAGATCCTACCTCTAACATGAAATGTGATATCCAACTCCTTCCCCTTCCAAACCTGAGAGCCTTCCTATAGTATGAGATGTGATATCCAAGTCCTTCCCATTCCAATCCTGAGACCCTTCCTATAACATCAGATGTGATATCCAACTCCTTCCCATTCCAACCTGAGACCTTTCCTATAGCATGAGATGGGATATTCAACTCCTTCCAAATCCAATCCTGATACCCTGAGATGTGATATCTCAATGCTTCTAATACCAAACCTGTGACTCTTCCTATAACATGAGATGGGATATCCAACTCCTTCCCATTCCAATCCTGAGACCCTTCCGATAGCAGAGATGTGATATCTCAATGCTTATACCAAACCTGAGACCCTTCCTATGGCATGAGATGTCACATACAACTCCTTCCCATTCCAATCCTGAGACCCTTCCTATAGTATGAGATGTGATATCTCAATGCTTATACCAAACCTGAGACCCTTCCTATAGCATGAGATGTGATATCCAACTCCTTCCCATTCCAATCCTGAGACCCTTCCCATAGCATGAGATGTGATGTCTCAATGCTTCTAATACCAAACCTGAGATCCTTCCTATAACATCAAATGTGATATCCAACTCCTTCCAATTCCAATCCTGAGACCCTTCCTATAGCATGAGATGTGATATCTCAATGCTTATACCAAACCTGAGACCCTTCCTATAGCATGAGATGTGATATCCAACTCCTTCCCATTCCAATCCTGAGACCCTTCCTATAGCATGAGATGTGATATCTCAATGCCTCTAATACCAAACCTGAGATCCTTCCTCTAACATGAAATGTGATATCCAACTCCGTCCCTTTCCAAACCTGAGAGCCTACCTATAGCATGAGATGTGATATCCAAGTCCTTCCCATTCCAATCCTTAGACCCTTCCTACAGCATGCAATATGATATCTCAATGATTCTAATAACAAACCTGAGACCCGTCCTATAACATGAGATTGGATATCCAACTCCTTTCAATTCCAATCCTGGTACACTTCCTATAGCATGAGATGTGATATCTCAATGCTTATACCAAACCTGAGACCCTTCCTATGGCATGAGATGTCATATACAAGTCCTTCCCATTCCAATCCTGAGACCCTTCCTATAGCATGAGATGTGATATCTCAATGCTTCTAATACCAAACCTGTGACTCTTCCTATAACATGAGATGGGATATCCAACTCCTTCCCATTCCAATCCTGAGACCCTTCCGATAGCAGAGATGTGATATCTCAATGCTTATACCAAACCTGAGACCCTTCCTATGGCATGAGATGTCACATACAACTCCTTCCCATTCCAATCCTGAGACCCTTCCTATAGTATGAGATGTGATATCTCAATGCTTATACCAAACCTGAGACCCTTCCTATAGCATGAGATGTGATATCCAACTCCTTCCCATTCCAATCCTGAGACCCTTCCCATAGCATGAGATGTGATGTCTCAATGCTTCTAATACCAAACCTGAGATCCTTCCTATAACATCAAATGTGATATCCAACTCCTTCCCATTCCAATCCTTAGACCCTTCCTATAGCATGAGATGTGATATCTCAATGCTTATACCAAAACTGAGACCCTTCCTATAGCATGAGATGTGATATCCAACTCCTTCCCATTCCAATCCTGAGACCCTTCCTATAGCATGAGATGTGATATCTCAATGCCTCTAATACCAAACCTGAGATCCTTCCTCTAACATGAAATGTGATATCCAACTCCGTCCCTTTCCAAACCTGAGAGCCTACCTATAGCATGAGATGTGATATCCAACTCCTTCCCATTCCAAACATGAGACCCTTCCTATAGCAAGAATGTAATATCCAACTCCTTCCCATTCCAATCCTGAGACCCTTCCTACAGCATGCGATGTGATATCTCAATGCTTCTAATACCAAACCTGAGATCTTTCCTATAACATGAGATGTGATATCCAACTCCTTCCCATTCAAATCCTGAGACCCTTCCTATAGCATGAGATGTGATATCTCAATGCCTCTTTACCAAACCTGAGATCCTACCTCTAACATGAAATGTGATATCCAACTCCTTCCCCTTCCAAACCTGAGAGCCTTCCTATAGTATGAGATGTGATATCCAAGTCCTTCCCATTCCAATCCTGAGACCCTTCCTATAACATCAGATGTGATATCCAACTCCTTCCCATTCCAACCTGAGACCTTTCCTATAGCATGAGATGGGATATTCAACTCCTTCCAAATCCAATCCTGATACCCTTCCGATAGCTTGAGATGTGATATCTCAATGCTTCTAATGCCAAACCTGTGACTCTTCCTATAACATGAGATGGGATATCCAACTCCTTCCCATTCCAATCCTGAGACCCTTCCGATAGCAGAGATGTGATATCTCAATGCTTATACCAAACCTGAGACCCTTCCTATGGCATGAGATGTCACATACAACTCCTTCCCATTCCAATCCTGAGACCATTCCTATAGTATGAGATGTGATATCTCAATGCTTATACCAAACCTGAGACCCTTCCTATAGCATGAGATGTGATATCCAACTCCTTCCCATTCCAATCCTGAGACCCTTCCCATAGCATGAGATGTGATGTCTCAATGCTTCTAATACCAAACCTGAGATCCTTCCTATAACATCAAATGTGATATCCAACTCCTTCCCATTCCAATCCTGAGACCCTTCCTATAGCATGAGATGTGATATCTCAATGCTTATACCAAACCTGAGACCCTTCCTATAGCATGAGATGTGATATCCAACTCCTTCCCAATCCAATCCTGAGACCCTTCCTATAGCATGAGATGTGATATCTCAATGCCTCTAATACCAAACCTGAGATCCTTCCTCTAACATGAAATGTGATATCCAACTCCTTCCCTTTCCAAACCTGAGAGCCTACCTATAGCATGAGATGTGATATCCAAGTCCTTCCCATTCCAATCCTTAGACCCTTCCTACAGCATGCAATATGATATCTCAATGATTCTAATAACAAACCTGAGACCCGTCCTATAACATGAGATTGGATATCCAACTCCTTTCAATTCCAATCCTGGTACACTTCCTATAGCATGAGATGTGATATCTCAATGCTTATACCAAACCTGAGACCCTTCCTATGGCATGAGATGTCATATACAAGTCCTTCCCATTCCAATCCTGAGACCCTTCCTATAGCATGAGATGTGATATCTCAATGCTTATACCAAACCTGAGACCCTTCCTATAGCATGAGATGTGATATCCAACTTCTTCCCATTCCAATCCTGAGACCCTTCCTATAACATGAGATGTGATGTCTCAATGCTTCTAATACCAAACCTGATATCTTTCCTATAACATGAGATGTGATATCCAACTCCTTCCCATTCCAATCCTGAGAACCTTCCTATAGCATGAGATGTGATATCTCAATGCCTCTAATACCAAACCTGAGATCCTTCCTCTAACATGAAATGTGATATCCAACTCCTTCCCCTTCCAAACCTGAGAGCCTTCCTATAACATGAGATGTGATATTCAACTCCTTCCCATTCCAACCTGAGACCCTTCCTATAGCATGAGATGTGATATCCAACTCCTTCCAAATCCAATCCTGATACCCTTCCGATAGCATGAGATGTGATATCCCAATGCTTCTACCAAACCTGAGACCCATACTATGGCATGAGATGTGATATCAAACTCCTTCCCATTCCAATCCTGAGACCCTTCCTATAGCTTGAGATGTGATATCCAACTCCTTCCCATTCCAATTCTGAGACCCTTCCTATACCATGAGACTTGATATCTCAATGCTTCTAATACCAAACCTGAGACCCGTCCTATAACATGAGATGTGATATCCAAATCCTTCCCCTTCCAAACCTTAGACCCTTCCTTTATCATGAGATGTGATATCCAACTCCTTCCCATTCCAATCCTGACACTCTTCCGATATCATGAGATTTGTTATCTCAATGCTTCTAATATCAAACTTGAGACCCTCCCTATAGCATGAGATCTGACATCCAAGTCATTCCCATTCCAATCCTGAGACCCTTCCTATAGCATGAGATGTGATATCTCAATGCTTCTAATACCAAACTGAGACCCTTCCTATAACATGAGATGGGATATCCAAGTCCTTCCCATTCTAATCCTGAGACCCTTCCCATAGCATGAGATGTGATGTCTCAATGCTTCTAATACCAAACCTGAGATCCTTCCTATAACATCAAATGTGATATCCAACTCCTTCCCATTCCAATCCTGAGACCCTTCCTATAGCATGAGATGTGATATCTCAATGCTTCTAATATCAAACTTGAGACCCTCCCTATAGCATGAGATCTGACATCCAAGTCATTCCCATTCCAATCCTGAGACCCTTCCTATAGCATGAGATGTGATATCTCAATGCTTCTAATACCAAACTGAGACCCTTCCTATAACATGAGATGGGATATCCAAGTCCTTCCCATTCTAATCCTGAGACCCTTCCCATAGCATGAGATGTGATGTCTCAATGCTTCTATTACCAAACCTGAGATCCTTCCTATAACATCAAATGTGATATCCAACTCCTTCCCATTCCAATCCTGAGACCCTTCCTATAGCATGAGATGTGATATCTCAATGCTTATACCAAACCTGAGACCCTTCCTATAGCATGAGATGTGATATCCAACTCCTTCCCATTCCAATCCTGAGACCCTTCCCATAGCATGAGATGTGATGTCTCAATGCTTCTAATACCAAACCTGAGATCCTTCCTATAACATCAAATGTGATATCCAACTCCTTCCCATTCCAATCCTGAGACCCTTCCTATAGCATGAGATGTGATATCTCAATGCTTATACCAAACCTGAGACCCTTCCTATAGCATGAGATGTGATATCCAACTCCTTCCCATTCCAATCCTGAGACCCTTCCTATAGCATGAGATGTGATATCTCAATGCCTCTAATACCAAACCTGAGATCCTTCCTCTAACATGAAATGTGATATCCAACTCCGTCCCTTTCCAAACCTGAGAGCCTACCTATAGCATGAGATGTGATATCCAAGTCCTTCCCATTCCAATCCTTAGACCCTTCCTACAGCATGCAATATGATATCTCAATGATTCTAATAACAAACCTGAGACCCGTCCTATAACATGAGATGGGATATCCAACTCCTTTCAATTCCAATCCTGAGACACTTCCTATAGCATGAGATGTGATATCTCAATGCTTATACCAAACCTGAGACCCTTCCTATGGCATGAGATGTCATATACAACTCCTTCCCATTCCAATCCTGAGACCCTTCCTATAGCATGAGATGTGATATCTCAATGCTTATACCAAACCTGAGACCCTTCCTATAGCATGAGATGTGATATCCAACTTCTTCCCATTCCAATCCTGAGACCCTTCCTATAACATGAGATGTGATGTCTCAATGCTTCTAATACCAAACCTGATATCTTTCCTATAACATGAGATGTGATATCCAACTCCTTCCCATTCCAATCCTGATACCCTTCCTATAGCATGAGATGTGATATCTCAATGCTTATACCAAACCTGAGACCCTTCCTATAGCTTGAGATGTGATATCCAACTCCTTCCCATTCCAATCCTGAGAACCTTCCTATAGCATGAGATGTGATATCTCAATGCCTCTAATACCAAACCTGAGATCCTTCCTCTAACATGAAATGTGATATCCAACTCCTTCCCCTTCCAAACCTGAGAGCCTTCCTATAGCATGAGATATGATATCCAAATCCTTCCCATTCCAATCCTGAGACCCTTCCTATAACATGAGATGTGATATTCAACTCCTTCCCATTCCAACCTGAGACCCTTCCTATAGCATGAGATGGGATATCCAACTCCTTCCAAATCCAATCCTGATACCCTTCCGATAGCATGAGATGTGATATCCCAATGCTTCTACCAAACCTGAGACCCATACTATGGCATGAGATGTGATATCAAACTCCTTCCCATTCCAATCCTGAGACCCTTCCTATAGCTTGAGATGTGATATCCAACTCCTTCCCATTCCAATTCTGAGACCCTTCCTATACCATGAGACTTGATATCTCAATGCTTCTAATACCAAACCTGAGACCCGTCCTATAACATGAGATGTGATATCCAAATCCTTCCCCTTCCAAACCTTAGACCCTTCCTTTATCATGAGATGTGATATCCAACTCCTTCCCATTCCAATCCTGACACCCTTCCGATATCATGAGATTTGTTATCTCAATGCTTCTAATATCAAACTTGAGACCCTCCCTATAGCATGAGATCTGACATCCAAGTCCTTCCCATTCCAATCCTGAGACCCTTCCTATAGCATGAGATGTGATATCTCAATGCTTCTAATACCAAACCTGAGACCCTTCCTATAACATGAGATGGGATATCCAAGTCCTTCCCATTCTAATCCTGAGACCCTTCCCATAGCATGAGATGTGATGTCTCAATGCTTCTAATACCAAACCTGAGATCCTTCCTATAACATGAGATGTGATATCCAACTCCTTCCCATTCCAATCCTGAGACCCTTCCTATAGCATGAGAAGTGATATCTCCATGCTTATACCAAACCCGAGACCCTTCCTATAGCATGAGATGTGATATCCAACTCCTTCCCATTCCAATCCTGAGACCCTTCCTATAGCATGAGAAGTGATATCTCCATGCGTATACCAAACCTGAGACCCTTCCTATAGCATGAGATGTGATATCCAAATCCTTCCCATTCCAATCCTGAGACCCTTCCTATAGCATGAGATGTGATATCTCAATGCTTATACCAAACCAGAGACCCGTCCTATAACATGAGATGGGATATCCAACTCCTTCCCATTCCAATCCTGAGACCCTTCCTATAACATGAGATGTGATATCCAACTCCTTCCCATTCCAACCTGAGACCCTTCCTATAGCATGAGATGGGATATCCAACTCCTTCCAAATCCAATCCTGATACCCTTCCGATAGCATGAGATGTGATATCCCAATGCTTCTACCAAACCTGAGACCCATACTATGGCATGAGATGTGATATCAAACTCCTTCCCATTCCAATCCTGAGACCCTTCCTATCTTGAGATGTGATATCCAACTCCTTCCCATTCCAATTCTGAGACCCTTCCTATACCATGAGACTTGATATCTCAATGCTTCTAATACCAAACCTGAGACCCGTCCTATAACATGAGATGTGATATCCAAATCCTTCCCCTTCCAAACCTTAGACCCTTCCTTTATCATGAGATGTGATTTCCAACTCCTTCCCATTCCAATCCTGACACCCTTCCGATATCATGAGATTTGTTATCTCAATGCTTCTAATATCAAACTTGAGACCCTCCCTATAGCATGAGATCTGACATCCAAGTCCTTCCCATTCCAATCCTGAGACCCTTCCTATAGCATGAGATGTGATATCTCAATGCTTCTAATACCAAACCTGAGACCCTTCCTATAACATGAGATGGGATATCCAACTCCTTCCCATTCCAATCCTGAGACCCTTCCGATAGCAGAGATGTGATATCTCAATGCTTATACCAAACCTGAGACCCTTGCTATGGCCTGAGATGTCATATACAACTCCTTCCCATTCCAATCCTGAGACCCTTCCTATAGCATGAGATGTGATATCTCAATGCTTATACCAAACCTGAGACCCTTCCTATAGCATGAGATGTGATATCCAACTCCTTCCCATTCCAATCCTGAGACCCTTCCCATAGCATGAGATGTGATGTCTCAATGCTTCTAATACCAAACCTGAGACCCTTCCTATAACATGAGATGTAATATCCAACTCCTTCCCATTCCAATCCTGAGACCCTTCCTATAGCATGAGAAGTATCTCCATGCGTATACCAAACCTGAGACCCTTCCTATAGCATGAGATGTGATATCCAAATCCTTCCCATTCCAATCCTGAGCCACTTCCGATAGCAGAGATGTGATATCTCCATGCTTATACCAAACCTGAGACCCTTCCTATAGCATGAGATGTAATATCCAACTCCTTCCCATTCCAATCCTGAGACCCTTCCTATAGCATGAGAAGTATCTCCATGCGTATACCAAACCTGAGACCCTTCCTATAGCATGAGATGTGATATCCAAATCCTTCCCATTCCAATCCTGAGCCACTTCCGATAGCAGAGATGTGATATCTCAATGCTTATACCAAACCCGAGACCCTTCCTATAACATGAGATGTGATATCCAACTCATTCCCGTTCCAAACCTGAGACACTTCCTATAGCATATGTGATATCCAAGTCCTTCCCATTCCAAACATGAGACCCTTCCTATAGCAAGAATGTAATATCCAACTCCTACCCATTCCAATCCTGAGACCATTCCTATAGCATGAGATGTGATGTATCAATGCTTCTAATACCAAACCTGAGATCCTTCCTATGACATGAAATGTGATATCCAAATCCTTCCCATTCCAAACCTGAGACCCTTCCTACAGCATGCGATGTGATATCTCAATGCTTCTAATATCAAACCTGAGACCCGTCCTATAACATGAGATGGGATATCCAACTCCTTCCCGTTCCAAACCTGTGACCCTTCCTATAGCATGAGATGTGATATCCAATTCCTTCCCATCCCAATCCTGAGACACCTCCGATAGCAGAGATGTGATATCTCAATGCTTATACCAAACCTGAGACTCTTCCTATAACATGAGATGTGATATCCAACTCCTTCCCGTTCCAAACCTGAGACCCTTCCTATAGCATGAGATGTGATATCCAACTCCTTCCCATTCCAATCCTGAGACCCTTCCGATAGCAGAGATGTGATATCTCAATGCTTATACCAAACCTGAGACTCTTCCTATAACATGAGATGTGATATCCAACTCCTTCCCTTTCCAAACCTGAGACCCTGCCTATAGCATGAGATGTGATATCCAAGTCCTTCCCATTCCAATCCTGAGACACTTCCTATAGCATGGGATGTGATATCTCAATGCTTATACCAAACCTGAGACCCTTCCTATAGCATGAGATGTGATATCCAACTCCTTCCCATTCCAATCCTGAGACCCTTCCTATAGCATGAGATGTGATATCTCAATTCCTCTAATACCAAACCTGAGATCCTTCCTCTAACATGAAATGTGATATCCAACTCCGTCCCTTTCCAAACCTGAGAGCCTACCTATAGCATGAGATGTGATATCCAAGTCCTTCCCATTCCAATCCTTAGACCCTTCCTACAGCATGCAATATGATATCTCAATGATTCTAATAACAAACCTGAGACCCGTCCTATAACATGAGATGGGATATCCAACTCCTTTCAATTCCAATCCTGAGACACTTCCTATAGCATGAGATGTGATATCTCAATGCTTATACCAAACCTGAGACCCTTCCTATGGCATGAGATGTCATATACAACTCCTTCCCATTCCAATCCTGAGACCCTTCCTATAGCATGAGATGTGATATCTCAATGCTTATACCAAACCTGAGACCCTTCCTATAGCATGAGATGTGATATCCAACTTCTTCCCATTCCAATCCTGAGACCCTTCCTATAACATGAGATGTGATGTCTCAATGCTTCTAATACCAAACCTGATATCTTTCCTATAACATGAGATGTGATATCCAACTCCTTCCCATTCCAATCCTGAGACCCTTCCTATAGCATGAGATGTGATATCTCAATGCTTATACCAAACCTGAGACCCTTCCTATAGCTTGAGATGTGATATCCAACTCCTTCCCATTCCAATCCTGAGAACCTTCCTATAGCATGAGATGTGATATCTCAATGCCTCTAATACCAAACCTGAGATCCTTCCTCTAACATGAGATGTGCTATCCAACTCCTTCCCATTCCAATCCTGAGACCCTTCCTATAGCATGAGATGTGATATCTCAATGCTTATACCAAACCTGAGACCCTTCCTATAGCTTGAGATGTCATATACAACTCCTTCCCATTCCAATCCTGAGACCCTTCCTATAGCATGAGATGTGATATCTCAATGCTTATACCAAACCTGAGACCCTTCCTATAGCATGAGATGTGATATCCAACTTCTTCCCATTCCAATCCTGAGACCCTTCCTATAACATGAGATGTGATGCCTCAATGCTTCTAATACCAAACCTGATATCTTTCCTATAACATGAGATGTGATATCCAACTCCTTCCCATTCCAATCCTGAGACCCTTCCTATAGCATGAGATGTGATATCTCAATGCTTATACCAAACCTGAGACCCTTCCTATAGCTTGAGATGTGATATCCAACTCCTTCCCCTTCCAAACCTGAGAGCCTTCCTTAACATGAGATGTGATATTCAACTCCTTCCCATTCCAACCTGAGACCCTTCCTATAGCATGAGATGGGATATCCAACTCCTTCCAAATCCAATCCTAATACCCTTCCAATAGCATGAGATGTGATATCCCAATGCTTCTACCAAACCTGAGACCCATACTATGGCATGAGATGTGATATCAAACTCCTTCCCATTCCAATCCTGAGACCCTTCCTATAGCTTGAGATGTGATATCCAACTCCTTCCCATTCCAATTCTGAGACCCTTCCTATACCATGAGACTTGATATCTCAATGCTTCTAATACCAAACCTGAGACCCGTCCTATAACATGAGATGTGATATCCAAATCCTTCCCCTTCCAAACCTTAGACCCTTCCTTTATCATGAGATGTGATATCCAACTCCTTCCCATTCCAATCCTGACACCCTTCCGATATCATGAGATTTGTTATCTCAATGCTTCTAATATCAAACTTGAGACCCTCCCTATAGCATGAGATCTGACATCCAAGTCCTTCCCATTCCAATCCTGAGACCCTTCCCATAGCATGAGATGTGATATCTCAATGCTTCTAATACCAAACCTGAGACCCTTCCTATAACATGAGATGGGATATCCAAGTCCTTCCCATTCTAATCCTGAGACCCTTCCCATAGCATGAGATGTGATGTCTCAATGCTTCTAATACCAAACCTGAGATCCTTCCTATAACATGAGATGTGATATCCAACTCCTTCCCATTCCAATCCTGAGACCCTTCCTATAGCATGAGAAGTGATATCTCCATGCTTATACCAAACCCGAGACCCTTCCTATAGCATGAGATGTGATATCCAACGCCTTCCCATTCCAATCCTAGACCCTTCCTATAGCATGAGAAGTGATATCTCCATGCGTATACCAAACCTGAGACCCTTCCTATAGCATGAGATGTGATATCCAAATCCTTCCCATTCCAATCCTGAGACCCTTCCTATAGCATGAGATGTGATATCCAACTCCTTCCCATTCCAACCTGAGACCCTTCCTATAGCATGAGATGGGATATCCAACTCCTTCCAAATCCAATCCTGATACCCTTCCGATAGCATGAGATGTGATATCCCAATGCTTCTACCAAACCTGAGACCCATACTATGGCATGAGATGTGATATCAAACTCCTTCCCATTCCAATCCTGAGACCCTTCCTATAGCTTGAGATGCGATATCCAACTCCTTCCCATTCCAATTCTGAGACCCTTCCTATACCATGAGACTTGATATCTCAATGCTTCTAATACCAAACCTGAGACCCGTCCTATAACATGAGATGTGATATCCAAATCCTTCCCCTTCCAAACCTTAGACCCTTCCTTTATCATGAGATGTAATTTCCAACTCCTTCCCATTCCAATCCTGACACCCTTCCGATATCATGAGATTTGTTATCTCAATGCTTCTAATATCAAACTTGAGACCCTCCCTATAGCATGAGATCTGACATCCAAGTCCTTCCCATTCCAATCCTGAGACCCTTCCTATAGCATGAGATGTGATATCTCAATGCTTCTAATACCAAACCTGAGACCCTTCCTATAACATGAGATGGGATATCCAACTCCTTCCCATTCCAATCCTGAGACCCTTCCGATAGCAGAGATGTGATATCTCAATGCTTATACCAAACCTGAGACCCATACTATGGCATGAGATGTGATATCAAACTCCTTCCCATTCCAATCCTGAGACCCTTCCTATAGCTTGAGATGCGATATCCAACTCCTTCCCATTCCAATTCTGAGACCCTTCCTATACCATGAGACTTGATATCTCAATGCTTCTAATACCAAACCTGAGACCCGTCCTATAACATGAGATGTGATATCCAAATCCTTCCCCTTCCAAACCTTAGACCCTTCCTTTATCATGAGATGTAATTTCCAACTCCTTCCCATTCCAATCCTGACACCCTTCCGATATCATGAGATTTGTTATCTCAATGCTTCTAATATCAAACTTGAGACCCTCCCTATAGCATGAGATCTGACATCCAAGTCCTTCCCATTCCAATCCTGAGACCCTTCCTATAGCATGAGATGTGATATCTCAATGCTTCTAATACCAAACCTGAGACCCTTCCTATAACATGAAATGGGATATCCAACTCCTTCCCATTCCAATCCTGAGACCCTTCCGATAGCAGAGATGTGATATCTCAATGCTTATACCAAACCTGAGACCCTTGCTATGGCCTGAGATGTCATATACAACTCCTTCCCATTCCAATCCTGAGACCCTTCCTATAGCATGAGATGTGATATCTCAATGCTTATACCACACCTGAGACCCTTCCTATAGCATGAGATGTGATATCCAACTCCTTCCCATTCCAATCCTGAGACCCTTCCCATAGCATGAGATGTGATGTCTCAATGCTTCTAATACCAAACCTGAGACCCTTCCTATAACATGAGATGTGATATCCAACTCCTTCCCATTCCAATCCTGAGACCCTTCCTATAGCATGAGAAGTGATATCTCCATGCTTATACCAAACCTGAGACCCTCCCTATAGCATGAGATGTAATATCCAACTCCTTCCCATTCCAATCCTGAGACCCTTCCTATAGCATGAGAAGTATCTCCATGCGTATCCCAAACCTGAGACCCTTCCTATAGCATGAGATGTGATATCCAAATCCTTCCCATTCCAATCCTGAGCCACTTCCGATAGCAGAGATGTGATATCTCAATGCTTATACCAAACCTGAGACCCTTCCTATAACATGAGATGTGATATCCAACTCATTCCCGTTCCAAACCTGAGACACTTCCTATAGCATATGTGATATCCAAGTCCTTCCCATTTCAAACATGAGACCCTTCCTATAGCAAGAATGTAATATCCAACTCCTACCCATTCCAATCCTGAGACCATTCCTATAGCATGAGATGTGATATATCAATGCTTCTAATACCAAACCTGAGATCCTTCTTATGACATGAAATGTGATATCCAAATCCTTCCCATTCCAAACCTGAGACCCTTCCTACAGCATGCGATGTGATATCTCAATGCTTCTAATATCAAACCTGAGACCAGTCCTATAACATGAGATGGGATATCCAACTCCTTCCCGTTCCAAACCTGAGACCCTTCCTATAGCATGAGATGTGATATCCAATTCCTTCCCATCCCAATCCTGAGACACCTCCGATAGCAGAGATGTGATATCTCAATGCTTATACCAAACCTGAGACTCTTTCTATAACATGAGATGTGATATCCAACTCCTTCCCGTTCCAAACCTGAGACCCTTCCTATATCATGAGATGTGATATCCAACTCCTTCCCATTCCAATCCTGAGACCCTTCCGATAGCATGAGATGTGATATCTCAAGGCTTCTAATACCAAACCTGTGATCCTTCCTATAATAAGAGATGTGATATCCAAATCCTTCCCCTTCCAAACCTGAGACCCTCCCTTTAGCATGAGATGTGATATCTCAATGCCTCTAATACCAAACCTGAGATCCTTCCAATAGCATGAGATGTCATATCTCAATGCTTCTGATACCAAACCTGAGATCCTTCCTATAACATGAGATGTGATATCCAAATCCTTCCCCTTCCAAACCTGAGACCCTCCCTTTAGCATGAGATGTGATATCCAACTCCTTCCCATTCCAATCTTGAAACCCTTCTGATAGCATGAGATGTGATATCTCAATGCCTCTAATACCAAACCTGATTCCTACCTCTAACATGAAATGTGATATCCAACCCCTTCCCTTTCCAAACGTGAGACCCTCCCTATAGATTCAGATGTGATATCCAAGTCCTTCCCATTCCAATCCTGAGACCCTTCCTTTAGCATGAGATGTGATATCTCAATGCTTCTAATACCAAACCTGAGACCCTTCCTATAACATAAGATGGGATATCCAACTCCTTCCCATTCCAATCCTGAGACCCTTCCGATAGCAGAGATGTGATATCTCAATTCTTATACCAAACCTGAGACCCTTCCTGTGGCATGAGATGTCATATACAACTCCTTCCCATTCCAATCCTGAGACCCTTCCTATAGCATGAGATGTGATATCCAACTCCTTCCCATTCCAATCCTGAGACCCTTCCTATAGCATGAGATTTGATATCTCAATGTTTCTAACACCAAACCTGAGATCCTTCCGATAGCATGAGATGTGATATCTCAATGCTTCTAATACCAAACCTGAGATCATTCCTATAACACGAGATGTTATATCCAAATCCTTCCCCTTCCAAACCTGAGACCCTCCCTTTAGCATATGTGATATCCAACTCCTTCCCATTCCAATCCTGAGACCCTTCCTATAGCATGAGATGTGATTTCTCAATGCTTCTAATACCAAACCTGAGATCCTTCCTATAACATGAGATGTGATATCCAACTCCTTCCCATTCCAATCCTGAGACCCTTCCTATAGCATGAGATGTGATTTCTCAATGCTTCTAATACCAAACCTGAGATCCTTCCTATAGCATGAGATGTGATATCTCAATGCTTATACCAAACCTGAGACCCTTCCTATAGCATGAGATGTGATTTCCAACTACTTCCCATTCCAATCCTGAGACCCTTCCTATAGCATGAGATGTGATATCCAACTCCTTCCCTTTCCAAACCTGAGAGCCTATCTATAGCATGAGATGTGATATCCAATTCCTTCCCATTCCAATCCTGAGACCCTTCCTATAGCATGAGATGTGATATCTCAATGCTTATACCAAACCTGAGACCCTTCCTATAGCATGAGATGTGATATCCAACTACTTCCCATTCCAATCCTGAGACCCTTCCTATAGCATGAGATGTGATATCCAACTCCTTCCCTTTCCAAACCTGAGAGCCTATCTATAGCATGAGATGTGATATCCAATTCCTTCCCATTCCAATCCTGAGACCCTTCCTATCGCATGAGACGTGATATCTCAATGCTTCTAATACCAAACCTGAGACCCTTCCTATTGCATGAGATGTGATATCCAACTACTTCCCATTCCAATCCTGAGACCCTTCTTATAGCATGAGATGTGATATCCAACTCCTTCCATTCCAATCCTGAGACCCATCCTATAGCATGAGATGTGATATCTCAGTGCTTATACCAAACCTGAGACCCTTCCTATAGCATGAGATGTGATATCCAACTACTTCCCATTCCAATCCTGAGAAATTTCCTATCGCATGAGATGTGATATCCAACTCCTTCCCTTTCCAAACCTGAGAGCATATCTATAGCATGAGATGGGATATCCAACTCCTTCCCATTCCAATCCTGAGACACTTCCGATAGCAGAGATGTGATATCTCAATGCTTATACCAAACCTGAGACCCTTCCTATAACATGAGATGTGATATCCAACTCCTTCCCGTTCCAAACCTGAGACCCTTCCTTTAGCATGAGATGTGATATCCAGCTCCTTCCCATTCCAATCCTGAGACACTTCCGATAGCATAAGATGTGATATCTCAATGCTTCTAATATCAAAACTGAGACCCTCCCAATAGCATGATATGTGATATCTAAGTCCTTCCCATTCCAATCCTAAGACCCTTCCTATAGCAGGAGATGTGATATCTCAATGCTTCTACCAAACCTGAGACCCTTCCTTTAGCATGAGATGTGATATCCAACTCCTTCCCATTCCAGTCCTGAGACCCTTCCTATAGCATGAGATATGATATCTCAATACTTCTAATACCAAACCTGAGATCCTTCTGATAACATGAGATGTGATATCCAAATCCTTCCCCTTCCAAACCTGAGACCCTCCCTTTAGCATGAGATGTGATATCCAACTCCTTCCCATTCCAATCCTGAGACCCTTCTGATAGCATGAGATGTGATATCTCAATGCTTCTAATACCAAACCTGAGATCCTTCCTATAACATGAGATGTGATATCCAACTCCTTCCCTTTCCAAACCTGAGAGCCTATCTATAGCATGAGATGTGATATCCAATTCCTTCCCATTCCAATCCTGAGACCCTTCCTATAGCATGAGATGTGATATCTCAATGCTTATACCAAACCTGAGACCCTTCCTATAGCATGAGATGTGATATCCAACTACTTCCCATTCCAATCCTGAGACCCTTCCTATAGCATGAGATGTGATATCCAACTCCTTCCCTTTCCAAACCTGAGAGCCTATCTATAGCATGAGATGTGATATCCAATTCCTTCCCATTCCAATCCTGAGACCCTTCCTATAGCATGAGATGTGATATCTCAATGCTTCTAATACCAAACCTGAGACCCTTCCTATAGCATGAGATGTGATATCCAACTACTTCCCATTCCAATCCTGAGACCCTTCCTATAGCTTGAGATGTGATATCCAACTCCTTCCCATTCCAATTCTGAGACCCTTCCTATACCATGAGACTTGATATCTCAATGCTTCTAATACCAAACCTGAGACCCTTCCTATAACATGAGATGTGATATCCAACTCCTTCCCATTCCAATCCTGAGACCCTTCCTATAGCATGAGAAGTGATATCTCCATGCTTATACCAAACCTGAGACCCTCCCTATAGCATGAGATGTAATATCCAACTCCTTCCCATTCCAATCCTGAGACCCTTCCTATAGCATGAGAAGTATATCCATGCGTATCCCAAACCTGAGACCCTTCCTATAGCATGAGATGTGATATCCAAATCCTTCCCATTCCAATCCTGAGCCACTTCCGATAGCAGAGATGTGATATCTCAATGCTTATACCAAACCTGAGACCCTTCCTATAACATGAGATGTGATATCCAACTCATTCCCGTTCCAAACCTGAGACACTTCCTATAGCATATGTGATATCCAAGTCCTTCCCATTTCAAACATGAGACCCTTCCTATAGCAAGAATGTAATATCCAACTCCTACCCATTCCAATCCTGAGACCATTCCTATAGCATGAGATGTGATATATCAATGCTTCTAATACCAAACCTGAGATCCTTCTTATGACATGAAATGTGATATCCAAATCCTTCCCATTCCAAACCTGAGACCCTTCCTACAGCATGCGATGTGATATCTCAATGCTTCTAATATCAAACCTGAGACCAGTCCTATAACATGAGATGGGATATCCAACTCCTTCCCGTTCCAAACCTGAGACCCTTCCTATAGCATGAGATGTGATATCCAATTCCTTCCCATCCCAATCCTGAGACACCTCCGATAGCAGAGATGTGATATCTCAATGCTTATACCAAACCTGAGACTCTTTCTATAACATGAGATGTGATATCCAACTCCTTCCCGTTCCAAACCTGAGACCCTTCCTATATCATGAGATGTGATATCCAACTCCTTCCCATTCCAATCCTGAGACCCTTCCGATAGCATGAGATGTGATATCTCAAGGCTTCTAATACCAAACCTGTGATCCTTCCTATAATAAGAGATGTGATATCCAAATCCTTCCCCTTCCAAACCTGAGACCCTCCCTTTAGCATGAGATGTGATATCTCAATGCCTCTAATACCAAACCTGAGATCCTTCCAATAGCATGAGATGTCATATCTCAATGCTTCTGATACCAAACCTGAGATCCTTCCTATAACATGAGATGTGATATCCAAATCCTTCCCCTTCCAAACCTGAGACCCTCCCTTTAGCATGAGATGTGATATCCAACTCCTTCCCATTCCAATCTTGAAACCCTTCTGATAGCATGAGATGTGATATCTCAATGCCTCTAATACCAAACCTGATTCCTACCTCTAACATGAAATGTGATATCCAACCCCTTCCCTTTCCAAACGTGAGACCCTCCCTATAGATTCAGATGTGATATCCAAGTCCTTCCCATTCCAATCCTGAGACCCTTCCTTTAGCATGAGATGTGATATCTCAATGCTTCTAATACCAAACCTGAGACCCTTCCTATAACATAAGATGGGATATCCAACTCCTTCCCATTCCAATCCTGAGACCCTTCCGATAGCAGAGATGTGATATCTCAATTCTTATACCAAACCTGAGACCCTTCCTGTGGCATGAGATGTCATATACAACTCCTTCCCATTCCAATCCTGAGACCCTTCCTATAGCATGAGATGTGATATCCAACTCCTTCCCATTCCAATCCTGAGACCCTTCCTATAGCATGAGATTTGATATCTCAATGTTTCTAACACCAAACCTGAGATCCTTCCGATAGCATGAGATGTGATATCTCAATGCTTCTAATACCAAACCTGAGATCATTCCTATAACACGAGATGTTATATCCAAATCCTTCCCCTTCCAAACCTGAGACCCTCCCTTTAGCATATGTGATATCCAACTCCTTCCCATTCCAATCCTGAGACCCTTCCTATAGCATGAGATGTGATTTCTCAATGCTTCTAATACCAAACCTGAGATCCTTCCTATAACATGAGATGTGATATCCAACTCCTTCCCATTCCAATCCTGAGACCCTTCCTATAGCATGAGATGTGATTTCTCAATGCTTCTAATACCAAACCTGAGATCCTTCCTATAGCATGAGATGTGATATCTCAATGCTTATACCAAACCTGAGACCCTTCCTATAGCATGAGATGTGATTTCCAACTACTTCCCATTCCAATCCTGAGACCCTTCCTATAGCATGAGATGTGATATCCAACTCCTTCCCTTTCCAAACCTGAGAGCCTATCTATAGCATGAGATGTGATATCCAATTCCTTCCCATTCCAATCCTGAGACCCTTCCTATAGCATGAGATGTGATATCTCAATGCTTATACCAAACCTGAGACCCTTCCTATAGCATGAGATGTGATATCCAACTACTTCCCATTCCAATCCTGAGACCCTTCCTATAGCATGAGATGTGATATCCAACTCCTTCCCTTTCCAAACCTGAGAGCCTATCTATAGCATGAGATGTGATATCCAATTCCTTCCCATTCCAATCCTGAGACCCTTCCTATCGCATGAGACGTGATATCTCAATGCTTCTAATACCAAACCTGAGACCCTTCCTATTGCATGAGATGTGATATCCAACTACTTCCCATTCCAATCCTGAGACCCTTCTTATAGCATGAGATGTGATATCCAACTCCTTCCATTCCAATCCTGAGACCCATCCTATAGCATGAGATGTGATATCTCAATGCTTATACCAAACCTGAGACCCTTCCTATAGCATGAGATGTGATATCCAACTACTTCCCATTCCAATCCTGAGAAATTTCCTATCGCATGAGATGTGATATCCAACTCCTTCCCTTTCCAAACCTGAGAGCATATCTATAGCATGAGATGGGATATCCAACTCCTTCCCATTCCAATCCTGAGACACTTCCGATAGCAGAGATGTGATATCTCAATGCTTATACCAAACCTGAGACCCTTCCTATAACATGAGATGTGATATCCAACTCCTTCCCGTTCCAAACCTGAGACCCTTCCTTTAGCATGAGATGTGATATCCAGCTCCTTCCCATTCCAATCCTGAGACACTTCCGATAGCATAAGATGTGATATCTCAATGCTTCTAATATCAAAACTGAGACCCTCCCAATAGCATGATATGTGATATCTAAGTCCTTCCCATTCCAATCCTAAGACCCTTCCTATAGCAGGAGATGTGATATCTCAATGCTTCTCCCAAACCTGAGACCCTTCCTTTAGCATGAGATGTGATATCCAACTCCTTCCCATTCCAGTCCTGAGACCCTTCCTATAGCATGAGATATGATATCTCAATACTTCTAATACCAAACCTGAGATCCTTCTGATAACATGAGATGTGATATCCAAATCCTTCCCCTTCCAAACCTGAGACCCTCCCTTTAGCATGAGATGTGATATCCAACTCCTTCCCATTCCAATCCTGAGACCCTTCTGATAGCATGAGATGTGATATCTCAATGCTTCTAATACCAAACCTGAGATCCTTCCTATAACATGAGATGTGATATCCAACTCCTTCCCTTTCCAAACCTGAGAGCCTATCTATAGCATGAGATGTGATATCCAATTCCTTCCCATTCCAATCCTGAGACCCTTCCTATAGCATGAGATGTGATATCTCAATGCTTATACCAAACCTGAGACCCTTCCTATAGCATGAGATGTGATATCCAACTACTTCCCATTCCAATCCTGAGACCCTTCCTATAGCATGAGATGTGATATCCAACTCCTTCCCTTTCCAAACCTGAGAGCCTATCTATAGCATGAGATGTGATATCCAATTCCTTCCCATTCCAATCCTGAGACCCTTCCTATAGCATGAGATGTGATATCTCAATGCTTCTAATACCAAACCTGAGACCCTTCCTATAGCATGAGATGTGATATCCAACTACTTCCCATTCCAATCCTGAGACCCTTCCTATTGCTTGAGATGTGATATCCAACTCCTTCCCATTCCAATTCTGAGACCCTTCCTATACCATGAGACTTGATATCTCAATGCTTCTAATACCAAACCTGAGACCCGTCCTATAACATGAGATGTGATATCCAAATCCTTCCCCTTCCAAACCTTAGACCCTTCCTTTATCATGAGATGTGATATCCAACTCCTTCCCATTCCAATCCTGACACCCTTCCGATATCATGAGATTTGTTATCTCAATGCTTCTAATATCAAACTTGAGACCCTCCCTATAGCATGAGATCTGACATCCAAGTCCTTCCCATTCCAATCCTGAGACCCTTCCCATAGCATGAGATGTGATATCTCAATGCTTCTAATACCAAACCTGAGACCCTTCCTATAACATGAGATGGGATATCAAGTCCTTCCCATTCTAATCCTGAGACCCTTCCCATAGCATGAGATGTGATGTCTCAATGCTTCTAATACCAAACCTGAGATCCTTCCTATAACATGAGATGTGATATCCAACTCCTTCCCATTCCAATCCTGAGACCCTTCCTATAGCATGAGAAGTGATATCTCCATGCTTATACCAAACCCGAGACCCTTCCTATAGCATGAGATGTGATATCCAACGCCTTCCCATTCCAATCCTAGACCCTTCCTATAGCATGAGAAGTGATATCTCCATGCGTATACCAAACCTGAGACCCTTCCTATAGCATGAGATGTGATATCCAAATCCTTCCCATTCCAATCCTGAGACCCTTCCTATAGCATGAGATGTGATATCTCAATGCTTATACCAAACCAGAGACCCGTCCTATAACATGAGATGGGATATCCAACTCCTTCCCATTCCAATCCAGAGACCCTTCCTATAACATGAGATGTGATATCCAACTCCTTCCCATTCCAACCTGAGACCCTTCCTATAGCATGAGATGGGATATCCAACTCCTTCCAAATCCAATCCTGATACCCTTCCGATAGCATGAGATGTGATATCCCAATGCTTCTACCAAACCTGAGACCCATACTATGGCATGAGATGTGATATCAAACTCCTTCCCATTCCAATCCTGAGACCCTTCCTATAGCTTGAGATGCGATATCCAACTCCTTCCCATTCCAATTCTGAGACCCTTCCTATACCATGAGACTTGATATCTCAATGCTTCTAATACCAAACCTGAGACCCGTCCTATAACATGAGATGTGATATCCAAATCCTTCCCCTTCCAAACCTTAGACCCTTCCTTTATCATGAGATGTAATTTCCAACTCCTTCCCATTCCAATCCTGACACCCTTCCGATATCATGAGATTTGTTATCTCAATGCTTCTAATATCAAACTTGAGACCCTCCCTATAGCATGAGATCTGACATCCAAGTCCTTCCCATTCCAATCCTGAGACCCTTCCTATAGCATGAGATGTGATATCTCAATGCTTCTAATACCAAACCTGAGACCCTTCCTATAACATGAGATGGGATATCCAACTCCTTCCCATTCCAATCCTGAGACCCTTCCGATAGCAGAGATGTGATATCTCAATGCTTATACCAAACCTGAGACCCATACTATGGCATGAGATGTGATATCAAACTCCTTCCCATTCCAATCCTGAGACCCTTCCTATAGCTTGAGATGCGATATCCAACTCCTTCCCATTCCAATTCTGAGACCCTTCCTATACCATGAGACTTGATATCTCAATGCTTCTAATACCAAACCTGAGACCCGTCCTATAACATGAGATGTGATATCCAAATCCTTCCCCTTCCAAACCTTAGACCCTTCCTTTATCATGAGATGTAATTTCCAACTCCTTCCCATTCCAATCCTGACACCCTTCCGATATCATGAGATTTGTTATCTCAATGCTTCTAATATCAAACTTGAGACCCTCCCTATAGCATGAGATCTGACATCCAAGTCCTTCCCATTCCAATCCTGAGACCCTTCCTATAGCATGAGATGTGATATCTCAATGCTTCTAATACCAAACCTGAGAACCTTCCTATAACATGAGATGGGATATCCAACTCCTTCCCATTCCAATCCTGAGACCCTTCCGATAGCAGAGATGTGATATCTCAATGCTTATACCAAACCTGAGACCCTTGCTATGGCCTGAGATGTCATATACAACTCCTTCCCATTCCAATCCTGAGACCCTTCCTATAGCATGAGATGTGATATCTCAATGCTTATACCAAACCTGAGACCCTTCCTATAGCATGAGATGTGATATCCAACTCCTTCCCATTCCAATCCTGAGACCCTTCCCATAGCATGAGATGTGATGTCTCAATGCTTCTAATACCAAACCTGAGACCCTTCCTATAACATGAGATGTGATATCCAACTCCTTCCCATTCCAATCCTGAGACCCTTCCTATAGCATGAGAAGTGATATCTCCATGCTTATACCAAACCTGAGACCCTTCCTATAGCATGAGATGTAATATCCAACTCCTTCCCATTCCAATCCTGAGACCCTTCCTATAGCATGAGAAGTATCTCCATGCGTATCCCAAACCTGAGACCCTTCCTATAGCATGAGATGTGATATCCAAATCCTTCCCATTCCAATCCTGAGCCACTTCCGATAGCAGAGATGTGATATCTCAATGCTTATACCAAACCTGAGACCCTTCCTATAACATGAGATGTGATATCCAACTCATTCCCGTTCCAAACCTGAGACACTTCCTATAGCATATGTGATATCCAAGTCCTTCCCATTTCAAACATGAGACCCTTCCTATAGCAAGAATGTAATATCCAACTCCTACCCATTCCAATCCTGAGACCATTCCTATAGCATGAGATGTGATATATCAATGCTTCTAATACCAAACCTGAGATCCTTCCTATGACATGAAATGTGATATCCAAATCCTTCCCATTCCAAACCTGAGACCCTTCCTACAGCATGCGATGTGATATCTCAATGCTTCTAATATCAAACCTGAGACTCGTCCTATAACATGAGATGGGATATCCAACTCCTTCCCGTTCCAAACCTGAGACCCTTCCTATAGCATGAGATGTGATATCCAATTCCTTCCCATCCCAATCCTGAGACACCTCCGATAGCAGAGATGTGATATCTCAATGCTTATACCAAACCTGAGACTCTTCCTATAACATGAGATGTGATATCCAACTCCTTCCCGTTCCAAACCTGAGACCCTTCCTATAGCATGAGATGTGATATCCAAATCCTTCCCCTTCCAAACCTGAGACCCTCCCTTTAGCATGAGATGTGATATCTCAATGCCTCTAATACCAAACCTGAGATCCTTCCAATAGCATGAGATGTCATATCTCAATGCTTCTGATACCAAACCTGAGATCCTTCCTATAACATGAGATGTGATATCCAAATCCTTCCCCTTCCAAACCTGAGACCCTCCCTTTAGCATGAGATGTGATATCCAACTCCTTCCCATTCCAATCTTGAGACCCTTCTGATAGCATGAGATGTGATATCTCAATGCCTCTAATACCAAACCTGATTCCTACCTCTAACATGAAATGTGATATCCAACCCCTTCCCTTTCCAAACGTGAGACCCTCCCTATAGATTCAGATGTGATATCCAAGTCCTTCCCATTCCAATCCTGAGACCCTTCCTTTAGCATGAGATGTGATATCTCAATGCTTCTAATACCAAACCTGAGACCCTTCCTATAACATAAGATGGGATATCCAACTCCTTCCCATTCCAATCCTGAGACCCTTCCGATAGCAGAGATGTGATATCTCAATGCTTATACCAAACCTGAGACCCTTCCTGTGGCATGAGATGTCATATACAACTCCTTCCCATTCCAATCCTGAGACCCTTCCTATAGCATGAGATGTGATATCCAACTCCTTCCCATTCCAATCCTGAGACCCTTCCTATAGCATGAGATTTGATATCTCAATGTTTCTAACACCAAACCTGAGATCCTTCCGATAGCATGAGATGTGATATCTCAATGCTTCTAATACCAAACCTGAGATCATTCCTATAACACGAGATGTTATATCCAAATCCTTCCCCATCCAAACCTGAGACCCTCCCTTTAGCATATGTGATATCCAACTCCTTCCCATTCCAATCCTGAGACCCTTCCTATAGCATGAGATGTGATTTCTCAATGCTTCTAATACCAAACCTGAGATCCTTCCTATAACATGAGATGTGATATCCAACTCCTTCCCATTCCAATCCTGAGACCCTTCCTATAGCATGAGATGTGATTTCTCAATGCTTCTAATACCAAACCTGAGATCCTTCCTATAGCATGAGATGTGATATCTCAATGCTTATACCAAACCTGAGACCCTTCCTATAGCATGAGATGTGATTTCCAACTACTTCCCATTCCAATCCTGAGACCCTTCCTATAGCATGAGATGTGATATCCAACTCCTTCCCTTTCCAAACCTGAGAGCCTATCTCTAGCATGAGATGTGATATCCAATTCCTTCCCATTCCAATCCTGAGACCCTTCCTATAGCATGAGATGTGATATCTCAATGCTTATACCAAACCTGAGACCCTTCCTATAGCATGAGATGTGATATCCAACTACTTCCCATTCCAATCCTGAGACCCTTCCTATAGCATGAGATGTGATATCCAACTCCTTCCCTTTCCAAACCTGAGAGCCTATCTATAGCATGAGATGTGAAATCCAATTCCTTCCCATTCCAATCCTGAGACCCTTCCTATAGCATGAGATGTGATATCTCAATGCTTCTAATACCAAACCTGAGACCCTTCCTATTGCATGAGATGTGATATCCAACTACTTCCCATTCCAATCCTGAGACCCTTCTTATAGCATGAGATGTGATATCCAACTCCTTCCATTCCAATCCTGAGACCCATCCTATAGCATGAGATGTGATATCTCAATGCTTATACCAAACCTGAGACCCTTCCTATAGCATGAGATGTGATATCCAACTACTTCCCATTCCAATCCTGAGAAATTTCCTATCGCATGAGATGTGATATCCAACTCCTTCCCTTTCCAAACCTGAGAGCATATCTATAGCATGAGATGGGATATCCAACTCCTTCCCATTCCAATCCTGAGACACTTCCGATAGCAGAGATGTGATATCTCAATGCTTATACCAAACCTGAGACCCTTCCTATAACATGAGATGTGATATCCAACTCCTTCCCGTTCCAAACCTGAGACCCTTCCTTTAGCATGAGATGTGATATCCAGCTCCTTCCCATTCCAATCCTGAGACACTTCCGATAGCATAAGATGTGATATCTCAATGCTTCTAATATCAAAACTGAGACCCTCCCAATAGCATGATATGTGATATCTAAGTCCTTCCCATTCCAATCCTAAGACCCTTCCTATAGCAGGAGATGTGATATCTCAATGCTTCTACCAAACCTGAGACCCTTCCTTTAGCATGAGATGTGATATCCAACTCCTTCCCATTCCAGTCCTGAGACCCTTCCGATAGCATGAGATATGATATCTCAATACTTCTAATACCAAACCTGAGATCCTTCTGATAACATGAGATGTGATATCCAAATCCTTCCCCTTCCAAACCTGAGACCCTCCCTTTAGCATGAGATGTGATATCCAACTCCTTCCCATTCCAATCCTGAGACCCTTCTGATAGCATGAGATGTGATTTCTCAATGCTTCTAATACCAAACCTGAGATCCTTCCTATAACATGAGATGTGATATCCAACTCCTTCCCTTTCCAAACCTAAGAGCCTATCTATAGCATGAGATGTGATATCCAATTCCTTCCCATTCCAATCCTGAGACCCATCCTATAGCATGAGATGTGATATCTCAATGCTTATACCAAACCTGAGACCCTTCCTATAGCATGAGATGTGATATCCAACTACTTCCCATTCCAATCCTGAGAAATTTCCTATCGCATGAGATGTGATATCCAACTCCTTCCCTTTCCAAACCTGAGAGCATATCTATAGCATGAGATGGGATATCCAACTCCTTCCCATTCCAATCCTGAGACACTTCCGATAGCAGAGATGTGATATCTCAATGCTTATACCAAACCTGAGACCCTTCCTATAACATGAGATGTGATATCCAACTCCTTCCCGTTCCAAACCTGAGACCCTTCCTTTAGCATGAGATGTGATATCCAGCTCCTTCCCATTCCAATCCTGAGACACTTCCGATAGCATAAGATGTGATATCTCAATGCTTCTAATATCAAAACTGAGACCCTCCCAATAGCATGATATGTGATATCTAAGTCCTTCCCATTCCAATCCTAAGACCCTTCCTATAGCAGGAGATGTGATATCTCAATGCTTCTACCAAACCTGAGACCCTTCCTTTAGCATGAGATGTGATATCCAACTCCTTCCCATTCCAGTCCTGAGACCCTTCCTATAGCATGAGATATGATATCTCAATACTTCTAATACCAAACCTGAGATCCTTCTGATAACATGAGATGTGATATCCAAATCCTTCCCCTTCCAAACCTGAGACCCTCCCTTTAGCATGAGATGTGATATCCAACTCCTTCCCATTCCAATCCTGAGACCCTTCTGATAGCATGAGATGTGATTTCTCAATGCTTCTAATACCAAACCTGAGATCCTTCCTATAACATGAGATGTGATATCCAACTCCTTCCCTTTCCAAACCTAAGAGCCTATCTATAGCATGAGATGTGATATCCAATTCCTTCCCATTCCAATCCTGAGACCCTTCCTATAGCATGAGATTTGATATCTCAATGCTTATACCAAACCTGAGACCCTTCCTATAGCATGAGATGTGATATCCAACTACTTCCCATTCCAATCCTGAGACCCTTCCTATAGCATGAGATGTGATATCCAACTCCTTCTCTTTCCAAACCTGAGAGCCTATCTATAGCATGAGATGTGATATCCAATTCCTTCCCATTCCAATCCTGAGACCCTTCCTATAGCATGAGATGTGATATCTCAATGCTTCTAATACCAAACCTGAGACCCTTCCTATAGCATGAGATGTGATATCCAACTACTTCCCATTCCAATCCTGAGACCCTTCTTATAGCATGAGATGTGATATCCAACTCCTTCCATTCCAATCCTGAGACCCATCCTATAGCATGAGATGTGATATCTCAATGCTTATACCAAACCTGAGACCCTTCCTATAGCATGAGATGTGATATCCAACTACTTCCCATTCCAATCCTGAGAAATTTCCTATAGCATGACATGTGATATCCAACTCCTTCCCTTTCCAAACCTGAGAGCATATCTATAGCCTGAGATGGGATATCCAACTCCTTCCCATTCCAATCCTGAAACACTTCCGATAGCAGAGATGTGATATCTTAATGCTTATACCAAACCTGAGACCCTTCCTATAACATGAGATGTGATATCCAACTCCTTCCCGTTCCAAACCTGAGACCCTTCCTTTAGCATGAGATGTGATATCCAGCTCCTTCCCATTCCTGAGACACTTCCGATAGCATAAGATGTGATATCTCAATGCTTCTAATATCAAAACTGAGACCCTCCCAATAGCATGATATGTGATATCTAAGTCCTTCCCATTCCAATCCTAAGACCCTTCCTTTAGCAGGAGATGTGATATCTCAATGCTTCTACCAAACCTGAGACCCTTCCTTTAGCATGAGATGTGATATCCAACTCCTTCCCATTCCAGTCCTGAGACCCTTCCTATAGCATGAGATATGATATCTCAATACTTCTAATACCAAACCTGAGATCCTTCTGATAACATGAGATGTGATATCCAAATCCTTCCCCTTCCAAACCTGAGACCCTCCCTTTAGCATGAGATGTGATATCCAACTCCTTCCCATTCCAATCCTGAGACCCTTCTGATAGCATGAGATGTGATATCTCAATCCTTCTAATACCAAACCTGAGATCCTTCCTATAACATGAGATGTGATATCCAACTCCTTCCTTTTCCAATCCTGAGACCCTTCCTATAGCATGAGAAGTGATATCTCCATGCGTATACCAAACCTGAGACCCTTCCTATAGCATGAGATGTGATATCCAAATCCTTCCCATTCCAATCCTGAGACCCTTCCTATAGCATGAGATGTGATATCTCAATGCTTATACCAAACCAGAGACCCGTCCTATAACATGAGATGGGATATCCAACTCCTTCCCATTCCAATCCTGAGCCACTTCCGATAGCATGAGATGTGATATCTCAATGCTTATACCAAACCTGAGACCCTTCCTATAACATGAGATGTGATATCCAACTCATTCCCATTCCAAACCTGAGACACTTCCTATAGCATATGTGATATCCAACTCCTTCCCATTCCAAACATGAGACCCTTCCGATAGCATGAGATGTGATATCCAACTCCTTCCAATTCCAATACTGAGACCCTTCCAATAGCATATGTGATATTTCAATGCTTCTAATATCAAAACTGAGACCCTCCCTATAGCATGAGATGTGATATCAAACTCCTTCCCATTCCAATTGAGACCCTTCCTATAACATGAGATGTTATATCTCTATGCTTCTAATCAATGCTTCTAATCAAACCTGAGCCCCTTCCCGTAGCATATGTGATATCCAACTCCTTCCCATTCCAAACTTGTTACCCTTCCTGCAGCATGAAACGTGATTTCTCACCCCTTCTAATACCAAACCCGAGACCATTCCCACAGCCTGTGATTTGAAATCTCATTTCTTCCAATACCAAACCCGAGACCCTTCCGATAGGATGAGATTTACTATCTCACTCCTTAAAATACCAAACTCGAGTCCCTTCCTAAAGAATGTGATTTGATATCTCAGTGCTTCTAATACCAAACCTGAGACCCTCCCTATAACGAGATGTCATATCCAACTCCTTCCCATTCCAATCCTGAGACTCTTCCTATAGCATGACGTGATATCGAACTTCCCATTCCAAACCTGAGACTCAGACCTCCCCGTCTAACCTTCTCACCACTCCTAGCTCCCGGATTGATCATGCACTCCTGCTGTCTCTTCTCTCCCTTCTTCTGCTTCCTTTCCTCTCTCCGTCCTCATCTGCCCTAGGTCAGGCTCCTTCTACACCTCAGCAGGGATTACTGATTTGTACCCCTCCCCACTCTCAACTCTCACTCAGTTTCAAACACTCATCTGACATCTGCCATTTCCTGGAAGAACCCGACCTTGATGTCCTTGGTCTAAACGAGACATGGTTGACGGCCAGCGCTGTCTCGAGCTTTGACACTTTCCTCCCTGATGACAAGTTCCTCTCCATGCCCAGATCCAACCGTTCTTGAGGGGAGTATCCTTGATTCCTGTAGTAAATAGCTTTCCTTTGCAGGCCGACTCCTCTCACGAATGCCTTGTCTGCATGCATTCTCTCTTTCCTGGCCATTCACTCACCGTGGCTATTAGCCTAACCCCTTCCTCTCTCAGTGGATGGACTTCTCCATCCTAGCCTCCTACCACTCAACTCCGCCTACTTGGAGAATTCAACATGAACCTGTATGCTTCCTGACCTGGACTTTTACGAGATCTGCAACTCTACATGTCGCTGGCCCTACACACTGCAGGGAATACTCAGGATTTTCTGATCTCAGACCTCCCCCTCTGTAACCCTCTCAACAATCCTCTCCCGTGGTGATCAAGTTCTCATCTCCAAAGAAGGCTAACTACCAGCTGTTCCTCCTCAGTGGAGTTCTCCCTTTCTGTCCCTGCTCCCTGCACCGTTTCGCGTTGCAAACACTCGCTTCCCAGCTCTCTGGTTTAGACGCGTGTTCCCTGCCTTCTCTCCTCTTCCCGCTGCCTTCAAATCAACAAATGAGCTTCAAAAGATACACGGTGCTCAGAATGCTTTATAACACCCATTATTCAAGATATAGCTGTAACCCGCTAGACGTATTGAAAAGTGCTAAAAACTAGCAAAAATAGCTAGAAAATGTACTTCCCTCGCGTTTTTGTAAATGCAAATTCTGGTGGGTTCCCATGTTGCATGTACTGTGTCCGTGCGTTAGTTGTCGAATACTGAAGTTTTTAACCACTGTTCTCCCATACTAGGGGGGTCAACATCTACTGCTGTTCACAGGCTGAATGTATACGGCTGTAATCTTCAATGCATTATCATATTTCCTGACTGTTTTGGAACGTGTATTTGCCATCTGTTAATGCAGTCGCCCTATGTTCATCGTCCCTTCTAGTTTACAGGCTGCACTCCCTTGGTGATCACATTCTCCTCTCCAGAGCAGGCTAACTACCAGTGGTTCAAAAGAACAGGATTCGACTGAACTGCACGAACAGAGTACAAAATGGGAATCCACCAGAATTCGCATTTACCAAAACGCGAGGAAAGTACATTTTCTAGCTGTTTTTGCTAGTTTTTAGCACGTTTCAATACGTCTAGCGGGTTACGGCTATATCACATATTACGGCTATGTTGAATAATGGGTGTTATAAAGCAATCTGAACACTATCTTGTGGAGCTCATTGGAAGGCTGTAGGAAGAGGAGAGAAGGCAGGGAACACGCATCTAAACCAGAGAGGTGGGAAGCGAGTACATGCAACGCGAAACGGTGCAGGGCGAAGGGACAGAAAGAAGGAACTCCTCTGAGGAGGAGCAGCTGGTAGTTAGCCTGCTCTGGAGAGGAGAATGTGATCACCAAGGGAGTGCAGCCTGTAAACTAAAAGGGACGATGACCACAAGGCGACTGCATTAACAGATGGCACATACACGTTCCAAAACAGTCAGGAAAGTTGATAATGCATTGAAGATTACAGCCGTATACATTCAGCCTGTGAACAGCAGTAGATTTTGACCCCCCCTAGTAAGGGAGAACAGTGGTTAAAAACTTCAGGATTCGACAACAAACGCACGGACACAGTACATACACTGTGTATCTTTTGAAGCTCATTTGTTGATTTGAAGGCAGCAGGAAGAGGAGAGGAGGCAGGGAACACGCGTCTAAACCAGAGAGCTGGGAAGCGAGTACTTGCAACGCGAAACGGTGCAGGGAGCAGGGACAGAAAGGGAGAACTCCACTGAGGAGGAACAGCTGGCAGTTAGCCTTCTTTGGAGATGAGAACTTGATCACCACGGGAGAGGATTGTTGAGAGGGTTACAGAGGGTGAGGTCTGAGATCTGAAAATCCTGAGTTTTCCCTGCAGTGTGTAGGGCCAGCGACATGAAGAGTTGCAGATCTCGTAAAAGTCCAGGTCAGGAAGCATACAGGTTCATGTTGAATTCTCCAAGTAGGCGGAGTTGAGTGGTAGGAGGCTAGGATGGAGAAGTCCATCCACTGAGAGAGGAAGGGGGTAGGCAAATAGCCACGGTGAGAGATTCGCCAGGAAAGAGAGAATGCATGCAGACAAGGTATACGTGAGAGGAGTCGGCCTGCAAAGGAAAGCAATTTACTACAGGAATCAAGGATACTCACCCTCAAGAACGGTTGGATTTGGGCATGGAGAGGAACTCGTCATCAGGGAGGAAAGTGTCAAAGCTCGAGACAGCGCTGGGTCAACCATGTCTCGGTGAGACCAAGAACATCAAGGTCGGGTTCTTCCAGGAAATGGCAGATGTCAGATGAGTGTTTGAAAATGAGAGAGTTGAGAGTGGGGAGGGGTACAAATCAGTAATCACTGCGGAGGTGTAGAAGGAGCCTGACCTAGGGCAGATGAGGAAGGAGAGAGGAAAGGAAGCAGAAGAAGGGAGAGAAGAGACAGCAGGAATGCATGATCAATCCGGTCTGAGTCTCAGGATTGGAATGGGAAGTTCGATATCACATGTCATGCTATAGGAAGAGTCTCAGGATTGGAATGGGAAGGAGTTGGATATGACATCTCTTGTTATAGGGAGGGTCTCAGGTTTGGTATTAGAATCACATCTTTTGGGAAGGGTCTCGGGTTTGGTATTGGAAGAAATGAGATTTCAAATCTCAGGCTGTGGGAATGGTCTCGGGTTTGGTATTGGAAGGGGTGAGAAATCACATTTCATGTTACAGGAAGGGTGACAAGTTTGGAATGGGAAGGAGTTGGATATCACATGAAGGGGCTCAGGTTTGGTATTAGTAGCATAGAGATATCACATCTCGTTATAGAAAGGGTCTCGATTGGAATGGGAAGGAGTTGGATATCACATCTCATGCTATAGGGAGGGTCTCAGGATGATATTAGAAGCATTGAAATATCACATCTCATGCTATCGGAAGGGTCTCAGGATTGGAATGGGAAGGAGTTGGATATCACATATGCTAAAGGAAAGGTTTAAGGTTTGGAAGGGGAAGGATTTGGATCTCACATCTCATTTTTCAGTACGGGTCTCAGGTTTGGTATTAGAAGCGTGGAGATATCACATCTCATGGTATAATAAGGGTCTCAGGATTGGAATGGGAAGGAGTTGGATATCACATCTCAAGCTATCTCAGGATTGGAATGGGAAGGAGTTTGATATCACATCTCGAGCTATAGGAAGGGTCTCAGGTTTGGGAAGGGAAGGATTGGGATTTCACATCTCGTTATAGGATGGTTCTCATGTTTGTTTTTAGAAGCATTGAGATATCAAATCTCATGCTATTGGAAGGGTCTCAGGTTTGGAATGGGAAGGAGTTGGATATCACATCTCATGATATAGGAAGGATCTCAGGTTTGGTATTAGAAGCATTGAGATATCACATCTCATGCTATAGGAAGGGTCTCAGGATAGGAATGTGAAGGATTTGGATATCACATCATACTAAAGGTAGGGTCTCAGGTTTGGTATAAGCATTGAGATATCACATCTCTGCTATCGGAAAGGTCTCAGGATTGGATTGGGAAGGAGTTGGATATCCCTTCTCATGCTATAGGAAGGGTCTCAGGTTGGAATGGGAAGGAGTTGGATATCACATCTCATGCTATAGGAAGGGTCTCAAGATTAAAATGGGAAGGATTTGGATATCACATCTCTTGCTATAGGAAGGGTCTCAGGTTTTTTATTAGAAACATTGAGATATCACATCTCATGCTATAGGAAGGGTTTCAGGATTGGAATGGGAAGGATTTGGATATCACATCTCATGCTAAAGGAAGGGTCTCAGGTTTGGAAGGGGAAGGATTTGGATATCATATCTCATGTTATAGGGCGGGTCCCAGGTTTGGTATTAGAAGCATTGAGATATCACATCTCATGGCATAGGAAGGGTCTCAGGATTGGAATGGGAAGGAGTTGGATATCACATCTCATCCAATAGAAAGGGTCTCAGGTTTGGAATGGGAAGGAATTGGATATCACATCATGTTATAGGAAGGATCTCAGGATTGGAATGGGAAGGATTTGGATATCCCTTCTCATGCTGTAGGAAGTGTCTCAGGTTGGAATGGGAAGGAGTTGGATATCATATCTCGTTATAGGAAGGGTCTCAGGATTGGAATGGGAAGGATTTGGATATCACATCTCTTGCTATAGGAAGGGTCTCAGGTTTTTTATTAGAAACATTGAGCTATCACATCTCATGCTATAGGAAGGGTTTCAGGATTGGAATGGGAAGGATTTGGATATCACATCTCATGCTAAAGGAAGGGTCTCAGGTTTGGAAGGGGAAGGATTTGGATATCATATCTCATGTTATAGGACGGGTCACAGGTTTGGTATTAGAAGCATTGAGATATCACATCTCATGCTATAGGGGGAGTCTCAGGATTGGAATGGGAAGGAGTTGGATATCACGTCTCATGTCATAGGAAGGGTCTCAGGATTGGAATGGCAAGGAGTTGGATATCACATCTCATGCTAAAGGAAGGGTCTCAGGTTTGATAGAAGCATTGAGATATCACATCTCATGCTATAGGAAGGAACTCAGGATTGCAATGGGAAGGAGTTGGAAATCACATCTCATGCCATAGGATGGGTCATCAGGTTTGGTATAAGCATTGAGATATCACATCTCTGCTATCGGAAGGGTCTCAGGATAGGAATGGGAAGGACTTAGATATCACATCTCATACTATAGGGAGGGTCTCAGTTTTGATATTAGAAGCATTGAGCTATCACATCTCATGCTAGCGGAAGGGTCTCAGGATTGGAATGGGATGGAGTTGGATATCACATCGCAAGCTATCTCGGGATTGGAATGGGAAGGAGTTTGATATCACATCTCAAGCTATATGAAGGGTCTCAGGTTTGGAAGGGGAAGGATTTGGATCTCACATCTCATGTTATAGGATGGTTCTCATGTTTGGTTTTAGTAGCATTGAGATATCACATCTCATGCTATCGGAAGGGTCTCAGGTTTGGAAAGGGAAGGATTTGGAGTTCACATGTTATAGGATGGTTCTCAGGTTTGGTTTTAGAAGCATTAAGATATAACATCTCATGCTATAGGAAGGGTCTCAGGTTTGGAATGGGAAGGAGTTGATATCAGATCTCATGCTAAAGGAAAGGTCTCAGGTTTGGAAGGGGAAGGATTTGGATCTCACATCTCATGTTTTAGGACGGGTCTCAGGTTTGGTATTAGAAGCATTGAAATATCACATCTCATGGTATAGGAAGGGTCTCAGGTTTGGAAAGGGAATGATTTGGATTTCACATCTCATGTTATAGGATGGTTCTCATGTTTGGTTTTAGAAGCATTGAGATATCACATCTCATGCTATCGGAAGGGTCTCAGGTTTGGAATGGGAAGGAGTTTGATATCACATCTCATGTTATAGGAAGGATCTCAGGTTTGGTATTAGAAGCATTGAGATATCACATCTCATGCTATAGGAAGGGTTTTAGGATTGGAATCGGAAGGGGTTGTATATGACATCTCATGTTATAGGAAGGATCTCAGGTTTGGTATTAGAAGCATTGAGATATCACATCTCATGCTATGGGAAGGGTCTCAGGATTGGAATCGGAAGGAGTTGTATTGGAATCTCATGCCATAGGAAGGGTCTCAGGTTTGGTATAAGCATTGAGATATCACATCTCTGCTATCGGAAGGGTCTCAGGATTGGAATGGGAAGGAGTAGGATATCCCATCTCGTTGTAGGAAGGGTCTCAGGTTTGGTATTAGAAGCATTGAGATATCACATCTCATGCTATAGGAAGGGTCTAAGGTTTGGAAAGGGGAAGGATTTGGGTACCACATCTCATGTTATAGGATCGGTCTCAGGTTTGGTATTAGAAGCATTGAGATATCAAGTCTCATGGTATAGGACGGGTCTCAGAATTGGAATGGGAAGGAGTTGGATATCACATCTCAAGCTATAGGAAGGGCCTCAGGATTGGAATGGGAAGGAGTTTGATATCACATCTCATGCCATGGTATGGGTCTCAGGTTTTGTAGAAGCATTGGGATATCACATCACATGCTATCGGAAGGGTATCGGGATTGGATTTGGAAGGAGTTGGATATCCCATCTCATGCTATAGGCAGGGTCTAAGGTTGGAATGGGAAGGAGTTGGATATCACATCTCATGTTATAGGAAGGGTCTCAGGATTGGAATGGGAAGGACTTGGATATCACATCTCATTCTATAGGAAGGCTCTCAGGGTTGGAAGGGGAAGGAGTTGGATATCACATTTCATGTTAGAGGTAGGATCTCAGGTTTGGTATTAGAGGCATTGAGATATCACATCTCATGCCATCAGAAGGGTCTCAGGATTGGAATGGGAAGGAGTTGGATATCACATCTCATGCTAAAGGGAGGGTCTAAGGTTTGGAAGGGGAAGGATTTGGACATCACATCTCATGTTATAGGAATTATCTCAGGTTTGGTATTAGAAGCATTGAGATATCACATCTCATGCTATCGGAAGGGTCTCAGGTTTGGTATAAGCATTGAGATATCACATCTCTGCTATCGGAAGGGTCTCAGGATTGGAAAGGGAAGGATTTGGAGTTCACATGTTATAGGATGGTTCTCGGGTTTGGTTTTAGAAGCATTAAGATATAACATCTCATGCTATAGGAAGGGTCTCAGGTTTGGAATGGGAAGGAGTTGATATCAGATCTCATGCTAAAGGAAAGGTCTCAGGTTTGGAATGGGAAGGATTTGGATCTCACATCTCATGTTTTAGGACGGGTCTCAGGTTTGGTATTAGAAGCATTGAAATATCACATCTCATGGTATAGGAAGGGTCTCAGGTTTGGAAAGGGAATGATTTGGATTTCACATCTCATGTTATAGGATGGTTCTCATGTTTGGTTTTAGAAGCATTGAGATATCACATCTCATGCTATCGGAAGGGTCTCAGGTTTGGAATGGGAAGGAGTTTGATATCACATCTCATGTTATAGGAAGGATCTCAGGTTTGGTATTAGAAGCATTGAGATATCACATCTCATGCTATAGGAAGGGTTTTAGGATTGGAATCGGAAGGGGTTGTATATGACATCTCATGTTATAGGAAGGATCTCAGGTTTGGTATTAGAAGCATTGAGATATCACATCTCATGCTATAGGAAGGGTCTCAGGATTGGAATCGGAAGGAGTTGTATTGGAATCTCATGCCATAGGAAGGGTCTCAGGTTTGGTATAAGCATTGAGATATCACATCTCTGCTATCGGAAGGGTCTCAGGATTGGAATGGGAAGGAGTAGGATATCCCATCTCGTTATAGGAAGGGTCTCAGGTTTGGTATTAGAAGCATTGAGATATCACATCTCATGCTATAGGAAGGGTCTAAGGTTTGGAAAGGGGAAGGATTTGGGTACCACATCTCATGTTATAGGATCGGTCTCAGGTTTGGTATTAGAAGCATTGAGATATCAAGTCTCATGGTATAGGACGGGTCTCAGAATTGGAATGGGAAGGAGTTGGATATCACATCTCAAGCTATAGGAAGGGTCTCAGGATTGGAATGGGAAGGAGTTTGATATCACATCTCATGCCATGGTATGGGTCTCAGGTTTTGTAGAAGCATTGGGATATCACATCACATGCTATCGGAAGGGTATCGGGATTGGATTTGGAAGGAGTTGGATATCCCATCTCATGCTATAGGCAGGGTCTAAGGTTGGAATGGGAAGGAGTTGGATATCACATCTCATGTTATAGGAAGGGTCTCAGGATTGGAATGGGAAGGACTTGGATATCACATCTCATTCTATAGGAAGGCTCTCAGGGTTGGAAGGGGAAGGAGTTGGATATCACATTTCATGTTAGAGGTAGGATCTCAGGTTTGGTATTAGAGGCATTGAGATATCACATCTCATGCCATCAGAAGGGTCTCAGGATTGGAATGGGAAGGAGTTGGATATCACATCTCATGCTAAAGGGAGGGTCTAAGGTTTGGAAGGGGAAGGATTTGGACATCACATCTCATGTTATAGGAATTATCTCAGGTTTGGTATTAGAAGCATTGAGATATCAGATCTCATGCTATCGGAAGGGTCTCAGGTTTGGTATAAGCATTGAGATATCACATCTCTGCTATCGGAAGGGTCTCAGGATTGGAAAGGGAAGGACTTGGATATCACAATTCATGTTATAGGAAGGGCCTCAGGTTTGGTATTAGAAGCATTGAGATATCACATCTCATGCTATAGGAAGGGTCTCAGGATTGGAATGGGAAGGACTTGGATATCACATCTCATGTTATAGGAAGGGTCTCAGGTTTGGTATTAGAAGCATTGAGATATCACATCTCATGCTATAGGAAGGGTCTCAGGAATGGAATGGGAAGGACTTGGATATCACATCTCATGATACAGGAAGGGTCTAAGGTTTGGAAGGGGAAGGATTTGGATATCACATCTCATGTTATTGGACCGGTCTCAGGTTTGGTATTAGAAGCATTGAGATATCAAGTCTCATGGTATAGGACGGGAGTTTGATATCACATCTCATGCCATGGTATGGGTCTCAGGTTTTGTAGAAGCATTGGGATATCACATCTCATGCTATCGGAAGGGTATCAGGATTGGATTTGGAAGGAGTTGGATATCCCATCTCATGCTATAGGAAGGGTCTCAGGATTGGAATGGGAAGGACTTGGATATCACATCTCATGCTGTAGGAAGGCTCTCAGGTTTGGAAAGGGAAGGAGTTGGATATCACATTTCATGTTAGAGGTAGGATCTCAGGTTTGGTATTAGAGGCATTGAGATATCACATCTCAAGCTATCTCAGGATTGGAATGGGAAGGAGTTTGATATCACATCTCGAGCTATAGGAAGGGTCTCAGGTTTGGGAAGGGAAGGTTTGGGATTTCACATCTCGTTATAGGATGGTTCTCATGTTTGTTTTTAGAAGCATTGAGATATCAAATCTCATGCTATTGGAAGGGTCTCAGGTTTGGAATGGGAAGGAGTTGGATATCACATCTCATGTTATAGGAAGGATCTCAGGTTTGGTATTAGAAGCATTGAGATATCACATCTCATGCTATAGGAAGGGTCTCAGGATAGGAATGTGAAGGATTTGGATATCACATCATACTAAAGGTAGGGTCTCAGGTTTGGTATAAGCATTGAGATATCACATCTCTGCTATCGGAAGGGTCTCAGGATTGGATTGGGAAGGAGTTGGATATCCCTTCTCATGCTATAGGGAGGGTCTCAGGTTGGAATGGGAAGGAGTTGGATATCACATCTCATGCTATAGGAAGGGTCTCAAGATTAAAATGGGAAGGATTTGGATATCACATCTCTTGCTATAGGAAGGGTCTCAGGTTTTTTATTAGAAACATTGAGATATCACATCTCATGCTATAGGAAGGGTTTCAGGATTGGAATGGGAAGGATTTGGATATCACATCTCATGCTAAAGGAAGGGTCTCAGGTTTGGAAGGGGAAGGATTTGGATATCATATCTCATGTTATAGGGCGGGTCCCAGGTTTGGTATTAGAAGCATTGAGATATCACATCTCATGGCATAGGAAGGGTCTCAGGATTGGAATGGGAAGGAGTTGGATATCACATCTCATCCAATAGAAAGGGTCTCAGGTTTGGAATGGGAAGGAAATGGATATCACATCATGTTATAGGAAGGATCTCAGGATTGGAATGGGAAGGATTTGGATATCCCTTCTCATGCTATAGGAAGTGTCTCAGGTTGGAATGGGAAGGAGTTGGATATCATATCTCGTTATAGGAAGGGTCTCAGGATTGGAATGGGAAGGATTTGGATATCACATCTCTTGCTATAGGAAGGGTCTCAGGTTTTTTATTAGAAACATTGAGCTATCACATCTCATGCTATAGGAAGGGTTTCAGGATTGGAATGGGAAGGATTTGGATATCACATCTCATGCTAAAGGAAGGGTCTCAGGTTTGGAAGGGGAAGGATTTGGATATCATATCTCATGTTATAGGACGGGTCACAGGTTTGGTATTAGAAGCATTGAGATATCACATCTCATGCTATAGGAGGAGTCTCAGGATTGGAATGGGAAGGAGTTGGATATCACGTCTCATGTTATAGGAAGGGCCTCAGGATTGGAATGGCAAGGAGTTGGATATCACATCTCATGCTAAAGGAAGGGTCTCAGGTTTGATAGAAGCATTGAGATATCACATCTCATGCTATAGGAAGGAACTCAGGATTGCAATGGGAAGGAGTTGGATATCACATCTCATGCCATAGGATGGGTCATCAGGTTTGGTATAAGCATTGAGATATCACATCTCTGCTATCGGAAGGGGCTCAGGATAGGAATGGGAAGGACTTAGATATCACATCTCATACTATAGGGAGGGTCTCAGTTTTGATATTAGAAGCATTGAGCTATCACATCTCATGCTATCGGAAGGGTCTCAGGATTGGAATGGGATGGAGTTGGATATCACATCGCAAGCTATCTCGGGATTGGAATGGGAAGGAGTTTGATATCACATCTCAAGCTATAGGAAGGGTCTCAGGTTTGGAAGGGGAAGGATTTGGATCTCACATCTCATGTTATAGGATGGTTCTCATGTTTGGTTTTAGTAGCATTGAGATATCACATCTCATGCTATCGGAAGGGTCTCAGGTTTGGAATGGGAAGGAGTTGATATCAGATCTCATGCTAAAGGAAAGGTCTCAGGTTTGGAAGGGGAAGGATTTGGATCTCACATCTCATGTTTTAGGACGGGTCTCAGGTTTGGTATTAGAAGCATTGAAATATCACATCTCATGGTATAGGAAGGGTCTCAGGTTTGGAAAGGGAATGATTTGGATTTCACATCTCATGTTATAGGATGGTTCTCATGTTTGGTTTTAGAAGCATTGAAATATCACATCTCATGGTATAGGAAGGGTCTCAGGTTTGGAAAGGGAATGATTTGGATTTCACATCTCATGTTATAGGAAGGATCTCAGGTTTGGTATTAGAAGCATTGAGATATCACATCTCATGCTATAGGAAGGGTTTTAGGATTGGAATCGGAAGGGGTTGTATATGACATCTCATGTTATAGGAAGGATCTCAGGTTTGGTATTAGAAGCATTGAGATATCACATCTCATGCTATAGGAAGGGTCTCAGGATTGTAATCGGAAGGAGTTGTATTGGAATCTCATGCCATAGGAAGGGTCTCAGGTTTGGTATAAGCATTGAGATATCACATCTCTGCTATCGGAAGGGTCTCAGGATTGGAATGGGAAGGAGTAGGATATCCCATCTCGTTATAGGAAGGGTCTCAGGTTTGGTATTAGAAGCATTGAGATATCACATCTCATGCTATAGGAAGGGTCTAAGGTTTGGAAAGGGGAAGGATTTGGGTACCACATCTCATGTTATAGGATCGGTCTCAGGTTTGGTATTAGAAGCATTGAGATATCAAGTCTCATGGTATAGGACGGGTCTCAGAATTGGAATGGGAAGGAGTTGGATATCACATCTCAAGCTATAGGAAGGGTCTCAGGATTGGAATGGGAAGGAGTTTGATATCACATCTCATGCCATGGTATGGGTCTCAGGTTTTGTAGAAGCATTGGGATATCACATCACATGCTATCGGAAGGGTATCGGGATTGGATTTGGAAGGAGTTGGATATCCCATCTCATGCTATAGGCAGGGTCTAAGGTTGGAATGGGAAGGAGTTGGATATCACATCTCATGTTATAGGAAGGGTCTCAGGATTGGAATGGGAAGGACTTGGATATCACATCTCATTCTATAGGAAGGCTCTCAGGGTTGGAAGGGGAAGGAGTTGGATATCACATTTCATGTTAGAGGTAGGATCTCAGGTTTGGTATTAGAGGCATTGAGATATCACATCTCATGCCATCGGAAGGGTGTCTGGATTGGAATGGGAAGGAGTTGGATATCACATCTCATGATAAAGGAAGGGTCTAAGGTTTGGAAGGGGAAGGATTTGGATATCACATCTCATGTTATAGGACGGGTCTCAGGTTTGGTATTAGAAGCATTGAGATATCAAGTCTCATGGTATAGGAAGGGTCTCAGAATTGGAATGGGAAGGAGTTGGATATCACATCTCAAGCTATAGGAAGGGTCCCAGGATTGGAATGGGAAGGAGTTTGATATCACATCTCATGCCATAGTATGGGTCTCAGGTTTGGTAGAAGCATTGGGATATCACATCTCATGCTATCGGAAGGGTATCAGGATTGGATTTGGAAGGAGTTGGATATCCCATCTCATGCTATAGGAAGGGTCTCAGGTTGGAATGGGAAGGAGTTGGATATCACATCTCATGTTATAGGAAGGGTCTCGGGATTGGAATGGGAAGGACTTGGATATCATATCTCATGCTATAGGAAGGCTCTCAGGTTTTGAAGGGGAAGGAGTTGGATATCACATCTCATGTTATAGGACGGGTCTCAGGTTTGGTATTAGAAGCATTGAGATATCAAGTCTCATGGTATAGGAAGGGTCTCAGAATTGGAATGGGAAGGAGTTGGATATCACATCTCATGTTATAGGAAAGATATCAGGTTTGGTATTAGAAGCATTGAGACATCACATCTCATGTTATAGGAAGGGTCTCATGTTTGGAATGGGAAGGAGTTGGATATCACATATGCTATAGGAAGGGTCTCAGGTTTGGAACGGGAAAGAATTGGATATCACATCTCATGCTATAGGAAGGGTCTCAGGTTTGGTATAAGCATTGAGATATCACATCTCTGCTATCGGAAGTGTCTCAGGATTGGAATGGGAAGGAGTTGGATATCCCATCTCATGTTATAGGACGGGTCTCAGGTTTGTTATTAGAATCATTGAGATATCATATTGCATGCTGTAGGAAGGGTCTAAGGATTGGAATGGGAAGGACTTGGATATCACATCTCATGCTATAGGTAGGCTCTCAGGTTTGGAAAGGGAAGGAGTCGGATATCACATTTCATGTTAGAGGAAGGATCTCAGGTTTGGTATTAGAGGCATTGAGATATAACATCTCATGCTATAGGAAGTGTCTCAGGATTGGAATGGGAAGGAGTTGGATATCACATCTCATGCTATAGGAAGGGATTCAGGTTTGGTATAAGCATTGAGATATCACATCTCATGCTATAGGAAGGGTCTCAGGATTGGAATGGGAAGGAGTTGGATATCACATCTCATGCTATAGGAAGGGTCTCAGGTTTGGTATAAGCATTGAGATATCACATCTCATGCTATAGGAAGGGTCTCAGGATTGGAATGGGAAGGAGTTGTATATGACATCTCATGCCATAGGAAGGGTCTCGGGTTTGGTATAAGCATTGAGATATCACATCTCTGCTATCGGAAGGGTTTCAGGATTGGAATGGGAAGGAGTTTGATATCACATCTCATGCCATATATGGGTCTCAGGTTTTGTAGAAGCATTGGGATATCACATCTCATGCTATCGGAAGGGTATCAGGATTGGATTTGGAAGGAGTTGGATATCCCATCTCATGCTATAGGAAGGGTCTCAGGTTGGAATGGGAAGGAGTTGGATATCACATCTGATGTTATAGGAAGGGTCTCAGGATTGGAATGGGAAGGACTTGGATATCACATCTCATGCTATAGGAAGGCTCCCAGGTTTGGAAGGGGAAGGAGTTGGATATCACATTTCATGCTATCGGAAGTATCTCAGGTTTGGTATTAGAGGCATTGAGATATCACATCTCATGCTATCATAAGGGTCTCAGGATTGGAATGGGAAGGAGCTGGATATCACATCTCATGCTATAGGAAGGGTCTCAGGTTTGGAACGGGAAGGAGTTGGATATCACATCTCATGCTATAGGAAGTGTCTCAGGATTGGAATGGGAAGGAGTTTGATATCACATCTCATGCCATGAATGGGTCTCAGGTTTTGTAGAAGCATTGGGATATCACATCTCATGTTATCGGAAGGGTATCAGGATTGGATTTGGAAGGAGTTGGATATCCCATCTCATGCTATAGGAAGGGTCTCAGGTTGGAATGGGAAGGAGTTGGATATCACATCTGATGTTATAGGAAGGGTCTCAGGATTGGAATGGGAAGGACTTGGATATCACATCTCATGCTATAGGAAGGCTCTCAGGTTTTGAAGGGGAAGGAGTTGGATATCACATCTCATGTTATAGGACGGGTCTCAGGTTTGGTATTAGAAGCATTGAGATATCAAGTCTCATGGTATAGGAAGGGTCTCAGAATTGGAATGGGAAGGAGTTGGATATATCTCAAGCTATAGGAAGGGTCTCAGGATTGGAATGGGAAGGAGTTTGATATCACATCTCATGCTATAGTATGGGTCTCAGGTTTGGTAGAAGCATTGGGATATCACATCTCATGCTATCGGAAGGGTATCAGGATTGGATTTGGAAGGAGTTGGATATCCCATCTCATGCTATAGGAAGGGTCTCAGGTTGGAATGGGAAGGAGTTGGATATCACATCTCATGTTATAGGAAGGGTCTCAGGATTGGAATGGGAAGGAGTTGGATATCCCCTCTCATGTTATAGGACGGGTCTCTGGTTTGGTATAAGCATTGAGATATCACATCTCATGCTATAGGAAGGGTCTCAGGATTGGAATGGGAAGGATTTGGATATCACATCTCATGCTATAGGAAGGGTCTCAGGTTTGGTATACGCATGGAGATATCACTTCTCATGCTATAGGAAGGGTCTCAGGATTGGAATGGGAAGGAGTTGGATATCACATCTCATGCTATAGGAAGGGTCTCGGGTTTGGTATAAGCATGGAGATATCACTTCTCATGCTATAGGAAGGGTCTCAGGATTGGAATGGGAAGGAGTTGGATATCACATCTCATGTTATAGGAAGGATCTCAGGTTTGGTATTAGAAGCATTGAGACATCACATCTCATGCTATGGGAAGGGTCTCAGGATTAGAATGGGAAGGACTTGGATATCCCATCTCATGTTATAGGAAGGGTCTCAGGTTTGGTATTAGAAGCATTGAGATATCACATTTCATGCTATAGGAAGGGTCTCAGGATTGGAATGGGAAGGACTTGGATGTCAGATCTCATGCTATAGGGAGGGTCTCAAGTTTGATATTAGAAGCATTGAGATAACAAATCTCATGATATCGGAAGGGTGTCAGGATTGGAATGGGAAGGAGTTGGATATCACATCTCATGATAAAGGAAGGGTCTAAGGTTTGGAAGGGGAAGGATTTGGATATCACATCTCATGTTATAGGACGGGTCTCAGGTTTGGTATTAGAAGCATTGAGATATCAAGTCTCATGGTATAGGAAGGGTCTCAGAATTGGAATGGGAAGGAGTTGGATATCACATCTCAAGCTATAGGAAGGGTCTCAGGATTGGAATGGGAAGGAGTTTGATATCACATCTCATGCCATAGTATGGGTCTCAGGTTTGGTAGAAGCATTGGGATATCACATCGGATGCTATCGGAAGGGTATCAGGATTGGATTTGGAAGGAGTTGGATATCCCATCTCATGCTATAGGAAGGGTCTCAGGTTGGAATGGGAAGGAGTTGGATATCACATCTCATGTTATAGGAAGGGTCTCAGGATTGGAATGGGAAGGACTTGGATATCATATCTCATGCTATAGGAAGGCTCTCAGGTTTGGAAGGGGAAGGAGTTGGATATCACATTTCATGTTAGAGGAAGGATCTCAGGTTTGGTATTAGAGGCATTGAGATATCACATCTCATGCTATAGGAAGGTTCTCAGGATTGGAATGGGAAGGAGTTGGATATCACATCTCAAGCTATAGGAAGGGTCTCAGGTTTGGTATAAGAATTGAGATATCACATCTCATGCTATAGGAAGGGTCTAAGGATTGGAATGGGAAGGAGTTGGATATCACATCTCATGTTATAGGAAAGATATCAGGTTTGGTATTAGAAGCATTGAGACATCACATCTCATGTTATAGGAAGGGTCTCAGGATTGGAATGGGAAGAAGTTGGATATCACATCTCATGCTATAGGAAGGGTCTCAGGTTTGGTATAAGCATTGAGATATCACATCTCATGCTATAGGAAGGGTCTCAGGATTGGAATGGGAAGGAGTTGTATATAACATCTCATGCCATAGGAAGGGCCTCAGGTTTGGTATAAGCATTGAGATATCACATCTCATGCTATAGGAAGTGTCTCAGGATTGGAATTGAAAGGAGTTGGATATCCCATCTCATGTTATAGGACGGGTCTCAGGTTTGTTATTAGAATCATTGAGATATCATATTGCATGCTGTAGGACTGGTCTAAGGATTGGAATGGGAAGGACTTGGATATCACATCTCATGCTATAGGTAGGCTCTCAGGTTTGGAAAGGGAAGGAGTTGGATATCACATTTCATGTTAGAGGAAGGATCTCAGGTTTGGTATTAGAGGCATTGAGATATCACATCTCATGCTATAGGAAGGGTCTCAGGATTGGAATGGGAAGGAGTTGGATATCACATCTCATGCTATAGGAAGGATCTCAGGTTTGGTATTAGAAGCATTGAGACATCACATCTCATGCTATGGGAAGGGTCTCAGGATTGGAATGGGAAGGAGTTGGATATCACATCTCATGCTATAGGAAGGGTCTCAGGTTTGGTATAAGCATTAAGATATCACATCTCATACTATAGGAAGGGTCTCAGGATTGGAATGGGAAGGAGTTGTATGTGACATCTTATGCCATAGGAAGGGTCTCAGGTTTGGTATAAGCATTGAGATATCACATCTCTGCTATCGGAAGGGTCTCAGGATTGGAATGGGAAGGAGTTGGATATCCCATCTCATGTTATAGGAAGAGTCACAGGTTTGGTATTAGAAGCATTGAGATATCACATCTCATGCTATAGGAAGTGTCTCAGGATTGGAATGGGAAGGAGTTTGATATCACATCTCATGCCATGTATGGGTCTCAGGTTTTGTAGAAGCATTGGGATATCACATCTCATGCTATCGGAAGGGTATCAGGATTGGATTTGGAAGGAGTTGAATATCCCATCTCATGCTATAGGAAGGGTCTCAGGTTGGAATGGGAAGGAGTTGGATATCACATCTGATGTTATAGGAAGGGTCTCAGGATTGGAATGGGAAGGACTTGGATATCACATCTCATGCTATAGGAAGGCTCTCAGGTTTGGAAGGGGAAGGAGTTGGATATCACATTTCATGTTAGAGGTAGGATCTCAGGTTTGGTAAAGAGGCATTGAGATATCACATCTCATGCTATAGGAAGGGTCTCAGGATTGGAATGGGAAGGAGTTGGATATCACATCTCATGTTATAGGAAAGATCGCAGGTTTGGTATTAGAAGCATTGAGACATCACATCTCATGTTATAGGAAGGGTCTCAGGATTGGAATGGGAAGGACTTGGATATCACATCTCATGCTATAGGAAGGCTCTCAGGTTTGGAAGGGGAAGGAGTTGGATATCACATTTCATGTTAGAGGTAGGATCTCAGGTTTGGTAAAAAGGCATTGAGATAACACATCTCATGCTATCGGAAGGGTCTCAGGATTGGAATGGGAAGGAGTTTGATATCACATCTCATGCTATAGGAAAGGTCTCAGGTTTGGAACTGGAAGGAGTTGGATATCCCATCTCATGTTATAGGACGGGTCTCAGGTTTGGTATTAGAAGCATTGAGATATCACATCGCATGCTGTAGGAAGAGTCTCAGGATTGGAATGGGAAGGAGTTGGATATTACATTCTTGCTATAGGAAGGGTCTCATGTTTGGAATGGGAAGGAGTTGGATATCACATATGCTATAGGAAGGGTCTCAGGTTTGGAACGGGAAAGAATTGGATATCACATCTCATGCTATAGGAAGGGTCTCAGGTTTGGTATAAGCATTGAGATATCACATCTCTGCTATCGGAAGTGTCTCAGGATTGGAATGGGAAGGAGTTGGATATCCCATCTCATGTTATAGGACGGGTCTCAGGTTTGTTATTAGAATCATTGAGATATCATATTGCATGCTGTAGGAAGGGTCTAAGGATTGGAATGGGAAGGACTTGGATATCACATCTCATGCTATAGGTAGGCTCTCAGGTTTGGAAAGGGAAGGAGTCGGATATCACATTTCATGTTAGAGGAAGGATCTCAGGTTTGGTATTAGAGGCATTGAGATATCACATCTCATGCTATAGGAAGTGTCTCAGGATTGGAATGGGAAGGAGTTGGATATCACATCTCATGCTATAGGAAGGGATTCAGGTTTGGTATAAGCATTGAGATATCACATCTCATGCTATAGGAAGGGTCTCAGGATTGGAATGGGAAGGAGTTGGATATCACATCTCATGCTATAGGAAGGGTCTCAGGTTTGGTATAAGCATTGAGATATCACATCTCATGCTATAGGAAGGGTCTCAGGATTGGAATGGGAAGGAGTTGTATATGACATCTCATGCCATAGGAAGGGTTTCGGGTTTGGTATAAGCATTGAGATATCACATCTCTGCTATCGGAAGGGTCTCAGGATTGGAATGGGAAGGAGTTTGATATCACATCTCATGCCATGTATGGGTCTCAGGTTTTGTAGAAGCATTGGGATATCACATCTCATGCTATCGGAAGGGTATCAGGATTGGATTTGGAAGGAGTTGGATATCCCATCTCATGCTATAGGAAGGGTCTCAGGTTGGAATGGGAAGGAGTTGGATATCACATCTGATGTTATAGGAAGGGTCTCAGGATTGGAATGGGAAGGACTTGGATATTACATTCTTGCTATAGGAAGGGTCTCATGTTTGGAATGGGAAGGAGTTGGATATCACATATGCTATAGGAAGGGTCTCAGGTTTGGAACGGGAAAGAATTGGATATCACATCTCATGCTATAGGAAGGGTCTCAGGTTTGGTATAAGCATTGAGATATCACATCTCTGCTATCGGAAGTGTCTCAGGATTGGAATGGGAAGGAGTTGGATATCCCATCTCATGTTATAGGACGGGTCTCAGGTTTGTTATTAGAATCATTGAGATATCATATTGCATGCTGTAGGAAGGGTCTAAGGATTGGAATGGGAAGGACTTGGATATCACATCTCATGCTATAGGTAGGCTCTCAGGTTTGGAAAGGGAAGGAGTCGGATATCACATTTCATGTTAGAGGAAGGATCTCAGGTTTGGTATTAGAGGCATTGAGATATCACATCTCATGCTATAGGAAGTGTCTCAGGATTGGAATGGGAAGGAGTTGGATATCACATCTCATGCTATAGGAAGGGATTCAGGTTTGGTATAAGCATTGAGATATCACATCTCATGCTATAGGAAGGGTCTCAGGATTGGAATGGGAAGGAGTTGGATATCACATCTCATGCTATAGGAAGGGTCTCAGGTTTGGTATAAGCATTGAGATATCACATCTCATGCTATAGGAAGGGTCTCAGGATTGGAATGGGAAGGAGTTGTATATGACATCTCATGCCATAGGAAGGGTTTCGGGTTTGGTATAAGCATTGAGATATCACATCTCTGCTATCGGAAGGGTCTCAGGATTGGAATGGGAAGGAGTTTGATATCACATCTCATGCCATGTATGGGTCTCAGGTTTTGTAGAAGCATTGGGATATCACATCTCATGCTATCGGAAGGGTATCAGGATTGGATTTGGAAGGAGTTGGATATCCCATCTCATGCTATAGGAAGGGTCTCAGGTTGGAATGGGAAGGAGTTGGATATCACATCTGATGTTATAGGAAGGGTCTCAGGATTGGAATGGGAAGGACTTGGATATCACATCTCATGCTATAGGAAGGCTCCCAGGTTTGGAAGGGGAAGGAGTTGGATATCACATTTCATGTTAGAGGTAGGATATCAGGTTTGGTAAAGAGGCATTGAGATATCACATCTCGTGCTATAGGAAGGGTCTCACAATTGGAATGGGAAGGAGTTGGATATCACATCTCATGTTATAGGAAAGATCTCAGGTTTGGTATTAGAAGCATTGAGACATCACATCTCATGTTATAGGAAGGGTCTCAGGATTGGAATGGGAAGAAGTTGGATATCACATCTCATGCAATAGGAAGGTTCTCAGGTTTGGTATAAGCATTGAGATATCACATCTCATGCTATAAGAAGGGTCTCAGGATTGGAATGGGAAGGAGTTGTATATGACATCTCATGCCATAGGAAGGGTCTCAGGTTTGGTATAAGCATTGAGATATCACATCTCATGCTATAGGAAGGGTCTCAGGATTGGAATGGGAAGGACTTGGATATCACATCTCATGCTATAGGCAGGGTCTCAGGTTTGGAAAGGGAAGGAGTTGGATATCACATTTCATGTTAGAGGTAGGATCTCAGGTTTGGTATTAGAGGCATTGAGATATCACATCTCATGCTATCAGAAGGGTCTCAGGATTGGAATGGGAAGGAGTTGGATATCACATCTCATGCTAAAGGGAGGGTCTCAGGTTTGGAAGGGGAAGGATTAGGATATCACATCTCATGTTATAGGAAGGATCTCAGGTTTGGTATTAGAAGCATTGAGATATCACATCTCATGCTATCGGAAGTATCTCAGGTTTGGTATTAGAGGCATTGAGATATCACATCTCATGCTATCATAAGGGTCTCAGGATTGGAATGGGAAGGAGCTGGATATCACATCTCATGCTATAGGAAGGGTCTCAGGTTTGGAACGGGAAGGAGTTGGATATCACATCTCATGTTATAGGAAGAGTCTCAGGTTTGGAATAAACATTGAGATATCACATCTCTGCAATCGGAAGTGTCTCAGGATTGGAATGGGAAGGAGTTTGATATCACATCTCATGCCATGTATGGGTCTCAGGTTTTGTAGAAGCATTGGGATATCACATCTCATGCTATCGGAAGGGTATCAGGATTGGATTTGGAAGGAGTTGGATATCCCATCTCATGCTATAGGAAGGGTCTCAGGTTGGAATGGGAAGGAGTTGGATATCACATCTGATGTTATAGGAAGGGTCTCAGGATTGGAATGGGAAGGACTTGGATATCACATCTCATGCTATAGGAAGGCTCCCAGGTTTGGAAGGGGAAGGAGTTGGATATCACATATCATGTTAGAGGTAGGATATCAGGTTTGGTAAAGAGGCATTGAGATATCACATCTCGTGCTATAGGAAGGGTCTCACAATTGGAATGGGAAGGAGTTGGATATCACATCTCATGTTATAGGAAAGATCTCAGGTTTGGTATTAGAAGCATTGAGACATCACATCTCATGTTATAGGAAGGGTCTCAGGATTGGAATGGGAAGAAGTTGGATATCACATCTCATGCAATAGGAAGGTTCTCAGGTTTGGTATAAGCATTGAGATATCACATCTCATGCTATAAGAAGGGTCTCAGGATTGGAATGGGAAGGAGTTGTATATGACATCTCATGCCATAGGAAGGGTCTCAGGTTTGGTATAAGCATTGAGATATCACATCTCATGCTATAGGAAGGGTCTCAGGATTGGAATGGGAAGGACTTGGATATCACATCTCATGCTATAGGCAGGGTCTCAGGTTTGGAAAGGGAAGGAGTTGGATATCACATTTCATGTTAGAGGTAGGATCTCAGGTTTGGTATTAGAGGCATTGAGATATCACATCTCATGCTATCAGAAGGGTCTCAGGATTGGAATGGGAAGGAGTTGGATATCACATCTCATGCTAAAGGGAGGGTCTCAGGTTTGGAAGGGGAAGGATTAGGATATCACATCTCATGTTATAGGAAGGATCTCAGGTTTGGTATTAGAAGCATTGAGATATCACATCTCATGCTATCGGAAGTATCTCAGGTTTGGTATTAGAGGCATTGAGATATCACATCTCATGCTATCATAAGGGTCTCAGGATTGGAATGGGAAGGAGCTGGATATCACATCTCATGCTATAGGAAGGGTCTCAGGTTTGGAACGGGAAGGAGTTGGATATCACATCTCATGTTATAGGAAGAGTCTCAGGTTTGGAATAAACATTGAGATATCACATCTCTGCAATCGGAAGTGTCTCAGGATTGGGATGGGAAGGAGTTGGATATCACATCTCATGCTATAGGAAGGGTCTCAGGTTTGGAACGGGAAGGAGTTGGATATCCCATCTCATGTTATAGGACGGGTCTCAGGTTTGGTATTAGAAGCATTGAGATATCACATCGCATGCTGTAGGAAGGGTCTCAGGATTGGAATGGGAAGGAGTTGGATATTACATTCTTGCTATAGGAAGGATCTCATGTTTGGAATGGGAAGGAGTTGGATATCACATATGCTATAGGAAGGGTCTCAGGTTTGGAACGGGAAGGAGTTGGATATCACATCTCATGCTATAGGAAGGGTCTCAGGTTTAGTATAAGCATTGAGATATCACATCTCTGCTATTGGAAGTGTCTCAGGATTGGAATGGGAAGGAGTTGGATATCCCATCTCATGTTATAGGACGGGTCTCTGGTTTGGTATAAGCATTGAGATATCACATCTCATGCTATAGGAAGGGTCTCAGGATTGGAATGGGAAGGATTTGGATATCACATCTCATGCTATAGGAAGGGTCTCAGGTTTGGTATACGCATGGAGATATCACTTCTCATGCTATAGGAAGGGTCTCAGGATTGGAATGGGAAGGAGTTGGATATCACATCTCATGCTATAGGAAGGGTCTCGGGTTTGGTATAAGCATGGAGATATCACTTCTCATGCTATAGGAAGGGTCTCAGGATTGGAATGGGAAGGAGTTGGATATCACATCTCATGTTATAGGAAGGATCTCAGGTTTGGTATTAGAAGCATTGAGACATCACATCTCATGCTATGGGAAGGGTCTCAGGATTAGAATGGGAAGGACTTGGATATCCCATCTCATGTTATAGGAAGGGTCTCAGGTTTGGTATTAGAAGCATTGAGATATCACATCTCATGCTATAGGAAGGGTCTCAGGATTGGAATGGGAAGGACTTGGATGTCAGATCTCATGCTATAGGGAGGGTCTCAAGTTTGATATTAGAAGCATTGAGATAACAAATCTCATGATATCGGAAGGGTGTCAGGATTGGAATGGGAAGGAGTTGGATATCACATCTCATGATAAAGGAAGGGTCTAAGGTTTGGAAGGGGAAGGATTTGGATATCACATCTCATGTTATAGGACGGGTCTCAGGTTTGGTATTAGAAGCATTGAGATATCAAGTCTCATGGTATAGGAAGGGTCTCAGGATTGGAATGGGAAGGAGTTGTATATGACATCTCATGCCATAGGAAGGGTCTCAGGTTTGGTATAAGCATTGAGATATCACATCTCATGCTATAGGAAGGGTCTCAGGATTGGAATGGGAAGGAGTTTGATATCACATCTCATGCCATAGTATGGGTCTCAGGTTTGGTAGAAGCATTGGGATATCACATCTCATGCTATCGGAAGGGTATCAGGATTGGATTTGGAAGGAGTTGGATATCCCATCTCATGCTATAGGAAGGGTCTCAGGTTGGAATGGGAAGGAGTTGGATATCACATCTCATGTTATAGGAAGGGTCTCAGGATTGGAATGGGAAGGACTTGGATATCATATCTCATGCTATAGGAAGGCTCTCAGGTTTGGAAGGGGAAGGAGTTGGATATCACATTTCATGTTAGAGGAAGGATCTCAGGTTTGGTATTAGAGGCATTGAGATATCACATCTCATGCTATAGGAAGGTTCTCAGGATTGGAATGGGAAGGAGTTGGATATCACATCTCAAGCTATAGGAAGGGTCTCAGGTTTGGTATAAGCATTGAGATATCACATCTCATGCTATAGGAAGGGTCTCAGGATTGGAATGGGAAGGAGTTGGATATCACATCTCATGTTATAGGAAAGATATCAGGTTTGGTATTAGAAGCATTGAGACATCACATCTCATGTTATAGGAAGGGTCTCAGGATTGGAATGGGAAGAAGTTGGATATCACATCTCATGCTATAGGAAGGGTCTCAGGTTTGGTATAAGCATTGAGATATCACATCTCATGCTATAGGAAGGGTCTCAGGATGGGAATGGGAAGGAGTTGTATATGACATCTCATGCCATAGGAAGGGTCTCAGGTTTGGTATAAGCATTGAGATATCACATCTCATGCTATAGGAAGTGTCTCAGGATTGGAATTGAAAGGAGTTGGATATCCCATCTCATGTTATAGGACGGGTCTCAGGTTTGTTATTAGAATCATTGAGATATCATATTGCATGCTGTAGGAAGGGTCTAAGGATTGGAATGGGAAGGACTTGGATATCACATCTCATGCTATAGGTAGGCTCTCAGGTTTGGAAAGGGAAGGAGTTGGATATCACATTTCATGTTAGAGGAAGGATCTCAGGTTTGGTATTAGAGGCATTGAGATATCACATCTCATGCTATAGGAAGGGTCTCAGGATTGGAATGGGAAGGAGTTGGATATCACATCTCATGCTATAGGAAGGATCTCAGGTTTGGTATTAGAAGCATTGAGACATCACATCTCATGCTATGGGAAGGGTCTCAGGATTGGAATGGGAAGGATTTGGATATCACATCTCATGCTATAGGAAGGGTCTCAGGTTTGGTATAAGCATTAAGATATCACATCTCATACTATAGGAAGGGTCTCAGGATTGGAATGGGAAGGAGTTGTATGTGACATCTTATGCCATAGGAAGGGTCTCAGGTTTGGTATAAGCATTGAGATATCACATCTCTGCTATCGGAAGGGTCTCAGGATTGGAATGGGAAGGAGTTGGATATCCCATCTCATGTTATAGGAAGAGTCACAGGTTTGGTATTAGAAGCATTGAGATATCACATCTCATGCTATAGGAAGTGTCTCAGGATTGGAATGGGAAGGAGTTTGATATCACATCTCATGCCATGTATGGGTCTCAGGTTTTGTAGAAGCATTGGGATATCACATCTCATGCTATCGGAAGGGTATCAGGATTGGATTTGGAAGGAGTTGAATATCCCATCTCATGCTATAGGAAGGGTCTCAGGTTGGAATGGGAAGGAGTTGGATATCACATCTGATGTTATAGGAAGGGTCTCAGGATTGGAATGGGAAGGACTTGGATATCACATCTCATGCTATAGGAAGGCTCTCAGGTTTGGAAGGGGAAGGAGTTGGATATCACATTTCATGTTATAGGAAAGATCGCAGGTTTGGTATTAGAAGCATTGAGACATCACATCTCATGTTATAGGAAGGGTCTCAGGATTGGAATGGGAAGGACTTGGATATCACATCTCATGCTATAGGAAGGCTCTCAGGTTTGGAAGGGGAAGGAGTTGGATATCACATTTCATATTAGAGGTAGGATCTCAGGTTTGGTAAAAAGGCATTGAGATAACACATCTCATGCTATCGGAAGGGTCTCAGGATTGGAATGGGAAGGAGTTTGATATCACATCTCATGCTATAGGAAAGGTCTCAGGTTTGGAACTGGAAGGAGTTGGATATCCCATCTCATGTTATAGGACGGGTCTCAGGTTTGGTATTAGAAGCATTGAGATATCACATCGCATGCTGTAGGAAGGGTCTCAGGATTGGAATGGGAAGGAGTTGGATATTACATTCTTGCTATAGGAAGGGTCTCATGTTTGGAATGGGAAGGAGTTGGATATCACATATGCTATAGGAAGGTTCTCAGGTTTGGAACGGGAAAGAATTGGATATCACATCTCATGCTATAGGAAGGGCCTCAGGATTGGAATGGGAAGGAGTTTGATATCACATCTCATGCCATGGTATGGGTCTCAGGTTTTGTAGAAGCATTGGGATATCACATCACATGCTATCGGAAGGGTATCGGGATTGGATTTGGAAGGAGTTGGATATCCCATCTCATGCTATAGGCAGGGTCTAAGGTTGGAATGGGAAGGAGTTGGATATCACATCTCATGTTATAGGAAGGGTCTCAGGATTGGAATGGGAAGGACTTGGATATCACATCTCATTCTATAGGAAGGCTCTCAGGGTTGGAAGGGGAAGGAGTTGGATATCACATTTCATGTTAGAGGTAGGATCTCAGGTTTGGTATTAGAGGCATTGAGATATCACATCTCATGCCATCAGAAGGGTCTCAGGATTGGAATGGGAAGGAGTTGGATATCACATCTCATGCTAAAGGGAGGGTCTAAGGTTTGGAAGGGGAAGGATTTGGACATCACATCTCATGTTATAGGAATTATCTCAGGTTTGGTATTAGAAGCATTGAGATATCACATCTCATGCTATCGGAAGGGTCTCAGGTTTGGTATAAGCATTGAGATATCACATCTCTGCTATCGGAAGGGTCTCAGGATTGGAAAGGGAAGGATTTGGAGTTCACATGTTATAGGATGGTTCTCAGGTTTGGTTTTAGAAGCATTAAGATATAACATCTCATGCTATAGGAAGGGTCTCAGGTTTGGAATGGGAAGGAGTTGATATCAGATCTCATGCTAAAGGAAAGGTCTCAGGTTTGGAAGGGGAAGGATTTGGATCTCACATCTCATGTTTTAGGACGGGTCTCAGGTTTGGTATTAGAAGCATTGAAATATCACATCTCATGGTATAGGAAGGGTCTCAGGTTTGGAAAGGGAATGATTTGGATTTCACATCTCATGTTATAGGATGGTTCTCATGTTTGGTTTTAGAAGCATTGAGATATCACATCTCATGCTATCGGAAGGGTCTCAGGTTTGGAATGGGAAGGAGTTTGATATCACATCTCATGTTATAGGAAGGATCTCAGGTTTGGTATTAGAAGCATTGAGATATCACATCTCATGCTATAGGAAGGGTTTTAGGATTGGAATCGGAAGGGGTTGTATATGACATCTCATGTTATAGGAAGGATCTCAGGTTTGGTATTAGAAGCATTGAGATATCACATCTCATGCTATAGGAAGGGTCTCAGGATTGGAATCGGAAGGAGTTGTATTGGAATCTCATGCCATAGGAAGGGTCTCAGGTTTGGTATAAGCATTGAGATATCACATCTCTGCTATCGGAAGGGTCTCAGGATTGGAATGGGAAGGAGTAGGATATCCCATCTCGTTATAGGAAGGGTCTCAGGTTTGGTATTAGAAGCATTGAGATATCACATCTCATGCTATAGGAAGGGTCTAAGGTTTGGAAAGGGGAAGGATTTGGGTACCACATCTCATGTTATAGGATCGGTCTCAGGTTTGGTATTAGAAGCATTGAGATATCAAGTCTCATGGTATAGGACGGGTCTCAGAATTGGAATGGGAAGGAGTTGGATATCACATCTCAAGCTATAGGAAGGGTCTCAGGATTGGAATGGGAAGGAGTTTGATATCACATCTCATGCCATGGTATGGGTCTCAGGTTTTGTAGAAGCATTGGGATATCACATCACATGCTATCGGAAGGGTATCGGGATTGGATTTGGAAGGAGTTGGATATCCCATCTCATGCTATAGGCAGGGTCTAAGGTTGGAATGGGAAGGAGTTGGATATCACATCTCATGTTATAGGAAGGGTCTCAGGATTGGAATGGGAAGGACTTGGATATCACATCTCATTCTATAGGAAGGCTCTCATGGTTGGAAGGGGAAGGAGTTGGATATCACATTTCATGTTAGAGGTAGGATCTCAGGTTTGGTATTAGAGGCATTGAGATATCACATCTCATGCCATCAGAAGGGTCTCAGGATTGGAATGGGAAGGAGTTGGATATCACATCTCATGCTAAAGGGAGGGTCTAAGGTTTGGAAGGGGAAGGATTTGGACATCACATCTCATGTTATAGGAATTATCTCAGGTTTGGTATTAGAAGCATTGAGATATCACATCTCATGCTATCGGAAGGGTCTCAGGTTTGGTATAAGCATTGAGATATCACATCTCTGCTATCGGAAGGGTCTCAGGATTGGAAAGGGAAGGACTTGGATATCACAATTCATGTTATAGGAAGGGCCTCAGGTTTGGTATTAGAAGCATTGAGATATCACATCTCATGCTATAGGAAGGGTCTCAGGATTGGAATGGGAAGGACTTGGATATCACATCTCATGTTATAGGAAGGGTCGCAGGTTTGGTATTAGAAGCATTGAGATATCACATCTCATGCTATAGGAAGGGTCTCAGGAATGGAATGGGAAGGACTTGGATATCACATCTCATGATACAGGAAGGGTCTAAGGTTTGGAAGGGGAAGGATTTGGATATCACATCTCATGTTATTGGACCGGTCTCAGGTTTGGTATTAGAAGCATTGAGATATCAAGTCTCATGGTATAGGACGGGAGTTTGATATCACATCTCATGCCATGGTATGGGTCTCAGGTTTTGTAGAAGCATTGGGATATCACATCTCATGCTATCGGAAGGGTATCAGGATTGGATTTGGAAGGAGTTGGATATCCCATCTCATGCTATAGGAAGGGTCTCAGGATTGGAATGGGAAGGACTTGGATATCACATCTCATGCTGTAGGAAGGCTCTCAGGTTTGGAAAGGGAAGGAGTTGGATGTCACATTTCATGTTAGAGGTAGGATCTCAGGTTTGGTATTAGAGGCATTGAGATATCACATCTCAAGCTATCTCAGGATTGGAATGGGAAGGAGTTTGATATCACATCTCGAGCTATAGGAAGGGTCTCAGGTTTGGGAAGGGAAGGATTGGGATTTCACATCTCGTTATAGGATGGTTCTCATGTTTGTTTTTAGAAGCATTGAGATATCAAATCTCATGCTATTGGAAGGGTCTCAGGTTTGGAATGGGAAGGAGTTGGATATCACATCTCATGTTATAGGAAGGATCTCAGGTTTGGTATTAGAAGCATTGAGATATCACATCTCATGCTATAGGAAGGGTCTCAGGATAGGAATGTGAAGGATTTGGATATCACATCATACTAAAGGTAGGGTCTCAGGTTTGGTATAAGCATTGAGATATCACATCTCTGCTATCGGAAGGGTCTCAGGATTGGATTGGGAAGGAGTTGGATATCCCTTCTCATGCTATAGGGAGGGTCTCAGGTTGGAATGGGAAGGAGTTGGATATCACATCTCATGCTATAGGAAGGGTCTCAAGATTAAAATGGGAAGGATTTGGATATCACATCTCTTGCTATAGGAAGGGTCTCAGGTTTTTTATTAGAAACATTGAGATATCACATCTCATGCTATAGGAAGGGTTTCAGGATTGGAATGGGAAGGATTTGGATATCACATCTCATGGCATAGGAAGGGTCTCAGGATTGGAATGGGAAGGAATTGGATATCACATCTCATCCAATAGAAAGGGTCTCAGGTTTGGAATGGGAAGGAATTGGATATCACATCATGTTATAGGAAGGATCTCAGGATTGGAATGGGAAGGATTTGGATATCCCTTCTCATGCTATAGGAAGTGTCTCAGGTTGGAATGGGAAGGAGTTGGATATCATATCTCGTTATAGGAAGGGTCTCAGGATTGGAATGGGAAGGATTTGGATATCACATCTCTTGCTATAGGAAGGGTCTCAGGTTTTTTATTAGAAACATTGAGCTATCACATCTCATGCTATAGGAAGGGTTTCAGGATTGGAATGGGAAGGATTTGGATATCACATCTCATGCTAAAGGAAGGGTCTCAGGTTTGGAAGGGGAAGGATTTGGATATCATATCTCATGTTATAGGACGGGTCACAGGTTTGGTATTAGAAGCATTGAGATATCACATCTCATGCTATAGGAGGAGTCTCAGGATTGGAATGGGAAGGAGTTGGATATCACGTCTCATGTTATAGGAAGGGCCTCAGGATTGGAATGGCAAGGAGTTGGATATCACATCTCATGCTAAAGGAAGGGTCTCAGGTTTGATAGAAGCATTGAGATATCACATCTCATGCTATAGGAAGGAACTCAGGATTGCAATGGGAAGGAGTTGGATATCACATCTCATGCCATAGGATGGGTCATCAGGTTTGGTATAAGCATTGAGATATCACATCTCTGCTATCGGAAGGGGCTCAGGATAGGAATGGGAAGGACTTAGATATCACATCTCATACTATAGGGAGGGTCTCAGTTTTGATATTAGAAGCATTGAGCTATCACATCTCATGCTATCGGAAGGGTCTCAGGATTGGAATGGGATGGAGTTGGATATCACATCGCAAGCTATCTCGGGATTGGAATGGGAAGGAGTTTGATATCACATCTCAAGCTATAGGAAGGGTCTCAGGTTTGGAAGGGGAAGGATTTGGATCTCACATCTCATGTTATAGGATGGTTCTCATGTTTGGTTTTAGTAGCATTGAGATATCACATCTCATGCTATCGGAAGGGTCTCAGGTTTGGAAGGGGAAGGATTTGGATCTCACATCTCATGTTTTAGGACGGGTCTCAGGTTTGGTATTAGAAGCATTGAAATATCACATCTCATGGTATAGGAAGGGTCTCAGGTTTGGAAAGGGAATGATTTGGATTTCACATCTCATGTTATAGGATGGTTCTCATGTTTGGTTTTAGAAGCATTGAAATATCACATCTCATGGTATAGGAAGGGTCTCAGGTTTGGAAAGGGAATGATTTGGATTTCACATCTCATGTTATAGGAAGGATCTCAGGTTTGGTATTAGAAGCATTGAGATATCACATCTCATGCTATAGGAAGGGTTTTAGGATTGGAATCGGAAGGGGTTGTATATGACATCTCATGTTATAGGAAGGATCTCAGGTTTGGTATTAGAAGCATTGAGATATCACATCTCATGCTATAGGAAGGGTCTCAGGATTGGAATCGGAAGGAGTTGTATTGGAATCTCATGCCATAGGAAGGGTCTCAGGTTTGGTATAAGCATTGAGATATCACATCTCTGCTATCGGAAGGGTCTCAGGATTGGAATGGGAAGGAGTAGGATATCCCATCTCGTTATAGGAAGGGTCTCAGGTTTGGTATTAGAAGCATTGAGATATCACATCTCATGCTATAGGAAGGGTCTAAGGTTTGGAAAGGGGAAGGATTTGGGTACCACATCTCATGTTATAGGATCGGTCTCAGGTTTGGTATTAGAAGCATTGAGATATCAAGTCTCATGGTATAGGACGGGTCTCAGAATTGGAATGGGAAGGAGTTGGATATCACATCTCAAGCTATAGGAAGGGTCTCAGGATTGGAATGGGAAGGAGTTTGATATCACATCTCATGCCATGGTATGGGTCTCAGATTTTGTAGAAGCATTGGGATATCACATCACATGCTATCGGAAGGGTATCGGGATTGGATTTGGAAGGAGTTGGATATCCCATCTCATGCTATAGGCAGGGTCTAAGTTTGGAATGGGAAGGAGTTGGATATCACATCTCATGTTATAGGAAGGGTCTCAGGATTGGAATGGGAAGGACTTGGATATCACATCTCATTCTATAGGAAGGCTCTCAGGGTTGGAAGGGGAAGGAGTTGGATATCACATTTCATGTTAGAGGTAGGATCTCAGGTTTGGTATTAGAGGCATTGAGATATCACATCTCATGCCATCGGAAGGGTGTCTGGATTGGAATGGGAAGGAGTTGGATATCACATCTCATGATAAAGGAAGGGTCTAAGGTTTGGAAGGGGAAGGATTTGGATATCACATCTCATGTTATAGGACGGGTCTCAGGTTTGGTATTAGAAGCATTGAGATATCAAGTCTCATGGTATAGGAAGGGTCTCAGAATTGGAATGGGAAGGAGTTGGATATCACATCTCAAGCTATAGGAAGGGTCTCAGGATTGGAATGGGAAGGAGTTTGATATCACATCTCATGCCATAGTATGGGTCTCAGGTTTGGTAGAAGCATTGGGATATCACATCTCATGCTATCGGAAGGGTATCAGGATTGGATTTGGAAGGAGTTGGATATCCCATCTCATGCTATAGGAAGGGTCTCAGGTTGGAATGGGAAGGAGTTGGATATCACATCTCATGTTATAGGAAGGGTCTCGGGATTGGAATGGGAAGGACTTGGATATCATATCTCATGCTATAGGAAGGCTCTCAGGTTTTGAAGGGGAAGGAGTTGGATATCACATCTCATGTTATAGGACGGGTCTCAGGTTTGGTATTAGAAGCATTGAGATATCAAGTCTCATGGTATAGGAAGGGTCTCAGAATTGGAATGGGAAGGAGTTGGATATCACATCTCATGTTATAGGAAAGATATCAGGTTTGGTATTAGAAGCATTGAGACATCACATCTCATGTTATAGGAAGGGTCTCATGTTTGGAATGGGAAGGAGTTGGATATCACATATGCTATAGGAAGGGTCTCAGGTTTGGAACGGGAAAGAATTGGATATCATATCTCATGCTATAGGAAGGGTCTCAGGTTTGGTATAAGCATTGAGATATCACATCTCTGCTATCGGAAGTGTCTCAGGATTGGAATGGGAAGGAGTTGGATATCCCATCTCATGTTATAGGACGGGTCTCAGGTTTGTTATTAGAATCATTGAGATATCATATTGCATGCTGTAGGAAGGGTCTAAGGATTGGAATGGGAAGGACTTGGATATCACATCTCATGCTATAGGTAGGCTCTCAGGTTTGGAAAGGGAAGGAGTCGGATATCACATTTCATGTTAGAGGAAGGATCTCAGGTTTGGTATTAGAGGCATTGAGATATAACATCTCATGCTATAGGAAGTGTCTCAGGATTGGAATGGGGAGGAGTTGGATATCACATCTCATGCTATAGGAAGGGATTCAGGTTTGGTATAAGCATTGAGATATCACATCTCATGCTATAGGAAGGGTCTCAGGATTGGAATGGGAAGGAGTTGGATATCACATCTCATGCTATAGGAAGGGTCTCAGGTTTGGTATAAGCATTGAGATATCACATCTCATGCTATAGGAAGGGTCTCAGGATTGGAATGGGAAGGAGTTGTATATGACATCTCATGCCATAGGAAGGGTCTCGGGTTTGGTATAAGCATTGAGATATCACATCTCTGCTATCGGAAGGGTCTCAGGATTGGAATGGGAAGGAGTTTGATATCACATCTCATGCCATGTATGGGTCTTAGGTTTTGTAGAAGCATTGGGATATCACATCTCATGCTATCGGAAGGGTATCAGGATTGGATTTGGAAGGAGTTGGATATCCCATCTCATGCTATAGGAAGGGTCTCAGGTTGGAATGGGAAGGAGTTGGATATCACATCTGATGTTATAGGAAGGGTCTCAGGATTGGAATGGGAAGGACTTGGATATCACATCTCATGCTATAGGAAGGCTCCCAGGTTTGGAAGGGGAAGGAGTTGGATATCACATTTCATGCTATCGGAAGTATCTCAGGTTTGGTATTAGAGGCATTGAGATATCACATCTCATGCTATCATAAGGGTCTCAGGATTGGAATGGGAAGGAGCTGGATATCACATCTCATGCTATAGGAAGGGTCTCAGGTTTGGAACGGGAAGGAGTTGGATATCACATCTCATGCTATCGGAAGTGTCTCAGGATTGGAATGGGAAGGAGTTTGATATCACATCTCATGCCATGAATGGGTCTCAGGTTTTGTAGAAGCATTGGGATATCACATCTCATGCTATCGGAAGGGTATCAGGATTGGATTTGGAAGGAGTTGGATATCCCATCTCATGCTATAGGAAGGGTCTCAGGTTGGAATGGGAAGGAGTTGGATATCACATCTGATGTTATAGGAAGGGTCTCAGGATTGGAATGGGAAGGACTTGGATATCACATCTCATGCTATAGGAAGGCTCTCAGGTTTTGAAGGGGAAGGAGTTGGATATCACATCTCATGTTATAGGACGGGTCTCAGGTTTGGTATTAGAAGCATTGAGATATCAAGTCTCATGGTATAGGAAGGGTCTCAGAATTGGAATGGGAAGGAGTTGGATATCATATCTCAAGCTATAGGAAGGGTCTCAGGATTGGAATGGGAAGGAGTTTGATATCACATCTCATGCCATAGTATGGGTCTCAGGTTTGGTAGAAGCATTGGGATATCACATCTCATGCTATCGGAAGGGTATCAGGATTGGATTTGGAAGGAGTTGGATATCCCATCTCATGCTATAGGAAGGGTCTCAGGTTGGAATGGGAAGGAGTTGGATATCACATCTCATGTTATAGGAAGGGTCTCAGGATTGGAATGGGAAGGAGTTGGATATCCCCTCTCATGTTATAGGACGGGTCTCTGGTTTGGTATAAGCATTGAGATATCACATCTCATGCTATAGGAAGGGTCTCAGGATTGGAATGGGAAGGATTTGGATATCACATCTCATGCTATAGGAAGGGTCTCAGGTTTGGTATACGCATGGAGATATCACTTCTCATGCTATAGGAAGGGTCTCAGGATTGGAATGGGAAGGAGTTGGATATCACATCTCATGCTATAGGAAGGGTCTCGGGTTTGGTATAAGCATGGAGATATCACTTCTCATGCTATAGGAAGGGTCTCAGGATTGGAATGGGAAGGAGTTGGATATCACATCTCATGTTATAGGAAGGATCTCAGGTTTGGTATTAGAAGCATTGAGACATCACATCTCATGCTATGGGAAGGGTCTCAGGATTAGAATGGGAAGGACTTGGATATCCCATCTCATGTTATAGGAAGGGTCTCAGGTTTGGTATTAGAAGCATTGAGATATCACATCTCATGCTATAGGAAGGGTCTCAGGATTGGAATGGGAAGGACTTGGATGTCAGATCTCATGCTATAGGGAGGGTCTCAAGTTTGATATTAGAAGCATTGAGATAACAAATCTCATGATATCGGAAGGGTGTCAGGATTGGAATGGGAAGGAGTTGGATATCACATCTCATGATAAAGGAAGGGTCTAAGGTTTGGAAGGGGAAGGATTTGGATATCACATCTCATGTTATAGGACGGGTCTCAGGTTTGGTATTAGAAGCATTGAGATATCAAGTCTCATGGTATAGGAAGGGTCTCAGAATTGGAATGGGAAGGAGTTGGATATCACATCTCAAGCTATAGGAAGGGTCTCAGGATTGGAATGGGAAGGAGTTTGATATCACATCTCATGCCATAGTATGGGTCTCAGGTTTGGTAGAAGCATTGGGATATCACATCGGATGCTATCGGAAGGGTATCAGGATTGGATTTGGAAGGAGTTGGATATCCCATCTCATGCTATAGGAAGGGTCTCAGGTTGGAATGGGAAGGAGTTGGATATCACATCTCATGTTATAGGAAGGGTCTCAGGATTGGAATGGGAAGGACTTGGATATCATATCTCATGCTATAGGAAGGCTCTCAGGTTTGGAAGGGGAAGGAGTTGGATATCACATTTCATGTTAGAGGAAGGATCTCAGGTTTGGTATTAGAGGCATTGAGATATCACATCTCATGCTATAGGAAGGTTCTCAGGATTGGAATGGGAAGGAGTTGGATATCACATCTCAAGCTATAGGAAGGGTCTCAGGTTTGGTATAAGAATTGAGATATCACATCTCATGCTATAGGAAGGGTCTAAGGATTGGAATGGGAAGGAGTTGGATATCACATCTCATGTTATAGGAAAGATATCAGGTTTGGTATTAGAAGCATTGAGACATCACATCTCATGTTATAGGAAGGGTCTCAGGATTGGAATGGGAAGAAGTTGGATATCACATCTCATGCTATAGGAAGGGTCTCAGGTTTGGTATAAGCATTGAGATATCACATCTCATGCTATAGGAAGGGTCTCAGGATTGGAATGGGAAGGAGTTGTATATAACATCTCATGCCATAGGAAGGGCCTCAGGTTTGGTATAAGCATTGAGATATCACATCTCATGCTATAGGAAGTGTCTCAGGATTGGAATTGAAAGGAGTTGGATATCCCATCTCATGTTATAGGACGGGTCTCAGGTTTGTTATTAGAATCATTGAGATATCATATTGCATGCTGTAGGACTGGTCTAAGGATTGGAATGGTAAGGACTTGGATATCACATCTCATGCTATAGGTAGGCTCTCAGGTTTGGAAAGGGAAGGAGTTGGATATCACATTTCATGTTAGAGGAAGGATCTCAGGTTTGGTATTAGAGGCATTGAGATATCACATCTCATGCTATAGGAAGGGTCTCAGGATTGGAATGGGAAGGAGTTGGATATCACATCTCATGCTATAGGAAGGATCTCAGGTTTGGTATTAGAAGCATTGAGACATCACATCTCATGCTATGGGAAGGGTCTCAGGATTGGAATGGGAAGGAGTTGGATATCACATCTCATGCTATAGGAAGGGTCTCAGGTTTGGTATAAGCATTAAGATATCACATCTCATACTATAGGAAGGGTCTCAGGATTGGAATGGGAAGGAGTTGTATGTGACATCTTATGCCATAGTAAGGGTCTCAGGTTTGGTATAAGCATTGAGATATCACATCTCTGCTATCGGAAGGGTCTCAGGATTGGAATGGGAAGGAGTTGGATATCCCATCTCATGTTATAGGAAGAGTCACAGGTTTGGTATTAGAAGCATTGAGATATCACATCTCATGCTATAGGAAGTGTCTCAGGATTGGAATGGGAAGGAGTTTGATATCACATCTCATGCCATGTATGGGTCTCAGGTTTTGTAGAAGCATTGGGATATCACATCTCATGCTATCGGAAGGGTATCAGGATTGGATTTGGAAGGAGTTGAATATCCCATCTCATGCTATAGGAAGGGTCTCAGGTTGGAATGGGAAGGAGTTGGATATCACATCTGATGTTATAGGAAGGGTCTCAGGATTGGAATGGGAAGGACTTGGATATCACATCTCATGCTATAGGAAGGCTCTCAGGTTTGGAAGGGGAAGGAGTTGGATATCACATTTCATGTTAGAGGTAGGATCTCAGGTTTGGTAAAAAGGCATTGAGATAACACATCTCATGCTATCGGAAGGGTCTCAGGATTGGAATGGGAAGGAGTTTGATATCACATCTCATGCTATAGGAAAGGTCTCAGGTTTGGAACTGGAAGGAGTTGGATATCCCATCTCATGTTATAGGACGGGTCTCAGGTTTGGTATTAGAAGCATTGAGATATCACATCGCATGCTGTAGGAAGGGTCTCAGGATTGGAATGGGAAGGAGTTGGATATTACATTCTTGCTATAGGAAGGGTCTCATGTTTGGAATGGGAAGGAGTTGGATATCACATATGCTATAGGAAGGGTCTCAGGTTTGGAACGGGAAAGAATTGGATATCACATCTCATGCTATAGGAAGGGTCTCAGGTTTGGTATAAGCATTGAGATATCACATCTCTGCTATCGGAAGTGTCTCAGGATTGGAATGGGAAGGAGTTGGATATCCCATCTCATGTTATAGGACGGGTCTCAGGTTTGTTATTAGAATCATTGAGATATCATATTGCATGCTGTAGGAAGGGTCTAAGGATTGGAATGGGAAGGACTTGGATATCACATCTCATGCTATAGGTAGGCTCTCAGGTTTGGAAAGGGAAGGAGTCGGATATCACATTTCATGTTAGAGGAAGGATCTCAGGTTTGGTATTAGAGGCATTGAGATATCACATCTCATGCTATAGGAAGTGTCTCAGGATTGGAATGGGAAGGAGTTGGATATCACATCTCATGCTATAGGAAGGGATTCAGGTTTGGTATAAGCATTGAGATATCACATCTCATGCTATAGGAAGGGTCTCAGGATTGGAATGGGAAGGAGTTGGATATCACATCTCATGCTATAGGAAGGGTCTCAGGTTTGGTATAAGCATTGAGATATCACATCTCATGCTATAGGAAGGGTCTCAGGATTGGAATGGGAAGGAGTTGTATATGACATCTCATGCCATAGGAAGGGTTTCGGGTTTGGTATAAGCATTGAGATATCACATCTCTGCTATCGGAAGGGTCTCAGGATTGGAATGGGAAGGAGTTTGATATCACATCTCATGCCATGTATGGGTCTCAGGTTTTGTAGAAGCATTGGGATATCACATCTCATGCTATCGGAAGGGTATCAGGATTGGATTTGGAAGGAGTTGGATATCCCATCTCATGCTATAGGAAGGGTCTCAGGTTGGAATGGGAAGGAGTTGGATATCACATCTGATGTTATAGGAAGGGTCTCAGGATTGGAATGGGAAGGACTTGGATATCACATCTCATGCTATAGGAAGGCTCCCAGGTTTGGAAGGGGAAGGAGTTGGATATCACATTTCATGTTAGAGGTAGGATATCAGGTTTGGTAAAGAGGCATTGAGATATCACATCTCGTGCTATAGGAAGGGTCTCACAATTGGAATGGGAAGGAGTTGGATATCACATCTCATGTTATAGGAAAGATCTCAGGTTTGGTATTAGAAGCATTGAGACAACACATCTCATGTTATAGGAAGGGTCTCAGGATTGGAATGGGAAGAAGTTGGATATCACATCTCATGCAATAGGAAGGTTCTCAGGTTTGGTATAAGCATTGAGATATCACATCTCATGCTATAAGAAGGGTCTCAGGATTGGAATGGGAAGGAGTTGTATATGACATCTCATGCCATAGGAAGGGTCTCAGGTTTGGTATAAGCATTGAGATATCACATCTCATGCTATAGGAAGGGTCTCAGGATTGGAATGGGAAGGACTTGGATATCACATCTCATGCTATAGGCAGGGTCTCAGGTTTGGAAAGGGAAGGAGTTGGATATCACATTTCATGTTAGAGGTAGGATCTCAGGTTTGGTATTAGAGGCATTGAGATATCACATCTCATGCTATCAGAAGGGTCTCAGGATTGGAATGGGAAGGAGTTGGATATCACATCTCATGCTAAAGGGAGGGTCTCAGGTTTGGAAGGGGAAGGATTAGGATATCACATCTCATGTTATAGGAAGGATCTCAGGTTTGGTATTAGAAGCATTGAGATATCACATCTCATGCTATCGGAAGTATCTCAGGTTTGGTATTAGAGGCATTGAGATATCACATCTCATGCTATCATAAGGGTCTCAGGATTGGAATGGGAAGGAGCTGGATATCACATCTCATGCTATAGGAAGGGTCTCAGGTTTGGAACGGGAAGGAGTTGGATATCACATCTCATGTTATAGGAAGAGTCTCAGGTTTGGAATAAACATTGAGATATCACATCTCTGCAATCGGAAGTGTCTCAGGATTGGAATGGGAAGGAGTTTGATATCACATCTCATGCCATGTATGGGTCTCACGTTTTGTAGAAGCATTGGGATATCACATCTCATGCTATCGGAAGGGTATCAGGATTGGATTTGGAAGGAGTTGGATATCCCATCTCATGCTATAGGAAGGGTCTCAGGTTGGAATGGGAAGGAGTTGGATATCACATCTGATGTTATAGGAAGGGTCTCAGGATTGGAATGGGAAGGACTTGGATATCACATCTCATGCTATAGGAAGGCTCCCAGGTTTGGAAGGGGAAGGAGTTGGATATCACATATCATGTTAGAGGTAGGATATCAGGTTTGGTAAAGAGGCATTGAGATATCACATCTCGTGCTATAGGAAGGGTCTCACAATTGGAATGGGAAGGAGTTGGATATCACATCTCATGTTATAGGAAAGATCTCAGGTTTGGTATTAGAAGCATTGAGACATCACATCTCATGTTATAGGAAGGGTCTCAGGATTGGAATGGGAAGAAGTTGGATATCACATCTCATGCAATAGGAAGGTTCTCAGTATTGGTATAAGCATTGAGATATCACATCTCATGCTATAAGAAGGGTCTCAGGATTGGAATGGGAAGGAGTTGTATATGACATCTCATGCCATAGGAAGGGTCTCAGGTTTGGTATAAGCATTGAGATATCACATCTCATGCTATAGGAAGGGTCTCAGGATTGGAATGGGAAGGACTTGGATATCACATCTCATGCTATAGGCAGGGTCTCAGGTTTGGAAAGGGAAGGAGTTGGATATCACATTTCATGTTAGAGGTAGGATCTCAGGTTTGGTATTAGAGGCATTGAGATATCACATCTCATGCTATCAGAAGGGTCTCAGGATTGGAATGGGAAGGAGTTGGATATCACATCTCATGCTAAAGGGAGGGTCTCAGGTTTGGAAGGGGAAGGATTAGGATATCACATCTCATGTTATAGGAAGGATCTCAGGTTTGGTATTAGAAGCATTGAGATATCACATCTCATGCTATCGGAAGTATCTCAGGTTTGGTATTAGAGGCATTGAGATATCACATCTCATGCTATCATAAGGGTCTCAGGATTGGAATGGGAAGGAGCTGGATATCACATCTCATGCTATAGGAAGGGTCTCAGGTTTGGAACGGGAAGGAGTTGGATATCACATCTCATGTTATAGGAAGAGTCTCAGGTTTGGAATAAACATTGAGATATCACATCTCTGCAATCGGAAGTGTCTCAGGATTGGGATGGGAAGGAGTTGGATATCACATCTCATGCTATAGGAAGGGTCTCAGGTTTGGAACGGGAAGGAGTTGGATATCCCATCTCATGTTATAGGACGGGTCTCAGGTTTGGTATTAGAAGCATTGAGATATCACATCGCATGCTGTAGGAAGGGTCTCAGGATTGGAATGGGAAGGAGTTGGATATTACATTCTTGCTATAGGAAGGATCTCATGTTTGGAATGGGAAGGAGTTGGATATCACATATGCTATAGGAAGGGTCTCAGGTTTGGAACGGGAAGGAGTTGGATATCAAATCTCATGCTATAGGAAGGGTCTCAGGTTTAGTATAAGCATTGAGATATCACATCTCTGCTATTGGAAGTGTCTCAGGATTGGAATGGGAAGGAGTTGGATATCCCATCTCATGTTATAGGACGGGTCTCTGGTTTGGTATAAGCATTGAGATATCACATCTCATGCTATAGGAAGGGTCTCAGGATTGGAATGGGAAGGATTTGGATATCACATCTCATGCTATAGGAAGGGTCTCAGGTTTGGTATACGCATGGAGATATCACTTCTCATGCTATAGGAAGGGTCTCAGGATTGGAATGGGAAGGAGTTGGATATCACATCTCATGCTATAGGAAGGGTCTCGGGTTTGGTATAAGCATGGAGATATCACTTCTCATGCTATAGGAAGGGTCTCAGGATTGGAATGGGAAGGAGTTGGATATCACATCTCATGTTATAGGAAGGATCTCAGGTTTGGTATTAGAAGCATTGAGACATCACATCTCATGCTATGGGAAGGGTCTCAGGATTAGAATGGGAAGGACTTGGATATCCCATCTCATGTTATAGGAAGGGTCTCAGGTTTGGTATTAGAAGCATTGAGATATCACATCTCATGCTATAGGAAGGGTCTCAGGATTGGAATGGGAAGGACTTGGATGTCAGATCTCATGCTATAGGGAGGGTCTCAAGTTTGATATTAGAAGCATTGAGATAACAAATCTCATGATATCGGAAGGGTGTCAGGATTGGAATGGGAAGGAGTTGGATATCACATCTCATGATAAAGGAAGGGTCTAAGGTTTGGAAGGGGAAGGAGTTTGATATCACATCTCATGCCATAGTATGGGTCTCAGGTTTGGTAGAAGCATTGGGATATCACATCTCATGCTATCGGAAGGGTATCATGATTGGATTTGGAAGGAGTTGGATATCCCATCTCATGCTATAGGAAGGGTCTCAGGTTGGAATGGGAAGGAGTTGGATATCACATCTCATGTTATAGGAAGGGTCTCAGGATTGGAATGGGAAGGACTTGGATATCATATCTCATGCTATAGGAAGGCTCTCAGGTTTGGAAGGGGAAGGAGTTGGATATCACATTTCATGTTAGAGGAAGGATCTCAGGTTTGGTATTAGAGGCATTGAGATATCACATCTCATGCTATAGGAAGGTTCTCAGGATTGGAATGGGAAGGAGTTGGATATCACATCTCAAGCTATAGGAAGGGTCTCAGGTTTGGTATAAGCATTGAGATATCACATCTCATGCTATAGGAAGGGTCTCAGGATTGGAATGGGAAGGAGTTGGATATCACATCTCATGTTATAGGAAAGATATCAGGTTTGGTATTAGAAGCATTGAGACATCACATCTCATGTTATAGGAAGGGTCTCAGGATTGGAATGGGAAGAAGTTGGATATCACATCTCATGCTATAGGAAGGGTCTCAGGTTTGGTATAAGCATTGAGATATCACATCTCATGCTATAGGAAGGGTCTCAGGATTGGAATGGGAAGGAGTTGTATATGACATCTCATGCCATAGGAAGGGTCTCAGGTTTGGTATAAGCATTGAGATATCACATCTCATGCTATAGGAAGTGTCTCAGGATTGGAATTGAAAGGAGTTGGATATCCCATCTCATGTTATAGGACGGGTCTCAGGTTTGTTATTAGAATCATTGAGATATCATATTGCATGCTGTAGGAAGGGTCTAAGGATTGGAATGGGAAGGACTTGGATATCACATCTCATGCTATAGGTAGGCTCTCAGGTTTGGAAAGGGAAGGAGTTGGATATCACATTTCATGTTAGAGGAAGGATCTCAGGTTTGGTATTAGAGGCATTGAGATATCACATCTCATGCTATAGGAAGGGTCTCAGGATTGGAATGGGAAGGAGTTGGATATCACATCTCATGCTATAGGAAGGATCTCAGGTTTGGTATTAGAAGCATTGAGACATCACATCTCATGCTATGGGAAGGGTCTCAGGATTGGAATGGGAAGGAGTTGGATATCACATCTCATGCTATAGGAAGGGTCTCAGGTTTGGTATAAGCATTAAGATATCACATCTCATACTATAGGAAGGGTCTCAGGATTGGAATGGGAAGGAGTTGTATGTGACATCTTATGCCATAGGAAGGGTCTCAGGTTTGGTATAAGCATTGAGATATCACATCTCTGCTATCGGAAGGGTCTCAGGATTGGAATGGGAAGGAGTTGGATATCCCATCTCATGTTATAGGAAGAGTCACAGGTTTGGTATTAGAAGCATTGAGATATCACATCTCATGCTATAGGAAGTGTCTCAGGATTGGAATGGGAAGGAGTTTGATATCACATCTCATGCCATGTATGGGTCTCAGGTTTTGTAGAAGCATTGGGATATCACATCTCATGCTATCGGAAGGGTATCAGGATTGGATTTGGAAGGAGTTGAATATCCCATCTCATGCTATAGGAAGGGTCTCAGGTTGGAATGGGAAGGAGTTGGATATCACATCTGATGTTATAGGAAGGGTCTCAGGATTGGAATGGGAAGGACTTGGATATCACATCTCATGCTATAGGAAGGCTCTCAGGTTTGGAAGGGGAAGGAGTTGGATATCACATTTCATGTTATAGGAAAGATCGCAGGTTTGGTATTAGAAGCATTGAGACATCACATCTCATGTTATAGGAAGGGTCTCAGGATTGGAATGGGAAGGACTTGGATATCACATCTCATGCTATAGGAAGGCTCTCAGGTTTGGAAGGGGAAGGAGTTGGATATCACATTTCATATTAGAGGTAGGATCTCAGGTTTGGTAAAAAGGCATTGAGATAACACATCTCATGCTATCGGAAGGGTCTCAGGATTGGAATGGGAAGGAGTTTGATATCACATCTCATGCTATAGGAAAGGTCTCAGGTTTGGAACTGGAAGGAGTTGGATATCCCATCTCATGTTATAGGACGGGTCTCAGGTTTGGTATTAGAAGCATTGAGATATCACATCGCATGCTGTAGGAAGGGTCTCAGGATTGGAATGGGAAGGAGTTGGATATTACATTCTTGCTATAGGAAGGGTCTCATGTTTGGAATGGGAAGGAGTTGGATATCACATATGCTAAAGGAAGGTTCTCAGGTTTGGAACGGGAAAGAATTGGATATCACATCTCATGCTATAGGAAGGGTCTCAGGTTTGGTATAAGCATTGAGATATCACATCTCTGCTATCGGAAGTGTCTCAGGATTGGAATGGGAAGGAGTTGGATATCCCATCTCATGTTATAGGACGGGTCTCAGGTTTGTTATTAGAATCATTGAGATATCATATTGCATGCTGTAGGAAGGGTCTAAGGATTGGAATGGGAAGGACTTGGATATCACATCTCATGCTATAGGTAGGCTCTCAGGTTTGGAAAGGGAAGGAGTCGGATATCACATTTCATGTTAGAGGAAGGATCTCAGGTTTGGTATTAGAGGCATTGAGATATCACATCTCATGCTATAGGAAGTGTCTCAGGATTGGAATGGGAAGGAGTTGGATATCACATCTCATGCTATAGGAAGGGATTCAGGTTTGGTATAAGCATTGAGATATCACATCTCATGCTATAGGAAGGGTCTCAGGATTGGAATGGGAAGGAGTTGGATATCACATCTCATGCTATAGGAAGGGTCTCAGGTTTGGTATAAGCATTGAGATATCACATCTCATGCTATAGGAAGGGTCTCAGGATTGGAATGGGAAGGAGTTGTATATGACATCTCATGCCATAGGAAGGGTCTCGGGTTTGGTATAAGCATTGAGATATCACATCTCTGCTATCGGAAGGGTCTCAGGATTGGAATGGGAAGGAGTTTGATATCACATCTCATGCCATGTATGGGTCTCAGGTTTTGTAGAAGCATTGGGATATCACATCTCATGCTATCGGAAGGGTATCAGGATTGGATTTGGAAGGAGTTGGATATCCCATCTCATGCTATAGGAAGGGTCTCAGGTTGGAATGGGAAGGAGTTGGATATCACATCTGATGTTATAGGAAGGGTCTCAGTATTGGAATGGGAAGGACTTGGATATCACATCTCATGCTATAGGAAGGCTCCCAGGTTTGGAAGGGGAAGGAGTTGGATATCACATTTCATGTTAGAGGTAGGATATCAGGTTTGGTAAAGAGGCATTGAGATATCACATCTCGTGCTATAGGAAGGGTCTCACAATTGGAATGGGAAGGAGTTGGATATCACATCTCATGTTATAGGAAAGATCTCAGGTTTGGTATTAGAAGCATTGAGACATCACATCTCATGTTATAGGAAGGGTCTCAGGATTGGAATGGGAAGAAGTTGGATATCACATCTCATGCAATAGGAAGGTTCTCAGGTTTGGTATAAGCATTGAGATATCACATCTCATGCTATAGGAAGGGTCTCAGGATTGGAATGGGAAGGAGTTGTATATGACATCTCATGCCATAGGAAGGGTCTCAGGTTTGCTATAAGCATTGAGATATCACATCTCATGCTATAGGAAGGGTCTCAGGATTGGAATGGGAAGGACTTGGATATCACATCTCATGCTATAGGCAGGGTCTCAGGTTTGGAAAGGGAAGGAGTTGGATATCACATTTCATGTTAGATGTAGGATCTCAGGTTTGGTATTAGAGGCATTGAGATATCACATCTCATGCTATCAGAAGGGTCTCAGGATTGGAATGGGAAGGAGTTGGATATCACATCTCATGCTAAAGGGAGGGTCTCAGGTTTGGAAGGGGAAGGATTAGGATATCACATCTCATGTTATAGGAAGGATCTCAGGTTTGGTATTAGAAGCATTGAGATATCACATCTCATGCTATCGGAAGTATCTCAGGTTTGGTATTAGAGGCATTGAGATATCACATCTCATGCTATCATAAGGGTCTCAGGATTGGAATGGGAAGGAGCTGGATATCACATCTCATGCTATAGGAAGGGTCTCAGGTTTGGAACGGGAAGGAGTTGGATATCACATCTCATGTTATAGGAAGAGTCTCAGGTTTGGAATAAACATTGAGATATCACATCTCTGCAATCGGAAGTGTCTCAGGATTGGGATGGGAAGGAGTTGGATATCACATCTCATGCTATAGGAAGGGTCTCAGGTTTGGAACGGAAAGGAGTTGGATATCCCATCTCATGTTATAGGACGGGTCTCAGGTTTGGTATTAGAAGCATTGAGATATCACATCGCATGCTGTAGGAAGGGTCTCAGGATTGGAATGGGAAGGAGTTGGATATTACATTCTTGCTATAGGAAGGGTCTCATGTTTGGAATGGGAAGGAGTTGGATATCACATATGCTATAGGAAGGGTCTCAGGTTTGGAACGGGAAGGAGTTGGATATCACATCTCATGCTATAGGAAGGGTCTCAGGTTTAGTATAAGCATTGAGATATCACATCTCTGCTATTGGAAGTGTCTCAGGATTGGAATGGGAAGGAGTTGGATATCCCATCTCATGTTATAGGATGGGTCTCAGGTTTGTTATTAGAATCAATGAGATATCATATTGCATGCTATGGGAAGGGTCTCAGGATTGGAATGGGAAGGAGTTGGATATCACATTTCATGTTAGAGGAAGGATCTCAGGTTTGGTGTTAGAGGCATTGAGATATCACATCTCATGCTATAGGAAGGGTCTCAGGATTGGAATGGGAAGGTGTTGGATATCACATCTCATGCTATAGGAAGGGTCTCAGGTTTGGTATAAGCATTGAGATATCACATCTCATGCTATAGGAAGGGTCTCAGGATTGGAATGGGAAGGAGTTGGATATCACATCTGATATTATAGGAAGGATCTCAGGTTTGGTATTAGAAGCATTGAGACATCACATCTCATGCTATGGGAAGGTCCTCAGGATTGGAATGGGAAGGAGTTGGATATCACATCTCATGCTATAGGAAGGGTCTCAGGTTTGGTATAAGCATTGAGATATCACATCTCATGCTATAGGAAGGGTCTCAGGATTGGAATGGGAAGGAGTTGTAGATGACATCTCATGCCATAGGAAGTGTCTCAGGTTTGGTATAAGCATTGAGATATCACATCTCTGCTATCGGAAGGGTCTCAGGATTGGAATGGGAAGGAGTTGGATATCCCATCTCATGTTATAAGAAGAGTCTCAGGTTTGGTATTAAAAGCATTGAGATATCACATCTCATGCTATAGGAAGTGTCTCAGGATTGGAATGGGAAGGAGTTTGATATCACATCTCATGCTATAGGAAAGGTCTCAGGTTTGGAACTGGAAGGAGTTGGATATCCCATCTCATGTTATAGGACGGGTCTCAGGTTTGGTATTAGAAGCATTGAGATATCACATTGCATGCTGTAGGAAGGGTCTCAGGATTGGAATGGGAAGGAGTTGGATATTACATTCTTGCTATAGGAAGGGTCTCATGTTTGGAATGGGAAGGAGTTGGATATCCCATATGCTATAGGAAGGGTCTCAGGTTTGGAACGGGAAAGAATTGGATATCACATCTCATGCTATAGGAAGGGTCTCAGGTTTGGTATAAGCATTGAGATATCACATCTCTGCTATCGGAAGTGTCTCAGGATTGGAATGGGAAGGAGTTGGATATCCCATCTCATGTTATAGGACGGGTCTCAGGTTTGTTATTAGAATCATTGAGATATCATATTGCATGCTGTAGGAAGGGTCTAAGGATTGGAATGGGAAGGACTTGGATATCACATCTCATGCTATAGGTAGGCTCTCAGGTTTGGAAAGGGAAGGAGTCGGATATCACATTTCATGTTAGAGGAAGGATCTCAGGTTTGGTATTAGAGGCATTGAGATATCACATCTCATGCTATAGGAAGTGTCTCAGGAGTGGAATGGGAAGGAGTTGGATATCACATCTCATGCTATAGGAAGGGATTCAGGTTTGGTATAAGCATTGAGATATCACATCTCATGCTATAGGAAGGGTCTCAGGATTGGAATGGGAAGGAGTTTGATATCACATCTCATGCTATAGGAAGGGTCTCAGGTTTGGTATAAGCATTGAGATATCACATCTCATGCTATAGGAAGGGTCTCAGGATTGGAATTGGAAGGAGTTGTATATGACATCTCATGCCATAGGAAGGGTCTCGGGTTTGGTATAAGCATTGAGATATCACATCTCTGCTATCGGAAGGGTCTCAGGATTGGAATGGGAAGGAGTTTGATATCACATCTCATGCCATGTATGGGTCTCAGGTTTTGTAGAAGCATTGGGATATCACATCTCATGCTATCGGAAGGGTATCAGGATTGGATTTGGAAGGAGTTGGATATACCATCTCATGCTATAGGAAGGGTCTCAGGTTGGAATGGGAAGGAGTTGGATATCACATCTGATGTTATAGGAAGGGTCTCAGGATTGGAATGGGAAGGACTTGGATATCACATCTCATGCTATAGGAAGGCCCCCAGGTTTGGAAGGGGAAGGAGTTGGATATCACATATCATGTTAGAGGTAGGATATCAGGTTTGGTAAAGAGGCATTGAGATATCACATCTCGTGCTATAGGAAGGGTCTCACAATTGGAATGGGAAGGAGTTGGATATCACATCTCATGTTATAGGAAAGATCTCAGGTTTGGTATTAGAAGCATTGAGACATCACATCTCATGTTATAGGAAGGGTCTCAGGATTGGAATGGGAAGAAGTTGGATATCACATCTCATGCAATAGGAAGGTTCTCAGGTTTGGTATAAGCATTGAGATATCACATCTCATGCTATAGGAAGGGGCTCAGGATTGGAATGGGAAGGAGTTGTATATGACATCTCATGCCATAGGAAGGGTCTCAGGTTTGGTATAAGCATTGAGATATCACATCTCATGCTATAGGAAGGGTCTCAGGATTGGAATGGGAAGGACTTGGATATCACATCTCATGCTATAGGCAGGGTCTCAGGTTTGGAAAGGGAAGGAGTTGGATATCACATTTCATGTTAGAGGTAGGATCTCAGGTTTGGTATTAGAGGCATTGAGATATCACATCTCATGCTATCAGAAGGGTCTCAGGATTGGAATGGGAAGGAGTTGGATATCACATCTCATGCTAAAGGGAGGGTCTCAGGTTTGGAAGGGGAAGGATTAGGATATCACATCTCATGTTATAGGAAGGATCTCAGGTTTGGTATTAGAAGCATTGAGATATCACATCTCATGCTATCGGAAGTATCTCAGGTTTGGTATTAGAGGCATTGAGATATCACATCTCATGCTATCATAAGGGTCTCAGGATTGGAATGGGAAGGAGCTGGATATCACATCTCATGCTATAGGAAGGGTCTCAGGTTTGGAACGGGAAGGAGTTGGATATCACATCTCATGTTATAGGAAGAGTCTCAGGTTTGGTATAAACATTGAGATATCACATCTCTGCAATCGGAAGTGTCTCGGGATTGGGATGGGAAGGAGTTGGATATCACATCTCATGCTATAGGAAGGGTCTCAGGTTTGGAACGGGAAGGAGTTGGATATCCCATCTCATGTTATAGGACGGGTCTCAGGTTTGGTATTAGAAGCATTGAGATATCACATCGCATGCTGTAGGAAGGGTCTCAGGATTGGAATGGGAAGGAGTTGGATATTACATTCTTGCTATAGGAAGGGTCTCATGTTTGGAATGGGAAGGAGTTGGATATCACATATGCTATAGGAAGGGTCTCAGGTTTGGAACGGGAAGGAGTTGGATATCACATCTCATGCTATAGGAAGGATCTCAGGTTTAGTTTAAGCATTGAGATATCACATCTCTGCTATTGGAAGTGTCTCAGGATTGGAATGGGAAGGAGTTGGATATCCCATCTCATGTTATAGGACGGGTCTCAGGTTTGTTATTAGAATCATTGAGATATCATATTGCATGCTATGGGAAGGGTCTCAGGATTGGAATGGGAAGGAGTTGGATATCACATTTCATGTTAGAGGAAGGATCTCAGGTTTGGTGTTAGAGGCATTGAGATATCACATCTCATGCTATAGGAAGGGTCTCAGGATTGGAATGGGAAGGAGTTGGATATCACATCTCATGCTATAGGAAGGGTCTCAGGTTTGGTATAAGCATTGAGATATCACATCTCATGCTATAGGAAGGGTCTCAGGATTGGAATGGGAAGGAGTTGGATATCACATCTGATGTTATAGGAAGGATCTCAGGTTTGGTATTAGAAGCATTGAGACATCACATCTCATGCTATGGGAAGGGCCTCAGGATTGGAATGGGAAGGAGTTGGATATCACATCTCATGCTATAGGAAGGGTCTCAGGTTTGGTATAAGCATTGAGATATCACATCTCATGCTATAGGAAGGGTCTCAGGATTGGAATGGGAAGGAGTTGTATATGACATCTCATGCCATAGGAAGGGTCTCAGGTTTGGTATAAGCATTGAGATATCACATCTCTGCTATCGGAAGGGTCTCAGGATTGGAATGGGAAGGCTTTGGATATCCCATCTCATGTTATAGGAAGAGTCTCAGGTTTGGTATTAGAAGCATTGAGATATCACATCTCATGCTATAGGAAGTGTCTCAGGATTGGAATGGGAAGGAGTTTGATATCACATCTCATGCCATGAATGGGTCTCAGGTTTTGTAGAAGCATTGGGATATCACATCTCATGCTATCGGAAGGGTATCAGGATTGGATTTGGAAGGAGTTGGATATCCCATCTCATGCTATAGGAAGGGTCTCAGGTTGGAATGGGAAGGAGTTGGATATCATATCTGATGTTATAGGAAGGGTCTCAGGATTGGAATGGGAAGGACTTGGATATCACATCTCATGCTATAGGAAGGCTCTCAGGTTTTGAAGGGGAAGGAGTTGGATATCACATTTCATGTTAGAGGTAGGATCTCAGGTTTGGTATTAGAGGCATTGAGATATCACATCTCATGCTAAAGGGAGGGTCTCAGGTTTGGAAAGGGAAGGATTTGGATATCACATCTCATGTTATAGGAAGGATCTCAGGTTTGGTATTAGAAGCATTGAGATATCACATCTCATGCTATCGGAAGGATCTCAGGTTTGGTATTAGAGGCATTGAGATATAACATCTCATGCTATTAGAAGGGTCTCAGGATTGGAATGGGAAGGAGTCGGATATCACATCTCATGCTAAAGGGAGGGTCTCAGGTTTGGAAGTGGAAGGATTTGGATATCACATCTCATGTTATAGGAAGGATCTCAGGTTTGGTATTAGAAGCATTGAGATATCACATCTCATGCTATAGGAAGGGTCTCAAGATTGGAATGGGAAGGAGTTTGATATCACATCTCATGCCATAGTATGGGTCTCAGGTTTGGTAGAAGCATTGGGATATCACATCTCATGCTATCGGAAGGGTATCAGGATTGGATTTGGAAGGAGTTGGATATACCATCTCATGCTATAGTAAGGGTCTCAGGTTAGAATGGGTAGGAGTTGGATATCACATCTCATGTTATAGGAAGGGTCTCAGGATTGGAATGGGAAGGACTTGGATATCATATCTCATGCTATGGGAAGGCTCTCAGGTTTGATAGGGGAAGGAGTTGGATATCACATTTCATGTTAGAGGAAGGATCTCAGGTTTGGTATTAGAGGCATTGAGATATCACATCTCATGCTATAGGAAGGGTCTCAGGATTGGAATGGGAAGGAGTTGGATATCACATCTCAAGCTATAGGAAGGGTCTCAGGTTTGGTATAAGCATTGCGATATCACATCTCAAGCTATAGGAAGGGTCTCAGGATTGGAATGGGAAGGAGTTGGATATCACATCTCATGTTATAGGAAAGATCTCAGGTTTGGTATTAGAAGCATTGAGACATTACATCTCATGTTATAGGAAGGGTCTCAGGATTGGAATGGGAAGAAGTTGGATGTCACATCTCATGCTATAGGAAGGGTCTCAGGTTTGGTACAAGCATTGAGATATCACATCTCATGCTATAGGAAGGGTTTTAGGATTGGAATGGGAAGGAGTCGGATATCACATCTCATGCTAAAGGGAGGGTCTCAGGTTTGGAAGTGGAAGTATTTGGATATCACATCTCATGTTATAGGAAGGATCTCAGGCTTGGTATTAGAAGCATTGAGATATCACATCTCATGCTATAGGAAGGGTCTCAGGATTGGAATGGGAAGGAGTTGGATATCACATCTCAAGCTATAGGAAGGGTCTCAGGATTGGAATGGGAAGGAGTTGGATATCACATCTCATGCTATAGGAAGGGTCTCAGGTTTGGTATTAGCATTGAGATATCCCATCTCATGCTATAGGAAGGGTCTCAGGTTTGGAATCGGAAGGAGTTGTATATGACATCTCATGCCATAGGAAGGGTCTCAGGTTTGGTATAAGCATTGAGATATCACATCTCTGCTATCGGAAGGGTCTCAGGATTGGAATGGGAAGGAGTTGGATATCCCATCTCGTTATAGGAAGGGTCTCAGGTTTGGTATTAGAAGCATTGAGATATCACATCTCATGGTATAGGACGGGTCTCAGAATTGGAATGGGAAGGAGTTGGATATCACATCTCAAGCTATAGGAAGGGTCTCAGGATTGGAATGGTAAGGAGTTTGTTATCACATCTCATGCCATGTATGGTCCTCAGGTTTTGTAGAAGCATTGGGATATCACATCTCATGCTATCGGAAGGGTATCATGATTGGATTTGGAAGGAGTTGGATATCCCATCTCATGCTATAGGAAGGGTCTCAGTTTGGAATGGGAAGGAGTTGGATATCACATCTCATGTTATAGGAAGGGTCTCAGGATTGGAATGGGAAGGACTTGGATATCACATCTCATGCTATAGGAAGGCTCTCAGGTTTGGAAGGGGAAGGAGTTGGATATCACATTTCATGTTAGAGGTAGGATCTCAGGTTTGGTATTAGAGGCATTGAGATATCACATCTCATGCTATCAGAAGGATCTCAGGATCGGAATGTGAAGGAGTTGGATATCACATCTCATGCTAAAGGGAGGGTCTCAGGTTTGGAAGGGGAAGGATTTGGATATCACATCTCATGTTAGAGGAAGGATCTCAGGTTTGGTGTTAGAGGCATTGAGATATCACATCTCATGCTATAGGAAGGGTCTCAGGATTGGAATGGGAAGGAGTTGGATATCACATCTCATGCTATAGGAAGGGTCTCAGGTTTGGTATAAGCATTGAGATATCACATCTCATGCTATAGGAAGGGTCTCAGGATTGGAATGGGAAGGAGTTGGATATCACATCTGATGTTATAGGAAGGATCTCAGGTTTGGTATTAGAAGCATTGAGATATCATATTGCATGCTATGGGAAGGGTCTCAGGATTGGAATGGGAAGGAGTTGGATATCACATTTCATGTTAGAGGAAGGATCTCAGGTTTGGTGTTAGAGGCATTGAGATATCACATCTCATGCTATAGGAAGGGTCTCAGGATTGGAATGGGAAGGAGTTGGATATCACATCTCATGCTATAGGAAGGGTCTCAGGTTTGGTATAAGCATTGAGATATCACATCTCATGCTATAGGAAGGGTCTCAGGATTGGAATGGGAAGGAGTTGGATATCACATCTGATGTTATAGGAAGGATCTCAGGTTTGGTATTAGAAGCATTGAGACATCACATCTCATGCTATGGGAAGGGCCTCAGGATTGGAATGGGAAGGAGTTGGATATCACATCTCATGCTATAGGAAGGGTCTCAGGTTTGGTATAAGCATTGAGATATCACATCTCATGCTATAGGAAGGGTCTCAGGATTGGAATGGGAAGGAGTTGTATATGACATCTCATGCCATAGGAAGGGTCTCAGGTTTGGTATAAGCATTGAGATATCACATCTCTGCTATCGGAAGGGTCTCAGGATTGGAATGGGAAGGCTTTGGATATCCCATCTCATGTTATAGGAAGAGTCTCAGGTTTGGTATTAGAAGCATTGAGATATCACATCTCATGCTATAGGAAGTGTCTCAGGATTGGAATGGGAAGGAGTTTGATATCACATCTCATGCCATGAATGGGTCTCAGGTTTTGTAGAAGCATTGGGATATCACATCTCATGCTATCGGAAGGGTATCAGGATTGGATTTGGAAGGAGTTGGATATCCCATCTCATGCTATAGGAAGGGTCTCAGGTTGGAATGGGAAGGAGTTGGATATCATATCTGATGTTATAGGAAGGGTCTCAGGATTGGAATGGGAAGGACTTGGATATCACATCTCATGCTATAGGAAGGCTCTCAGGTTTTGAAGGGGAAGGAGTTGGATATCACATTTCATGTTAGAGGTAGGATCTCAGGTTTGGTATTAGAGGCATTGAGATATCACATCTCATGCTAAAGGGAGGGTCTCAGGTTTGGAAAGGGAAGGATTTGGATATCACATCTCATGTTATAGGAAGGATCTCAGGTTTGGTATTAGAAGCATTGAGATATCACATCTCATGCTATCGGAAGGATCTCAGGTTTGGTATTAGAGGCATTGAGATATAACATCTCATGCTATTAGAAGGGTCTCAGGATTGGAATGGGAAGGAGTCGGATATCACATCTCATGCTAAAGGGAGGGTCTCAGGTTTGGAAGTGGAAGGATTTGGATATCACATCTCATGTTATAGGAAGGATCTCAGGTTTGGTATTAGAAGCATTGAGATATCACATCTCATGCTATAGGAAGGGTCTCAAGATTGGAATGGGAAGGAGTTTGATATCACATCTCATGCCATAGTATGGGTCTCAGGTTTGGTAGAAGCATTGGGATATCACATCTCATGCTATCGGAAGGGTATCAGGATTGGATTTGGAAGGAGTTGGATATACCATCTCATGCTATAGTAAGGGTCTCAGGTTAGAATGGGTAGGAGTTGGATATCACATCTCATGTTATAGGAAGGGTCTCAGGATTGGAATGGGAAGGACTTGGATATCATATCTCATGCTATGGGAAGGCTCTCAGGTTTGATAGGGGAAGGAGTTGGATATCACATTTCATGTTAGAGGAAGGATCTCAGGTTTGGTATTAGAGGCATTGAGATATCACATCTCATGCTATAGGAAGGGTCTCAGGATTGGAATGGGAAGGAGTTGGATATCACATCTCAAGCTATAGGAAGGGTCTCAGGTTTGGTATAAGCATTGCTATATCACATCTCAAGCTATAGGAAGGGTCTCAGGATTGGAATGGGAAGGAGTTGGATATCACATCTCATGTTATAGGAAAGATCTCAGGTTTGGTATTAGAAGCATTGAGACATTACATCTCATGTTATAGGAAGGGTCTCAGGATTGGAATGGGAAGAAGTTGGATGTCACATCTCATGCTATAGGAAGGGTCTCAGGTTTGGTATAAGCATTGAGATATCACATCTCATGCTATAGGAAGGGTTTTAGGATTGGAATGGGAAGGAGTCGGATATCACATCTCATGCTAAAGGGAGGGTCTCAGGTTTGGAAGTGGAAGTATTTGGATATCACATCTCATGTTATAGGAAGGATCTCAGGCTTGGTATTAGAAGCATTGAGATATCACATCTCATGCTATAGGAAGGGTCTCAGGATTGGAATGGGAAGGAGTTGGATATCACATCTCAAGCTATAGGAAGGGTCTCAGGATTGGAATGGGAAGGAGTTGGATATCACATCTCATGCTATAGGAAGGGTCTCAGGTTTGGTATTAGCATTGAGATATCCCATCTCATGCTATAGGAAGGGTCTCAGGTTTGGAATCGGAAGGAGTTGTATATGACATCTCATGCCATAGGAAGGGTCTCAGGTTTGGTATAAGCATTGAGATATCACATCTCTGCTATCGGAAGGGTCTCAGGATTGGAATGGGAAGGAGTTGGATATCCCATCTCGTTATAGGAAGGGTCTCAGGTTTGGTATTAGAAGCATTGAGATATCACATCTCATGGTATAGGACGGGTCTCAGAATTGGAATGGGAAGGAGTTGGATATCACATCTCAAGCTATAGGAAGGGTCTCAGGATTGGAATGGTAAGGAGTTTGTTATCACATCTCATGCCATGTATGGTCCTCAGGTTTTGTAGAAGCATTGGGATATCACATCTCATGCTATCGGAAGGGTATCATGATTGGATTTGGAAGGAGTTGGATATCCCATCTCATGCTATAGGAAGGGTCTCAGTTTGGAATGGGAAGGAGTTGGATATCACATCTCATGTTATAGGAAGGGTCTCAGGATTGGAATGGGAAGGACTTGGATATCACATCTCATGCTATAGGAAGGCTCTCAGGTTTGGAAGGGGAAGGAGTTGGATATCACATTTCATGTTAGAGGTAGGATCTCAGGTTTGGTATTAGAGGCATTGAGATATCACATCTCATGCTATCAGAAGGATCTCAGGATCGGAATGTGAAGGAGTTGGATATCACATCTCATGCTAAAGGGAGGGTCTCAGGTTTGGAAGGGGAAGGATTTGGATATCACATCTCATGTTATAGGAAGGATCTCAGGTTTGGTATTAGAAGCATTGAGATATCACATCTCATGCTATCGGAAGGATCTCAGGTTTGGTATTAGAGGCATTGAGATATCACATCTCATGCTATAAGAAGGGTCTCAGGATTGGAATGGGAAGGAGTCGGATATCACATCTCATGCTAAAGGGAGGGTCTCAGGTTTGGAAGTGGAAGGATTTGGATATCACATCTCATGTTATAGGAAGGATCTCAGGTTTGGTATTAGAAGCATTGAGATATCACATCTCATGCTATAGGAAGGGTCTCAGGATTGGAATGGGAAGGAGTTGGATATCACATCTCAAGCTATAGGAAGGGTCTCAGGATTGGAATGGGAAGGAGTTGGATATCACATCTCAAGCTATAGGAAGGGTCTCAGGATTGGAATGGGAAGGAGTTGGATATCACATCTCATGCTATAGGAAGGGTCTCAGGTTTGGTATAAGCATTGAGATATCCCATCTCATGCTATAGGAAGGGTTTCAGGTTTGGAAGGGGAAGGATTTCGGTATCACATCTCATGTTATAGGACCGGTCTCAGGTTTGGTATTAGAAGCATTGAGATATCAAGTCTCATGGTATAGGAAGGGTCTCAGGATTGGAATGGGAAGGAGTTGGATATCACATCTCATGCTATAGGAAGGGTCTCAGGTTTGGTATAAGCATTGAGATATCACATCTCATGCTATAGGAAGGGTCTCAGGTTTGGAAGGGGAAGGATTTGGATATCATATCTCATGTTATAGGACGGGTCCCAGGTTTGGTATTAGAAGCTTTGAGATATCACATCTCATGCTATAGGAAGGGTCTCAGGATTGGAATGGTAAGAAGTTGGATATCACATCTCATGCTAAAGGAAGGGACTCAGGTTTGATAGAAGCATTGAGATATCACATCTCATGCTATAGGAAGGGTCTCAGGATTGGAATGGGAAGGAGTTGGATATCACATCTCATGCCATAGGAAGGGTCTCAGGTTTGGTATAAGCATTGAGATATCACATCTCTGCTATCGGAAGGGTCTCAGGATAGGAATGGGAAGGACTTAGATATCACATCTCATGCTATAGGGAGGGTCTCAGTTTTGATATTAGAAGCATTGAGATATCACATTTCATGCTATCGGAAGGGTCTCAGGATTGGAATGGGAAGGAGTTGGATATCACATCTCAAGCTATCTCAGGATTGGAATGGGAAGGAGTTTGATATCACATCACAAGCTATAAGAAGGGTCTCAGGTTTGGAAGGGGAAGGATTTGGATCTCACATCTCATGTTTTAGGACGGGTCTCAGTTTTGGTATTAGAAGCATTGAGATATCACATCTCATGGTATAGGAAGGGTCTCAGGATTGGAATGGGAAGGAGTTGGATATCACATCTCAAGCTATCACAGGATTGGAATGGGAAGGAGTTTGATAGCACATCTCAAGCTATAGGAAGGGTCTCAGGTTTGGAAAGGGAAGGATTTGGATTTCACATCTCATGTTATAGGATGGTTCTCATGTTTGGTTTTAGAAGCACTGAGATATCACATCTCATGCTATCTGAAGGGTCTCAGGTTTGGAAAGGGAAGGATTTGGATTTCACATATTTTATTGGATGGTTCTCAGGTTTGGTTTTAGAAGCATTAAGATATCACATCTCATGCTATAGGAAGGGTCTCAGGTTTGGAATGGGAAGGAGTTGGATACACATCTCATGTTATAGGAAGGATCTCAGGTTTGGTATTAGAAGCATTGTGATATCACATATCATGCTATAGGAAGGGTCTCAGGATTGGAATGGGAAGGAGTTGGATATCACATCTCATGCTAAAGGAAAGATCTCAGGTTTGGAAGGGGAAGAATTTGGATCTCACATCTCATGTTTTAGGACGGGTGTCAGGTTTGGTATTAAAAGTATTGAGATATCACATCTCATGGTATAGGAAGGGTCTGAGGATTGGAATGGGAAGGAGTTGGATATCACATCTCAAGCTATCTCAGGATTGGAATGGGAAGGAGTTTGATATCACATCTCATGCTATCGGAAGGGTCTCAGGTTTGGAATGGGAAGGAGTTGGATATCACATCTCATGTTATAGGAAGGATCTCAGGTTTGGTATTAGAAGCATTGAGATATCACATCTCATGCTATAGGAAGGGTCTCAAGATTGGAATCGGAAGGAGTTGTATACCACATCTCATGCTATAGGAAGGGTCTCAGGTTTGGTATAAGCATTGAGATATCCCATCTCATGCTATAGGAAGGGTCTCAGCATTGGAATCGGAAGGAGTTGTATTTGACATCTCATGCCATAGGAAGGGTCTCAGGTTTGGTATAAGCATTGAGATATCACATCTCTGCTATCGGAAGGGTCTCAGGATTGGAATGGGAAGGAGTTGGATATCACATCTCATGCTAAAGGGAGGGTCTCAGGTTTGGAAGGGGAAGGATTTGGATATCACATCTCATGTTATAGGAAGGATCTCAGGTTTGGTATTAGAAGCATTGAGATATCACATCTCATGCTATCGGAAGGATCTCAGGTTTCGTATTAGAGGCATTGAGATATCACATCTCATGCTATCAGAAGGGTCTCAGGATTGGAATGGAAAGGAGTCGGATATCACATCTCATGCTAAAGGGAGGGTCTCAGGTTTGGTATTAGAAGCATTGAGATATCACATCTCATGTTATAGGAAGAATCTCAGGTTTGGTATTAGAGGCATTGAGATATCACATCTCATGCTATCAGAAGGGTCTCAGGATTGGAATGGGAAGGAGTCGGATATCACATCTCATGCTAAAGGGAGGGTCTCAGGTTTGGTATTAGAAGCATTGAGATATCACATCTCATGTTATAGGAAGAATCTCAGGTTTGGTATTAGAGGCATTGAGATATCACATCTCATGCTATCAGAAGGGTCTCAGGATTGGAATGGGAAGGAGTCGGATATCACATCTCATGCTAAAGGGAGGGTCTCAGGTTTGGTATTAGAAGCATTGAGATATCACATCTCATGTTATAGGAAGAATCTCAGGTTTGGTATTAGAGGCATTGAGATATCACATCTCATGCTATCAGAAGGGTCTCAGGATTGGAATGGGAAGGAGTCGGATATCACATCTCATGCTAAAGGGAGGGTCTCAGGTTTGGTATTAGAAGCATTGAGATATCACATCTCATGTTATAGGAAGAATCTCAGGTTTGGTATTAGAGGCATTGAGATATCACATCTCATGGTATAGGAAGGGTCTCAGGATTGGAATGGGAAGGAGTTGGATATCACATCTCATCCAATAGGAAGGATCTCAGGATTGGAATGGGAAGGATTTGGATGTCACATCTCTTGCTATAGGAAGGGTCTCAGGTTTTTAGAAACATTGAGATATCACATCTCATGCTATAGGAAGGGTTTCAGGATTGGAATGGGAAGGAGTTGGATATCCCTTCTCATGCTATAGGAAGGGTCTCAGGTTGGAATGGGAAGGAGTTGGATATCACATCTCATGTTATAGGAAGGGTCTCAGTATTGGAATGGTAAGGATTTGGATATCACATTTCTTGCTATAGGAAGGGTCTCAGGTTTTTTATTAGAAACATTGAGATATCACATCTCATGCTATAGGAAGGGTTTCAGGATTGGAATGGGAAGGATTTGGATATCACATCTCATGCTCAAGGAACGGTCTCAGGTTTGGAAGGGGAAAGATTTGGATATGATATCTCATGTTATAGGACAGGTCCCAGGTTTGGTATTAGAAGCTTTGAGATATCACATCTCATGCTATAGGAAGGGTCTCAGGATTGGAATGGGAAGGATTTGGATATCACATCTCATGCTAAAGGAAGGGATTCAGGTTTGATAGAAGCATTGAGATATCACATCTCATGCTATAGGAAGGGTCTCAGGATTGGAATGGGAAGGAGTTGGATATCACATCTCATGCCATAGGAAGGGTCTCAGGTTTGGTATAAGCATTGAGATATCACATCTCTGCTATCGGAAGGGTCTCAGGATAGGAATGGGAAGGACTTAGATATCACATCTCATGCTATAGGGAGGGTCTCAGTTTTGATATTAGAAGCATTGAGATATCACATTTCATGCTATCGGAAGGGTCTCAGGATTGAAATGGGAAGGAGTTGGATATCACATCTCAAGCTATCTCAGGATTGGAATGGGAAGGAGTTTGATATCACATCTCAAGCTATAGGAAGGGTCTCAGGTTTGGAAGGGGAAGGATTTGGATCTCACATCTCGTTTTAGGACGGGTCTCAGGTTTGTTATTAGAAGCATTGAGATATCACATCTCATGGTATAGGAAGGGTCTCAGGATTGGAATGGGAAGGAGTTGGATATCACATCTCAAGCTATCACAGGATTGGAATGGGACGGAGTTTGATAGCACATCTCAAGCTATAGGAAGGGTCTCAGGTTTGGAAAGGGAAGGATTTGGATTTCACATCTCATGTTATAGGATGGTTCTCATGTTTGGTTTTAGAAGCATTGAGATATCACATCTCATGCTATCTGAAGGGTCTCAGGTTTGGAAAGGGAAGGATTTGGTTTTCACATATGTTATTGGATGGTTCTCAGGTTTGGTTTTAGAAGCATTGAGATATCACATCTCATGCTATCGGAAGGGTCTCAGGTTTGGAATGGGAAGGAGTTTGATATCACATCTCATGTTATAGGAAGGATCTCAGGTTTGGTATTAGAAGCATTGAGATATCACATCTCATGCTATAGGAAGGGTCTCAGGATTGGAATCAGAAGGAGTTGTATATGACATCTCATGTTATAGGAAGGATCTCAGGTTTGGTATTAGAAGCATTGAGATATCACATCTCATGCTATAGGAAGGGTCTCAGGATTGGAATCCGAAGGAGTTGTATATGACATCTCATGCCATAGGAAGGGTCTCAGGTTTGGTATAAGCATTGAGATATCACATCTCTGCTATCGGAAGGGTCTCAGGATTGGAATGGGAAGGAGTTGGATATCCCATCTCGTTATAGGAAGGGTCTCAGGTTTGGTATTAGAAGCATTGAGATATCACATCTCATGATATAGGAAGGGTCTAAGGTTTGGAAAGGGGAAGGATTTGGGTATCACATCTCATGTTATAGGACCGGTCTCAGGTTTGGTATTAGAAGCATTGAGATATCAAGTCTCATGGTATAGGACGGGTCTCAGAATTGGAATGGGAATGAGTTGGATATCACATCTCAAGCAATAGGAAGAGTCTCAGGATTGGAATGGGAAGGAGTTTGATATCACATCTCATGCCATGGTATGGGTCTCAGGTTTTGTAGAAGCATTGGGATATCACATCACATGCTATCGGAAGGGTATCGGGATTGGATTTGGAAGGAGTTGGATATCCCATCTCATGCTATAGGCAGGGTCTAAGGTTGGAATGGGAAGGAGTTGGATATCACATCTCATGTTATAGGAAGGGTCTCAGGATTGGAATGGGAAGGACTTGGATATCACATCTCATTCTATAGGAAGGCTCTCAGGGTTGGAAGGGGAAGGAGTTGGATATCACATTTCATGTTAGAGGTAGGATCTCAGGTTTGGTATTAGAGGCATTGAGATATCACATCTCATGCCATCAGAAGGGTCTCAGGATTTGAATGGGAAGGAGTTGGATATCACATCTCATGCTAAAGGGAGGGTCTAAGGTTTGGAAGGGGAAATATTTGGACATCACATCTCATGTTATAGGAAGGATCTCAGGTTTGGTATTAGAAGCATTGAGATATCACATCTCATGCTATCGGAAGGGTCTCAGGTTTGGTATAAGCATTGAGATATCACATCTCTGCTATCGGAAGGGTCTCAGGATTGGAATGGGAAGGACTTGGATATCACAATTCATGTTATAGGAAGGGCCTCAGGTTTGGTATTAGAAGCATTGAGATATCACATCTCATGCTATTGGAAGTGTCTCAGGATTGGAATGGGAAGGAGTTGGATATCCCATCTCATGTTATAGGACGGGTCTCAGGTTTGTTATTAGAATCATTGAGATATCATATTGCATGCTATGGGAAGGGTCTCAGGATTGGAATGGGAAGGAGTTGGATATCACATTTCATGTTAGAGGAAGGATCTCAGGTTTGGTGTTAGAGGCATTGAGATATCACATCTCATGCTATAGGAAGGGTCTCAGGATTGGAATGGGAAGGAGTTGGATATCACATCTCATGCTATAGGAAGGGTCTCAGGTTTGGTATAAGCATTGAGATATCACATCTCATGCTATAGGAAGGGTCTCAGGATTGGAATGGGAAGGAGTTGGATATCACATCTTATGTTATAGGAAGGATCTCAGGTTTGGTATTAGAAGCATTGAGACATCACATCTCATGCTATGGGAAGGGCCTCAGGATTGGAATGGGAAGGAGTTGGATATCACATCTCATGCTATAGGAAGGGTCTCAGGTTTGGTATAAGCATTGAGATATCACATCTCATGCTATAGGAAGGGTCTCAGGATTGGAATGGGAAGGAGTTGTATATGACATCTCATGCCATAGGAAGGGTCTCAGGTTTGGTATAAGCATTGAGATATCACATCTCTGCTATCGGAAGGGTCTCAGGATTTGAATGGGAAGGCTTTGGATATCCAATCTCATGTTATAGGAAGAGTCTCAGGTTTGGTATTAGAAGCATTGAGATATCACATCTCATGCTATAGGAAGTGTCTCAGGATTGGAATGGGAAGGAGTTTGATATCACATCTCATGCCATGAATGGGTCTCAGGTTTTGTAGAAGCATTGGGATATCACATCTCATGCTATCGGAAGGGTATCAGGATTGGATTTGGAAGGAGTTGGATATCCCATCTCATGCTATAGGAAGGGTCTCAGGTTGGAATGGGAAGGAGTTGGATATCATATCTGATGTTATAGGAAGGGTCTCAGGATTGGAATGGGAAGGACTTGGATATCACATCTCATGCTATAGGAAGGCTCTCAGGTTTTGAAGGGGAAGGAGTTGGATATCACATTTCATGTTAGAGGTAGGATCTCAGGTTTGGTATTAGAGGCATTGAGATATCACATCTCATGCTAAAGGGAGGGTCTCAGGTTTGGAAGGGGAAGGATTTGGATATCACATCTCATGTTATAGGAAGGATCTCAGGTTTGGTATTAGAAGCATTGAGATATCACATCTCATGCTATCGGAAGGATCTCAGGTTTGGTATTAGAGGCATTGAGATATCACATCTCATGCTATTAGAAGGGTCTCAGGATTGGAATGGGAAGGAGTCGGATATCACATCTCATGCTAAAGGGAGGGTCTCAGGTTTGGAAGTGGAAGGATTTGGATATCACATCTCATGTTATAGGAAGGATCTCAGGTTTGGTATTAGAAGCATTGAGATATCACATCTCATGCTATAGGAAGGGTCTCAAGATTGGAATGGGAAGGAGTTGGATATCACATCTCAAGCTATAGGAAGGGTCTCAGGATTGGAATGGGAAGGAGTTTGATATCACATCTCATGCCATAGTATGGGTCTCAGGTTTGGTAGAAGCATTGGGATATCACATCTCATGCTATCGGAAGGGTATCAGGATTGGATTTGGAAGGAGTTGGATATACCATCTCATGCTATAGTAAGGGTCTCAGGTTAGAATGGGAAGGAGTTGGATATCACATCTCATGTTATAGGAAGGGTCTCAGGATTGGAATGGGAAGGACTTGGATATCAAATCTCATGCTATGGGAAGGCTCTCAGGTTTGATAGGGGAAGGAGTTGGATATCACATTTCATGTTAGAGGAAGGATCTCAGGTTTGGTATTAGAGGCATTGAGATATCACATCTCATGCTATAGGAAGGGTCTCAGGATTGGAATGGGAAGGAGTTGGATATCACATCTCAAGCTATAGGAAGGGTCTCAGGTTTGGTATAAGCATTGCGATATCACATCTCAAGCTATAGGAAGGGTCTCAGGATTGGAATGGGAAGGAGTTGGATATCACATCTCATGTTATAGGAAAGATCTCAGGTTTGGTATTAGAAGCATTGAGACATTACATCTCATGTTATAGGAAGGGTCTCAGGATTGGAATGGGAAGAAGTTGGATGTCACATCTCATGCTATAGGAAGGGTCTCAGGTTTGGTATAAGCATTGAGATATCACATCTCATGCTATAGGAAGGGTTTTAGGATTGGAATGGGAAGGAGTCGGATATCACATCTCATGCTAAAGGGAGGGTCTCAGGTTTGGAAGTGGAAGTATTTGGATATCACATCTCATGTTATAGGAAGGATCTCAGGCTTGGTATTAGAAGCATTGAGATATCACATCTCATGCTATAGGAAGGGTCTCAGGATTGGAATGGGAAGGAGTTGGATATCACATCTCAAGCTATAGGAAGGGTCTCAGGATTGGAATGGGAAGGAGTTGGATATCACATCTCATGCTATAGGAAGGGTCTCAGGTTTGGTATTAGCATTGAGATATCCCATCTCATGCTATAGGAAGGGTCTCAGGTTTGGAATCGGAAGGAGTTGTATATGACATCTCATGCCATAGGAAGGGTCTCAGGTTTGGTATAAGCATTGAGATATCACATCTCTGCTATCGGAAGGGTCTCAGGATTGGAATGGGAAGGAGTTGGATATCCCATCTCGTTATAGGAAGGGTCTCAGGTTTGGTATTAGAAGCATTGAGATATCACATCTCATGGTATAGGACGGGTCTCAGAATTGGAATGGGAAGGAGTTGGATATCACATCTCAAGCTATAGGAAGGGTCTCAGGATTGGAATGGGAAGGAGTTTGTTATCACATCTCATGCCATGTATGGGCCTCAGGTTTTGTAGAAGCATTGGGATATCACATCTCATGCTATCGGAAGGGTATCATGATTGGATTTGGAAGGAGTTGGATATCCCATCTCATGCTATAGGAAGGGTCTCAGTTTGGAATGGGAAGGAGTTGGATATCACATCTCATGTTATAGGAAGGGTCTCAGGATTGGAATGGGAAGGACTTGGATATCACATCTCATGCTATAGGAAGGCTCTCAGGTTTGGAAGGGGAAGGAGTTGGATATCACATTTCATGTTAGAGGTAGGATCTCAGGTTTGGTATTAGAGGCATTGAGATATCACATCTCATGCTATCAGAAGGATCTCAGGATCGGAATGGGAAGGAGTTGGATATCACATCTCATGCTAAAGGGAGGGTCTCAGGTTTGGAAGTGGAAGGATTTGGATATCACATCTCATGTTATAGGAAGGATCTCAGGTTTGGTATTAGAAGCATTGAGATATCACATCTCATGCTATAGGAAGGGTCTCAGGATTGGAATGGGAAGGAGTTGGATATCACATCTCAAGCTATAGGAAGGGTCTCAGGATTGGAATGGGAAGGAGTTGATATCACATCTCAAGCTATAGGAAGGGTCTCAGGATTGGAATGGGAAGGAGTTGGATATCACATCTCATGCTATAGGAAGGGTCTCAGGTTTGGTATAAGCATTGAGATATCCCATCTCATGCTATAGGAAGGGTCTCAGGTTTGGAAGGGGAAGGATTTCGGTATCACATCTCATGTTATAGGACCGGTCTCAGGTTTGGTATTAGAAGCATTGAGATATCAAGTCTCATGGTATAGGAAGGGTCTCAGGATTGGAATGGGAAGGAGTTGGATATCACATCTCATGCTATAGGAAGGGTCTCAGGTTTGGTATAAGCATTGAGATATCACATCTCATGCTATAGGAAGGGTCTCAGGTTTGGAAGGGGAAGGATTTGGATATCATATCTCATGTTATAGGACGGGTCCCAGGTTTGGTATTAGAAGCTTTGAGATATCACATCTCATGCTATAGGAAGGGTCTCAGGATTGGAATGGTAAGAAGTTGGATATCACATCTCATGCTAAAGGAAGGGACTCAGGTTTGATAGAAGCATTGAGATATCACATCTCATGCTATAGGAAGGGTCTCAGGATTTGAATGGGAAGGAGTTGGATATCACATCTCATGCCATAGGAAGGGTCTCAGGTTTGGTATAAGCATTGAGATATCACATCTCTGCTATCGGAAGGGTCTCAGGATAGGAATGGGAAGGACTTAGATATCACATCTCATGCTATAGGGAGGGTCTCAGTTTTGATATTAGAAGCATTGAGATATCACATTTCATGCTATCGGAAGGGTCTCAGGATTGGAATGGGAAGGAGTTGGATATCACATCTCAAGCTATCTCAGGATTGGAATGGGAAGGAGTTTGATATCACATCTCAAGCTATAAGAAGGGTCTCAGGTTTGGAAGGGGAAGGATTTGGATCTCACATCTCATGTTTTAGGACGGGTCTCAGTTTTGGTATTAGAAGCATTGAGATATCACATCTCATGGTATAGGAAGGGTCTCAGGATTGGAATGGGAAGGAGTTGGATATCACATCTCAAGCTATCACCGGATTGGAATGGGAAGGAGTTTGATAGCACATCTCAAGCTATAGGAAGGGTCTCAGGTTTGGAAAGGGAAGGATTTGGATTTCACATCTCATGTTATAGGATGGTTCTCATGTTTGGTTTTAGAAGCACTGAGATATCACATCTCATGCTATCTGAAGGGTCTCAGGTTTGGAAAGGGAAGGATTAGGATTTCACATATTTTATTGGATGGTTCTCAGGTTTGGTTTTAGAAGCATTAAGATATCACATCTCATGCTATAGGAAGGGTCTCAGGTTTGGAATGGGAAGGAGTTGGATACACATCTCATGTTATAGGAAGGATCTCAGGTTTGGTATTAGAAGCATTGTGATATCACATATCATGCTATAGGAAGGGTCTCAGGATTGGAATGGGAAGGAGTTGGATATCACATCTCATGCTAAAGGAAAGATCTCAGGTTTGGAAGGGGAAGGATTTGGATCTCACATCTCATGTTTTAGGACGGGTGTCAGCTTTGGTATTAAAAGTATTGAGATATCACATCTCATGGTATAGGAAGGGTCTGAGGATTGGAATGGGAAGGAGTTGGATATCACATCTCAAGCTATCTCAGGATTGGAATGGGAAGGAGTTTGATATCACATCTCATGCTATCGGAAGGGTCTCAGGTTTGGAATGGGAAGGAGTTGGATATCACATCTCATGTTATAGGAAGGATCTCAGGTTTGGTATTAGAAGCATTGAGATATCACATCTCATGCTATAGGAAGGGTCTCAAGATTGGAATCGGAAGGAGTTGGATACCACATCTCATGCTATAGGAAGGGTCTCAGGTTTGGTATAAGCATTGAGATATCCCATCTCATGCTATAGGAAGGGTCTCAGCATTGGAATCGGAAGGAGTTGTATTTGACATCTCATGCCATAGGAAGGGTCTCAGGTTTGGTATAAGCATTGAGATATCACATCTCTGCTATCGGAAGGGTCTCAGGATTGGAATGGGAAGGAGTTGGATATCACATCTCATGCTAAAGGGAGGGTCTCAGGTTTGGAAGGGGAAGGATTTGGATATCACATCTCATGTTATAGGAAGGATCTCAGGTTTGGTATTAGAAGCATTGAGATATCACATCTCATGCTATCGGAAGGATCTCAGGTTTCGTATTAGAGGCATTGAGATATCACATCTCATGTTATCAGAAGGGTCTCAGGATTGGAATGGAAAGGAGTCGGATATCACATCTCATGCTAAAGGGAGGGTCTCAGGTTTGGTATTAGAAGCATTGAGATATCACATCTCATGTTATAGGAAGAATCTCAGGTTTGGTATTAGAGGCATTGAGATATCACATCTCATGCTATCAGAAGGGTCTCAGGATTGGAATGGGAAGGAGTCGGATATCACATCTCATGCTAAAGGGAGGGTCTCAAGTTTGGTATTAGAAGCATTGAGATATCACATCTCATGTTATAGGAAGAATCTCAGGTTTGGTATTAGAGGCATTGAGATATCACATCTCATGCTATCAGAAGGGTCTCAGGATTGGAATGGGAAGGAGTCGGATATCACATCTCATGCTAAAGGGAGGGTCTCAGGTTTGGTATTAGAAGCATTGAGATATCACATCTCATGTTATAGGAAGAATCTCAGGTTTGGTATTAGAGGCATTGAGATATCACATCTCATGCTATCAGAAGGGTCTCAGGATTGGAATGGGAAGGAGTCGGATATCACATCTCATGCTAAAGGGAGGGTCTCAGGTTTGGTATTAGAAGCATTGAGATATCACATCTCATGTTATAGGAAGAATCTCAGGTTTGGTATTAGAGGCATTGAGATATCACATCTCATGGTATAGGAAGGGTCTCAGGATTGGAATGGGAAGGAGTTGGATATCACATCTCATCCAATAGGAAGGATCTCAGGATTGGAATGGGAAGGATTTGGATGTCACATCTCTTGCTATAGGAAGGGTCTCAGGTTTTTAGAAACATTGAGATATCACATCTCATGCTATAGGAAGGGTTTCAGGATTGGAATGGGAAGGAGTTGGATATCCCTTCTCATGCTATAGGAAGGGTCTCAGGTTGGAATGGGAAGGAGTTGGATATCACATCTCATGTTATAGGAAGGGTCTCAGTATTGGAATGGTAAGGATTTGGATATCACATTTCTTGCTATAGGAAGGGTCTCAGGTTTTTTATTAGAAACATTGAGATATCACATCTCATGCTATAGGAAGGGTTTCAGGATTGGAATGGGAAGGATTTGGATATCACATCTCATGCTCAAGTAACGGTCTCAGGTTTGGAAGGGGAAAGATTTGGATATGATATCTCATGTTATAGGACAGGTCCCAGGTTTGGTATTAGAAGCTTTGAGATATCACATCTCATGCTATAGGAAGGGTCTCAGGATTGGAATGGGAAGGATTTGGATATCACATCTCATGCTAAAGGAAGGGATTCAGGTTTGATAGAAGCATTGAGATATCACATCTCATGCTATAGGAAGGGTCTCAGGATTGGAATGGGAAGGAGTTGGATATCACATCTCATGCCATAGGAAGGGTCTCAGGTTTGGTATAAGCATTGAGATATCACATCTCTGCTATCGGAAGGGTCTCAGGATAGGAATGGGAAGGACTTAGATATCACATCTCATGCTATAGGGAGGGTCTCAGTTTTGATATTAGAAGCATTGAGATATCACATTTCATGCTATCGGAAGGGTCTCAGGATTGAAATGGGAAGGAGTTGGATATCACATCTCAAGCTATCTCAGGATTGGAATGGGAAGGAGTTTGATATCACATCTCAAGCTATAGGAAGGGTCTCAGGTTTGGAAGGGGAATGATTTGGATCTCACATCTCGTTTTAGGACGGGTCTCAGGTTTGGTATTAGAAGCATTGAGATATCACATCTCATGGTATAGGAAGGGTCTCAGGATTGGAATGGGAAGGAGTTGGATATCACATCTCAAGCTATCACAGGATTGGAATGGGACGGAGTTTGATAGCACATCTCAAGCTATAGGAAGGGTCTCAGGTTTGGAAAGGGAAGGATTTGGATTTCACATCTCATGTTATAGGATGGTTCTCATGTTTGGTTTTAGAAGCATTGAGATATCACATCTCATGCTATCTGAAGGGTCTCAGGTTTGGAAAGGGAAGGATTTGGATTTCACATATGTTATTGGATGGTTCTCAGGTTTGGTTTTAGAAGCATTGAGATATCACATCTCATGCTATCGGAAGGGTCTCAGGTTTGGAATGGGAAGGAGTTTGATATCACATCTCATGTTATAGGAAGGATCTCAGGTTTGGTATTAGAAGCATTGAGATATCACATCTCATGCTATAGGAAGGGTCTCAGGATTGGAATCAGAAGGAGTTGTATATGACATCTCATGTTATAGGAAGGATCTCAGGTTTGGTATTAGAAGCATTGAGATATCACATCTCATGCTATAGGAAGGGTCTCAGGATTGGAATCCGAAGGAGTTGTATATGACATCTCATGCCATAGGAAGGGTCTCAGGTTTGGTATAAGCATTGAGATATCACATCTCTGCTATCGGAAGGGTCTCAGGATTGGAATGGGAAGGAGTTGGATATCCCATCTCGTTATAGGAAGGGTCTCAGGTTTGGTATTAGAAGCATTGAGATATCACATCTCATGCTATAGGAAGGGTCTAAGGTTTGGAAAGGGGAAGGATTTGGGTATCACATCTCATGTTATAGGACCGGTCTCAGGTTTGGTATTAGAAGCATTGAGATATCAAGTCTCATGGTATAGGACGGGTCTCAGAATTGGAATGGGAATGAGTTGGATATCACATCTCAAGCAATAGGAAGAGTCTCAGGATTGGAATGGGAAGGAGTTTGATATCACATCTCATGCCATGGTATGGGTCTCAGGTTTTGTAGAAGCATTGGGATATCACATCACATGCTATCGGAAGGGTATCGGGATTGGATTTGGAAGGAGTTGGATATCCCATCTCATGCTATAGGCAGGGTCTAAGGTTGGAATGGGAAGGAGTTGGATATCACATCTCATGTTATAGGAAGGGTCTCAGGATTGGAATGGGAAGGACTTGGATATCACATCTCATTCTATAGGAAGGCTCTCAGGGTTGGAAGGGGAAGGAGTTGGATATCACATTTCATGTTAGAGGTAGGATCTCAGGTTTGGTATTAGAGGCATTGAGATATCACATCGCATGCCATCAGAAGGGTCTCAGGATTGGAATGGGAAGGAGTTGGATATCACATCTCATGCTAAAGGGAGGGTCTAAGGTTTGGAAGGGGAAATATTTGGACATCACATCTCATGTTATAGGAAGGATCTCAGGTTTGGTATTAGAAGCATTGAGATATCACATCTCATGCTATCGGAAGGGTCTCAGGTTTGGTATAAGCATTGAGATATCACATCTCTGCTATCGGAAGGGTCTCAGGATTGGAATGGGAAGGACTTGGATATCACAATTCATGTTATAGGAAGGGCCTCAGGTTTGGTATTAGAAGCATTGAGATATCACATCTCATGCTATAGGAAGGGTCTCAGGATTGGAATGGGAAGGACTTGGATATCACATCTCATGTTATAGGAAGGGTCTCAGGTTTGGTATTAGAAGCATTGAGATATCACATCTCATGCTATAGGAAGGGTCTCAGGAATGGAATGGGAAGGAGTTGGATATCACATCTCAAGCTATCTCAGGATTGGAATGGGAAGGAGTTTGATATCACATCTCAAGCTATAGGAAGGGTCTCAGGTTTGGAAGGGGAATGATTTGGATCTCACATCTCGTTTTAGGACGGGTCTCAGGTTTGGTATTAGAAGCATTGAGATATCACATCTCATGGTATAGGAAGGGTCTCAGGATTGGAATGGGAAGGAGTTGGATATCACATCTCAAGCTATCACAGGATTGGAATGGGACGGAGTTTGATAGCACATCTCAAGCTATAGGAAGGGTCTCAGGTTTGGAAAGGGAAGGATTTGGATTTCACATCTCATGTTATAGGATGGTTCTCATGTTTGGTTTTAGAAGCATTGAGATATCACATCTCATGCTATCTGAAGGGTCTCAGGTTTGGAAAGGGAAGGATTTGGATTTCACATATGTTATTGGATGGTTCTCAGGTTTGGTTTTAGAAGCATTGAGATATCACATCTCATGCTATCGGAAGGGTCTCAGGTTTGGAATGGGAAGGAGTTTGATATCACATCTCATGTTATAGGAAGGATCTCAGGTTTGGTATTAGAAGCATTGAGATATCACATCTCATGCTATAGGAAGGGTCTCAGGATTGGAATCAGAAGGAGTTGTATATGACATCTCATGTTATAGGAAGGATCTCAGGTTTGGTATTAGAAGCATTGAGATATCACATCTCATGCTATAGGAAGGGTCTCAGGATTGGAATCCGAAGGAGTTGTATATGACATCTCATGCCATAGGAAGGGTCTCAGGTTTGGTATAAGCATTGAGATATCACATCTCTGCTATCGGAAGGGTCTCAGGATTGGAATGGGAAGGAGTTGGATATCCCATCTCGTTATAGGAAGGGTCTCAGGTTTGGTATTAGAAGCATTGAGATATCACATCTCATGCTATAGGAAGGGTCTAAGGTTTGGAAAGGGGAAGGATTTGGGTATCACATCTCATGTTATAGGACCGGTCTCAGGTTTGGTATTAGAAGCATTGAGATATCAAGTCTCATGGTATAGGACGGGTCTCAGAATTGGAATGGGAATGAGTTGGATATCACATCTCAAGCAATAGGAAGAGTCTCAGGATTGGAATGGGAAGGAGTTTGATATCACATCTCATGCCATGGTATGGGTCTCAGGTTTTGTAGAAGCATTGGGATATCACATCACATGCTATCGGAAGGGTATCGGGATTGGATTTGGAAGGAGTTGGATATCCCATCTCATGCTATAGGCAGGGCCTAAGGTTGGAATGGGAAGGAGTTGGATATCACATCTCATGTTATAGGAAGGGTCTCAGGATTGGAATGGGAAGGACTTGGATATCACATTTCATTCTATAGGAAGGCTCTCAGGGTTGGAAGGGGAAGGAGTTGGATATCACATTTCATGTTAGAGGTAGGATCTCAGGTTTGGTATTAGAGGCATTGAGATATCACATCTCATGCCATCAGAAGGGTCTCAGGATTGGAATGGGAAGGAGTTGGATATCACATCTCATGCTAAAGGGAGGGTCTAAGGTTTGGAAGGGGAAATATTTGGACATCACATCTCATGTTATAGGAAGGATCTCAGGTTTGGTATTAGAAGCATTGAGATATCACATCTCATGCTATCGGAAGGGTCTCAGGTTTGGTATAAGCATTGAGATATCACATCTCTGCTATCGGAAGGGTCTCAGGATTGGAATGGGAAGGACTTGGATATCACAATTCATGTTATAGGAAGGGCCTCAGGTTTGGTATTAGAAGCATTGAGATATCACATCTCATGCTATAGGAAGGGTCTCAGGATTGGAATGGGAAGGACTTGGATATCACATCTCATGTTATAGGAAGGGTCTCAGGTTTGGTATTAGAAGCATTGAGATATCACATCTCATGCTATAGGAAGGGTCTCAGGAATGGAATGGGAAGGACTTGGATATCACATCTCATTATACAGGAAGGGTCTAAGGTTTGGAAGGGGAAGGATTTGGATATCACATCTCATGTTATTGGACCGGTCTCAGGTTTGGTATTAGAAGCATTGAGATATCAAGTCTCATGGTATAGGACGGGAGTTTGATATCACATCTCATGCCATGGTATGGGTCTCAGGTTTTGTAGAAGCATTGGGATATCACATCTCATGCTATCGGAAGGGTATCAGGATTGGATTTGGAAGGAGTTGGATATCCCATCTCATGCTATAGGAAGGGTCTCAGGATTGGAATGGGAAGGACTTGGATATCACATCTCATGCTGTAGGAAGGCTCTCAGGTTCGGAAAGGGAAGGAGTTGGATATCACATTTCATGTTAGAGGTAGGATCTCAGGTTTGGTATTAGAGGCATTGAGATATCACATCTCATGCTATCAGAAGGGTATCAGGATTGGAATGGGAAGGAGTTGGATATCACATCTCATGCTAAAGGGAGGGTCTCAGGTTTAGAAGGGAAAGGATTTGGATATCACATCTCATGTTATAGGAAGGATCTCAGGTTTGGTATTAGAAGCATTGAGATATCACATCTCATGCTATCGGTAGGATCTCAGGTTTGGTATTAGAAGCATTGAGATATCACATCTCATGCTATAGGAAGTGTCTCAGGATTGGAATGGGAAGGAGTTGGATATCACATCTCATGTTATAGGAAGGATCTCATGTTTGGTATTAGAAGCATTGAGATATCACATCTCATGCTATAGGAAGGGTCTCAGGATTGGAATGGGAAGGAGTTGGATATCACATCTCATGCTAAATGAAGGGTCTCAGTTTTGGTAGAAGCATTGCGATATCACATCTCATGCTATAGGAAGGGTCTCAGGATTGGAATCGGAAGGAGTTGGATATCACATCTCATGCTATAGGAAGGGTCTCAGGTTTGGTATAAGCATTGAAATATCACATCTCTGCTATCGGAAGGGTCTCAGGATTGGAATTGGAAGGACTTAGATATCACATCTCATGCTATAGGGAGGGTCTCAGTTTTGATATCAGAAGCATTGAGATATCACATCTCATGCTATCGGAAGGGTCTCAGGATTGGAATGGGAGGAGCTGGATATCACATCTCATGCTAAAGGAAGGGTCTCAGGTTTGGAAGGGGAAAGATTTGGATATCACATCTCATGTTATAGGAGGGGTCTCAGGTTTGGTATTAGAAGCATTGTGATATCACATCTCATGCTATAGGAAGTGTCTCAGGATTGGAATGGGAAGGAGTTGGATATCACATCTCATGCTATAGGAAGGGTTTCAGGTTTGGTAGAAGCATTGAGATATCACATCTCATGCTATAGGAAGAGTCTCAGGTTTGGGAAGGGAAGGATTTGGATTTCACATCTCATGTTATAGGATGGTTCTCATGTTTGGTTTTTGAAGCATTGAGATATCACATCTCATGCTATCGGAAGGGTCTCAGGTTTGGAATGGGAAGGAGTTGGATATCACATCTCATGTTATAGGAAGGATCTCAGGTTTGGTATTAGAAGCATTGAGATATCACATCTCATGCTATAGGAAGGGTCTCCGGATTGGAATGTGAAGGATTTGGATATCACATCTCATGTTATAGGAAGGGTCTCAGGATTGGAATGGCAAGGAGTTGGATATCACATCTCATGCTAAAGGAAGGGTCTCAGTTTTGATAGAAGCATTGAGATATCACACCTCATGCTATAGGAAGGAACTCAGGATTGGAATGGGAAGGAGTTGGATATCACGTCTCATGTTATAGGAAGGGTCTCAGGTTGGAATGGCAAGGAGTTGGATATCACATCTCATGCTAAAGGAAGGGTCTCAGGTTTGATAGAAGCATTGAGATATCACATCTCATGCTATAGGAAGGAACTCAGGATTGGAATGGGAAGGAGTTGGATATCACATCTCATGCCATAGGAAGGGTTATCAGGTTTGGTATAAGCATTGAGATATCACATCTCTGCTATCGGAAGGGTCTCAGGATAGGAATGGGAAGGACTTAGATATCACATCTCATACTATAGGGAGGGTCTCAGTTTTGATATTAGAAGCATTGAGCTATCACATCTCATGCTATCGCAAGGGTCTCAGGATTGGAATGGGAGGAGCTGGATATCACATCTCATGCTAAAGGAAGGGTCTCAGGTTTGGAAGGGGAAGGATTTGGATATCACATCTCATGTTATAGGAGGGGTCTCAGGTTTGGTATTAGAAGCATTGTGATATCACATCTCATGCTATAGGAAGTGTCTCAGGATTGGAATGGGAAGGAGTTGGATATCACATCTCATGCTATAGGAAGGGTTTCAGGTTTGGTAGAAGCATTGAGATATCACATCTCATGCTATAGGAAGAGTCTCAGGTTTGGGAAGGGAAGGATTTGGATTTCACATCTCATGTTATAGGATGGTTCTCATGTTTGGTTTTTGAAGCATTGAGATATCACATCTCATGCTATCGGAAGGGTCTCAGGTTTGGAATGGGAAGGAGTTGGATATCACATCTCATGTTATAGGAAGGATCTCAGGTTTGGTATTAGAAGCATTGAGATATCACATCTCATGCTATAGGAAGGGTCTCCGGATTGGAATGTGAAGGATTTGGATATCACATCTCATGTTATAGGAAGGGTCTCAGGATTGGAATGGCAAGGAGTTGGATATCACATCTCATGCTAAAGGAAGGGTCTCAGTCTTGATAGAAGCATTGAGATATCACACCTCATGCTATAGGAAGGAACTCAGGATTGGAATGGGAAGGAGTTGGATATCACGTCTCATGTTATAGGAAGGGTCTCAGGATCGGAATGGCAAGGAGTTGGATATCACATCTCATGCTAAAGGAAGGGTCTCAGGTTTGATAGAAGCATTGAGATATCACATCTCATGCTATAGGAAGGAACTCAGGATTGGAATGGGAAGGAGTTGGATATCACATCTCATGCCATAGGAAGGGTTATCAGGTTTGGTATAAGCATTGAGATATCACATCTCTGCTATCGGAAGGGTCTCAGGATAGGAATGGGAAGGACTTAGATATCACATCTCATACTATAGGGAGGGTCTCAGTTTTGATATTAGAAGCATTGAGCTATCACATCTCATGCTATCGCAAGGGTCTCAGGATTGGAATGGGATGGAGTTGGATATCACATCTCAAGCTATCTCAGGATTGGAATGCGAAGGAGTTTGATATCACATCTCAAGCTATAGGAAGGGTCTCAGGTTTGGAAGGGGAAGGATTTGGATCTCACATCTCATGTTATAGGATGGTTCTCATGTTTGGTTTTAGTAGCATTGAGATATCACATCTCATGCTATCGGAAGCATATATATTGTGTTGATATGGTATGCGTTGGTTTAATATTGTGATATTGTGATTTTCTCGCTACGGTCATTGTTTTAAAGGCCTTAAAATAAATGTGTATACATTTTTATATAACAACTGTTTGGAGTAGTTTGTAAGTGTTCTTGCTTTGGGTGCTCATTGCGGGCTTTCAGTCACCCTCACCCCTCTTGAGACCTAGTCTTGACCGCCGTGATCGCTACCTTGATTGGTCTGGCTCGTCCAGAGGTTACCCTGTTCCAAGTAATTAGGTTGGCCTTCTGAACTTCTGCGCCACCAGGACAGAGTTCAGCAATCTGTCTTAACAAATTGGTGTACAGCGGTGGGATACGACTGAAGGTATCCAGTGTTGCGCTCGAACTAAGGCATTTCAGGTTATTCCAACCAGGACACGTAGTGAATTGTTGTAGTATAACTTTAAAAAGGCCATAGTCCTATCTAACAGTATGGAAACAAATACTTTGTTAACTTTAAATGCTTCCAAATCAGAAACACTGAAAAAGATGTGTGCGGAGAGAGGTGTTTCCTCTCAAGGCACGAAATTGGATATGATCCAAAGAATCATGGCATGGCAAGAAGCGCAGCTTGACGCTATAACTTCTGAGGACAGTGCGGAAGGAGGTGGGGCTGCTCTCACTGGTAGAACCGACGGTTCTGCCACTGCACTGATCCACCGCGACCACGAGGACAGGGAGGATGAGATGTCTAATGTTTCCTCTGCCAGTGCTGATGGGGAGGCTATGCTTGAATTCAAGAAGCAAGAGCTGCGGTTTAGGCAGAAGGAGCTTGAATTCAGCATAGCCAAACTAAAAATCGAACAGGCAGAAAAACAAAAAGACAGGGATCACCAGTTGGAACTGGCCAAGCTTCAGGTTGCAAATGGGTCCAAGGGTCCTGGACATGGGTCTGGGGCTTCCTCTCATCCACGGTTTCCGAAAGATCTGCTCAGTGTGTATGAGGAAAGGAATGACATTATGGACTGGCTGAATGCGTTTGAGTATGCATACGAAGTTCAACAAGTTGACAATGCTGATAAGATTGCATGGTTACTCAGCAGACTGCCCCATTCTGGCTGTAGTGCCATTATGGAAATGTCGAAGGCTGAGCAAGCTGATTTCGCAATGTTAAAGCAAACTCTCATTTTAAAGTTTGGGAAGACTCCGGCCCAATATTTGAAACGTTTCAGAGAGTATAAGAAAAAGGAAGGTGGTACTTGGGTATCTTATGTCACTGAATCCTTGAAAAACTTAACTGGCTGGGTCGAAGGTTATAAGGTTTCTACCGTCGAAGGCATGATAAATCTTGTCATGCTGGAACACATTTTTGCATCTTCTTCTCCAGAGCTTAAGCAGCATTTGGCCGATTCGAAGGAGATAGATCCTAAGAAGCTGGCCATTGCAGCCGACTTATGGGTGTCACATCGAGTGTCCCATAAGGACAAAACTCATCCTGGTAAGCAGGAGGAAGGGAAAAAGTCCAAAGATATGGAGGGTGGAGAATCAGCTAAATCTTCTTCTCATAAGGGCCACAAAAAGAAAAACAAGGGTAAGACACAAGAGAACTCACAGGGTAGTGGAGGTCAGCCTCCGAAACAGAACTCTGGTTACAATAAGCCTCCCTATGTAAACAGACCCAATGGATCTTGTTTTGCTTGTGGAGCAACTGACCACATGAAGGGGGATCCCCGGTGTAAGGTTAGACCTTTGGGGGTCCACTCCGCTAATCTGGCCTTCTCCTCCTACGAGGAAGAAGAGATTACAGGAGCATCCTTCTCCTCAGACTCATTTCCCAGCGGGATAGAGGCTGAGGTAGTTTTAGTGTCCCTGGGTTCCTGGGAGCCTAAAGTCGCAGAGGCTTATGCTAGGATTCCGGATAATACCAAGCACTACTTTAAAGACAGTGTGCTGATCAATGGAGTAGATACTCCAGCTCTTAGGGATAGTGGGTGCAGTCGCACTGTAGTGGATTCTACCTTGGTAGACTCAGAGGAAGTTGCCAGAGCTACTCTGATGCCCACTAAGTTGGCTGACGGCCCCCTCCGTATGTTCCCAGTAATACCTGTAAATCTTACTTTAAATGGTACAGCAGTCAGGATTCCAGTGAGCATTCAGAGAAACGTCCCGGGAAAGGTCTTGTTAGGTAATGATCTCAGAGCTTTAGGGCTCGTAGGAGACACTGCCGAAAGACCCTACACACGGTCTCAAGCACGGGCAGCATTGGCCAAGTCCAATACGCCGCCCCAGCTGAAGGGGAAACCCAAGGCGAAAGGAGTCGACAAGTCAAGACGAGGGAAAGAGAATATTCCCCCGAGCTCGCCTACCACTGCGGTGGAGGAAGTTGGTCAATCGCCCGGGCCTGACGAGGAGGTGGCGATGCCTGAAGTATTTGACCCCAACGATCATCCTGAACTAAAAGACTTGTTAGTTGAAGGAGGTCCTGATAGGGACGAATTCAGTAAAGGCCAACGTGAGTGCCCATCTCTGGAAGGCCTAAGGAGACAGGCCTGCTCCCAGCTTGATGGTGTACCTCCTGGGACGCATAGGATTTATTGGGAAGGTGGACTCCTGTATAGTGAGCCCACAGAGTCTATAGAAGGAGACCATAGGAGGTTGGTGGTTCCCCTTGCTGTTAGGCCCTTCCTCCTGCAGTTGGCGCATGAAGTTCCCCTTGCTGGTCACCTTGGTATGAAGAGGACCAAGCAAAGGTTATCCATGCACTTCTACTGGCCCAAGATGGGGGTGCAAGTAGAAAGTCACTGCAGGAGTTGTGCCTCCTGCCAGTTGTCTGGTAAGGTTGGCGCGACAATCCAAGCTCCGTTGGTACCGCTCCCAGTTGTGGGGGTACCATTTGAAAGGGTAGGGATCGACATCGTTGGTCCCCGTGACCCGCAAACATCCTCGGGCAATAGGTTTATCCTGGTGCTGGTCGACCATGCAACCAGATACCCTGAGGCCATCCCATTGAAAACTGTAACTGCCAAGTCAGTTGCAAAAGCTTTACTCGGCATATTTACCAGGGTTGGCTTCCCTAAAGAAGTTGTGTCGGATCGTGGCAGCAACTTTATGTCGAAGTATATGCAGGCTATGTGGAAAGAATGTGGGGTCACCTACAAGTTCTCTTCTGCATACCACCCCAGACCAATGGTCTGGTGGAACGTTTCAACAGAACGTTAAAGAGCATGATTGGGGCTCTGGAGGAAACTCAGAGAAGAAAATGGGATCTTCTTTTACCCTGCTTGTTTGCCTACCGAGAGGTACCACAGGAGGGTGTTGGCTTCAGCCCCTTCGAACTTCTGTTCGGTCATCCCGTACGGGGACCCTTAGCCATCGTCAAGGAGGGATGGGAGATGCCCACTCCCCCTGTTACTACCAACCTAGTTGATTATGTGCTAGGGCTCAGAAAACGGATGGTACTTCTGATGGGCTTGGCTAGTGATAAATTGAAGGCAGGACAAGCGCTGGTGAAACATTGGTACGACCAGAAAGCTTCCCTCATCAACTTTACACCTGGTCAGCAAGTCCTGATCATGAATCCCATAAGGCCTCGAGCTTTACAGGACAAATGGTCAGGCCCTTACACAGTGGTGGAGCCCCTGGGTGAGGTTAACTATTTAGTGGACCTTGGAAGGCCTGGACAGGCTCCAAAAGTGTTTCACGTGAATAGGCTGAAGGCTTTCGTCCCAAGAGTCGAAATCATAGCACTGCTACTGGCTTCAGACGTTGAGGAAGAGGAGTCTGAACCTCTCCCCGACCTGTTCCAAAGCGGTCCTTCAGATAGCTCCTTTGAGGGTGTCCAAGTGGCCCCTCACCTGACTTCTGATCAGCAGGCTGAGGTGAAAAGTTTGCTTAGGCAGTTTTCCCCCCTGTTTTCACAGCCGCCTGGTTTGACACCTTGGTGCAAACATAACATTGACACAGGAGACAGTGTACCTACCAAAAGTAGGGGATACAGGATGTCAGACAAAGTACGGTCTTATATTAAGACCGAGGTCAACAAGATGTTAGACCTTGGGGTGATTGAACCCTCTAGTAGTCCTTGGTCCAGCCCTGTGGTTTTGGTTCCAAAGGCAGGCACTTCTGTTTGGTTCTACCAGTGAGAGCAGCCCCATCACCTTCCGCACTGTCCTCAGAAGTTATAGCGTCAAGCTGCGCTTCTTGCCACGCCACGATTCTTTGGATCATTTCCAATTTCGTGCCTTGAGAGGAAACACCTCTCTCCGCACACATCTTTTTCAGTGTTTCTGATTTGGAAGCATTTAAAGTTAACAAGGTATTTGTTTCCATACTGTTAGATAGGACTATGGTCTTTTTAAAGTTATACTACAACAATTCACTACGTGTCCTAGTTGGAATAACCTGAAATGCCTTAGTTTGTGCGCAACACTGGATACCTTCAGTCGTATCCCACCGCTGTACACCAATTTGTTAAGACGGATTTCTGAACTCTGTCCTGGTGGCGCAGAAGTTCAGAAGGCCAACCTAATTACTTGGAACAGGGTAACCTCTGGACGAGCCAGACCAATCAAGGTAGCGATCGCGGCGGTCAAGACTAGGTCTCAAGAGGGGTGGGGGTGACTGAAAGCCCGCAATGAGCACACAAAGCAAGATCACTTACAAACTACTCCAAACAGTTGTTATTTAAAAAATATATACACATTTATTTTAAGGCCTTTAAAACAATGACCGTAGCGAGAAAATCACAATATCACAATATTAAACCAACACATACCATATCAACACAATATATATACAAATACGACAGTCGCAAGCATTATATGCACGAAATGTGTAGTCCACCTAAAAGGGAAGGAATACAGGCAGTGCGAAGTAATGCTTAGACCCAGTTCGCCTTCAGAGGCACCTAACTAGATGGAAGTCCGGGCCCTGCGAAGAGTGGAGCCTTGTGCTCAAAGTACCTGCACGCGCTGGTGCCAACGGGCAAAAGGAGAAGCTCTTCAAAGGAAGTCAGGCAGTTTAGTTTAGTGCACAAAGAAGAAGAACAAGTTCTGCGACTCAAGCGCAGCCTCCACAGTGGGCAGAAGCAGAGCGCGAGTACGGACACGGGTGCTGTTTTACACAGTGGGGAAAAGCAATGGGCTCCTGCAGGAGGGCGACCAGATCCTAGCTATGCTACTCACCATTCCCCGATGCAAGCAGACCCAGGCTTCTCCGCGTCAGTTTCAGCAGCTGGCAGGTTCAGAAGAGCAGGGAACGCCTCGTCGTCGTGTTGAGTAAAAAGACGTCCCAATCGAAGAAACCCGCACAGTTTGTTACCACAGCAGGGCAACGGGGCGGCCGTGTGTATTTGAGCCAAATGTACACTACTCACTTCAGACCTGGGAACGCCAAGTGTACGAAGCGTGTGAGAGTGACAAGGACCCGAAATACTACACAACCTGGCGGCGGTTACAGAGCAAGACTCCCGGGTAAGCTGGTCAGTCAACTGGATGGCCCAGAGACGCTTCCGAAGGCTTACTGGCAGGAGATGGTGAAGATGCCGAGAATAGCTGTTCCCGCTATTCCAAGGGTCGAAGTACCAGTACAGGCCTTCTGGTTCGATCAAAGGTGAAAAGGGTTTCACAAGGCGACAGCAGTGCAGAGGAGAAGTCCTTCAGCGGGTCACCAGCGATTCCTCGGTTTAGCCTCTTGGTTGCAGGATACTTGGCTCCTGTATTCCTTCGTTCGTGAGAACTCAGGAGATCGACCTCGTAGTGGTGTTTCCAGCCCCCTCTTATCCACGGTTCCCTTCGCGCCAAAACGGAGGGGACCCAATGGGAGATCCGCTTATCAACACTCACACCATTCGTGGACCAATCACGGACCACGGTGGTCCCAGGCATTCACACCACCCTAGACTCTCTGGCACCTAGGATATGTATTGGGACCAGACATCCCAGCCCACACCCTGGAGGCACATACAAGACATGTAGAAGCCCGCGAAAGCATCTGTGTTTCGCAGGAAAGTACATGCCCAAATAAGGAAGGCCCCGGGTCGGCTCGACCTGGGGAAGGTGAAGGGAGCAAGACGGTCAGCGGACAGGACAAAGGAGCCTCGTGGTCCGGCCATTTTGGGAGCCAGGCCACCATTTTGGGTTAAGCGCGGAAAACGCGCTTAGAACGCCAAAAGGAGCTCAAAATACAAAGAAACGATCGCTGCCACCATTCCCGTCCCTGAATTACTTGCACCGATCAGATACAATCCTAAACGAGTATCTAGGGCCTGTAGAAGGCTAGAGACCCAAGAGAGCTGTAACTTAGCTTACAGTGCCCTCTTGTGTCATGTTGCACGAAAGCCGCAACATGATAAAAGAAACTACGGGAAACAGCGTTCCCCGGTACTGACTGTCTTAAGGGCATGTCAGTTTCCCCGTAAGAAAGGAGCGAAAGCCCAGAGGAGTGCGGCAGAAGGCTGCACTTCTCTGGCAAAGTCAAGAACAAGGTGAAAAACAACAGCAAAAAGTTTAGGGGTTGCCACATGGAAGGAAAATTACCTACAATTACGAAATCTTTCCTAACAATATCCAACTCCTTCCCATTCCAATCCTGAGACCCTTCCGATAGCATGAAATGTGATATCTCAATGCTTCTAATATCAAAACTGAGACCCTCCCTATAGCATGAGATGTGATATCTAAGTCCTTCTCATTCCTATCCTGAGACCCTTCCGATAGCAGAGATGTGATATCTCAATGCTTATACCAAACCTGAGTCCCTTCCTTTAGCATGAGATGTGATATCCAACTCCTTCCCATTCCAATCCTGAGACCCTTCCGATAGCATGAAATGTGATATCTCAATGCTTCTAATATCAAAACTGAGACCCTCCCTATAGCATGAGATGTGATATCTAAGTCCTTCCCATTCCTATCCTGAGACCCTTCCGATAGCAGAGATGTGATATCTCAATGCTTATACCAAACCTGAGACCCTTCCTATGGCATGAGATGTGATATCCAACTCCTTCCCATTCCAATCCTGAGACCCTTCCTATAGCATGAGATGTGATATCTCAATGCTTCTATCAAACCTGAGTCCCTTCCTATAGCATGAGATGTGATATCTCAAAGCTTCTAATACCAAACCTGGGACCCGTCCTATAACATGAGATATGATATCCAAACCATGCATCACCACCGAAACCATCAAAGGTGCACTCATCAATGCGAGATCTGTAGTCGCCCATGCCCTAGACATAGCCGACATTATCTCCATCAATGATCTCGACTTCATAGCTATTACAGAGACCTGGCTCCACCCAGCGTCTGGCCCCTCTCTATCACTTGCTATACCCAATGACTATACCATCTACCGTGCAGACAGACAAACAGCTAAAGGTGGTGGAGTAGCCATTATTGCAAAAGCTCCATCAACATAAAACACATACAAAACCAATCCCTGCCATCAGCGGAACTACTCACCCTCAAACTATCCACAACGCACACAAGCACAATCACCATCCACCTCATTTACAGACCGCCAGGCCCTATACTATCCTTTAATGACGACATAGCCCTTTTACTCTCTAACAATATCAAACCTAACTCTCGACTACTCATCCTAGGAGACTTTAATCTAGGTCTCAATGATGAGAAAGATGACAAAGCTAACACTGTCGCCAACACCATTTCAGAATTAGGACTCACCCACCATATCGCACAACCCACACACAAAAAAGGCCGAATCCTTGACTGGATAGCTGACCTTAACTGCAACACCACCATCCTTTCCAACACTCCATGCGCTTGCACCGATCACTACCTCATTACCTTCACCATCAACAAAGGCACTCAAACACCAGGGCCTTCCCCCTATGCCCCACCCACACTCACAAGAAACAACAAAAATATCACAGTAGAGAAACTCCTCCCGTTACTCCAACCCATCATCGACTTCTCACCCACCATGACCAACCCTACTGAACTAGTAGAGTTATACAACACAACCATCCTTAAGGCCATTAACACCATAGCACCACTCACGCTTCGGAAAGCCAAACCACGCGCACACCTCAATTCTTGGTTCACCCCGAACTAAAAACACTCCGCAAATCCAAAAGACAAGCTGAATTAGCATCGAAACAGTCACCATCCACTATTAATAAGACATCTTACACACTGGCCTCGAACATCTATAAGTCAGCCATCATCCAGTCTAAAAAAAACATGTACAATGAAAGAATCTGCAACGCCAAATCCAATACCAAAGAGCTCTTCAATATCCTGAGAGAACTCGAATCACCTTCCCCCATTCCAGACACTTGCAACAAAGACATCCACTGGTGCACGAACATTCAGGAAGCACTCCTAGGCAAAATTGCCACGCTACAAGCCAAAATCCTGACAAAGAAAGAAAGCCTCACCCTCACTGATAACATCACCCCCTCTACACACACCTACACCACCCCCCAAAATGATGACATTAACCTCTTTGAGTTTTCCACCATAACCATCAAAGAGGTTGAAGAAATAATCTACTCTCTTAAACCATCCAAATGCCAAGGTGACACTTGCCCGGCCCCAGTCATTAAAGATGCAGCCAAACAACTTGCTCCTTTCATCACTTCCCTCATCAATTCATCTTTCACATCCAACGTAGTGCCCAACAACCTCAAGGACTCCTGGGTTCTTCCTTTACTTAAGAAGCCCACCCTTGACCCAAATGTCCCCACCAACTACAGACCCATTACAACTGTACCCTTCCTACTAAATATCCTTGACAGAGCTGCCTATCTCCAGATACAGAACCACCTTGAGAAAAATAACTTACTAGGACTCAGACAATCAGGATTCCGCCCCAAACACGGCACTGAGACCGCCCTGATTGACCTTAAGACACAGATGGACAACATTAAAGACAATGGCAAACTGGTCCTCCTTCTCCTTCTTGACTTATCGGCCGCCTTCGACCTGGTCAACCACGACATCCTCTGCAAACATCTATCCTCAGCAGCCAAATTCTCAGATAATGCCAACGCATGGATCCAATCCTTCCTTAACAACAGATCCATGAGAGTCTTCGCACCCACAGCCTCTGCCAACCCAGCCCCAGTCACTTGCGGTGTCCCCCAGGGCTCCTGCGTCTCCCCCACTCTATACAATGTGTTCACGAAACCCCTCTTTGACATATTGGACCGCTTGGGTGTCATCTACACCAACTACGCAGATGACACCCAAATACTGATCCCTTTAACAGGCGACTACTCCACCGACCTCACTGCTCTCAACAACATTTACTCCATTATCCAAGAATGGATGGCCAAGCATGGCCTATGCCTCAATGACGACAAGACCGAGCTTCTTCTCCTAGGTTCCCAACCCAGACTTAATAAACTCGACAAACTCTATCAGGCATTCACTATAGACGGCAATAACATCATCGTCTCTAACAGCGTCAAAACCCTAGGAATCTACCTCGACTCCTCCCTCACACTGACAAGACAGATCAATTCCATCTCATCCGCCACTGCTTACACCTGTAAGCTCATCAATGCCAGCAGACCTTACCTCTCACCATCCAACTGCACCACCTTAGCCAGAGCGCTAGTCCTCTCCAAAGTCGACTACTGCAATGCCCTATACTTGGGCACCAGTCAGAAAAACATTAACAAACTACAAGTCGTACAAAACAACGCCTTGCGAGCAGCCCTGAACATACCTAAACATGAACACATTTCGGACGCCAGACGCTCCTGCCATTGGCTATCCATACCACAAAGAATTGAATATAAAACCATCTCACTCACACACAAATGCCTAGCTAACCAAGCACCCAGATACCTATCCGACAACCTCACTCACCACACCCCAGCGCGCCCTACCAGATCAGCTCAAACACACTGCTTAAATATCCCAAGATTTAAGCTCCAAAAAGCAGGTGGCTCTAGCTTCCCCGTGCTTGCCTCCAAACTCTGGAATTCACTTCCACTCGAGCTGAGATCAGAACCGTCCTTTCACAGATTTAGACACAACACCAAAACATGGCTTCTATCCAAAGAAACGTAAACTGCCTAGCCCTACCTTACTAGCATGCACCAAGACTGTAAATTTGTAAATATGTAAATCGGTCTGTACATTACCTCTAACTGCGTGATAATGTCCCAAATGTATTGCTCTCATCCACCTTGACCATGCTATACCATATATGTAACTATCTGTAATTGAAACTGATTGACAACTCCCTCAATCTCTGTTACTGGTCCCCTAAAACCATATTTTATCATATTGTACTGTTGTATTAATCTTGTTGTATTCATCTCAAGCGCCTGGATGCCCCAGGGCCAGGCGACGCTATACAAATAATAAACTAAACTAAACTAAACTAAATCCTTCCCCTTCCAAAACTGAGACCCTTCCTTTAGCATGAGATGTGATATCCAAATCCTTCCCATTCCAATCCTGAAACCCTTCCTATAGCATGAGATGTGATATTTCAATGTTTCTAATAAAAAACCTGAGACCCTTCCTATAGCAAGAGATGTGATATCCCAATGCTTCTACAAAACCTGAGACCCATACCATGGCATGAGATGTGATATCAAACTCCCGTCCTATACCATGAGACTTGATAGCTCAATGCTTCTAATACCAAACCTGAGACCGGTCCAATAACATGAGATGTGATATCCAAATCCTTCCCCTTCCAAACCTTAGACCCTTCCTGTATCATGAGATGTGATATCCAAGTCCTTCCCATTCCATTCCTGAGACCCTTCCTATAGCATGAGATGTGATATCTCAATGCTTCTAATACCAAACCTGAGACCCTTCCTATAACATGAGATGTGATATCCAAGTCCTTCCCATTCCAATCCTGAGACCCTTCCTATAGCATGAGATGTGATATCTCAATGCTTCTAATGCCAAACCTGAGGCCCTTCCTATAACATGAATTGTGATATCCAAGTCCTTCCCATTCCAATCCTGAGACTCTTCCGATAGCAGAGATGTGATATCTCAATGCTTATACCAAACCTGAGACCCTTCCGATAGCATGAGATGTGATATCTCAATGCTTCTAATACCAAACCTGAGATCCTTCCTATAACATGAGATGTGATGCCCAAATCCTTCCCCTTCCAAACCTTAGACCCTCCCTTTAGCATGAGATGTGATATCCAACTCCTTCCCATTCCAATCCTGAGACCCTTCTGATGGCATGAGATGTGATATCTCAATGCCTCTAATACCAAACCTGAGATCCTACCTCTAACATGAAATGTGATATCCAACTCCTCCCCCTTCCAACCCTGAGAGCCTTCCTATAGAATGAGATGTGATATCCAAGTCCTTCCCATTCCAATCCTGAGACCCTTCCTATAACATGAGATGGGATATCCAACTCCTTCCAAATCCAATCCCGATACCCTTCCGATAGCATGTGATGTGATATCCCAATGCTTCTACAAAACCTGAGACCCATACCATGGCATGAGATGTGATATCAAACTCCTTCCCATTCCAATCCTGAGACCCTTCCTATTGCTTGAGATGTGATATCTCAATGCTTCTAATACCAAACCTGAGACCGGTCCTATAACATGAGATGTGATACCCAAATCCTTCCCCTTTCCAAACCTTAGACCCTTCCTATAGCATGAGATGTGATATCTCAATGCTTCTAATACCAAACCTGAGACCCTTCCTATAACGAGATGGGATATCCAACTCCTTCCCATTCCAATCCTGAGACCCTTCCGATAGCAGAGATGTGATATCTCAATGCTTATACCAAACCTGAGACCCTTCCTATGGCATGAGATGTCATATAAAACTCCTTCCGATTCCAATCCTGAGACCCTTCCTATAGCATGAGATGTGATATCTCAATGCTTCTAATACCAAACCTGAGATCCTTCCTATAACATGAGATGTGATTTCAAACTCCTTCCCATTCCAAACCTGAGACCCTTCCGATAGCATGAGATGTGATATCTCAATGCTTCTAAAACCAAACATGAGAACCATCCTATAACATGAGATGTGAAATTCAAATCATTCCCTTTCCAAACCTGAGACCCTTCCTATAGCTTGAGATGTGATATCAAACTCCTTCCCATTCAATGTGATATCCAACTCCTTCCCATTCCAATCCTGAGACCCTTCCTATACCATGAGATGTGATATTTCAATGCTTCTAATACCAAACCTGAGACCCGTCCTAAAACATGAGATGTGAGATCCAAATCCTTCCCCTTCCAAACCTGAGACCTTTCCTTTAGCATGAGATATTATATCTTAATGCTTCTAAAACCAAACCTGAGAATCATCCTATAACATGTGAACTCCAAATCCTTCCCTTTCCAAACCTGAGACCCTTCCGATAGCATGAGATGTTATATCTTAATGCTTCTAAAACCAAACCTGAGAACCATGCTATAACATGCGAACTCCAAATCCTTCCCTTTCCAAACCTGAGACCCTTCCGATAGCATGAGATGTGATATCGCAATGCTACTAAAACCAAACATGAGAACCATCCTATTACATGAGATGTGAAATCCAAATCCTTCCCTTTCCAAACCTGAGACCCTTCCTATAGCTTGAGATGTGATATCAAACTCCTTCCCATTCCAATCCTGAGATAGCTTGAGATGTCATAGCCAACTCCTTCCCATTCCAATCCTGAGACCCTTCCTATACCATGAGATGTGATATCTCAATGCTTCTAATACCAAACCTGACACCCGTCCTAAAACATGAGATGTGAGATCCAAATCCTTCCCCTTCCAAACCTGAGATCTTTCCTTTAGCATGAGATGTGATATCCAACTCCTTCCCATTCTAATCCTGAGACCCTTCCTATAGCATGATATGTGATATCACAATGCTTCTAATACCAAACCTGAGATCCTTCCTATAACATGAGATGTGTATCCAACTCCTTCCCATTCCAAACCTGAGACCCTTCCTATAGCATGAGATGTGATATCTTAATGCTTCTAAAACCAAACCTGAGAACCATCCAATAACATATGTGAAATCCAAATCCTTCCCTTTCCAAACCTGAGACCCTTCAGATAGCATGAGATGTGATATCTCAATGCTTCTAAAACCAAACATGAGAACCATCCTATAACATGAGATGTGAAATCCAAATCCTTCTCTTTCCAAACCTGAGACCCTTCCTATAGCTTGAGATGTGCTATCAAACTCCTTCCCATTCCAATCCTGTGATAGCTTGAGATGTGATATCCAACTCCTTCCCATTCCAATCCTGAGACCCTTCCTATACCATGAGATGTGATTTCTCAATGCTTCCAATACCAAACCTGAGACCCGTCCTAAAACATGAGATGTGAGATCCAAATCCTTCCCCTTCCAAACCTGAGACCCTTCCTATAGCTTGAGATGTGATATCAAACTCCTTCCCATTCCAATCCTGAGATAGCTTGAGATGTGATATCCAACTCCTTCCCATTCCAATCCTGAGACCCTTCCGATAGCATGAAATGTGATATCTCAATGCTTCTAATATCAAAACTGAGACCCTCCCTATAGCATGAGATGTGATATCTAAGTCCTTCCCATTCCTATCCTGAGACCCTTCCGATAGCAGAGATGTGATATCTCAATGCTTATACCAAACCTGAGACCTTTCCTATGGCATGAGATGTGATATCCAACTCCTTCCCATTCCAATCCTGAGACCCTTCCTATAGCATGAGATGTGATATCTCAATGCTTCTATCAAACCCGAGTCCCTTCCTTTAGCATGAGATGTGATATCCAACTCCTTCCCATTCCAATCCTGAGACCCTTCCTATAGCATGAGATGTGATATCTCAAAGCTTCTAATACCAAACCTGGGACCCGTCCTATAACATGAGATATCATATCCAAATCCTTCCCCTTCCAAACCTGAGACCCTTCCTTTAGCATGAGATGTGATATCCAAATCCTTCCCATTCCAATCCTGAAACCCTTCCTATAGCATGAGATGTGATATTTCAATGTTTCTAATAAAAAACCTGAGACCCTTCCTATAGCAAGAGATGTGATATCCAAATCCTTACCATTCCAATACTGAGACCCTTCCTATAACATGAGATGTGATATCCAACTCCTTCCCATTCCAACCTGAGACCCTTCCTATAGCATGAGAAGGGATATCCAACTCCTTCCCATTCCAAACCTGAAACCCTTCCTATAGCATGAGATGTGATATCAAACTCCTTCCCATTCAATGTGATATCCAACTCCGTCCCATTCCAATCCTGAGACCCTTCCTATACCATGAGATGTGATATCTCAATGCCTCTAATACCAAACCTGAGATCCTACCTCTAACATGAAATGTGATATCCAACTCCTTCCCTTTCCAAACCTGAGAGCCTTCCTATAGCATGAGATGGGATATCCAACTCCTTCCAAATCCAATCCTGATACCCTTCCGATAGCATGAGATGTGATATCCCAATGCTTCTACAAAACCTGAGACCCATACCATGGCATGAGATGTGATATCAAACTCCCGTCCTATACCATGAGACTTGATATCTCAATGCTTCTAATACCAAACCTGAGACCGGTCCAATAACATGAGATGTGATATCCAAATCCTTCCCCTTCCAAACCTTAGACCCTTCCTGTATCATGAGATGTGATATCCAAGTCCTTCCCATTCCAATCCTGAGACCCTTCCTATAGCATGAGATGTGATATCTCAATGCTTCTAATACCAAACCTGAGGCCCTTCCTATAACATGAATTGTGATATCCAAGTCCTTCCCATTCCAATCCTGAGACCCTTCCGATAGCAGAGATGTGATATCTCAATGCTTATACCAAACCTGAGACCCTTCCGATAGCATGAGATGTGATATCTCAATGCTTCTAATACCAAACCTGAGATCCTTCCTATAACATGAGATGTGATGTCCAAATCCTTCCCCTTCCAAACCTTAGACCCTCCCTTTAGCATGAGATGTGATATCCAACTCCTTCCCATTCCAATCCTGAGACCCTTCTGATGGCATGAGATGTGATATCTCAATGCCTCTAATACCAAACCTGAGATCCTACCTCTAACATGAAATGTGATATCCAACTCCTCCCCCTTCCAACCCTGAGAGCCTTCCTATAGAATGAGATGTGATATCCAAGTCCTTCCCATTCCAATCCTGAGACCCTTCCTATAACATGAGATGGGATATACAACTCCTTCCAAATCCAATCCCGATACCCTTCCGATAGCATGTGATGTGATATCCCAATGCTTCTACAAAACCTGAGACCCATACCATGGCATGAGATGTGATATCAAACTCCTTCCCATTCCAATCCTGAGACCCTTCCTATTGCTTGAGATGTGATATCCAACTCCTTCCCATTCCAATCCTGAGACCCTTCCTATAGCATGAGATGTGATATCTCAAAGCTTCTAATACCAAACCTGGGACCCGTCCTATAACATGAGATATCATATCCAAATCCTTCCCCTTCCAAACCTGAGACCCTTCCTTTAGCATGAGATGTGATATCCAAATCCTTCCCATTCCAATCCTGAAACCCTTCCTATAGCATGAGATGTGATATTTCAATGTTTCTAATAAAAAACCTGAGACCCTTCCTATAGCAAGAGATGTGATATCCAAATCCTTACCATTCCAATACTGAGACCCTTCCTATAACATGAGATGTGATATCCAACTCCTTCCCATTACAACCTGAGACCCTTCCTATAGCATAAGATATAATATCTCAATGCCTCTAATACCAAACCTGAGATTCTTCCTATAACATGAGATGTGATATCTCAATGCTTCTAATACCAAACCTGAGACCCTCCCTTTAGCATGAGATGTGATATCGGACTCCTTCCCATTCCAATCCTGAGACCCTTCTGATAGCATGAGACATGATATCTCAATGCCTCTAATACCAAACCTGAGATTCTTCCTATAACATGAGATGTGATATCTCAATGCTTCTAATACCAAACCTGAGACCCTCCCTTTAGCATGAGATGTGATATCCGACTCCTTCCCATTCCAATCCCGAGACCCTTCTGATAGCATGAGATGTGATATCTCAATGCCTCTAATACCAAACCTGAGATCCTTCCGATAGCATGAGATGTGATATCTCAATGCTTCTAATACCAAACCTGAGATCCTTCCGATAGCATGAGATGTGATATCTCAATGCTTCTAATACCAAACCTGAGACCCGTCCTAAAACATGAGATGTGAGATCCAAATCCTTCCCCTTCCAAACCTGAGACCCTTCCTATAGCTTGAGATGTGATATCAAACTCCTTCCCATTCCAATCCTGAGACCCTTCCGATAGCATGAAATGTGATATCTCAATGCTTCTAATATCAAAACTGAGACCCTCCCTATAGCATGAGATGTGATATCTAAGTCCTTCCCATTCCTATCCTGAGACCCTTCCGATAGCAGAGATGTGATATCTCAATGCTTATACCAAACCTGAGACCCTTCCTATGGCATGAGATGTGATATCCAACTCCTTCCCATTCCAATCCTGAGACCCTTCCTATAGCATGAGATGTGATATCTCAATGCTTCTATCAAACCTGAGTCCCTTCCTTTAGCATGAGATGTGATATCCAACTCCTTCCCATTCCAATCCTGAGACCCTTCCTATAGCATGAGATATGATATCTCAAAGCTTCTAATACCAAACCTGGGACCCGTCCTATAACATGAGATATCATATCCAAATCCTTCCCCTTCCAAACCTGAGACCCTTCCTTTAGCATGAGATGTGATATCCAAATCCTTCCCATTCCAATCCTGAAACCCTTCCTATAGCATGAGATGTGATATTTCAATGTTTCTAATAAAAAACCTGAGACCCTTCCTATAGCAAGAGATGTGATATCCAAATCCTTACCATTCCAATACTGAGACCCTTCCTATAACATGAGATGTGATATCCAACTCCTTCCCATTCCAACCTGAGACCCTTCCTATAGCATGAGAAGGGATATCCAACTCCTTCCCATTCCAAACCTGAAACCCTTCCTATAGCATGAGATGTGATATCAAACTCCTTCCCATTCAATGTGATATCCAACTCCGTCCCATTCCAATCCTGAGACCCTTCCTATACCATGAGATGTGATATCTCAATGCCTCTAATACCAAACCTGAGATCCTACCTCTAACATGAAATGTGATATCCAACTCCTTCCCTTTCCAAACCTGAGAGCCTTCCTACAGCATGAGATGTGATATCCAAGTCCTTCCCATTCCAATCCTGAGACCCTTCCTATAGCATGAGATGGGATATCCAACTCCTTCCAAATCCAATCCTGATACCCTTCCGATAGCATGAGATGTGATATCCCAATGCTTCTACAAAACCTGAGACCCATACCATGGCATGAGATGTGATATCAAACTCCCGTCCTATACCATGAGACTTGATATCTCAATGCTTCTAATACCAAACCTGAGACCGGTCCAATAACATGAGATGTGATATCCAAATCCTTCCCCTTCCAAACCTTAGACCCTTCCTGTATCATGAGATGTGATATCCAAGTCCTTCCCATTCCATTCCTGAGACCCTTCCTATAGCATGAGATGTGATATCTCAATGCTTCTAATACCAAACCTGAGACCCTTCCTATAACATGAGATGTGATATCCAAGTCCTTCCCATTCCAATCCTGAGACCCTTCCTATAGCATGAGATGTGATATCTCAATGCTTCTAATACCAAACCTGAGGCCCTTCCTATAACATGAATTGTGATATCCAGGTCCTTCCCATTCCAATCCTGAGACCCTTCCGATAGCAGAGATGTGATATCTCAATGCTTATACCAAACCTGAGACCCTTCCGATAGCATGAGATGTGATATCTCAATGCTTCTAATACCAAACCTGAGATCCTTCCTATAACATGAGATGTGATGTCCAAATCCTTCCCCTTCCAAACCTTAGACCCTCCCTTTAGCATGAGATGTGATATCCAACTCCTTCCCATTCCAATCCTGAGACCCTTCTGATGGCATGAGATGTGATATCTCAATGCCTCTAATACCAAACCTGAGATCCTACCTCTAACATGAAATGTGATATCCAACTCCTCCCCCTTCCAACCCTGAGAGCCTTCCTATAGAATGAGATGTGATATCCAAGTCCTTCCCATTCCAATCCTGAGACCCTTCCTATAACATGAGATGTGATATCCAACTCCTTCCCATTCCAACCTTAGACCCTGCCTATAGCATGAGATGGGATATCCAACTCCTTCCAAATCCAATCCCGATACCCTTCCGATAGCATGTGATGTGATATCCCAATGCTTCTAGAACACCTGAGACCCATACCATGGCATGAGATGTGATATCAAACTCCTTCCCATTCCAATCCTGAGACCCTTCCTATTGCTTGAGATGTGATATCCAACTCATTCCCATTCCAATTCTGAGACCCGTCCTATACCATGAGACTTGATATCTCAATGCTTCTAATACCAAACCTGAGACCGGTCCTATAACATGAGATGTGATACCCAAATCCTTCCCCTTTTCAAACCTTAGACCCTTCCTATAGCATGAGATGTGATATCTCAATGCTTCTAATACCAAACCTGAGACCCTTCCTATAACGAGATGGGATATCCAACTCCTTCCCATTCCAATCCTGAGACCCTTCCGATAGCAGAGATGTGATATCTCAATGCTTATACCAAACCTGAGACCCTTCCTATGGCATGAGATGTCATATACAACTCCTTCTGATTCCAATCCTGAGACCCTTCCTATAGCATGAGATGTGATATCTCAATGCTTCTAATACCAAACCTGAGATCCTTCCTATAACATGAGATGTGATATCAAACTCCTTCCCATTCCAAACCTGAGACCCTTCCGATAGCATGAGATGTGATATCTCAATGCTTCTAAAACCAAACATGAGAACCATCCTATAACATGAGATGTGAAATCCAAATCATTCCCTTTCCAAACCTGAGACCCTTCCTATAGCTTGAGATGTGATATCAAACTCCTTCCCATTCAATGTGATATCCAACTCCTTCCCATTCCAATCCTGAGACCCTTCCTATACCATGAGATGTGATATTTCAATGCTTCTAATACCAAACCTGAGACCCGTCCTAAAACATGAGATGTGAGATCCAAATCCTTCCCCTTCCAAACCTGAGACCTTTCCTTTAGCATGAGATGTTATATCTTAATGCTTCTAAAACCAAACCTGAGAACCATCCTATAACATGTGAACTCCAAATCCTTCCCTTTCCAAACCTGAGACCCTTCCGATAGCATGAGATGTTATATCTTAATGCTTCTAAAACCAAACCTGAGAACCATGCTATAACATGTGAACTCCAAATCCTTCCCTTTCCAAACCTGAGACCCTTCCGATAGCATGAGATGTGATATCGCAATGCTACTAAAACCAAACATGAGAACCATCCTATTACATGAGATGTGAAATCCAAATCCTTCCCTTTCCAAACCTGAGACCCTTCCTATAGCTTGAGATGTGATATCAAACTCCTTCCCATTCCAATCCTGAGATAGCTTGAGATGTGATAGCCAACTCATTCCCATTCCAATCCTGAGACCCTTCCTATACCATGAGATGTGATATCTCAATGCTTCTAATACCAAACCTGACACCCGTCCTAAAACATGAGATGTGAGATCCAAATCCTTCCCCTTCCAAACCTGAGATCTTTCCTTTAGCATGAGATGTGATATCCAACTCCTTCCCATTCTAATCCTGAGACCCTTCCTATAGCATGATATGTGATATCACAATGCTTCTAATACCGAACCTGAGATCCTTCCTATAACATGAGATGTGTATCCAACTCCTTCCCATTCCAAACCTGAGACCCTTCCTATAGCATGAGATGTGATATCTTAATGCTTCTAAAACCAAACCTGAGAACCATCCAATAACATATGTGAAATCCAAATCCTTCCCTTTCCAAACCTGAGACCCTTCAGATAGCATGAGATGTGATATCTCAATGATTCTAAAACCAAACATGAGAACCATCCTATAACATGAGATGTGAAATCCAAATCCTTCTCTTTCCAAACCTGAGACCCTTCCTATAGCTTGAGATGTGCTATCAAACTCCTTCCCATTCCAATCCTGTGATAGCTTGAGATGTGATATCCAACTCCTTCCCATTCCAATCCTGAGACCCTTCCTATACCATGAGATGTGATATCTCAATGCTTCTAATACCAAACCTGAGACCCGTCCTAAAACATGAGATGTGAGATCCAAATCCTTCCTCTTCCAAACCTGAGACCCTTCCTATAGCTTGAGATGTGATATCAAACTCCTTCCCATTCCAATCCTGAGATAGCTTGAGATGTGATATCCAACTCCTTCCCATTCCAATCCTGAGACCCTTCCGATAGCATGAAATAAGATATCTCAATGCTTCTAATATCAAAACTGAGACCCTCCCTATAGCATGAGATGTGATATCTAAGTCCTTCCCATTCCTATCCTGAGACCCTTCCGATAGCAGAGATCTGATATCTCAATGCTTATACCAAAACTGAGACCCTTCCTATGGCATGAGATGTGATATCCAACTCCTTCCCATTCCAATCCTGAGACCCTTCCTATAGCATGAGATGTGATATCTCAATGCTTCTATCAAACCTGAATCCCTTCCTTTAGCATGAGATGTGATATCCAACTCCTTCCCATTCCAATCCTGAGACCCTTCCTATAGCATGAGATGTGATATCTCAAAGCTTCTAATACCAAACCTGGGACCCGTCCTATAACATGAGATATCATATCCAAATCCTTCCCCTTCCAAACCTGAGAGCCTTCCTTTAGCATGAGATGTGATATCCAAATCCATCCCATTCCAATCCTGAAACCCTTCCTATAGCATGAGATGTGATATTTCAATGTTTCTAATAAAAAACCTGAGACCCTTCCTATAGCAAGAGATGTGATATCCAAATCCTTACCATTCCAATACTGAGACCCTTCCGATAACATGAGATGTGATATCCAACTCCTTCCCATTCCAACCTGAGACCCTTCCTATAGCATGAGAAGGGATATCCAACTCCTTCCCATTCCAATCCTGAAACCCTTCCTATAGCATGAGATGTGATATCTCAATGTTTCTAATAAAAAACCTGAGACCCTTCCTATAGCAAGAGATGTGACATCCAAATCCTTCCCATTCCAATCCTGAGATCCTTCCTATTGGATGAGATGTGATATCCAACTCCTTCCCATTCCAATCCTGAGACCCTTCCTATAGCATGAGATATAATATCTCAATGCCTCTAATACCAAACCTGAGATTCTTCCTATAACATGAGATGTGATATCTCAATGCTTCTAATACCAAACCTGAGACCCTCCCTTTAGCATGAGATGTGATATCCGACTCCTTCCCATTCCAATCCCGAGACCCTTCTGATAGCATGAGATGTGATATCTCAATGCCTCTAATACCAAACCTAAGATCCTTCCGATAGCATGAGATGTGATATCTCAATGCTTCTAATACCAAACCTGAGATCCTTCCGATAGCATGAGATGTGATATCTCAATGCTTCTAATACCAAACCTGAGATCCTTCCTATAACATGAGATGTGATATCCAAATCCTTCCCCTTCTAAACCTGAGACCCTCCTTTTAGCATGAGATGTGATATCCAACTCCTTCCCATTCCAATCCTGATACCCTTCCGATATCATGAGATTTGTTATCTCAAAGCTTCTGATATCAAACTTGAGACCCTCCCTATAGCATGAGATGTGACATCCAAGTCCTTCCCATTCCAATCCTGAGACGCTTCCTATAGCATGAGATGTGATATCTCAATGCTTCTACCAAACCTGAAACCCTTCCTATAGCATGAGATGTGATATCAAACTCCTTCCCATTCAATGTGATATCCAACTCCGTCCCATTCCAATCCTGAGACCCTTCCTATACCATGAGATGTGATATCTCAATGCCTCTAATACCAAACCTGAGATCCTACCTCTAACATGAAATGTGATATCCAACTCCTTCCCTTTCCAAACCTGAGAGCCTTCCTACAGCATGAGATGTGATATCCAAGTCCTTCCCATTCCAATCCTGAGACCCTTCCTATAGCATGAGATGTGATATCCCAATGCTGCTACAAAACCTGAGACCCATACCATGGCATGAGATGTGATATCAAACTCGTGTCCTATACCATGAGACTTGATATCTCAATGCTTCTAATACCAAACCTGAGACCGGTCCAATAACATGAGATGTGATATCCAAATCCTTCCCCTTCCAAACCTTAGACCCTTCCTGTATCATGGGATGTGATATCCAAGTCCTTCCCATTCCATTCCTTAGACCCTTCCTATAGCATGAGATGTGATATCTCAATGCTTCTAATACCAAACCTGAGACCCTTCCTATAACATGAGATGTGATATCCAAGTCCTTCCCATTCCAATCCTGAGACCCTTCCTATAGCATGAGATGTGATATCTCAATGCTTCTAATACCAAACCTGAGGCCCTTCCTATAACATGAATTGTGATATCCAGGTCCTTCCCATTCCAATCCTGAGACCCTTCCGATAGCAGAGATGTGATATCTCAATGCTTATACCAAACCTGAGACCCTTCCGATAGCATGAGATGTGATATCTCAATGCTTCTAATACCAAACCTGAGATCCTTCCTATAACATGAGATGTGATGTCCAAATCCTTCCCCTTCCAAACCTTAGACCCTCCCTTTAGCATGAGATGTGATATCCAACTCCTTCCCATTCCAATCCTGAGACCCTTCTGATGGCATGAGATGTGATATCTCAATGCCTCTAATACCAAACCTGAGATCCTACCTCTAACATGAAATGTGATATCCAACTCCTCCCCCTTCCAACCCTGAGAGCCTTCCTATAGAATGAGATGTGATATCCAAGTCCTTCCCATTCCAATCCTGAGACCCTTCCTATAACATGAGATGTGATATCCAACTCCTTCCCATTCCAACCTTAGACCCTGCCTATAGCATGAGATGGGATATCCAACTCCTTCCAAATCCAATCCCGATACCCTTCCGATAGCATGTGATGTGATATCCCAATGCTTCTAGAACACCTGAGACCCATACCATGGCATGAGATGTGATATCAAACTCCTTCCCATTCCAATCCTGAGACCCTTCCTATTGCTTGAGATGTGATATCCAACTCATTCCCATTCCAATTCTGAGACCCGTCCTATACCATGAGACTTGATATCTCAATGCTTCTAATACCAAACCTGAGACCGGTCCTATAACATGAGATGTGATACCCAAATCCTTCCCCTTTCCAAACCTTAGACCCTTCCTATAGCATGAGATGTGATATCTCAATGCTTCTAATACCAAACCTGAGACCCTTCCTATAACGAGATGGGATATCCAACTCCTTCCCATTCCAATCCTGAGACCCTTCCGATAGCAGAGATGTGATATCTCAATGCTTATACCAAACCTGAGACCCTTCCTATGGCATGAGATGTCATATACAACTCCTTCTGATTCCAATCCTGAGACCCTTCCTATAGCATGAGATGTGATATCTCAATGCTTCTAATACCAAACCTGAGATCCTTCCTATAACATGAGATGTGATATCAAACTCCTTCCCATTCCAAACCTGAGACCCTTCCGATAGCATGAGATGTGATATCTCAATGCTTCTAAAACCAAACATGAGAACCATCCTATAACATGAGATGTGAAATCCAAATCATTCCCTTTCCAAACCTGAGACCCTTCCTATAGCTTGAGATGTGATATCAAACTCCTTCCCATTCAATGTGATATCCAACTCCTTCCCATTCCAATCCTGAGACCCTTCCTATACCATGAGATGTGATATTTCAATGCTTCTAATACCAAACCTGAGACCCGTCCTAAAACATGAGATGTGAGATCCAAATCCTTCCCCTTCCAAACCTGAGACCTTTCCTTTAGCATGAGATGTTATATCTTAATGCTTCTAAAACCAAACCTGAGAACCATCCTATAACATGTGAACTCCAAATCCTTCCCTTTCCAAACCTGAGACCCTTCCGATAGCATGAGATGTTATATCTTAATGCTTCTAAAACCAAACCTGAGAACCATGCTATAACATGTGAACTCCAAATCCTTCCCTTTCCAAACCTGAGACCCTTCCGATAGCATGAGATGTGATATCGCAATGCTACTAAAACCAAACATGAGAACCATCCTATTACATGAGATGTGAAATCCAAATCCTTCCCTTTCCAAACCTGAGACCCTTCCTATAGCTTGAGATGTGATATCAAACTCCTTCCCATTCCAATCCTGAGATAGCTTGAGATGTGATAGCCAACTCATTCCCATTCCAATCCTGAGACCCTTCCTATACCATGAGATGTGATATCTCAATGCTTCTAATACCAAACCTGACACCCGTCCTAAAACATGAGATGTGAGATCCAAATCCTTCCCCTTCCAAACCTGAGATCTTTCCTTTAGCATGAGATGTGATATCCAACTCCTTCCCATTCTAATCCTGAGACCCTTCCTATAGCATGATATGTGATATCACAATGCTTCTAATACCGAACCTGAGATCCTTCCTATAACATGAGATGTGTATCCAACTCCTTCCCATTCCAAACCTGAGACCCTTCCTATAGCATGAGATGTGATATCTTAATGCTTCTAAAACCAAACCTGAGAACCATCCAATAACATATGTGAAATCCAAATCCTTCCCTTTCCAAACCTGAGACCCTTCAGATAGCATGAGATGTGATATCTCAATGATTCTAAAACCAAACATGAGAACCATCCTATAACATGAGATGTGAAATCCAAATCCTTCTCTTTCCAAACCTGAGACCCTTCCTATAGCTTGAGATGTGCTATCAAACTCCTTCCCATTCCAATCCTGTGATAGCTTGAGATGTGATATCCAACTCCTTCCCATTCCAATCCTGAGACCCTTCCTATACCATGAGATGTGATATCTCAATGCTTCTAATACCAAACCTGAGACCCGTCCTAAAACATGAGATGTGAGATCCAAATCCTTCCTCTTCCAAACCTGAGACCCTTCCTATAGCTTGAGATGTGATATCAAACTCCTTCCCATTCCAATCCTGAGATAGCTTGAGATGTGATATCCAACTCCTTCCCATTCCAATCCTGAGACCCTTCCGATAGCATGAAATGTGATATCTCAATGCTTCTAATATCAAAACTGAGACCCTCCCTATAGCATGAGATGTGATATCTAAGTCCTTCCCATTCCTATCCTGAGACCCTTCCGATAGCAGAGATCTGATATCTCAATGCTTATACCAAACCTGAGACCCTTCCTATGGCATGAGATGTGATATCCAACTCCTTCCCATTCCAATCCTGAGACCCTTCCTATAGCATGAGATGTGATATCTCAATGCTTCTATCAAACCTGAGTCCCTTCCTTTAGCATGAGATGTGATATCCAACTCCTTCCCATTCCAATCCTGAGACCCTTCCTATAGCATGAGATGTGATATCTCAAAGCTTCTAATACCAAACCTGGGACCCGTCCTATAACATGAGATATCATATCCAAATCCTTCCCCTTCCAAACCTGAGAGCCTTCCTTTAGCATGAGATGTGATATCCAAATCCTTCCCATTCCAATCCTGAAACCCTTCCTATAGCATGAGATGTGATATTTCAATGTTTCTAATAAAAAACCTGAGACCCTTCCTATAGCAAGAGATGTGATATCCAAATCCTTACCATTCCAATACTGAGACCCTTCCTATAACATGAGATGTGATATCCAACTCCTTCCCATTCCAACCTGAGACCCTTCCTATAGCATGAGAAGGGATATCCAACTCCTTCCCATTCCAATCCTGAAACCCTTCCTATAGCATGAGATGTGATATCTCAATGTTTCTAATAAAAAACCTGAGACCCTTCCTATAGCAAGAGATGTGACATCCAAATCCTTCCCATTCCAATCCTGAGATCCTTCCTATTGGATGAGATGTGATATCCAACTCCTTCCCATTCCAATCCTGAGACCCTTCCTATAGCATGAGATATAATATCTCAATGCCTCTAATACCAAACCTGAGATTCTTCCTATAACATGAGATGTGATATCTCAATGCTTCTAATACCAAACCTGAGACCCTCCCTTTAGCATGAGATGTGATATCCGACTCCTTCCCATTCCAATCCCGAGACCCTTCTGATAGCATGAGATGTGATATCTCAATGCCTCTAATACCAAACCTAAGATCCTTCCGATAGCATGAGATGTGATATCTCAATGCTTCTAATACCAAACCTGAGATCCTTCGATAGCATGAGATGTGATATCTCAATGCTTCTAATAAGAAACCTGAGATCCTTCCTATAACATGAGATGTGATATCCAAATCCTTCCCCTTCTAAACCTGAGACCCTCCTTTTAGCATGAGATGTGATATCCAACTCCTTCCCATTCCAATCCTGATACCCTTCCGATATCATGAGATTTGTTATCTCAAAGCTTCTGATATCAAACTTGAGACCCTCCCTATAGCATGAGATGTGACATCCAAGTCCTTCCCATTCCAATCCTGAGACGCTTCCTATAGCATGAGATGTGATATCTCAATGCTTCTACCAAACCTGAAACCCTTCCTATAGCATGAGATGTGATATCAAACTCCTTCCCATTCAATGTGATATCCAACTCCGTCCCATTCCAATCCTGAGACCCTTCCTATACCATGAGATGTGATATCTCAATGCCTCTAATACCAAACCTGAGATCCTACCTCTAACATGAAATGTGATATCCAACTCCTTCCCTTTCCAAACCTGAGAGCCTTCCTACAGCATGAGATGTGATATCCAAGTCCTTCCCATTCCAATCCTGAGACCCTTCCTATAGCATGAGATGTGATATCCCAATGCTGCTACAAAACCTGAGACCCATACCATGGCATGAGATGTGATATCAAACTCGTGTCCTATACCATGAGACTTGATATCTCAATGCTTCTAATACCAAACCTGAGACCGGTCCAATAACATGAGATGTGATATCCAAATCCTTCCCCTTCCAAACCTTAGACCCTTCCTGTATCATGGGATGTGATATCCAAGTCCTTCCCATTCCATTCCTTAGACCCTTCCTATAGCATGAGATGTGATATCTCAATGCTTCTAATACCAAACCTGAGACCCTTCCTATAACATGAGATGTGATATCCAAGTCCTTCCCATTCCAATCCTGAGACCCTTCCTATAGCATGAGATGTGATATCTCAATGCTTCTAATACCAAACCTGAGGCCCTTCCTATAACATGAATTGTGATATCCAAGTCCTTCCCATTCCAATCCTGAGACCCTTCCGATAGCAGAGATGTGATATCTCAATGCTTATACCAAACCTGAGACCCTTCCGATAGCATGAGATGTGATATCTCAATGCTTCTAATACCAAACCTGAGATCCTTCCTATAACATGAGATGTGATGTCCAAATCCTTCCCCTTCCAAACCTTAGACCCTCCCTTTAGCATGAGATGTGATATCCAACTCCTTCCCATTCCAATCCTGAGACCCTTCTGATGGCATGAGATGTGATATCTCAATGCCTCTAATACCAAACCTGAGATCCTACCTCTAACATGAAATGTGATATCCAACTCCTCCCCCTTCCAACCCTGAGAGCCTTCCTATAGAATGAGATGTGATATCCAAGTCCTTCCCATTCCAATCCTGAGACCCTTCCTATAACATGAGATGTGATATCCAACTCCTTCCCATTCCAACCTTAGACCCTGCCTATAGCATGAGATGGGATATCCAACTCCTTCCAAATCCAATCCCGATACCCTTCCGATAGCATGTGATGTGATATCCCAATGCTTCTACAAAACCTGAGACCCATACCATGGCATGAGATGTGATATCAAACTCCTTCCCATTCCAATCCTGAGACCCTTCCTATTGCTTGAGATGTGATATCCAACTCATTCCCATTCCAATTCTGAGACCCGTCCTATACCATGAGACTTGATATCTCAATGCTTCTAATACCAAACCTGAGACCGGTCCTATAACATGAGATGTGATACCCAAATCCTTCCCCTTTCCAAACCTTAGACCCTTCCTATAGCATGAGATGTGATATCTCAATGCTTCTAATACCAAACCTGAGACCCTTCCCATAACGAGATGGGATATCCAACTCCTTCCCATTCCAATCCTGAGACCCTTCCGATAGCAGAGATGTGATATCTCAAAGCTTATACCAATCCTGAGACCCTTCCTATGGCATGAGATGTCATATACAACTCCTTCCGATTCCAATCCTGAGACCCTTCCTATAGCATGAGATGTGATATCTCAATGCTTCTAATACCAAACCTGAGATCCTTCCTATAACATGAGATGTGATATCAAACTCCTTCCCATTCCAAACCTGAGACCCTTTCGATAGCATGAGATGTGATATCTCAATGCTTCTAAAACCAAACATGAGAACCATCCTATAACATGAGATGTGAAATCCAAATCATTCCCTTTCCAAACCTGAGACCCTTCCTATAGCTTGAGATGTGATATCAAACTCCTTCCCATTCAATGTGATATCCAACTCCTTCCCATTCCAATCCTGAGACCCTTCCTATACCATGAGATGTGATATTTCAATGCTTCTAATACCAAACCTGAGACCCGTCCTAAAACATGAGATGTGAGATCCAAATCCTTCCCCTTCCAAACCTGAGACCTTTCCTTTAGCATGAGATATTATATCGTAATGCTTCTAAAACCAAACCTGAGAACCATCCTATAACATGTGAACTCCAAATCCTTCCCTTTCCAAACCTGAGACCCTTCCGATAGCATGAGATGTTATATCTTAATGCTTCTAAATCCAAACCTGAGAACCATGCTATAACATGTGAACTCCAAATCCTTCCCTTTCCAAACCTGAGACCCTTCCGATAGCATGAGATGTGATATCGCAATGCTACTAAAACCAAACATGAGAACCATCCTATTACATGAGATGTGAAATCCAAATCCTTCCCTTTCCAAACCTGAGACCCTTCCTATAGCTTGAGATGTGATATCAAACTCCTTCCCATTCCAATCCTGAGATAGCTTGAGATGTGATAGCCAACTCCTTCCCATTCCAATCCTGAGACCCTTCCTATACCATGAGATGTGATATCTCAATGCTTCTAATACCAAACCTGAGACCCGTCCTAAAACATGAGATGTGAGATCCAAATCCTTCCCCTTCCAAACCTGAGACCCTTCCTATAGCTTGAGATGTGATATCAAACTCCTTCCCATTCCAATCCCGAGATAGCTTGAGATGTGATATCCAACTCCATCCCATTCCAATCCTGAGACCCTTCCGATAGCATGAGATGTGACAGCTCAATGCTTCTAATATCAAAACTGAGACCCTCCCTATAGTATGGGATGTGATATCTAAGTCCTTCCCATTCCTATCCTGAGACCCTTCCGATAGCAGAGATGTGATATCTCAATGCTTATACCAAACCTGATGACCCATCCTATGGCATGAGATGTGATATCCAACTCCTTCCCATTGCAATCCTGAGTTCCTTCCTATAGCATGAGATGTGATATCTCAATGCTTCTATCAAACCTGAGACCCTTCCTTTAGCATGAGATGTGATATCCAACTCCTTGCCATTCCAATCCTGAGACCCTTCCTATAACATGAGATGTGATATCCAACTCCTTCCCATTCCAATCCTGAGACTCCTCCTATAGCATGAGATGTGATATCTCAATGCTTCTAATACCAAACCTGGGACCCGTCCTATAACATAAGATATGAGATCCCAATCCTTCCCCTTCCAAACCTGAGACCCTTCCTTTAGCATGAGATGTGATATCCAAATCCTTCCCATTCCAATCCTGAAACCTTTCCTATAGCATGAGATGTGATAGCTCAATGTTTCTAATAAAAAACCTGAGACCCTTCCTATAGCAAGAGATGTGATATCCAAATCCTTCCCATTCCAATCCTGAGACCCTTCCTATAACGAGATGTGATATCCAACTCCTTCCCATTCCAACCTGAGACACTTCCTATAGCATGAGAAGGGATATCCAAATCCTTCCCATTCCAATCCTGAGATCCTTCCTATAACATGATGTGATATCCAATTCCTTCCCATTCCAAACCTGAGACCCTTCCTATTGGATGAGATGTGATATCCAACTCCTTCCCATTCCAATCCTGAGACCCTTCCTATAGCATGAGAAGTGATATCTCCATGCGTATACCAAACCTGAGACCCTTCCTATAGCATGAGATGTGATATCCAAATCCTTCCCATTCCAATCCTGAGACCCTTCCTATAGCATGAGATGTGATATCTCAATGCTTATACCAAACCAGAGACCCGTCCTATAACATGAGATGGGATATCCAACTCCTTCCCATTCCAATCCTGAGCCACTTCCGATAGCAGAGATGTGATATCTCAATGCTTATACCAAACCTGAGACCCTTCCTATAACATGAGATGTGATATCCAACTCATTCCCGTTCCAAACCTGAGACACTTCCTATAGCATATGTGATATCCAACTCCTTCCCATTCCAAACATGAGACCCTTCCTATAGCAAGAATGTAATATCCAACTCCTACCCATTCCAATCCTGAGACCATTCCTAAAGCATGAGATGTGATATATCAATGCTTCTAATACCAAACCTGAGATCCTTCCTATGACATGAAATGTGATATCCAAATCCTTACCATTCCAAACCTGAGACCCTTCCTACAGCATGCGATGTGATATCTCAATGCTTCTAATATCAAACCTGAGACCCGTCCTATAACATGAGATGGGATATCCAACTCCTTCCCCTTCCAAACCTGATACCCTTCCTATAGCATGAGATGTGATATCCAATTCCTTCCCATCCCAATCCTGAGACACCTCCGATAGCAGAGATGTGATATTTCAATGCTTATACCAAACCTGAGACTCTTCCTATAACATGAGATGTGATATCCAACTCCTTCCCGTTCCAAACCTGAGACCCTTCCTATAGCATGAGATGTGATATCCAATTCCTTCCCATTCCAATCCTGAGACCCTTCCGATAGCATGAGATGTGATATCTCAATGCTTCTAATACCAAACTTGTGATCCTTCCTATAATAAGAGATGTGATATCCAAATCCTTCGCCTTCCAAACCTGAGACCCTCCCTTTAGCATAAGATGTGATATCTCAATGCCTCTAATACCAAACCTGAGATCCTTCCTCTAACATGAGATGTGATATCCAAATCCTTCCCCTTCCAAACCTGAGACCCTCCCTTTAGCATGAGATGTGATATCCAAATCCTTCCCATTCCAATCCTGAGACCCTTCTGATAGCATGAGATGTGATATCTCAATGCCTCTAATACCAAACCTGAGATCCTACCTCTAACATGAAATGTGATATCCAACTCCTTCCCTTTCCAAACGTGAGACCCTCCCTATAGCATGAGATCTGATAACCAAGTCCTTCCCATTCCAATCCTGAGACCCTTCCTATAGCATGAGATGTGATATCTCAATGCTTCTAATACCAAACCTGAGACCCTTCCTATAACATAAGATGGGATATCCAACTCCTTCCCATTCCAATCCTGAGACCCTTCCGATAGCAGAGATGTGATATCTCAATGCTTATACCAAACCTGAGACCCTTCCTGTAGCATGAGATGTCATATACAACTCCTTTCCATTCCAATCCTAGACCCTTCCTATAGCATGAGATGTGATATCCAACTCCTTCCCATTCCAATCCTGAGACCCTTCCTATAGCATGAGATTTGATATCTCAATGCTTCTAACACCAAACCTGAGATCCTTCCGATAGCATGAGATGTGATATCTCAATGCTTCTAATACCAAACCTGAGATCATTCCTATAACACGAGATGTAATATCAAAATCCTTCCCCTTCCAAACCTGAGACCCTCCCTTTAGCATGAGATGTGATATCCAACTCCTTCCCATTCCAATCCTGAGACCCTTCCTATAGCATGAAATGTGATATCTCAATGCTTATACCAAACCTGAGACCCATCCATTAGCATGAGATGTGATATCCAACTCCTTCCCATTCCAATCCTGAGACCCGTCCTATAGCATGAGATGTGATATCTCAATGCTTATACCAAACCTGAGACTCTTCCTATAGCATGAGATGTGATATCCAACTACTTCCCATTCCAATCCTGAGACCCTTCCTATAGCATGAGATGTGATATCCAACTCCTTCCCTTTCCAAACCTGAGAGCCTATCTATAGCATGAGATGTGATATCTAAGTCCTTCCCATTCCAATCCTGAGACCCTTCCTATAGCATGAGATGTGATATCTCAATGCTTCTAATACCAAACCTGAGATCCTTCCTCTAACATGAAATGTGATATCCAACTCCTTCCCATTCCAAACCTGAGAGCCTATCTGTAGCATGAGATGTGATATCCAACTCCTTCCCATTCCAATCCTGAGACACTTCCGATAGCAGAGATGTGATATCTCAATGCTTATACCAAACCTGAGACCCTTCCTATAACATGAGATGTGATATCCAACTCCTTCCCGTTCCAAACCTGAGACTCTTCCTTTAGCATGAGATGCGATATCCAGCTCCTTCCCATTCCAATCCTGAGACACTTCCGATAGCATGAGATGTGATATCTCAATGCTTCTAATATCAAAACTGAGACCCTCCCTTTAGCATGAGATGTGATATCCAACTCCTTCCCATTCCAGTCCTGAGACCCTTCCTATAGCATGAGATATGATATCTCAATACTTCTAATACCAAACCTGAGATCCTTCTGATAACATGAGATGTGATATCCAAATCCTTCACCTTCCAAACCTGAGACCCTCCCTTTAGCATGAGATGTGATATCCAACTCCTTCCCATTCCAATCCTGAGACCCTTCTGATAGCATGAGATGTGATATCTCAAGGCTTCTAATACCAAACCTGAGATCCTTCCGATAGCATGAGATGTGATATCTCAATGCTTCTAATACCAAACCTGAGATCCTTCCTATAACATGAGATGTGATATCCAAATCCTTCCCCTTCCAAACCTGAGACCCTTCCTTTAGCATGAGATGTGATATCCAACTCCTTCCCATTCCATTCCTGAGACCCTTCTGATAGCATGATATGTGATATCTCAATGCCTATAATACCAAACCTGAGATCCTACCTCTAACATGAAATGTGATATCCAACTCTTTCCCTTTCCAAACCTGAGAGACTTCCTAAAGCTTGAGATGTGATATCCAAGTCCTTCCCATTCCAATTCTGAGACCCTTCCTATACCATGAGACTTGATATCTCAATGGTTCTAATACCAAACCTGAGACCCGTCCTATAACATGAGATGTGATATCCAAATCCTTCCCCTTCCAAACCTTAGACCCTTCCTTTATCATGAGATGTGATATCCAACTCCTTCCCATTCCAATCCTGAGACCCTTCCGATATCATGAGATGTGATATCTCAATGCTTCTAATATCAAACTTGAGACCCTCCCTATTAATGAGATGTGATATCCAAGTCCTTCCCATTCCAATCCTGAGACCCTTGTTATAGCATGAGATGTGATATCTCAATGCTTCTAATACCAAACATGAGACCCTTCCTATAACATGAGATGGGAATATCCAACTCCTTCCCATTCCAATCCTGAGACCTCTCCGATAGCAGAGATGTGATATCTCAATGCTTATACCAAACCTGAGATCCTTCCTATAACATGAGATGTGATATCCAATTCCTTCCCATTCCAATCCTGAGACACTTCCTATAGCATGAGATGTGATATCTCACTGCTTATACCAAACCTGAGACCCTTCCTATAGCATGAGATGTGATATCCAACTCCTTCCCATTCCAATCCTGAGACCCTTCCTATAGCATGAGATGTGATATCTCAATGCTTCTTATATCAAACTTGAGACCCTCCCTATAGCATGAGATGTGATATCCAAGTCCTTCCCATTCCAATCCTGAGACACTTCCTATAGCATGAGATGTGATATCTCAATGCTTCTAATACCAAACCTGAGACTCTTCCTATAACATGAGATGGGATATCCAACTCCTTCCCATTCCAATCCTGAGACCCTTCCGATAGCAGAGATGTGATATCTCAATGCTTATACCAAACCTGAGACCCTTCCTATGGCATGAGATGTCATATACAACTCCTTCCCATTCCAATCCTGAGACCCTTCCTATAGCATGAGATGTGATATCTCAATGCTTATACCAAACCTGAGACCCTTCATATAGCATGAGATGTGATATCCAACTCCTTCCCATTCCAATCCTGAGACCCTTCCTATAGCATGAGATGTGATGTCTCAGTGCTTCTAATACCAAACTTGAGATCCTTCCTATAACATGAGATGTGATATCCAACTCCTTCCCAATCCAATCCTGAGACCCTTCCTATAGCATGAGATGTGATATCTCAATGCTTATACCAAACCTGAGACCCTTCCTATAGCATGAGATGTGATATCCAACTCCTTCCCATTCCAATCCTGAGACCCTTCCTATAGCATGAGATGTTATATCCAACTACTTCCCATTCCAATCCTGAGACCCTTCCTATAGCATGAGATGTGATATCCAACTCCTTCCCTTCCCAAACCTGAGAGCCTATCTATAGCATGAGATGTGATATCCAAGTCCTTCCCATTCCAATCCTGAGACACTTCCTATAGCATGAGATGTGATATCTCAATGCTTCTAATACCAAACCTGAGATCCTTCCTCTAACATGAAATGTGATATCCAACTCCTTCCCGTTCCAAACCTGAGAGCCTATCTATAGCATGAGATGTGATATCCAAGTCCTTCCCATTCCAATCCTTAGACCCTTCCTACAGCATGCAATATGATATTTCAATGATTCTAATAACAAACCTGAGACCCGTCCTATAACATGAGATGGGATATCCAACTCCTTCCCATTCCAATCCTGAGACACTTCCGATAGCAGAGATGTGATATCTCAATGCTTATACCAAACCTGAGACCCTTCCTATAACATGAGATGTGATATCCAACTCCTTCCCGTTCCAAACCTGAGCCCCTTCCTTTAGCATGAGATGTGATATCCAGCTCCTTCCCATTCCAATCCTGAGACACTTCCGATAGCATGAGATGTGATATCTCAATGCTTCTAATATCAAAACTGAGACCCTCCCTATAGCATGATATGTGATATCTAAGTCCTTGCCATTCCAATCCTGAGACCCTTCCTATAGCATGAGATGTGATATCTCAATGCTTCTACCAAACCTGAGACCCTTCCTTTAGCATGAGATGTGATATCCAACACTTTCCCATTCCAGTCCTGAGACCCTTCCTATAGCATGAGATATGATATCTCAATACTTCTAATACCAAACCTGAGATCCTTCCGATAACATGAGATGTGATATCCAACTCCTTCCCATTCCAATCCTGAGACCCTTCCTATAGCATGAGAAGTGATATCTCCATGCTTATACCAAACCTGAGACCCTTCCTATAGCATGAGATGTGATATTCAACTCCTTCCCATTCCAATCCTGAGACACTTCCTATAGCATGAGAAGTGATATCTCCATGCGTATACCAAACCTGAGACCCTTCCTATAGCATGAGATGTGATATCCAAATCCTTCCCAATCCAATCCTGAGACCCTTCCTATAGCATGAGATGTGATATCTCAATGCTTATACCAAACCAGGGACCCGTCCTATAACATGAGATGGGATATCCAACTCCTTCCCATTTCAATCCTGAGCCACTTCCGATAGCAGAGATGTGATATCTCAATGCTTATACCAAACCTGAGACCCTTCCTATAACATGAGATGTGATATCCAACTCATTCCCGTTCCAAACCTGAGACACTTCCTATAGCATATGTGATATCCAACTCCTTCCCATTCCAAACATGAGACCCTTCCTATAGCAAGAATGTAATATCCAACTCCTACCCATTCCAATCCTGAGACCATTCCTATAGCATGAGATGTGATATATTAATGCTTCTAATACCAAACCTGAGATCCTTCCTATGACATGAAATGTGATATCCAAATCCTTCCCATTCCAAACCTGAGACCCTTCCTACAGCATGCGATGTGATATCTCAATGCTTCTAATATCAAACCTGAGACCCGTCCTATAACATGAGATGGGATATCCAACTCCTTCCCGTTCCAAACCTGATACCCTTCCTATAGCATGAGATGTGATATCCAATTCCTTCCCATCCCATTACTAAGACACCTCCGATAGCAGAGATGTGATATCTCAATGCTTATACCAAACCTGAGACTCTTCCTATAACATGAGATGTGATATCCAACTCCTTCCCATTCTAAACCTGAGACCCTTCCTATAGCATGAGATGTGATATCCAATTCCTTCCCATTCCAATCCTGAGACCCTTCCGATAGCATGAGATGTGATATCTCAATGCTTCTAATACCAAACTTGTGATCCTTCCTATAATAAGAGATGTGATATCCAAATCCTTCGCCTTCCAAACCTGAGACCCTCCCTTTAGCATGAGATGTGATATCTCAATGCCTCTAAACCAAACCTGAGATCCTTCCTCTAACATGAGATGTGATATCCAAATCCTTCCCCTTCCAAACCTGAGACCCTCCCTTTAGCATGAGATGTGATATTCAACTCCTTCCCATTCCAATCCTGAGACCCTTCTGATAGCATGAGATGTGATATCTCAATGCCTCTAATACCAAACCTGAGATCCTACCTCTAACATGAAATGTGATATCCAACTCCTTCCCTTTCCAAACGTGGGACCCTCCCTATAGCATGAGATGTGATATCTCAATGCTTCTACCAAACCTGAGACCCTTCCTTTAGCATGAGATGTGATATCCAACTCATTCCCATTCCAGTCCTGAGACCCTTCCTATAGCATGAGATATGATATCTCAATACTTCTAATACCAAACCTGAGATCCTTCCGATAACATGAGATGTGATATCCAAATCCTTCCCCTTCCAAACCTGAGACCCTCCCTTTAGCATGAGATGTGATATCCAACTCCTTCCCATTCCAATCCTGGGACCCTTCTGATAGCATGAGATGTGATATCTCAATGCTTCTAATACCAAACCTGAGATCCTTCCTATAACATGAGATGTGATATCCAACTCCTTCCCATTCCAATCCTGAGACCCTTCCTATAGCATGAGAAGTGATATCTCCATGCTTATACCAAACCTGAGACCCTTCCTATAGCATGAGATGTGATATTCAACTCCTTCCCATTCCAATCCTGAGACCCTTCCTATAGCATGAGAAGTGATATCTCACTGCTTATACCAAACCTGAGACCCTTCCTATAGCATGAGATGTGATATCCAACTCCTTCCCATTCCAATCCTGAGACCCTTCCTATAGCATGAGATGTGATATCTCAATGCTTCTTATATCAAACTTGAGACCCTCCCTATAGCATGAGATGTGATATCCAAGTCCTTCCCATTCCAATCCTGAGACACTTCCTATAGCATGAGATGTGATATCTCAATGCTTCTAATACCAAACCTGAGACTCTTCCTATAACATGAGATGGGATATCCAACTCCTTCCCATTCCAATCCTGAGACCCTTCCGATAGCAGAGATGTGATATCTCAATGCTTATACCAAACCTGAGACCCTTCCTATGGCATGAGATGTCATATACAACTCCTTCCCATTCCAATCCTGAGACCCTTCCTATAGCATGAGATGTGATATCTCAATGCTTATACCAAACCTGAGACCCTTCATATAGCATGAGATGTGATATCCAACTCCTTCCCATTCCAATCCTGAGACCCTTCCTATAGCATGAGATGTGATGTCTCAGTGCTTCTAATACCAAACTTGAGATCCTTCCTATAACATGAGATGTGATATCCAACTCCTTCCCAATCCAATCCTGAGACCCTTCCTATAGCATGAGATGTGATATCTCAATGCTTATACCAAACCTGAGACCCTTCCTATAGCATGAGATGTGATATCCAACTCCTTCCCATTCCAATCCTGAGACCCTTCCTATAGCATGAGATGTTATATCCAACTACTTCCCATTCCAATCCTGAGACCCTTCCTATAGCATGAGATGTGATATCCAACTCCTTCCCTTCCCAAACCTGAGAGCCTATCTATAGCATGAGATGTGATATCCAAGTCCTTCCCATTCCAATCCTGAGACACTTCCTATAGCATGAGATGTGATATCTCAATGCTTCTAATACCAAACCTGAGATCCTTCCTCTAACATGAAATGTGATATCCAACTCCTTCCCGTTCCAAACCTGAGAGCCTATCTATAGCATGAGATGTGATATCCAAGTCCTTCCCATTCCAATCCTTAGACCCTTCCTACAGCATGCAATATGATATTTCAATGATTCTAATAACAAACCTGAGACCCGTCCTATAACATGAGATGGGATATCCAACTCCTTCCCATTCCAATCCTGAGACACTTCCGATAGCAGAGATGTGATATCTCAATGCTTATACCAAACCTGAGACCCTTCCTATAACATGAGATGTGATATCCAACTCCTTCCCGTTCCAAACCTGAGCCCCTTCCTTTAGCATGAGATGTGATATCCAGCTCCTTCCCATTCCAATCCTGAGACACTTCCGATAGCATGAGATGTGATATCTCAATGCTTCTAATATCAAAACTGAGACCCTCCCTATAGCATGATATGTGATATCTAAGTCCTTGCCATTCCAATCCTGAGACCCTTCCTATAGCATGAGATGTGATATCTCAATGCTTCTACCAAACCTGAGACCCTTCCTTTAGCATGAGATGTGATATCCAACACTTTCCCATTCCAGTCCTGAGACCCTTCCTATAGCATGAGATATGATATCTCAATACTTCTAATACCAAACCTGAGATCCTTCCGATAACATGAGATGTGATATCCAACTCCTTCCCATTCCAATCCTGAGACCCTTCCTATAGCATGAGAAGTGATATCTCCATGTTTATACCAAACCTGAGACCCTTCCTATAGCATGAGATGTGATATTCAACTCCTTCCCATTCCAATCCTGAGACACTTCCTATAGCATGAGAAGTGATATCTCCATGCGTATACCAAACCTGAGACCCTTCCTATAGCATGAGATGTGATATCCAAATCCTTCCCAATCCAATCCTGAGACCCTTCCTATAGCATGAGATGTGATATCTCAATGCTTATACCAAACCAGGGACCCGTCCTATAACATGAGATGGGATATCCAACTCCTTCCCATTTCAATCCTGAGCCACTTCCGATAGCAGAGATGTGATATCTCAATGCTTATACCAAACCTGAGACCCTTCCTATAACATGAGATGTGATATCCAACTCATTCCCGTTCCAAACCTGAGACACTTCCTATAGCATATGTGATATCCAACTCCTTCCCATTCCAAACATGAGACCCTTCCTATAGCAAGAATGTAATATCCAACTCCTACCCATTCCAATCCTGAGACCATTCCTATAGCATGAGATGTGATATATTAATGCTTCTAATACCAAACCTGAGATCCTTCCTATGACATGAAATGTGATATCCAAATCCTTCCCATTCCAAACCTGAGACCCTTCCTACAGCATGCGATGTGATATCTCAATGCTTCTAATATCAAACCTGAGACCCGTCCTATAACATGAGATGGGATATCCAACTCCTTCCCGTTCCAAACCTGATACCCTTCCTATAGCATGAGATGTGATATCCAATTCCTTCCCATCCCATTACTAAGACACCTCCGATAGCAGAGATGTGATATCTCAATGCTTATACCAAACCTGAGACTCTTCCTATAACATGAGATGTGATATCCAACTCCTTCCCATTCTAAACCTGAGACCCTTCCTATAGCATGAGATGTGATATCCAATTCCTTCCCATTCCAATCCTGAGACCCTTCCGATAGCATGAGATGTGATATCTCAATGCTTCTAATACCAAACTTGTGATCCTTCCTATAATAAGAGATGTGATATCCAAATCCTTCGCCTTCCAAACCTGAGACCCTCCCTTTAGCATGAGATGTGATATCTCAATGCCTCTAAACCAAACCTGAGATCCTTCCTCTAACATGAGATGTGATATCCAAATCCTTCCCCTTCCAAACCTGAGACCCTCCCTTTAGCATGAGATGTGATATTCAACTCCTTCCCATTCCAATCCTGAGACCCTTCTGATAGCATGAGATGTGATATCTCAATGCCTCTAATACCAAACCTGAGATCCTACCTCTAACATGAAATGTGATTTCCAACTCCTTCCCTTTCCAAACGTGGGACCCTCCCTATAGCATGAGATGTGATATCTCAATGCTTCTACCAAACCTGAGACCCTTCCTTTAGCATGAGATGTGATATCCAACTCATTCCCATTCCAGTCCTGAGACCCTTCCTATAGCATGAGATATGATATCTCAATACTTCTAATACCAAACCTGAGATCCTTCCGATAACATGAGATGTGATATCCAAATCCTTCCCCTTCCAAACCTGAGACCCTCCCTTTAGCATGAGATGTGATATCCAACTCCTTCCCATTCCAATCCTGGGACCCTTCTGATAGCATGAGATGTGATATCTCAATGCTTCTAATACCAAACCTGAGATCCTTCCTATAACATGAGATGTGATATCCAACTCCTTCCCATTCCAATCCTGAGACCCTTCCTATAGCATGAGAAGTGATATCTCCATGCTTATACCAAACCTGAGACCCTTCCTATAGCATGAGATGTGATATTCAACTCCTTCCCATTCCAATCCTGAGACCCTTCCTATAGCATGAGAAGTGATATCTCCATGCGTATACCAAACCTGAGACCCTTCCTATAGCATGAGATGTGATATCCAAATCCTTCCCATTCCAATCCTGAGACCCTTCCTATAGCATGAGATGTGATATCTCAATGCTTATACCAAACCAGAGACCCGTCCTATAACATGAGATGGGATATCCAACTCCTTCCCATTCCAAACCTGAGCCACTTCCGATAGCAGAGATGTGATATCTCAATGCTTATACCAAACCTGAGACCCTTCCTATAACATGAGATGTGATATCCAACTCATTCCCGTTCCAAACCTGAGACACTTCCTATAGCATATGTGATATCCAACTCCTTCCCATTCCAAACATGAGACCCTTCCTATAGCAAGAATGTAATATCCAACTCCTACCCATTCCAATCCTGAGACCATTCCTATAGCATGAGATGTGATATATCAATGCTTCTAATACCAAACCTGAGATCCTTCCTATGACATGAAATGTGATATCCAAATCCTTACCATTCCAAACCTGAGACCCTTCCTACAGCATGCGATGTGATATCTCAATGCTTCTAATATCAAACCTGAGACCCGTCCTATAACATGAGATGGGATATCCAACTCCTTCCCGTTCCAAACCTGATACCCTTCCTATAGCATGAGATGTGATATCCAATTCCTTCCCATCCCAATCCTGAGACACCTCCGATAGCAGAGATGTGATATCTCAATGCTTATACCAAACCTGAGACTCTTCCTATAACATGAGATGTGATATCCAACTCCTTCCCGTTCCAAACCTGAGACCCTTCCTATAGCATGAGATGTGATATCCAATTCCTTCCCATTCCAATCCTGAGACCCTTCCGATAGCATGAGATGTGATATCTCAATGCTTCTAATACCAAACTTGTGATCCTTCCTATAATAAGAGATGTGATATCCAAATCCTTCGCCTTCCAAACCTGAGACCATCCCTTTAGCATGAGATGTGATATCTCAATGCCTCTAATACCAAACCTGAGATCCTTCCTCTAACATGAGATGTGATATCCAAATCCTTCCCCTTCCAAACCTGAGACCCTCCCTTTAGCATGAGATGTGATATCCAAATCCTTCCCATTCCAATCCTGAGACCCTTCTGATAGCATGAGATGTGATATCTCAATGCCTCTAATACCAAACCTGAGATCCTACCTCTAACATGAAATGTGATATCTAACTCCTTCCCTTTCCAAACGTGAGACCCTCCCTATAGCATGAGATCTGATATCCAAGTCCTTCCCATTCCAATCCTGACACCCTTCCTATAGCATGAGATGTGATATCTCAATGCTTCTAATACCAAACCTGAGACCCTTCCTATAACATAAGATGGGATATCCAACTCCTTCCCATTCCAATCCTGAGACCCTTCCGATAGTAGAGATGTGATATCTCAATGCTTATACCAAACCTGAGACTCTTCCTATAACATGAGATGTGATATCCAACTCCTTCCCGTTCCAAACCTGAGACCCTTCCTATAGCATGAGATGTGATATCCAATTCCTTCCCATTCCAATCCTGAGACCCTTCCGATAGCATGAGATGTGATATCTCAATGCTTCTAATACCAAACTTGTGATCCTTCCTATAATAAGAGATGTGATATCCAAATCCTTCGCCTTCCAAACCTGAGACCCTCCCTTTAGCATGAGATGTGATATCTCAATGCCTCTAATACCAAACCTGAGATCCTTCCTCTAACATGAGATGTGATATCCAACTCCTTCCCGTTCCAAACCTGAGACCCTTCCTATAGCATGAGATGTGATATCCAATTCCTTCCCATTCCAATCCTGAGACCCTTCCGATAGCATGAGATGTGATATCTCAATGCTTCTAATACCAAACTTGTGATCCTTCCTATAATAAGAGATGTGATATCCAAATCCTTCCCCTTCCAAACCTGAGACCCTTCCTTTAGCATGAGATGTGATATCCAGCTCCTTCCCATTCCAATCCTGAGACACTTCCGATAGCATGAGATGTGATATCTCAATGCTTCTAATATCAAAACTGAGACCCTCCCTATAGCATGATATGTGATATCTAAGTCCTTGCCATTCCAATCCTGAGACCCTTCCTATAGCATGAGATGTGATATCTCAATGCTTCTACCAAACCTGAGACCCTTCCTTTAGCATGAGATGTGATATCCAACTCCTTCCCATTCCAGTCCTGAGACCCTTCCTATAGCATGAGATATGATATCTCAATACTTCTAATACCAAACCTGAGATCCTTCCGATAACATGAGATGTGATATCCAAATCCTTCCCCTTCCAAACCTGAGACCCTCCCTTTAGCATGAGATGTGATATCCAACTCCTTCCCATTCCAATCCTGGGACCCTTCTGATAGCATGAGATGTGATATCTCAATGCTTCTAATACCAAACTTGAGATCCTTCCTATAACATGAGATGTGATATCCAACTCCTTCCCATTCCAATCCTGAGACCCTTCCTATAGCATGAGAAGTGATATCTCCATGCTTATACCAAACCTGAGACCCTTCCTATAGCATGAGATGTGATATTCAACTCCTTCCCATTCCAATCCTGAGACCCTTCCTATAGCATGAGAAGTGATATCTCCATGCGTATGCCAAACCTGAGACCCTTCCTATAGCATGAGATGTGATATCCAAATCCTTCCCATTCCAATCCTGAGACCCTTCCTATAGCATGAGATGTGATATCTCAATGCTTATACCAAACCAGAGACCCGTCCTATAACGAGATGGGATATCCAACTCCTTCCCATTCCAATCCTGAGCCACTTCCGATAGCAGAGATGTGATATCTCAATGCTTATACCAAAGCTGAGACCCTTCCTATAACATGAGATGTGATATCCAACTCATTCCCGTTCCAAACCTGAGACACTTCCTTTAGCATGAGATGTGATATCTCAATGCCTCTAATACCAAACCTGAGATCCTACCTCTAACATGAAATGTGATATCCAACTCCTTCCCTTTCCAAACGTGAGACCCTCCCTATAGCATGAGATCTGATATCCAAGTCCTTCCCATTCCAATCCTGAGACCCTTCCTATAGCATGAGATGTGATATCTCAATGCTTCTAATACCAAACCTGAGACCCTTCCTATAACATAAGATGGGATATCCAACTCCTTCCCATTCCAATCCTGAGACCCTTCCGATAGCAGAGATGTGATATCTCAATGCTTATACCAAACCTGAGACCCTTCCTGTGGCATGAGATGTCATATACAACTCCTTCCCATTCCAATCCTGAGACCCTTCCTATAGCATGAGATGTGATATCCAACTCCTTCCCATTCCAATCCTGAGACCCTTCCTATAGCATGAGATTTGATATCTCAATGCTTCTAACACCAAACCTGAGATCCTTCCGATAGCATGAGATGTGATATCTCAATGCTTCTAATACCAAACCTGAGATCATTCCTATAACACGAGATGTAATATCCAAATCCTTCCCCTTCCAAACCTGAGACCCTCCCTTTAGCATGAGATGTGATATCCAACTCCTTCCCATTCCAATCCTGAGACCCTTCCTATAGCATGAAATGTGATATCTCAATGCTTATACCAAACCTGAGACCCATCCATTAGCATGAGATGTGATATCCAACTCCTTCCCATTCCAATCCTGAGACCCTTCCTATAGCATGAGATGTGATGTCTCAATGCTTCTAATACCAAACCTTAGATCCTTCCTATAACATGAGATGTGATATCCAACTCCTTCCATTCCAATCCTGAGACCCGTCCTATAGCATGAGATGTGATATCTCAATGCTTATACCAAACCTGAGACCCTTCCTATAGCATGAGATGTGATATCCAACTACTTCCCATTCCAATCCTGAGACCCTTCCTATAGCATGAAATGTGATATCCAACTCCTTCCCTTTCCAAACCTGAGAGCCTATCTATAGCATGAGATGTGATATCTAAGTCCTTCCCATTCCAATCCTGAGACCCTTCCTATAGCATGAGATGTGATATCTCAATGCTTCGAATACCAAACCTGAGATCCTTCCTCTAACATGAAATGTGATATCCAACTCCTTCCCATTCCAAACCTGAGAGCCTATCTGTAGCATGAGATGTGATATCCAAGTCCTTCCCATTCCAATCCTTAGACCCTTCCTACAGCATGCAATATGATATCTCAATGATTCTAATAACAAACCTGAGACCCGTCCTATAACATGAGATGGGATATCCAACTCCTTCCCATTCCAATCCTGAGACACTTCCGATAGCAGAGATGTGATATCTCAATGCTTATACCAAACCTGAGACCCTTCTTATAACATGAGATGTGATATCCAACTCCTTCCCGTTCCAAACCTGAGACTCTTCCTTTAGCATGAGATGCGATATCCAGCTCCTTCCCATTCCAATCCTGAGACACTTCCGATAGCATGAGATGTGATATCTCAATGCTTCTAATATCAAAACTGAGACCCTCCCTTTAGCATGAGATGTGATATCCAACTCCTTGCCATTCCAGTCCTGAGACCCTTCCTATAGCATGAGATATGATATCTCAATACTTCTAATACCAAACCTGAGATCCTTCTGATAACATGAGATGTGATATCCAAATCCTTCCCCTTCCAAACCTGAGACCCTCCCTTTAGCATGAGATGTAATATCCAACTCCTTCCCATTCCAATCCTGAGACCCTTCTGATAGCATGAGATGTGATATCTCAAGGCTTCTAATACCAAACCTGAGATCCTTCCGATAGCATGAGATGTGACATCTCAATGCTTCTAATACCAAACCTGAGATCCTTCCTATAACATGAGATGTGATATCCAAATCCTTCCCCTTCCAAACCTGAGACCCTTCCTTTAGCATGAGATGTGATATCCAACTCCTTCCCATTCCATTCCTGAGACCCTTCTGTTAGCATGATATGTGATATCTCAATGCCTCTAATACCAAACCTGAGATCCTACCTCTAACATGAAATGTGATATCCAACTCTTTCCCTTTCCAAACCTGAGAGACTTCCTATAGCATGAGATGTGATATCCAAGTCCTTCCCATTCCAATCCTGAGACCCTTCCTATAGCTTGAGATGTGATATCCAACTCCTTCCCATTCCAATTCTGAGACCCTTCCTATACCATGAGACTTGATATCTCAAAGGTTCTAATACCAAACCTGAGACCCGTCCTATAACATGAGATGTGATATCCAAATCCTTCCCCTTCCAAACCTTAGACCCTTCGTTTATCATGAGATGTGATATCCAACTCCTTCCATTCCAATCCTGAGACCCTTCCGATATCATGAGATGTGATATCTCAATGCTTCTAATATCAAACTTGAGACCCTCCCTATTAATGAGATGTGATATCCAAGTCCTTCCCATTCCAATCCTGAGACCCTTCCTATAGCATGAGATGTGATATCTCAATGCTTCTAATACCAAACATGAGACCCTTACTATAACATGAGATGGGAATATCCAACTCCTTCCCATTCCAATCCTGAGACCTCTCAGATAGCAGAGATGTGATATCTCAATGCTTATACCAAACCTGAGATCCTTCCTATAACATGAGATGTGATATCCAATTCCTTCCCATTCCAATCCTGAGACACTTCCTATAGCATGAGATGTGATATCTCAATGCTTATACCAAACCTGAGACCCTTCCTATAGCATGAGATGTGATATCCAACTCCTTCCCATTCCAATCCTGAGACCCTTCCTATAGCATGAGATGTGATGTCTCAGTGCTTCTAATACCAAACCTGAGATCCTTCCTATAACATGAGATGTGATATCCAACTCCTTCCCAATCCAATCCTGAGACCCTTCCTATAGCATGAGATGTGATATCTCAATGCTTATACCAAACCTGAGAATCTTCCTATAGCATGAGATGTGATATCCAACTCCTTCCCATTCCAACCCTGAGACCCTTCCTATAGCATGAGATGTTATATCCAACTACTTCCCATTCCAATCCTGAGACCCTTCCTATAGCATGAGATGTGATATCCAACTCCTTCCCTTTCCAAACCTGAGAGCCTATCTATAGCATGAGATGTGATATCCAAGTCCTTCCCATTCCAATCCTGAGACCCTTCCTATAGCATGAGATGTGATATCTCAATGCTTCTAATACCAAACCTGAGATCCTTCCTCTAACATGAAATGTGATATCCAACTCCTTCCCGTTCCAAACCTGAGAGCCTATCTATAGCATGAGATGTGATATCCAAGTCCTTCCCATTCCAATCCTTAGACCCTTCCTACAGCATGCAATATGATATCTCAATGATTCTAATAACAAACCTGAGACCCGTCCTATAACATGAGATGGGATATCCAACTCCTTCCCATTCCAATCCTGAGACACTTCCGATAGCAGAGATGTGATATCTCAATGCTTATACCAAACCTGAGACCCTTCCTATAACATGAGATGTGATATCCAACTCCTTCCCGTTCCAAACCTGAGCCCCTTCCTTTAGCATGAGATGTGATATCCAGCTCCTTCCCATTCCAATCCTGAGACACTTCCGATAGCATGAGATGTGATATCTCAATGCTTCTAATATCAAAACTGAGACCCTCCCTATAGCATGATATGTGATATCTAAGTCCTTGCCATTCCAATCCTGAGACCCTTCCTATAGCATGAGATGTGATATCTCAATGCTTCTACCAAACCTGAGACCCTTCCTTTAGCATGAGATGTGATATCCAACTCCTTCCCATTCCAGTCCTGAGACCCTTCCTATAGCATGAGATATGATATCTCAATACTTCTAATACCAAACCTGAGATCCTTCCGATAACATGAGATGTGATATCCAAATCCTTCCGCTTCCAAACCTGAGACCCTCCCTTTAGCATGAGACGTGATATCCAACTCCTTGCCATTCCAATCCTGGGACCCTTCTGATAGCATGAGATGTGATATCTCAATGCTTCTAATACCAAACCTGAGATCCTTCCTATAACATGAGATGTGATATTCAACTCCTTCCCATTCCAATCCTGAGACCCTTCCTATAGCATGAGAAGTGATATCGCCATGCGTATACCAAACCTGAGACCCTTCCTATAGCATGAGATGTGATATCCAAATCCTTCCCATTCCAATCCTGAGACCCTTCCTATAGCATGAGATGTGATATCTCAATGCTTATACCAAACCAGAGACCCGTCCTATAACATGAGATGGGATATCCAACTCCTTCCCATTTCAATCCTGAGCCACTTCCGATAGCAGAGATGTGATATCTCAATGCTTATACCAAACCTGAGACCCTTCCTATAACATGAGATGTGATATCCAACTCATTCCCGTTCCAAACCTGAGACACTTCCTATAGCATATGTGATATCCAACTCCTTCCCATTCCAAACATGAGACCCTTCCTATAGCAAGAATGTAATATCCAACTCCTACCCATTCCAATCCTGAGACCATTCCTATAGCATGAGATGTGATATATCAATGCTTCTAATACCAAACCTGAGATCCTTCCTATGACATGAAATGTGATATCCAAATCCTTCCCATTCCAAACCTGAGACCCTTCCTACAGCATGCGATGTGATATCTCAATGCTTCTAATATCAAACCTGAGACCCGTCCTATAACATGAGATGGGATATCCAACTCCTTCCCGTTCCAAACCTGATACCCTTCCTATAGCATGAGATGTGATATCCAATTCCTTCCCATCCCAATCCTGAGACACCTCCGATAGCAGAGATGTGATATCTCAATGCTTATACCAAACCTGAGACTCTTCCTATAACATGAGATGTGATATCCAACTCCTTCCCGTTCCAAACCTGAGACCCATCCTATAGCACGAGATGTGATATCCAATTCCTTCCCATTCCAATCCTGAGACACTTCCGATAGCATGAGATGTGATATCTCAATGCTTCTAATACCAAACTTGTGATCCTTCCTATAATAAGAGGTGATATCCAAATCCTTCGCCTTCCAAACCTGAGACCCTCCCTTTAGCATGAGATGTGATATCTCAATGCCTCTAATACCAAACCTGAGATCCTTCCTCTAACATGAGATGTGATATCCAAATCCTTCCCCTTCCAAACCTGAGACCCTCCCTTTAGCATGAGATGTGATTTCCAACTCCTTCCCATTCCAATCCTGAGACCCTTCTGATAGCATGAGATGTGATATCTCAATGCCTCTAATACCAAACCTGAGATCCTACCTCTAACATGAAATGTGATATCCAACTCCTTCCCTTTCCAAACGTGAGACCCTCCCTATAGCATGAGATCTGATATCCAAGTCCTTCCCATTCCAATCCTGAGACCCTTCCTATAGCATGAGATGTGATATCTCAATGCTTCTAATACCAAACCTGAGACCCTTCCTATAACATAAGATGGGATATCCAACTCCTTCCCATTCCAATCCTGAGACCCTTCCCATAGCAGAGATGTGATATCTCAATGCTTATACCAAACCTGAGACCCTTCCTGTGGCATGAGATGTCATATACAACTCCTTCCCATTCCAATCCTGAGACCCTTCCTATAGCATGAGATGTGATATCCAACTCCTTCCCATTCCAATCCTGAGACCCTTCCTATAGCATGAGATTTGATATCTCAATGCTTCTAACACCAAACCTGAGATCCTTCCGATAGCATGAGATGTGATATCTCAATGCTTCTAATACCAAACCTGAGATCATTCCTATAACACGACATGTAATATCCAAATCCTTCCCCTTCCAAACCTGAGACCCTCCCTTTATCATGAGATGTGATATCCAACTCCTTCCCATTCCAATCCTGAGACCCTTCCTATAGCATGATATGTGATGTCTCAATGCTTCTAATACCAAACCTGAGATCCTTCCTATAACATGAGATGTGATATCCAACTCCTTCCAATTCCAATCCTGAGACACTTCCTATAGCATGAGAAGTGATATCTCAATGCTTATACCAAACCTGAGACCCTTCCTACGGCATGAGATGTCATATACAACTCCTTCCCATTCCAATCCTGAGACCCTTTCTATAGCATGAGATGTGATATCTCAATGCTTATACCAAACCTGAGACCCTTCCTATAGCATGAGATGTGATATACAACTCCTTCCCATTCCAATCCTGAGACCCTTCCTATAGCATGAGATGTGATGTCTCAATGCTTCTAATACCAAACCTGAGATCCTTCCTATAACATGAGATGTGATATCCAACTCCTTCCATTCCAATCCTGAGATCCGTCCTATAGCATGAGATGTGATATCTCAATGCTTATACCAAACCTGAGACCCTTCCTATAGCATGAGATGTGATATCCAACTACTTCCCATTCCAATCCTGAGACCCTTCCTATAGCATGAGATGTGATATACAACTCCTTCCCTTTCCAAACCTGAGAGCCTATCTATAGCATGAGATGTGATATCCAAGTCCTTCCCATTCCAATCCTGAGACCCTTCCTATAGCATGAGATGTGATATCTCAATGCTTCTAATACCAAACCTGAGACCCTTCCGATAGCATGAGATGTGATATCCAACTCCTTCCCATTCCAATCCTGAGACCCTTCCTATAGCATGAGATGTGATATCCAACTCCTTCCATTCCAATCCTGAGACCCGTCCTATAGCATGAGATGTGATATCTCAATGCTTATACCAAACCAAAGACCCTTCGTATAGCATGAGATGTGATATCCAACTACTTCCCATTCCAATCCTGAGACCCTTCCTATAGCATGAGATGTGATATCCAACTCCTTCCCTTTCCAAACCTGAGAGCCTATCTATAGCATGAGATGGGATATCCAACTCCTTCCCATTCCAATCCTGAGACACTTCCGATAGCAGAGATGTGTTATCTCAATGCTTATACCACACCTGAGACCCTTCCTATAACATGAGATGTGATATCCAACTCCTTCCCGTTCCAAACCTGAGACCCTTCCTTTAGCATGAGATGTGATATCCAGCTCCTTCCCATTCCAATCCTGAGACACTTCCGATAGCATGAGATGTGATATCTCAATGCTTCTAATATCAAAACTGAGACCCTCCCTATAGCATGATATGTGATATCTAAGTCCTTCCCATTCCAATCCTGAGACCCTTCCTATAGCATGAGATGTGATATCTCAATGCTTCTACCAAACCTGAGACCCTTCCTTTAGCATGAGATGTGATATCCAACTCCTTCCCATTCCAGTCCTGAGACCCTTCCTATAGCATGAGATATGACATCTCAATACTTCTAATACCAAACCTGAGATCCTTCCGATAACATGAGATGTGATATCCAAATCCTTCCCCTTCCAAACCTGAGACCCTCCCTTTAGCATGAGATGTGATATCCAACTCCTTCCCATTCCAATCCTGAGACCCTTCTGATAGCATGAGATGTGATATCTCAATGCTTCTAATACCAAACCTGAGATCCTTCCTATAACATGAGATGTGATATCCAACTCCTTCCCATTCCAATCCTGAGACCCTTCCTATAGCATGAGAAGTGATATCTCCATGCGTATACCAAACCTGAGACCCTTCCTATAGCATGAGATGTGATATCCAAATCCTTCCCATTCGAATCCTGAGACCCTTCCTATAGCATGAGATGTGATATCTCAATGCTTATACCAAACCAGAGACCCGTCCTATAACATGAGATGGGATATCCAACTCCTTCCCATTCCAATCCTGAGCCACTTCCGATAACAGAGATGTGATATCTCAATGCTTATACCAAAACTGAGACCCTTCCTATAACATGAGATGTGATATCCAACTCATTCCCATTCCAAACCTGAGACACTTCCTATAGCATATGTGATATCCAACTCCTTCCCATTCCAAACATGAGACCCTTCCTATAGCAAGAATGTAATATCCAACTCCTAACCATTCCAATCCTGAGACCATTCCTATAGCATGAGATGTGATATATCAATGCTTCTAATAACAAACCTGAGATCCTTCCTATGACATGAAATGTGATATCCTAATCCTTCCCATTCCAAACCTGAGACCCTTCCTACAGCATGCGATGTGATATCTCAATGCTTCTAATATCAAACCTGAGACCCGTCCTATAACATGAGATGGGATATCCAACTCCTTCCCGTTCCACACCTGATACCCTTCCTATAGCATGAGATGTGATATCCAATTCCTTCCCATCCCAATCCTGAGACACCTCCGATAGCAGAGATGTGATATCGCAATGCTTATACCAAACCTGAGACTCTTCCTATAACATGAGATGTGATATCCGACTCCTTCCCGTTCCAAACCTGAGACCCTTCCTATAGCATGAGATGTGATATCCAACTCCTTCCCATTCCAATCCTGAGACCCTTCCGATAGCATGAGATGTGATATCTCAATGCTTCTAATACCAAACCTGAGATCCATCCTATAACATGAGATGTGATATCCAACTCCTTCCCATTCCAATCCTGAGACCCTTCCTATAGCATGAGAAGTGATATCTCCATGCTTATACCAAACCTGAGACCCTTCCTATAGCATGAGATGTGATATCCAACTCCTTCCCATTCCAATCCTGAGACCCTTCCTATAGCATGAGAAGTGATATCTCCATGTGTATACCAAACCTGAGACCCTTCCTATAGCATGAGATGTGATATCCAAATCCTTCCCATTCCAATCCTGAGACCCTTCCTATAGCATGAGATGTGATATCTCAATGCTTATACCAAACCAGAGACCCGTCCTATAACGAGATGGGATATCCAACTCCTTCCCATTCCAATCCTGAGCCACTTCCGATAGCAGAGATGTGATATCTCAATGCTTATACCAAAGCTGAGACCCTTCCTATAACATGAGATGTGATATCCAACTCATTCCCGTTCCAAACCTGAGACACTTCCTTTAGCATGAGATGTGATATCTCAATGCCTCTAATACCAAACCTGAGATCCTACCTCTAACATGAAATGTGATATCCAACTCCTTCCCTTTCCAAACGTGAGACCCTCCCTATAGCATGAGATCTGATATCCAAGTCCTTCCCATTCCAATCCTGAGACCCTTCCTATAGCATGAGATGTGATATCTCAATGCTTCTAATACCAAACCTGAGACCCTTCCTATAACATAAGATGGGATATCCAACTCCTTCCCATTCCAATCCTGAGACCCTTCCGATAGCAGAGATGTGATATCTCAATGCTTATACCAAACCTGAGACCCTTCCTGTGGCATGAGATGTCATATACAACTCCTTCCCATTCCAATCCTGAGACCCTTCCTATAGCATGAGATGTGATATCCAACTCCTTCCCATTCCAATCCTGAGACCCTTCCTATAGCATGAGATTTGATATCTCAATGCTTCTAACACCAAACCTGAGATCCTTCCGATAGCATGAGATGTGATATCTCAATGCTTCTAATACCAAACCTGAGATCATTCCTATAACACGAGATGTAATATCCAAATCCTTCCCCTTCCAAACCTGAGACCCTCCCTTTAGCATGAGATGTGATATCCAACTCCTTCCCATTCCAATCCTGAGACCCTTCCTATAGCATGAAATGTGATATCTCAATGCTTATACCAAACCTGAGACCCATCCATTAGCATGAGATGTGATATCCAACTCCTTCCCATTCCAATCCTGAGACCCTTCCTATAGCATGAGATGTGATGTCTCAATGCTTCTAATACCAAACCTTAGATCCTTCCTATAACATGAGATGTGATATCCAACTCCTTCCATTCCAATCCTGAGACCCGTCCTATAGCATGAGATGTGATATCTCAATGCTTATACCAAACCTGAGACCCTTCCTATAGCATGAGATGTGATATCCAACTACTTCCCATTCCAATCCTGAGACCCTTCCTATAGCATGAAATGTGATATCCAACTCCTTCCCTTTCCAAACCTGAGAGCCTATCTATAGCATGAGATGTGATATCTAAGTCCTTCCCATTCCAATCCTGAGACCCTTCCTATAGCATGAGATGTGATATCTCAATGCTTCGAATACCAAACCTGAGATCCTTCCTCTAACATGAAATGTGATATCCAACTCCTTCCCATTCCAAACCTGAGAGCCTATCTGTAGCATGAGATGTGATATCCAAGTCCTTCCCATTCCAATCCTTAGACCCTTCCTACAGCATGCAATATGATATCTCAATGATTCTAATAACAAACCTGAGACCCGTCCTATAACATGAGATGGGATATCCAACTCCTTCCCATTCCAATCCTGAGACACTTCCGATAGCAGAGATGTGATATCTCAATGCTTATACCAAACCTGAGACCCTTCTTATAACATGAGATGTGATATCCAACTCCTTCCGGTTCCAAACCTGAGACTCTTCCTTTAGCATGAGATGCGATATCCAGCTCCTTCCCATTCCAATCCTGAGACACTTCCGATAGCATGAGATGTGATATCTCAATGCTTCTAATATCAAAACTGAGACCCTCCCTTTAGCATGAGATGTGATATCCAACTCCTTGCCATTCCAGTCCTGAGACCCTTCCTATAGCATGAGATATGATATCTCAATACTTCTAATACCAAACCTGAGATCCTTCTGATAACATGAGATGTGATATCCAAATCCTTCCCCTTCCAAACCTGAGACCCTCCCTTTAGCATGAGATGTAATATCCAACTCCTTCCCATTCCAATCCTGAGACCCTTCTGATAGCATGAGATGTGATATCTCAAGGCTTCTAATACCAAACCTGAGATCCTTCCGATAGCATGAGATGTGACATCTCAATGCTTCTAATACCAAACCTGAGATCCTTCCTATAACATGAGATGTGATATCCAAATCCTTCCCCTTCCAAACCTGAGACCCTTCCTTTAGCATGAGATGTGATATCCAACTCCTTCCCATTCCATTCCTGAGACCCTTCTGTTAGCATGATATGTGATATCTCAATGCCTCTAATACCAAACCTGAGATCCTACCTCTAACATGAAATGTGATATCCAACTCTTTCCCTTTCCAAACCTGAGAGACTTCCTATAGCATGAGATGTGATATCCAAGTCCTTCCCATTCCAATCCTGAGACCCTTCCTATAGCTTGAGATGTGATATCCAACTCCTTCCCATTCCAATTCTGAGACCCTTCCTATACCATGAGACTTGATATCTCAAAGGTTCTAATACCAAACCTGAGACCCGTCCTATAACATGAGATGTGATATCCAAATCCTTCCCCTTCCAAACCTTAGACCCTTCGTTTATCATGAGATGTGATATCCAACTCCTTCCATTCCAATCCTGAGACCCTTCCGATATCATGAGATGTGATATCTCAATGCTTCTAATATCAAACTTGAGACCCTCCCTATTAATGAGATGTGATATCCAAGTCCTTCCCATTCCAATCCTGAGACCCTTCCTATAGCATGAGATGTGATATCTCAATGCTTCTAATACCAAACATGAGACCCTTACTATAACATGAGATGGGAATATCCAACTCCTTCCCATTCCAATCCTGAGACCTCTCCGATAGCAGAGATGTGATATCTCAATGCTTATACCAAACCTGAGATCCTTCCTATAACATGAGATGTGATATCCAATTCCTTCCCATTCCAATCCTGAGACACTTCCTATAGCATGAGATGTGATATCTCAATGCTTATACCAAACCTGAGACCCTTCCTATAGCATGAGATGTGATATCCAACTCCTTCCCATTCCAATCCTGAGACCCTTCCTATAGCATGAGATGTGATGTCTCAGTGCTTCTAATACCAAACCTGAGATCCTTCCTATAACATGAGATGTGATATCCAACTCCTTCCCAATCCAATCCTGAGACCCTTCCTATAGCATGAGATGTGATATCTCAATGCTTATACCAAACCTGAGAATCTTCCTATAGCATGAGATGTGATATCCAACTCCTTCCCATTCCAACCCTGAGACCCTTCCTATAGCATGAGATGTTATATCCAACTACTTCCCATTCCAATCCTGAGACCCTTCCTATAGCATGAGATGTGATATCCAACTCCTTCCCTTTCCAAACCTGAGAGCCTATCTATAGCATGAGATGTGATATCCAAGTCCTTCCCATTCCAATCCTGAGACCCTTCCTATAGCATGAGATGTGATATCTCAATGCTTCTAATACCAAACCTGAGATCCTTCCTCTAACATGAAATGTGATATCCAACTCCTTCCCGTTCCAAACCTGAGAGCCTATCTATAGCATGAGATGTGATATCCAAGTCCTTCCCATTCCAATCCTTAGACCCTTCCTACAGCATGCAATATGATATCTCAATGATTCTAATAACAAACCTGAGACCCGTCCTATAACATGAGATGGGATATCCAACTCCTTCCCATTCCAATCCTGAGACACTTCCGATAGCAGAGATGTGATATCTCAATGCTTATACCAAACCTGAGACCCTTCCTATAACATGAGATGTGATATCCAAATCCTTCCCGTTCCAAACCTGAGCCCCTTCCTTTAGCATGAGATGTGATATCCAGCTCCTTCCCATTCCAATCCTGAGACACTTCCGATAGCATGAGATGTGATATCTCAATGCTTCTAATATCAAAACTGAGACCCTCCCTATAGCATGATATGTGATATCTAAGTCCTTGCCATTCCAATCCTGAGACCCTTCCTATAGCATGAGATGTGATATCTCAATGCTTCTACCAAACCTGAGACCCTTCCTTTAGCATGAGATGTGATATCCAACTCCTTCCCATTCCAGTCCTGAGACCCTTCCTATAGCATGAGATATGATATCTCAATACTTCTAATACCAAACCTGAGATCCTTCCGATAACATGAGATGTGATATCCAAATCCTTCCGCTTCCAAACCTGAGACCCTCCCTTTAGCATGAGACGTGATATCCAACTCCTTCCCATTCCAATCCTGGGACCCTTCTGATAGCATGAGATGTGATATCTCAATGCTTCTAATACCAAACCTGAGATCCTTCCTATAACATGAGATGTGATATTCAACTCCTTCCCATTCCAATCCTGAGACCCTTCCTATAGCATGAGAAGTGATATCGCCATGCGTATACCAAACCTGAGACCCTTCCTATAGCATGAGATGTGATATCCAAATCCTTCCCATTCCAATCCTGAGACCCTTCCTATAGCATGAGATGTGATATCTCAATGCTTATACCAAACCAGAGACCCGTCCTATAACATGAGATGGGATATCCAACTCCTTCCCATTTCAATCCTGAGCCACTTCCGATAGCAGAGATGTGATATCTCAATGCTTATACCAAACCTGAGACCCTTCCTATAACATGAGATGTGATATCCAACTCATTCCCGTTCCAAACCTGAGACACTTCCTATAGCATATGTGATATCCAACTCCTTCCCATTCCAAACATGAGACCCTTCCTATAGCAAGAATGTAATATCCAACTCCTACCCATTCCAATCCTGAGACCATTCCTATAGCATGAGATGTGATATATCAATGCTTCTAATACCAAACCTGAGATCCTTCCTATGACATGAAATGTGATATCCAAATCCTTCCCATTCCAAACCTGAGACCCTTCCTACAGCATGCGATGTGATATCTCAATGCTTCTAATATCAAACCTGAGACCCGTCCTATAACATGAGATGGGATATCCAACTCCTTCCCGTTCCAAACCTGATACCCTTCCTATAGCATGAGATGTGATATCCAATTCCTTCCCATCCCAATCCTGAGACACCTCCGATAGCAGAGATGTGATATCTCAATGCTTATACCAAACCTGAGACTCTTCCTATAACATGAGATGTGATATCCAACTCCTTCCCGTTCCAAACCTGAGACCCATCCTATAGCACGAGATGTGATATCCAATTCCTTCCCATTCCAATCCTGAGACACTTCCGATAGCATGAGATGTGATATCTCAATGCTTCTAATACCAAACTTGTGATCCTTCCTATAATAAGAGGTGATATCCAAATCCTTCGCCTTCCAAACCTGAGACCCTCCCTTTAGCATGAGATGTGATATCTCAATGCCTCTAATACCAAACCTGAGATCCTTCCTCTAACATGAGATGTGATATCCAAATCCTTCCCCTTCCAAACCTGAGACCCTCCCTTTAGCATGAGATGTGATTTCCAACTCCTTCCCATTCCAATCCTGAGACCCTTCTGATAGCATGAGATGTGATATCTCAATGCCTCTAATACCAAACCTGAGATCCTACCTCTAACATGAAATGTGATATCCAACTCCTTCCCTTTCCAAACGTGAGACCCTCCCTATAGCATGAGATCTGATATCCAAGTCCTTCCCATTCCAATCCTGAGACCCTTCCTATAGCATGAGATGTGATATCTCAATGCTTCTAATACCAAACCTGAGACCCTTCCTATAACATAAGATGGGATATCCAACTCCTTCCCATTCCAATCCTGAGACCCTTCCCATAGCAGAGATGTGATATCTCAATGCTTATACCAAACCTGAGACCCTTCCTGTGGCATGAGATGTCATATACAACTCCTTCCCATTCCAATCCTGAGACCCTTCCTATAGCATGAGATGTGATATCCAACTCCTTCCCATTCCAATCCTGAGACCCTTCCTATAGCATGAGATTTGATATCTCAATGCTTCTAACACCAAACCTGAGATCCTTCCGATAGCATGAGATGTGATATCTCAATGCTTCTAATACCAAACCTGAGATCATTCCTATAACACGAGATGTAATATCCAAATCCTTCCCCTTCCAAACCTGAGACCCTCCCTTTATCATGAGATGTGATATCCAACTCCTTCCCATTCCAATCCTGAGACCCTTCCTATAGCATGATATGTGATGTCTCAATGCTTCTAATACCAAACCTGAGATCCTTCCTATAACATGAGATGTGATATCCAACTCCTTCCAATTCCAATCCTGAGACACTTCCTATAGCATGAGAAGTGATATCTCAATGCTTATACCAAACCTGAGACCCTTCCTACGGCATGAGATGTCATATACAACTCCTTCCCATTCCAATCCTGAGACCCTTTCTATAGCATGAGATGTGATATCTCAATGCTTATACCAAACCTGAGACCCTTCCTATAGCATGAGATGTGATATACAACTCCTTCCCATTCCAATCCTGAGACCCTTCCTATAGCATGAGATGTGATGTCTCAATGCTTCTAATACCAAACCTGAGATCCTTCCTATAACATGAGATGTGATATCCAACTCCTTCCATTCCAATCCTGAGATCCGTCCTATAGCATGAGATGTGATATCTCAATGCTTATACCAAACCTGAGACCCTTCCTATAGCATGAGATGTGATATCCAACTACTTCCCATTCCAATCCTGAGACCCTTCCTATAGCATGAGATGTGATATACAACTCCTTCCCTTTCCAAACCTGAGAGCCTATCTATAGCATGAGATGTGATATCCAAGTCCTTCCCATTCCAATCCTGAGACCCTTCCTATAGCATGAGATGTGATATCTCAATGCTTCTAATACCAAACCTGAGACCCTTCCGATAGCATGAGATGTGATATCCAACTCCTTCCCATTCCAATCCTGAGACCCTTCCTATAGCATGAGATGTGATATCCAACTCCTTCCATTCCAATCCTGAGACCCGTCCTATAGCATGAGATGTGATATCTCAATGCTTATACCAAACCAAAGACCCTTCGTATAGCATGAGATGTGATATCCAACTACTTCCCATTCCAATCCTGAGACCCTTCCTATAGCATGAGATGGGATATCCAACTCCTTCCCATTCCAATCCTGAGACACTTCCGATAGCAGAGATGTGTTATCTCAATGCTTATACCACACCTGAGACCCTTCCTATAACATGAGATGTGATATCCAACTCCTTCCCGTTCCAAACCTGAGACCCTTCCTTTAGCATGAGATGTGATATCCAGCTCCTTCCCATTCCAATCCTGAGACACTTCCGATAGCATGAGATGTGATATCTCAATGCTTCTAATATCAAAACTGAGACCCTCCCTATAGCATGATATGTGATATCTAAGTCCTTCCCATTCCAATCCTGAGACCCTTCCTATAGCATGAGATGTGATATCTCAATGCTTCTACCAAACCTGAGACCCTTCCTTTAGCATGAGATGTGATATCCAACTCCTTCCCATTCCAGTCCTGAGACCCTTCCTATATCATGAGATATGACATCTCAATACTTCTAATACCAAACCTGAGATCCTTCCGATAACATGAGATGTGATATCCAAATCCTTCCCCTTCCAAACCTGATACCCTCCCTTTAGCATGAGATGTGATATCCAACTCCTTCCCATTCCAATCCTGAGACCCTTCTGATAGCATGAGATGTGATATCTCAATGCTTCTAATACCAAACCTGAGATCCTTCCTATAACATGAGATGTGATATCCAACTCCTTCCCATTCCAATCCTGAGACCCTTCCTATAGCATGAGAAGTGATATCTCCATGCGTATACCAAACCTGAGACCCTTCCTATAGCATGAGATGTGATATCCAAATCCTTCCCATTCGAATCCTGAGACCCTTCCTATAGCATGAGATGTGATATCTCAATGCTTATACCAAACCAGAGACCCTTCCTATAACATGAGATGTGATATCCAACTCATTCCCATTCCAAACCTGAGACACTTCCTATAGCATATGTGATATCCAACTCCTTCCCATTCCAAACATGAGACCCTTCCTATAGCAAGAATGTAATATCCAACTCCTAACCATTCCAATCCTGAGACCATTCCTATAGCATGAGATGTGATATATCAATGCTTCTAATAACAAACCTGAGATCCTTCCTATGACATGAAATGTGATATCCTAATCCTTCCCATTCCAAACCTGAGACCCTTCCTACAGCATGCGATGTGATATCTCAATGCTTCTAATATCAAACCTGAGACCCGTCCTATAACATGAGATGGGATATCCAACTCCTTCCCGTTCCACACCTGATACCCTTCCTATAGCATGAGATGTGATATCCAATTCCTTCCCATCCCAATCCTGAGACACCTCCGATAGCAGAGATGTGATATCGCAATGCTTATACCAAACCTGAGACTCTTCCTATAACATGAGATGTGATATCCGACTCCTTCCCGTTCCAAACCTGAGACCCTTCCTATAGCATGAGATGTGATATCCAACTCCTTCCCATTCCAATCCTGAGACCCTTCCGATAGCATGAGATGTGATATCTCAATGCTTCTAATACCAAACCTGAGATCCATCCTATAACATGAGATGTGATATCCAACTCCTTCCCATTCCAATCCTGAGACCCTTCCTATAGCATGAGAAGTGATATCTCCATGCTTATACCAAACCTGAGACCCTTCCTATAGCATGAGATGTGATATCCAACTCCTTCCCATTCCAATCCTGAGACCCTTCCTATAGCATGAGAAGTGATATCTCCATGTGTATACCAAACCTGAGACCCTTCCTATAGCATGAGATGTGATATCCAAATCCTTCCCATTCCAATCCTGAGACCCTTCCTATAGCATGAGATGTGATATCTCAATGCTTATACCAAACCAGAGACCCGTCCTATAACATGAGATGGGATATCCAACTCCTTCCCATTCCAATCCTGAGCCACTTCCGATAGCAGAGATGTGATATCTCAATGCTTATACCAAACCTGAGACCCTTCCTATAACATGAGATGTGATATCCAACTCATTATCGTTCCAAACCTGAGACACTTCCTATAGCATATGTGATATCCAACTCCTTCCCATTCCAAACATGAGATCCTTCCTATAGCAAGAATGTAATATCCAACTCCTACCCATTCCAATCCTGAGACCATTCCTATAGCATGAGATGTGATATATCAATGCTTCTAATACCAAACCTGAGATCCTTCCTATGACATGAAATGTGATATTCAAATCCTTCCCATTCCAAACCTGATACCCTTCCTACAGCATGCGATGTGATATCTCAATGCTTCTAATATCAAACCTGAGACCCGTCCTATAACATGAGATGGGATATCCAACTCCTTCCCGTTCCAAACCTGATACCCTTCCTATAGCATGAGATGTGATATCCAACTCCTTCCCATTCCAATCCGGAGAACCTTCCGATAGCATGAGATGTGATATCTCAATGCTTCTAATACCAAACCTGAGATCCTTCCTATAACATGAGATGTGATATCCAACTCCTTCCCATTCCAATCCTGAGACCCTTCCTATAGCATGAGAAGTGATATCTCCATGCTTATACCAAACCTGAGACCCTTCCTATAGCATGAGATGTGATATCCAACTCCTTCCCATTCCAATCCTGAGACCCTTCCTATAGCATGAGAAGTGATATCTCCATGTGTATACCAAACCTGAGACCCTTCCTATAGCATGAGATGTGATATCCAAATCCTTCCCATTCCAATCCTGAGACCCTTCCTATAGCATGAGATGTGATATCTCAATGCTTATACCAAACCAGAGACCCGTCCTATAACATGAGATGGGATATCCAACTCCTTCCCATTCCAATCCTGAGCCACTTCCGATAGCAGATATGTGATATCTCAATGCTTATACCAAACCTGAGACCCTTCCTATAACATGAGATGTGATATCCAACTCATTCCCGTTCCAAACCTGAGACACTTCCTATAGCATATGTGATATCCAACTCCTTCCCATTCCAAACATGAGACCCTTCCTATAGCAAGAATGTAATATCCAACTCCTACCCATTCCAATCCTGAGACCATTCCTATAGCATGAGATGTGATATATCAATGCTTCTAATACCAAACCTGAGATCCTTCCTATGACATGAAATGTGATATCCAAATCCTTCCCATTCCAAACCTGAGACCCTTCCTACAGCATGCGATGTGATATCTCAATGCTTCTAATATCAAACCTGAGACCCGTCCTATAACATGAGATGGGATATCCAACTCCTTCCCGTTCCAAACCTGATACCCTTCCTATAGCATGAGATGTGATATCCAATTCCTTCCCATCCCAATCCTGGGACACCTCCGATAGCATGAGATGTGACATCTCAATGCTTCTAATACCAAACCTGAGATCCTTACTATAACATGAGATGTGATATCCAACTCCTTCCCATTCCAATCCTGAGACCCTTCCTATAGCATGAGAAGTGATATCTCCATGCTTATACCAAACCTGAGACCCTTCCTATAGCATGAGATGTGATATCCAACTCCTTCCCATTCCAATCCTGAGACCCTTCGTATAGCATGAGAAGTGATATCTCCATGTGTATACCAAACCGAGACCCTTCCTATAGCATGAGATGTGATATCCAAATCCTTCCCATTCCAATCCTGAGACCCTTCCTATAGCATGAGATGTGATATCTCAATGCTTATACCAAACCAGAGACCCGTCCTATAACATGAGATGGGATATCCAACTCCTTCCCATTCCAATCCTGAGCCACTTCCGATAGCAGAGATGTGATATCTCAATGCTTAAACCAAACCTGAGACCCTTCCTATAACATGAGATGTGATATCCAACTCATTCCAGTTCCAAACCTGAGACACTTCCTATAGCATATGTGATATCCAACTCCTTCCCATTCCAAACATGAGACCCTTCCTATAGCAAGAATGTAATATCCAACTCCTACCCATTCCAATCCTGAGACCATTCCTATAACATGAGATGTGATATATCAATGCTTCTAATACCAAACCTGAGATCCTTCCTATGACATGAAATGTGATATCCAAATGCTTCCCATTCCAAACCTGAGACCCTTCCTACAGCATGCGATGTGATATCTCAATGCTTCTAATATCAAACCTGAGACCCGTCCTATAACATAAGATGGGATATCCAACTCCTTCCCGTTCCAAACCTGATACCCTTCCTATAGCATGAGATGTGATATCCAATTCCTTCCCATCCCAATCCTGAGACACCTCCGATAGCAGAGATGTGATATCTCAATGCTTATACCAAACCTGAGACTCTTCCTATAACATGAGATGTGATATCCAACTCCTTCCCGTTCCAAACCTGAGACCCTTCCTATAGCATGAGATGTGATATCCAATTCCTTCCCATTCCAATCCTGAGACCCTTCCGATAGCATGAGATGTGATATCTCAATGCTTCTAATACCAAACTTGTGATCCTTCCTATAATAAGAGATGTGATATCCAAATCCTTCGCCTTCCAAACCTGAGACCCTCCCTTTAGCATGAGATGTGATATCTCAATGCCTGTAATACCAAACCTGAGATCCTTCCTCTAACATGAGATGTGATATCCAAATCCTTCCCCTTCCAAACCTGAGACCCTCCCTTTAGCATGAGATGTGATATCCAACTCCTTCCCATTCCAATCCTGAGACCCTTCTGATAGCATGAGATGTGATATCTCAATGCCTCTAATACCAAACCTGAGATCCTAACTCTAACATGAAATGTGATATCCAACTCCTTCCCTTTCCAAACGTGAGACCCTCCCTATAGCATGAGATCTGATATCCAAGTCCTTCCCATTCCAATCCTGAGACCCTTCCTATAGCATGAGATGTGATATCTCAATGCTTCTAATACCAAACCTGAGACCCTTCCTATAACATGAATTGTGATATCCAAGTCCTTCCCATTCCAATCCTGAGACCTTTCCGATAGCAGAGATGTGATATCTCAATGCTTATACCAAACCTGAGACCCTTCCTGTGGCATGAGATGTCATACACAACTCCTTCCCATTCCAATCCTGAGACCCTTCCTATAGCATGAGATGTGATATCCAACTCCTTCCCATTCCAATCCTGAGACCCTTCCTATAGCATGAGATTTGATATCTCAATGCTTCTAACACCAAACCTGAGATCCTTCCGATAGCATGAGATGTGATATCTCAATGCTTCTAATACCAAACCTGAGATCATTCCTATAACACGAGATGTAATATCCAAATCCTTCCCCTTCCAAACCTGAGACCCTCCCTTTAGCATGAGATTTGATATCCAACTCCTTCCCATTCCAATCCTGAGACCCTTCCTATAGCATGAGATGTGATGTCTCAATGCTTCTAATACCAAACCTGAGATCCTTCCTATAACATGAGATGTGATATCCAACGCCTTCCAATTCCAATCCTGAGACACTTCCTATAGCATGAGAAGTGATATCTCAATGCTTATACCAAACCTGAGACCCTTCCTACGGCATGAGATGTCATATACAACTCCTTCCAATTCCAATCCTGAGACCCTTCCTATAGCATGAGTTGTGCTATCTCAATGCTTATGCCAACCCTGAGACCCTTCCTATAGCATGAGATGTGATATCCAACTCCTTCCCATTCCAATCCTGAGACCCTTCCTATAGCATGAGATGTGATGTCTCAATGCTTCTAATACCAAACCTGAGATCCTTCCTATAACATGAGATGTGATATCCAACTCCTTCCATTCCAATCCTGAGACCCGTCCTATAGCATGAGATGTGATATCTTAATGCTTATACCAAACCTGAGACCCTTCCTATAGCATGAGATGTGATATCCAACTACTTCCCATTCCAATCCTGAGACCCTTCCTATAGCATGAGATGTGATATCCAACTCCTTCCCTTTCCAAACCTGAGAGCCTATCTATAGCATGAGATGTGATATCCAAGTCCTTCCCATTCCAATTCTGAGACCCTTCCTATAGCATGAGATGTGATATCTCAATGCTTCTAATACCAAACCTGAGACCCTTCCTATAGCATGAGATGTGATATCCAACTACTTCCCATTCCAATCCTGAGACCCTTCCTATAGCATGAGATGTGATATCCAACTCCTTCCATTCCAATCCTGAGACCCGTCCTATAGCATGAGATGTGATATCTCAATGCTTATACCAAACCTGAGACCCTTCCTATAGCATGAGATGTGATATCCAACTACTTCCCATTCCAATCCTGAGACCCTTCCTATAGCATGAGATGTGATATCCAACTCCTTCCCTTTCCAAACCTGAGAGCCTATCTATAGCATGAGATGGGATATCCAACTCCTTCCCATTCCAATCCTGAGACACTTCCGATAGCAGAGATGTGATATCTCAATGCTTATAACACACCTGAGACCCTTCCTATAACATGAGATGTGATATCCATCTCCTTCCCGTTCCAAACCTGAGACCCTTCCTTTAGCATGAGATGTGATATCCAGCTCCTTCCCATTCCAATCCTGAGACACTTCCTATAGCATGAGATGTGATATCTCAATGCTTCTAATACCAAACCTGAGACCCTTCCTATAGCATGAGATGTGATATCCAACTACTTCCCATTCCAATCCTGAGACCCTTCCTATAACATGAGATGTGATATCCATCTCCTTCCCGTTCCAAACCTGAGACCCTTCCTTTAGCATGAGATGTGATATCCAGCTCCTTCCCATTCCAATCCTGAGACACTTCCGATAGCATGAGATGTGATATCTCAATGCTTCTATTATCAAAACTGAGAACCTCCCTATAGCATGATATGTGATATCTAAGTCCTTCCCATTCCAATCCTGAGACCCTTCCTATAGCATGAGATGTGATATCTCAATGCTTCTACCAAACCTGAGACCCTTCCTTTAGCATGAGATGTGATATCCAACTCCTTCCGATTCCAGTCCTGAGACCCTTCCTATAGCATGAGATATGATATCTAAATACTTCTAATACCAAACCTGAGATCCTTCCGATAACATGAGATGTGATATCCAAATCCTCCCCCTTCCAAACCTGAGACCCTCCCTTTAGCATGAGATGTGATATCCAACTCCTTCCCATTCCAATCCTGAGACCCTTCTGATAGCATGAGAAGTGATATCTCCATGCGTATACCAAACCTGAGACCCTTCCTATAGCATGAGATGTGATATCCAAATCCTTCCCATTCCAATCCTGAGACCCTTCCTATAGCATGAGAAGTGATATCTCCATGCGTATACCAAACCTGAGACCCTTCCTATAGCATGAGATGTGATATCCAAATCCTTCCCATTCCAATCCTGAGACCCTTCCTATAGCATGAGATGTGATATCTCAATGCCTCTAATACCAAACCTGAGATCCTAACTCTAACATGAAATGTGATATCCAACTCCTTCCCTTTCCAAACGTGAGACCCTCCCTATAGCATGAGATCTGATATCCAAGTCCTTCCCATTCCAATCCTGAGACCCTTCCTATAGCATGAGATGTGATATCTCAATGCTTCTAATACCAAACCTGAGACCCTTCCTATAACATGAATTGTGATATCCAAGTCCTTCCCATTCCAATCCTGAGACCTTTCCGATAGCAGAGATGTGATATCTCAATGCTTATACCAAACCTGAGACCCTTCCTGTGGCATGAGATGTCATACACAACTCCTTCCCATTCCAATCCTGAGACCCTTCCTATAGCATGAGATGTGATATCCAACTCCTTCCCATTCCAATCCTGAGACCCTTCCTATAGCATGAGATTTGATATCTCAATGCTTCTAACACCAAACCTGAGATCCTTCCGATAGCATGAGATGTGATATCTCAATGCTTCTAATACCAAACCTGAGATCATTCCTATAACACGAGATGTAATATCCAAATCCTTCCCCTTCCAAACCTGAGACCCTCCCTTTAGCATGAGATTTGATATCCAACTCCTTCCCATTCCAATCCTGAGACCCTTCCTATAGCATGAGATGTGATGTCTCAATGCTTCTAATACCAAACCTGAGATCCTTCCTATAACATGAGATGTGATATCCAACGCCTTCCAATTCCAATCCTGAGACACTTCCTATAGCATGAGAAGTGATATCTCAATGCTTATACCAAACCTGAGACCCTTCCTACGGCATGAGATGTCATATACAACTCCTTCCAATTCCAATCCTGAGACCCTTCCTATAGCATGAGTTGTGCTATCTCAATGCTTATGCCAACCCTGAGACCCTTCCTATAGCATGAGATGTGATATCCAACTCCTTCCCATTCCAATCCTGAGACCCTTCCTATAGCATGAGATGTGATGTCTCAATGCTTCTAATACCAAACCTGAGATCCTTCCTATAACATGAGATGTGATATCCAACTCCTTCCATTCCAATCCTGAGACCCGTCCTATAGCATGAGATGTGATATCTTAATGCTTATACCAAACCTGAGACCCTTCCTATAGCATGAGATGTGATATCCAACTACTTCCCATTCCAATCCTGAGACCCTTCCTATAGCATGAGATGTGATATCCAACTCCTTCCCTTTCCAAACCTGAGAGCCTATCTATAGCATGAGATGTGATATCCAAGTCCTTCCCATTCCAATTCTGAGACCCTTCCTATAGCATGAGATGTGATATCTCAATGCTTCTAATACCAAACCTGAGACCCTTCCTATAGCATGAGATGTGATATCCAACTACTTCCCATTCCAATCCTGAGACCCTTCCTATAGCATGAGATGTGATATCCAACTCCTTCCATTCCAATCCTGAGACCCGTCCTATAGCATGAGATGTGATATCTCAATGCTTATACCAAACCTGAGACCCTTCCTATAGCATGAGATGTGATATCCAACTACTTCCCATTCCAATCCTGAGACCCTTCCTATAGCATGAGATGTGATATCCAACTCCTTCCCTTTCCAAACCTGAGAGCCTATCTATAGCATGAGATGGGATATCCAACTCCTTCCCATTCCAATCCTGAGACACTTCCGATAGCAGAGATGTGATATCTCAATGCTTATAACACACCTGAGACCCTTCCTATAACATGAGATGTGATATCCATCTCCTTCCCGTTCCAAACCTGAGACCCTTCCTTTAGCATGAGATGTGATATCCAGCTCCTTCCCATTCCAATCCTGAGACACTTCCTATAGCATGAGATGTGATATCTCAATGCTTCTAATACCAAACCTGAGACCCTTCCTATAGCATGAGATGTGATATCCAACTACTTCCCATTCCAATCCTGAGACCCTTCCTATAACATGAGATGTGATATCCATCTCCTTCCCGTTCCAAACCTGAGACCCTTCCTTTAGCATGAGATGTGATATCCAGCTCCTTCCCATTCCAATCCTGAGACACTTCCGATAGCATGAGATGTGATATCTCAATGCTTCTATTATCAAAACTGAGAACCTCCCTATAGCATGATATGTGATATCTAAGTCCTTCCCATTCCAATCCTGAGACCCTTCCTATAGCATGAGATGTGATATCTCAATGCTTCTACCAAACCTGAGACCCTTCCTTTAGCATGAGATGTGATATCCAACTCCTTCCGATTCCAGTCCTGAGACCCTTCCTATAGCATGAGATATGATATCTAAATACTTCTAATACCAAACCTGAGATCCTTCCGATAACATGAGATGTGATATCCAAATCCTCCCCCTTCCAAACCTGAGACCCTCCCTTTAGCATGAGATGTGATATCCAACTCCTTCCCATTCCAATCCTGAGACCCTTCTGATAGCATGAGAAGTGATATCTCCATGCGTATACCAAACCTGAGACCCTTCCTATAGCATGAGATGTGATATCCAAATCCTTCCCATTCCAATCCTGAGACCCTTCCTATAGCATGAGAAGTGATATCTCCATGCGTATACCAAACCTGAGACCCTTCCTATAGCATGAGATGTGATATCCAAATCCTTCCCATTCCAATCCTGAGACCCTTCCTATAGCATGAGATGTGATATCTCAATGCTTATACCAAACCAGAGACCCGTCCTATAACATGAGATGGGATATCCAACTCTTTCCCATTCCAATCCTGAGCCACTTCCGATAGCAGAGATGTGATATCTCAATGCTTATACCAAAACTGAGACCCTTCCGATAACATGAGATGTGATATCCAACTCATTCCCATTCCAAACCTGAGAGACTTCCTGTAGCATATGTGATATCCAACTCCTTCCCATTCCAAACATGAGACCCTTCCTATAGCAAGAATGTAATATCCAACTCCTACCCATTCCAATCCTGAGACCATTCCTATAGCATGAGATGTGATATATCAATGCTTCTAATACCAAACCTGAGATCCTTCCTATGACATAAGATGGGATATCCAACTCCTTCCCATTCCAATCCTGAGACCCTTCCGATAGCAGAGATGTGATATCTCAATGCTTATACCAAACCTGAGACCCTTCCTGTGGCATGAGATGTCATATACAACTCCTTCCCATTCCAATCCTGAGACCCTTCCTATAGCATGAGATGTGATATCTCAATGCTTATACCAAACCAGAGACCCGTCCTATAACATGAGATGGGATATCCAACTCTTTCCCATTCCAATCCTGAGCCACTTCCGATAGCAGAGATGTGATATCTCAATGCTTATACCAAAACTGAGACCCTTCCTATAACATGAGATGTGATATCCAACTCATTCCCATTCCAAACCTGAGAGACTTCCTATAGCATATGTGATATCCAACTCCTTCCCATTCCAAACATGAGACCCTTCCTATAGCAAGAATGTAATATCCAACTCCTACCCATTCCAATCCTGAGACCATTCCTATAGCATGAGATGTGATATATCAATGCTTCTAATACCAAACCTGAGATCCTTCCTATGACATAAGATGGGATATCCAACTCCTTCCCATTCCAATCCTGAGACCCTTCCGATAGCAGAGATGTGATATCTCAATGCTTATACCAAACCTGAGACCCTTCCTGTGGCATGAGATGTCATATACAACTCCTTCCCATTCCAATCCTGAGACCCTTCCTATAGCATGAGATGTGATATCCAACTCCTTCCCATCCCAATCCTGAGACACTTCCGATTGCAGAGATGTGATATCTCAATGCTTCTAATATCAAAACTGAGACCCTCCCTATAGCATGATATGTGATATCTAAGTCCTTCCCATTCCAATCCTGAGACCCTTCCTATAGCATGAGATGTGATATCTCAATGCTTCTACCAAACCTGAGACCCTTCCTTTAGCATGAGATGTGATATCCAACTCCTTCCCATTCCAGTCCTGAGACCCTTCCTATAGCATGAGATATGATATCTCAATACTTCTAATACTAAACCTGAGATCCTTCCGATAACATGAGATGTGGTATCCAAATCCTTCCCCTTCCAAACCTGAGACCCTCCCTTTAGCATGAGATGTGATATCCAACTCCTTCCCATTCCAATCCTGAGACCCTTCTGATAGCATGAGATGTGATATCTCAATGCTTCTAATACCAAACCTGAGATCCTTCCTATAACATGAGATGTGATATCCAACTCCTTCCCATTCCAATCCTGAGACCCTTCCTATAGCATGAGAAGTGATATCTCCATGCGTATACCAAACCTGAGACCCTTCCTATAGCATGAGATGTGATATCCAAATCCTTCCCATTCCAATCCTGAGACCCTTCCTATAGCATGAGATGTGATATCTCAATGCTTATACCAAACCAGAGACCCGTCCTATAACATGAGATGGGATATCCAACTCCTTCCCATTCCAATCCTGAGCCACTTCCGATAGCAGAGATGTGATATCGCAATGCTTATACCAAAACTGAGACCCTTCCTATAACATGAGATGTGATATCCAACTCATTCCCATTCCAAACCTGAGACACTTCCTATAGCATATGTGATATCCAACTAAATCCCATTCCAAACATGAGACCCTTCCTATAGCAAGAATGTAATATCCAACTCCTACCCATTCCAATCCTGAGACCATTCCTATAGCATGAGATGTGATATATCAATGCTTCTAATACCAAACCTGAGATCCTTCCTATGACATGAAATGTGATATCCAAATCCTTCCCATTCGAAACCTGAGACCCTTCCTACAGCATGCGATGTGATATCTCAATGCTTCTAATACCAAACCTGAGACCCGTCCTATAACATGAGATGGGATATCCAACTCCTTCCCGTTCCAGACCTGAGACCCTTCCTATAGCATGAGATGTGATATCCAACTCCTTCCCATCCCAATCCTGAGACACTTCCGATTGCAGAGATGTGATATCTCAATGCTTCTAATATCAAAACTGAGACCCTCCCTATAGCATGATATGTGATATCTAAGTCCTTCCCATTCCAATCCTGAGACCCTTCCTATAGCATGAGATGTGATATCTCAATGCTTCTACCAAACCTGAGACCCTTCCTTTAGCATGAGATGTGATATCCAACTCCTTCCCATTCCAGTCCTGAGACCCTTCCTATAGCATGAGATATGATATCTCAATACTTCTTATACTAAACCTGAGATCCTTCCGATAACATGAGATGTGGTATCCAAATCCTTCCCCTTCCAAACCTGAGACCCTCCCTTTAGCATGAGATGTGATATCCAACTCCTTCCCATTCCAATCCTGATACCCTTCTGATAGCATGAGATGTGATATCTCAATGCCTCTAATACCAAACCTGAGATCCTACCTCTAACATGAAATGTGATATCCAAATCCTTCCCTTTCCAAACCTGAGAGCCTTCCTACAACATGAGATGTGATATCCAAGTCCTTCCCATTCCAATCCTGAGACCCTTCCTATAGGATGAGATGGGATATCCAACTCCTTCCAAATCCAATCCTGATACCCTTCCGATAGCATGAGATGTGATATCCCAATGCTTCTACAAAACCTGAGACCCATACCATGGCATGAGATGTGATATCAAACTCCTGTCCTATACCATGAGACTTGATATCTCAATGCTTCAAATACCAAACCTGAGACCGGTCCAATAACATGAGATGTGATATCCAAATCCTTCCCCTTCCAAACCTTAGACCCTTCCTGTATCATGAGATGTGATATCCAAGTCCTTTCCATTCCATTCCTGAGACCCTTACTATAGCATGAGATGTGATATCTCAATGCTTCTAATACCAAACCTGAGACCCTTCCTATAACATGAGATGTGATATCCAAGTCCTTCCCATTCCAATCCTGAGACCCTTCCTATAGCATGAGATGTGATATCTCAATGCTTCTAATACCAAACCTGAGACCCTTCCTATAACATGAATTGTGATATCCAAGTCCTTCCCATTCCAATCCTGAGACCCTTCCGATAACAGAGATGTGATATCTCAATGCTTATACCAAACCTGAGACCCTTCCGATAGCATGAGATGTGATGTTCAAATCCTTCCCCTTCCAAACCTTAGACCCTCCCTTTAGCATGAGATGTGATATCCAACTCCTTCCCATTCCAATCCTGAGACCCTTCTGATGGCATGAGATGTCATATCTCAATGCCTCTAATACCAAACCTGAGATCCTACCTCTAACATGAAATGTGATATCCAACTCCTTCCCCTTCCAACCCTGAGAGCCTTCCTATAGAATGAGATGTGATATCCAAGTCCTTCCCATTCCAATCCTGAGACCCTTCCTATAACATGAGATGTGATATCCAACTCCTTCCCATTCCAACCTTAGACCCTGCCTCTAGCATGTGATGTGATATCCCAATGCTTCTACAAAACCTGAGACCCATACCATGGCATGAGATGTGATATCAAACTCCTTCCCATTCCAATCCTGAGGCCCTTTCTATAGCTTGAGATGTGATATCCAACTCCTTCCCATTCCAATTCTGAGACCCGTCCTATACCATGAGACTTGATATCTCAATGCTTCTAATACCAAACCTGAGACCGGTCCTATAACATGAGATGTGATACCCAAATCCTTCCCCTTTCCAAACCTTAGACCCTTCCTATAGCATGAGATGTGATATCTCAATGCTTCTAATACCATACCTGAGACCCTTCCTATAACGAGATGGGATATCCAACTCCTTCCCATTCCAATCCTGAGACCCTTCCGATAGCAGAGATGTGATATCTCAATGCTTATACCAAACCTGAGACCCTTCCTATGGCATGAGATGTCATATACAACTCCTTCCGATTCCAATCCTGAGACCCTTCCTATAGCATGAGATGTGATATCTCAATGCTTCTAATACCAAACCTGAGATCCTTCCTATAACATGAGATGTGATATCAAACTCCTTCCCATTCCAAACCTGAGACCCTTCCGATAGCATGAGATGTGATATCTCAATGCTTCTAAAACCAAACATGAGAACCATCCTATAATATGAGATGTGAAATCCAAATCATTCCCTTTCCAAACCTGAGACCCTTCCTATAGCTTGAGATGTGATATCAAACTCCTTCCCATTCAATGTGATATCCAACTTCTTCCCATTCCAATCCTGAGACCCTTCCGATACCATGAGATGTGGTATATATTTCAATGCTTCTAATACCAAACCTGAGACCCATCCTAAAACATGAGATGTGAGATCCAAATCCTTCCCCTTCCAAACCTGAGACCTTTCCTTTAGCATGAGATGTGATATCAACTCCTTCCCATTCCAAACCTGAGACCCTTCCTATAGCATGAGATGTTATATCTTAATGCTTCTAAAACCAAACCTGAGAACCATCCTATAACATGTGAACTCCAAATCCTTCCCTTTCCAAACCTGAGACCCTTCCGATAGCATGAGATGTGATATCTCAATGCTACTAAAACCAAACATGAGAACCATCCTATAACATGAGATGTGAAATCCAAATCCTTCCCTTTCCAAACCTGAGACCCTTCCTATAGCTTGAGATGTGATATCAAACTCCTTCCCATTCCAATCCTGAGATAGCTTGAGATGTGATAGCCAACTCCTTCTCATTCCAATCCTGAGACCCTTCCTATACCATGAGATGTGATATCTCAATGCTTCTAATACCAAACCTGAGACCCGTCCTAAAACATGAGATGTGAGATCCAAATCCTTCCCCTTCCAAACCTGAGACCCTTCCTATAGCTTGAGATGTGATATCAAACTCCTTCCCATTCCAATCCCGAGATAGCTTGAGATGTGATATCCAACTCCATCCCATTCCAATCCTGAGACCCGTCCTATACCATGAGACTTGATATCTCAATGCTTCTAATACCAAACCTGAGACCGGTCCTATAACATGAGATGTGATACCCAAATCCTTCCCCTTTCCAAACCTTAGACCCTTCCTATAGCATGAGATGTGATATCTCAATGCTTCTAATACCATACCTGAGACCCTTCCTATAACGAGATGGGATATCCAACTCCTTCCCATTCCAATCCTGAGACCCTTCCGATAGCAGAGATGTGATATCTCAATGCTTATACCAAACCTGAGACCCTTCCTATGGCATGAGATGTCATATACAACTCCTTCCGATTCCAATCCTGAGACCCTTCCTATAGCATGAGATGTGATATCTCAATGCTTCTAATACCAAACCTGAGATCCTTCCTATAACATGAGATCTGATATCAAACTCCTTCCCATTCCAAACCGGAGACCCTTCCGATAGCATGAGATGTGATATCTCAATGCTTCTAAAACCAAACATGAGAACCATCCTATAACATGAGATGTGAAATCCAAATCATTCCCTTTCCAAACCTGAGACCCTTCCTATAGCTTGAGATGTGATATCAAACTCCTTCCCATTCAATGTGATATCCAACTTCTTCCCATTCCAATCCTGAGACCCTTCCTATACCATGAGATGTGGTATATATTTCAATGCTTCTAATACCAAACCTGAGACCCGTCCTAAAACATGAGATGTGAGATCCAAATCCTTCCCCTTCCAAACCTGAGACCTTTCCTTTAGCATGAGATGTGATATCAACTCCTTCCCATTCCAAACCTGAGACCCTTCCTATAGCATGAGATGGTATATCTTAATGCTTCTAAAACCAAACCTGAGAACCATCCTATAACATGTGAACTCCAAATCCTTCCCTTTCCAAACCTGAGACCCTTCCGATAGCATGAGATGTGATATCTCAATGCTACTAAAACCAAACATGAGAACCATCCTATAACATGAGATGTGAAATCCAAATCCTTCCCTTTCCAAACCTGAGACCCTTCCTATAGCTTGAGATGTGATATCAAACTCCTTCCCATTCCAATCCTGAGATAGCTTGAGATGTGATAGCCAACTCCTTCTCATTCCAATCCTGAGACCCTTCCTATACCATGAGATGTGATATCTCAATGCTTCTAATACCAAACCTGAGACCCGTCCTAAAACATGAGATGTGAGATCCAAATCCTTCCCCTTCCAAACCTGAGACCCTTCCTATAGCTTGAGATGTGATATCAAACTCCTTCCCATTCCAATCCCGAGATAGCTTGAGATGTGATATCCAACTCCATCCCATTCCAATCCTGAGACCCTTCCGATAGCATGAGATGTGATAGCTCAATGCTTCTAATATCAAAACTGAGACCCTCCCTATAGTATGAGATGTGATATCTAGGTCCTTCCCATTCCTATCCTGAGACCCTTCCTATAGCATGAGATGTGATATCTCAATGCTTCTATCAAACCTGAGACCCTTCCTTTAGCATGAGATGTGATATCCAACTCCTTGCCATTCCAATCCTGAGACCCTTCCTATAACGAGATGTGATATCCAACTCCTTCCCATTCCAACCTGAGACACTTCCTATAGCATGAGAAGGGATATCCAAATCCTTCCCATTCCAATCCTGAGATCCTTCCTATAACATTATGTGATATCCAATTCCTTCCCATTCCAAACCTGAGACCCTTCCTATTGGATGAGATGTGATATCCAACTCCTTCCCATTCCAATCCTGAGACCCTTCCTATACCATGAGATGTGATATCTCAATGCTTCTAATACCAAACCTGGGACCCGCCCTATAACATGAGATATGATATCCAAATCCTTCCCCTTCCAAACCTGAGACCCTTCCTTTAGCATGAGATGTGATATCCAAATCCTTCCCATTCCAATCCTGAAACCCTTCCTATAGCATGAGATGTGATATCTCAATGTTTATAATAAAAAACCTGAGACCCTTCCTATAGAAAGAGATGTGATATCCAAATCCTTCCCATTTCAATCTTGAGACCCTTCCTATAGCATGAGATGTGATATCCAAATCCTTCCCATTCCAATCCTGAGACCCTTCCTATAGCATGAGATGTGATATCTCAATGCTTATACCAAACCAGAGACCTGTCCTATAACATGAGATGGGATATCCAACTCCTTCCCATTCCAATCCTGAGCCACTTCCGATAGCAGAGATGTGATATCTCAATGCTTATACCAAAACTGAGACCCTTCCTATAACATGAGATGTGATATCCAACTCATTCCCATTCCAAACCTGAGAGACTTCCTATAGCATATGTGATATCCAACTCCTTCCCATTCCAAACATGAGACCCTTCCTATAGCAAGAATGTAATATCCAACTCCTACCCATTCCAATCCTGAGACCATTCCTATAGCATGAGATGTGATATATCAATGCTTCTAATACCAAACCTGAGATCCTTCCTATGACATAAGATGGGATATCCAACTCCTTCCCATTCCAATCCTGAGACCCTTCCGATAGCAGAGATGTGATATCTCAATGCTTATACCAAAACTGAGACCCTTCCTGTGGCATGAGATGTCATATACAACTCCTTCCCATTCCAATCCTGAGACCCTTCCTATAGCATGAGATGTGATATCCAACTCCTTCCCATTCCAATCCTGAGACCCTTCCTACAGCATGCAATGTGATATCTCAATGATTCTAATACCAAACCTGAGACCCGTCCTATAACATGAGATGGGATATCCAACTCCTTCCCGTTCCAGACCTGAGACCCTTCCTATAGCATGAGATGTGATATCCAACTCCTTCCCATCCCAATCCTGAGACACTTCCGATTGCAGAGATGTGATATCTCAATGCTTCTAAAATCAAAACTGAGACCCTCCCTATAGCATGATATGTTATATCTAAGTCCTTCCCATTCCAATCCTGAGACCCTTCCTATAGCATGAGATGTGATATCTCAATGCTTCTACCAAACCTGAGACCCTTCCTTTAGCATGAGATGTGATATCCAACTCCTTCCCATTCCAGTCCTGAGACCCTTCCTATAGCATGAGATATGATATCTCAATACTTCTAATACTAAACCTGAGATCCTTCCGATAACATGAGATGTGGTATCCAAATCCTTCCCCTTCCAAACCTGAGACCCTCCCTTTAACATGAGATGTGATATCCAACTCCTTCCCATTCCAATCCTGAGACCCTTCTGATAGCATGAGATGTGATATCTCAATGCTTCTAATACCAAACCTGAGATCCTTCCTATAACATGAGATGTGATATCCAACTCCTTCCCATTCCAATCCTGAGACCCTTCCTATAGCATGAGAAGTGATATCTCCATGCGTATACCAAACCTGAGACCCTTCCTATAGCATGAGATGTGATATCCAAATCCTTCCCATTCCAATCCTGAGACCCTTCCTATAGCATGAGATGTGATATCTCAATGCTTATACCAAACCAGAGACCCGTCCTATAACATGAGATGGGATATCCAACTCCTTCCCATTCCAATCCTGAGCCACTTCTGATAGCAGAGATGTGATATCTCAATGCTTATACCAAAACTGAGACCCTTCCTATAACATGAGATGTGATATCCAACTCATTCCCATTCCAAACCTGAGACACTTCCTATAGCATATGTGATATCCAACTAAATCCCATTCCAAACATGAGACCCTTCCTATAGCAAGAATGTAATATCCAACTCCTACCCATTCCAATCCTGAGACCATTCCTATAGCATGAGATGTGATATATCAATGCTTCTAATACCAAACCTGAGATCCTTCCTATGACATGAAATGTGATATCCAAATCCTTCCCATTTGAAACCTGAGACCCTTCCTACAGCATGCGATGTGATATCTCAATGTTTCTAATACCAAACCTGAGACCCGTCCTATAACATGAGATGGGATATCCAACTCCTTCCCGTTCCAGACCTGAGACCCTTCCTATAGCATGAGATGTGATATCCAACTCCGTCCCATCCCAATCCTGAGACACTTCCGATTGCAGAGATGTGATATCTCAATGCTTCTAATATCAAAACTGAGACCCTCCCTATAGCATGATATGTGATATCTAAGTCCTTCCCATTCCAATCCTGAGACCCTTCCTATAGCATGAGATGTGATATCTCAATGCTTCTACTAAACCTGAGACCCTTCCTTTCGCATGAGATGTGATATCCAACTCCTTCCCATTCCAGTCCTGAGACCCTTCCTATAGCATGAGATATGATATCTCAATGCTTCTAATACTAAACCTGAGATCCTTCCGATAACATGAGATGTGGTATCGAAATCCTTCCCCTTCCAAACCTGAGACCCTCCCTTTAGCATGAGATGTGATATCCAACTCCTTCCCATTCCAATCCTGATACCCTTCTGATAGCATGAGATGTGATATCTCAATGCCTCTAATACCAAACCTGAGATCCTACCTCTAACATGAAATGTGATATCCAACTCCTTCCCTTTCCAAACCTGAGAGCCTTCCTACAACATGAGATGTGATATCCAAGTCCTTCCCATTCCAATCCTGAGACCCTTCCTATAGGATGAGATGGGATATCCAACTCCTTCCAAATCCAATCCTGATACCCTTCCGATAGCATGAGATGTGATATCCCAATGCTTCTACAAAACCTGAGACCCATACCATGGCATGAGATGTGATATCAAACTCCCGTCCTATACCATGAGACTTGATATCTCAATGCTTCTAATACCAAACCTGAGACCGGTCCAATAACATGAGATGTGATATCCAAATCCTTCCCCTTCCAAACCTTAGACCCTTCCTGTATCATGAGATGTGCTATCCAAGTCCTTTCCATTCCATTCCTGAGACCCTTCCTATAGCATGAGATGTGATATCTCAATGCTTCTAATACCAAACCTGAGACCCTTCCTATAACATGAATTGTGATATCCAAGTCCTTCCCATTCCAATCCTGAGACCCTTCCGATAACAGAGATGTGATATCTCAATGCTTATACCAAACCTGAGACCCTTCCGATAGCATGAGATGTGATATCTCAATGCTTCTAATACCAAACCTGAGATCCTTCCTATAACATGAGATGTGATGTTCAAATCCTTCCCCTTCCAAACCTTAGACCCTCCCTTTAGCATGAGATGTGATATCCAACTCCTTCCCATTCCAATCCTGAGACCCTTCTGATGGCATGAGATGTGATATCTCAATGCCTCTAATACCAACCCTGAGATCCTACCTCTAACATGAAATGTGATATCCAACTCCTTCCCCTTCCAACCCTGAGAGCCTTCCTATAGAATGAGATGTGATATCCAAGTCCTTCCCATTCCAATCCTGATACCCTTCCTATAACATGAGATGTGATATCCAACTCCTTCCCATTCCAACCTTAGACCCTGCCTATAGCATGTGATGTGATATCCCAATGCTTCTACAAAACCTGAGACCCATACCATGGCATGAGATGTGATATCAAACTCCTTCCCATTCCAATCCTGAGGCCCTTTCTATAGCTTGAGATGTGATATCCAACTCCTTCCCATTCCAATTCTGAGACCCGTCCTATACCATGAGACTTGATATCTCAATGCTTCTAATACCAAACATGAGACCGGTCCTATAACATGAGATGTGATACCCAAATCCTTCCCCTTTCCAAACCTTAGACCCTTCCTATAGCATGAGATGTGATATCTCAATGCTTCTAATACCATACCTGAGACCCTTCCTATAACGAGATGGGACATCCAACTCCTTCCCATTCCAATCCTGAGACCCTTCCGATAGCAGAGATGTGATAGCTCAATGCTTATACCAAACCTGAGACCCTTCCTATGGCATGAGATGTCATATACAACTCCTTCCGATTCCAATCCTGAGACCCTTCCTATAGCATGAGATGTGATATCTCAATGCTTTTAATACCAAACCTGAGATCCTTCCTATAACATGAGATGTGATATCAAACTCCTTCCCATTCCAAACCTGAGACCCTTCCGATAGCATGAGATGTGATATCTCAATGCTTCTAAAACCAAACATGAGAACCATCCTATAACATGAGATGTGAAATCCAAATCATTCCCTTTCCAAACCTGAGACCCTTCCTATAGCTTGAGATGTGATATCAAACTCCTTCCCATTCAATGTGATATCCAACTTCTTCCCATTCCAATCCTGAGACCCTTCCTATACCATGAGATGTGGTATATATTTCAATGCTTCTAATACCAAACCTGAGACCCGTCCTAAAACATGAGATGTGAGATCCAAATCCTTCCCCTTCCAAACCTGAGACCTTTCCTTTAGCATGAGATGTGATATCAACTCCTTCCCATTCCAAACCTGAGACCCTTCCTATAGCATGAGATGTTATAACTTAATGCTTCTAAAACCAAACCTGAGAACCATCCTATAACATGTGAACTCCAAATCCTTCCCTTTCCAAACCTGAGACCCTTCCGATAGCATGAGATGTGATATCTCAATGCTACTAAAACCAAACATGAGAACCATCCTATAACATGAGATGTGAAATCCAAATCCTTCCCTTTCCAAACCTGAGACCCTTCCTATAGCTTGAGATGTGATATCAAACTCCTTCCCATTCCAATCCTGAGATAGCTTGAGATGTGATAGCCAACTCCTTCCCATTCCAATCCTGAGACCCTTCCTATACCATGAGATGTGATATCTCAATGCTTCTAATACCAAACCTGAGACCCGTCCTAAAACATGAGATGTGAGATCCAAATCCTTCCCCTTCCAAACCTGAGACCCTCCCTATAGCTTGAGATGTGATATCAAACTCCTTCCCATTCCAATCCCGAGATAGCTTGAGATGTGATATCCAACTCCATCCCATTCCAATCCTGAGACCCTTCCGATAGCATGAGATGTGATAGCTCAATGCTTCTAATATCAAAACTGAGACCCTCCCTATAGTATGAGATGTGATATCTAAGTCCTTCCCATTCCTATCCTAAGACCCTTCCGATAGCAGAGATGTGATATCTCAATGCTTATACCAAACCTGATGACCCATCCTATGGCATTAGATGTGATATCCAACTCCTTCCCATTGCAATCCTGAGTTCCTTCCTATAGCATGAGATGTGATATCTCAATGCTTCTATCAAACCTGAGACCCTTCCTTTAGCATGAGATGTGATATCCAACTCCTTGCCATTCCAATCCTGAGACCCTTCCTATAACATGAGACGTGATATCCAACTCCTTCCCATTCCAATCCTGAGACTCCTCCTATAGCATGAGATGTGATATCTCAATGCTTCTAATACCAAACATGGGACCCGCCCTATAACATGAGATATGATATCCAAATCCTTCCCCTTCCAAACCTGAGACCCTTCCTTTAGCATGAGATGTGATATCCAAATCCTTCCCATTTCAATCTTAAGACCCTTCCTATAGCATGAGATGTGATATCCAAATCCTTCCCATTCCAATCCTGAGACCCTTCCTATAGCATGAGATGTGATATCTCAATGCTTATACCAAACCAGAGACCCGTCCTATAACATGAGATGGGATATCCAACTCCTTCCCATTCCAATCCTGAGCCACTTCCGATAGCAGAGATGTGATATCTCAATGCTTATACCAAAACTGAGACCCTTCCTATAACATGAGATGTGATATCCAACTCATTCCCATTCCAAACCTGAGAGACTTCCTATAGCATATGTGATATCCAACTCCTTCCCATTCCAAACATGAGACCCTTCCTATAGCAAGAATGTAATATCCAACTCCTACCCATTCCAATCCTGAGACCATTCCTATAGCATGAGATGTGATATATCAATGCTTCTAATACCAAACCTGAGATCCTTCCTATGACATAAGATGGGATATCCAACTCCTTCCCATTCCAATCCTGAGACCCTTCCGATAGCAGAGATGTGATATCTCAATGCTTAAACCAAACTTGAGACCCTTCCTGTGGCATGAGATGTCATATACAACTCCTTCCCATTCCAATCCTGACACCCTTCCTATAGCATGAGATGTGATATCCAACTCCTTCCCATTCCAATCCTGAGACCCTTCCTACAGCATGCGATGTGATATCTCAATGATTCTAATACCAAACCTGAGACCCGTCCTATAACATGAGATGGGATATCCAACTCCTTCCCGTTCCAGACCTGAGACCCTTCCTATAGCATGAGATGTGATATCCAACTCCTTCCCATCCCAATCCTGAGACACTTCCGATAGCAGAGATGTGATATCTCAATGCTTCTAATATCAAAACTGAGACCCTCCCTATAGCATGATATGTGATATCTAAGTCCTTCCCATTCCAATCCTGAGACCCTTCCTATAGCATGAGATGTGATATCTCAATGCTTCTACCAAACCTGAGACCCTTCCTTTAGCATGAGATGTGATATCCAACTCCTTCCCATTCCAGTCCTGAGGCCCTTCCTATAGCATGAGATATGATATCTCAATACTTCTAATACTAAACCTGAGATCCTTCCGATAACATGAGATGTGGTATCCAAATCCTTCCCCTTCCAAACCTGAGACCCTCCCTTTAGCATGAGATGTGATATCCAACTCCTTCCCATTCCAATCCTGAGACCCTTCTGATAGCATGAGATGTGATATCTCAATGCTTCTAATACCAAACCTGAGATCCTTCCTATAACATGAGATGTGATATCCAACTCCTTCCCATTCCAATCCTGAGACCCTTCCTATAGCATGAGAAGTGATATCTCCATGCGTATACCAAACCTGAGACCCTTCCTATAGCATGAGATGTGATATCCAAATCCTTCCCATTCCAATCCTGAGACCCTTCCTATAGCATGAGATGTGATATCTCAATGCTTATACCAAACCAGAGACCCGTCCTATAACATGAGATGGGATATCCAACTCCTTCCCATTCCAATCCTGAGCCACTTCTGATAGCAGAGATGTGATATCTCAATGCTTATACCAAAACTGAGACCCTTCCTATAACATGAGATGTGATATCCAACTCATTCCCATTCCAAACCTGAGACACTTCCTATAGCATATGTGATATCCAACTAAATCCCATTCCAAACATGAGACCCTTCCTATAGCAAGAATGTAATATCCAACTCCTACCCATTCCAATCCTGAGACCATTCCTATAGCATGAGATGTGATATATCAATGCTTCTAATACCAAACCTGAGATCCTTCCTATGACATGAAATGTGATATCCAAATCCTTCCCATTCGAAACCTGAGACCCTTCCTACAGCATGCGATGTGATATCTCAATGCTTCTAATACCAAACCTGAGACCCGTCCTATAACATGAGATGTGATATCCAACTCCTTCCCATCCCAATCCTGAGACACTTCCGATTGCAGAGATGTGATATCTCAATGCTTCTAATATCAAAACTGAGACCCTCCCTATAGCATGATATGTGATATCTAAGTCCTTCCCATTCCAATCCTGAGACCCTTCCTATAGCATGAGATGTGATATCTCAATGCTTCTACCAAACCTGAGACCCTTCCTTTAGCATGAGATGTGATATCCAACTCCTTCCCATTCCAGTCCTGAGACCCTTCCTATAGCATGAGATATGATATCTCAATACTTCTAATACTAAACCTGAGATCCTTCCGATAACATGAGATGTGGTATCCAAATCCTTCCCCTTCCAAACCTGAGACCCTCCCTTTAGCATGAGATGTGATATCCAACTCCTTCCCATTCCAATCCTGATACCCTTCTGATAGCATGAGATGTGATATCTCAATGCCTCTAATACCAAACCTGAGATCCTACCTCTAACATGAAATGTGATATCCAACTCCTTCCCTTTCCAAACCTGAGAGCCTTCCTACAACATGAGATGTGATATCCAAGTCCTTCCCATTCCAATCCTGAGACCCTTACTATAGGATGAGATGGGATATCCAACTCCTTCCAAATCCAATCCTGATACCCGTCCTATACCATGAGAATTGATATCTCAATGCTTCTAATACCAAACCTGAGACCGGTCCAATAACATGAGATGTGATATCCAAATCCTTCCCCTTCCAAACCTTAGACCCTTCCTGTATCATGAGATGTGCTATCCAAGTCCTTTCCATTCCATTCCTGAGACCCTTCCTATAGCATGAGATGTGATATCTCAATGCTTCTAATACCAAACCTGAGACCCTTCCTATAACATGAATTGTGATATCCAAGTCCTTCCCATTCCAATCCTGAGACCCTTCCGATAACAGAGATGTGATATCTCAATGCTTATACCAAACCTGAGACCCTTCCGATAGCATGAGATGTGATATCTCAATGCTTCTAATACCAAACCTGAGATCCTTCCTATAACATGAGATGTGATGTTCAAATCCTTCCCCTTCCAAACCTTAGACCCTCCCTTTAGCATGAGATGTGATATCCAACTCCTTCCCATTCCAATCCTGAGACCCTTCTGATGGCATGAGATGTGATATCTCAATGCCTCTAATACCAAACCTGAGATCCTACCTCTAACATGAAATGTGATATCCAACTCCTTCCCCTTCCAACCCTGAGAGCCTTCCTATAGAATGAGATGTGATATCCAAGTCCTTCCCATTCCAATCCTGAGACCCTTCCTATAACATGAGATGTGATATCCAACTCCTTCCCATTCCAACCTTAGACCCTGCCTATAGCATGTGATGTGATATCCCAATGCTTCTACAAAACCTGAGACCCATACCATGGCATGAGATGTGATATCAAACTCCTTCCCATTCCAATCCTGAGGCCCTTTCTATAGCTTGAGATGTGATATCCAACTCCTTCCCATTCCAATTCTGAGACCCGTCCTATACCATGAGACTTGATATCTCAATGCTTCAAATACCAAACCTGAGACCGGTCCTATAACATGAGATGTGATACCCAAATCCTTCCCCTTTCCAAACCTTAGACCCTTCCTATAGCATGAGATGTGATATCTCAATGCTTCTAATACCATACCTGAGACCCTTCCTATAACGAGATGGGACATCCAACTCCTTCCCATTCCAATCCTGAGACCCTTCCGATAGCAGAGATGTGATATCTCAATGCTTATACCAAACCTGAGACCCTTCCTATGGCATGAGATGTCATATACAACTCCTTCCGATTCCAATCCTGAGACCCTTCCTATAGCATGAGATGTGATATCTCAATGCTTCTAATACCAAACCTGAGATCCTTCCTATAACATGAGATGTGATATCAAACTCCTTCCCATTCCAAACCTGAGACCCTTCCGATAGCATGAGATGTGATATCTCAATGCTTCTAAAACCAAACATGAGAACCATCCTATAACATGAGATGTGAAATCCAAATCATTCCCTTTCCAAACCTGAGACCCTTCCTATAGCTTGAGATGTGATATCAAACTCCTTCCCATTCAATGTGATATCCAACTTCTTCCCATTCCAATCCTGAGACCCTTCCTATACCATGAGATGTGGTATATATTTCAATGCTTCTAATACCAAACCTGAGACCCGTCCTAAAACATGAGATGTGAGATCCAAATCCTTCCCCTTCCAAACCTGAGACCTTTCCTTTAGCATGAGATGTGATATCTTAATGCTTCTAAAACCAAACCTGAGAACCATCCTATAACATGTGAACTCCAAATCCTTCCCTTTCCAAACCTGAGACCCTTCCGATAGCATGAGATGTGATATCTCAATGCTACTAAAACCAAACATGAGAACCATCCTATAACATGAGATGTGAAATCCAAATCCTTCCCTTTCCAAACCTGAGACCCTTCCTATAGCTTGAGATGTGATATCAAACTCCTTCCCATTCCAATCCTGAGATAGCTTGAGATGTGATAGCCAACTCCTTCCCATTCCAATCCTGAGACCCTTCCTATACCATGAGATGTGATATCTCAATGCTTCTAATACCAAACCTGAGACCCGTCCTAAAACATGAGATGTGAGATCCAAATCCTTCCCCTTCCAAACCTGAGACCCTTCCTATAGCTTGAGATGTGATATCAAACTCCTTCCCATTCCAATCCCGAGATAGCTTGAGATGTGATATCCAACTCCATCCCATTCCAATCCTGAGACCCTTCCGATAGCATGAGATGTGATAGCTCAATGCTTCTAATATCAAAACTGAGACCCTCCCTATAGTATGAGATGTGATATCTAAGTCCTTCCCATTCCTATCCTGAGACCCTTCCGATAGCAGAGATGTGATATCTCAATGCTTATACCAAACCTGATGACCCATCCTATGGCATTAGATGTGATATCCAACTCCTTCCCATTGCAATCCTGAGTTCCTTCCTATAGCATGAGATGTGATATCTCAATGCTTCTATCAAACCTGAGACCCTTCCTTTAGCATGAGATGTGATATCCAACTCCTTGCCATTCCAATCCTGAGACCCTTCCTATAACATGAGACGTGATATCCAACTCCTTCCCATTCCAATCCTGAGACTCCTCCTATAGCATGAGATGTGATATCTCAATGCTTCTAATACCAAACATGGGACCCGCCCTATAACATGAGATATGATATCCAAATCCTTCCCCTTCCAAACCTGAGACCCTTCCTTTAGCATGAGATGTGATATCCAAATCCTTCCCATTACAATCCTGAAACCCTTCCTATAGCATGAGATGTGATAGCTCAATGTTTCTAATAAAAAACCTGAGACCCTTCCTATAGCAAGAGATGTGATATCCAAATCCTTCCCATTCCAATCCTGAGACCCTTCCTATAACGAGATGTGATATCCAACTCCTTCCCATTCCAACCTGAGACACTTCCTATCGCATGAGAAGGGATATCCAAATCCTTCCCATTCCAATCCTGAGATCCTTCCTATAACATGATGTGATATCCAATTCCTTCCCATTCCAAACCTGAGACCCTTCCTATTGGATGAGATGTGATATCCAACTCCTTCCCATTCCAATCCTGAGACTCCTCCTATAGCATGAGATGTGATATCTCAATGCTTCTAATACCAAACCTGGGACCCGCCCTATAACATGAGATATGATATCCAAATTCTTCCCCTTCCAAACCTGAGACCCTTCCTTTAGCATGAGATGTGATATCCAAATCCTTCCCATTCCAATCCCGAAACCCTTCCTATAGCATGAGATGTGATAGCTCAATGTTTCTAATAAAAAACCTGAGACCCTTAATATAGCAAGAGATGTGATATCCAAATCCTTCCCATTCCAATCCTGAGACCCTTCCTATAACGAGATGTGATATCCAACTCCTTCCCATTCCAACCTGAGACACTTCCTATAGCATGAGAAGGGATATCCAAATCCTTCCCATTCCAATCCTGAGATCCTTCCTATAACATGATGTGATATCCAATTCCTTCCCATTTCAAACCTGAGACCCTTCCTATTGGATGAGCTGTGATATCCAACTCCTTCCCATTCCAATCCTGAGACCCTTCCTATACCATGAGATGTGATATCTCAATGCTTCTAATACCAAACCTGGGACCCGCCCTATAACATGAGATATGATATCCAAATCCTTCCCCTTCCAAACCTGAGACCCTTCCTTTAGCATGAGATGTGATATCCAAATCCTTCCCATTCCAATCCTGAAACCCTTCCTATAGCATGAGATGTGATAGCTCAATGTTTCTAATAAACAACCTGAGACCCTTCCTATAGCAAGAGATGTGATATCCAAATCCTTCCCATTCCAATCCTGAGACCCTTCCTATAACGAGATGTGATATCCAACGCCTTCCCATTCCAACCTGAGACACTTCCTATAGCATGAGAATGGATATCCAAATCCTTCCCATTCCAATCCTGAGATCCTTCCTATACCATGATGTGATATCCAATTCCTTCCCATTCCAAACCTGAGACCCTTCCTATTGGATGAGATGTGATATCCAACTCCTTCCCATTCCAATCCTGAGACCCTTCCTATACCATGAGATGTGATATCTCAATGCTTCTAATACCAAATCTGGGACCCGCCCTATAACATGAGATATGATATCCAAATCCTTCCCCTTCCAAACCTGAGACCCTTCCTTTAGCATGAGATGTGATATCCAAATCCTTCCCATTCCAATCCTGAAACCCTTCCTATAGCATGAGATGTGATATCTCAATGTTTCTAATAAAAAACCTGAGACCCTTCCTATAGCAAGAGATGTGATATCCAAATCCTTCCCATTTCAATCTTGAGACCCTTCCTATAGCATGAGATGTGATATCCAACTCCTTCCCATTCCAACCTGAGACCCTTCCTATAGCATGAGAAGGGATATCCAACTCCTTCCCAATCCAATCCTGAGACCCTTCCGATAGCAGAGATGTGATATCTCAATGCTTATACCAAACCTGAGACCCTACCTTTAGTATGATGTGATATCCAAATCCTTCACATTCCAATCCTGAGACCCTTCCTATAGCATGAGATGTGATATCTCAATGCTTCTAAGACCAAACCTGAGATCCTTCCTATAACATGAGATGTGATATCCACCTCCTTCCCATTCCAAACCTGAGACCCTTCCAATAGCATGAGATTTGATATCTCAATGCTTCTAAAAACAAACATGAGAACCATCCTATAACGAGATGTGAAATCCCAATCCTTCCCTTCCCAAACCTGAGACCCTTCCTATAGCTCGAGATGTGATATCAAACTCCTTCCCATTCCAATCCTGAGATAGCTTGAGATGTGATATCCAACTCCTTCCCATTCCAATCCTGAGACCCTTATTATACCATGAGATGTGATATCTCAAGGCTTCTAATACCAAACCTGAGACCCGTCCTAAAACATGAGATGTGAGATCCAAATCCTTCCCCTTCCAAACCTGAGACCTTTCCTTTAGCATATGTGATATCCAACTCCTTCCCATTCCAATCCTGAGACCCTTCCGATAGCATGAGATGTGATATCTCAATGCTTCTAATATCAAACCTGAGACCCTCCCTATAGCATGAGATGTGATATCCAACTCCTTCCCATTCCAATCCTGAGACTCTTCCTATAGCATGAGATGTGATATCTCGATGCTTCTAATACCAAACCTGGGACCCGTCCTATAACATGAGATGTGATATCCAAATCCTTCCCCTTCCAAACCTGAGACCCTTCCTTTAGCATGAGATGTGATATCCAAATCCTTCCCATTCCAATCCTGAAACCCTTCCTATAGCATGAGATGTGATAGCTCAATGTTTCTAATAAAAAACCTGAGACCCTTCCTATAGCAAGAGATGTGATATCCAAATCCTTCCCATTCCAATCCTGAGACCCTTCCTATAACGAGATGTGATATCCAACTCCTTCCCATTCCAACCTGAGACACTTCCTATAGCATGAGAAGGGATATCCAAATCCTTCCCATTCCAATCCTGAGATCCTTCCTATAACATGATGTGATATCCAATTCCTTCACATTCCAAACCTGAGACCCTTCCTATTGGATTAGATGTAATATCCAACTCCTTCCCATTCCAATCCTGAGACCCTTCCTATAACATATGATGTGATGTCTCAATGCTTCTAATACCAAACCTGAGATCCTTCCTATGGCATGAGATGTCATATAAAGCTCCTTCCCATTCCATTCCTGAGACCCTTCCTATAGCATGAGATGTGATATCCAACTCCTTCCCATTCCAATCCTGAGACCCTTCCTATAGCATGAGATGTGATATCTCAATGCTTCTAATACCAAACCTGAGATCCTTCCTATAACATGAGATGTGATATCCAAATCCTTCCCATTCCAACCTGAGACCCTTCCGATAGCATGAGATGTGATATCCCAATGCTTCTACCAAACCTGAGACCCATACTATGGCATGAGATGTGATATCAAACTCCTTCCCATTCCAATCCTGAGACCCTTCCTATAGCTTGAGATGGGATATCCAACTCCTTCCCATTCCAATTCTGAGACCCTTCCTATACCGTGAGACTTGATATCGCAATGCTTCTAATACCAAACCTGAGATCCGTCCTATAACATGAGATGTGATATCCAAATCCTTCCCCTTCCAAACCTTAGACCCTTCCTTTATCATGGTATGTGATATCAAACTCCTTCACATTCCAATCCTGAGACCCTTCCGATATCATGAGATTTTTTATCTCAAAGCTTCTGATATCAAACTTGAGACCCTCCCTATAGCATGAGATGTGACATCCAAGTCCTTCCCATTCCAATCCTGAGACGCTTCCTATAGCATGAGATGTGATATCTCAATGCTTCTAATACCAAGCCTGAGACCCTTCCTTTAACATGAGAAGGGATATCCAACTCCTTCCCATTCCAATCCTGAGACTCTTCCGATAGCAGAGATGTGATATCTCAATGCTTATACCAAACCTGAGATCCTTCCTATGGCATGAGATGTCATATAAAATACCTTCCCATTCCATTCCTGAGACCCTTCCTATAGCATGAGATGTGATATCCAACTCCTTCCCATTCCAATCCTGAGACCCTTCCTATAGCATGAGATGTGATATCTCAATGCTTCTAATACCAAACCTGAGATCCTTCCTATAACATGAGATGTGATATCCAAATCCTTCCCATTCCAACCTGAGACCCTTCCGATAGCATGAGATGTGATATCCCAATGCTTCTACCAAACCTGAGACCCTTCCTATAGCTTGAGATGTGATATCCAACTCCTTCCCATTCCAATTCTGAGACCCTCCTATACCATGAGACTTGATATCGCAATGCTTCTAATACCAAACCTGACACTCGTCCTATAACATGAGATATGATATCCAAATCCTTCCCCTTCCAAACCTTAGACCCTTCCTTTATCATGAGATGTGATATCCAACTCCTTCACATTCCAATCCTGAGACCCTTCCGATATCATGAGATTTGTTATCTCAAAGCTTCTGATATCAAACTTGAGACCCTCACTATAGCATGAGATGTGACATCCAAGTCCTTCCCATTCCAATCCTGAGACGCTTCCTATAGCATGAGATGTGATATCTCAATGCTTCTAATACCAAACCTGAGATCCTTCCTATAACATGAGATGTGATATCCAACTCCTTCCCATTCCAAACCTGAGACCCTTCCGATAGCGTGATATCTCAATGCTTCAAAAACCAAACATGAGAACCATCCTATAACATGAGATGTGAAATCCAAATCCTTCCCTTCCCAAACATGAGACTCTTCTTATAGCATGAGATGTGATATCTCAATGCTTCTACCAAACCTGAAACCCTTCCTATAGCATGAGATGTGATATCAAACTCCTTCCCATTCAATGTGATATCCAACTCTGTCCCATTCCAATCCTGAGACCCTTCCTATACCATGAGATGTGATATTTCAATGCTTCTAATACCAAACCTGAGACCGGTCCTAAAACATGAGATGTGAGATCCAAATCCTTCCCCTTCCAAACCTGAGACCCTTCCTATAGCATGAGATGTTATATCTTAATGCTTCTAAAACCAAACCTGAGAACCATCCTATAACATGTGAAATCCAAATCCTTCCCTTTCCAAACCTGAGACCCTTCCGATAGCATGATATGTGATATCTCAATGCTACTAAAACCAAACATGAGAACCATCCTATAACATGAGATGTGAAATCCAAATCCTTCCCTTTCCAAACCTGAGACCCTTCCTATAGCTTGAGATGTGATATCAAACTCCTTCCCATTCCAATCCTGAGATAGCTTGAGATGTGATAGCCAACTCCTTCCCATTCCAATCCTGAGACCCTTCCTATACCATGAGATGTAATATCTCAATGCTTCTAATACCAAACCTGAGACCCGTCCTAAAACATGAGATGTGAGATCCAAATCCTTCCCCTTCCAAACCTAAGACCCTTCCTATAGCTTGAGATGTGATATCAAACTCCTTCCCATTCCAATCCTGAGATAACTTGAGATGTGATATCCAACTCCATCCCATTCCAATCCTGAGACCCTTCCGATAGCATGAGATGTGATAGCTCAATGCTTCTAATATCAAAACTGAGACCCTCCCTATAGTATGAGATGTGATATCTAAGTCCTTCCCATTCCTATCCTGAGACCCTTCCGATAGCAGAGATGTGATATCTCAATGCTTATACCAAACCTGATAACCCTTCCTATGGCATGAGATGTGATATCCAACTCCTTCCCATTCCAATCCTGAGTTCCTTCCTATAGCATGAGATGTGATATCTCAATGCTTCTATCAAACCTTAGGCCCTTCCTTTAGCATGAGATGTGATATCCAACTCCTTGCCATTCCAATCCTGAGACCCTTCCTATAACATGAGACGTGATATCCAAATCCTTCCCATTCCAATCCTGAGTTCCTTCCTATAGCATGAGATGTGATATCTCAATGCTTCTAATACCAAACCTGAGATCCTTCCTATAACATGAGATGTGATATCCAACTCCTTCCCATTCCAAACCTGAGACCCTTCCGATAGCATGAGATGTGATATCTCAATGCTTCAAAAACCAAACATGAGAACCATCCTATAACATGAGATGTGAAATCCAAATCCTTCCCTTCCCAAACCTGAGACTCTTCCTATAGCATGAGATGTGATATCTCAATGCTTCTACCAAACCTGAAACCCTTCCTATTGCATGAGATGTGATATCCAACTCCTTCCCATTCCAATCCTGAGACACTTCCTATAGCATGAGATGTGATATCACAATGCTTCTAATACCAAACCTGAGACCCCTCCTATAACATGAGATGTGATATCCAAATCCTTCCCCTTCCAAACCTGAGACCCTTCCTTTAGCTGAGATGTGATATCCAGCTCCTCCCATTCCAATCCTGAGACCCTTCCGATAGCATGAGATGTGATATCTCAATGCTTCTGATATCAAAACTGAGACCCTCCCTATAGCATGAGATGTGATATCTAAGTCCTTCCCATTCCAATCCTGAGACCCTTCCGATAGCAGAGATGTGATATTTCAATGCTTATACCAAACCTGAGACCCTTCCTATAGCATGAGATGTGATATCCAACTCCTTCCGATTCCAATCCTGAGACCCTTCCTATAGCATGAGATGTGATATCGCAATGCTTCTACCAAAACTGAGACCCTTCCTTTAGCATGAGATGTGATATCCAAATCCTTCCCCTTCCAAACCTTAGACCCTTCCTTTATCACGGTATGTGATATCAAACTCCTTCACATTCCAATCCTGAGACCCTTCCGATATCATGAGATTTTTTATCTCAAAGCTTCTGATATCAAACTTGAGACCCTCCCTATAGCATGAGATGTGACATCCAAGTCCTTCCCAATCCAATCCTGAGACGCTTCCTATAGCATGAGATGTGATATCTCAATGCTTCTAATACCAAGCCTGAGACCCTTCCTATAACATGAGATGGGATATCCAACTCCTTCCCATTCCAATCCTGAGACTCTTCCGATAGCAGAGATGTGATATCTCAATGCTTATACCAAACCTGAGATCCTTCCTATGGCATGAGATGTCATATAAAATACCTTCCCATTCCATTCCTGAGACCCTTCCTATAGCATGAGATGTGATATCCAACTCCTTCCCATTCCAATCCTGAGACCCTTCCTATAGCATGAGATGTGATATCTCAATGCTTCTAATACCAAACCTGAGATCCTTCCTATAACATGAGATGTGATATCCAAATCCTTCCCATTCCAACCTGAGACCCTTCCGATAGCATGAGATGTGATATCCCAATGCTTCTACCAAACCTGAGACCCTTCCTATAGCTTGAGATGTGATATCCAACTCCTTCCCATTCCAATTCTGAGACCCTCCTATACCATGAGACTTGATATCGCAATGCTTCTAATACCAAACCTGACACTTGTCCTATAACATGAGATATGATATCCAAATCCTTCCCCTTCCAAACCTTAGACCCTTCCTTTATCATGAGATGTGATATCCAACTCCTTCACATTCCAATCCTGAGACACTTCCGATATCATGAGATTTGTTATCTCAAAGCTTCTGATATCAAACTTGAGACCCTCCCTATAGCATGAGATGTGACATCCAAGTCCTTCCCATTCCAATCCTGAGACGCTTCCTATAGCATGAGATGTGATATCTCAATGCTTCTAATACCAAACCTGAGATCCTTCCTATAACATGAGATGTGATATCCAACTCCTTCCCATTCCAAACCTGAGACCCTTCCGATAGCATGAGATGTGATATCTCAATGCTTCTAATACCAAACCTGAGATCCTTCCTATAACATGAGATGTGATATCCAACTCCTTCCCATTCCAAACCTGAGACCCTTCCGATAGCATGAGATGTGATATCTCAATGCTTCTAATACCAAACCTGAGATCCTTCCTATAACATGAGATGTGATATCCAACTCCTTCCCATTCCAAACCTGAGACCCTTCCGATAGCATGAGATGTGATATCTCAATGCTTCTACCAAACCTGAAACCCTTCCTATAGCATGAGATGTGATATCAAACTCCTTCCCATTCAATGTGATATCCAACTATGTCCCATTCCAATCCTGAGACCCTTCCTATACCATGAGATGTGATATTTCAATGCTTCTAATACCAAACCTGAGACCGGTCCTAAAACATGAGATGTGAGATCCAAATCCTTCCCCTTCCAAACCTGAGACCCTTCCTATAGCATGAGATGTTATATCTTAATGCTTCTAAAACCTACCTGAGAACCATCCTATAACATGTGAAATCCAAATCCTTCCCTTTCCAAACCTGAGACCCTTCCGATAGCATGATATGTGATATCTCAATGCTACTAAAACCAAACATGAGAACCATCCTATAACATGAGATGTGAAATCCAAATCCTTCCCTTTCCAAACCTGAGACCCTTCCTATAGCTTGAGATGTGATATCAAACTCCTTCCCATTCCAATCCTGAGATAGCTTGAGATGTGATAGCCAACTCCTTCCCATTCCAATCCTGAGACCCTTCCTATACCATGAGATGTGATATCTCAATGCTTCTAATACCAAACCTGAGACCCGTCCTAAAACATGAGATGTGAGATCCAAATCCTTCCCCTTCCAAACCTAAGACCCTTCCTATAGCTTGAGATGTGATATCAAACTCCTTCCCATTCCAATCCTGAGATAGCTTGAGATGTGATATCCAACTCCATCCCATTCCAATCCTGAGACCCTTCCGATAGCATGAGATGTGATAGCTCAATGCTTCTAATATCAAAACTGAGACCCTCCCTATAGTATGAGATGTGATATCTAAGTCCTTCCCATTCCTATCCTGAGACCCTTCCGATAGCAGAGATGTGATATCTCAATGCTTATACCAAACCTGATAACCCTTCCTATGGCATGAGATGTGATATCCAACTCCTTCCCATTCCAATCCTGAGTTCCTTCCTATAGCATGAGATGTGATATCTCAATGCTTCTATCAAACCTGAGGCCCTTCCTTTAGCATGAGATGTGATATCCAACTCCTTGCCATTCCAATCCTGAGACCCTTCCTATAACATGAGACGTGATATCCAACTCCTTCCCATTCCAATCCTGAGTTCCTTCCTATAGCATGAGATGTGATATCTCAATGCTTCTAATACCAAACCTGAGATCCTTCCTATAACATGAGATGTGATATCCAACTCCTTCCCATTCCAAACCTGAGACCCTTCCGATAGCATGAGATGTGATATCTCAATGCTTCAAAAACCAAACATGAGAACCATCCTATAACATGAGATGTGAAATCCAAATCCTTCCCTTCCCAAACCTGAGACTCTTCCTATAGCATGAGATGTGATATCTCAATGCTTCTACCAAACCTGAAACCCTTCCTATTGCATGAGATGTGATATCCAACTCCTTCCCATTCCAATCCTGAGACACTTCCTATAGCATGAGATGTGATATCACAATGCTTCTAATACCAAACCTGAGACCCCTCCTATAACATGAGATGTGATATCCAAATCCTTCCCCTTCCAAACCTGAGACCCTTCCTTTAGCTGAGATGTGATATCCAGCTCCTCCCATTCCAATCCTGAGACCCTTCCGATAGCATGAGATGTGATATCTCAATGCTTCTGATATCAAAACTGAGACCCTCCCTATAGCATGAGATGTGATATCTAAGTCCTTCCCATTCCAATCCTGAGACCCTTCCGATAGCAGAGATGTGATATTTCAATGCTTATACCAAACCTGAGACCCTTCCTATAGCATGAGATGTGATATCCAACTCCTTCCGATTCCAATCCTGAGACCCTTCCTATAGCATGAGATGTGATATCGCAATGCTTCTACCAAAACTGAGACCCTTCCTTTAGCATGAGATGTGATATTCAACTCCTTCCCATTCCAATCATGAGACCCTTCCTATAGCATGAGATGTGATATCTCAATGCTTCTAATACCAAACCTGAGATCCTTACTATAACATGAGAAGTGATATCCAACTCCTTCCCATTCCAATCATGAGACCCTTCCTATAGCATGAGATGTGATATCTCAAAGCTTCTAATACCAAACCTGAGATCCTTCCTATAGCATGAGATGTGATATCTCAATGCTTCTAATACCAAACCTGAGACCCTTTCTATAACATGAAATGTGATATCCAACTCCTTCCCATTCCAACCTTAGACCCTGCCTATAGCATGTGATGTGATATCCCAATGCTTCTACAAAACCTGAGACCCATACCATGGCATGAGATGTGATATCGAACTCCTTCCCATTCCAATCCTGAGACCCTTTCTATAGCTTGATATGTGATATCCAACTCCTTCCCATTCCAATTCTGAGACCCGTCCTATACCATGAGACTTGATATCTCAATGCTTCTAATATCAAACCTGAGACCGGTCCTATAACATGAGATGTGATACCCAAATCCTTCCCCTTTCCAAACCTGAGACCCTTCCTATAGCATGAGATGTGATATCTCAATGCTTCTAATACCAAACCTGAGACCCTTCCTATAACGAGATGGGATATCCAACTCCTTCCCATTCCAATCCTGAGACCCTTCCGATAGCAGAGATGTGATATCTCACTGCTTATACCAAACCTGAGACCCTTCCTATGGCATGAGATGTCATATACAACTCCTTCCGATTCCAATCCTGAGACCCTTCTATAGCATGAGATGTGATATCTCAATGCTTCTAATACCAAACCTGAGATCCTTCCTATAACATGAGATGTGATATCAAACTCCTTCCCATTCCAAACCTGAGACCCTTCCGATAGCATGAGATGTGATATCTCAATGCTTCTAAAACCAAACATGAGAACCATCCTATAACATGAGATGTGAAATCCAAATCATTCCCTTTCCAAACCTGAGACCCTTCCTATAGCTTGAGATGTGATATCAAACTCCTTCCCATTCAATGTGATATCCAACTCCTTCCCATTCCAATCCTGAGACCCTTCCTATACCATGAGATGTGATATTTCAATGCTTCTAATACCAAACCTGAGACCCGTCCTAAAACATGAGATGTGAGATTCACAGGACTTGGATATCATATCTCATTCTATAGGAAGGCTCTCAGGGTTGGAAGGGGAAGGAGTTGGATATCACATTTCATGTTAGAGGTAGGATCTCAGGTTTGGTATTAGAGGCATTGAGATATCACATCTCATGCCATCAGAAGGGTCTCAGGATTGGAATGGGAAGGAGTTAGATATCACATCTCATGCTAAAGGGAGGGTCTAAGGTTTGGAAGGGGAAGGATTTGGATATCACATCTCATGTTATAGGAAGGATCTCAGGTTTGGTATTAGAAGCATTGAGATATCACATCTCATGCTATCGGAAGGGTCTCTGGTTTGGTATAAGCATTGAGATATCACATCTCTGCTATCGGAAGGGTCTCAGGTTTGGAATGGGAAGGAGTTGGATATCACATCTCATGTTATAGGAAGGATCTCAGGTTTGGTATTAGAAGCATTGAGATATCACATCTCATGCTATAGGAAGGGTCTCCGGATTGGAATGTGAAGGATTTGGATATCACATCTCATGTTATAGGAAGTGTCTCAGGATTGGAATGGCAAGGAGTTGGATATCACATCTCATGCTAAAGGAAGGGTCTCAGTTTTGATAGAAGCATTGAGATATCACATCTCATGCTATAGGAAGGAACTCAGGATTGGAATGGGAAGGAGTTGGATATCACGTCTCATGTTATAGGAAGGGTCTCAGGATTGGAATGGCAAGGAGTTGGATATCACATCTCATGCTAAAGGAAGGGTCTCAGGTTTGATAGAAGCATTGAGATATCACATCTCATGCTATAGGAAGGAACTCAGGATTGGAATGGGAAGGAGTTGGATATCACATCTCATGCCATAGGAAGGGTTATCAGGTTTGGTATAAGCATTGAGATATCACATCTCTGCTATCGGAAGGGTCTCAGGATAGGAATGGGAAGGACTTAGATATCACATCTCATACTATAGGGAGGGTCTCAGTTTTGATATTAGAAGCATTGAGCTATCACATCTCATGCTATCGGAAGGGTCTCAGGATTGGAATGGGATGGAGTTGGATATCACATCTCAAGCTATCTCAGGATTGGAATGGGAAGGAGTTTGATATCACATCTCAAGCTATACGAAGGGTCTCAGGTTTGGAGGGGGAAGGATTTGGATCTCACATCTCATGTTTTAGGACGGGTCTCAGGTTTGGTATTAGAAGCATTGAGATATCACATCTCATGGTATAGGAAGGGTCTCAGGATTGGAATGGGAAGGAGTTGGCTATCACATCTCAAGCTATCTCAGTATTGGAATGGGAAGGAGTTTGATATCACATCTCAAGCAATAGGAAGGGTCTCAGGTTTGGAAAGGGAAGGATTAGGATTTCACATCTCATGTTATAGGATGGTTCTCATGTTTGGTTTTAGTAGCATTGAGATATCACATCTCATGCTATCGGAAGGGTCTCAGGTTTGGAAAGGGAAGGATTTGGATTTCACATGTTATAGGATGGTTCTCAGGTTTGGTTTTAGAAGCATTAAGATATAACATCTCATGCTATAGGAAGGGTCTCAGGTTTGGAAGGGGAAGGATTTGGATCTCACATCTCATGTTTTAGGACCGGTCTCAGGTTTGGTATTAGAAGCATTGAAATATCACATCTCATGGTATAGGAAGGGTCTCAGGATTGGAATGGGACAGAGTTGGATATCACATTGAATGGGAAGGAGTTTGATATCACATCTCATGCTATAGGAAGGGTTTCAGGTTTGGTAGAAGCATTGAGATATCACATCTCATGCTATAGGAAGAGTCTCAGGTTTGGGAAGGGAAGGATTTGGATTTCACATCTCATGTTATAGGATGGTTCTCATGTTTGGTTTTTGAAGCATTGAGATATCACATCTCATGCTATCGGAAGGGTCTCAGGTTTGGAATGGGAAGGAGTTTGATATCACATCTCATGTTATAGGAAGGATCTCAGGTTTGGTATTAGAAGCATTGAGATATCACATCTCATGCTATAGGAAGGGTCTCAGGATTGGAATCGGAAGGAGTTGTATATGACATCTCATGCCATAGGAAGGGTCTCAGGTTTGGTATAAGCATTGAGATATCACATCTCTGCTATCGGAAGGGTCTCAGGATTGGAATGGGAAGGAGTTGGATATCCCATCTCATGTTGTAGGAAGGGTCTCATGTTTGGTATTAGAAGCATTGAGATATCACATCTCATGCTATAGGAAGGGTCTCAGGATTGGAATGGGAAGGACTTGGATGTCACATCTCATGCTATAGGGAGGGTCTCAAGTTTGATATCAGAAGCTTTGAGATAACAAATCTCATGATATCGGAAGGGTCTCAGGATTGGAATATGAAGGAGTTGGATATCACATCTCATGATAAAGGAAGGGTCTAAGGTTTGGAAGGGGAAGGATTTGGATATCACATCTCATGTTATAGGAAGGATCTCAGGTTTGGTATTAGAAGCATTGAGATATCACATCTCATGCTATAGGACGCGTCTCAGGATTGGAATGGGAAGGACTTGGATGTCAAATCTCATGCTATAGGGAGGGTCTCAAGTTTGATATCAGAAGCTTTCAGATAACAAATCTCATGATATCGGAAGGGACTCAGGATTGGAATGTGAAGGAGTTGGATATCACATCTCATGATAAAGGAAGGGTCTAAGGTTTGGAAGGGGAAGGATTTGGATATCACATCTCATGTTATAGGACGGGTCTCAGGTTTGGTATTAGAAGCATTGCGATATCAAGTCTCATGGTATAGGAGGGTCTCAGAATTGGAATGGGAAGGAGTTGGATATCACATCTCAAGCTATAGGAAGGGTCTAAGGTTTGGTAGAAGCATTGGGATATCACATCTCATGCTATCGGAAGGGTCTCAGGTTGGAATGGGAAGGATTTGGATATCACATCTCATGTAATAGGAAGGATCTCAGGTTTGGTATTAGAAGCATTGAGATATCACATCTCATGCTATAGGAAGGGTCTCAGGAATGGAATGGGAAGGAGTTTTATATGACATCTCATGCCATAGGAAGGATCTCAGGTTTGGTATAAGCATTGAGATATCACATCTCTGCTATCGGAAGAGTCTCAGGATTGAAATGGGAAGGAGTTGGATATCCCATCTCATGTTATAGGAAGGATCTCAGGTTTGGTATTAGAAGCATTGAGATATCACATCTCATGCTATAGGAAGCATCTCAGGATTGGAATGGCAAGGAGTTGGATATCACATCTCATGCTAAAGGAAGGGTCTCAGGTTTGATAGAAGCATTGAGATATCACATCTCATGCTATAGGAAGGAACTCAGGATTGGAATGGGAAGGAGTTGGATATCACATCTCATGCCATAGGAAGGGTTATCAGGTTTGGTCTAAGCATTGAGATATCACATCTCATGCTATAGGAAGCGTCTCAGGATTGGAATGGGAAGGACTTGGATGTCACATCTCATGCTATAGGGAGGGTCTCAAGTTTGATATCAGAAGCTTTGGGATAAAAAATCTCATGATATCGGAAGGGTCTCAGGATTGGAATGTGAAGGAGTTTGATATCACATATCATGATAAAGGAAGGGTCTAAGGTTTGGAAGGGGAAGGATTTGGATATCACATCTCATGTTATAGGACGGGTCTCAGGTTTGGTATTAGAAGCATTGCGATATCAAGTCTCATGGTATAGGAAGGGTCTCAGAATTGGAATGGGAAGGAGTTGGATATCACATCTCAAGCTATAGGAAGGGTCTCAGGATTGGAATGGGAAGGAGTTTGATATCACATCTCATGCCATAGTATGGGTCTCAGGTTTGGTAGAAGCATTGGGATATCACATCTCATGCTATCGGAAGGGTCTCAGGTTGGAATGGGAAGGATTTGGATATCACATCTCATGTTATAGGAAGGATCTCGGGTTTGGTATTAGAAGCATTGAGATATCACATCTCATGCTATAGGAAGGGTCTCAGGATTGGAATGGGAAGGAGTTGAATATCACATCTCATGCTATAGGAAGGGTCTCAGGAATGGAATGGGAAGGAGCTTTATATGACATCTCATGCCATAGGAAGGATCTCAGGTTTGGTATTAGAAGCATTGAGACATCACATCTCATGTTATAGGAAGGGTCTCAGGATTGGAATGGGAAGGAGTTGGATATCACATCTCATCCAATAGGAAGGGTCTCAGGTTTGGAATGGGAAGGAATTGGATATCACATCATGTTATAGGAAGGATCTCAGGTTGGAATGGGAAGGAGTTGGATATCACATCTCGTTATAGGAAGGGTCTCAGGATTGGAATGGGAAGGATTTGGATATCACATCTCTTGCTATAGGAAGGGTCTCAGGTTTTTTATTAGAAACATTGAGCTGTCACATCTCATGCTATAGGAAGGGTTTCAGGATTGGAATGGGAAGGATTTGGATATCACATCTCATGCTAAAGGAAGGGTCTCAGGTTTGTAAGGGGAAGGATTTGGATATCACATCTCATGGTATAGGACGGGTCCCAGGTTTGGTATTAGAAGCATTGAGATATCACATCTCATGCTATAGGAGGAGTCTCAGGATTGGAATGGGAAGGAGTTGGATATCACGTCTCATGTTATAGGAAGGGTCTCAGGATTGGAATGGCAAGGAGTTGGATATCACATCTCATGCTATAGGGAGGGTCTCAGGTTTGATATTAGAAGCATTGAGATATCACATCTCATGCTATCGGAAGGGTCTCAGGATTGGAATGGGAAGGAGTTGGATATCACATATGCTAAAGGAAAGGTCTCAGGTTTGGAAGGGGAAGGATTTGGATCTCACATCTCATGTTTTAGGACGGGTCTCAGGTTTGGTATTAGAAGCCTTGAGATATCACATCTCATGGTATAATAAGGGTCTCAGGATTGGAATGGGAAGGAGTTGGATATCACATCTCAAGCTATCTCAGGATTGGAATGGGAAGGAGTTTGATATCACATCTCGAGCTATAGGAAGGGTCTCAGGTTTGGGAAGGGAAGGATTAGGATTTCACATCTCGTTATAGGATGGTTCTCATGTTTGTTTTTAGAAGCATTGAGATATCAAATCTCATACTATTGGAAGGGTCTCAGGTTTGGAATGGGAAGGATTTGGATATCACATCTCATTTTATAGGAAGGATCTCAGGTTTGGTATTAGAAGCATTGAGATATCACATCTCATGCTATAGGAAGGGTCTCAGGATTGGAATATGAAGGATTTGGATATCACATCATACTAAAGGTAGGGTCTCAGGTTTGGTATAAGCATTGACATATCAAATCTCTGCTATCGGAAGGGTCTCAGGATTGGATTGGGAAGGAGTTGGATATCCCTTCTCATGCTATAGGAAGGGTCTCAGGTTGGAATGGGAAGGAGTTGGATATCACATCTCATGCTATAGGAAGGGTCTCAAGATTGAAATGGGAAGGATTTGGATATCACATCTCTTGCTATAGGAAGGGTCTCAGGTTTTTTATTAGAAACATTGAGATATCACATCTCATGCTATAGGAAGGGTTTCAGGATTGGAATGGGAAGGATTTGGATATCACATCTCATACTAAAGGAAGGGTCTCAGGTTTGGAAGGGGAAGGATTTGGATATCATATCTCATGTTATAGGGCGGGTCCCAGGTTTGGTATTAGAAGCATTGAGATATCACATCTCATGGTATAGGAAGGGTCTCAGGATTGGAATGGGAAGGAGTTGGATATCACATCTCATCCAATAGGAAGGGTCTCAGGTTTGGAATGGGAAGGGATTGGATATCACATCATGTAATAGGAAGGATCTCAGGATTGGAATGGGAAGGATTTGGATATCCCTTCTCATGCTATAGGAAGTGTCTCAGGTTGGAATGGGAAGGCGTTGGATATCACATCTCGTTATAGGAAGGGTCTCAGGATTGGAATGGGAAGGATTTGGATATCACATCTCTTGCTATAGGAAGGGTCTCAGGTTGTTTATTAGAAACATTGAGCTATCACATCTCATGCTATAGGAAGGGTTTCAGGATTGGAATGGGAAGGATTTGGATATCACATCTCATGCTAAAGGAAGGGTCTCAGGTTTGGAAGGGGAAGGATTTGGATATCATATCTCATGTTATAGGGCGGGTCCCAGGTTTGGTATTAGAAGCATTGAGATATCACATCTCATGGTATAGGAAGGGTCTCAGGATTGGAATGGGAAGGAGTTGGATATCACATCTCATCCAATAGGAAGGGTCTCAGGTTTGGAATGGGAAGGAATTGGATATCACATCATGTTATAGGAAGGATCTCAGGATTGGAATGGGAAGGATTTGAATATCCCTTCTCATGCTATAGGAAGTGTCTCAGGTTGGAATGGGAAGGAGTTGGATATCACATCTCGTTATAGGAAGGGTCTCAGGATTGGAATGGGAAGGATTTGGATATCACATCTCTTGCTATAGGAAGGGTCTCAGGTTTTTTATTAGAAACATTGAGCTATCACATCTCATGCTATAGGAAGGGTTTCAGGATTGGAATGGGAAGGATTTGGATATCACATCTCATGCTAAAGGAAGGGTCTCAGGTTTTGGAAGGGGAAGGATTTGGATATCACATCTCATGTTATAGGACGGGTCCCAGGTTTGGTATTAGAAGCATTGAGATATCACATCTCATGCTATAGGAGGAGTCTCAGGATTGGAATGGGAAGGAGTTGGATATCACATCTCATGTTATAGGAAGGGTCTCAGGATTGGAATGGCAAGGAGAGTGGGCGGATGTGCAGCGCCTCTGCGAGCCTGAACCCCCTGAACCCCCTGGATCTGGGAAGGCGGGAAGCAGCAGCAGCAGCGGCGAGGAGGAGCCCCGAGTCTGCGGAGGAGGAGAAGGCAGCACTTCCGGGGACCGAGACAGGAATACATTAGGTGTTTGGTCATGTTCAGCAAAAGCTACTAAAGTAAAGAAGATATCCCATTTAGTGAGGGTCCGGATGGGAAGGGACTACGAGTCTTTGAGCAAGACGCATTGGAGATAGAAATCGTCCTTCCCCTAATTCAGACACATAAGTCAGAAGAGAGAGGAGATAAGGCATCAAGTTCTGAAAAATTGGAATTTTGCCAGCAAATTAACCATTCACGGTTAGAAAGGACTCCAGTATAGTGAACCCTCGAGTCAGAGAGGGTACATCGTCTTTTCAAAGAAGACGGAAATTTGATAATATGGTTGCATCTTGAACAGAATCGACACAAGACACTACTTGCCCCTGAAGAATGTCCTACATTGTTGTGTGAATGGGACAGAAACTTGTACAAGTTGGGAATCTGATAAATCAAAATGTGCAATAATCAGAATGACATCATGAGTTAAGGAAACTTAGTGTGACTAACCCACATGGGTTTGACTAGACACTGAATTGAATCTTGAACTTGATTTAAGCTGTTTTCACTTGTGTGGGTTTCAGACCAGATTATTTTATGTGATGTGATATGATCATTTTTAATGATGTTTTTTAATGAACTTTGGTTCAACTAATAAAAATTGTATTTTTTTGAGGATCATAGTAATTTCTGACTATTAGACAGGATACCCATGTGTGGTTGGCACTTTTTGGTAACTTCTTTTTGTAGATAACAGATATTGCTCCACGGAGTAAGAAGTTTGCATATCCCCACCTGTGGCTTAGAGCCATGTTGAGAATAATGAAGGAGTTGGATATCACATCTCATGCTATAGGGAGGGTCTCAGGTTTGATATTAGAAGCATTGAGATATCACATCTCATGCTATCGGAAGGGTCTCAGGATTGGAATGGGAAGGAGTTGGATATCACATATGCTAAAGGAAAGGTCTCAGGTTTGGAAGGGGAATAATTTGGATCTCACATCTCATGTTTTAGGACGGGTCTCAGGTTTGGTATTAGAAGCCTTGAGATATCACATCTCATGGTATAATAAGGGTCTCAGGATTGGAATGGGAAGGAGTTGGATATCACATCTCAAGCTTTCTCAGGATTGGAATGGGAAGGAGTTTGATATCACATCTCGAGCTATAGGAAGGGTCTCAGGTTTGGGAAGGGAAGGATTGGGATTTCACATCTCGTTATAGGATGGTTCTCATGTTTGTTTTTAGAAGCATTGAGATATCAAATCTCATGCTATAGGAAGGATCTCAGGTTTGGTATTAGAAGCATTGAGATATCACATCTCATGCTATAGGAAGGGTCTCAGGATTGGAATGTGAAGGATTTGGATATCACATCATACTAAAGGTAGGGTCTCAGGTTTGGTATAAGCATTGAGATATCACATCTCTGCTATCGGAAGGGTCTCAGGATTGGATTGGGAAGGAGTTGGATATCCCTTCTCATGCTATCGGAAGGGTCTCAGGATTGGATTGGGAAGGAGTTGGATATCACATCTCATGCTATAGGAAGGGTCTCAAGATTGAAATGGGAAGGATTTGGATATCACATCTCTTTCTATAGGAAGGGTCTCAGGTTTTTTATTAGAAACATTGAGATATCACATCTCATGCTATAGGAAGGGTTTCAGGATTGGAATGGGAAGGATTTGGATATCACATACCATGCTAAAGGAAGGGTCTAAGGTTTGGAAGGGGAAGGATTTGGATATCATATCTCATGTTATAGGGCGGGTCCCAGGTTTGGTATTAGAAGCATTGAGATATCACATCTCATGGTATAGGAAGGGTCTCAGGATTGGAATGGGAAGGAGTTGGATATCACATCTCATCCAATAGGAAGGGTCTCAGGTTTGGAATGGGAAGGAATTGGATATCACATCATGTTATAGGAAGGATCTCAGGATTGGAATGGGAAGGATTTGGATATCCCTTCTCATGCTATAGGAAGTGTCCCAGGTTGGAATGGGAAGGAGTTGGATATCACATCTCGTTATAGGAAGGGTCTCAGGATTGGAATGGGAAGGATTTGGATATCACATCTCTTGCTATAGGAAGGGTCTCAGGTTTTTTATTAGAAACATTGAGCTATCACATCTCATGCTATAGGAAGGGTTTCAGGATTGTAATGGGAGGATTTGGATATCACATCTCATGCTAAAGGAAGGGTCTCAGGTTTGGAAGGGGAAGGATTTGGATATCATATCTCATGTTATAGGGTGGGTCCCATGTTTGGTATTAGAAGCATTGAGATATCACATCTCATGCTATAGGAGGAGTCTCAGGATTGGAATGGGAAGGAGTTGGATATCACGTCTCATGTTATAGGAAGGGTCTCAGGATTGGAATGACAAAGAGTTGGATATCACATCTCATGCTAAAGGAAGGGTCTCAGGTTTGATAGAAGCATTGAGATATCACATCTCATGCTATAGGAAGGAACTCAGGATTGCAATGGGAAGGAGTTGGATATCACATCTCATACCATAGGATGGGTCATCAGGTTTGGTATAAGCATTGAGATATCACATCTCTGCTATCGGAAGGGTCTCAGGATAGGAATTGGAAGGACTTAGATATCACATCTCATACTATAGGGAGGGTCTCAGTTTTGATATTAAAAGCATTGAGCTATCACATCTCATGCTATCGGAAGGGTCTCAGGATTGGAATGGGATGGAGTTGGATATCATATCTCAAGCTATCTCGGGATTGGAATGGGAAGGAGTTTGATATCACATCTCAAGCTATAGGAAGGGTCTCAGGTTTGGAAGGGGAAGGATTTGGATCTCACATCTCATGTTTTAGGACGGGTCTCAGGTTTGGTATTAGAAGCATTGAGATATCACATCTCATGGTATAGGAAGGGTCTCAGGATTGGAATGGGAAGGAGTTGGCTATCACATCTCAAGCTATCTCAGGATTGGAATGGGAAGGAGTTTGATATCACATCTCAAGCTATAGGAAGGGTCTCAGGTTTGGAAAGGGAAGGATTCGGATTTCACATCTCATGTTATAGGATGGTTCTCATGTTTGGTTTTAGTAGCATTGAGATATCACATCTCATGCTATCGGAAGGGTCTCAGGTTTGGAAAGGGAAGGATTTGGATTTCACATGTTATAGGATGGTTCTCAGGTTTGGTTTTAGAAGCATTAATATATAACATCTCATGCTATAGGAAGGGTCTCAGGTTTGGAAGGGGAAGGATTTGGATCTCACGTCTCATGTTTTAGGACCGGTCTCAGGTTTGGTATTAGAAGCATTGAAATATCACATCTCATGGTATAGGAAGGGTCTCAGGATTGGAATGGGACAGAGTTGGATATCACATTGAATGGGAAGGAGTTTGATATCACATCTCATGCTATAGGAAGGGTTTCAGGTTTGGTAGAAGCATTGAGATATCACATCTCATGCTATAGGAAGAGTCTCAGGTTTGGGAAGGGAAGGATTTGGATCTCACATCTTATGTTATAGGATGGTTCTCATGTTTGGTTTTTGAAGCATTGAGATATCACATCTCATGATATCGGAAGGGTCTCAGGTTTGGAATGGGAAGGAGTTGGATATCACATCTCATGTTATAGGAAGGATCTCAGGTTTAGTATTAGAAGCATTGAGATATCACATCTCATGCTATAGGAAGCGTCTCAGGATTGGAATGGGAAGGATTTGGATGTCACATCTCATGCTATAGGGAGGGTCTCAAGTTTGATATCAGAAGCTTTGAGATAACAAATCTCATGATATCGGAAGGGTCTCAGGATTGGAATGTGAAGGAGTTGGATATCACATCTCATGATAAAGGAAGGGTCTAAGGTTTGGAAGGGGAAGGATTTGGATATCACATCTCATGTTATAGGACGGGTCTCAGGTTTGGTATTAGAAGCATTGCGATATCAAGTCTCATGGTATAGGAGGGTCTCAGAATTGGAATGGGAAGGAGTTGGATATCACATCTCAAGCTATAGGAAGGGTCTCAGGTTTGGTATTAGAAGCATTGAGATATCACATCTCATGCTATAGGAAGGGTCTCAGGATTGGAATGGAAAGGAGTTGGATATCACATCTCATGCTATAGGAAGGGTCTCAGGAATGGAATGGGAAGGAGTTTTATATGACATCTCATGCCATAGGAAGGATCTCAGGTTTTGTATAAGCATTGAGATATCACATCTCATGCTATAGGAAGGGTATCAGGATTGGAATGGGAAGGAGTTGGATATCACATCTCATGCTAAAGGGAGGGTCTCAGGTTTAGAAGGGAAAGGATTTGGATATCACATCTCATGTTATAGGAAGGATCTCAGGTTTGGTATTAGAAGCATTGAGATATCACATCTCATGCTATCGGTAGGATCTCAGGTTTGGTATTAGAAGCATTGAGATATCACATCTCATGCTATAGGAAGTGTCTCAGGATTGGAATGGGAAGGAGTTGGATATCACATCTCATGTTATAGGAAGGATCTCATGTTTGGTATTAGAAGCATTGAGATATCACATCTCATGCTATAGGAAGGGTCTCAGGATTGGAATGGGAAGGAGTTGGATATCACATCTCATGCTAAATGAAGGGTCTCAGTTTTGGTAGAAGCATTGCGATATCACATCTCATGCTATAGGAAGGGTCTCAGGATTGGAATCGGAAGGAGTTGGATATCACATCTCATGCTATAGGAAGGGTCTCAGGTTTGGTATAAGCATTGAAATATCACATCTCTGCTATCGGAAGGGTCTCAGGATTGGAATTGGAAGGACTTAGATATCACATCTCATGCTATAGGGAGGGTCTCAGTTTTGATATCAGAAGCATTGAGATATCACATCTCATGCTATCGGAAGGGTCTCAGGATTGGAATGGGAGGAGCTGGATATCACATCTCATGCTAAAGGAAGGGTCTCAGGTTTGGAAGGGGAAAGATTTGGATATCACATCTCATGTTATAGGAGGGGTCTCAGGTTTGGTATTAGAAGCATTGTGATATCACATCTCATGCTATAGGAAGTGTCTCAGGATTGGAATGGGAAGGAGTTGGATATCACATCTCATGCTATAGGAAGGGTTTCAGGTTTGGTAGAAGCATTGAGATATCACATCTCATGCTATAGGAAGAGTCTCAGGTTTGGGAAGGGAAGGATTTGGATTTCACATCTCATGTTATAGGATGGTTCTCATGTTTGGTTTTTGAAGCATTGAGATATCACATCTCATGCTATCGGAAGGGTCTCAGGTTTGGAATGGGAAGGAGTTGGATATCACATCTCATGTTATAGGAAGGATCTCAGGTTTGGTATTAGAAGCATTGAGATATCACATCTCATGCTATAGGAAGGGTCTCCGGATTGGAATGTGAAGGATTTGGATATCACATCTCATGTTATAGGAAGGGTCTCAGGATTGGAATGGCAAGGAGTTGGATATCACATCTCATGCTAAAGGAAGGGTCTCAGTTTTGATAGAAGCATTGAGATATCACACCTCATGCTATAGGAAGGAACTCAGGATTGGAATGGGAAGGAGTTGGATATCACGTCTCATGTTATAGGAAGGGTCTCAGGATTGGAATGGCAAGGAGTTGGATATCACATCTCATGCTAAAGGAAGGGTCTCAGGTTTGATAGAAGCATTGAGATATCACATCTCATGCTATAGGAAGGAACTCAGGATTGGAATGGGAAGGAGTTGGATATCACATCTCATGCCATAGGAAGGGTTATCAGGTTTGGTATAAGCATTGAGATATCACATCTCTGCTATCGGAAGGGTCTCAGGATAGGAATGGGAAGGACTTAGATATCACATCTCATACTATAGGGAGGGTCTCAGTTTTGATATTAGAAGCATTGAGCTATCACATCTCATGCTATCGCAAGGGTCTCAGGATTGGAATGGGAGGAGCTGGATATCACATCTCATGCTAAAGGAAGGGTCTCAGGTTTGGAAGGGGAAGGATTTGGATATCACATCTCATGTTATAGGAGGGGTCTCAGGTTTGGTATTAGAAGCATTGTGATATCACATCTCATGCTATAGGAAGTGTCTCAGGATTGGAATGGGAAGGAGTTGGATATCACATCTCATGCTATAGGAAGGGTTTCAGGTTTGGTAGAAGCATTGAGATATCACATCTCATGCTATAGGAAGAGTCTCAGGTTTGGGAAGGGAAGGATTTGGATTTCACATCTCATGTTATAGGATGGTTCTCATGTTTGGTTTTTGAAGCATTGAGATATCACATCTCATGCTATCGGAAGGGTCTCAGGTTTGGAATGGGAAGGAGTTGGATATCACATCTCATGTTATAGGAAGGATCTCAGGTTTGGTATTAGAAGCATTGAGATATCACATCTCATGCTATAGGAAGGGTCTCCGGATTGGAATGTGAAGGATTTGGATATCACATCTCATGTTATAGGAAGGGTCTCAGGATTGGAATGGCAAGGAGTTGGATATCACATCTCATGCTAAAGGAAGGGTCTCAGTCTTGATAGAAGCATTGAGATATCACACCTCATGCTATAGGAAGGAACTCAGGATTGGAATGGGAAGGAGTTGGATATCACGTCTCATGTTATAGGAAGGGTCTCAGGATCGGAATGGCAAGGAGTTGGATATCACATCTCATGCTAAAGGAAGGGTCTCAGGTTTGATAGAAGCATTGAGATATCACATCTCATGCTATAGGAAGGAACTCAGGATTGGAATGGGAAGGAGTTGGATATCACATCTCATGCCATAGGAAGGGTTATCAGGTTTGGTATAAGCATTGAGATATCACATCTCTGCTATCGGAAGGGTCTCAGGATAGGAATGGGAAGGACTTAGATATCACATCTCATACTATAGGGAGGGTCTCAGTTTTGATATTAGAAGCATTGAGCTATCACATCTCATGCTATCGCAAGGGTCTCAGGATTGGAATGGGATGGAGTTGGATATCACATCTCAAGCTATCTCAGGATTGGAATGCGAAGGAGTTTGATATCACATCTCAAGCTATAGGAAGGGTCTCAGGTTTGGAAGGGGAAGGATTTGGATCTCACATCTCATGTTATAGGATGGTTCTCATGTTTGGTTTTAGTAGCATTGAGATATCACATCTCATGCTATCGGAAGCATATATATTGTGTTGATATGGTATGCGTTGGTTTAATATTGTGATATTGTGATTTTCTCGCTACGGTCATTGTTTTAAAGGCCTTAAAATAAATGTGTATACATTTTTATATAACAACTGTTTGGAGTAGTTTGTAAGTGTTCTTGCTTTGGGTGCTCATTGCGGGCTTTCAGTCACCCTCACCCCTCTTGAGACCTAGTCTTGACCGCCGTGATCGCTACCTTGATTGGTCTGGCTCGTCCAGAGGTTACCCTGTTCCAAGTAATTAGGTTGGCCTTCTGAACTTCTGCGCCACCAGGACAGAGTTCAGCAATCTGTCTTAACAAATTGGTGTACAGCGGTGGGATACGACTGAAGGTATCCAGTGTTGCGCTCGAACTAAGGCATTTCAGGTTATTCCAACCAGGACACGTAGTGAATTGTTGTAGTATAACTTTAAAAAGGCCATAGTCCTATCTAACAGTATGGAAACAAATACTTTGTTAACTTTAAATGCTTCCAAATCAGAAACACTGAAAAAGATGTGTGCGGAGAGAGGTGTTTCCTCTCAAGGCACGAAATTGGATATGATCCAAAGAATCATGGCATGGCAAGAAGCGCAGCTTGACGCTATAACTTCTGAGGACAGTGCGGAAGGAGGTGGGGCTGCTCTCACTGGTAGAACCGACGGTTCTGCCACTGCACTGATCCACCGCGACCACGAGGACAGGGAGGATGAGATGTCTAATGTTTCCTCTGCCAGTGCTGATGGGGAGGCTATGCTTGAATTCAAGAAGCAAGAGCTGCGGTTTAGGCAGAAGGAGCTTGAATTCAGCATAGCCAAACTAAAAATCGAACAGGCAGAAAAACAAAAAGACAGGGATCACCAGTTGGAACTGGCCAAGCTTCAGGTTGCAAATGGGTCCAAGGGTCCTGGACATGGGTCTGGGGCTTCCTCTCATCCACGGTTTCCGAAAGATCTGCTCAGTGTGTATGAGGAAAGGAATGACATTATGGACTGGCTGAATGCGTTTGAGTATGCATACGAAGTTCAACAAGTTGACAATGCTGATAAGATTGCATGGTTACTCAGCAGACTGCCCCATTCTGGCTGTAGTGCCATTATGGAAATGTCGAAGGCTGAGCAAGCTGATTTCGCAATGTTAAAGCAAACTCTCATTTTAAAGTTTGGGAAGACTCCGGCCCAATATTTGAAACGTTTCAGAGAGTATAAGAAAAAGGAAGGTGGTACTTGGGTATCTTATGTCACTGAATCCTTGAAAAACTTAACTGGCTGGGTCGAAGGTTATAAGGTTTCTACCGTCGAAGGCATGATAAATCTTGTCATGCTGGAACACATTTTTGCATCTTCTTCTCCAGAGCTTAAGCAGCATTTGGCCGATTCGAAGGAGATAGATCCTAAGAAGCTGGCCATTGCAGCCGACTTATGGGTGTCACATCGAGTGTCCCATAAGGACAAAACTCATCCTGGTAAGCAGGAGGAAGGGAAAAAGTCCAAAGATATGGAGGGTGGAGAATCAGCTAAATCTTCTTCTCATAAGGGCCACAAAAAGAAAAACAAGGGTAAGACACAAGAGAACTCACAGGGTAGTGGAGGTCAGCCTCCGAAACAGAACTCTGGTTACAATAAGCCTCCCTATGTAAACAGACCCAATGGATCTTGTTTTGCTTGTGGAGCAACTGACCACATGAAGGGGGATCCCCGGTGTAAGGTTAGACCTTTGGGGGTCCACTCCGCTAATCTGGCCTTCTCCTCCTACGAGGAAGAAGAGATTACAGGAGCATCCTTCTCCTCAGACTCATTTCCCAGCGGGATAGAGGCTGAGGTAGTTTTAGTGTCCCTGGGTTCCTGGGAGCCTAAAGTCGCAGAGGCTTATGCTAGGATTCCGGATAATACCAAGCACTACTTTAAAGACAGTGTGCTGATCAATGGAGTAGATACTCCAGCTCTTAGGGATAGTGGGTGCAGTCGCACTGTAGTGGATTCTACCTTGGTAGACTCAGAGGAAGTTGCCAGAGCTACTCTGATGCCCACTAAGTTGGCTGACGGCCCCCTCCGTATGTTCCCAGTAATACCTGTAAATCTTACTTTAAATGGTACAGCAGTCAGGATTCCAGTGAGCATTCAGAGAAACGTCCCGGGAAAGGTCTTGTTAGGTAATGATCTCAGAGCTTTAGGGCTCGTAGGAGACACTGCCGAAAGACCCTACACACGGTCTCAAGCACGGGCAGCATTGGCCAAGTCCAATACGCCGCCCCAGCTGAAGGGGAAACCCAAGGCGAAAGGAGTCGACAAGTCAAGACGAGGGAAAGAGAATATTCCCCCGAGCTCGCCTACCACTGCGGTGGAGGAAGTTGGTCAATCGCCCGGGCCTGACGAGGAGGTGGCGATGCCTGAAGTATTTGACCCCAACGATCATCCTGAACTAAAAGACTTGTTAGTTGAAGGAGGTCCTGATAGGGACGAATTCAGTAAAGGCCAACGTGAGTGCCCATCTCTGGAAGGCCTAAGGAGACAGGCCTGCTCCCAGCTTGATGGTGTACCTCCTGGGACGCATAGGATTTATTGGGAAGGTGGACTCCTGTATAGTGAGCCCACAGAGTCTATAGAAGGAGACCATAGGAGGTTGGTGGTTCCCCTTGCTGTTAGGCCCTTCCTCCTGCAGTTGGCGCATGAAGTTCCCCTTGCTGGTCACCTTGGTATGAAGAGGACCAAGCAAAGGTTATCCATGCACTTCTACTGGCCCAAGATGGGGGTGCAAGTAGAAAGTCACTGCAGGAGTTGTGCCTCCTGCCAGTTGTCTGGTAAGGTTGGCGCGACAATCCAAGCTCCGTTGGTACCGCTCCCAGTTGTGGGGGTACCATTTGAAAGGGTAGGGATCGACATCGTTGGTCCCCGTGACCCGCAAACATCCTCGGGCAATAGGTTTATCCTGGTGCTGGTCGACCATGCAACCAGATACCCTGAGGCCATCCCATTGAAAACTGTAACTGCCAAGTCAGTTGCAAAAGCTTTACTCGGCATATTTACCAGGGTTGGCTTCCCTAAAGAAGTTGTGTCGGATCGTGGCAGCAACTTTATGTCGAAGTATATGCAGGCTATGTGGAAAGAATGTGGGGTCACCTACAAGTTCTCTTCTGCATACCACCCCAGACCAATGGTCTGGTGGAACGTTTCAACAGAACGTTAAAGAGCATGATTGGGGCTCTGGAGGAAACTCAGAGAAGAAAATGGGATCTTCTTTTACCCTGCTTGTTTGCCTACCGAGAGGTACCACAGGAGGGTGTTGGCTTCAGCCCCTTCGAACTTCTGTTCGGTCATCCCGTACGGGGACCCTTAGCCATCGTCAAGGAGGGATGGGAGATGCCCACTCCCCCTGTTACTACCAACGTAGTTGATTATGTGCTAGGGCTCAGAAAACGGATGGTACTTCTGATGGGCTTGGCTAGTGATAAATTGAAGGCAGGACAAGCGCTGGTGAAACATTGGTACGACCAGAAAGCTTCCCTCATCAACTTTACACCTGGTCAGCAAGTCCTGATCATGAATCCCATAAGGCCTCGAGCTTTACAGGACAAATGGTCAGGCCCTTACACAGTGGTGGAGCCCCTGGGTGAGGTTAACTATTTAGTGGACCTTGGAAGGCCTGGACAGGCTCCAAAAGTGTTTCACGTGAATAGGCTGAAGGCTTTCGTCCCAAGAGTCGAAATCGTAGCACTGCTACTGGCTTCAGACGTTGAGGAAGAGGAGTCTGAACCTCTCCCCGACCTGTTCCAAAGCGGTCCTTCAGATAGCTCCTTTGAGGGTGTCCAAGTGGCCCCTCACCTGACTTCTGATCAGCAGGCTGAGGTGAAAAGTTTGCTTAGGCAGTTTTCCCCCCTGTTTTCACAGCCGCCTGGTTTGACACCTTGGTGCAAACATAACATTGACACAGGAGACAGTGTACCTACCAAAAGTAGGGGATACAGGATGTCAGACAAAGTACGGTCTTATATTAAGACCGAGGTCAACAAGATGTTAGACCTTGGGGTGATTGAACCCTCTAGTAGTCCTTGGTCCAGCCCTGTGGTTTTGGTTCCAAAGGCAGGCACTTCTGTTTGGTTCTACCAGTGAGAGCAGCCCCATCACCTTCCGCACTGTCCTCAGAAGTTATAGCGTCAAGCTGCGCTTCTTGCCACGCCACGATTCTTTGGATCATTTCCAATTTCGTGCCTTGAGAGGAAACACCTCTCTCCGCACACATCTTTTTCAGTGTTTCTGATTTGGAAGCATTTAAAGTTAACAAGGTATTTGTTTCCATACTGTTAGATAGGACGATGGTCTTTTTAAAGTTATACTACAACAATTCACTACGTGTCCTAGTTGGAATAACCTGAAATGCCTTAGTTTGTGCGCAACACTGGATACCTTCAGTCGTATCCCACCGCTGTACACCAATTTGTTAAGACGGATTTCTGAACTCTGTCCTGGTGGCGCAGAAGTTCAGAAGGCCAACCTAATTACTTGGAACAGGGTAACCTCTGGACGAGCCACACCAATCAAGGTAGCGATCGCGGCGGTCAAGACTAGGTCTCAAGAGGGGTGGGGGTGACTGAAAGCCCGCAATGAGCACACAAAGCAAGATCACTTACAAACTACTCCAAACAGTTGTTATTTAAAAAATATATACACATTTATTTTAAGGCCTTTAAAACAATGACCGTAGCGAGAAAATCACAATATCACAATATTAAACCAACACATACCATATCAACACAATATATATACAAATACGACAGTCGCAAGCATTATATGCACGAAATGTGTAGTCCACCTAAAAGGGAAGGAATACAGGCAGTGCGAAGTAATGCTTAGACCCAGTTCGCCTTCAGAGGCACCTAACTAGATGGAAGTCCGGGCCCTGCGAAGAGTGGAGCCTTGTGCTCAAAGTACCTGCACGCGCTGGTGCCAACGGGCAAAAGGAGAAGCTCTTCAAAGGAAGTCAGGCAGTTTAGTTTAGTGCACAAAGAAGAAGAACAAGTTCTGCGACTCAAGCGCAGCCTCCACAGTGGGCAGAAGCAGAGCGCGAGTACGGACACGGGTGCTGTTTTACACAGTGGGGAAAAGCAATGGGCTCCTGCAGGAGGGCGACCAGATCCTAGCTATGCTACTCACCATTCCCCGATGCAAGCAGACCCAGGCTTCTCCGCGTCAGTTTCAGCAGCTGGCAGGTTCAGAAGAGCAGGGAACGCCTCGTCGTCGTGTTGAGTAAAAAGACGTCCCAATCGAAGAAACCCGCACAGTTTGTTACCACAGCAGGGCAACGGGGCGGCCGTGTGTATTTGAGCCAAATGTACACTACTCACTTCAGACCTGGGAACGCCAAGTGTACGAAGCGTGTGAGAGTGACAAGGACCCGAAATACTACACAACCTGGCGGCGGTTACAGAGCAAGACTCCCGGGTAAGCTGGTCAGTCAACTGGATGGCCCAGAGACGCTTCCGAAGGCTTACTGGCAGGAGATGGTGAAGATGCCGAGAATAGCTGTTCCCGCTATTCCAAGGGTCGAAGTACCAGTACAGGCCTTCTGGTTCGATCAAAGGTGAAAAGGGTTTCACAAGGCGACAGCAGTGCAGAGGAGAAGTCCTTCAGCGGGTCACCAGCGATTCCTCGGTTTAGCCTCTTGGTTGCAGGATACTTGGCTCCTGTATTCCTTCGTTCGTGACAACTCAGGAGATCGACCTCGTAGTGGTGTTTCCAGCCCCCTCTTATCCACGGTTCCCTTCGCGCCAAAACGGAGGGGACCCAATGGGAGATCCGCTTATCAACACTCACACCATTCGTGGACCAATCACGGACCACGGTGGTCCCAGGCATTCACACCACCCTAGACTCTCTGGCACCTAGGATATGTATTGGGACCAGACATCCCAGCCCACACCCTGGAGGCACATACAAGACATGTAGAAGCCCGCGAAAGCATCTGTGTTTCGCAGGAAAGTACATGCCCAAATAAGGAAGGCCCCGGGTCGGCTCGACCTGGGGAAGGTGAAGGGAGCAAGACGGTCAGCGGACAGGACAAAGGAGCCTCGTGGTCCGGCCATTTTGGGAGCCAGGCCACCATTTTGGGTTAAGCGCGGAAAACGCGCTTAGAACGCCAAAAGGAGCTCAAAATACAAAGAAACGATCGCTGCCACCATTCCCGTCCCTGAATTACTTGCACCGATCAGATACAATCCTAAACGAGTATCTAGGGCCTGTAGAAGGCTAGAGACCCAAGAGAGCTGTAACTTAGCTTACAGTGCCCTCTTGTGTCATGTTGCACGAAAGCCGCAACATGATAAAAGAAACTACGGGAAACAGCGTTCCCCGGTACTGACTGTCTTAAGGGCATGTCAGTTTCCCCGTAAGAAAGGAGCGAAAGCCCAGAGGAGTGCGGCAGAAGGCTGCACTTCTCTGGCAAAGTCAAGAACAAGGTGAAAAACAACAGCAAAAAGTTTAGGGGTTGCCACATGGAAGGAAAATTACCTACAATTACGAAATCTTTCCTAACAATATCCAACTCCTTCCCATTCCAATCCTGAGACCCTTCCGATAGCATGAAATGTGATATCTCAATGCTTCTAATATCAAAACTGAGACCCTCCCTATAGCATGAGATGTGATATCTAAGTCCTTCTCATTCCTATCCTGAGACCCTTCCGATAGCAGAGATGTGATATCTCAATGCTTATACCAAACCTGAGTCCCTTCCTTTAGCATGAGATGTGATATCCAACTCCTTCCCATTCCAATCCTGAGACCCTTCCGATAGCATGAAATGTGATATCTCAATGCTTCTAATATCAAAACTGAGACCCTCCCTATAGCATGAGATGTGATATCTAAGTCCTTCCCATTCCTATCCTGAGACCCTTCCGATAGCAGAGATGTGATATCTCAATGCTTATACCAAACCTGAGACCCTTCCTATGGCATGAGATGTGATATCCAACTCCTTCCCATTCCAATCCTGAGACCCTTCCTATAGCATGAGATGTGATATCTCAATGCTTCTATCAAACCTGAGTCCCTTCCTATAGCATGAGATGTGATATCTCAAAGCTTCTAATACCAAACCTGGGACCCGTCCTATAACATGAGATATGATATCCAAACCATGCATCACCACCGAAACCATCAAAGGTGCACTCATCAATGCGAGATCTGTAGTCGCCCATGCCCTAGACATAGCCGACATTATCTCCATCAATGATCTCGACTTCATAGCTATTACAGAGACCTGGCTCCACCCAGCGTCTGGCCCCTCTCTATCACTTGCTATACCCAATGACTATACCATCTACCGTGCAGACAGACAAACAGCTAAAGGTGGTGGAGTAGCCATTATTGCAAAAGCTCCATCAACATAAAACACATACAAAACCAATCCCTGCCATCAGCGGAACTACTCACCCTCAAACTATCCACAACGCACACAAGCACAATCACCATCCACCTCATTTACAGACCGCCAGGCCCTATACTATCCTTTAATGACGACATAGCCCTTTTACTCTCTAACAATATCAAACCTAACTCTCGACTACTCATCCTAGGAGACTTTAATCTAGGTCTCAATGATGAGAAAGATGACAAAGCTAACACTGTCGCCAACACCATTTCAGAATTAGGACTCACCCACCATATCGCACAACCCACACACAAAAAAGGCCGAATCCTTGACTGGATAGCTGACCTTAACTGCAACACCACCATCCTTTCCAACACTCCATGCGCTTGCACCGATCACTACCTCATTACCTTCACCATCAACAAAGGCACTCAAACACCAGGGCCTTCCCCCTATGCCCCACCCACACTCACAAGAAACAACAAAAATATCACAGTAGAGAAACTCCTCCCGTTACTCCAACCCATCATCGACTTCTCACCCACCATGACCAACCCTACTGAACTAGTAGAGTTATACAACACAACCATCCTTAAGGCCATTAACACCATAGCACCACTCACGCTTCGGAAAGCCAAACCACGCGCACACCTCAATTCTTGGTTCACCCCGAACTAAAAACACTCCGCAAATCCAAAAGACAAGCTGAATTAGCATGGAAACAGTCACCATCCACTATTAATAAGACATCTTACACACTGGCCTCGAACATCTATAAGTCAGCCATCATCCAGTCTAAAAAAAACATGTACAATGAAAGAATCTGCAACGCCAAATCCAATACCAAAGAGCTCTTCAATATCCTGAGAGAACTCGAATCACCTTCCCCCATTCCAGACACTTGCAACAAAGACATCCACTGGTGCACGAACATTCAGGAAGCACTCCTAGGCAAAATTGCCACGCTACAAGCCAAAATCCTGACAAAGAAAGAAAGCCTCACCCTCACTGATAACATCACCCCCTCTACACACACCTACACCACCCCCCAAAATGATGACATTAACCTCTTTGAGTTTTCCACCATAACCATCAAAGAGGTTGAAGAAATAATCTACTCTCTTAAACCATCCAAATGCCAAGGTGACACTTGCCCGGCCCCAGTCATTAAAGATGCAGCCAAACAACTTGCTCCTTTCATCACTTCCCTCATCAATTCATCTTTCACATCCAACGTAGTGCCCAACAACCTCAAGGACTCCTGGGTTCTTCCTTTACTTAAGAAGCCCACCCTTGACCCAAATGTCCCCACCAACTACAGACCCATTACAACTGTACCCTTCCTACTAAATATCCTTGACAGAGCTGCCTATCTCCAGATACAGAACCACCTTGAGAAAAATAACTTACTAGGACTCAGACAATCAGGATTCCGCCCCAAACACGGCACTGAGACCGCCCTGATTGACCTTAAGACACAGATGGACAACATTAAAGACAATGGCAAACTGGTCCTCCTTCTCCTTCTTGACTTATCGGCCGCCTTCGACCTGGTCAACCACGACATCCTCTGCAAACATCTATCCTCAGCAGCCAAATTCTCAGATAATGCCAACGCATGGATCCAATCCTTCCTTAACAACAGATCCATGAGAGTCTTCGCACCCACAGCCTCTGCCAACCCAGCCCCAGTCACTTGCGGTGTCCCCCAGGGCTCCTGCGTCTCCCCCACTCTATACAATGTGTTCACGAAACCCCTCTTTGACATATTGGACCGCTTGGGTGTCATCTACACCAACTACGCAGATGACACCCAAATACTGATCCCTTTAACAGGCGACTACTCCACCGACCTCACTGCTCTCAACAACATTTACTCCATTATCCAAGAATGGATGGCCAAGCATGGCCTATGCCTCAATGACGACAAGACCGAGCTTCTTCTCCTAGGTTCCCAACCCAGACTTAATAAACTCGACAAACTCTATCAGGCATTCACTATAGACGGCAATAACATCATCGTCTCTAACAGCGTCAAAACCCTAGGAATCTACCTCGACTCCTCCCTCACACTGACAAGACAGATCAATTCCATCTCATCCGCCACTGCTTACACCTGTAAGCTCATCAATGCCAGCAGACCTTACCTCTCACCATCCAACTGCACCACCTTAGCCAGAGCGCTAGTCCTCTCCAAAGTCGACTACTGCAATGCCCTATACTTGGGCACCAGTCAGAAAAACATTAACAAACTACAAGTCGTACAAAACAACGCCTTGCGAGCAGCCCTGAACATACCTAAACATGAACACATTTCGGACGCCAGACGCTCCTGCCATTGGCTATCCATACCACAAAGAATTGAATATAAAACCATCTCACTCACACACAAATGCCTAGCTAACCAAGCACCCAGATACCTATCCGACAACCTCACTCACCACACCCCAGCGCGCCCTACCAGATCAGCTCAAACACACTGCTTAAATATCCCAAGATTTAAGCTCCAAAAAGCAGGTGGCTCTAGCTTCCCCGTGCTTGCCTCCAAACTCTGGAATTCACTTCCACTCGAGCTGAGATCAGAACCGTCCTTTCACAGATTTAGACACAACACCAAAACATGGCTTCTATCCAAAGAAACGTAAACTGCCTAGCCCTATCTTACTAGCATGCACCAAGACTGTAAATTTGTAAATATGTAAATCGGTCTGTACATTACCTCTAACTGCGTGATAATGTCCCAAATGTATTGCTCTCATCCACCTTGACCATGCTATACCATATATGTAACTATCTGTAATTGAAACTGATTGACAACTCCCTCAATCTCTGTTACTGGTCCCCTAAAACCATATTTTATCATATTGTACTGTTGTATTAATCTTGTTGTATTCATCTCAAGCGCCTGGATGCCCCAGGGCCAGGCGACGCTATACAAATAATAAACTAAACTAAACTAAACTAAATCCTTCCCCTTCCAAAACTGAGACCCTTCCTTTAGCATGAGATGTGATATCCAAATCCTTCCCATTCCAATCCTGAAACCCTTCCTATAGCATGAGATGTGATATTTCAATGTTTCTAATAAAAAACCTGAGACCCTTCCTATAGCAAGAGATGTGATATCCCAATGCTTCTACAAAACCTGAGACCCATACCATGGCATGAGATGTGATATCAAACTCCCGTCCTATACCATGAGACTTGATAGCTCAATGCTTCTAATACCAAACCTGAGACCGGTCCAATAACATGAGATGTGATATCCAAATCCTTCCCCTTCCAAACCTTAGACCCTTCCTGTATCATGAGATGTGATATCCAAGTCCTTCCCATTCCATTCCTGAGACCCTTCCTATAGCATGAGATGTGATATCTCAATGCTTCTAATACCAAACCTGAGACCCTTCCTATAACATGAGATGTGATATCCAAGTCCTTCCCATTCCAATCCTGAGACCCTTCCTATAGCATGAGATGTGATATCTCAATGCTTCTAATGCCAAACCTGAGGCCCTTCCTATAACATGAATTGTGATATCCAAGTCCTTCCCATTCCAATCCTGAGACTCTTCCGATAGCAGAGATGTGATATCTCAATGCTTATACCAAACCTGAGACCCTTCCGATAGCATGAGATGTGATATCTCAATGCTTCTAATACCAAACCTGAGATCCTTCCTATAACATGAGATGTGATGTCCAAATCCTTCCCCTTCCAAACCTTAGACCCTCCCTTTAGCATGAGATGTGATATCCAACTCCTTCCCATTCCAATCCTGAGACCCTTCTGATGGCATGAGATGTGATATCTCAATGCCTCTAATACCAAACCTGAGATCCTACCTCTAACATGAAATGTGATATCCAACTCCTCCCCCTTCCAACCCTGAGAGCCTTCCTATAGAATGAGATGTGATATCCAAGTCCTTCCCATTCCAATCCTGAGACCCTTCCTATAACATGAGATGGGATATCCAACTCCTTCCAAATCCAATCCCGATACCCTTCCGATAGCATGTGATGTGATATCCCAATGCTTCTACAAAACCTGAGACCCATACCATGGCATGAGATGTGATATCAAACTCCTTCCCATTCCAATCCTGAGACCCTTCCTATTGCTTGAGATGTGATATCTCAATGCTTCTAATACCAAACCTGAGACCGGTCCTATAACATGAGATGTGATACCCAAATCCTTCCCCTTTCCAAACCTTAGACCCTTCCTATAGCATGAGATGTGATATCTCAATGCTTCTAATACCAAACCTGAGACCCTTCCTATAACGAGATGGGATATCCAACTCCTTCCCATTCCAATCCTGAGACCCTTCCGATAGCAGAGATGTGATATCTCAATGCTTATACCAAACCTGAGACCCTTCCTATGGCATGAGATGTCATATAAAACTCCTTCCGATTCCAATCCTGAGACCCTTCCTATAGCATGAGATGTGATATCTCAATGCTTCTAATACCAAACCTGAGATCCTTCCTATAACATGAGATGTGATATCAAACTCCTTCCCATTCCAAACCTGAGACCCTTCCGATAGCATGAGATGTGATATCTCAATGCTTCTAAAACCAAACATGAGAACCATCCTATAACATGAGATGTGAAATTCAAATCATTCCCTTTCCAAACCTGAGACCCTTCCTATAGCTTGAGATGTGATATCAAACTCCTTCCCATTCAATGTGATATCCAACTCCTTCCCATTCCAATCCTGAGACCCTTCCTATACCATGAGATGTGATATTTCAATGCTTCTAATACCAAACCTGAGACCCGTCCTAAAACATGAGATGTGAGATCCAAATCCTTCCCCTTCCAAACCTGAGACCTTTCCTTTAGCATGAGATATTATATCTTAATGCTTCTAAAACCAAACCTGAGAATCATCCTATAACATGTGAACTCCAAATCCTTCCCTTTCCAAACCTGAGACCCTTCCGATAGCATGAGATGTTATATCTTAATGCTTCTAAAACCAAACCTGAGAACCATGCTATAACATGCGAACTCCAAATCCTTCCCTTTCCAAACCTGAGACCCTTCCGATAGCATGAGATGTGATATCGCAATGCTACTAAAACCAAACATGAGAACCATCCTATTACATGAGATGTGAAATCCAAATCCTTCCCTTTCCAAACCTGAGACCCTTCCTATAGCTTGAGATGTGATATCAAACTCCTTCCCATTCCAATCCTGAGATAGCTTGAGATGTCATAGCCAACTCCTTCCCATTCCAATCCTGAGACCCTTCCTATACCATGAGATGTGATATCTCAATGCTTCTAATACCAAACCTGACACCCGTCCTAAAACATGAGATGTGAGATCCAAATCCTTCCCCTTCCAAACCTGAGATCTTTCCTTTAGCATGAGATGTGATATCCAACTCCTTCCCATTCTAATCCTGAGACCCTTCCTATAGCATGATATGTGATATCACAATGCTTCTAATACCAAACCTGAGATCCTTCCTATAACATGAGATGTGTATCCAACTCCTTCCCATTCCAAACCTGAGACCCTTCCTATAGCATGAGATGTGATATCTTAATGCTTCTAAAACCAAACCTGAGAACCATCCAATAACATATGTGAAATCCAAATCCTTCCCTTTCCAAACCTGAGACCCTTCAGATAGCATGAGATGTGATATCTCAATGCTTCTAAAACCAAACATGAGAACCATCCTATAACATGAGATGTGAAATCCAAATCCTTCTCTTTCCAAACCTGAGACCCTTCCTATAGCTTGAGATGTGCTATCAAACTCCTTCCCATTCCAATCCTGTGATAGCTTGAGATGTGATATCCAACTCCTTCCCATTCCAATCCTGAGACCCTTCCTATACCATGAGATGTGATTTCTCAATGCTTCCAATACCAAACCTGAGACCCGTCCTAAAACATGAGATGTGAGATCCAAATCCTTCCCCTTCCAAACCTGAGACCCTTCCTATAGCTTGAGATGTGATATCAAACTCCTTCCCATTCCAATCCTGAGATAGCTTGAGATGTGATATCCAACTCCTTCCCATTCCAATCCTGAGACCCTTCCGATAGCATGAAATGTGATATCTCAATGCTTCTAATATCAAAACTGAGACCCTCCCTATAGCATGAGATGTGATATCTAAGTCCTTCCCATTCCTATCCTGAGACCCTTCCGATAGCAGAGATGTGATATCTCAATGCTTATACCAAACCTGAGACCTTTCCTATGGCATGAGATGTGATATCCAACTCCTTCCCATTCCAATCCTGAGACCCTTCCTATAGCATGAGATGTGATATCTCAATGCTTCTATCAAACCCGAGTCCCTTCCTTTAGCATGAGATGTGATATCCAACTCCTTCCCATTCCAATCCTGAGACCCTTCCTATAGCATGAGATGTGATATCTCAAAGCTTCTAATACCAAACCTGGGACCCGTCCTATAACATGAGATATCATATCCAAATCCTTCCCCTTCCAAACCTGAGACCCTTCCTTTAGCATGAGATGTGATATCCAAATCCTTCCCATTCCAATCCTGAAACCCTTCCTATAGCATGAGATGTGATATTTCAATGTTTCTAATAAAAAACCTGAGACCCTTCCTATAGCAAGAGATGTGATATCCAAATCCTTACCATTCCAATACTGAGACCCTTCCTATAACATGAGATGTGATATCCAACTCCTTCCCATTCCAACCTGAGACCCTTCCTATAGCATGAGAAGGGATATCCAACTCCTTCCCATTCCAAACCTGAAACCCTTCCTATAGCATGAGATGTGATATCAAACTCCTTCCCATTCAATGTGATATCCAACTCCGTCCCATTCCAATCCTGAGACCCTTCCTATACCATGAGATGTGATATCTCAATGCCTCTAAAACCAAACCTGAGATCCTACCTCTAACATGAAATGTGATATCCAACTCCTTCCCTTTCCAAACCTGAGAGCCTTCCTATAGCATGAGATGGGATATCCAACTCCTTCCAAATCCAATCCTGATACCCTTCCGATAGCATGAGATGTGATATCCCAATGCTTCTACAAAACCTGAGACCCATACCATGGCATGAGATGTGATATCAAACTCCCGTCCTATACCATGAGACTTGATATCTCAATGCTTCTAATACCAAACCTGAGACCGGTCCAATAACATGAGATGTGATATCCAAATCCTTCCCCTTCCAAACCTTAGTCCCTTCCTGTATCATGAGATGTGATATCCAAGTCCTTCCCATTCCAATCCTGAGACCCTTCCTATAGCATGAGATGTGATATCTCAATGCTTCTAATACCAAACCTGAGGCCCTTCCTATAACATGAATTGTGATATCCAAGTCCTTCCCATTCCAATCCTGAGACCCTTCCGATAGCAGAGATGTGATATCTCAATGCTTATACCAAACCTGAGACCCTTCCGATAGCATGAGATGTGATATCTCAATGCTTCTAATACCAAACCTGAGATCCTTCCTATAACATGAGATGTGATGTCCAAATCCTTCCCCTTCCAAACCTTAGACCCTCCCTTTAGCATGAGATGTGATATCCAACTCCTTCCCATTCCAATCCTGAGACCCTTCTGATGGCATGAGATGTGATATCTCAATGCCTCTAATACCAAACCTGAGATCCTACCTCTAACATGAAATGTGATATCCAACTCCTCCCCCTTCCAACCCTGAGAGCCTTCCTATAGAATGAGATGTGATATCCAAGTCCTTCCCATTCCAATCCTGAGACCCTTCCTATAACATGAGATGGGATATACAACTCCTTCCAAATCCAATCCCGATACCCTTCCGATAGCATGTGATGTGATATCCCAATGCTTCTACAAAACCTGAGACCCATACCATGGCATGAGATGTGATATCAAACTCCTTCCCATTCCAATCCTGAGACCCTTCCTATTGCTTGAGATGTGATATCCAACTCCTTCCCATTCCAATCCTGAGACCCTTCCTATAGCATGAGATGTGATATCTCAAAGCTTCTAATACCAAACCTGGGACCCGTCCTATAACATGAGATATCATATCCAAATCCTTCCCCTTCCAAACCTGAGACCCTTCCTTTAGCATGAGATGTGATATCCAAATCCTTCCCATTCCAATCCTGAAACCCTTCCTATAGCATGAGATGTGATATTTCAATGTTTCTAATAAAAAACCTGAGACCCTTCCTATAGCAAGAGATGTGATATCCAAATCCTTACCATTCCAATACTGAGACCCTTCCTATAACATGAGATGTGATATCCAACTCCTTCCCATTACAACCTGAGACCCTTCCTATAGCATAAGATATAATATCTCAATGCCTCTAATACCAAACCTGAGATTCTTCCTATAACATGAGATGTGATATCTCAATGCTTCTAATACCAAACCTGAGACCCTCCCTTTAGCATGAGATGTGATATCGGACTCCTTCCCATTCCAATCCTGAGACCCTTCTGATAGCATGAGATATGATATCTCAATGCCTCTAATACCAAACCTGAGATTCTTCCTATAACATGAGATGTGATATCTCAATGCTTCTAATACCAAACCTGAGACCCTCCCTTTAGCATGAGATGTGATATCCGACTCCTTCCCATTCCAATCCCGAGACCCTTCTGATAGCATGAGATGTGATATCTCAATGCCTCTAATACCAAACCTGAGATCCTTCCGATAGCATGAGATGTGATATCTCAATGCTTCTAATACCAAACCTGAGATCCTTCCGATAGCATGAGATGTGATATCTCAATGCTTCTAATACCAAACCTGAGACCCGTCCTAAAACATGAGATGTGAGATCCAAATCCTTCCCCTTCCAAACCTGAGACCCTTCCTATAGCTTGAGATGTGATATCAAACTCCTTCCCATTCCAATCCTGAGATAGCTTGAGATGTTATATCCAACTCCTTCCCATTCCAATCCTGAGACCCTTCCGATAGCATGAAATGTGATATCTCAATGCTTCTAATATCAAAACTGAGACCCTCCCTATAGCATGAGATGTGATATCTAAGTCCTTCCCATTCCTATCCTGAGACCCTTCCGATAGCAGAGATGTGATATCTCAATGCTTATACCAAACCTGAGACCCTTCCTATGGCATGAGATGTGATATCCAACTCCTTCCCATTCCAATCCTGAGACCCTTCCTATAGCATGAGATGTGATATCTCAATGCTTCTATCAAACCTGAGTCCCTTCCTTTAGCATGAGATATCATATCCAAATCCTTCCCCTTCCAAACCTGAGACCCTTCCTTTAGCATGAGATGTGATATCCAAATCCTTCCCATTCCAATCCTGAGACCCTTCCGATAGCAGAGATGTGATATCTCAATGCTTATACCAAACCTGAGACCCTTCCTATGGCATGAGATGTGATATCCAACTCCTTCCCATTCCAATCCTGAGACCCTTCCTATAGCATGAGATATGATATCTCAAAGCTTCTAATACCAAACCTGGGACCCGTCCTATAACATGAGATATCATATCCAAATCCTTCCCCTTCCAAACCTGAGACCCTTCCTTTAGCATGAGATGTGATATCCAAATCCTTCCCATTCCAATCCTGAAACCCTTCCTATAGCATGAGATGTGATATTTCAATGTTTCTAATAAAAAACCTGAGACCCTTCCTATAGCAAGAGATGTGATATCCAAATCCTTACCATTCCAATACTGAGACCCTTCCTATAACATGAGATGTGATATCCAACTCCTTCCCATTCCAACCTGAGACCCTTCCTATAGCATGAGAAGGGATATCCAACTCCTTCCCATTCCAAACCTGAAACCCTTCCTATAGCATGAGATGTGATATCAAACTCCTTCCCATTCAATGTGATATCCAACTCCGTCCCATTCCAATCCTGAGACCCTTCCTATACCATGAGATGTGATATCTCAATGCCTCTAATACCAAACCTGAGATCCTACCTCTAACATGAAATGTGATATCCAACTCCTTCCCTTTCCAAACCTGAGAGCCTTCCTACAGCATGAGATGTGATATCCAAGTCCTTCCCATTCCAATCCTGAGACCCTTCCTATAGCATGAGATGGGATATCCAACTCCTTCCAAATCCAATCCTGATACCCTTCCGATAGCATGAGATGTGATATCCCAATGCTTCTACAAAACCTGAGACCCATACCATGGCATGAGATGTGATATCAAACTCCCGTCCTATACCATGAGACTTGATATCTCAATGCTTCTAATACCAAACCTGAGACCGGTCCAATAACATGAGATGTGATATCCAAATCCTTCCCCTTCCAAACCTTAGACCCTTCCTGTATCATGAGATGTGATATCCAAGTCCTTCCCATTCCATTCCTGAGACCCTTCCTATAGCATGAGATGTGATATCTCAATGCTTCTAATACCAAACCTGAGACCCTTCCTATAACATGAGATGTGATATCCAAGTCCTTCCCATTCCAATCCTGAGACCCTTCCTATAGCATGAGATGTGATATCTCAATGCTTCTAATACCAAACCTGAGGCCCTTCCTATAACATGAATTGTGATATCCAGGTCCTTCCCATTCCAATCCTGAGACCCTTCCGATAGCAGAGATGTGATATCTCAATGCTTATACCAAACCTGAGACCCTTCCGATAGCATGAGATGTGATATCTCAATGCTTCTAATACCAAACCTGAGATCCTTCCTATAACATGAGATGTGATGTCCAAATCCTTCCCCTTCCAAACCTTAGACCCTCCCTTTAGCATGAGATGTGATATCCAACTCCTTCCCATTCCAATCCTGAGACCCTTCTGATGGCATGAGATGTGATATCTCAATGCCTCTAATACCAAACCTGAGATCCTACCTCTAACATGAAATGTGATATCCAACTCATCCCCCTTCCAACCCTGAGAGCCTTCCTATAGAATGAGATGTGATATCCAAGTCCTTCCCATTCCAATCCTGAGACCCTTCCTATAACATGAGATGTGATATCCAACTCCTTCCCATTCCAACCTTAGACCCTGCCTATAGCATGAGATGGGATATCCAACTCCTTCCAAATCCAATCCCGATACCCTTCCGATAGCATGTGATGTGATATCCCAATGCTTCTAGAACACCTGAGACCCATACCATGGCATGAGATGTGATATCAAACTCCTTCCCATTCCAATCCTGAGACCCTTCCTATTGCTTGAGATGTGATATCCAACTCATTCCCATTCCAATTCTGAGACCCGTCCTATACCATGAGACTTGATATCTCAATGCTTCTAATACCAAACCTGAGACCGGTCCTATAACATGAGATGTGATACCCAAATCCTTCCCCTTTCCAAACCTTAGACCCTTCCTATAGCATGAGATGTGATATCTCAATGCTTCTAATACCAAACCTGAGACCCTTCCTATAACGAGATGGGATATCCAACTCCTTCCCATTCCAATCCTGAGACCCTTCCGATAGCAGAGATGTGATATCTCAATGCTTATACCAAACCTGAGACCCTTCCTATGGCATGAGATGTCATATACAACTCCTTCTGATTCCAATCCTGAGACCCTTCCTATAGCATGAGATGTGATATCTCAATGCTTCTAATACCAAACCTGAGATCCTTCCTATAACATGAGATGTGATATCAAACTCCTTCCCATTCCAAACCTGAGACCCTTCCGATAGCATGAGATGTGATATCTCAATGCTTCTAAAACCAAACATGAGAACCATCCTATAACATGAGATGTGAAATCCAAATCATTCCCTTTCCAAACCTGAGACCCTTCCTATAGCTTGAGATGTGATATCAAACTCCTTCCCATTCAATGTGATATCCAACTCCTTCCCATTCCAATCCTGAGACCCTTCCTATACCATGAGATGTGATATTTCAATGCTTCTAATACCAAACCTGAGACCCGTCCTAAAACATGAGATGTGAGATCCAAATCCTTCCCCTTCCAAACCTGAGACCTTTCCTTTAGCATGAGATGTTATATCTTAATGCTTCTAAAACCAAACCTGAGAACCATCCTATAACATGTGAACTCCAAATCCTTCCCTTTCCAAACCTGAGACCCTTCCGATAGCATGAGATGTTATATCTTAATGCTTCTAAAACCAAACCTGAGAACCATGCTATAACATGTGAACTCCAAATCCTTCCCTTTCCAAACCTGAGACCCTTCCGATAGCATGAGATGTGATATCGCAATGCTACTAAAACCAAACATGAGAACCATCCTATTACATGAGATGTGAAATCCAAATCCTTCCCTTTCCAAACCTGAGACCCTTCCTATAGCTTGAGATGTGATATCAAACTCCTTCCCATTCCAATCCTGAGATAGCTTGAGATGTGATAGCCAACTCATTCCCATTCCAATCCTGAGACCCTTCCTATACCATGAGATGTGATATCTCAATGCTTCTAATACCAAACCTGACACCCGTCCTAAAACATGAGATGTGAGATCCAAATCCTTCCCCTTCCAAACCTGAGATCTTTCCTTTAGCATGAGATGTGATATCCAACTCCTTCCCATTCTAATCCTGAGACCCTTCCTATAGCATGATATGTGATATCACAATGCTTCTAATACCGAACCTGAGATCCTTCCTATAACATGAGATGTGTATCCAACTCCTTCCCATTCCAAACCTGAGACCCTTCCTATAGCATGAGATGTGATATCTTAATGCTTCTAAAACCAAACCTGAGAACCATCCAATAACATATGTGAAATCCAAATCCTTCCCTTTCCAAACCTGAGACCCTTCAGATAGCATGAGATGTGATATCTCAATGATTCTAAAACCAAACATGAGAACCATCCTATAACATGAGATGTGAAATCCAAATCCTTCTCTTTCCAAACCTGAGACCCTTCCTATAGCTTGAGATGTGCTATCAAACTCCTTCCCATTCCAATCCTGTGATAGCTTGAGATGTGATATCCAACTCCTTCCCATTCCAATCCTGAGACCCTTCCTATACCATGAGATGTGATATCTCAATGCTTCTAATACCAAACCTGAGACCCGTCCTAAAACATGAGATGTGAGATCCAAATCCTTCCTCTTCCAAACCTGAGACCCTTCCTATAGCTTGAGATGTGATATCAAACTCCTTCCCATTCCAATCCTGAGATAGCTTGAGATGTGATATCCAACTCCTTCCCATTCCAATCCCGAGACCCTTCCGATAGCATGAAATGTGATATCTCAATGCTTCTAATATCAAAACTGAGACCCTCCCTATAGCATGAGATGTGATATCTAAGTCCTTCCCATTCCTATCCTGAGACCCTTCCGATAGCAGAGATCTGATATCTCAATGCTTATACCAAACCTGAGACCCTTCCTATGGCATGAGATGTGATATCCAACTCCTTCCCATTCCAATCCTGAGACCCTTCCTATAGCATGAGATGTGATATCTCAATGCTTCTATCAAACCTGAGTCCCTTCCTTTAGCATGAGATGTGATATCCAACTCCTTCCCATTCCAATCCTGAGACCCTTCCTATAGCATGAGATGTGATATCTCAAAGCTTCTAATACCAAACCTGGGACCCGTCCTATAACATGAGATATCATATCCAAATCCTTCCCCTTCCAAACCTGAGAGCCTTCCTTTAGCATGAGATGTGATATCCAAATCCTTCCCATTCCAATCCTGAAACCCTTCCTATAGCATGAGATGTGATATTTCAATGTTTCTAATAAAAAACCTGAGACCCTTCCTATAGCAAGAGATGTGATATCCAAATCCTTACCATTCCAATACTGAGACCCTTCCTATAACATGAGATGTGATATCCAACTCCTTCCCATTCCAACCTGAGACCCTTCCTATAGCATGAGAAGGGATATCCAACTCCTTCCCATTCCAATCCTGAAACCCTTCCTATAGCATGAGATGTGATATCTCAATGTTTCTAATAAAAAACCTGAGACCCTTCCTATAGCAAGAGATGTGACATCCAAATCCTTCCCATTCCAATCCTGAGATCCTTCCTATTGGATGAGATGTGATATCCAACTCCTTCCCATTCCAATCCTGAGACCCTTCCTATAGCATGAGATATAATATCTCAATGCCTCTAATACCAAACCTGAGATTCTTCCTATAACATGAGATGTGATATCTCAATGCTTCTAATACCAAACCTGAGACCCTCCCTTTAGCATGAGATGTGATATTTGACTCCTTCCCATTCCAATCCCGAGACCCTTCTGATAGCATGAGATGTGATATCTCAATGCCTCTAATACCAAACCTAAGATCCTTCCGATAGCATGAGATGTGATATCTCAATGCTTCTAATACCAAACCTGAGATCCTTCCGATAGCATGAGATGTGATATCTCAATGCTTCTAATACCAAACCTGAGATCCTTCCTATAACATGAGATGTGATATCCAAATCCTTCCCCTTCTAAACCTGAGACCCTCCTTTTAGCATGAGATGTGATATCCAACTCCTTCCCATTCCAATCCTTATACCCTTCCGATATCATGAGATTTGTTATCTCAAAGCTTCTGATATCAAACTTGAGACCCTCCCTATAGCATGAGATGTGACATCCAAGTCCTTCCCATTCCAATCCTGAGACGCTTCCTATAGCATGAGATGTGATATCTCAATGCTTCTACCAAACCTGAAACCCTTCCTATAGCATGAGATGTGATATCAAACTCCTTCCCATTCAATGTGATATCCAACTCCGTCCCATTCCAATCCTGAGACCCTTCCTATACCATGAGATGTGATATCTCAATGCCTCTAATACCAAACCTGAGATCCTACCTCTAACATGAAATGTGATATCCAACTCCTTCCCTTTCCAAACCTGAGAGCCTTCCTACAGCATGAGATGTGATATCCAAGTCCTTCCCATTCCAATCCTGAGACCCTTCCTATAGCATGAGATGTGATATCCCAATGCTGCTACAAAACCTGAGACCCATACCATGGCATGAGATGTGATATCAAACTCGTGTCCTATACCATGAGACTTGATATCTCAATGCTTCTAATACCAAACCTGAGACCGGTCCAATAACATGAGATGTGATATCCAAATCCTTCCCCTTCCAAACCTTAGACCCTTCCTGTATCATGGGATGTGATATCCAAGTCCTTCCCATTCCATTCCTTAGACCCTTCCTATAGCATGAGATGTGATATCTCAATGCTTCTAATACCAAACCTGAGACCCTTCCTATAACATGAGATGTGATATCCAAGTCCTTCCCATTCCAATCCTGAGACCCTTCCTATAGCATGAGATGTGATATCTCAATGCTTCTAATACCAAACCTGAGGCCCTTCCTATAACATGAATTGTGATATCCAGGTCCTTCCCATTCCAATCCTGAGACCCTTCCGATAGCAGAGATGTGATATCTCAATGCTTATACCAAACCTGAGACCCTTCCGATAGCATGAGATGTGATATCTCAATGCTTCTAATACCAAACCTGAGATCCTTCCTATAACATGAGATGTGATGTCCAAATCCTTCCCCTTCCAAACCTTAGACCCTCCCTTTAGCATGAGATGTGATATCCAACTCCTTCCCATTCCAATCCTGAGACCCTTCTGATGGCATGAGATGTGATATCTCAATGCCTCTAATACCAAACCTGAGATCCTACCTCTAACATGAAATGTGATATCCAACTCCTCCCCCTTCCAACCCTGAGAGCCTTCCTATAGAATGAGATGTGATATCCAAGTCCTTCCCATTCCAATCCTGAGACCCTTCCTATAACATGAGATGTGATATCCAACTCCTTCCCATTCCAACCTTAGACCCTGCCTATAGCATGAGATGGGATATCCAACTCCTTCCAAATCCAATCCCGATACCCTTCCGATAGCATGTGATGTGATATCTCAATGCTTCTACAAAACCTGAGACCCATACCATGGCATGAGATGTGATATCAAACTCCTTCCCATTCCAATCCTGAGACCCTTCCTATTGCTTGAGATGTGATATCCAACTCATTCCCATTCCAATTTTGAGACCCGTCCTATACCATGAGACTTGATATCTCAATGCTTCTAATACCAAACCTGAGACCGGTCCTATAACATGAGATGTGATACCCAAATCCTTCCCCTTTCCAAACCTTAGACCCTTCCTATAGCATGAGATGTGATATCTCAATGCTTCTAATACCAAACCTGAGACCCTTCCCATAACGAGATGGGATATCCAACTCCTTCCCATTCCAATCCTGAGACCCTTCCGATAGCAGAGATGTGATATCTCAATGCTTATACCAATCCTGAGACCCTTCCTATGGCATGAGATGTCATATACAACTCCTTCCGATTCCAATCCTGAGACCCTTCCTATAGCATGAGATGTGATATCTCAATGCTTCTAATACCAAACCTGAGATCCTTCCTATAACATGAGATGTGATATCAAACTCCTTCCCATTCCAAACCTGAGACCCTTTCGATAGCATGAGATGTGATATCTCAATGCTTCTAAAACCAAACATGAGAACCATCCTATAACATGAGATGTGAAATCCAAATCATTCCCTTTCCAAACCTGAGACCCTTCCTATAGCTTGAGATGTGATATCAAACTCCTTCCCATTCAATGTGATATCCAACTCCTTCCCATTCCAATCCTGAGACCCTTCCTATACCATGAGATGTGATATTTCAATGCTTCTAATACCAAACCTGAGACCCGTCCTAAAACATGAGATGTGAGATCCAAATACTTCCCCTTCCAAACCTGAGACCTTTCCTTTAGCATGAGATGTTATATCTTAATGCTTCTAAAACCAAACCTGAGAACCATCCTATAACATGTGAACTCCAAATCCTTCCCTTTCCAAACCTGAGACCCTTCCGATAGCATGAGATGTTATATCTTAATGCTTCTAAATCCAAACCTGAGAACCATGCTATAACATGTGAACTCCAAATCCTTCCCTTTCCAAACCTGATACCCTTCCGATAGCATGAGATGTGATATCGCAATGCTACTAAAACCAAACATGAGAATCATCCTATTACATGAGATGTGAAATCCAAATCCTTCCCTTTCCAAACCTGAGACCCTTCCTATAGCTTGAGATGTGATATCAAACTCCTTCCCATTCCAATCCTGAGATAGCTTGAGATGTGATAGCCAACTCCTTCCCATTCCAATCCTGAGACCCTTCCTATACCATGAGATGTGATATCTCAATGCTTCTAATACCAAACCTGAGACCCGTCCTAAAACATGAGATGTGAGATCCAAATCCTTCCCCTTCCAAACCTGAGACCCTTCCTATAGCTTGAGATGTGATATCAAACTCCTTCCCATTCCAATCCCGAGATAGCTTGAGATGTGATATCCAACTCCATCCCATTCCAATCCTGAGACCCTTCCGATAGCATGAGATGTGACAGCTCAATGCTTCTAATATCAAAACTGAGACCCTCCCTATAGTATGGGATGTGATATCTAAGTCCTTCCCATTCCTATCCTGAGACCCTTCCGATAGCAGAGATGTGATATCTCAATGCTTATACCAAACCTGATGACCCATCCTATGGCATGAGATGTGATATCCAACTCCTTCCCATTGCAATCCTGAGTTCCTTCCTATAGCATGAGATGTGATATCTCAATGCTTCTATCAAACCTGAGACCCTTCCTTTAGCATGAGATGTGATATCCAACTCCTTGCCATTCCAATCCTGAGACCCTTCCTATAACATGAGATGTGATATCCAACTCCTTCCCATTCCAATCCTGAGACTCCTCCTATAGCATGAGATGTGATATCTCAATGCTTCTAATACCAAACCTGGGACCCGTCCTATAACATAAGATATGAGATCCCAATCCTTCCCCTTCCAAACCTGAGACCCTTCCTTTAGCATGAGATGTGATATCCAAATCCTTCCCATTCCAATCCTGAAACCTTTCCTATAGCATGAGATGTGATAGCTCAATGTTTCTAATAAAAAACCTGAGACCCTTCCTATAGCAAGAGATGTGATATCCAAATCCTTCCCATTCCAATCCTGAGACCCTTCCTATAACGAGATGTGATATCCAACTCCTTCCCATTCCAACCTGAGACACTTCCTATAGCATGAGAAGGGATATCCAAATCCTTCCCATTCCAATCCTGAGATCCTTCCTATAACATGATGTGATATCCAATTCCTTCCCATTCCAAACCTGAGACCCTTCCTATTGGATGAGATGTGATATCCAACTCCTTCCCATTCCAATCCTGAGACCCTTCCTATACCATGAGGTGTGATATCTCAATGCTTCTAATACCAAACCTGGGACCCGCCCTATAACATGAGATATGATATCCAAATCCTTCCCCTTCCAAACCTGAGACCCTTCCTTTAGCATGAGATGTGATATCTTAATGCTCCTAAAACCAAACCTGAGAACCATCCTATAACATGTGAAATCCAAATCCTTCCCTTTCCAAACCTGAGACCCTTCCGATAGCATGAGATGTGATATCTCAATGCTACTAAAACCAAACATGAGAACCATCCTATAACATGAGATGTGAAATCCAAATCCTTCCCTTTCCAAACCTGAGACCCTTCCTATAGCTTGAGATGTGATATCAAACTCCTTCCCATTCCAATCCTGAGATAGCTTGAGATGTGATAGCCAACTCCTTCCCATTCCAATCCTGAGACCCTTCCTATACCATGAGATGTGATATCTCAATGCTTCTAATACCAAACCTGAGACCCGTCCTAAGACATGAGATGTGAGATCCAAATCCTTCCCCTTCCAAACCTGAGACCCTTCCTATAGCTTGAGATGTGATATCAAACTCCTTCCCATTCCAATCCTGAGATAGCTTGAGATGTGATATCCAACTCCATCCCATTCCAATCCTGAGACCCTTGCGATAGCATGAGATGTGATAGCTCAATGCTTCTAATATCAAAACTGAGACCCTCCCTATAGTCGGAGATGTGATATCTAAGTCCTTCCCATTCCTATCCTGAGACCCTTCCGATAGCAGAGATGTGATATCTCAATGCTTATACCAAACCTGATAACCCTTCCTATGGCATGAGATGTGATATCCAACTCCTTCCCATTCCAATCCTGAGTTCCTTCCTATAGCATGAGATGTGATATCTCAATGCTTCTATCAAACCTGAGACCCTTCCTTTAGCATGAGATGTGATATCCAACTCCTTCCCATTCCAATCCTGAGTTCCTTCCTATAGCATGAGGTGTGATATCTCAATGCTTCTATCAAAACAGAGACCCTTCCTTTAGCATGAGATGTGATATCCAACTCCTTGCCATTCCAATCCTGAGACCCTTCCTATAACATGAGATGTGATATCCAAATCCTTCACATTCCAATCCGCAGACTCTTCCTATAGCATGAGATGTGATATCTCAATGCTTCTAATACCAAACCTGAGATCCTTCCTATAACATGAGATGTGATATCCAACTCCTTCCCATTCCAAACCTGAGACCCTTCCGATAGCATGAGATGTGATATCTCAATGCTTCAAAAACCAAACATGAGAACCATCCTATAACATGAGATGTGAAATCCAAATCCTTCCCTTCCCAAACCTGAGACTCTTCCTATAGCATGAGATGTGATATCTCAATGCTTCTACCAAACCTGAAACCCTTCCTATAGCATGAGATGTGATATCCAACTCCTTCCCATTCCAATCCTGAGACACTTCCTATAGCATGAGATGTGATATCACAATGCTTCTAATACCAAACCTGAGACCCCTCCTATAACATGAGATGTGATATCCAAATCCTTCCCCTTCCAAACCTGAGACCCTTCCTTTAGCATGAGATGTGACATCCAGCTCCTCCCATTCCAATCCTGAGACCCTTCCGATAGCATGAGATGTGATATCCCAATGCTTCTACCAAACCTGAGACCCTTCCTATAGCTTGAGATGTGATATCCAACTCCTTCCCATTCCAATTCTGAGACCCTCCTATACCATGAGACTTGATATCGCAATGCTTCTAATACCAAACCTGAGACCCATCCTATAACATGAGATGTGATATCCAAATCCTTCCCCTTCCAAACCTTAGACCCTTCCTTTATCATGAGATGTGATATCCAACTCCTTCACATTCCAATCCTGAGACCCTTCAGATATCATGAGATTTGTTATCTCAAAGCTTCTGATATCAAACTTGAGACCCTCCCTATAGCATGAGATGTGACATCCAAGTCCTTCCCATTCCAATCCTGAGACGCTTCCTATAGCATGAGATGTGATATCTCAATGCTTCTACCAAACCTGAAACCCTTCCTATAGCATGAGATGTGATATCAAACTCCTTCCCATTCAATGTGATATCCAACTCCGTCCCATTCCAATCCTGAGACCCTACCTATACCATGAGATGTGATATTTCAATGCTTCTAATACCAAACCTAAGACCCGTCCTAAAACATGAGATATGAGATCCGAATCCTTCCCCTTCCAAACCTGAGACCCTTCCTATAGCATGAGATGTTATATCTTAATGCTTCTAAAACCAAACCTGAGAACCATCCTATAACATGTGAAATCCAAATCCTTCCCTTTCCAAACCTGTTAGGAAAGATTTCGTAATTGTAGGGAATTTTCCTTCCATGTGGCAACCCCTAAACTTTTTGCTGTTGTTTTTCACCTTGTTCTTGACTTTGCCAGAGAAGTGCAGCCTTCTGCCGCACTCCTCTGGGCTTTCGCTCCTTTCTTACGGGGAAACTGACATGCCCTTAAGACAGTCAGTACCGGGGAACGCTGTTTCCCGTAGTTTCTTTTATCATGTTGCGGCTTTCGTGCAACATGACACAAGAGGGCACTGTAAGCTAAGTTACAGCTCTCTTGGGTCTCTAGCCTTCTACAGGCCCTAGATACTCGTTTAGGATTGTATCTGATCGGTGCAAGTAATTCAGGGACGGGAATGGTGGCAGCGATCGTTTCTCTGTATTTTGAGCTCCTTTTGGCGTTCTAAGCGTGTTTTCCGCGCTTAACCCAAAATGGTGGCCTGGCTCCCAAAATGGCCAGACCACGAGGCTCCTTTGTCCTGTCCGTTGACCGTCTTGCTCCCTTCACCTTCCCCAGGTCGAGCCGACCCGGGGCCTTCCTTATTTGGGCATGTACTTTCCCGCGAAACACAGATGCTTTCGCGGGCTTCTACATGTCTTGTGTGTGCCTCCAGGGTGTGGGCTGGGATGTCTGGTCCCAATACACATCCTGGTTGCCAGAGAGTCTAGGGTGGTGTGAATGCCTGGGACCACCGTGGTCCGTGATTGGTCCACGTATGGTATGTGTGTTGATGTGCGGATCTCCCATTGGCTCCCCTCCGTTTTGGCGCGAAGGGAACCGTGGATAAGAGGGGGCTGGAAACACCACTACCATGTCGATCTCCTGAGTTCTCACGAACGAAGGAATACAGGAGCCAAGTATCCTGCAACCAAGAGGCTGGACCGAGGAATCGCTGGTGACCCGCTGAAGGAATCCTCCTTTGCACTGCTGTCGTCCTGTGAAACCCTTTCCTCCTTGGATCGAACCAGAAGGCCTGTACTGGTGCTTCGACCTTTGGAATAGCAGGAACAGCTATTCCCGGCGACTTCATCATCTCCTGCCAAGTAAGCCTTCGGAAGTGTCTCTGGGCCATCCAGTTGACTGACCAGCTTACAAGGGAGTCCTGCTCTGTAACTGCTGCCAGGTTGTGTTGTATTTCGAGTCCTTGTCACTCTCCCACGCTTCGTACGCTTGGCGTTCCCAAGGCTGAAGGGAGGAGTGTACATTTGGCTTGAATACACACGGCCGCTCCGTTGTCCTGCTGCGGCAACAAAACTGTGCTGGTTTCGTCGATTGGGACGTCTTTTTGCTCTACACGACTACGAGGCGTTCCCTGCTCTTCTGAACCTGCCAGCTGCTGAAACTAACGTGGAGAAGCCTGGGTCTGCTTGCTTCGGGGACCGGTGAGTAGTTTAGCTAGGATCTGGTCGCCCTCCTGCAGTATCCCATTGCCATTCCCTGCTGTGTAAAAACAGCACCCTTTTGCCGTACTCGCGCTCTGCTTCTGCTCGCTGTGGAGGCTGCGCTTGAGTTGCGGAACCTGTTCTCCTTCTGCTGTGCACTAACCCGAACTGCCTGACTTCCTCCGAAGAGCTTCCCCTTTTGCCCGTTGGCACAGGCGTGGCAGGTACTTTGAGCACAAGGCTCCACTCTTCGCAGGGCTCGGACTTCCATCTAGTTAGGTGCCTCTGAAGGCGAACTGAGTCTAAAGCGTTATCGCACTGCCTGTTTTCCTTTCCTTTCAGGTGGACTACATATTTCGTGCTTTAAACGCTTGCGACTGTGTATTTGTATATATATTGTGTTGATATGGTATGTGTTGGTTTAATATTGTGATATTGTGATTTTCTCGCTACGGTCGTTGTTTTAAAGGCCTTAAAATAAATGTGTTTATATTTTTGATATGACAACTGTTTGGAGTAGTTTGTAAGCGCTCTTGCTTTGTGTGCTCATTGCGGGCTTTCAGTCACCCTCACCCCTCTTGAGACCTAGTCTTGACCGCCGCGATCGCTACCTTGATTGGTCTTGCTTGTCCAGAGGTTACCCTGTTCCAAGTAATTAGGTTGGCCTTCTGAACTTCTGCGCCACCAGGACAGAGTTCAGAAATCCGTCTTAACAAAACCTGAGACCCTTCCGATAGCATGAGATGTGATATCTCAATGCTATTAAAAACCAAACATGAGAACCATCCTATAACATGAGATGTGAAATCCAAATCCTTCCCTTTCCAAACCTGAGACCCTTCCTATAGCTTGAGATGTGATATCAAACTCCTTCCCATTCCAATCCTGAGATAGCTTGAGATGTGATATCCAACTCCATCCCATTCCAATCCTGAGACCCTTGCGATAGCATGAGATGTGATAGCTCAATGCTTCTAATATCAAAACTGAGACCCTCCCTATAGTATGAGATGTGATATCGAAGTCCTTCCCATTCCTATCCTGAGACCCTTCCGATAGCAGAGATGTGATATCTCAATGCTTATACCAAACCTGATAACCCTTCCTATGGCATGAGATGTGATATCCAACTCCTTCCCATTCCAATCCTGAGTTCCTTCCTATAGCATGAGATGTGATATCTCAATGCTTCTATCAAACCTGAGACCCTTCCTTTAGCATGAGATGTGATATCCAACTCCTTGCCATTCCAATCCTGAGACCCTTCCTATAACATGAGACGTGATATCCAACTCCTTCCCATTCCAATCCTGAGTTCCTTCCTATAGCATGAGGTGTGATATCTCAATGCTTCTATCAAAACTGAGACCCTTCCTTTAGCATGAGATGTGATATCCAACTCCTTGCCATTCCAATCCTGAGACCCTTCCTATAACATGAGATGTGATATCCAAATCCTTCACATTCCAATCCGGAGACCCTTCCTATAGCATGAGATGTGATATCTCAATGCTTCTAATACCAAACCTGAGATCCTTCCCATAACATGAGATGTGATATCCAACTCCTTCCCATTCCAAACCAGAGACCCTTCCGATAGCATGAGATGTGATATCTCAATGCTTCAAAAACCAAACATGAGAACCATCCTATAACATGAGATGTGAAATCCAAATCCTTCCCTTCCCAAACCTGAGACTCTTCCTATAGCATGAGATGTGATATCTCAATGCTTCTACCAAACCTGAAACCCTTCCTATAGCATGAGATGTGATATCCAACTCCTTCCCATTCCAATCCTGAGACACTTCCTATAGCATGAGATGTGATATCACAATGCTTCTAATACCAAACCTGAGACCCCTCCTATAACATGAGATGTGATATCCAAATCCTTCCCCTTCCAAACCTGACACCCTTACTTTAGCATGAGATGTGATATCCAGCTCCTCCCATTCCAATCCTGAGACCCTTCCGATAGCATGAGATGTGATATCTCAATGCTTCTGATATCAAAACTGAGACCCTCCCTATAGCATGAGATGTGATATCTAAGTCCTTCCCATTCCAATCCTGAGACCCTTCCGATAGCAGAGATGTGATATTTCAATGCTTATACCAAACCTGAGACCCTTCCTATAGCATGAGATGTGATATCCAACTCCTTCCGATTCCAATCCTGAGACCCTTCCTATAGCATGAGATGTGATATCGCAATGCTTCTACCAAAACTGAGACCCTTCATTTAGCATGAGATGTGATATCCAACTCCTTCCCATTCCAATCCTGAGACCCTTCCTATAGCATGAGATGTGATATCTCAATGCTTCTAATACCAAACATGAGATCCTTCCTATAACATGAGATGTGATATCCAACTCCTTCCCATTCCAATCCTGAGACCCTTCCTATAGCATGAAATGTGATATCTCAATGCTTCTAATACCAAACCTGAGATCCTTCCGATAGCATGAGATGTGATATTTCAATGCTTCTAATACCAAACCTGAGAACCTTCCTATAACATGAGATGTGATATCCAAATCCTTCCCCTTCTAAACCTGAGACCCTCCCTTTAGCATGAGATGTGATATCCAACGCCTTCCCATTCCAATCCTGATACCCTTCTGATAGCATGAGATGTGATATCTCAATGCCTCTAATACCAAACCTGAGATCCTACCTCTAACATGAAATGTGATATCCAACTCCTTCCCTTTCCAAACCTGAGAGCCTTCCTACAGCATGAGATGTGATATCCAAGTCCTTCCCATTCCAATCCTGAGACCCTTCCTATAGCATGAGATGGGATATCCAACTCCTTCCAAATCCAATCCTGATACCCTTCCGATAGCATGAGATGTGATATCCCAATGCTTCTACAAAACCTGAGACCCATACCATGGCATGAGATGTGATATCAAACTCCCGTCCTATACCATGAGACTTGATATCTCAATGCTTCTAATACCAAACCTGAGACCGGTCCAATAACATGAGATGTGATATCCAAATCCTTCCCCTTCCAAACCTTAGACCCTTCCTGTATCATGAGATGTGATATCCAAGTCCTTCCCATTCCATTCCTGAGACCCTTCCTGTAGCATGAGATGTGATATCTCAATGCTTCTAATACCAAACCTGAGACCCTTCCTATAACATGAGATGTGATATCCAAGTCCTTCCCATTCCAATCCTGAGACCATTCCTATAGCATGAGATGTGATATCTCAATGCTTCTAATACCAAACCTGAGGCCCTTCCTATAACATGAATTGTGATATCCAAGTCCTTCCCATTCCAATCCTGAGACCCTTCCGATAGCAGAGATGTGATATCTCAATGCTTTTACCAAACCTGAGACCCTTCCGATAGCATGAGATGTGATATCTCAATGCTTCTAATACCAAACCTGAGATCCTTCCTATAACATGAGATGTGATGTCCAAATCCTTCCCCTTCCAAACCTTAGACCCTCCCTTTAGCATGAGATGTGATATCCAACTCCTTCCCATTCCAATCCTGAGACCCTTCTGATGGCATGAGATGTGATATCTCAATGCCTCTAATACCAAACCTGAGATCCTACCTCTAACATGAAATGTGATATCCAACTCCTCCCCCTTCCAACCCTGAGAGCCTTCCTATAGAATGAGATGTGATATCCAAGTCCTTCCCATTCCAATCCTGAGACCCTTCCTATAACATGAGATGTGATATCCAACTCCTTCCCATTCCAACCTTAGACCCTGCCTATAGCTTGAGATGGGATATCCAACTCCTTCCAAATCCAATCCCGATACCCTTCCGATAGCATGTGATGTGATATCCCAATGCTTCTACAAAACCTGAGACCCATACCATGGCATGAGATGTGATATCAAACTCCTTCGCATTCCAATCCTGAGACACTTCCTATTGCTTGAGATGTGATATCCAACTCATTCCCATTCCAATTCTGAGACCCGTCCTATACCATGAGACTTGATATCTCAATGCTTCTAATACCAAACCTGAGACCGGTCCTATAACATGAGATGTGATACCCAAATCCTTCCCCTTTCCAAACCTTAGACCCTTCCTATAGCATGAGATGTGATATCTCAATGCTTCTAATACCAAACCTGAGACCCTTCCTATAACGAGATGGGATATCCAACTCCTTCCCATTCCAATCCTGAGACCCTTCCAATAGCAGAGATGTGATATCTCAATGCTTATACCAAACCTGAGACCCTTCCTATGGCATGAGATGTCATATACAACTCCTTCCGATTCCAATACTGAGACCCTTCCTATAGCATGAGATGTGATAACTCAATGCTTCTAATACCAAACCTGAGATCCTTCCTATAACATGAGATGTCATATACAACTCCTTCCGATTCCAATCCTGAGACCCTTCCTATAGCATGAGATGTGATATCTCAATGCTTCTAATACCAAACCTGAGATCCTTCCTATAACATGAGATGTGATATCAAACTCCTTCCCATTCCAAACCTAAGACCCTTCCGATAGCATGAGATGTGATATCTCAATGCTTCTAAAACCAAACATGAGAACCATCCTATAACATGAGATGTGAAATCCAAATCATTCCCTTTCCAAACCTGAGACCCTTCCTATAGCTTGAGATGTGGTATCAAACTCCTTCCCATTCAATGTGATATCCAACTCCTTCCCATTCCAATCCTGAGAACCTTCCTATACCATGAGATGTGATATTTCAATGCTTCTAATACCAAACCTGAGACCCGTCCTAAAACATGAGATGTGAGATCCAAATCCTTCCCCTTCCAAACTGAGACCTTTCCTTTAGCATGAGATGTTATATCTTAATGCTTCTAAAACCAAACCTGAGAACCATCCTATAACATGTGAACTCCAAATCCTTCCCTTTCCAAACCTGAGACCCTTCCGATAGCATGAGATGTTATATCTTAATGCTTCTAAAACCAAACCTGAGAACGATGCTATAACATGTGAACTCCAAATCCTTCCCTTTCCAAACCTGAGACCCTTCCGATAGCATGAGATGTGATATTGCAATGCTACTAAAACCAAACATGAGAACCATCCTATTACATGAGATGTGAAATCCAAATCCTTCCCTTTCCAAACCTGAGACCCTTCCTATAGCTTGAGATGTGATATCAAACTCCTTCCCATTCCAATCCTGAGATAGCTTGAGATGTGATAGCCAACTCCTTCCCATTCCAATCCTGAGACCCTTCCTATACCATGAGATGTGATATCTCAATGCTTATAATACCAAACCTGAGACCCGTCCTAAAACATGAGATGTGAGATCCAAATCCTTCCCCTTCCAAACCTGAGACCCTTCCTATAGCTTGAGATGTGATATCAAACTCCTTCCCATTCCAATCCCGAGATAGCTTGAGATGTGATATCCAACTCCATCCCATTCCAATCCTGAGACCCTTCCGATAGCATGAGATGTGACAGCTCAATGCTTCTAATATCAAAACTGAGACCCTCCCTATAGTATGAGATGTGATATCTAAGTCCTTCCCATTCCTATCCTGAGACCCTTCCGATAGCAGAGATGTGATATTTCAATGCTATACCAAACCTGATAACCCTTCCTATGGCATGAGATGTGATATCCAACTCCTTCCCATTCCAATCCTGAGTTCCTTCCTATAGCATGAGATGTGATATCTCAATGCTTCTATCAAACCTGAGACCCTTCCTTTAGCATGAGATGTGATATCCAACTCCTTGCCATTCCAATCCTGAGACCCTTCCTATAACATGAGACGTGATATCCAACTCCTTCCCATTCCAATCCTGAGTTCCTTCCTATAGCATGAGGTGTGATATCTCAATGCTTCTATCAAAACTGAGACCCTTCCTTTAGCATGAGATGTGATATCCAACTCCTTGCCATTCCAATCCTGAGACCCTTCCTATAACATGAGATGTGATATCCAAATCCTTCACATTCCAATCCGGAGACCCTTCCTATAGCATGAGATGTGATATCTCAATGCTTCTAATACCAAACCTGAGATCCTTCCTATAACATGAGATGTGATATCCAACTCCTTCCCATTCCAAACCTGAGACCCTTCCGATAGCATGAGATGTGATATCTCAATGCTTCAAAAACCAAACATGAGAACCATCCTATAACATGAGATGTGAAATCCAAATCCTTCCCTTCCCAAACCTGAGACTCTTCCTATAGCATGAGATGTGATATCTCAATGCTTCTACCAAACCTGAAACCCTTCCTATAGCATGAGATGTGATATCCAACTCCTTCCCATTCCAATCCTGAGACACTTCCTATAGCATGAGATGTGATATCACAATGCTTCTAATACCAAACCTGAGACCCCTCCTATAACATGAGATGTGATATACAAATCCTTCCCCTTCCAAACCTGAGACCCTTCCTTTAGCATGAGATGTGATATCCAGCTCCTCCCATTCCAATCCTGAGACCCTTCCGATAGCATGAGATATGATATCTCAATGCTTCTGATATCAAAACTGAGACCCTCCCTATAGCATGAGATGTGATATCTAAGTCCTTCCCATTCCAATCCTGAGACCCTTCCGATAGCAGAGATGTGATATTTCAATGCTTATACCAAACCTGAGAGCCTTCCTACAGCATGAGATGTGATATCCAAGTCCTTCCCATTCCAATCCTGAGACCCTTCCAATAGCATGAGATGGGATATCCAACTCCTTCCAAATCCAATCCTGATACCGTTCCGATAGCATGAGATGTGATATCCCAATGCTTCTACAAAACCTGAGACCCATACCATGGCATGAGATGTGATATCAAACTCCCGTCCTATACCATGAGACTTGATATCTCAATGCTTCTAATACCAAACCTGAGACCGGTCCAATAACATGAGATGTGATATCCAAATCCTTCCCCTTCCAAACCTTAGACCCTTCCTGTATCATGAGATGTGATATCCAAGTCCTTCCCATTCCATTCCTGAGACCCTTCCTATAGCATGAGATGTGATATCTCAATGCTTCTAATACCAAACCTGAGACCCTTCCTATAACATGAGATGTGATATCCAAATCCTTCCCATTTCAATCCTGAGACCCTTCCTATAACATGAGATGTGATATCCAACTCCTTCCCATTCCAACCTGAGATCCTTCCTATAGCATGAGAAGGGATATCCAACTCCTTCCCATTCCAATCCTGAAACCCTTCCTATAGCATGAGATGTGATATCTCAATGTTTCTAATAAAAAACCTGAGACCCTTCCTATAGCAAGAGATGTGACATCCAAATCTTTCCCATTCCAATCCTGAGATCCTTCCTATTGGATGAGATGTGATATCCAACTCCTTCCCATTCCAATCCTGAGACCCTTCCTATACCATGAGATGTGGTATCTCAATGCTTCTACCAAAACTGAGACCCTTCCTTTAGCATGAGATGTGATATCCAACTCCTTCCCATTCCAATCCTGAGACCCTTCCTATAGCATGAGATCTGATATCTCAATGCCTCTAATACCAAACCTGAGATTCTTCCTATAACATGAGATGTGATATCTCAATGCTTCTAATACCAAACCTGAGACCCTCCCTTTAGCATGAGATGTGATATCCGACTCCTTCCCATTCCAATCCTGAGACCTTTCTGATAGCATGAGATGTGATATCTCAATGCCTCTAATACCAAACCTGAGATTATTCCTATAACATGAGATGTGATATCTCAATTCTTCTAATACCAAACCTGAGACCCTCCCTTTAGCATGAGATGTGATATCCGACTCCTTCCCATTCCAATCCTGAGACCCTTCTGATAGCATGAGATGTGATATCTCAATGCCTATAATACCAAACCTGAGATCCTTCCGATAGCATGAGATGTGATATCTCAATGCTTCTAATACCAAACCTGAGATCCTTCCTATAACATGAGATGTGATATCCAAATCCTTCCCCTTCCAAACCTGAGACCCTCCCTTTAGCATGAGATGTGATATCCAACTCCTTCCCATTCCAATCCTGAGACCCTTCCGATAGCAGAGATGTGATATCTCAATGCTTATACCAAACCTGAGACCCTTCCTATGGCATGAGATGTCAAATACAACTCCTTCCGATTCCAATGCTGAGACCCTTCCTATAGCATGAGATGGGATATCTCAATGCTTATACCAAACCTGAGACCCTTCCTATAGCATGAGATGTGGTATCCAACTCCTTCCGATTCCAATCCTGAGACCCTTCCTATAGCATGAGATGTGATATCTCAATGCTTCTAATACCAAACCTGAGATCCTTATAACATGAGATGTGATATCCAACTCCTTCCCATTCCAAACCTGAGACCCTTACGATAGCATGAGATGTGATATCAAACTCCTTCCCATTCCAATCCTGAGATAGCTTGAGATGTGATATCCAACTCCTTCCCATTCCAATCCTGAGACCCTTCCTATACCATGAGATGTGATATCTCAATGCTTCTAATACCAAACCTGACACCCGTCCTAAAACATGAGATGTGAGATCCAAATCCTTCCCCTTCCAAACCTGAGATCTTTCCTTTAGCATGAGATGTGATATCCAAATCCTTCCCCTTCCAAACCTGAGACCCTCCCTTTAGCATGAGATGTGATATCCAACTCCTTCCCATTCCAATCCTGAGACCCTTCCGATAGCAGAGATGTGATATCTCAATGCTTATACCAAACCTGAGACCCTTCCTATGGCATGAGATGTCAAATACAACTCCTTCCGATTCCAATGCTGAGACCCTTCCTATAGCATGAGATGGGATATCTCAATGCTTATACCAAACCTGAGACCCTTCCTATAGCATGAGATGTGGTATCCAACTCCTTCCGATTCCAATCCTGAGACCCTTCCTATAGCATGAGATGTGATATCTCAATGCTTCTAATACCAAACCTGAGATCCTAATAACATGAGATGTGATATCCAACTCCTTCCCATTCCAAACCTGAGACCCTTACGATAGCATGAGATGTGATATCAAACTCCTTCCCATTCCAATCCTGAGATAGCTTGAGATGTGATATCCAACTCCTTCCCATTCCAATCCTGAGACCCTTCCTATAGCATGATATGTGATATCACAATGCTTCTAATACCAAACCTGAGATCCTTCCTATAACATGAGATGTGTATCCAACTCCTTCCCATTCCAAACCTGAGACCCTTCCTATAGCATGAGATGTGATATCTTAATGCTTCTAAAACCAAACCTGAGAACCATCCAATAACATATGTGAAATCCAAATCCTTCCCTTTCCAAACCTGAGACCCTTCAGATAGCATGTGGTGTGATATCTCAATGCTTCTAAAACCAAACATGAGAACCATCCTATAACATGAGATGTGGAATCCAAATCCTTCCCTTTCCAAACCTGAGACCCTTCCTATAGCTTGAGATGTGCTATCAAACTCCTTCCCATTCCAATCCTGTGATAACTTGAGATGTGATATCCAACTCCTTCCCATTCCAATCCTGAGACCCTTCCTATACCATGAGATGTGATATCTCAATGCTTCTAATACCAAACCTGAGACCCGTCCTAAAACATGAGATGTGAGATCCAAATCCTTCCCCTTCCAAACCTGAGACCCTTCCTATAGCTTGAGATGTGATATCAAACTCCTTCCCATTCCAATCCTGAGATAGCTTGAGATGTGATATCTGTTAAGACGGATTTCTGAACTCTGTCCTGGTGGCGCAGAAGTTCAGAAGGCCAACCTAATTACTTGGAACAGGGTAACCTCTGGACGAGCCAGACCAATCAAGGTAGCGATCGCGGCGGTCAAGACTAGGTCTCAAGAGGGGTGAGGGTGACTGAAACCCCGCAATGAGCACACAAAGCAAGATCACTTATAAACTACTCCAAACAGTTGTTATATAAAAAATATATACACATTTATTTTAAGGCCTTTAAAACAATGACCGTAGCGAGAAAATCACAATATCACAATATTAAACCAACACATACCATATCAACACAATATATATACAAATACGACAGTCGCAAGCGTTATATGCACGAAATGTGTAGTCCACCTAAAAGGGAAGGAAAACAGGCAGTGCGAAGTAATGCTTAGACCCAGTTCGCCTTCAGAGGCACCTAACTAGATGGAAGTCCGGGCCCTGCGAAGAGTGGAGCCTTGTGCTCAGAGTACCTGCACGCGCTGGTGCCAATGGGCAAAAGGAGAAGCTCTTCAAATTAAGTCAGGCAGTTTAGTTTAGTGCACAAAGAAGAAGAACAAGTTCCGCGACTCAAGCGCAGCCTCCACAGTGGGCAGAAGCAGAGCGCGAGTACGGACACGGGTGCTGTTTTACACAGCGGGGAAAAGCAATGGGCTCCTGCAGGAGGGCGACCAGATCCTAGCTATGCTACTCACCGGTCCCCGATGCAAGCAGACCCAGGCTTCTCCGCGTCAGTTTCAGCAGCTGGCAGGTTCAGAAGAGCAGGGAACGCCTTGTCGTCGTGTTGAGTAAAAAGACGTCCCAATCGAAGAAACCTGCACAGTTTGTTACCACAGCAGGGCAACGGGGCGGCCGTGTGTATTTGAGCCAAATGTACACTACTCACTTCAGACCTGGGAACGCCAAGTGTACGAAGCGTGTGAGAGTGACAAGGACCCGAAATACTACACAACCTGGCGGCGGTTACAGAGCAAGACTCCCGTGTAAGCTGGTCAGTCAACTGGATGGCCCAGAGACGCTTCTGAAGGCTTACTGGCAGGAGATGGTGAAGATGCCGAGAATAGCTGTTCCCGCTATTCCAAGGGTCGAAGTACCAGTACAGGCCTTCTGGTTCGATCAAAGGTGAAAAGGGTTTCACAAGGCGACAGCAGTGCAGAGGAGAAGTCCTTCAGCGGGTCACCAGCGATTCCTCGGTCTAGCCTCTTGGTTGCAGGATACTTGGCTCCTGTATTCCTTCGTTCGTGAGAACTCAGGAGATCGACCTGGTAGTGGTGTTTCCAGCCCCCTCTTATCCACGGTTCCCTTCGCGCCAAAACGGAGGGGACCCAATGGGAGATCCGCTCATCAACACTCACACCATTCGTGGACCAATCACGGACCACGGTGGTCCCAGGCATTCACACCACCCTAGACTCTCTGGCACCCAGGATGTGTATTGGGACCAGACATCCCAGCCCACACCCTGGAGGCACACACAAGACATGTAGAAGCCCGCGAAAGCATCTGTGTTTCGCGGGAAAGTACATGCCCAAATAAGGAAGGCCCCGGGTCGGCTCGACCTGGGGAAGGTGAAGGGAGCAAGACGGTCAGCGGACAGGACAAAGGAGCCTCGTGGTCTGGCCATTTTGGGAGCCAGGCCACCATTTTGGGTTAAGCGCGGAAAACACGCTTAGAACGCCAAAAGGAGCTCAAAATACAAAGAAACGATCGCTGCCACCATTCCCGTCCCTGAATTACTTGCACCGATCAGATACAATCCTAAACGAGTATCTAGGGCCTGTAGAAGGCTAGAGACCCAAGAGAGCTGTAACTTAGCTTACAGTGCCCTCTTGTGTCATGTTGCACGAAAGCCGCAACATGATAAAAGAAACTACGGGAAACAGCGTTCCCCGGTACTGACTGTCTTAAGGGCATGTCAGTTTCCCCGTAAGAAAGGAGCGAAAGCCCAGAGGAGTGCGGCAGAAGGCTGCACTTCTCTGGCAAAGTCAAGAACAAGGTGAAAAACAACAGCAAAAAGTTTAGGGGTTGCCACATGGAAGGAAAATTACCTACAATTACGAAATCTTTCCTAACACTCGCCCCTCCCAGACTATGGACAGGGGGAACTAATCCACCCCTGGATGAGTCTCTTGTTCAGGTCGGTTAAACATTCTGGACAACCCATCAGCATTGCTATGTTGGACACCTGGCCTATGCTCAATAGTGAAGTCGAAGCCTTCTAGACTTATGGACCACCTAAGCAACTTTGGATTCTCCCCCTTCATGTTCATTAGCCACTTTAACGGCTTATGGTCAGTTTGCACAGTGAAGTGGGTCCCATAGAGGTAGGGCCTCAGCTTCCTTAGGGCCCACACAACAGAGAAACATTCTTTCTCTACCGTGGACCATCTGAGCTCTCTGTCCTTAAGCTGGCGACTAATAAAACCGATAGGGTGTTCCTTACCCTTCTCATCTACTTGTGATAGTACAGCTCCTATCCCAGTGTCAGAGGTGTCCGTCTGCACGATAAAAGGTCTTTGATAATCAGGGGCCCTGAGGACAGGGGCCTGGCACAAGGAGTCTTTTAAGCCATTGAAGGCCTTCTCACACTCGTCGGTCCAAGTTACCTTCTTGGGTTTCTTCGGAGTTGTGAGGGCAGTCAGAGGAGCAGCTATGGTGCCATAGTCTGCCACAAAATTGCGGTAATACCCCGTGAGTCCTAAGAAGGCTCTCACTTGGGTTTGGGTAGTGGGGGTAGGCCAGTCTTGTACTGCTTGTACTTTACTGGGAAGAGGCTGTATCCTCCCTCCACCTACTTCATGTCCAAGGTAAACCACTGAGCCTTGTCCAATCTGGCATTTACTAGCCTTTATGGTCAGGTGTGCTTTCTGAAGAGCCTGGAGCACAATCCCGAGGTGTTTCACATGGTCTTCCCAGGTGGCACTGAAAACTGCTATATCGTCCAGATATGCAAGACAGAATTCGTCCAACCCATTCAACACATGATTCACAAGCCTCTGGAAAGTGGCAGGTGCATTCTTCAACCCGAACGGCATTACCCGGAATTGGTAAAGGCCGTCTGGAGTAGAAAATGCTGTCTTTTCCTTGGCATGTTCTGCTAAAGCTATTTGCCAATAGCCAGCAGTGAAGTCAAACGTGCTGAGGTACTTGGAGGCACCCAAAGTATCCACCAGCTCATCTGTTCGAGGCAAGGGGTGTGCATCTGTCTTGGTGACAGCATTCAGAGCCCTGTAATCCACGCAGAACCTCAATTCAGAAGTGCCTGCCTTTGGAACCAAAACCACAGGGCTGGACCAAGGACTACTAGAGGGTTCAATCACCCCAAGGTCTAACATCTTGTTGACCTCGGTCTTAATATAAGACCGTACTTTGTCTGACATCCTGTATCCCCTACTTTTGGTAGGTACACTGTCTCCTGTGTCAATGTTATGTTTGCACCAAGGTGTCAAACCAGGCGACTGTGAAAACAGGGGGGAAAACTGCCTAAGCAAACTTTTCACCTCAGCCTGCTGATCAGAAGTCAGGTGAGGGGCCACTCGGACACCCTCAAAGGAGCTATCTGAAGGACCGCTGTGGAACAGGTCGGGGAGAGGTTCAGACTCCTCTTCCTCAACATCTGAAGCCAGTAGCAGTGCTGCGATTTCGACTCTTGGGACGAAAGCCTTCAGCCTATTCACATGAAACACTTTTGGAGCCTGTCCAGGCCTTCCAAGGTCCACTAAATAGTTAACCTCACCCAGGGGCTCCACCACTGTGTAAGGGCCTGACCATTTGTCCTGTAAGGCTCGCGGCCTTATGGGATTCATGATCAGGACTTGCTGACCAGGTGTAAAGTTGATGAGGGAAGCTTTCTGTTCGTACCAATGTTTCACCAGCGCTTGTCCTGCCTTCAATTTATCACTAGCCAAGCCCATCAGAAGTACCATCCGTTTTCTGAGCCCTAGCACATAATCAACTACGTTGGTAGTAACAGGGGGCGTGGGCATCTCCCATCCCTCTTTGACGATGGCTAAGGGTCCCCGTACGGGATGCCCGAACAGAAGTTCGAAGGGGCTGAAGCCAACACCCTCCTGTGGTACCTCTCGGTAGGCAAACAGTAAGCATGGTAAAAGAAGATCCCATTTTCTTCTCTGAGGTTCCTCCAGAGCCCCAATCATGCTCTTTAACGTTCTGTTGAAACGTTCCACCAGACCATTGGTCTGGGGGTGGTATGCAGAAGAGAACTTGTAGGTGACCCCACATTCTTTCCACATAGCCTGCATATACTTCGACATAAAGTTGCTGCCACGATCCGACACAACTTCTTTAGGGAAGCCAACCCTAGTAAATATGCCGAGTAAAGCTTTTGCAACTGACTTGGCAGTTACAGTTTTCAATCGGATGGCCTCAGGATATCTGGTTGCATGGTCGACCAGCACCAGGATAAACCTATTGCCCGAGGATGTTTGCGGGTCAAGGGGACCAACGATGTCGATCCCTGCCCTTTCAAATGGTACCCCCACAACTGGGAGCGGTACCAACGGAGCTTGGATTGTCGCGCCAACCTTACCAGACAACTGGCAGGAGGCACAACTCCTGCAGTGACTTTCTACTTGCACCCCCATCTTGGGCCAGTAGAAGTGCATGGATAACCTTTGCTTGGTCCTCTTCATACCAAGGTGACCAGCAAGGGGAACTTCATGCGCCAACTGCAGGAGGAAGCGCCTAACAGCAAGGGGAACCACCAACCTCCTATGGTCTCCTTCTGTAGACTCTGTGGGCTCACTATACAGGAGTCCACCTTCCCAATAAATCCTATGCGTCCCAGGAGGTTCACCCTCAAGCTGGGAGCAGGCCTGTCTCCTTAGGCCTTCCAGAGATGGGCACTCACGTTGGCCTTTACTGAATTCGTCCCTATCAGGACCTCCTTCAACTAACAAGTCTTTTAGTTCAGGATGATCGTTGGGGTCAAATACTTCAGGCATCGCCACCTCCTCGTCAGGCCCGGGAGATTGACCAACTTCCTCCACCACAGTGGTAGGCGAGCTCGGGGGAATATTCTCTTTCCCTCGTCGTGACTTGTCGACTCCTTCTGCCTTGGGTTTCCCCTTCGGCTGGGGCAGCGTATTGGTCTTGGCCAATGCTGCCCGTGCTTGAGACCGTGTGTAGGGTCTTTCGGCAGTGTCTCCTACGAGCTCTAAAGCTCTGAGATCATTACCTAACAAGACCTTTCCCGGGACGTTTCTCTGAATGCTCACTGGAATCCTGACTGCTGTACCATTTAAAGTAAGATTTACAGGTATTACTGGGAACATACGGAGTGGGCCGTCAGCCAACTTAGTGGGCATCAGAGTAGCTCTGGCAACTTCCTCTGAGTCTACCAAGGTAGAATCCACTACAGTGCAACTGTACCCACTATCCCTAAGAGCTGGAGTATCTACTCCATTGATCAGCACACTGTCTTTAAAGTAGTGCTTGGTATTATCCGGAATCCTAGCATAAGCCTCTGCGACTTTAGGCTCCCAGGAACCCAGGGACACTAAAACTACCTCAGCCTCTATCCCGCTGGGAAATGAGTCTGAGGAGAAGGATGCTCCTGTAATCTCTTCTTCCTCGTAGGAGGAGAAGGCCAGATTAGCGGAGTGGACCCCCAAAGGTCTAACCTTACACCGGGGATCCCCCTTCGGTGGTCAGTTGCTCCACAAGCAAAACAAGATCCATTGGGTCTGTTTACATAGGGAGGCTTATTGTAACCAGAGTTTTGTCTCGGAGGCTGACCTCCACTACCCTGTGAGTTCTCTTGTGTCTTACCCTTACTTTTCTTTTTGTGGCCCTTATGAGAAGAAGATTTAGCAGATTCTCCACCCTCCATATCTTTGGACTTTTTCCCTTCCTCCTGCTTACCAGGATGAGTTTTGTCCTCATGGGACACTCGATGTGACACCCATAAGTCTGCTGCAATGGCCAGCTTCTTAGGATCTATCTCCTTCGAATCGGCCAAATGCTGCTTAAGCTCCGGGGAAGAAGATGCAAAAATGTGTTCCAGCATGACAAAATTTATCATGCCTTCGAAGGTAGAAACCTTATAACCTTCGACCCAGCCAGTTAAGTTTTTCAAGGATTCAGTGACATAAGATACCCAAGTACCACCTTCCTTTTTCTTATACTCTCTGAAACGTTTCAAATATTGGGCCGGAGTCTTCCCAAACTTTAAATTGAGAGTTTGCTTTAACATTGCGAAATCAGCTCGCTCAGCTTTCGACATTTCCATAATGGCACTACAGCCAGAATGGGGCAGTCTGCTGAGTAACCAAGCAATCTTATCAGCATTGTCAACTTGTTGAACTTCGCATGCATACTCAAACGCATTCAGCCAGTCCATAATGTCATTCCTTTCTTCATACACACTGAGCAGATCTTTCGGAAACCGTGGATGAGAGGAGGCCCCAGACCCATGTCCAGGACCCTTGGACCCATTTGCAAACTGAAGCTTGGCTAGTTCCAACTGGTGATCCCTGTCTTTTTGTTTTTCTGCCTGTTCGATTTTTAGTTTGGCTATGCTGAATTCAAGCTCCTGCTGCCTAAACCGCAGCTCTTGCTTCTTGAATTCAAGCATAGCCTCCCCATCAGCACTGGCAGAGGAAACATTAGACATCTCGTCGTCCCTGTCCTCGTGGTCGCGATGGATCAGTGCAGCGGCAGAACCGTCGGTTCTACCAGTGAGAGCAGCCCCCCCACCTTCCGCACTGTCCTCAGAAGTTATAGCGTCAAGCTGCGCTTCTTGCCACGCCACGATTCTTTGGATCATTTCCAATTTCGTGCCTTGAGAGGAAACACCTCTCTCCGCACACATCTTTTTCAGTGTTTCTGATTTGGAAGCATTTAAAGTTAACAAGGTATTTGTTTCCATACTGTTAGATAGGACTATGGCCTTTTTAAAGTTATACTACAACAATTCACTACGTGTCCTGGTTGGAATAACCTGAAATGCCTTAGTTCGTGCGCAACACTGGATACCTTCAGTCGTATCCCACCGCTGTACAAAAATTTGTTAAGACGGATTTCTGAACTCTGTCCTGGTGGCGCAAAAGTTCAGAAGGCCAACCTAATTACTTGGAACAGGGTAACCTCTGGACGAGCCAGACCAATCAAGGTAGCGATCGCGGCGGTCAAGACTAGGTCTCAAGAGGGGTGGGGGTGACTGAAAGCCCGCAATGAGCACACAAAGCAAGATCACTTACAAACTACTCCAAACAGTTGTTATATAAAAAATATATACACATTTATTTTAAGGCCTTTAAAACAATGACCGTAGCGAGAAAATCACAATATCACAATATTAAACCAACACATACCATATCAACACAATATATATACAAATACGACAGTCGCAAGCGTTATATGCACGAAATGTGTAGTCCACCTAAAAGGGAAGGAAAACAGGCAGTGCGAAGTAATGCTTAGACCCAGTTCGCCTTCAGAGGCACCTAACTAGATGGAAGTCCGGGCCCTGCGAAGAGTGGAGCCTTGTGCTCAAAGTATCTGCACGCGCTGGTGCCAATGGGCAAAAGGAGAAGCTCTTCAAAGGAAGTCAGGCAGTTTAGTTTAGTGCACAAAGAAGAAGAACAAGTTCCGCGACTCAAGCGCAGCCTCCACAGTGGGCAGAAGCAGAGCGCGAGTACGGACACGGGTGCTGTTTTACACAGCGGGGAAAAGCAATGGGCTCCTGCAGGAGGGCGACCAGATCCTAGCTATGCTACTCACCATTCCCCGATGCAAGCAGACCCAGGCTTCTCCGCGTCAGTTTCAGCAGCTGGCAGGTTCAGAAGAGCAGGGAACGCCTCGTCGTCGTGTTGAGTAAAAAGACGTCCCAATCGAAGAAACCCGCACAGTTTGTTACCACAGCAGGGCAACGGGGCAGCCGTGTGTATTTGAGCCAAATGTACACTACTCACTTCAGACCTGGGAACGCCAAGTGTACGAAGCGTGTGAGAGTGACAAGTACCCGAAATATTACACAACCTGGCGGCGGTTACAGAGCAAGACTCCCGGGTAAGCTGGTCAGTCAACTGGATGGCCCAGAGACGCTTCCGAAGGCTTACTGGCAGGAGATGGTGAAGATGCCGAGAATAGCTGTTCCCGCTATTCCAAGGGTCGAAGTACCAGTACAGGCCTTCTGGTTCGATCAAAGGTGAAAAGGGTTTCACAAGGCGACAGCAGTGCAGAGGAGAAGTCCTTCAGCGGGTCACCAGCGATTCCTCGGTTTAGCCTCTTGGTTGCAGGATACTTGGCTCCTGTATTCCTTCGTTCGTGAGAACTCAGGAGATCGACCTGGTAGTGGTGTTTCCAGCCCCCTCTTATCCACGGTTCCCTTCGCGCCAAAACGGAGGAGACCCAATGGGAGATCCGCTCATCAACACTCACACCATTCGTGGACCAATCACGGACCACGGTGGTCCCAGGCATTCACACCACCCTAGACTCTCTGGCACCCAGGATGTGTATTGGGACCAGACATCCCAGCCCACACCCTGGAGGCACACACAAGACATGTAGAAGCCCGCGAAAGCATCTGTGTTTCGCAGGAAAGTACATGCCCAAATAAGGAAGGCCCCGGGTCGGCTCGACCTGGGGAAGGTGAAGGGAGCAAGACGGTCAGCGGACAGGACAAAGGAGCCTCGTGGTCTGGCCATTTTGGGAGCCAGGCCACCATTTTGGGTTAAGCGCTTAAAACGCGCTTAGAACGCCAAAAGGAGCTCAAAATACAAAGAAACGATCGCTGCCACCATTCCCGTCCCTGAATTACTTGCACCGATCAGATACAATCCTAAACAAGTATCTAGGGCCTGTAGAAGGCTAGAGACCCAAGAGAGCTGTAACTTAGCTTACAGTGCCCTCTTGTGTCATGTTGCACGAAAGCCGCAACATGATAAAAGAAACTACGGGAAACAGCGTTCCCCGGTACTGACTGTCTTAAGGGCATGTCAGTTTCCCCGTAAGAAAGGAGCGAAAGCCCAGAGGAGTGCGGCAGAAGGCTGCACTTCTCTGGCAAAGTCAAGAACAAGGTGAAAAACAACAGCAAAAAGTTTAGGGGTTGCCACATGGAAGGAAAATTACCTACAATTACGAAATCTTTCCTAACAATATCCAACTCCTTCCCATTCCAATCCTGAGACCCTTCCGATAGCATGAAATGTGATATCTCAATGCTTCTAATATCAAAACTGAGACCCTCCCTATAGCATGAGATGTGATATCTAAGTCCTTCCCATTCCTATCCTGAGACCCTTCCGATAGCAGAGATGTGATATCTCAATGCTTATACCAAACCTGAGACCCTTCCTATGGCATGAGATGTGATATCCAACTCCTTCCCATTCCAATCCTGAGACCCTTCCTGTAGCATGAGATGTGATATCTCAATGCTTCTATCAAACCTGAGTCCCTTCCTTTAGCATGAGATGTGATATCCAACTCCTTCCCATTCCAATCCTGAGAGCCTTCCGATAGCATGAAATGTGATATCTCAATGCTTCTAATATCAAAACTGAGACCCTCCCTATAGCATGAGATGTGATATCTAAGTCCTTCCCATTCCTATCCTGAGACCCTTCCGATAGCAGAGATGTGATATCTCAATGCTTATACCAAACCTGAGACCCTTCCTATGGCATGAGATGTGATATCCAACTCCTTCCCATTCCAATCCTGAGACCCTTCCTATAGCATGAGATGTGATATCTCAATGCTTCTATCAAACCTGAGTCCCTTCCTATAGCATGAGATGTGATATCTCAAAGCTTCTAATACCAAACCTGGGACCCGTCCTATAACATGAGATATGATATCCAAACCATGCATCACCACCGAAACCATCAAAGGTGCACTCATCAATGCGAGATCTGTAGTCGCCCATGCCCTAGACATAGCCGACATTATCTCCATCAATGATCTCGACTTCATAGCTATTACAGAGACCTGGCTCCACCCAGCGTCTGGCCCCTCTCTATCACTTGCTATACCCAATGACTATACCATCTACCGTGCAGACAGACAAACAGCTAAAGGTGGTGGAGTAGCCATTATTGCAAAAAGCTCCATCAACATAAGACACATACAAAACCAATCCCTGCCATCAGCGGAACTACTCACCCTCAAACTATCCACAACGCACACAAGCACAATCACCATCCACCTCATTTACAGACCGCCAGGCCCTATACTATCCTTTAATGACGACATAGCCCTTTTACTCTCTAACAATATCAAACCTAACTCTCGACTACTCATCCTAGGAGACTTTAATCTAGGTCTCAATGATGAGAAAGATGACAAAGCTAACACTGTCGCCAACACCATTTCAGAATTAGGACTCACCCACCATATCGCACAACCCACACACAACAAAGGCCGAATCCTTGACTGGATAGCTGACCTTAACTGCAACACCACCATCCTTTCCAACACTCCATGCGCTTGGACCGATCACCACCTCATTACCTTCACCATCAACAAAGGCACTCAAACACCAGGGCCTTCCCCCTATGCCCCACCCACACTCACAAGAAACAACAAAAATATCACAGTAGAGAAACTCCTCCCGTTACTCCAACCCATCATCGACTTCTCACCCACCATGACCAACCCTACTGAACTAGTAGAGTTATACAACACAACCATCCTTAAGGCCATTAACACCATAGCACCACTCAAGCTTCGGAAAGCCAAACCACGCGCACACCTCAATTCTTGGTTCACCCCCGAACTAAAAACACTCCGCAAATCCAAAAGACAAGCTGAATTAGCATGGAAACAGTCACCATCCACTATTAATAAGACATCTTACACACTGGCCTCGAACATCTATAAGTCAGCCATCATCCAGTCTAAAAAAAACATGTACAATGAAAGAATCTGCAACGCCAAATCCAATACCAAAGAGCTCTTCAATATCCTGAGAGAACTCGAATCACCTTCCCCCATTCCAGACACTTGCAACAAAGACATCCACTGGTGCACGAACATTCAGGAAGCACTCCTAGGCAAAATTGCCACGCTACAAGCCAAAATCCTGACAAAGAAAGAAAGCCTCACCCTCACTGATAACATCACCTCCTCTACACACACCTACACCACCCCCAAAATGATGACATTAACCTCTTTGAGTTTTCCACCATAACCATCAAAGAGGTTGAAGAAATAATCTACTCTCTTAAACCATCCAAATGCCAAGGTGACACTTGCCCGGCCCCAGTCATTAAAGATGCAGCCAAACAACTTGCTCCTTTCATCACTTCCCTCATCAATTCATCTTTCACATCCAACGTAGTGCCCAACAACCTCAAGGACTCCTGGGTTCTTCCTTTACTTAAGAAGCCCACCCTTGACCCAAATGTCCCCACCAACTACAGACCCATTACGACTGTACCCTTCCTACTAAAAATCCTTGACAGAGCTGCCTATCTCCAGATACAGAACCACCTTGAGAAAAATAACTTACTCGGACTCAGACAATCAGGATTCTGCCCCAAACACGGCACTGAGACCGCCCTGATTGACCTTAAGACACAGATGGACAACATTAAAGACAATGGCAAACTGGTCCTCCTTCTCCTTCTTGACTTATCGGCCGCCTTCGACCTGGTCAACCACGACATCCTCTGCAAACATCTATCCTCAGCAGCCAAATTCTCAGATAATGCCAACGCATGGATCCAATCCTTCCTTAACAACAGATCCATGAGAGTCCTCGCACCCACAGCCTCTGCCAACCCAGCCCCAGTCACTTGCGGTGTCCCCCAGGGCTCCTGCGTCTCCCCCACTCTATACAATGTGTTCACAAAAACCCCTCTTTGACATATTGGACCGCTTGGGTGTCATCTACACCAACTACGCAGATGACACCCAAATACTGATCCCTTTAACAGGCGACTACTCCACCGACCTCACTGCTCTCAACAACATTTACTCCATTATCCAAGAATGGATGGCCAAGCATGGCCTATGCCTCAATGACGACAAGACCGAGCTTCTTCTCCTAGGTTCCCAACCCAGACTTAATAAACTCGACAAACTCTATCAGGCATTCACTATAGACGGCAATAACATCATTGTCTCTAACAGCGTCAAAACCCTAGGAATCTACCTCGACTCCTCCCTCACACTGACAAGACAGATCAATTCCATCTCATCCGCCACTGCTTACACCTGTAAGCTCATCAATGCCAGCAGACCTTACCTCTCACCATCCAACTGCACCACCTTAGCCAGAGCGCTAGTCCTCTCCAAAGTCGACTACTGCAATGCCCTATACTTGGGCACCAGTCAGAAAAACATTAACAAACTACAAGTCGTACAAAACAACGCCTTGCGAGCAGCCCTGAACATACCTAAACATGAACACATTTCGGACGCCAGACGCTCCTGCCATTGGCTATCCATACCACAAAGAATTGAATATAAAACCATCTCACTCACACACAAATGCCTAGCTAACCAAGCACCCAGATACCTATCCGACAACCTCACTCACCACACCCCAGCGCGCCCTACCAGATCAGCTCAAACACACTGCTTAAATATCCCAAGATTTAAGCTCCAAAAAGCAGGTGGCTCTAGCTTCCCCGTGCTTGCCTCCAAACTCTGGAATTCACTTCCACTCGAGCTGAGATCAGAACCGTCCTTTCACAGATTTAGACACAACACCAAAACATGGCTTCTATCCAAAGAAACGTAAACTGCCTAGCCCTACCTTACTAGCATGCACCAAGACTGTAAATTTGTAAATATGTAAATCGGTCTGTACATTACCTCTAACTGCGTGATAATGTCCCAAATGTATTGCTCTCATCCACCTTGACCATGCTATACCATATATGTAACTATCTGTAATTGAAACTGATTGACAACTCCCTCAATCTCTGTTACTGGTCCCCTAAAACCATATTTTATCATATTGTACTGTTGTATTAATCTTGTTGTATTCATCTCAAGCGCCTGGATGCCCCAGGGCCAGGCGGCGCTATACAAATAATAAACTAAACTAAACTAAACTAAATCCTTCCCCTTCCAAAACTGAGACCCTTCCTTTAGCATGAGATGTGATATCCAAATCCTTCCCATTCCAATCCTGAAACCCTTCCTATAGCATGAGATGTGATATCTCAATGTTTCTAATAAAAAACCTGAGACCCTTCCTATAGCAAGAGATGTGATATCCAAATCCTTCCCATTCCAATACTGGGACCCTTCCTATAACATGAGATGTGATATCCAACTCCTTCCCATTCCAACCTCAGACCCTTCCTATAGCATGAGAAGGGATATCCAACTCCTTCCCATTCCAATCCTGAAACCCTTCCTATAGCATGAGATGTGATATCTCAATGTTTCTAATAAAAAACCTGAGACCCTTCCTATAGCAAGAGATGTGACATCCAAATCCTTCCCATTCCAATCCTGAGATCCTTCCTATTGGATGAGATGTGATATCCAACTCCTTCCCATTCCAATCCTGAGACCCTTCCTATACCATGAGATGTGATATCTCAATGCTTCTACCAAAACTGAGACCCTTCCTTTAGCATGAGATGTGATATCCAACTCCTTCCCATTCCAATCCTGAGACCCTTCCTATAGCATGAGATGTGATATCTCAATGCCTCTAATACCAAACCTGAGATTCTTCCTATAACATGAGATGTGATACCTCAATGCTTCTAATACCAAACCTGAGACCCTCCCTTTAGCATGAGATGTGATATCCGACTCCTTCCCATTCCAATCCTGAGACCCTTCTGATAGCATGAGATGTGATATCTCAATGCCTCTAATACCAAACCTGAGATTCTTCCTATAACATGAGATGTGATATCTCAATGCTTCTAATACCAAACCTGAGACCCTCCCTTTAGCATGAGATGTGATATCCGACTCCTTCCCATTCCAATCCTGAGACCCTTCTGATAGCATGAGATGTGATATCTCAATGCCTATAATACCAAACCTGAGATCCTTCCGATAGCATGAGATGTGATATCTCAATGCTTCTAATACCAAACCTGAGCTCCTTCCTATAACATGAGATGTGATATCCAAATCCTTCCCCTTCCAAACCTGAGACCCTCCCTTTAGCATGAGATGTGATATCCAACTCCTTCCCATTCCAATCCTGAGACCCTTTCGATAGCAGAGATGTGATATCTCAATGCTTATACCAAACCTGAGACCCTTCCTATGGCATGAGATGTGGTATCCAACTCCTTCCGATTCCAATCCTGAGACCCTTCCTATAGCATGAGATGTGATATCTCAATGCTTCTAATACCAAACCTGAGATCCTTCCTATAACATGAGATGTGATATCCAACTCCTTCCCATTCCAAACCTGAGACCCTTCCGATAGCATGAGATGTGATATCAAACTCCTTCCCATTCCAATCCTGAGATAGCTTGAGATGTGATATCCAACTCCTTCCCATTCCAATCCTGAGACCCTTCCTATACCATGAGATGTGATATCTCAATGCTTCTAATACCAAACCTGACACCCGTCCTAAAACATGACATGTGAGATCCAAATCCTTCCCCTTCCAAACCTGGGATCTTTCCTTTAGCATGAAATGTGATATCCAACTCCTTCCCATTCCAATCCTGAGACCCTTCCTATAGCATGATATGTGATATCACAATGCTTCTAATACCAAACCTGAGATCCTTCCTATAACATGAGATGTGTATCCAACTCCTTCCCATTCCAAACCTGAGACCCTTCCTATAGCATGAGATGTGATATCTTAATGCTTCTAAAACCAAACCAGAGAACCATCCAATAACATAGATGAAATCCAAATCCTTCCCATTCCAATCCTGAGACCCTTCCTATACCATGAGATGTGATATCTCAATGCTTCTAATACCAAACCTAAGACCCGTCCTAAAACATGAGATGTGAGATCCAAATCCTTCCCCTTCCAAACCTGAGACCCTTCCTATAGCTTGAGATGTGATATCAAACTCCTTCCCATTCCAATCCTGAGATAGCTTGAGATGTGATATCCAACTCCTTCCCATTCCAATCCTGAGACCCTTCCGATAGCATGAAATGTGATATCTCAATGCTTCTAATATCAAAACTGAGACCCTCCCTATAGCATGAGATGTGATATCTAAGTCCTTCCCATTCCTATCCTGAGACCCTTCCGATAGCAGAGATGTGATATCTCAATGCTTATACCAAACCTGAGACCCTTCCTATGGCATGAGATGTGATATCCAACTCCTTCCCATTCCAATCCTGAGACCCTTCCTATAGCATGAGATGTGATATCTCAATGCTTCTATCAAACCTGAGTCCCTTCCTTTAGCATGAGATGTGATATCCAACTCCTTCCCATTCCAATCCTGAGACCCTTCCTATAGCATGAGATGTGATATCTCAAAGCTTCTAATACCAAACCTGGGACCCGTCCTATAACATGAGATATCATATCCAAACCCTTCCCCTTCCAAACCTGAGACCCTTCCTTTAGCATGAGATGTGATATCCAAATCCTTCCCATTCCAATCCTGAAACCCTTCCTATAGCATGAGATGTGATATTTCAATGTTTCTAATAAAAAACCTGAGACCCTTCCAATAGCAAGAGATGTGATATCCACATCCTTACCATTTCAATACTGAGACCCTTCCTATAACATGAGATGTGATATCCAACTCCTTCCCATTCCAATCCTGAAACCCTTCCTATAGCATGAGATGTGATATCTCAATGTTTCTAATAAAAAACCTGAGACCCTTCCTATAGCAAGAGATGTGACATCCAAATCCTTCCCATTCCAATCCTGAGATCCTTCCTATTGGATGAGATGTGATATCCAACTCCTTCCCATTCCAATCCTGAGACCCTTCCTATACCATGAGATGTGATATCTCAATGCTTCTACCAAAACTGAGACCCTTCCTTTAGCATGAGATGTGATATCCAACTCCTTCCCATTCCAATCCTGAGACCCTTCCTATAGCATGAGATGTGATATCTCAATGCCTCTAATACCAAACCTGAGATTCTTCCTATAACATGAGATGTGATACCTCAATGCTTCTAATACCAAACCTGAGACCCTCCCTTTAGCATGAGATGTGATATCCGACTCCTTCCCATTCCAATCCTGAGACCCTTCTGATAGCATGAGATGTGATATCTCAATGCCTCTAATACCAAACCTGAGATTCTTCCTATAACATGAGATGTGATATCTCAATGCTTCTAATACCAAACCTGAGACCCTCCCTTTAGCATGAGATGTGATATCCGACTCCTTCCCATTCCAATCCTGAGACCTTTCTGATAGCATGAGATGTGATATCTCAATGCCTATAATACCAAACCTGAGATCCTTCCGATAGCATGAGATGTGATATCTCAATGCTTCTAATACCAAACCTGAGCTCCTTCCTATAACATGAGATGTGATATCCAAATCCTTCCCCTTCCAAACCTGAGACCCTCCCTTTAGCATGAGATGTGATATCCAACTCCTTCCCATTCCAATCCTGAGACCCTTCCGATAGCAGAGATGTGATATCTCAATGCTTATACCAAACCTGAGACCCTTCCTATGGCATGAGATGTCAAATACAACTCCTTCCGATTCCAATGCTGAGACCCTTCCTATAGCATGAGATGGGATATCTCAATGCTTATACCAAACCTGAGACCCTTCCTATAGCATGAGATGTGATATCTCAATGCTTCTAATACCAAACCTGAGATCCTTCCTATAACATGAGATGTGATATCCAACTCCTTCCCATTCCAAACCTGAGACCCTTCCGATAGCATGAGATGTGATATCAAACTCCTTCCCATTCCAATCCTGAGATAGCTTGAGATGTGATATCCAACTCCTTCCCATTCCAATCCTGAGACCCTTCCTATACCATGAGATGTGATATCTCAATGCTTCTAATACCAAACCTGACACCCGTCCTAAAACATGACATGTGAGATCCAAATCCTTCCCCTTCCAAACCTGAGATCTTTCCTTTAGCATGAAATGTGATATCCAACTCCTTCCCATTCCAATCCTGAGACCCTTCCTATAGCATGATATGTGATATCACAATGCTTCTAATACCAAACCTGAGATCCTTCCTATAACATGAGATGTGTATCCAACTCCTTCCCATTCCAAACCTGAGACCCTTCCTATAGCATGAGATGTGATATCTTAATGCTTCTAAAACCAAACCTGAGAACCATCCAATAACATATATGAAATCCAAATCCTTCCCATTCCAATCCTGAGACCCTTCCTATACCATGAGATGTGATATCTCAATGCTTCTAATACCAAACCTAAGACCCGTCCTAAAACATGAGATGTGAGATCCAAATCCTTCCCCTTCCAAACCTGAGACCCTTCCTATAGCTTGAGATGTGATATCAAACTCCTTCCCATCCCAATCCTGAGATAGCTTGAGATGTGATATCCAACTCCTTCCCATTCCAATCCTGAGACCCTTCCGATAGCATGAAATGTGATATCTCAATGCTTCTAATATCAAAACTGAGACCCTCCCTATAGCATGAGATGTGATATCTAAGTCCTTCCCATTCCTATCCTGAGACCCTTACGATAGCAGAGATGTGATATCTCAATGCTTATACCAAACCTGAGACCCTTCCTATGGCATGAGATGTGATATCCAACTCCTTCCCATTCCAATCCTGAGACCCTTCCTATAGCATGAGATGTGATATCTCAATGCTTCTATCAAACCTGAGTCCCTTCCTTTAGCATGAGATGTGATATCCAACTCCTTCCCATTCCAATCCTGAGACCCTTCCTATAGCATGAGATGTGATATCTCAAAGCTTCTAATACCAAACCTGGGACCCGTCCTATAACATGAGATATCATATCCAAATCCTTCCCCTTCCAAACCTGAGACCCTTCCTTTAGCATGAGATGTGATATCCAAATCCTTCCCATTCCAATCCTGAAACCCTTCCTATAGCATGAGATGTGATATTTCAATGTTTCTAATAAAAAACCTGAGACCCTTCCAATAGCAAGAGATGTGATATCCAAATCCTTACCATTTCAATACTGAGACCCTTCCTATAACATGAGATGTGATATCCAACTCCTTCCCATTCCAACCTGAGACCCTTCCTATAGCATGAGAAGGGATATCCAACTCCTTCCCATTCCAATCCTGAAACCCTTCCTATAGCATGAGATGTGATATCTCAATGTTTCTAATAAAAAACCTGAGACCCTTCCTATAGCAAGAGATGTGACATCCAAATCCTTCCCATTCCAATCCTGAGATCCTTCCTATTGGATGAGATGTGATATCCAACTCCTTCGCATTCCAATCCTGAGACCCTTCCAATAGCATGAGATATGATATCTCAATGCCTCTAATACCAAACCTGAGATTCTTCCTATAACATGAGATGTGATATCTCAATGCTTCTAATACCAAACCTGAGACCCTCCCTTTAGCATGAGATGTGATATCCGACTCCTTCCCATTCCAATCCTGAGACCCTTCTGATAGCATGAGATATGATATCTCAATGCCTCTAATACCAAACCTGAGATTCTTCCTATAACATGAGATGTGATATCTCAATGCTTCTAATACCAAACCTGAGACCCTCCCTTTAGCATGAGATGTGATATCCGACTCCTTCCCATTCCAATCCCGAGACCCTTCTGATAGCATGAGATGTGATATCTCAATGCCTCTAATACCAAACCTAAGATCCTTCCGATAGCATGAGATGTGATATCTCAATGCTTCTAATACCAAACCTGAGATCCTTCCTATAACATGAGATGTGATATCCAAATCCTTCCCCTTCCAAACCTGAGACCCTCCCTTTAGCATGAGATGTGATATCCAACTCCTTCCCATTCCAATCCTGAGATCCTTCTGATAGCATGAGATGTGATATCTCAATGCCTGTAATACCAAACCTGATATCCTACCTCTAACATGAAATGTGATATCCAACTCCTTCCCCTTCCAAACCTAAGAGCCTTCCTATAGCATGAGATGTGATATCCAAGTCCTTCCCATTCCAATCCTGAGACCCTTCATATAACATGAGATGTGATATCCAACTCCTTCCCATTCCAACCTGAGACCCTTCCTATAGCATGAGATGGGATATCCAACTCCTTCCAAATCCAATCCTGATACCCTTCCGATAGCATGAGATGTGATATCCCAATGCTTCTACAAAACCTGAGACCCGTACATGGCATGAGATGTGATATCAAACTCCTTCCCATTCCAATCCTGAGACCCTTCCTATAGCTTGAGATGTGATATCCAACTCCTTCCCATTCCAATTCTGAGACCCTTCCTATAGCATGAGATGTGATATCTCAATGCTTCTAATACCAAACCTGAGACCCTTCCTATAACATGAGATGTGATATCCAAGTCCTTCCCATTCCAATCCTGAGACCCTTCCTATAGCATGAGATGTGATATCTCAATGCTTCTAATACCAAACCTGAGACCCTTCCTATAACATGAGATGTGATATCCAAGTCCTTCCCATTCCAATCCTGAGACCCTTCCTATAGCTTGAGATGTGATATCCAACTCCTTCCCATTCCAATTCTGAGACCCGTCCTATACCATGAGATGTGATATCTCAATGCTTCTAATACCAAACCTGAGACCCTTCCTATAACGAGATGGGATATCCAACTCCTTCCCATTCCAATCCTGAGACCCTTCCGATAGCAGAGATGTGATATCTCAATGCTTATACCAAACCTGAGACCCTTCCTATGGCATGAGATGTCATATACAACTCCTTCCGATTCCAAACCTGAGACCCTTCCTATAGCATGAGATGGGATATCTCAATGCTTATACCAAACCTGAGACCCTAGCTATAGCATGAGATGTGATATCCAACTCCTTCCCATTCCAATCCTGAGACCCTTCCTATAGCTTGAGATATGATATCCAACTCCCTCCCATTCCAATCCTGAGACCCTTCCTATAGCTTGAGATGTGATATCCAACTCCTTCCCATTCCAATCCTGAGACCCTTCCTATAGCATGAGATGTGATATCTCAATGCTTCTAATACCAAACCTGAGATCCTTCCTATAACATGACATGTGATATCCAAATCCTTCCACTTCCAAACCTGAGACCCTCCCTTTAGCATGAGATGTGATATCCGACTCCTTCCCATTCCAATCCTGAGACCCTTCTGATTACTTTATCATGAGATATGATATCCAACTCCTTCCCATTCCAATCCTGAGACCCTTCCTATAGCATGAGATGTGATATCTCAATGCTTCTAATACCAAACCTGAGACCCTTCCTATAACATGAGATGTGATATCCAAGTCCTTCCCATTCCAATCCTGAGACCCTTCCTATAGCTTGAGATGTGATATCCAACTCCTTCCCATTCCAATTCTGAGACCCGTCCTATACCATGAGATGTGATATCTCAATGCTTCTAATACCAAACCTGAGACCCTTCCTATAACATGAGATGTGATATCCAAGTCCTTCCCATTCCAATCCTGAGACCCTTCCTATAGCTTGAGATGTGATATCCAACTCCTTCCCATTCCAATTCTGAGACCCGTCCTATACCATGAGATGTGATATCTCAATGCTTCTAATACCAAACCTGAGACCCTTCCTATAACGAGATGGGATATCCAACTCCTTCCCATTCCAATCCTGAGACCCTTCCGATAGCAGAGATGTGATATCTCAATGCTTATACCAAACCTGAGACCCTTCCTATGGCATGAGATGTCATATACAACTCCTTCCGATTCCAAACCTGAGACCCTTCCTATAGCATGAGATGGGATATCTCAATGCTTATACCAAACCTGAGACCCTAGCTATAGCATGAGATGTGATATCCAACTCCTTCCCATTCCAATCCTGAGACCCTTCCTATAGCTTGAGATATGATATCCAACTCCTTCCCATTCCAATCCTGAGACCCTTCCTATAGCTTGAGATGTGATATCCAACTCCTTCCCATTCCAATCCTGAGACCCTTCCTATAGCATGAGATGTGATATCTCAATGCTTCTAATACCAAACCTGAGATCCTTCCTATAACATGACATGTGATATCCAAATCCTTCCACTTCCAAACCTGAGACCCTCCCTTTAGCATGAGATGTGATATCCGACTCCTTCCCATTCCAATCCTGAGACCCTTCTGATTACTTTATCATGAGATGTGATATCCAACTCCTTCCCATTCCAATCCTGAGACCCTTCCTATAGCATGAGATGTGATATCTCAATGCTTCTAATACCAAACCTGAGACCCTTCCTATAACATGAGATGTGATATCCAAGTCCTTCCCATTCCAATCCTGAGACCCTTCCTATAGCTTGAGATGTGATATCCAACTCCTTCCCATTCCAATTCTGAGACCCGTCCTATACCATGAGATGTGATATCTCAATGCTTCTAATACCAAACCTGAGACCCTTCCTATAACGAGATGGGATATCCAACTCCTTCCCATTCCAATCCTGAGACCCTTCCGATAGCAGAGATGTGATATCTCAATGCTTATACCAAACCTGAGACCCTTCCTATGGCATGAGATGTCATATACAACTCCTTCCGATTCCAAACCTGAGACCCTTCCTATAGAATGAGATGGGATATCTCAATGCTTATACCAAACCTGAGACCCTAGCTATAGCATGAGATGTGATATCCAACTCCTTCCCATTCCAATCCTGAGACCCTTTATATAGCTTGAGATGTGATATCCAACTCCTTCCCATTCCAATCCTGAGACCCTTCCTATAGCTTGAGATGTGATATCCAACTCCTTCCCATTCCAATCCTGAGACCCTTCCTATAGCATGAGATGTGATATCTCAATGCTTCTAATACCAAACCTGAGATCCTTCCTATAACATGACATGTGATATCCAAATCCTTCCACTTCCAAACCTGAGACCCTCCCTTTAGCATGAGATGTGATATCCGACTCCTTCCCATTCCAATCCTGAGATCGTTCTGATTACTTTATCATGAGATGTGATATCCAACTCCTTCCCATTCCAATCCTGAGACCCTTCCGATATCATGAGATTTGTTATCTCAATGCTTCTAATATCAAACTTGACACCCTCCCTATAGCATGAGATGTGATATCCAAGTCCTTCCCATTCCAATCCTGAGACCCTTCCTATAGCATGATATGTGATATCTCAATGCTTCTAATACCAAACCTGAGACCCTTCCTATAACATGAGATGGGATATCCAACTCCTTCCCATTCCAATCCTGAGACCCTTCCGATAGCAGAGATGTGATATCTCAATGCTTATACCAAACCTGAGACCCTTCCAATAGCATGAGATGTGATGTCTCAATGCTTCTAATACAAAACCTGAGGCCCTTCCTATAGCAAGTGATGTGATATCCAACTCCTTCCCATTCCAATCCTGAGACCCTTCCGATAGCAGAGATGTGATATCTCAATGCTTATACCAAACCTGAGACCCTTCCTTTAGCATGAGATGTGATATCCAAATATCACTTCTCATGCTATAGGAAGTGTCTCAGGATTGGAATGGGAAGGAGTTGGATATCACATCTCATGTTATAGGAAGGATCTCAGGTTTGGTATTAGAAGCATTGAGACATCACATCTCATGCTATAGGAAGGGTATCAGGATTGGTATAAGCATTGAGATATCACATCTCTGCTATCGGAAGGGTCTCAGGATTGGAATGGGAAGGAGTTGGATATCCCATCTCGTTATAGGAGGGGTCTCAGGTTCGGTATTAGAAGCATTGAGATATCACATCTCATGGTATAGGAGGGGTCTCAGGTTTGGTATTAGAAGCATTGAGATATCACATCTCATGCTATAGGAAGGGTCTCAGGATTGGAATGGGAAGGACTTGGATATCACATCTCATGTTATACGAAGGGTCTCAGGTTTGGTATTAGAAGCATTGAGATATCACATCTCATGCTATAGGAAGGGTCTCAGAATTGGAATGGGAAGGAGCTGGATATCACATCTCATGCTAAAGGAAGGGTCTCAGGTTTGGAACGGGAAGGAGTTGGATATCACATCTCATGTTATAGGAAGGGTCTCAGGTGTGGTATAAGCATTCAGATATCACATCTCTGCTATCGGAAGTGTCTCAGGAATGGAATGGGAAGGAGTTGGATATCCCATCTCATGCTATAGGAAGGGTCTCAGGATTGGAATGGGAAGGAGTTTGATATCACATCTCATGCCATGTATGGGTCTCAGGTTTTGTAGAAGCATTGGGATATCACATCTCATGCTATCGGAAGGGTATCAGGATTGGATTTGGAAGGAGTTGGATATCCCATCTCATGCTATCGGAAGGGTATCAGGATTGGATTTGGAAGGAGTTGGATATCCCATCTCATGCTATAGGAAGGGTCTCAGGTTGGAATGGGAAGGAGTTGGATATCACATCTCATGCTATAGGAAGGCTCTCAGGTTTGGAAGGGGAAGGAGTTGGATATCACATTTCATGTTAGAGGTAGGATCTCAGGTTTGGTATTAGAGGCATTGAGATATCACATCTCATGCTATCAGAAGGATCTCAGGATTGGAATGGGAAGGAGTTGGATATCACATCTCATGCTAAAGGGACGGTCTCAGGTTTGGAAGGGGAAGGATTGGGATATCACATCTCATGTTATGGGAAGGATCTCAGGTTTGATGCTAGAAGCATTGATATATCACATCTCATGCTATCAGAAGGGTCTCAGGATTGGAATGGGAAGGAGTCGGATATCACATCTCATGCTAAAGGGAGGGTCTCAGGTTTGGTATTAGAAGCATTGAGATATCACATCTCATGTTATAGGAAGAATCTCAGGATTGGTATTAGGGGCATTGAGATATCACATCTCATGCTATCAGAAGGGTCTCAGGATTGGAATGGGAAGGAGTCAGATATCACATCTCATGCTAAAGGGAGGGTCTCAGGTTTGGTATTAGAAGCATTGAGATATCACATCTCATGTTATAGGAAGAATCTCAGGTTTGGTATTAGAGGCATTGAGATATCACATCTCATGCTATAGGACGGGTCTCAGAATTGGAATGGGAAGGAGTTGGATATCACATCTCAAGCTATAAGAAGGGTCTCAGGATTGGAATGGGAAGGACTTGGATATCACATCTCATGTTATAGGAAGGGTCTCAGGTTTGGTATTAGAAGCATTGAGATATCACATCTCATGCTATAGGAAGGGTCTCAGGATTGGAATGCGAAGGACTTGGATATCACATCTCATGTTATAGGAAGGGTCTCAGGTTTGGTATTAGAAGCATTGAGATATCACATCTCATGCTATAGGAAGGGTCTCAGGATTGGAATGGGAAGGACTTGGATATCACATCTCATGATAAAGGAAGGGTCTAAGGTTTGGAAGGGGAAGGATTTGGATATCACATCTCATGTTATGGGACCGGTCTCAGGTTTGGTATTAGAAGCATTGAGATATCAAGTCTCATTGTATAGGACAGGTCTCAGAATTGGAATGGGAAGGAGTTGGATATCACATCTCATGCCATGTATGGGTCTCAGGTTTTGTAGAAGCATTGAGATATCACATCTCATGCTATCGGAAGGGTATCAGGATTGGATTTGGAAGGAGTTGGATATCCCATCTCATGCTATAGGAAGGGTCTCAGGTTGGAATGGGAAGGAGTTGGATATCACTTCTCATGTTATAGGAAGGGTCTCAGGATTGGAATGGGAAGGACTTGGATATCACATCTCATGCTATAGGAAGGCTCTCAGGTTTGGAAGGGGAAGGAGTTGGATATCACATTTAATGTTAGAGGTAGGATCTCAGGTTTGGCATTAGAGGCGTTGAGATATCACATCTCATGCTATCAGAAGGGTCTCAGGATTGGAATGGGAAGGAGTTGGATATCACATCTCATGCTAAAGGGAGGGTCTCAGCTTTGGAAGGGGAAGGATTTGGAGATCACATCTCATGTTATAGGAAGGATCTCAGGTTTGGTATTAGAAGCATTGAGATATCACATCTCATGCTATCGGAAGGATCTCAGGTTTGGTATTAGAGGCAGTGAGATATCACATCTCATGCTATCAGAAGGGTCTCAGGATTGGAATGGGAAGGAGTCGGATATCACATCTCATGCTAAAGGGAGGGTCTCAGGTTTGGAAGTGGAAGGATTTGGATATCACATCTCATGTTATAGGAAGGATCTCAGGTTTGGTATTAGAAGCATTGAGATATCACAACTCATGCTATATAGGAAGGGTCTCAGGATTGGAATGGGAAGGAGTTGGATATCACATCTCAAGCTATAGGAAGGGTCTCAGGATTGGAATGGGAAGTAGTTGGATATCACATCTCAAGCTATAGGAAGGGTCTCAGGATTGGAATGGGAAGGAGTTGGATATCACATCTCATGCTATAGGAAGGGTCTCAGGTTTGGTATAATCATTGAGATATCCCATCTAATGCTATAGGAAGGGTCTCAGGTTTGGAATCGGATGGAGTTGTATATGACATCTCATGCCATAGGAAGGGTCTCAGGTTTGGTATAAGCATTGAGATATCACATCTCTGCTATCAGAAGGGTCTCAGGATTGGAATGGGAAGGAGTTGGATATCCCATCTCGTTATAGGAAGGGTCTCAGGTTTGGTATTAGAAGCATTGAGATATCATATCTCATGGTATAGGACGGGTCTCAGAATTGGAATGGGAAGGAGTTGGATATCACATCTCAAGCTATTGGAAGGGTCTCAGGATTGGAATGGGAAGGACTTGGATATCACATCTCATGATATAGGAAGGGTCTCAGGATTGGAATGGGAAGGACTTGGATATCACATCTCATGTTATAGGAAGGGTCTCAGGTTTGGTATTAGAAGCATTGAGATATCACATCTCATGCTATAGGAAGGGTCTCAGGATTGGAATGGGAAGGACTTGGATATCACATCTCATGCTATAGGAAGGGTCTCAGAATTGGAATGGGAAGGAGTTGGATATCACATCTCAAGCTATAGGAAGGGTCTCAGGTTTGTTATTAGAAACATTGAGATATCACATCTCATGCTATAGGAAGGGTTTCAGGATTGGAATGGGAAGGATTTGTATATCACATCTCATGCTAAAGGAAGGGTCTCAGGTTTGGAAGGGGAAGGATTTGGATATCATATCTCATGTTATAGGACGGGTCCCAGGTTTGGTATTAGAAGCATTGAGATATCACATCTCATGGTATAGGAAGGGTCTCAGGATTGGAATGGGAAGGAGTTGGATATCCCTCCTCATGCTATAGGAAGGGTCTCAGGTTGGAATGGGAAGGAGTTGGATATCACATCTCATGTTATAGGAAGGGTCTCAGGATTGGAATGGGAAGGATTTGGATATCACATCTCTTGCTATAGGAAGGGTCTCAGGTTTTTTATTAGAAACATTGAGATATCACATCTCATGCTATAGGAAGGGTTTCAGGATTGGAATGGGAAGTTTTGGATATCACATCTCATGCTAAAGGAAGGGTCTCAGGTTTGGAAGGGGAAGGATTTGGATATCATATCTCATGTTATAGGACGGGTCCCAGGTTTGGTATTAGAAGCTTTGAGATATCACATCTCATGCTATAGGAAGGGTCTCAGAATTGGAATGGGAAGGACTTGGATATCACATCTCATGTTATAGGAAGGGTCTCAGGTTTGGTATTAGAAGCATTGAGATATCACATCTCATGCTATAGGAAGGGTCTCAGAATTGGAATGGGAAGGAGTTGGATATCACATCTCAAGCTATAGGAAGGGTCTCAGGATTGGAATGGGAAGGACTTGGATATCACATCTCATGTTATAGGAAGGGTCTCAGGTTTGGTATTAGAAGCATTGAGATATCACATCTCATGCTATAGGAAGGGTCTCAGGATTGGAATGGGAAGGACTTGGATATAACAAATCTCATGTTATAGGAAGGGTCTCAGGTTTGGTATTAGAAGCATTGAGATATCACATCTCATGCTATAGGAAGGGTCTCAGAATTGGAATGGGAAGGAGTTGGATATCACATCTCAAGCTATAGGAAGGGTCTCAGGATTGGAATGGGAAGGAGTTTGATATCACATCTCATGCCATGTATGGGTCTCAGGTTTTGTAGAAGCATTGGGATATCACATCTCATGCTATCGGCAGGGTATCAGGATTGGATTTGGAAGGAGTTGGATATCCCATCTCATGCTATAGGAAGGGTCTCAGGTTGGAATAGGAAGGAGTTGGATATCACATCTCATGTTATAGGAAGGGTCTCAGGATTGGAATGGGAAGGACTTGGATGTCACATCTCATGCTATAGGAAGGCTCTCAGGTTTGGAAGGGGAAGGAGTTGGATATCACATTTCATGTTAGAGGTAGGATCTCAGGTTTGGTATTAGAGGCATTGAGATATCACATCTCATGCTATCAGAAGGATCTCAGGATTGGAATGGGAAGGAGTTGGATATCACATCTCATGCTATAGGAAGGGTCTCAGGTTTTTTATTAGAAACATTGAGATATCACATCTCATGCTATAGGAAGGGTTTCAGGATTGGAATGGGAAGTTTTGGATATCACATCTCATGCTAAAGGAAGGGTCTCAGGTTTGGAAGGGGAAGGATTTGGATATCACATCTCATGTTATAGGAAGGGTCTCAGGTTTGGTATTAGAAGCATTGAGATATCACATCTCATGCTATAGGAAGGGTCTCAGGATTGGAATGGGAAGGACTTGGATATCACATCTCATGCTATAGGAAGGGTCTCAGAATTGGAATGGGAAGGAGTTGGATATCACATCTCAAGCTATAGGAAGGGTCTCAGGTTTGTTATTAGAAACATTGAGATATCACATCTCATGCTATAGGAAGGGTTTCAGGATTGGAATGGGAAGGATTTGTATATCACATCTCATGCTAAAGGAAGGGTCTCAGGTTTGGAAGGGGAAGGATTTGGATATCATATCTCATGTTATAGGACGGGTCCCAGGTTTGGTATTAGAAGCATTGAGATATCACATCTCATGGTATAGGAAGGGTCTCAGGATTGGAATGGGAAGGAGTTGGATATCCCTCCTCATGCTATAGGAAGGGTCTCAGGTTGGAATGGGAAGGAGTTGGATATCACATCTCATGTTATAGGAAGGGTCTCAGGATTGGAATGGGAAGGATTTGGATATCACATCTCTTGCTATAGGAAGGGTCTCAGGTTTTTTATTAGAAACATTGAGATATCACATCTCATGCTATAGGAAGGGTTTCAGGATTGGAATGGGAAGTTTTGGATATCACATCTCATGCTAAAGGAAGGGTCTCAGGTTTGGAAGGGGAAGGATTTGGATATCATATCTCATGTTATAGGACGGGTCCCAGGTTTGGTATTAGAAGCTTTGAGATATCACATCTCATGCTATAGGAAGGGTCTCAGAATTGGAATGGGAAGGACTTGGATATCACATCTCATGTTATAGGAAGGGTCTCAGGTTTGGTATTAGAAGCATTGAGATATCACATCTCATGCTATAGGAAGGGTCTCAGAATTGGAATGGGAAGGAGTTGGATATCACATCTCAAGCTATAGGAAGGGTCTCAGGATTGGAATGGGAAGGACTTGGATATCACATCTCATGTTATAGGAAGGGTCTCAGGTTTGGTATTAGAAGCATTGAGATATCACATCTCATGCTATAGGAAGGGTCTCAGGATTGGAATGGGAAGGACTTGGATATAACAAATCTCATGTTATAGGAAGGGTCTCAGGTTTGGTATTAGAAGCATTGAGATATCACATCTCATGCTATAGGAAGGGTCTCAGAATTGGAATGGGAAGGAGTTGGATATCACATCTCAAGCTATAGGAAGGGTCTCAGGATTGGAATGGGAAGGAGTTTGATATCACATCTCATGCCATGTATGGGTCTCAGGTTTTGTAGAAGCATTGGGATATCACATCTCATGCTATCGGCAGGGTATCAGGATTGGATTTGGAAGGAGTTGGATATCCCATCTCATGCTATAGGAAGGGTCTCAGGTTGGAATAGGAAGGAGTTGGATATCACATCTCATGTTATAGGAAGGGTCTCAGGATTGGAATGGGAAGGACTTGGATGTCACATCTCATGCTATAGGAAGGCTCTCAGGTTTGGAAGGGGAAGGAGTTGGATATCACATTTCATGTTAGAGGTAGGATCTCAGGTTTGGTATTAGAGGCATTGAGATATCACATCTCATGCTATCAGAAGGATCTCAGGATTGGAATGGGAAGGAGTTGGATATCACATCTCATGCTATAGGAAGGGTCTCAGGTTTTTTATTAGAAACATTGAGATATCACATCTCATGCTATAGGAAGGGTTTCAGGATTGGAATGGGAAGTTTTGGATATCACATCTCATGCTAAAGGAAGGGTCTCAGGTTTGGAAGGGGAAGGATTTGGATATCATATCTCATGTTATAGGACGGGTCCCAGGTTTGGTATTAGAAGCTTTGAGATATCACATCTCATGCTATAGGAAGGGTCTCAGAATTGGAATGGGAAGGACTTGGATATCACATCTCATGTTATAGGAAGGGTCTCAGGTTTGGTATTAGAAGCATTGAGATATCACATCTCATGCTATAGGAAGGGTCTCAGAATTGGAATGGGAAGGAGTTGGATATCACATCTCAAGCTATAGGAAGGGTCTCAGGATTGGAATGGGAAGGACTTGGATATCACATCTCATGTTATAGGAAGGGTCTCAGGTTTGGTATTAGAAGCATTGAGATATCACATCTCATGCTATAGGAAGGGTCTCAGGATTGGAATGGGAAGGACTTGGATATAACAAATCTCATGTTATAGGAAGGGTATCAGGTTTGGTATTAGAAGCATTGAGATATCACATCTCATGCTATAGGAAGGGTCTCAGAATTGGAATGGGAAGGAGTTGGATATCACATCTCAAGCTATAGGAAGGGCCTCAGGATTGGAATGGGAAGGAGTTTGATATCACATCTCATGCCATGTATGGGTCTCAGGTTTTGTAGAAGCATTGGGATATCACATCTCATGCTATCGGCAGGGTATCAGGATTGGATTTGGAAGGAGTTGGATATCCCATCTCATGCTATAGGAAGGGTCTCAGGTTGGAATAGGAAGGAGTTGGATATCACATCTCATGTTATAGGAAGGGTCTCAGGATTGGAATGGGAAGGACTTGGATGTCACATCTCATGCTATAGGAAGGCTCTCAGGTTTGGAAGGGGAAGGAGTTGGATATCACATTTCATGTTAGAGGTAGGATCTCAGGTTTGGTATTAGAGGCATTGAGATATCACATCTCATGCTATCAGAAGGATCTCAGGATTGGAATGGGAAGGAGTTGGATATCACATCTCATGCTAAAGGGAGGGTCTCAGGTTTGGAAGGGGAAGGATTTGGATATCACATCTCATGTTATAGGAAGGATCTCAGGTTTGGTATTAGAAGCATTGAGATATCACATCTCATGCTATCGGAAGGATCTCAGGTTTGGTATTAGAGGCATTGAGATATCACATCTCATGCTATCAGAAGGGTCTCAAGATTGGAATGGGAAGGAGTCGGATATCACATCTCATGCTAAAGGGAGGGTCTCAGGTTTGGTATTAGAAGCATTGAGATATCACATCTCATGTTATAGGAAGAATCTCAGGTTTGGTATTAGAGGCATTGAGATATCACATCTCATGCTATAGGAAGGGTCTCAGGATTGGAATGGGAAGGAGTTGGATATCACATCTCATGCTAAAGGAAGGGTCTCAGTTTTGGTAGAAGCATTGAGATATCACATCTCATGGTATAGGAAGGGTCTCAGGATTGGAATGGGAAGGAGTTGGATATCACATCTCATCCAATAGGAAGGATCTCAGGATTGGAATGGGAAGGATTTGGATGTCACATCTCTTGCTATAGTAAGGGTCTCAGGTTTGTTATTAGAAACATTGAGATATCACATCTCATGCTATAGGAAGGGTTTCAGGATTGGAATGGGAAGGATTTGTATATCACATCTCATGCTAAAGGAAGGGTCTCAGGTTTGGAAGGGGAAGGATTTGGATATCATATCTCATGTTATAGGACGGGTCCCAGGTTTCGTATTAGAAGCATTGAGAAATCACATCTCATGGTATAGGAAGGGTCTCAGGATTGGAATGGGAAGGACTTGGATATCACATCTCATGCTATAGGAAGGCTCTCAGGTTTGGAAGGGGAAGGAGTTGGATATCACATTTAATGTTAGAGGTAGGATCTCAGGTTTGGTATTAGAGGCATTGAGATATCACATCTCATGCTATCAGAAGGGTCTCAGGATTGGAATGGGAAGGAGTTGGATATCACATCTCATGCTAAAGGGAGGGTCTCAGCTTTGGAAGGGGAAGGATTTGGAGATCACATCTCATGTTATAGGAAGGATCTCAGGTTTGGTATTAGAAGCATTGAGATATCACATCTCATGCTATCGGAAGGGTCTCAGAATTGGAATGGGAAGGAGTTGGATATCACATCTCAAGCTATAGGAAGGGTCTCAGGATTGGAATGGGAAGGAGTTTGATATCACATCTCATGCCATGTATGGGTCTCAGGTTTTGTTGAAGCATTGGGATATCACATCTCATGCTATCGGAAGGGTATCAGGATTGGATTTGGAAGGAGTTGGATATCCCATCTCATGCTATAGGAAGGGTCTCAGGTTGGAATGGGAAGGAGTTGGATATCACATCTCATGCTATCAGAAGGGTCTCAGGATTGGAATGGGAAGGAGTCGGATATCACATCTCATGCTAAAGGGAGGGTCTCAGGTTTGGTATTAGAAGCATTGAGATATCACATCTCATGTTATAGGAAGAATCTCAGGTTTGGTATTAGAGGCATTGAGATATCACATCTCATGCTTTAGGACGGTTCTCAGAATTGGAATGGGAAGGAGTTGGATATCACATCTCAAGCAATAAGAAGGGTCTCAGGATTGGAATGGGAAGGACTTGGATATCACATCTCATGTTATAGGAAGGGTCTCAGGTTTGGTATTAGAAGCATTGAGATATCACATCTCATGCTATAGGAAGGGTCTCAGGATTGGAATGGAAAGGACTTGGATATCACATCTCATGTTATAGGAAGGGTCTCAGGTTTGGTATTAGAAGCATTGAGATATCACATCTCATGCTATAGGAAGGGTCTCAGGATTGGAATGGGAAGGACTTGGATATCACATCTCATGCTATAGGAAGGATCTCAGTATTGGAATGGGAAGGAGTTGGATATCACATCTCAAGCTATAAGAAGGGTCTCAGGATTGGAATGGGAAGGACTTGGATATCACATCTCATGTTATAGGAAGGGTCTCAGGTTTGGTATTAGAAGCATTGAGATATCACATCTCATGTTATAGGAAGAATCTCAGGTTTGGTATTAGAGGCATTGAGATATCACATCTCATGCTATAGGAAGGGTCTCAGGATTGGAATGGGAAGGAGTTGGATATCACATCTCATGCTAAAGGAAGGGTCTCAGTTTTGGTAGAAGCATTGAGATATCACATCTCATGGTATAGGAAGGGTCTCAGGATTGGAATGGGAAGGAGTTGGATATCACATCTCATCCAATAGGAAGGATCTCAGGATTGGAATGGGAAGGATTTGGATGTCACATCTCTTGCTATAGTAAGGGTCTCAGGTTTGTTATTAGAAACATTGAGATATCACATCTCATGCTATAGGAAGGGTTTCAGGATTGGAATGGGAAGGATTTGTATATCACATCTCATGCTAAAGGAAGGGTCTCAGGTTTGGAAGGGGAAGGATTTGGATATCATATCTCATGTTATAGGACGGGTCCCAGGTTTCGTATTAGAAGCATTGAGAAATCACATCTCATGGTATAGGAAGGGTCTCAGGATTGGAATGGGAAGGACTTGGATATCACATCTCATGCTATAGGAAGGCTCTCAGGTTTGGAAGGGGAAGGAGTTGGATATCACATTTAATGTTAGAGGTAGGATCTCAGGTTTGGTATTAGAGGCATTGAGATATCACATCTCATGCTATCAGAAGGGTCTCAGGATTGGAATGGGAAGGAGTTGGATATCACATCTCATGCTAAAGGGAGGGTCTCAGCTTTGGAAGGGGAAGGATTTGGAGATCACATCTCATGTTATAGGAAGGATCTCAGGTTTGGTATTAGAAGCATTGAGATATCACATCTCATGCTATCGGAAGGGTCTCAGAATTGGAATGGGAAGGAGTTGCATATCACATCTCAAGCTATAGGAAGGGTCTCAGGATTGGAATGGGAAGGAGTTTGATATCACATCTCATGCCATGTATGGGTCTCAGGTTTTGTTGAAGCATTGGGATATCACATCTCATGCTATCGGAAGGGTATCAGGATTGGATTTGGAAGGAGTTGGATATCCCATCTCATGCTATAGGAAGGGTCTCAGGTTGGAATGTTAAGGAGTTGGATATCACATCTCATGCTATCAGAAGGGTCTCAGGATTGGAATGGGAAGGAGTCGGATATCACATCTCATGCTAAAGGGAGGGTCTCAGGTTTGGTATTAGAAGCATTGAGATATCACATCTCATGTTATAGGAAGAATCCCAGGTTTGGTATTAGAGGCATTGAGATATCACATCTCATGCTATAGGACGGGTCTCAGAATTGGAATGGGAAGGAGTTGGATATCACATCTCAAGCTATAAGAAGGGTCTCAGGATTGGAATGGGAAGGACTTGGATATCACATCTCATGTTATAGGAAGGGTCTCAGGTTTGGTATTAGAAGCATTGAGATATCACATCTCATGCTATAGGAAGGGTCTCAGGATTGGAATGGGAAGGACTTGGATATCACATCTCATGTTATAGGAAGGGTCTCAGGTTTGGTATTAGAAGCATTGAGATATCACATCTCATGCTATAGGAAGGGTCTCAGGATTGGAATGGGAAGGACTTGGATATCACATCTCATGCTATAGGAAAGATCTCAGTATTGGAATGGGAAGGAGTTGGATATCACATCTCAAGCTATAAGAAGGGTCTCAGGATTGGAATGGGAAGGACTTGGATATCACATCTCATGTTATAGGAAGGGTCTCAGGTTTGGTATTAGAAGCATTGAGATATCACATCTCATGCTATAGGAAGGGTCTCAGGATTGGAATGGGAAGGACTTGGATATCACATCTCATGCTATAGGACGGGTCTCAGAATTGGAATGGGAAGGAGTTGGATATCACATCTCAAGCTATAAGAAGGGTCTCAGGATTGGAATGGGAAGGACTTGGATATCACATCTCATGTTATAGGAAGGGTCTCAGGTTTGGTATTAGAAGCATTGAGATATCACATCTCATGCTATAGGAAGGGTCTCAGGATTGGAATGGGAAGGACTTGGATATCACATCTCATGCTATAGGAAGGGTCTCAGGATTGGAATGGGAAGGACTTGGATATCACATCTCATGATAAAGGAAGGGTCTAAGGTTTGGAAGGGGAAGGATTTGGATATCACATCTCATGATATAGGACCGGTCTCAGGTTTGGTATTAGAAGCATTGAGATATCAAGTCTCATTGTATAGGACGGGTCTCAGAATTGGAATGGGAAGGAGTTGGATATCACATCTCAAGCTATAGGAAGGGTCTCAGGATTGGAATGGGAAGGAGTTTGATATGACATCTAATGCCATGTATGGGTCTCAGGTTTTGTAGAAGCATTGAGATATCACATCTCATGCTATCGGAAGGGTATCAGGATTGGATTTGGAAGGAGTTGGATATCCCATCTCATGCTATAGGAAGGGTCTCAGGTTGGAATGGGAAGGAGTTGGATATCACATCTCATGTTATAGGAAGGGTCTCAGGATTGGAATGGGAAGGACTTGGATATCACATCTCATGCTATAGGAAGGCTCTCAGGTTTGGAAGGGGAAGGAGTTGGATATCACATTTCATGTTAGAGGTAGGATCTCAGGTTTGGTATTAGAGGCATTGAGATATCACATCTCATGCTATCAGAAGGGTCTCAGGATTGGAATGGGAAGGAGTTGGATATCACATCTCATGCTAAAGGGAGGGTCTCAGCTTTGGAAGGGGAAGGATTTGGAGATCACATCTCATGTTATAGGAAGGATCTCAGGTTTGGTATTAGAAGCATTGAGATATCACATCTCAAGCTATCGGAAGGATCTCACGTTTGGTATTAGAGGCATTGAGATATCACATCTCCTGCTATCAGAAGTGTCTCAGGATTGGAATGGGAAGGAGTCGGATATCACATCTCATGCTAAAGGGAGGGTCTCAGGTTTGGAAGTGGAAGGATTTGGATATCACATCTCATGTTATAGGAAGGATCTCAGGTTTGGTATTAGAAGCATTGAGATATCACATCTCATGCTATAGGAAGGGTCTCAGGATTGGAATGGGAAGGAGTTGGATATCACATCTCAAGCTATAGGAAGGGTCTCAGGATTGGAATGGGAAGTAGTTGGATATCACATCTCAAGCTATAGGAAGGGTCTCAGGATTGGAATGGGAAGGAGTTGGATATCACATCTCATGCTATAGGAAGGGTCTCAGGTTTGGTATAAGCATTGAGATATCCCATCTCATGCTATAGGAAGGGTCTCAGGTTTGGAATCGGACGGAGTTGTATATGACATCTCATGCCATAGGAAGGGTCTCAGGTTTGGTATAAGCATTGAGATATCACATCTCTGGTATCGGAAGGGTCTCAGGATTGGAATGGGAAGGAGTTGGATATCCCATCTCGTTATAGGAAGGGTCTCAGGTTTGGTATTAGAAGCATTGAGATATCACATCTCATGGTATAGGACGGGTCTCAGAATTGGAATGGGAAGGAGTTGGATATCACATCTCAAGCTATAGGAAGGGTCTCAGGATTGGAATGGGAAGGACTTGGATATCACATCTCATGTTATAGGAAGGGTCTCAGGTTTGGTATTAGAAGCATTGAGATGTGATATCTCAATGCTTATACCAAACCTGAGACCCTTCCTATATCATGAGATGTGATATCCAACTACTTCCCATTCCAATCCTGAGTCCCTTCCTATAGCATGAGATGTGATATCTCAATGCTTCTAATACCAAACCTGAGACCCTTCCTATAGCTTGAGATGTGCTATCAAACTGCTTCCCATTCCAATCATGTGATAGCTTGAGATGTGATATCCAACTCCTTCCCATTCCAATCCTGAGACCCTTCCTATACCATGAGATGTGATATCTCAATGCTTCTAATACCAAACCTGAGACCTGTCCTAAAACATGAGATGTGAGATCCAAATCCTTCCCCTTCCAAACCTGAGACACTTCCTATAGCTTGAGATGTGATATCAAACTCCTTCCCATTCCAATCCTGAGATAGCTTGAGATGTGATATCCAACTCCTTCCCATTCCAATCCTGAGACCCTTCCGATAGCATGAAATGTGATATCTCAATGCTTCTAATATCAAAACTGAGACCCTCCCTATAGCATGAGATGTGATATCTAAGTCCTTCCCATTCCTATCCTGAGACCCTTCTGATAGCAGAGATGTGATATCTCAATGCTTATACCAAACCTGAGACCCTTCCTATGGCATGAGATGTGATATCCAACTCCTTCCCATTCCAATCCTGAGACCCTTCCTATAGCATGAGATGTGATATCTCAATGCTTCTATCAAACCTGAGTCCCTTCCTTTAGCATGAGATGTGATATCCAACTTCTTACCATTCCAATCCTGAGACCCTTCCTATAGCATGAGATGTGATATCTCAAAGCTTCTAATACCAAACCTGGGACCCGTCCTATAACATGAGATATGATATCCAAATCCTTCCCCTTCCAAACCTGAGACCCTTCCTATAGCATGAGATGTGATATCTCAATGCTTATACCAAACCTGAGACCCTTCCTATAGCATGAGATGTGATACCCAACTCCTTCCCATTCCAATCCTGAGACCCTTCCTATACCATGAGACTTGATATATCAATGCTTCTAATACCAAACCTGAGACCAGTCCTATAACATGAGATGTGATACCGAAATCCTTCCCCTTCCAAACCTGAGACCCTTCCTATAGCATGAGATGGGATATCTCAATGCTTATACCAAACCTGAGACCCTTCCTATAGCATGAGATGTGATATACAACTCCTTCCCATTCCAATCCCGAGACCCTTCCTATAGCTTGAGATGTGATATCCAACTCCTTCCCATTCCAATCCTGAGACCCTTCCTATAGCTTGAGATGTGATATCCAACTCCTTCCCTTTCCAAACCTGAGAGCCTATCTATAGCATGAGATGTGACATCCAAGTCCTTCCCATTCCAATCCTGAGCCCCTTCCTATAGCATGAGATGTGATATCTCAATGCTTCTAATACCAAACCTGAGACCCTTCCTATAGCATGAGATGTGATATCCAACTACTTCCCATTCCAATCCTGAGACCCTTCCTATAGCATGAGATGTGATATCCAACTCCTTCCATTCCAATCCTGAGACCCGTCCTATAGCATGAGATGTGATATCTCAATGCTTATACCAAACCTGAGACCCTTCCTTTAGCATGAGATGTGATATCCAAATGTCACTTCTCATGCTATAGGAAGTGTCTCAGGATTGGAATGGGAAGGAGTTGGATATCACATCTCATGTTATAGGAAGGATCTCAGGTTTGGTATTAGAAGCATTGAGACATCACATCTCATGCTATAGGAAGGGTATCAGGATTGGTATAAGCATTGAGATATCACATCTCTGCTATCGGAAGGGTCTCAGGATTGGAATGGGAAGGAGTTGGATATCCCATCTCGTTATAGGAGGGGTCTCAGGTTCGGTATTAGAAGCATTGAGATATCACATCTCATGGTATAGGAGGGGTCTCAGGTTTGGTATTAGAAGCATTGAGATATCACATCTCATGCTATAGGAAGGGTCTCAGGATTGGAATGGGAAGGACTTGGATATCACATCTCATGTTATACGAAGGGTCTCAGGTTTGGTATTAGAAGCATTGAGATATCACATCTCATGCTATAGGAAGGGTCTCAGAATTGGAATGGGAAGGAGTTGGATATCACATCTCATGTTATAGGAAGGGTCTCAGGTGTGGTATAAGCATTCAGATATCACATCTCTGCTATCGGAAGTGTCTCAGGATTGGAATGGGAAGGAGTTGGATATCCCATCTCATGCTATAGGAAGGGTCTCAGGATTGGAATGGGAAGGAGTTTGATATCACATCTCATGCCATGTATGGGTCTCAGGTTTTGTAGAAGCATTGGGATATCACATCTCATGCTATCGGAAGGGTATCAGGATTGGATTTGGAAGGAGTTGGATATCCCATCTCATGCTATCGGAAGGGTATCAGGATTGGATTTGGAAGGAGTTGGATATCCCATCTCATGCTATAGGAAGGGTCTCAGGTTGGAATGGGAAGGAGTTGGATATCACATCTCATGCTATAGGAAGGCTCTCAGGTTTGGAAGGGGAAGGAGTTGGATATCACATTTCATGTTAGAGGTAGGATCTCAGGTTTGGTATTAGAGGCATTGAGATATCACATCTCATGCTATCAGAAGGATCTCAGGATTGGAATGGGAAGGAGTTGGATATCACATCTCATGCTAAAGGGACGGTCTCAGGTTTGGAAGGGGAAGGATTGGGATATCACATCTCATGTTATGGGAAGGATCTCAGGTTTGATGCTAGAAGCATTGATATATCACATCTCATGCTATCAGAAGGGTCTCAGGATTGGAATGGGAAGGAGTCGGATATCACATCTCATGCTAAAGGGAGGTTCTCAGGTTTGGTATTAGAAGCATTGAGATATCACATCTCATGTTATAGGAAGAATCTCAGGATTGGTATTAGAGGCATTGAGATATCACATCTCATGCTATCAGAAGGGTCTCAGGATTGGAATGGGAAGGAGTCAGATATCACATCTCATGCTAAAGGGAGGGTCTCAGGTTTGGTATTAGAAGCATTGAGATATCATATCTCATGTTATAGGAAGAATCTCAGGTTTGGTATTAGAGGCATTGAGATATCACATCTCATGCTATAGGACGGGTCTCAGAATTGGAATGGGAAGGAGTTGGATATCACATCTCAAGCTATAAGAAGGGTCTCAGGATTGGAATGGGAAGGACTTGGATATCACATCTCATGTTATAGGAAGGGTCTCAGGTTTGGTATTAGAAGCATTGAGATATCACATCTCATGCTATAGGAAGGGTCTCAGGATTGGAATGCGAAGGACTTGGATATCACATCTCATGTTATAGGAAGGGTCTCAGGTTTGGTATTAGAAGCATTGAGATATCACATCTCATGCTATAGGAAGGGTCTCAGGATTGGAATGGGAAGGACTTGGATATCACATCTCATGATAAAGGAAGGGTCTAAGGTTTGGAAGGGGAAGGATTTGGATATCACATCTCATGTTATGGGACCGGTCTCAGGTTTGGTATTAGAAGCATTGAGATATCAAGTCTCATTGTATAGGACGGGTCTCAGAATTGGAATGGGAAGGAGTTGGATATCCCATCTCAAGCTATAGGAAGGGTCTCAGGATTGGAATGGGAAGGACTTGGATATCACATCTCATGCCATGTATGGGTCTCAGGTTTTGTAGAAGCATTGAGATATCACATCTCATGCTATCGGAAGGGTATCAGGATTGGATTTGGAAGGAGTTGGATATCCCATCTCATGCTATAGGAAGGGTCTCAGGTTGGAATGGGAAGGAGTTGGATATCACTTCTCATGTTATAGGAAGGGTCTCAGGATTGGAATGGGAAGGACTTGGATATCACATCTCATGCTATAGGAAGGCTCTCAGGTTTGGAAGGGGAAGGAGTTGGATATCACATTTAATGTTAGAGGTAGGATCTCAGGTTTGGCATTAGAGGCATTGAGATATCACATCTCATGCTATCAGAAGGGTCTCAGGATTGGAATGGGAAGGAGTTGGATATCACATCTCATGCTAAAGGGAGGGTCTCAGCTTTGGAAGGGGAAGGATTTGGAGATCACATCTCATGTTATAGGAAGGATCTCAGGTTTGGTATTAGAAGCATTGAGATATCACATCTCATGCTATCGGAAGGATCTCAGGTTTGGTATTAGAGGCATTGAGATATCACATCTCATGCTATCAGAAGGGTCTCAGGATTGGAATGGGAAGGAGTCGGATATCACATCTCATGCTAAAGGGAGGGTCTCAGGTTTGGAAGTGGAAGGATTTGGATATCACATCTCATGTTATAGGAAGGATCTCAGGTTTGGTATTAGAAGCATTGAGATATCACAACTCATGCTATAGGAAGGGTCTCAGGATTGGAATGGGAAGGAGTTGGATATCACATCTCAAGCTATAGGAAGGGTCTCAGGATTGGAATGGGAAGTAGTTGGATATCACATCTCAAGCTATAGGAAGGGTCTCAGGATTGGAATGGGAAGGAGTTGGATATCACATCTCATGCTATAGGAAGGGTCTCAGGTTTGGTATAATCATTGAGATATCCCATCTCATGCTATAGGAAGGGTCTCAGGTTTGGAATCGGATGGAGTTGTATATGACATCTCATGCCATAGGAAGGGTCTCAGGTTTGGTATAAGCATTGAGATATCACATCTCTGCTATCAGAAGGGTCTCAGGATTGGAATGGGAAGGAGTTGGATATCCCATCTCGTTATAGGAAGGGTCTCAGGTTTGGTATTAGAAGCATTGAGATATCATATCTCATGGTATAGGACGGGTCTCAGAATTGGAATGGGAAGGAGTTGGATATCACATCTCAAGCTATAGGAAGGGTCTCAGGATTGGAATGGGAAGGACTTGGATATCACATCTCATGATATAGGAAGGGTCTCAGGTTTGGTATTAGAAGCATTGAGATATCACATCTCATGCTATAGGAAGGGTCTCAGGATTGGAATGGGAAGGACTTGGATATCACATCTCATGTTATAGGAAGGGTCTCAGGTTTGGTATTAGAAGCATTGAGATATCACATCTCATGCTATAGGAAGGGTCTCAGGATTGGAATGGGAAGGACTTGGATATCACATCTCATGCTATAGGAAGGGTCTCAGAATTGGAATGGGAAGGAGTTTAGATATCACATCTCAAGCTATAGGAAGGGTCTCAGGTTTGTTATTAGAAACATTGAGATATCACATCTCATGCTATAGGAAGGGTTTCAGGATTGGAATGGGAAGGATTTGTATATCACATCTCATGCTAAAGGAAGGGTCTCAGGTTTGGAAGGGGAAGGATTTGGATATCATATCTCATGTTATAGGACGGGTCCCAGGTTTGGTATTAGAAGCATTGAGATATCACATCTCATGGTATAGGAAGGGTCTCAGGATTGGAATGGGAAGGAGTTGGATATCCCTTCTCATGCTATAGGAAGGGTCTCAGGTTGGAATGGGAAGGAGTTGGATATCACATCTCTTGTTATAGGAAGGGTCTCAGGATTGGAATGGGAAGGATTTGGATATCACATCTCTTGCTATAGGAAGGGTCTCAGGTTTTATATTAGAAACATTGAGATATCACATCTCATGCTATAGGAAGGGTTTCAGGATTGGAATGGGAAGGATTTGGATATCACATCTCATGCTAAAGGAAGGGTCTCAGGTTTGGAAGGGGAAGGATTTGGATATCATATCTCATGTTATAGGTCGGGTCCCAGGTTTGGTATTAGAAGCTTTGAGATATCACATCTCATGCTATAGGAAGGGTCTCAGAATTGGAATGGGAAGGACTTGGATATCACATCTCATGTTATAGGAAGGGTCTCAGGTTTGGTATTAGAAGCATTGAGATATCACATCTCATGCTATAGGAAGGGTCTCAGAATTGGAATGGGAAGGAGTTGGATATCACATCTCAAGCTATAGGAAGGGTCTCAGGATTGGAATGGGAAGGACTTGGATATCACATCTCATGTTATAGGAAGGGTCTCAGGTTTGGTATTAGAAGCATTGAGATATCACATCTCATGCTATAGGAAGGGTCTCAGGATTGGAATGGGAAGGACTTGGATATAACAAATCTCATGTTATAGGAAGGGTCTCAGGTTTGGTATTAGAAGCATTGAGATATCACATCTCATGCTATAGGAAGGGTCTCAGAATTGGAATGGGAAGGAGTTGGATATCACATCTCAAGCTATAGGAAGGGTCTCAGGATTGGAATGGGAAGGAGTTTGATATCACATCTCATGCCATGTATGGGTCTCAGGTTTTGTAGAAGCATTGGGATATCACATCTCATGCTATCGGCAGGGTATCAGGATTGGATTTGGAAGGAGTTGGATATCCCATCTCATGCTATAGGAAGGGTCTCAGGTTGGAATAGGAAGGAGTTGGATATCACATCTCATGTTATAGGAAGGGTCTCAGGATTGGAATGGGAAGGACTTGGATGTCACATCTCATGCTATAGGAAGGCTCTCAGGTTTGGAAGGGGAAGGAGTTGGATATCACATTTCATGTTAGAGGTAGGATCTCAGGTTTGGTATTAGAGGGATTGAGATATCACATCTCATGCTATCAGAAGGATCTCAGGATTGGAATGGGAAGGAGTTGGATATCACATCTCATGCTAAAGGGAGGGTCTCAGGTTTGGAAGGGGAAGGATTTGGATATCACATCTCATGTTATAGGAAGGATCTCAGGTTTGGTATTAGAAGCATTGAGATATCACATCTCATGCTATCGGAAGGATCTCAGGTTTGGTATTAGAGGCATTGAGATATCACATCTCATGCTATCAGAAGGGTCTCAAGATTGGAATGGGAAGGAGTCAGATATCACATCTCATGCTAAAGGGAGGGTCTCAGGTTTGGTATTAGAAGCATTGAGATATCACATCTCATGTTATAGGAAGAATCTCAGGTTTGGTATTAGAGGCATTGAGATATCACATCTCATGCTATAGGAAGGGTCTCAGGATTGGAATGGGAAGGAGTTGGATATCACATCTCATGCTAAAGGAAGGGTCTCAGTTTTGGTAGAAGCATTGAGATATCACATCTCATGGTATAGGAAGGGTCTCAGGATTGGAATGGGAAGGAGTTGGATATCACATCTCATCCAATAGGAAGGATCTCAGGATTGGAATGGGAAGGATTTGGATGTCACATCTCTTGCTATAGTAAGGGTCTCAGGTTTGTTATTAGAAACATTGAGATATCACATCTCATGCTATAGGAAGGGTTTCAGGATTGGAATGGGAAGGATTTGTATATCACATCTCATGCTAAAGGAAGGGTCTCAGGTTTGGAAGGGGAAGGATTTGGATATCATATCTCATGTTATAGGACGGGTCCCAGGTTTCGTATTAGAAGCATTGAGAAATCACATCTCATGGTATAGGAAGGGTCTCAGGATTGGAATGGGAAGGACTTGGATATCACATCTCATGCTATAGGAAGGCTCTCAGGTTTGGAAGGGGAAGGAGTTGGATATCACATTTAATGTTAGAGGTAGGATCTCAGGTTTGGTATTAGAGGCATTGAGATATCACATCTCATGCTATCAGAAGGGTCTCAGGATTGGAATGGGAAGGAGTTGGATATCACATCTCATGCTAAAGGGAGGGTCTCAGCTTTGGAAGGGGAAGGATTTGGAGATCACATCTCATGTTATAGGAAGGATCTCAGGTTTGGTATTAGAAGCATTGAGATATCACATCTCATGCTATCGGAAGGGTCTCAGAATTGGAATGGGAAGGAGTTGGATATCACATCTCAAGCTATAGGAAGGGTCTCAGGATTGGAATGGGAAGGAGTTTGATATGACATCTCATGCCATGTATGGGTCTCAGGTTTTGTTGAAGCATTGGGATATCACATCTCATGCTATCGGAAGGGTATCAGGATTGGATTTGGAAGGAGTTGGATATCCCATCTCATGCTATAGGAAGGGTCTCAGGTTGGAATGGGAAGGAGTTGGATATCACATCTCATGCTATCAGAAGGGTCTCAGGATTGGAATGGGAAGGAGTCGGATATCACATCTCATACTAAAGGGAGGGTCTCAGGTTTGGTATTAGAAGCATTGAGATTCACATCTCATGTTATAGGAAGAATCTCAGGTTTGGTATTAGAGGCATTGAGATATCACATCTCATGCTATAGGACGGGTCTCAGAATTGGAATGGGAAGGAGTTGGATATCACATCTCAAGCTATAAGAAGGGTCTCAGGATTGGAATGGGAAGGACTTGGATATCACATCTCATGTTATAGGAAGGGTCTCAGGTTTGGTATTAGAAGCATTGAGATATCACATCTCATGCTATAGGAAGGGTCTCAGGATTGGAATGGGAAGGACTTGGATATCACATCTCATGTTATAGGAAGGGTCTCAGGTTTGGTATTAGAAGCATTGAGATATCACATCTCATGCTATAGGAAGGGTCTCAGGATTGGAATGGGAAGGACTTGGATATCACATCTCATGCTATAGGAAGGATCTCAGTATTGGAATGGGAAGGAGTTGGATATCACATCTCAAGCTATAAGAAGGGTCTCAGTATTGGAATGGGAAGGACTTGGATATCACATCTCATGTTATAGGAAGGGTCTCAGGTTTGGTATTAGAAGCATTGAGATATCACATCTCATGTTATAGGAAGAATCTCAGGTTTGGTATTAGAGGCATTGAGATATCACATCTCATGCTATAGGAAGGGTCTCAGGATTGGAATGGGAAGGAGTTGGATATCACATCTCATGCTAAAGGAAGGGTCTCAGTTTTGGTAGAAGCATTGAGATATCACATCTCATGGTATAGGAAGGGTCTCAGGATTGGAATGGGAAGGAGTTGGATATCACATCTCATCCAATAGGAAGGATCTCAGGATTGGAATGGGAAGGATTTGGATGTCACATCTCTTGCTATAGTAAGGGTCTCAGGTTTGTTATTAGAAACATTGAGATATCACATCTCATGCTATAGGAAGGGTTTCAGGATTGGAATGGGAAGGATTTGTATATCACATCTCATGCTAAAGGAAGGGTCTCAGGTTTGGAAGGGGAAGGATTTGGATATCATATCTCATGTTATAGGACGGGTCCCAGGTTTCGTATTAGAAGCATTGAGAAATCACATCTCATGGTATAGGAAGGGTCTCAGGATTGGAATGGGAAGGACTTGGATATCACATCTCATGCTATAGGAAGGCTCTCAGGTTTGGAAGGGGAAGGAGTTGGATATCACATTTAATGTTAGAGGTAGGATCTCAGGTTTGGTATTAGAGGCATTGAGATATCACATCTCATGCTATCAGAAGGGTCTCAGGATTGGAATGGGAAGGAGTTGGATATCACATCTCATGCTAAAGGGAGGGTCTCAGCTTTGGAAGGGGAAGGATTTGGAGATCACATCTCATGTTATAGGAAGGATCTCAGGTTTGGTATTAGAAGCATTGAGATATCACATCTCATGCTATCGGAAGGGTCTCAGAATTGGAATGGGAAGGAGTTGGATATCACATCTCAAGCTATAGGAAGGGTCTCAGGATTGGATTTGGAAGGAGTTGGATATCCCATCTCATGCTATAGGAAGGGTCTCAGGTTGGAATGGGAAGGAGTCGGATATCACATCTCATGCTAAAGGGAGGGTCTCAGGTTTGGTATTAGAAGCATTGAGATATCACATCTCATGTTATAGGAAGAATCTCAGGTTTGGTATTAGAGGCATTGAGATATCACATCTCATGCTATAGGACGGGTCTCAGAATTGGAATGGGAAGGAGTTGGATATCACATCTCAAGCTATAAGAAGGGTCTCAGGATTGGAATGGGAAGGACTTGGATATCACATCTCATGTTATAGGAAGGGTCTCAGGTTTGGTATTAGAAGCATTGAGATATCACATCTCATGCTATAGGAAGGGTCTCAGGATTGGAATGGGAAGGACTTGGATATCACATCTCATGTTATAGGAAGGGTCTCAGGTTTGGTATTAGAAGCATTGAGATATCACATCTCATGCTATAGGAAGGGTCTCAGGATTGGAATGGGAAGGACTTGGATATCACATCTCATGCTATAGGAAGGATCTCAGTATTGGAATGGGAAGGAGTTGGATATCACATCTCAAGCTATAAGAAGGGTCTCAGGATTGGAATGGGAAGGACTTGGATATCACATCTCATGTTATAGGAAGGGTCTCAGGTTTGGTATTAGAAGCATTGAGATATCACATCTCATGCTATAGGAAGGGTCTCAGGATTGGAATGGGAAGGACTTGGATATCACATCTCATGCTATAGGACGGGTCTCAGAATTGGAATGGGAAGGAGTTGGATATCACATCTCAAGCTATAAGAAGGGTCTCAGGATTGGAATGGGAAGGACTTGGATATCACATCTCATGTTATAGGAAGGGTCTCAGGTTTGGTATTAGAAGCATTGAGATATCACATCTCATGCTATAGGAAGGGTCTCAGGATTGGAATGGGAAGGACTTGGATATCACATCTCATGCTATAGGAAGGGTCTCAGGATTGGAATGGGAAGGACTTGGATATCACATCTCATGATAAAGGAAGGGTCTAAGGTTTGGAAGGGGAAGGATTTGGATATCACATCTCATGATATAGGACCGGTCTCAGGTTTGGTATTAGAAGCATTGAGATATCAAGTCTCATTGTATAGGACGGGTCTCAGAATTGGAATGGGAAGGAGTTGGATATCACATCTCAAGCTATAGGAAGGGTCTCAGGATTGGAATGGGAAGGAGTTTGATATGACATCTAATGCCATGTATGGGTCTCAGGTTTTGTAGAAGCATTGAGATATCACATCTCATGCTATCGGAAGGGTATCAGGATTGGATTTGGAAGGAGTTGGATATCCCATCTCATGCTATAGGAAGGGTCTCAGGTTGGAATGGGAAGGAGTTGGATATCACATCTCATGTTATAGGAAGGGTCTCAGGATTGGAATGGGAAGGACTTGGATATCACATCTCATGCTATAGGAAGGCTCTCAGGTTTGGAAGGGGAAGGAGTTGGATATCACATTTCATGTTAGAGGTAGGATCTCAGGTTTGGTATTAGAGGCATTGAGATATCACATCTCATGCTATCAGAAGGGTCTCAGGATTGGAATGGGAAGGAGTTGGATATCACATCTCATGCTAAAGGGAGGGTCTCAGCTTTGGAAGGGGAAGGATTTGGAGATCACATCTCATGTTATAGGAAGGATCTCAGGTTTGGTATTAGAAGCATTGAGATATCACATCTCAAGCTATCGGAAGGATCTCAGGTTTGATATTAGAGGCATTGAGATATCACATCTCCTGCTATCAGAAGTGTCTCAGGATTGGAATGGGAAGGAGTCGGATATCACATCTCAAGCTATAGGACGGGTCTCAGGATTGGAATGGGAAGTAGTTGGATATCACATCTCAAGCTATAGGAAGGGTCTCAGGATTGGAATGGGAAGGAGTTGGATATCACATCTCATGCTATAGGAAGGGTCTCAGGTTTGGTATAAGCATTGAGATATCCCATCTCATGCTATAGGAAGGGTCTCAGGTTTGGAATCGGACGGAGTTGTATATGACATCTCATGCCATAGGAAGGGTCTCAGGTTTGGTATAAGCATTGAGATATCACATCTCTGGTATCGGAAGGGTCTCAGGATTGGAATGGGAAGGAGTTGGATATCCCATCTCGTTATAGGAAGGGTCTCAGGTTTGGTATTAGAAGCATTGAGATATCACATCTCATGGTATAGGACGGGTCTCAGAATTGGAATGGGAAGGAGTTGGATATCACATCTCAAGCTATAGGAAGGGTCTCAGGATTGGAATGGGAAGGACTTGGATATCACATCTCATGTTATAGGAAGGGTCTCAGGTTTGGTATTAGAAGCATTGAGATGTGATATCTCAATGCTTATACCAAACCTGAGACCCTTCCTATATCATGAGATGTGATATCCAACTACTTCCCATTCCAATCCTGAGTCCCTTCCTATAGCATGAGATGTGATATCTCAATGCTTCTAATACCAAACCTGAGACCCTTCCTATAGCTTGAGATGTGCTATCAAACTGCTTCCCATTCCAATCATGTGATAGCTTGAGATGTGATATCCAACTCCTTCCCATTCCAACCCTGAGACCCTTCCTATACCATGAGATGTGATATCTCAATGCTTCTAATACCAAACCTGAAACCCGTCCTAAAACATGAGATGTGAGATCCAAATCCTTCCCCTTCCAAACCTGAGACACTTCCTATAGCTTGAGATGTGATATCAAACTCCTTCCCATTCCAATCCTGAGATAGCTTGAGATGTGATATCCAACTCCTTCCCATTCCAATCCTGAGACCCTTCCGATAGCATGAAATGTGATATCTCAATGCTTCTAATATCAAAACTGAGACCCTCCCTATAGCATGAGATGTGATATCTAAGTCCTTCCCATTCCTATCCTGAGACCCTTCCGATAGCAGAGATGTGATATCTCAATGCTTATACCAAACCTGAGACCCTTCCTATGGCATGAGATGTGATATCCAACTCCTTCCCATTCCAATCCTGAGACCCTTCCTATAGCATGAGATGTGATATCTCAATGCTTCTATCAAACCCGAGTCCCTTCCTTTAGCATGAGATGTGATATCCAACTTCTTACCATTCCAATCCTGAGACCCTTCCTATAGCATGAGATGTGATATCTCAAAGCTTCTAATACCAAACCTGGGACCCGTCCTATAACATGAGATATGATATCCAAATCCTTCCCCTTCCAAACTTGAGACCCTTCCTATAGCATGAGATGTGATATCTCAATGCTTATACCAAACCTGAGACCCTTCCTATAGCATGAGATGTGATACCCAACTCCTTCCCATTCCAATCCTGAGACCCTTCCTATACCATGAGACTTGATATCTCAATGCTTCTAATACCAAACCTGAGACCAGTCCTATAACATGAGATGTGATACCGAAATCCTTCCCCTTCCAAACCTGAGACCCTTCCTATAGCATGAGATGGGATATCTCAATGCTTATACCAAACCTGAGACCCTTCCTATAGCATGAGATGTGATATACAACTCCTTCCCATTCCAATCCTGAGACCCTTCCTATAGCTTGAGATGTGATATCCAACTCCTTCCCATTCCAATCCTGAGACCCTTCCTATAGCTTGAGATGTGATATCCAACTCCTTCCCTTTCCAAACCTGAGAGCCTATCTATAGCATGAGATGTGACATCCAAGTCCTTCCCATTCCAATCCTGAGCCCCTTCCTATAGCATGAGATGTGATATCTCAATGCTTCTAATACCAAACCTGAGACCCTTCCTATAGCATGAGATGTGATATCCAACTACTTCCCATTCCAATCCTGAGACCCTTCCTATAGCATGAGATGTGATATCCAACTCCTTCCATTCCAATCCTGAGACCCGTCCTATAGCATGAGATGTGATATCTCAATGCTTATACCAAACCTGAGACCCTTCCTATAGCATGAGATGTGATATCCAACTACTTCCCATTCCAATCCTGAGACCCTTCCTATAGCATGAAATGTGATATCCAACTCCTTCCCTTTCCAAACCTGAGAGCCTATCTATAGCATGAGATGGGATATCCAACTCCTTCCCATTCCAATCCTGAGACACTTCCGATAGCAGAGATGTGATATCTCAATGCTTATACCAAACCTGAGACCCTTCCTATAACATGAGATGTGATGTCCAACTCCTTCCCGTTCCAAACCTGAGACCCTTCCTTTAGCATGAGATGTGATATCCAGCTCCTTCCCATTCCAATCCTAAGACCCTTCCTATAGCATGAGAAGTGATATCTCCATGCTTATACCAAACCTGAGACCCTTACTATAGCATGAGATGTGATATTCAACTCCTTCCCATTCCAATCCTGAGACTCTTCCTATAGCATGAGAAGTGATATCTCCATGCGTCTACCAAACCTGAGACCCTTTCTATAGCATGAGATGTGATATCCAAATCCTTCCCATTCCAATCCTGAGACCCTTCCTATAGCATGAGATGTGATATCTCAATGCTTATACCAAACCAGAGACCCGTCCTATAACATGAGATGGGATATCCAACTCCTTCCCATTCCAATCCTGAGCCACTTCCGATAGCAGAGATGTGATATCTCAATGCTTATACCAAACCTGAGACCCTTCCTATAACATGAGATGTGATATCCAACTCATTCCCGTTCCAAACCTGAGACACTTCCTATAGCATATGTGATATCCAACTCCTTCCCATTCCAAACATGAGACCCTTCCTATAGCAAGAATGTAATATCCAACTCCTACCAAATCCAATCCTGAGACCATTCCTATAGCATGAGATGTGATATATCAATGCTTCTAATACCAAACCTGAGATCCTTCCTATGACATGAAATGTTATATCCAAATCCTTCCCATTCCAAACCTGAGACCCTTCCTACAGCATGCGATGTGATATCTCAATGCTTCTAATATCAAACCTGAGACCCGTCCTATAACATGAGATGGGATATCCAACTCCTTCCCGTTCCAAACCTGATACCCTTCCTATAGCATGAGATGTGATATCCAATTCCTTCCCATCCCAATCCTGAGACACCTCCGATAGCAGAGATGTGATATCTCAATGCTTCTAATACCAAACTTGTGATCCTTCCTATAATAAGAGATGTGATATCCAAATCCTTCGCCTTCCAAACCTGAGACCCTCCCGTTAGCATGAGATGTGATATCTCAATGCCTCTAATACCAAACCTGAGATCCTTCCTCTAACATGAGATGTGATATCCAAATCCTTCCCTTTCCAAACCTGAGACCCTCCCTTTAGCATGAGATGTGATATCCAACTCCTTCCCATTCCAATCCTGAGACCCTTCTGATAGCATGAGATGTGATATCTCAATGCCTCTAATACCAAACCTGAAATCCTACCTCTAACATGAAATGTGATATCCAACTCCTTCCCTTTCCAAATGTGAGACCCTCCCTATAGCATGAGATGTGATATCCAAGTCCTTCCCATTCCAATCCTGAGACCCTTCCTATAGCATGAGATGTGATATCTCAATGCTTCTAATACCAAACCTGAGACCCTTCCTATAACATAAGATGGGATATCGAACTCCTTCCCATTCCAATCCTGAGACCCTTCCGATAGCAGAGATGTGATATCTTAATGCTTATACCAAACCTGAGACCCTTCCTGTGGCATGAGATGTCATATACAACCCCTTCCCATTCCAATCCTGAGGCCCTTCCTATAGCATGAGATGTGATATCCAACTCCTTCCCATTCCAATCCTGAGACCCTTCCTATAGCATGAGATTTGATATCTCAATGCTTCTAACACCAAACCTGAGATCCTTCCGATAGCATGAGATGTGATATCTCAATGCTTCTAATACCAAACCTGAGATCATTCCTATAACACGAGATGTAATATCCAAATCCTTCCCCTTCCAAACCTGAGACCCTCCCTTTAGCATGAGATGTGATATCCAACTCCTTCCCATTCCAATCCTGAGACCCTTCCTATAGCATGAGATGTGATGTTTCAATGCTTCTAATACCAAACCTGAGATCCTTCCTATAACATGAGATGTGATATCCAACTCCTTCCCATTACAATCCTGAGACACTTCCTATAGCATGAGAAGTGATATCTCAATGCTTATACCAAACCTGAGACCCTTCCTACGGCATGAGATGTCATATACAACTCCTTCCCATTCCAATCCTGAGACCCTTCCTATAGCATGAGATGTGATATCTCAATGCTTATACCAAACCTGAGACCCTTCCTATAGCATGAGATGTGATATCCAACTCCTTCCCATTCCAATCCTGAGACCCTTCCTATAGCATGAGATGTGATGTTTCAATGCTTCTAATACCAAACCTGAGATCCTTCCTATAACATGAGATATGATATCCAACTCCTTCCCATTACAATCCTGAGACACTTCCTATAGCATGAGAAGTGATATCTCAATGCTTATACCAAACCTGAGACCCTTCCTACGGCATGAGATGTCATATACAACTCCTTCCCATTCCAATCCTGAGACCCTTCCTATAGCATGAGATGTGATATCTCAATGCTTATACCAAACCTGAGACCCTTCCTATAGCATGAGATGTGATATCCAACTCCTTCCCATTCCAATCCTGAGACCCTTCCTATAGCATGAGATTTGATATCTCAATGCTTCTAACACCAAACCTGAGATCCTTCCGATAGCATGAGATGTGATATCTCAATGCTTCTAATACCAAACCTGAGATCATTCCTATAACACGAGATGTAATATCCAAATCCTTCCCCTTCCAAACCTGAGACCCTCCCTTTAGCATGAGATGTGATATCCAACTCCTTCCCATTCCAATCCTGAGACCCTTCCTATAGCATGAGATGTGATGTTTCAATGCTTCTAATACCAAACCTGAGATCCTTCCTATAACATGAGATGTGATATCCAACTCCTTCCCATTACAATCCTGAGACACTTCCTATAGCATGAGAAGTGATATCTCAATGCTTATACCAAACCTGAGACCCTTCCTACGGCATGAGATGTCATATACAACTCCTTCCCATTCCAATCCTGAGACCCTTCCTATAGCATGAGATGTGATATCTCAATGTTTATACCAAACCTGAGACCCTTCCTATAGCATGAGATGTGATATCCAACTCCTTCCCATTCCAATCCTGAGACCCTTCCTATAGCATGAGATGTGATGTCTCAATGCTTCTAATACCAAACCTGAGATCCTTCCTATAACATGAGATGTGATATCCAACTCCTTCCATTCCAATCCTGAGACCCGTCCTATAGCATGAGATGTGATATCTCAATGCTTATACCAAACCTGAGACCCTTCCTATATCATGAGATGTGATATCCAACTACTTCCCATTCCAATCCTGAGACCCTTCCTATAGCATGAGATGTGATAGCCAACTCCTTCCCTTTCCAAACCTGAGAGCCTATCTATAGCATGAGATGTGATATCCAAGTCCTTCCATTCCAATCCTGAGACCCGTCCTATACCATGAGATGTGATATCTCAATGCTTACACCAAACCTGAGACCCTTCCTATAGCATGAGATGTGATATCCAACTACTTCCAATTCCAATCCTGAGACCCTTCCTATAGCATGAGATGTGATATCCAACTCCTTCCATTCCAATCCTGAGACCCGTCCTATAGCATGAGATGTGATATCTCAATGCTTACACCAAACCTGAGACCCTTCCTATAGCATGAGATGTGATATCCAACTACTTCCCATTACAATCCTGAGACCCTTCCTATAGCATGAGATGTGATATCCAACTCCTTCCCTTTCCAAACCTGAGAGCCTATCTATAGCATGAGATGGGATATCCAACTCCTTCCCATTCCAATCCTGAGACACTTCCGATAGCAGAGATGTGATATCTCAATGCTTATACCACACCTGAGACCCTTCCTATAACATGAGATGTGATATCCAACTCCTTCCCGTTCCAAATCTGAGACCCTTCTTTTAGCATGAGATGTGATATCCAGCTCCTTCCCATTCCAATCCTGAGACACTTCCGATAGCATGAGATGTGATATCTCAATGCTTCTAATATCAAAACTGAGACCCTCCCTATAGCATGATATGTGATATCTAAGTCCTTCCCATTCCAATCCGGAGACCCTTCCTATAGCATGAGATGTGATATCTCATTGCTTCTACCAAACCTGAGACCCTTCCTTTAGCATGAGATGTGATATCCAACTCCTTCCCATTCCAGTCCTGAGACCCTTCCTATAGCATGAGATATGATATCTCAATATTTCTAATACCAAACCTGAGATCCTTCCGATAACATGAGATGTGATATCCAAATCCTTCCCCTTCCAAACCTGAGACCCTCCCTTTAGCATGAGATGTGATATCCAACTCCTTCCCATTCCAATCCTGAGACCCTTCTGATAGCATGAGATGTGATATCTCAATGCTTCTAATACCAAACCTGAGATCCTTCCTATAACATGAGATGTGATATCCAACTCCTTCCCATTCCAATCCTGAGACCCTTCCTATAGCATGAGAAGTCATATCTCCATGCGTATACCAAACCCGAGACCCTTCCTATAGCATGAGATGTGATATCCAACTGCTTCCCATTCCAATCCTGAGACCCTTCCTATAGCATGCGATGTGATATCTCAATGCTTCTAATGTCAGACCTGAGACCCGTCCTATAACATGAGATGGGATATCCAACTCCTTCCCGTTCCAAACCTGATACCCTTCCTATAGCATGAGATGTGATATCCAATTCCTTCCCATCCCAATCCTGAGACACCTCCGATAGCAGAGATGTGATATCTCAATGCTTCTAATACCAAACCTGAGACTCTTCCTATAACATGAGATGTGATATCCAACTCCTTCCCATTCCAATCCTGAGACCCTTCCTATAGCATGAGATGTGATATCCAACTCCTTCCCATTCCAAACCTGAGACCCTTCCTATAGCATGAGATGTGATATCCAACTCCTTCCCATTCCAATCCTGAGACCATTCCTATAGCATGAGAAGTGATATCTCCATGCGTATACCAAACCTGAGACCCTTCCTATAACATGAGATGTGTTATCCAACTCATTCCCGTTCCAAACCTGAGACACTTCCTCTAGCATATGTGATATCCAACTCCTTCCCATTCCAAACATGAGACCCTTCCTATAGCAAGAATGTAATATCCAACTCCTACCCATTCCAATCCTGAGACCATTCCTATAGCATGAGATGTGATATATCAATGATTCTAATACCAAACCTGAGATCCTTCCTTTGACATGAAATGTGATATCCAAATCCTTCCCATTCCAAACCTGAGACCCTTCCTACAGCATGCGATGTGATATCTCAATGCTTCTAATATCAAACCTGAGACCCGTCCTATAACATGAGATGGGATATCCAACTCCTTCCCGTTCTAAACCTGATACCCTTTCTATAGCATGAGATGTGATATCCAATTCCTTCCCATCCCAATCCTGAGACCCTTCCTATAGCATGAGATGTGATATCCAACTCCTTCCCATTCCAATCCTGAGACCCTTCCTATAACATGAGATGGGAATATCCAACTCCTTCCCATTCCAATCCTGAGGCCCTTCCGATAGCAGAGATGTGATATCTCAATGCTTATACCAAACCTGAGATCCTTCCTATAACATGAGATGTGATATCCAACTCCTTCCCATTCCAATCCTGAGACCCTTCCTATAGCATGAGATGTGATATCTCACTGCTTATACCAAACCTGAGACCCTTCCTATAGCATGAGATGTGATATCCAACTCCTTCCCATTCCAATCCTGAGACCCTTCCTATAGCATGAAATGTGACATCTCAATGCTTCTAATATCAAACTTGAGACCCTCCCTATAGCATGAGATGTGATATCCAAGTCCTTCCCATTCCAATCCTGAGACACTTCCTATAGCATGAGATGTGATATCTCAATGCTTCTAATACCAAACCTGAGACTCTTCCTATAACATGAGATGGGATATCCAACTCCTTCCCATTCCAAGCCTGAGACCCTTCCGATAGCAGAGATGTGATATCTCAATGCTTATACCAAACCTGAGACCCTTCCTACGGCATGAGATGTCATATGCAACTCCTTCCCATTCCAATCCTGAGACCCTTCCTATAGCATGAGATGTGATGTCTCAATGCTTCTAATACCAAACCTGAGATCCTTCCTATAACATGAGATGTGACATCCAACTCCTTCCATTCCAATCCTGAGACCCGTCCTATAGCATGAGATGTGATATCTCAATGCTTATACCAAACCTGAGACCCTTCCTATAGCATGAGATGTGATATCCAACTACTTCCCATTCCAATCCTGAGAGCCTTCCTATAGCATGAGATGTGATATCCAACTCCTTCCCTTTCCAAACCTGAGAGCCTATCTATAGCATGAGATGTGATATCTAAGTCCTTCCCATTCCAATCCTGAGACCCTTCCTATAGCATGAGATGTGATATCTCAATGCTTCTAATACCAAACCTGAGATCCTTCCTCTAACATGAAATGTGATATCCAACTCCTTCCCATTCCAAACCTGAGAGCCTATCTGTAGCATGAGATTTGATATCCAACTCCTTCCCATTCCAATCCTGAGACCCTTCCTATAGCATGAGATGTGATATCTCAATGCTTATACCAAACCTGAGACCCATCCTATAGCATGAGATGTGATATCCAACTCCTTCCCATTCCAATCCTGAGACCCTTCCTATAGCATGAAATGTGATATCTCAATGCTTATACCAAACCTGAGACCCATCCTATAGCATGAGATGTGATATCCAACTCCTTCCCATTCCAATCCTGAGACCCTTCCTATAGCATGAGATGTGATGTCTCAATGCTTCTAATACCAAACCTGAGATCCTTCCTATAACATGAGATGTGACATCCAACTCCTTCCATTCCAATCCTGAGACCCGTCCTATAGCATGAGATGTGATATCTCAATGCTTATACCAAACCTGAGACCCTTCCTATAGCATGAGATGTGATATCCAACTACTTCCCATTCCAATCCTGAGAGCCTTCCTATAGCATGAGATGTGATATCCAACTCCTTCCCTTTCCAAACCTGAGAGCCTATCTATAGCATGAGATGTGATATCTAAGTCCTTCCCATTCCAATCCTGAGACCCTTCCTATAGCATGAGATGTGATATCTCAATGCTTCTAATACCAAACCTGAGATCCTTCCTCTAACATGAAATGTGATATCCAACTCCTTCCCATTCCAAACCTGAGAGCCTATCTGTAGCATGAGATTTGATATCCAACTCCTTCCCATTCCAATCCTGAGACCCTTCCTATAGCATGAGATGTGATATCTCAATGCTTATACCAAACCTGAGACCCTTCCTATAGCATGAGATGTGATATCCAACTCCTTCCCATTCCAATCCTGAGACCCTTCCTATAGCATGAGATGTGATATCCAACTCCTTCCCTTTCCAAACCTGAGAGCCTATCTATAGCATGAGATGGGATATCCAACTCCTTCCCATTCCAATCCTGAGACACTTCCGATAGCAGAGATGTGATATCTCAATGCTTATACCACACCTGAGACCCTTCCTATAACATGAGATGTGATATCCAACTCCTTCCCGTTCCAAATCTGAGACCCTTCCTTTAGCATGAGATGTGATATCCAGCTCCTTCCCATTCCAATCCTGAGACACTTCCGATAGCATGAGATGTGATATCTCAATGCTTCTAATATCAAAACTGAGACCCTCCCTATAGCATGATATGTGATATCTAAGTCCTTCCCATTCCAATCCGGAGACCCTTCCTATAGCATGAGATGTGATATCTCATTGCTTCTACCAAACCTGAGACCCTTCCTTTAGCATGAGATGTGATATCCAACTCCTTCCCATTCCAGTCCTGAGACCCTTCCTATAGCATGAGATATGATATCTCAATATTTCTAATACCAAACCTGAGATCCTTCCGATAACATGAGATGTGATATCCAAATCCTTCCCCTTCCAAACCTGAGACCCTCCCTTTAGCATGAGATGTGATATCCAACTCCTTCCCATTCCAATCCTGAGACCCTTCTGATAGCATGAGATGTGATATCTCAATGCTTCTAATACCAAACCTGAGATCCTTCCTATAACATGAGATGTGATATCCAACTCCTTCCCATTCCAATCCTGAGACCCTTCCTATAGCATGAGAAGTCATATCTCCATGCGTATACCAAACCTGAGACCCTTCCTATAGCATGAGATGTGATATCCAACTGCTTCCCATTCCAATCCTGAGACCCTTCCTATAGCATGCGATGTGATATCTCAATGCTTCTAATGTCAGACCTGAGACCCGTCCTATAACATGAGATGGGATATCCAACTCCTTCCCGTTCCAAACCTGATACCCTTCCTATAGCATGAGATGTGATATCCAATTCCTTCCCATCCCAATCCTGAGACACCTCCGATAGCAGAGATGTGATATCTCAATGCTTCTAATACCAAACCTGAGACTCTTCCTATAACATGAGATGTGATATCCAACTCCTTCCCATTCCAATCCTGAGACCCTTCCTATAGCATGAGATGTGATATCCAACTCCTTCCCATTCCAAACCTGAGACCCTTCCTATAGCATGAGATGTGATATCCAACTCCTTCCCATTCCAATCCTGAGACCATTCCTATAGCATGAGAAGTGATATCTCCATGCGTATACCAAACCTGAGACCCTTCCTATAACATGAGATGTGTTATCCGACTCATTCCCGTTCCAAACCTGAGACACTTCCTCTAGCATATGTGATATCCAACTCCTTCCCATTCCAAACATGAGACCCTTCCTATAGCAAGAATGTAATATCCAACTCCTACCCATTCCAATCCTGAGACCATTCCTATAGCATGAGATGTGATATATCAATGATTCTAATACCAAACCTGAGATCCTTCCTTTGACATGAAATGTGATATCCAAATCCTTCCCATTCCAAACCTGAGACCCTTCCTACAGCATGCGATGTGATATCTCAATGCTTCTAATATCAAACCTGAGACCCGTCCTATAACATGAGATGGGATATCCAACTCCTTCCCGTTCTAAACCTGATACCCTTTCTATAGCATGAGATGTGATATCCAATTCCTTCCCATCCCAATCCTGAGACCCTTCCTATAGCATGAGATGTGATATCCAACTCCTTCCCATTCCAATCCTGAGACCCTTCCTATAACATGAGATGGGAATATCCAACTCCTTCCCATTCCAATCCTGAGGCCCCTCCGATAGCAGAGATGTGATATCTCAATGCTTATACCAAACCTGAGATCCTTCCTATAACATGAGATGTGAAATCCAACTCCTTCCCATTCCAATCCTGAGACCCTTCCTATAGCATGAGATGTGATATCTCACTGCTTATACCAAACCTGAGACCCTTCCTATAGCATGAGATGTGATATCCAACTCCTTCCCATTCCAATCCTGAGACCCTTCCTATAGCATGAGATGTGATATCTCAATGCTTCTAATATCAAACTTGAGACCCTCCCTATAGCATGAGATGTGATATCCAAGTCCTTCCCATTCCAATCCTGAGACACTTCCTATAGCATGAGATGTGATATCTCAATGCTTCTAATACCAAACCTGAGACTCTTCCTATAACATGAGATGGGATATCCAACTCCTTCCCATTCCAAGCCTGAGACCCTTCCGATAGCAGAGATGTGATATCTCAATGCTTATACCAAACCTGAGACCCTTCCTACGGCATGATATGTCATATGCAACTCCTTCCCATTCCAATCCTGAGACCCTTCCTATAGCATGAAATGTGATATCTCAATGCTTATACCAAACCTGAGACCCATCCTATAGCATGAGATGTGATATCCAACTCCTTCCCATTCCAATCCTGAGACCCTTCCTATAGCATGAGATGTGATGTCTCAATGCTTCTAATACCAAACCTGAGATCCTTCCTATAACATGAGATGTGACATCCAACTCCTTCCATTCCAATCCTGAGACCCGTCCTATAGCATGAGATGTGATATCTCAATGCTTATACCAAACCTGAGACCCTTCCTATAGCATGAGATGTGATATCCAACTACTTCCCATTCCAATCCTGAGACCCTTCCTATAGCATGAGATGTGATATCCAACTCCTTCCCTTTCCAAACCTGAGAGCCTATCTATAGCATGAGATGTGATATCTAAGTCCTTCCCATTCCAATCCTGAGACCCTTCCTATAGCATGAGATGTGATATCTCAATGCTTCTAATACCAAACCTGAGATCCTTCCTCTAACATGAAATGTGATATCCAACTCCTTCCCATTCCAAACCTGAGAGCCTATCTGTAGCATGAGATTTGATATCCAACTCCTTCCCATTCCAATCCTGAGACCCTTCCTATAGCATGAGATGTGATATCTCAATGCTTATACCAAACCTGAGACCCTTCCTATAGCATGAGATGTGATATCCAACTCCTTCCCATTCCAATCCTGAGACCCTTCCTATAGCATGAGATGTGATGTTTCAATGCTTCTAATACCAAACCTGAGATCCTTCCTATAACATGAGATATGATATCCAACTCCTTCCCATTACAATCCTGAGACACTTCCTATAGCATGAGAAGTGATATCTCAATGCTTATACCAAACCTGAGACCCTTCCTACGGCATGAGATGTCATATACAACTCCTTCCCATTCCAATCCTGAGATCCTTCCTATAGCATGAGATGTGATATCTCAATGCTTATACCAAACCTGAGACCCTTCCTATAGCATGAGATGTGATATCCAACTCCTTCCCATTCCAATCCTGAGACACTTCCTATAGCATGAGATGTGATATCTCAATGCTTCTAATACCAAACCTGAGACTCTTCCTATAACATGAGATGGGATATCCAACTCCTTCCCATTCCAAGCCTGAGACCCTTCCGATAGCAGAGATGTGATATCTCAATGCTTATACCAAACCTGAGACCCTTCCTACGGCATGAGATGTCATATGCAACTCCTTCCCATTCCAATCCTGAGACCCTTCCTATAGCATGAAATGTGATATCTCAATGCTTATACCAAACCTGAGACCCATCCTATAGCATGAGATGTGATATCCAACTCCTTCCCATTCCAATCCTGAGACCCTTCCTATAGCATGAGATGTGATGTCTCAATGCTTCTAATACCAAACCTGAGATCCTTCCTATAACATGAGATGTGACATCCAACTCCTTCCATTCCAATCCTGAGACCCGTCCTATAGCATGAGATGTGATATCTCAATGCTTATACCAAACCTGAGACCCTTCCTTTAGCATGAGATGTGATATCCAACTACTTCCCATTCCAATCCTGAGACCCTTCCTATAGCATGAGATGTGATATCCAACTCCTTCCCTTTCCAAACCTGAGAGCCTATCTATAGCATGAGATGTGATATCTAAGTCCTTCCCATTCCAATCCTGAGACCCTTCCTATAGCATGAGATGTGATATCTCAATGCTTCTAATACCAAACCTGAGATCCTTCCTCTAACATGAAATGTGATATCCAACTCCTTCCCATTCCAAACCTGAGAGCCTATCTGTAGCATGAGATTTGATATCCAACTCCTTCCCATTCCAATCCTGAGACCCTTCCTATAGCATGAGATGTGATATCTCAATGCTTATACCAATCCTGAGACCCTTCCTATAGCATGGGATGTGATATCCAACTCCTTCCCATTCCAATCCTGAGACCCTTCCTATAGCATGAGATGTGATGTTTCAATGCTTCTAATACCAAACCTGAGATCCTTCCTATAACATGAGATATGATATCCAACTCCTTCCCATTACAATCCTGAGACAATTCCTATAGCATGAGAAGTGATATCTCAATGCTTATACCAAACCTGAGACCCTTCCTACGGCATGAGATGTCATATACAACTCCTTCCCATTCCAATCCTGAGACCCTTCCTATAGAATGAGATGTGATATCTCAATGCTTATACCAAACCTGAGACCCTTCCTATAGCATGAGATGTGATATCCAACTCCTTCCCATTCCAATCCTGAGACCCTTCCTATAGCATGAGATTTGATATCTCAATGCTTCTAACACCAAACCTGAGATCCTTCCGATAGCATGAGATGTGATATCTCAATGCTTCTAATACCAAACCTGAGATCATTCCTATAACACGAGATGTAATATCCAAATCCTTCCCCTTCCAAACCTGAGACCCTCCCTTTAGCATGAGATGTGATATCCAACTCCTTCCCATTCCAATCCTGAGACCCTTCCTATAGCATGAGATGTGATGTCTCAATGCTTCTAATACCAAACCTGAGACCCTTCCTATAGCATGAGATGTGATATCCAACTCCTTCCCATTCCAATCCTGAGACCCTTCCTATAGCATGAGATGTGATGTCTCAATGCTTCTAATACCAAACCTGAGATCCTTCCTATAACATGAGATGTGATATCCAACTCCTTCCATTCCAATCCTGAGACCCGTCCTATAGCATGAGATGTGATATCTCAATGCTTATACCAAACCTGAGACCCTTCCTATATCATGAGATGTGATATCCAACTACTTCCCATTCCAATCCTGAGACCCTTCCTATAGCATGAGATGTGATATCCAACTCCTTCCCTTTCCAAACCTGAGAGCCTATCTATAGCATGAGATGTGATATCCAAGTCCTTCCATTCCAATCCTGAGACCCGTCCTATACCATGAGATGTGATATCTCAATGCTTACACCAAACCTGAGACCCTTCCTATAGCATGAGATGTGATATCCAACTACTTCCCATTCCAATCCTGAGACCCTTCCTATAGCATGAGATGTGATATCCAACTCCTTCCATTCCAATCCTGAGACCCGTCCTATAGCATGAGATGTGATATCTCAATGCTTACACCAAACCTGAGACCCTTCCTATAGCATGAGATGTGATATCCAACTACTTCCCATTCCAATCCTGAGACCCTTCCTATAGCATGAGATGTGATATCCAACTCCTTCCCTTTCCAAACCTGAGAGCCTATCTATAGCATGAGATGGGATATCCAACTCCTTCCCATTCCAATCCTGAGACACTTCCGATAGCAGAGATGTGATATCTCAATGCTTATACCACACCTGAGACCCTTCCTATAACATGAGATGTGATATCCAACTCCTTCCCGTTCCAAATCTGAGACCCTTCCCTTAGCATGAGATGTGATATCCAGCTCCTTCCCATTCCAATCCTGAGACACTTCCGATAGCATGAGATGTGATATCTCAATGCTTCTAATATCAAAACTGAGACCCTCCCTATAGCATGATATGTGATATCTAAGTCCTTCCCATTCCAATCCGGAGACCCTTCCTATAGCATGAGATGTGATATCTCATTGCTTCTACCAAACCTGAGACCCTTCCTTTAGCATGAGATGTGATATCCAACTCCTTCCCATTCCAGTCCTGAGACCCTTCCTATAGCATGAGATATGATATCTCAATATTTCTAATACCAAACCTGAGATCCTTCCGATAACATGAGATGTGATATCCAAATCCTTCCCCTTCCAAACCTGAGACCCTCCCTTTAGCATGAGATGTGATATCCAACTCCTTCCCATTCCAATCCTGAGACCCTTCTGATAGCATGAGATGTGATATCTCAATGCTTCTAATACCAAACCTGAGATCCTTCCTATAACATGAGATGTGATATCCAACTCCTTCCCATTCCAATCCTGATACCCTTCCTATAGCATGAGATGTGATATCCAATTCCTTCCCATCCCAATCCTGAGACACCTCCGATAGCAGAGATGTGATATCTCAATGCTTCTAATGTCAGACCTGAGACCCGTCCTATAACATGAGATGGGATATCCAACTCCTTCCCGTTCCAAACCTGATACCCTTCCTATAGCATGAGATGTGATATCCAATTCCTTCCCATCCCAATCCTGAGACACCTCCGATAGCAGAGATGTGATATCTCAATGCTTCTAATACCAAACCTGAGACTCTTCCTATAACATGAGATGTGATATCCAACTCCTTCCCATTCCAATCCTGAGACCCTTCCTATAGCATGAGATGTGATATCCAACTCCTTCCCATTCCAAACCTGAGACCCTTCCTATAGCATGAGATGTGATATCCAACTCCTTCCCATTCCAATCCTGAGACCATTCCTATAGCATGAGAAGTGATATCTCCATGCGTATACCAAACCTGAGACCCTTCCTATAACATGAGATGTGATATCCAACTCATTCCCGTTCCAAACCTGAGACACTTCCTCTAGCATATGTGATATCCAACTCCTTCCCATTCCAAACATGAGACCCTTCCTATAGCAAGAATGTAATATCCAACTCCTACCCATTCCAATCCTGAGACCATTCCTATAGCATGAGATGTGATATATCAATGATTCTAATACCAAACCTGAGATCCTTCCTTTGACATGAAATGTGATATCCAAATCCTTCCCATTCCAAACCTGAGACCCTTCCTACAGCATGCGATGTGATATCTCAATGCTTCTAATATCAAACCTGAGACCCGTCCTATAACATGAGATGGGATATCCAACTCCTTCCCGTTCTAAACCTGATACCCTTTCTATAGCATGAGATGTGATATCCAATTCCTTCCCATCCCAATCCTGAGACCCTTCCTATAGCATGAGATGTGATATCCAACTCCTTCCCATTCCAATCCTGAGACCCTTCCTATAACATGAGATGGGAATATCCAACTCCTTCCCATTCCAATCCTGAGGCCCTTCCGATAGCAGAGATGTGATATCTCAATGCTTATACCAAACCTGAGATCCTTCCTATAACATGAGATGTGATATCCAACTCCTTCCCATTCCAATCCTGAGACCCTTCCTATAGCATGAGATGTGATATCTCACTGCTTATACCAAACCTGAGACCCTTCCTATAGCATGAGATGTGATATCCAACTCCATCCCATTCCAATCCTGAGACCCTTCCTATAGCATGAGATGTGATATCTCAATGCTTCTAATATCAAACTTGAGACCCTCCCTATAGCATGAGATGTGATATCCAAGTCCTTCCCATTCCAATCCTGAGACACTTCCTATAGCATGAGATGTGATATCTCAATGCTTCTAATACCAAACCTGAGACTCTTCCTATAACATGAGATGGGATATCCAACTCCTTCCCATTCCAAGCCTGAGACCCTTCCGATAGCAGAGATGTGATATCTCAATGCTTATACCAAACCTGAGACCCTTCCTACGGCATGAGATGTCATATGCAACTCCTTCCCATTCCAATCCTGAGACCCTTCCTATAGCATGAAATGTGATATCTCAATGCTTATACCAAACCTGAGACCCATCCTATAGCATGAGATGTGATATCCAACTCCTTCCCATTCCAATCCTGAGACCCTTCCTATAGCATGAGATGTGATGTCTCAATGCTTCTAATACCAAACCTGAGATCCTTCCTATAACATGAGATGTGACATCCAACTCCTTCCATTCCAATCCTGAGACCCGTCCTATAGCATGAGATGTGATATCTCAATGCTTATACCAAACCTGAGACCCTTCCTATAGCATGAGATGTGATATCCAACTACTTCCCATTCCAATCCTGAGACCCTTCCTATAGCATGAGATGTGATATCCAACTCCTTCCCTTTCCAAACCTGAGAGCCTATCTATAGCATGAGATGTGATATCTAAGTCCTTCCCATTCCAATCCTGAGACCCTTCCTATAGCATGAGATGTGATATCTCAATGCTTCTAATACCAAACCTGAGATCCTTCCTCTAACATGAAATGTGATATCCAACTCCTTCCCATTTCAAACCTGAGAGCCTATCTGTAGCATGAGATTTGATATCCAACTCCTTCCCATTCCAATCCTGAGACCCTTCCTATAGCATGAGATGTGATATCTCAATGCTTATACCAAACCAGAGACCCGTCCTATAACATGAGATGGGATATCCAACTCCTTCCCATTCCAATCCTGAGACACTTCCGATAGCAGAGATGTGATATCTCAATGCTTATACCAAACCTGAGACCCTTCCTATAACATGAGATGTGATATCCAACTCCTTCCCCTTCCAAACCTGAGAGACTTCCTATAGCATGAGATGTGATATCCATGTCCTTCCCATTCCAATCCTGAGACCCTTCCTATAGCTTGAGATGTGATATCCAACTCCTTCCCATTCCAATTCTGAGACCCTTCCTATACCATGAGACTTGATATCTCAATGCTTCTAATACCAAACCTGAGACCCGTCCTATAACATGAGATGTGATATCCAAATCCTTCCCCTTTCCAAACCTTAGACCCTTCCTTTATCATGAGATGTGATATCCAACTCCTTCCCATTCCAATCCTGAGACCCTTCCGATATCATGAGATGTGATATCTCAATGCTTCTAATATCAAACTTGAGACCCTCCCTATTAATGAGATATGATATCCAAGTCCTTCCCATTCCAATCCTGAGACCCTTCCTATAGCATGAGATGTGATATCTCAATGCTTCTAATACCAAACATGAGACCCTTCCTATAACATGAGAATATCAAACTCCTTCCCATTCCAATCCTGAGACCTCTCCGATAGCAGAGATGTGATATCTCAATGCTTATACCAAACCTGAGATCCTTCCTATAACATGAGATGTGATATCCAATTCCTTCCCATTCCAATCCTGAGACACTTCCTATAGCATGAGATGTGATATCTCACTGCTTATACCAAACCTGAGACCCTTCCTATAGCATGAGATGTGATATCCAACTCCTTCCCATTCCAATCCTGAGACCCTTCCTATAGCATGAGATGTGATATCTCAATGCTTCTTATATCAAACTTGAGACCCTCCCTATAGCATGAGATGTGATATCCAAGTCCTTCCCATTCCAATCCTGAGACACTTCCTATAGCATGAGATGTGATATCTCAATGCTTCTAATACCAAACCTGAGACTCTTCCTATAACATGAGATGGGATATCCAACTCCTTCCCATTCCAATCCTGAGACCCTTCCGATAGCAGAGATGTGATATCTCAATGCTTAAACCAAACCTGAGACCCTTCCTATGGCATGAGATGTCATATACAACTCCTTCCCATTCCAATCCTGAGACCCTTCCTATAGCATGAGATGTGATATCTCAATGCTTATACCAAACCTGAGACCCTTCCAATAGCATGAGATGTGATATCCAACTCCTTCCCATTCCAATCCTGAGACCCTTCCTATAGCATGAGATGTGATGTCTCAGTGCTTCTAATACCAAACCTGAGATGCTTCCTATAACATGAGATGTGATATCCAACTCCTTCCCAATCCAATCCTGAGACCCTTCCTATAGCATGAGATGTGATATCTCAATGCTTATACCAAACCTGAGACCCTTCCTATAGATTGAGATGTGATATCCAACTCCTTCCCATTCCAATCCTGAGACCCTTCCTATAGCATGAGATGTGATATCCAACTACTTCCCATTCCAATCCTGAGACCCTTCCTATAGCATGAGATGTGATATCCAACTCCTTCCCTTTCCAAACCTGAGAGCCTATCTATAGCATGAGATGTGATATCCAAGTCCTTCCCATTCCAATCCTGAGACCCTTCCTATAGCATGAGATGTGATATCTCAATGCTTCTAATACCAAACCTGAGATCCTTCCTCTAACATGAAATGTGATATCCAACTCCTTCCCGTTCCAAACCTGAGAGCCTATCTATAGCATGAGATGTGATATCCAAGTCCTTCCCATTCCAATCCTTAGACCCTTCCTACAGCATGCAATATGATATCTCAATGATTCTAATAACAAACCTGAGACCCGTCCTATAACATGAGATGTGATATCCAACTCCTTCCCGTTCCAAACCTGAGACCCTTCCTTTAGCATGAGATGTGATATCCAGCTCCTTCCCATTCCAATCCTGAGACACTTCCGATAGCATGAGATGTGATATCTCAATGCTTCTAATATCAAAACTGAGACCCTCCCTATAGCATGATATGTGATATCTAAGTCCTTGCCATTCCAATCCTGAGACCCTTCCTATAGCATGAGATGTGATATCTCAATGCTTCTACCAAACCTGAGACCCTTCCTTTAGCATGAGATGTGATATCCAACTCCTTCCCATTCCAGTCCTGAGACCCTTCCTATAGCATGAGATATGATATCTCAATACTTCTAATACCAAACCTGAGATCCTTCCGATAACATGAGATGTGATATCCAAATCCTTCCCCTTCCAAACCTGAGACCCTCCCTTTAGCATGAGATGTGATATCCAACTCCTTCCCATTCCAATCCTGGGACCCTTCTGATAACATGAGATGTGATATCTCAATGCTTCTAATACCAAACCTGAGATCCTTCCTATAACATGAGATGTGATATCCAACTGCTTCCCATTCCAATCCTGAGACCCTTCCTATGGCATGAGAAGTGATATCTCCATGCTTATACCAAACCTGAGACCCTTCCTATAGCATGAGATGTGATATTCAACTCCTTCCCATTCCAATCCTGAGACCCTTCCTATAGCATGAGAAGTGATATCTCCATGCGTATACCAAACCTGAGACCCTTCCTATAGCATGAGATGTGATATCCAAATCCTTCCCATTCCAATCCTGAGACCCTTCCTATAGCATGAGAAGTGATATCTCCATGCGTATACCAAACCTGAGACCCTTCCTATAGCATGAGATGTGATATCCAAATCCTTCCCATTCCAATCCTGAGACCCTTCCTATAGCATGAGATGTGATATCTCAATGCTTATACCAAACCAGAGACCCGTCCTATAACATGAGATGGGATATCCAACTCCTTCCCATTCCAATCCTGAGCCACTTCCGATAGCAGAGATGTGATATCTCAATGCTTATACCAAACCTGAGACCCTTCCTATAACATGAGATGTGATATCCAACTCATTCCCGTTCCAAACCTGAGACACTTCCTATAGCATATGTGATATCCAACTCCTTCCCATTCCAATCCTGAGACACTTCCTATAGCATGAGATGTGATATATCAATGCTTCTAATACCAAACCTGAGATCCTTCCTATGACATGAAATGTGATATCCAAATCCTTCCCATTCCAAACCTGAGACCCTTCCTACAGCATGCGATGTGATATCTCAATGCTTCTAATATCAAACCTGAGACCCGTCCTATAACATGAGATGGGATATCCAACTCCTTCCCGTTCCAAACCAGAGACCCGTCCTATAACATGAGATGGGATATCCAACTCCTTCCCATTCCAATCCTGAGCCACTTCCGATAGCAGAGATGTGATATCTCAATGCTTATACCAAACCTGAGACCCTTCCTATAACATGAGATGTGATATCCAACTCATTCCCGTTCCAAACCTGAGACACTTCCTATAGCATATGTGATATCCAACTCCTTCCCATTCCAAACATGAGACCCTTCCTATAGCAAGAATGTAATATCCAACTCCTACCCATTCCAATCCTGAGACCATTCCTAAAGCATGAGATGTGATATATCAATGCTTCTAATACCAAACCTGAGATCCTTCCTATGACATGAAATGTGATATCCAAATCCTTACCATTCCAAACCTGAGACCCTTCCTACAGCATGCGATGTGATATCTCAATGCTTCTAATATCAAACCTGAGACCCGTCCTATAACATGAGATGGGATAACCAACTCCTTCCCCTTCCAAACCTGATACCCTTCCTATAGCATGAGATGTGATATCCAATTCCTTCCCATCCCAATCCTGAGACACCTCCGATAGCAGAGATGTGATATTTCAATGCTTATACCAAACCTGAGACTCTTCCTATAACATGAGATGTGATATCCAACTCCTTCCCGTTCCAAACCTGAGACCCTTCCTATAGCATGAGATGTGATATCCAATTCCTTCCCATTCCAATCCTGAGACCCTTCCGATAGCATGAGATGTGATATCTCAATGCTTCTAATACCAAACTTGTGATCCTTCCTATAATAAGAGATGTGATATCCAAATCCTTCGCCTTCCAAACCTGAGACCCTCCCTTTAGCATAAGATGTGATATCTCAATGCCTCTAATACCAAACCTGAGATCCTTCCTCTAACATGAGATGTGATATCCAAATCCTTCCCCTTCCAAACCTGAGACCCTCCCTTTAGCATGAGATGTGATATCCAAATCCTTCCCATTCCAATCCTGAGACCCTTCTGATAGCATGAGATGTGATATCTCAATGCCTCTAATACCAAACCTGAGATCCTACCTCTAACATGAAATGTGATATCCAACTCCTTCCCTTTCCAAACGTGAGACCCTCCCTATAGCATGAGATCTGATATCCAAGTCCTTCCCATTCCAATCCTGAGACCCTTCCTATAGCATGAGATGTGATATCTCAATGCTTCTAATACCAAACCTGAGACCCTTCCTATAACATAAGATGGGATATCCAACTCCTTCCCATTCCAATCCTGAGACCCTTCCGATAGCAGAGATGTGATATCTCAATGCTTATACCAAACCTGAGACCCTTCCTGTAGCATGAGATGTCATATACAACTCCTTCCCATTCCAATCCTAGACCCTTCCTATAGCATGAGATGTGATATCCAACTCCTTCCCATTCCAATCCTGAGACCCTTCCTATAGCATGAGATTTGATATCTCAATGCTTCTAACACCAAACCTGAGATCCTTCCGATAGCATGAGATGTGATATCTCAATGCTTCTAATACCAAACCTGAGATCATTCCTATAACACGAGATGTAATATCAAAATCCTTCCCCTTCCAAACCTGAGACCCTCCCTTTAGCATGAGATGTGATATCCAACTCCTTCCCATTCCAATCCTGAGACCCTTCCTATAGCATGAAATGTGATATCTCAATGCTTATACCAAACCTGAGACCCATCCATTAGCATGAGATGTGATATCCAACTCCTTCCCATTCCAATCCTGAGACCCGTCCTATAGCATGAGATGTGATATCTCAATGCTTATACCAAACCTGAGACCCTTCCTATAGCATGAGATGTGATATCCAACTACTTCCCATTCCAATCCTGAGACCCTTCCTATAGCATGAGATGTGATATCCAACTCCTTCCCTTTCCAAACCTGAGAGCCTATCTATAGCATGAGATGTGATATCTAAGTCCTTCCCATTCCAATCCTGAGACCCTTCCTATAGCATGAGATGTGATATCTCAATGCTTATACCAAACCTGAGACCCTTCCTATAACATGAGATGTGATATCCAACTCCTTCCCGTTCCAAACCTGAGACTCTTCCTTTAGCATGAGATGCGATATCCAGCTCCTTCCCATTCCAATCCTGAGACACTTCCGATAGCATGAGATGTGATATCTCAATGCTTCTAATATCAAAACTGAGACCCTCCCTTTAGCATGAGATGTGATATCCAACTCCTTCCCATTCCAGTCCTGAGACCCTTCCTATAGCATGAGATATGATATCTCAATACTTCTAATACCAAACCTGAGATCCTTCTGATAACATGAGATGTGATATCCAAATCCTTCACCTTCCAAACCTGAGACCCTCCCTTTAGCATGAGATGTGATATCCAACTCCTTCCCATTCCAATCCTGAGACCCTTCTGATAGCATGAGATGTGATATCTCAAGGCTTCTAATACCAAACCTGAGATCCTTCCGATAGCATGAGATGTGATATCTCAATGCTTCTAATACCAAACCTGAGATCCTTCCTATAACATGAGATGTGATATCCAAATCCTTCCCCTTCCAAACCTGAGACCCTTCCTTTAGCATGAGATGTGATATCCAACTCCTTCCCATTCCATTCCTGAGACCCTTCTGATAGCATGATATGTGATATCTCAATGCCTCTAATACCAAACCTGAGATCCTACCTCTAACATGAAATGTGATATCCAACTCTTTCCCTTTCCAAACCTGAGAGACTTCCTATATCATGAGATGTGATATCCAAGTCCTTCCCATTCCAATCCTGAGACCCTTCCTAAAGCTTGAGATGTGATATCCAACTC